>NW_023416390.1:21423223-22623223 GCF_014108235.1 Myotis myotis
CTGAGAAAGTGATAGATGGGTTTCCTCATGGCTTCCTTGGATTTTCCTGGCTTCCTCGAGGCTAGAGTTCCTAGAAGTCCAAACCCCTGGCCTCCTCCTCAACTGCCCTCCCTGGAACTGGGTTGAGGAATCCCATTCACTCTCCATCTGGTTTCCTTCCTTGCTCAACTCCAGCCACATCTCAGGGATGCTTTCTCCCCCAACTCTCCCACCCAGGCACCTTGAGAGGCAGAATATGGTGTCAGAAAGAGACTGTCTCTTAGGTTTCTGACCAGCCTGGTTTTGGCTTTGGGAAAAATCCCTTCTTTTAGTCTGAGAAAATACTCTGACTCCTGCCTGCTTCCTCCCCTAGGTCATATTCAGTGATTCCTCCTGCAATTGCCCAATACTCCCCTTATGCAATGATCTCCAAGTTACTTCTTCCCTAACTTTCCCCAGCTGCCCTCTGATGCTGGTGACACCCTGTCACACAGAAAGATCTGTTCCTCCCTGGAAAATTGTACCATGGTTCTGGGCTGGGCACAAAACTCTGAGTCTGGCCCACAGAGAGAGGAGAGCCCGCTTCTCACGTGATGTTCTCACAAAGACCCTCAGTTTTGTCCATGACCTCCACAATGGCCCACTTCAGCCTTTCTCGTCCACACAGCTAACTTCCTTATGTTGGGTCTCTCTGCCCCCATGCCTGCTGCCGGTGTACCTCCTGTTAGGACCCTGTCTGGTTTCTAATGTCTGAGGCTCTCCTGTTCCCACCACTAGAGTCACATGACCACACTTGCAACTCACCTTGTCCCAAATCCTATTAACAGGAAGCCAAGAGAGAGAAGGAGTTTGAGCCCCCTCCTCCTACCCTGGACACAGCTTCCTGTGCCCTTGCAGTCATCGTCCCTGTGTCCCATTCCCAGGTCTGCCCACTGGCCTCCCTCCTCCCTCGGGCCCATCCTGAGCCCCTGTCTTGGCATCCTGCTTTGAAACCAGCCCTAGAAACCCAGACCTTGTCTCACTCTCATTCCTGCTCTTGCTCCAGGCCCTGCTGTCACCTGGCAGACATCCCTGCTGTGACACCTGACTCCCTACCCTGGTCCTCTATCCACTCACCTGGACCATAACCTTCTATCATTTGTCTTCCAGCCTGAACCACCAGCCAGAACAGTCTACCTTCAGTTTTCCCTCTGCTTTCTTCCCCATTTACAGGCCTCCCTCCATTTGTTCCATACAAATGTGTGGCCCAAACTAGCCCTCTTCAAGCATCCCTAGGATCCCAGAGTAAACTTGGGACTTTTAGCTCTTGCCCTATTATACAATGTTCCTTTCTTTATATCCCTGTACTCACATTAATTACTCATTTAATAACGTTTTTTATTGAGGACATAATCTGTGCCTGCCTTTATTTTATGCAGCCTTGAAGCAATGGGCTTGAAGCAATGAACAAAACAGCCAGGAAGCCCTGACCTCATGGGGTTTGCATTCTAGTGAAAGCTCAGCAGAGATGGACCCAAGCCCAAACAGAGAGTTCCTTCTGCCTGACCCCAAGGCCTCTCCGCATACCAAGTGGAGTCAACCTTTCTAGGCCGCCACTGAGAATTCCAAAGAATCTAGCCCATTATTGTCTCCTTTCAAGCTCAGCTCCTGTTCTAGCTATTGGTTTCCCTTGGCCAGGTGGGGGGGGGGGCGGGCGGGGGGGTGGCGGGCAACAGTGCCCCTTGGGTTTTTCCAGTGTCTCTACTGCTTGTCCTTCCCCTTCCTGTACCTCCTCCTCTTCTAGGTCAAATTCACTCACTAGTCAGTGCTTTTACGCCAGGAACATCTGCCTGTCTCCTCTCTGGCAGCCGGTCCCCCTTTCCTTTTGTCTCATCAGCACACTAGCCTGTGCTGCCCTCGGGGAAGATTTCCTCCTCCCTGGAGGTGCTGCTGGAGTCCACAATGACAGGGCAGCCCAACGTTTCCCAGCCCTTCGCCAGCCCTCAGCAGACTTGGCCTGGGGCCTGTGCAAGCATCTCAGGAGAAGAAAATCAACTTTCCTGGACCCAGCCTCTGGCTTTCCAGTGCAAAGCCCACAGCCTCCGCAAGCTGCTGGCACGGACTCTGGAAAGGACATATGGGATGGTAAATAGGACTGAGCATGTCCCACAATCTGCAGGCTCCTCGGGCCAAAAGCCTGGCCTTTCTGAGGAATGGGCCTACACATTCACTCTCCTTCCAGCCCCCATGTAGACTTGGTGCATACTCAACCTGGGCCGAAGTGTGGGCTTTGGCACCCCTGATGCCCAGGGTAGCTGAGAGACTCCTAGAGCATCATCTTTCCTATAGTCAATGACAAAGAGATGACCATCCAGACAGAGGAGCGAGAGACCCAGCATCCAGCTTCTAGATTGGGGACGGGGGGGACAGTGTCAGAGTCAGTTCCCCCCTTAGCAGGAAGGTTCTACCAGGGAAATGCTAGGAAGGAGTGAGACCAGTTCAGGAGGAGAGAGGGCCTGGCAAGCCCTCTGTTTTTGCCCATACAGCTTGGGTCTTGAGCCTCAGCTGCCCCCAGCCCCTAGCAGACAGGCCCAGTGCTACGTCCCAGAATAGGAGCCATTACACAAGACTGTAGGCAAGTGGAAGGGATCTGGGCCATGGAATGACCTCCTTTGTCTGTGACAGGGAGGGGTGGGATAGAAGCAGCCTCCCCACACATATTTCAACCAGAACACTTCCTTTCATCTTCTTTGTTCATCTAGTGGGGCTCCATTTTTGCTTTCTTTTAAAGAAAAGTTACACAGCTAATGCACATCTCTAGACCAAATGATGCCCAAGACTCTTCCTTCTCTGATATGTGTCATCTCACCTTTGCTGCCCCCTCTCCTGGTCCTGGAAGTAAGAGCTGACCAGCTAAGCTCCTCCAAGGCCACCTCCTTCTATTCTGAGCCAGCCAGCCCTGCCCTACAACCACTTCCACCAACTGCCATCAACCCAGCTTTGAGTGTTGATGCAGGGCCCCCATACCTGCATCATTGATAGAAGGGGAGCAAGTCACATGGTGATATCTCCAGAATGCCGTTGGCACAGTCCTGGGGCCGAGTTGAACCTGCCCTCCTAGCTGACTCGGACACACCCTGACCACGACCCCCAGCCGGTCCCCAGTGACTGGGCAAAGGGGCCTCCACTTCTCTTCGGCTGTAAAAATGAGCGGTTTGGATCCGCAGTGTTTCCCAGAATAGGATCGGAGGAACTTTAACCCGTTTAGATACTCCATGGAAAGAGGTTTGTCTGAACAAATAATCCTGAGAAATGCTGCCGCTGTACCAACCCTCTCGGAGCTTCTGGTTGCCCGTAGCATATCAAAGGCTTTGACGACCCTACTGTGCAAAGGGGTGAACAGGCAGCTTAGCTTCAGGTGACGTTTTGTGTTGGCTTCCATGCAGGGTCCTGTTCTAATGCTTTATCTCAAAGTCTTTGGGGAAGGCACTATCATTAACCCTATTTTACAGACCAGGAAACTGAGGCAGGGTTTTTTCAGATATCCAGTGGCAGAGCTAGGCTTTAAATCCAGGCAGACTGGCTCCTCGAGGGAACTAACCCTGACGCCACAGTGCATAAGTTCACAGGTGGCCAAACTGTGCCGTGGGATACATGTGGCCAGCAGAGTGCCACTGGGGTCAGCACTCCTTTCCCTAAACTGGGGGGACTGGGCTTCCGGTGAAGGTTAGGCTCTTACAACCCTCCAATCGGAACATTCTCTGATCTTATCCTAGTGGTCAGGCTCTGGGCCGGCCTGTGTGGGATGGAAGTTTGAGGACAGGTGGCCATTTCAGCACTTTTCATGTTAGATCCGAGCAGGTGGCTCTCATGAAGGCTGCACAGATATGGAGAAAAGACGAGAGAGAGAGAGAGAGAGAGAGAGAGAGAGAGAGAGAGAGAGAGAGAGAGAGAGAAAGTTTCTTTGAAGACAAAGGGGTGGGGGTGCAAATCCAAAGAAAAGTTCCCCCTCAGGGCTCCCATCAGTCTGCCCAGAGCTGCAGCAGGTGGTCTGGGCTGAGTGGGTCACGGGTCACGGGAGTGGTCAGGCGGGTGGAGGAGAGTGAGCACATGAGGGTCAGTGTGGGCCCTCAGTGAGCAGCATGCGCTCCCTTCCCTCCTCCAGATCCAGCCTCTGAGTCCCCAAGCCTGTCCCCCGAGGCCGGTGGCAGAGACCCCAGGCTCTTAACTCCAAACCCAGTGGTCTTGGTTCTTCAGCAAGTCAGCCTGCAGTTTAGCAGAAACCACAGTGGGTGTGGGAGCAGCACTAGAGAAGGAGACAGGGGGGATTCGGAACACCCTCCTCCATGACCCGCCCTCCAGGGGGTCTGGGCCTGGCTGCCAGGCCTCGGCGCTGACCAGTCCCACAATTGCCCTCTTCGAGTTTTTCCGAATTCTGCCTCTCCCCTTCTCCCTCCCCCTGGGAAGCCATGGCAGGCAGGCCTCTCCGAAGCCCCTGTTTACAAAATTATAAGCTTCCTTTGTCCCCAGCCTCCTCTGGTTACAAGAGTACTCCACTGCTCTTCAGAGCTTTCCGGGGCATGGAAAATGTGACTTCACTCCTCAAGGATTTTCTGCCTTCACAACATGGCATTGGAGAAAGAAAAAGAAAAAAGAACGTTTCTGTCCATTCTGGGTAGAAAAGGCACCAGCGCTCCTGACTCCCGGCCCAGAGTCAGGACCAGAGGCCCCCAGAGGGTCCGCAGATGGACAAGTGGCCTCGCTTCCCCCACAGACTGAGGGGGTCCTAAAGGAGAGACAGGGTCGCTGAAGAGAAGTGTCTGAGACAGAAAATGAGCTCAGCCTGGCTGGCCATTCCCTCATCAGACTAATTGTTATTTTGGTGTTTAGTTACGTTGCTCAGTACGTCAACTACTTACTTGCTATAAGCTCTTTAAGAGAGCTCTGGAGTCTGGCCGCCTGGTGACCGGCCTGGCTCTGTTACTCGCTTGCTTCCTTACTTTGGAGAGTGGACCACCTCTCCAAGCCTCAGGTTTCCCACCGGGAAGATGGGAACAAGGTAGTACCAACCTGGAGGGGCTGCTGCAAGGCCTAATGGGGTGATGATCTACACAAAGACCTTGGAAGCACACCCAGCAGAGGGTAAGCACTCAATAAATGGTGACGGTTATTCTTGTCACTCATTCCAGAAAATCTTTGCCAAGAAAACCAATGATCTCAAGGTACCTGCCGTCTGGGACCAAGCCCGGGACTCTTTGCCGCACCCCTTGCGTTGCGCCTTGAGCAGTGGCAAGACTGTGATTGACTCCCAGCAGAGAAGGGCCCAATGGCATTTCCTGTGGTTGAGGCTCTGTGGGGAGCTATGGGAAATTCAGAAACAGCATCTCTAAATTGGCTGCACAATTTCAGTTGTGTGAGCAATGTCATTTCTAAAAATGTCTTTGAATCCAGTTAAATCTGTCACGGAACCCCCATCCCACCTGGAGGCAGGAAATTCAGACTCAGTCCTTAATGAGACGCCCGCCCAACCTCTCTCACCAGCATCATGGGAAGGGGAGCACAAGCGGTCACTGGCCATTTGTCCCCACTGGTTACTTCTGTGACTCCTGGTCCAAAGCCACATGGTCCCCAGGATGCCAGGGCCTCTGCTGCCTCTGGGCCAACTGGCACCAGAGAACGCCTGTCCCAGACACATGGGGCAGTCCACTCGGAGGTCCTGCCCGCCGTGGGCACTGCCAGAGGAAAGGGCCGCAGGGACGCTTCCCCCAAAGGGCTCGCCTCTTAAAGAACTCAAGCTTCCAGGAAGAGAAAAAAAAGGGCCAGAAAGACTGGTCTTTGTAAGCAATCCCTGCTCTGCACCCTGCAGCCCCAGCCCCAGAAGCTCCCCAAGGAGCAGGCTGTCCACATGGGAGGCAGGGGCAGTGTAGGGGGGAATACAGGGAGAACAAACATGAATCTCCCTTCTCACAGAGGTAGGTGACATGGCCTCACCTCCAAAGAGACAACTTCTAGGGACATGGCACTTCCACCCCTCCTACCCACACCACCACCCTCCACCCACCCACCCCCTCACCCCAGGGGCAGAGGAGCAGCAAGTCACATGGTAATATTTCCAGGGTGACAGAAAATCCCCCAGAAGCTGGTCAGTCTGGCCCAGAGCCTTCCTGACTGCCGAAGCTCTCGCTGTGCCCTAAGCACAGATGACCTGGAAAGGGATGGGTGACTTATACTGTGACCTCCAGGAGGTCAGGGTGACAGCAGAGAACCTTTGATAGGGAAGACGTGCTGGTCAGAAAAGGAACTTGGAATAATTTTAGGACCTACTATGTACCGGGTGGTTTCACAAACATCCCCCTGTTCAGCACAACAGCACGAAATGAGCACTGTTACTCCCTGCTGCTGATGAGCAAACGAAGGGTCTTGGCCCGGAGAAGGGTCAGGGTCACAGAGGCGTAGTATGACAGAACGGAGACCAGAACACTCAACAGTGCTCAGAACAATAGTAACAACACCATGACTTACATCACTGTAGCTATTCCCATTTTACAGATGGGACTCTGAGGCCCAGCAACTCCGCGAGCAGCAAGGCTCAGGAAGGTTGACCTGGCGCCTGGGCTTCAGCCTTCCATCTGTCTCCCCGCTTGAGGGGCTCTTGGTTGGAAAGTCCAACAGTTCTGAGAATTAGTGGACGGACCAAATTCCTGCAAGTGAGTAGAGGCATCATCCCAGGGCACTAGTGCCTTTGTATGGGACTTACAAACTCAGATTATTTTGAAATAAAATTTTTATTGAAATGAAATACAAATTTTTTAAAAAACCAATTAAAGCAATGTTTTGAGAAACAGAAAACAAAACCTCTCCATCCCTCTTTCTCTCCTCCCCACCTGGGTCCCTGCCTCAAATCAATGGCCTGGAGTCCTTCATTCTTTGAAACAAGCAGAGGGATTTCTAAAGAGATGACCCAGAGGTTCTGAGCCACAAAGGAACACAGACTGTCAGCATGGAAAGACCCCTTCATTGGACAGATAGGAAAACTGAGGTGAGGAGCAACTTGCCAAGGGTCGGTTACTGAGGACACACCTGGGCTCGCGCAAATGTGCACACAGACAGGTCATGCAGGCTCTCGCTCCTGCCTGCACAGCCCACACGTGCCCTCCCGCACGTACACACCACTTCTCCCTCTTCTTGAGCCCACCCCTCGTCCTCCCTGGGCCGCTCATTCTGTTTACGTGTGGGTAACGACTGCCCCCTAGTGGGCATTAGAGCCATCACAAGACCTGTAGGTCTGCCTGGCATCCTGAGCTCTTACTAGGCCCTCCTAAAATAAGCCGGGGCCCTGGGGCCAGCTACTCCGGACTTCCATCAGTGTGGGTCAGGGGTCTCAGGACTAAGGGGAAAAAATAAAATAGCGACTTGGTGTTGCTGGTCAGGTTCCCAGGAGGCTGACTCAAGGTGGAGATGAGCAAACAGGAAGTTTATTGTGGAGGGTTCTAGGGATCAACACCCGTGCAGGGGAAGGACTGGGCCCAGCACAGTCACCTGAGGGCCTCTGACCAGCTGAGCCTGCAGGAACACTGACGCTGAGATAGCTTTTCAGAAGGGCTACCAGATCAAGCAAGTAAAAGCACAGGATGCCCAGTTGGAATTTCAAATAAACAGTAACTTTTTAGTGTAAGTATGTCCCATGCAAGATGAGGAGGGTGTCTGGACCAGACAGGTGGGAGTTGGGTGGCAGCAGGGAAAGAGAGAGAGATGGAACAAATAGGAAATATACAAGGACAATGGGAGCCCAGGTTTTCACTATTGGAGATGGGAGTAGGAACTACAGGCAGGGAGAAAACAAGAATAAACCTTCTGGGATTAATAAGGTAATGATGTGAACTCAGCTTTCAATATATAGAAATATTAAAATATAGATGTAAATGTGTGTGCATGTGTTTGACTAGAGATACATGTTTGAATGTATAAATGCATACACATGTACACATATTTTTGTTTGCTTGTTTGAATATTGTTAAAAGATCAACTGAGTCACGTTAAAAATTGCAAGAGTTTAGGCTGAGCACTTTAAATTGGGCAGCACTAAACTGAAAGTAGTCAGGAGCACCCCACAGAGAGGAGCTGGGAGAGGTGTGTTTTCCTTTGTTTTGTTTGTTTTTTATCTTGTGAGGGAACTCCCCATTTTTAAAAATATATATATTTTTTTTGTTGAGTGTATTACAAATGTCCCCCATTTCCTCCTCTTTGCCCCGCTCCACTCGGCTCCTGTCCCACCCCAGGCCCTCACCTCACTATTGTCTGTGTCCGTGCATATAAGTTCTTTGGTAAATCTCTTCCCACCACCTTTCCTCCCTTTTTTCTGAGATCTGTCCGTCTGTTTCCATGCTTCCATGTCTGTGGTACTATTTTGTTTCGCAGAGCAGATGCAGACACAAAGCAAAGAAACTGTTTGATTGGCTATAGTTGCCTTGTTTGAGAAAGCCTAGCTGGCTGTTTGTGATTGGTTGTTCTTAAGTTTCATTGTCTCAGATTTCAGTGCATTGACCCTGGCTTAGGCTTTGGCTTGCTTAAGTAGTTTACTAAGGCAATACAGCTCCCTATGTTATGGCCTCTTCTTTCATTTACTCTATGTGTATCCACGTACCCCCCACCTCCACTGAGAAGGCTGGGGAATAGAAACACCCCAATGACAATGAGCACGTACCTCGGTTTCTAAATACCGTTGTGCACTAAAAGAAACCCGAGCTCCTTACAGAAATGGCCACTTCTAGGAGCACAGCAGGGAGAGTAACGTCCACCGCTGAGTGACAGGTGAGAACATCCAACTGTAGCATAAGTGCCTGACATTAAGCTTTTGATTGCTGAGGCGTCCATTTCAAAGACCCTTCTCAAATGAACAGCTGCATGGCACAGCTACAAGCTGTCAAAATCAGTGACGTACATAGATCCAGAAAAATGTGACCCATTCTCAAGGGAAAAGACAACCCACTGGAGGTCAAGCCTGAGAACGACCAGATGTTGACGTTATCCGACCAGGACTTTAAAGCCGTTATTATAACTTTGCTCAACTGGGTACATGAAAATCTACTCAAAATAAATGGGGGCGGGGGGGGGTGGCGGAGAGACACAGCAATTTCAGCAGAGAAATAAAAATTAAACCAAAAGGAAATTGTATCTGAAAAATTCATTACTGAAACAGAAAATTCACTTGCTGGGCTTAATTGTGGAATGGAGATGACAGAGGAAAGGATCAGGGAGCTTGAGGAAATCAACCAACCTGAAGAAGAAAGGAAGGGGAATAGGAAAGGAGAGTAGTGCCATGGAGAACAATTTCAAAAGGTACTAGGATTCCCAAAGGGAAGGAGAGAAAGAATGGAACAGAAAAACTATTTAAAGAAAAATGTTTTTTGGTTTTTGTTTTTATAATTGATTTTTTACAGAGAGGAAGGGAGAGGGATAGAGAGTTAGAAACATCGATAAGAGAGACAACCAAAATACATGCCCTTGACCGGAATCGAACCTGGGACCCTTGAGTCCGCAGGCCAACGCTCTATCCGCTGAGCCAAACCAGTTAGGGCAAGAAAAATGTTTTTTTTAATCTCCAAATTTGGTGAAAGGCATAAATAGTATGTAGATTCAAGAAGTACAGCAAACACCAAACAAGGTAAATTCAGATAAAACTATTCTTGGCTACACTGTGATCAACGTGCTGAACCTCAGAAAAAGAGAAAACCTTGAAAGGAGCTAGAGAAAAGTGAAACATTGCATTTACTTTTGGACAACAGTGTGATCACAGAATCCCAGCGGTCATGGAGGTCAGAAACTAGGAAACAACATCAGTAAAGTACGAAAATAAAATACTATCAACCAGAATTCTATATCCAGTGAAAAGAAATTTCACAACTGAAGGCACAACACACTGTCATATGAAAGCAGCAGACTTCATTGACAAAGGACCTGCACTACAAGAGGTGCTCAAGTCAGTTCTCCTGGCAAAGGGACACCGGAGGAAAATGCATGTCTAGGAACAAATGAAGAGCATCAGAAACTGTGACTATCTGAGTAAATATAAAGGCCAATTTTTTTCTATTTGTGTATTTCCAATGTGTCTGAAGAATTATACAATTGTCTTGTGGGGCTTTCAATGAACGTGGATATAATATATACAGCAACTATAACATACAGGAGGGTGAGGTTGGAAATTGATCTATACAGTTGCAAGTTCCTCTGTGTATTTGAGGTGGTACAATGGTAATGTTAAATACAGAGAAAAGTTAAGGATGTATCCTCAGAGCAATGACAAAAGAACCAAAGAGGTATAGATAAAAAATAAATACATAAATAAATAGATAGATAGATGGATAAATAAATAGATAGATAAATTAAACTGAATTCAGAAAAAGCTCAAGCAATCCAGAAGAAAGCAGAACAGGAGGAACAGAGGCACCAAAAACACAAAGGGAGAGATAAACATAAAACAAATTTTAAGATGGTAGGCCTAAGTCCACACATATCAATAATTACATTAAATATGAATGGCCTTCTATGGTCTGAATGTTTGTGCCCCCGCTCCCCCAAATTCATATGTTGAAATCCCAGTGTTCAATGTAATGGTATTAGAAGGTGGGGCCTTTGGGAGGCAATCAGATCATGAGGATGGACCCCCTGTGAATGGGACTAACGCCCCTTCCTATAGGAGAGACCCCACAGAGCTCCCTGTCCCTTCCACCAGGTGAGGGCACAGCAAGCCTGCACCGGCTGTGGACCAGGAAGAGGGCCCGCACTAGAACACAGCCACGCTGGCGCCTTGATCCGGAACTTCCCAGCCTCCAGAACTGTGAGAAATAAATTTTGTCATTTCTATGCTGCTCGGTCTGTGGTGTTTTGCTATAGCAACCCAAACAGACCAAGACGAGGCCTAAACATTTAAAAAGAAAGGCAGAGGTTATAAGAATGGATTTAAAAACAACAACAAAAAGCATGACCTAGCACACTTGAAATATAACTACAGGGATAAACTGAAATTAAAGTAATGGGGAAAGATATAAATGCATAATCATAAGAAGGTAAGCCATGTTACATCTGTGACTGGGGTGGGGCAGTGACAGGCGGAGAGCCATGCTTCCCATTGGTACAGAACTTGCTTTAAACTGAGAAAAAGATGATGGTGTTCTAAGAAACACATACGACCAAGGAACCTATCACATTCTTTCCTATCCGTGTTACTCTCCTGAATTAGCCAACCATTTACGCTGAAAATGATGACATAGAAGAAAAGAGAAAGATGAGAGATGAGCCCCTCAAAAGCATTCATTATTTCTATTACTGTATTTTTATTTTTAGTCTTTCCTTTTGATTTTTCCTATGGTTTCCATCTTGATCTTGAAGTTACCCATCTCTCTCATCCATGCAACCATTCGGATGAATCTCAAAAACATATGGCTACCCTGACTGGTTTGGCTCAGTCGATAGAGCATCAGCCTGTGGACTGAAGGGTCCCAGGTTCGATTCAGGTCAAGGGCATGTACCATGGTTGCGGGCACATTCCCAGTAAAGGGTGTGCAGGAGGCAGCTGATCAATGTTTCTCTCTCATCAATGTTTCTAACTCTCTATCCCTCTCCTTTCCTCTCTGTAAAAAAAAAAAAAAAAAAAAAAAAAAAAAAAAAAAAAAAAAATCAATAAAATATTTTTTTAAAAAAACATATGGCTAAGTGAAAGTAGCCAAACTCAAAAGGCAACTTACTTTATGATTCCATTTACATGACACTCTGGAAAAGGCAAAACTAAAAAGACAGAAAGCCAGAGTGCCAGAGGTGACAGGTACCAGAGGTGACAGAAGAGGGCTGACTATAAAAGAGAACTTTGGGGATGATGGAAAATATTATATATTTTTATACTTGAAAATTCATAGACCTGTAGATCTGAAATGGTGAGTTTTACTACATGTAAATTATATACCGACAAACCTTATTTTCTAAAAAGACATAATGAAATGCCTGCCATTACACATATTCCAAAAAAGCTAAAATTTAAGAAACTGCCAGTATTAAGTGAAGATGGAGAGCAGAGGGAATTCTTTTACGTAATTGGTAAAAGTGTAGATTTCTATAAGAATATTGGAAAATCATTTGACAATGCCAACCACAGTTGAACATAAGCATACTCCATGCCCCAGTCATTCCACTACTAGGTCCATACACCCCCCAACCCCTCACCCCCAAAAGAGTTATAAGAATGAACACCAAGAGACATGTACAAAAATGTTTGTGGAGCTTTATTCACAACAGCCACAAACTGGCAACACTGGAAACAAAATGGAGACATATAAGTGATAATTCATTTAACTCGGCACATGTATACATTGGTGTTTTGTGTACTTAGCTGAATGTATTTTATGCTTTTCTATCCTTTATGAAAACATACTCCCTAGCACAGTATGCAAGGCCCTTTATGCTTGGCCCCGCCCACTTCCACAGCCTAATCTCTGGCTTACAGCCCCTGCCGCGGACGTACTCATCCAGCTGGACCATGGCCTCTCACCCTCCATGCCTTTGCACACGCTGTTCCACTGCCAGGATACTCTTTCACACGTCTCACTTTATACTCCATATCTGCATGGAAATCTCCACCTTGCACTTTAGAACCCAAGTCAAAGATTACTTCCTCCCAAAAGCCTTCTTTGAATTCTCAGTTCACAAACCTTTCCCCACCAAGGCTTACCTTCTGTTTTAACTTCTCATAACACCCTATGCTCTAGGTCAGGTTTTATCAACTCAGCACTGTCGACACTTTGAGCCGGATAATTCTTGTTGTGAGGAACTGCTGTGTGTGTTCTGGGATGTTCTTAGCATTCCTGGCCTAGATGTAGCCCTAGACCCACTAGATGCCAGGAGCATCTTCCCCTCAGTTGTGACAAATGTCACCTGCGCAAGCAGAACCACCCCTCCCCCACCATGGGGGAGAGCCACCACTCTCTAGGGCAGCGGTTCTCAACCTGTGGGTCTCGACCCCTTTGCGGGTCGAACGACCCTTTCACAGGGGTCGCCTAAGACCATCGGAAAACACATATATAATTACATATTGTTTTTGTGATTAATCACTATGCTTTAATTATGTTCAATTTGTAACAATGAAATTGGGGATCACCACAACATGAGGAACTGTATTAAAGGGTCGCGGCATTAGGAAGGTTGAGAACCACTGCTCTAGGGCTTTGGAGGATCAATAAATAACATTATCTCTCCACTCCTGAGTTCAGAAACAATTGAGATATTGATCAAAAGTCAGAAGATGAACATCAAAACATTAGTGATAATGCCGGTTAGAGAATGCGATGTTAGATCTGTGGCCACAGGAACCTGCTCCTGTATCGCTGCAGAGAGGAGCAGTGCTGAGCAGCCACAGGCCCCTGCACAGGACAGGACGGGCCCCTGGCCACCTGGCAGGGAGCAGACTGGAATGCAAACATCCTGAGAGCCTGCTGGCTCCCCGGGGGCAGAGAGCAAGCACGGGGCGCTGGACTGCTAAGTCCGTTCCTCCTCCCAGACTCCCACCCCATGAGACTCTCCCCCTGGCCTGAAAAAGACTGAGGGTGAGGAGGAGAGCGGCCCGGGTATTGCTCAGCAGCCCTTCCAGGGAGAAATGGCTGTGCCCCTAACCCTCTTCCTCCGCCCTGGAGATGAATGCGTGGTTGCCACCTGGTCTCTCGACTGTGTCCAGCATAGACCGTGGAGGGTATGGGCCAGCTCCGACCCGTCTCTGCATCCTCAGTGGGTAGCCCGGAGCCTGGCTCATGCTAGGAGCTCAGGGCACGTCCTTTTGTTCTAGTCCCCGCCACTGCGGCTACTGTAGTGTGTGCCTGGGAGCCTTAGAGCCGCAGAGTACCTCGGAGCAAACCACACTCTCAGCACTGCATCCTGAAGCTGCTGCTGTCTCCCTGCACCCTGCTCCTGCTCCTCACTCAGGAGGGAGCCTGACACCTGGGAGGAGCTCCAAAGTGTTTCATCAACTGGGACTTGTGGCTCTTTGGGGCGCTTCCTCTGATCTTCCGGCCTCGGCTTTGCAGGACCGCCATGGCCACAAGAGGGCGACATCCTCTTTCCGATGCCTTACAGCCTCCATCCTGAAAACCAGCCCCTGTCCCAGGACCTGGACAGAGGTAGGAAGGTGGCAGGACTCTCCTTCCGCTGTCTTTTAAAGGAGGGAGGGGATTCTGGACCAGGTGACTGGCCTCCCTGGCCACAGCTGGATGTTTGACTGACACAGACTCTAAACCGAGCCTCTCTGTGGCTTCTTCCCTCTTCCCAACATTCCCTTGAGATTGGTTCTCTCCTGTTGAGCCCAGGAGCATCCCAGCCCTACCCTCCCACCCCCAATTCAGGGGAAGTAACCCCTCCCTGAAGTGCTGCCTCGGAGCTCTCCCAGCTCCCCTCTGGGCAGGAGGCCCCCCATATTGACCCTCATGCTTCCCACCACCACCCCCTCTTCAAGGGAGTCGCCGCTGCCCTCTGTGGGCCTGCGTCCTGGGTCACCTGTGTCCAGGCCCTGGATTCTTCCCCAAAGCATCATGGAGACTGTGCCAAACCTTGTCAGCCTTTGATGCCTGTTCTAGAATGTCCTATCACTGGATCTTTGGACCAGCCAGGCTCAAAGAGGTCAAGTGACCTGGGAACGCCCCTTCCCTTCTCTGAGCTCAGCCGCCTTGCTCTCTAAGGGCCTGGTGAGATGAGGTGGTCCCAGAGCTCAAGAGCCCTGACTCTCCTCTCTGAGTCCTGTGCCTGCAACCTCTCATCTTCTCTCCTCTGGTCTCACAGGACTTCTCTTTCTTAGGACCTACCCTCAGCAGGCTCATGCCTCCACCCCATCCACACCTTTCTAAATAAGCACAGTCTTAAAAGCAGAGAGATGGGGGGGGGGGGGATCAAACCCTTTTGCCAGTCTTATGAGCTGAATTGTCACCTTCTCTGAGCCTTGGTTTGCTTATCTGTGAAATGAGGATGATAATGACCAGGTCATTGAGTTTATTGTAAATAAAATCCTATGCATCTGACACAGGCCTGGCACATCATAGTCAGTCAATAAATGTTCCTTCCCTCCTGATAACCCACACAAGCAGCGGACTAGACATTCTACATAATCACTAATATTCACATAACTTTGTCAGGAAGTCATTACTATCCCATTTTACAGACAAGGAAACTGAGGCATCAAGAGGTCAGATAACTGGCCTGGGGTCATGAAGACCAGATTGGAAGGCCTTGAAGGCTACTCCTCCCCCATCATGTGCTCATGCTTTCTGTGCAGGTGAAAGGAGAATGTTTTCCCGTCTTTGTTTTCCAGCTGGTTTACCAGTGCTTTGGTCCTGCCCCTTCAGAGTCACCCACCATTGCTGCTCTTCAGGGAAAAGAGGCCTATTCACTTGTTTATTTTTGTTTCCAATCAGATGCTCTTTCGTAAAGACCAGGGAGCAGTTTGGTAACATCAGAGGAATGAGAGTCCTCAAGAGAAACATGGATGTCCATTCTCACTCACTTCCTGGGGGACGCTGACTTACAAGAAGAGGGCAGTAAACTAACCAGGCCCGGGGAGGACAGATGCCGGCATGCCTGGTTCTCAGACCCAGATCCCCGGGACGGGAAGCAGCTGCTTCCCATCTCAGTGGGAGCGGGAATGTCCGAGCATGTGCTCAAATGGAAGGGTGAGCAGAACAGAACTTCCAGGGGGCTGGGCCTTTCCAAAGGGCAGTTGGGACTGTAGGAGAGACACTTGCCTGCCCTGCCAACTGGGCAGAGAGGGTGGACAGCAGGCCCGCTGCAGGGGGTGGGCAGGTTGGCCTTGCCGACCAGGGAGTAAGAACATGGAATAGGTCATATGGGGCTGCGAAAAGGCACCCAGAGACATCATCTGTCCGAGGGGCCTGTGCTAAAGAAGGGGACACGGAGGGGTTGAGAGGGGGGTTTTCTTAGCCAGCCGCCACTGTGCCCAAGTATCCTGGCTGCTTGTCCAGTGACCCTTCCACTGAGCCACACCTTGGGCCCAGGGCCTCCTTGGCTCCTGCCACCACTGGCTACCTGCAGGTCAGTGAGGCTCTGGACCAGCTCCAATCCATAGGAGGGGTGATTGATGATGGGAACAGAGGCCTCCAGGTCCCCTGGAGCTCATAATAAACAGTCTGCCTCTAAGTGCCAGTTACTCTCTGATTCCAGCTCACTATTTTTTTTTTCGATTTATTTAGAGACATCTTATTTATTTATTTATTTATTTATTTTTATTATTAGTTAAGGTATTACAAATGTGTCCTCATCCCCCCCATTAACCCCCAACCTCCCCCACACACACAAACTCATGCTCCCATCCCCCTGTTGTCCATGTCCATTGGTTTGGCTTATATACATGTATACAAGTCCTTCGGTTGATCTCTTCCCCTTACCCCCGCCCTCCCCTACTTTCCTTCTGGGGATTGATAGCCTGATTGCTGTTTCTCAGTCTTTGGGTCTGTCCCTTTTCATCAGTCTATGTTGTTCTCTATAATCCACAAATGAGTGAGATCATGTGGTATTTATCTTTCTCTGACTGACTTATTTCACTTAGCATAATGCTCTCCAGTTCCATCCATGCTGTTGCAAAAGGCAAGAGTTCCTTTTTTTTTTTTTTTCCAGCTCACTATTAACCGTGTCTCTCAGCCAGCTGCCACTATGACCTCTTCCAGGAGGCACAGGAGTGACTGCAGTACCCCTGATGGCCGCTGGAGGGAGCCATAGGCCCGTGCCTGCACTGGGAAGCCATCCTCCTGCCCTAAGGCTGGAGTGGAAAACCACAGATCACAGAATCCCTCTGTCTGGATTTCCAAAATCCTCCCAGAGCTCTCCCGCCACCCACCACCCCACGCCTAGGCCTCTCCTGTTCTCCAAGGTCCCTGGGAAGGGAGGTTCCCGGGTCTCCATCCATCCTCCACGAAGGACCACTGTCATCAACAGCCTGTCAACAGGTGACTCTGGTGGGTGGGGACTGAGAAGCTGCCGGGGAGACAGAAAAAGAGCAGTGATGGGAAGTGAGGGCACAACAAATGGGAAAGGAAGGGGGAAAGAGCAGCTGGTTAGGGAAGGTGGAGGCGCTACACAGGTGAGAGGGGAACTGCCTCCTTGGCTTCCCCCTGCAGGTCCCAAACACCCACCTGTCTGATGAGGGACAGACACCCTCTCCAGGTGCCCACTCCCTGCCTGCCTGTGTACCCGCCAGCCAATCCCAGATTTGGGTTATCAGAGGCTGGGCATGAGCTCTGGAGCAGGAAGTGGAGGGAGGAAGTGGGTGAGAGGCGGTAATGTAACACCCGGCACACAAAGGCTCAGGCTGCGTCTCACCTGGATTTCACCTCCTTATCTCAGTGGGGTAGAGTTCCCTGGCTTTAGTCCTCTGAAGGAGTGTCATTCAGAGGCGGCTTATCCCTCGCAGCTGACACCTGCCGATACCCCGCAGGGACGATCAGGGTTCCGTGTCACACAGCTCCATCTGAGAGGCCACCCCAAGGGGGCTTCCGGTTTCCAGGACAAATCTATTTTCCTGGTCTCTGCCTTCCCCATCCCTGTTTCACATGGGAAAACCTAGGCCAATGTGACCCCCTGACAACAGAGGGCAGAACTCAGGGAAAGAAGTTGGGGTGGGCAGCAGTCAGGGTTTTAAAGAGCTGTCCACACATGCTGTGCCTGCACTTCCTGCTCACGCATCAAGTCGCCAACTCTACAAACATTTCAGCCAGACACTGTGCTGAGCCACTTCCTCACCCCCCACTCCCACCTCACTATCATTCTTTCCCCAAAGGAAAACACCAGGATGACTTCCTCTTGGTCAAATCCCATGAGTTTCTCCCAGAGCTCATTCGACTGGATTCTAAGGGGGTGGCTGGACTGTTGACCAGCCTTTTCCTCCTTCTGGAAGATGTCGCTCAGTTGCCTGCTAAGACAGCAATCCTTCCAGATTCTCCTTCCTTTCTGAGAACTCTGTCTCCTTCCAGCACCCTCTTCCTCTCCTTCTCTCCTCCCCTCCTCCCCACACATGGATGTGCCCCTGGTCCCTTGACCCTCCTCACTCCACGAAGCCTTCAGGCCACGATGAATCTGAATCCACAAAAACACAATTTTTCTGACTCCACTTACGTTCTGCATCACATAAGCCTCTCCACTGAAGTAGTGAGAAACCTGAAGTTGTGCCCAATACTTGGAGCTTCAGTGGTGCCAAGGCATTGAGGCAGGCCCATCTGGACCTCAAGTCTTCTGTCCCCAGAGATCACCCCTGACATGTCCATCATCTGGTCTGCGTGGCCCTGTGATCAGGCTATTCTCTCTGCAGTTTCTGGGCCACACGTGGAACACAGGGACCTCTGCCTTGCCCCCTCCCTGTCCTCTGTGCTGAGACACAGGCCCACCCTCTCCTGTGTCTCATCACCTCTATGGAGATAATGTTGAGAAGCCCATGCAGCCAGCCACCTTGGACACAGACCCTTTCTCTCCTCCTTTCTCCAGTCCAGGGAGGACCTTGGATGGTCCTGACTTGAATCGGCTACTTGCCCCTGGACCAGCCTGCCATATAATGGGGAGGAAGTGGTCAGGTACCTTAACACACAGACACAGCCACTGGGGACCATGCCTGTAGGTCAGGTCCTTCCCATGAAAAATGGCAACCACTGGGCTGTGCAACTATTATAGCTCCTGAACCTCATCCCCAGCTCTGACCCTTCGCTTCTAATAGCCAGGTGAACATTTCCATCCAGAAGTCCCACATCTGCTTCCCTCAACATGTCCAACTCCGACGTGTTGCTCAACCCAAGGTTTCTCAGCTCAGCGTGTTGCCCATGTGCAAACAGTCCTCCCCAACTCTTCTCCTCCCATCACCCCTGTGCCTAATCGATGACTGAGCTTTTCCAGACCTACTGCTGAGCATCCTCTGGGTGTAACCCCAGAAAGCAGCACATGCAGGCCTCACCTCCTGCTTCTGGAGCCACAGAGGGGTTCTCCGTCCTGCTGGCGTTGGAGTGTGAATCAGAAAGTTACTCACCATGCCCACTCTCCTCTGCTTCTTCTAGCAACAAGTCCCCAGAAGTATGGTGGAACTCATGGCTGAAGAGCACAGAAGTAACGTTTTCCGGCAGCCAGTTGAGGCCATGTGATGGTTTTGGCCATTGCAATCTGGGCAGATATAATGCATACCACAATGCAAACCACGTACTGTGTCCTGAAAGAGAAGAGCTTGCCTTCCCTTCCTCTTTCTGGCTTTCCGTGGACTGGAATGCAGTCATGATGGCAGGAGCTAGTGCAACCATAATGAACCACATATTGGTGATGGTAGAGCATCAAAACTAAGGCGCCCAGGGTTCCTGAACAACTCTATGGGAAGAGCTGTAATACAAGCTGAAGCCTTTACTCGACAGAGAAGGAAACTTCTATCACATTTAAATGTTTGATAATTTGGGATCTCTGTTATGGAAGATGAACAAGTATCCTAAACAATAGAGAGCTAAAGCGATCTTGAGCCCATTTCTGTAGCATTTTCCAGCTTTGAGATCTTGGGGAAATTAATCTTTCTAAGCTTTCGTTTCCTTAGTTAGTTGTATATCTATTTCTCAGGGTCATTTTAGAAATAGATAAATGAGATCACAATAAAACACTTAATACAACAGCTAACATATACTTGGAGTTCAATGGGTACTGAAACAGACAGCCCAGACACCTTTGCCAAATGCCAGCATGATCCCATGGCCCCTCGATTAAGAACCTTCAAAAACTTCCCCTTCCCTCACAACAAACACCAACCCTCTCGCATGACCCAGGAAGCCCTCTCTCCCATCCACCCTCTCTGCCCCAACCTCCCCCACCCTCGCGTCCTTTGGCTACACTGACCTTGTTACCTCGCTCCTTCCACAAACATTGATGGGGCGGCCTCCCACATACCAGACACTGTGCTGGGCTCTAGATGCAGACCTGGGTCCTTGCTGTCAGGGACTATCGTCTAGTGAGGGAGGGGAAAACGATCAAATAAACAAGACATGTAGCTAACACTTACTGTTTGCCAGGTGCTGCCCCAAGCCATTTCTACAGGTACAGACTCTCGCTTCCTACAAGAACCCAAGTTAGGTGCCACGGTTACCATCCACATTTACAAGATGTAGAAACAGAAGCAGAGCCGTCAAGCAACGTGCCCAAGGTCACACAGCTAGTAAGATGGAGCCAAAACCTCAACCCAGGCGACCTGACACCTCAGCCTGTGCACTTAACCACTACTCCACCTGGCCTTCAAACGAAGGTCAAGTTACAACTGTCACACCTGCCACCCAGGGGAGGCACATAGGGTCAGACACACCCTGCTCCTCCTGCCCCTGGACCTTGACACATGCTGTTTCCTCAGCCTGAAACGCCTCTTCTCCCTCCTCTGCCTAATTCACTTCTGTCCACCCTTTGAACCCTGGCGTTTGGGAAGTGTCACTTCCTAAGGGACACCTTCCTCCTCCCCCACAAAGCCCCCTAGATCCATTAACAAATTCTTGCTGCATGGCTTTTCCCCTGGGCACTTATCCCATCATAGTTCTGTACTTGATGATTATATGTCTTCCCCACTCTCCTTTCCTCACTGCCATTAGACCTGGGTGCTGTGAGGGACACGAACACCCCACTATTGCTCAGTGCACATAGTGGGTGCTCAATATAGTATATCTGGTGAATTAACTGACTGACTGGTTGACTTACCTCAAGGTAGCCCTGAGGTCTCCACCAGCTCGAAAGCTCTATGGCTGTGAGGCTTTCTCCGTGTCTGCCGGGTGGTCTCCTGCCTTCCTCAAGGACCTCTGCCCCATGTGGCCCCTGCTCCTAATGTCCCCAACCAGCCCAAGTCCCCAGAAGGAGGGGCCGTGGTGCTGCCAGGTCAATGCAGGATATGGGCCTGGGGGAGGGCAGGGGGCTGGCGACCTCACAGACGCCCCCTAGTTTCCCAGGACCTGATCCAGGAATGAGAGATTTCCCAAGTCTGGCCCGGGAGTCAGGGAGTGGAGCAGAGGCTCGGAGGAGGGCCCAGACCCCGGACATCCTGTCTCGATGGCCAGAGATGATCTCTAAACCCCATAAAAGCTGGAGCCGTGGAGGCGGCAGTACCATCATCCCCACGCGCTGTGGTCTGGACTCAGGAGCCAGCGAGATCAATATCATTCGGGAGGCTTTCAGCTCCAAGTTCTTTCTGCTGCCAAGTCTCCCCAGAGGCCCAGAGGCCCAAGGAAATGGTGCGGAGGAGGCAGGAGGCAAAGGAAAGGAAAGGAAGTGTGTATTCCTTGAGGGCCTGCAGCCCAGCAGTAGACCCAGGGCCATGCTGCGTGTTCTCCATCCTCACACCAGCCCTCCGGGGGAGGCGTTATCCCATTTTACAGATGAGAACACTGGGGCCCAGAGAGAGAGAAAGCTTTCCCGAGGTTCCAGCCGAGTCAGAACCAAACCCAGCCCTGCCTGGTTCTGAGACCAATGCTCTCCCAGGCAGGACCCAGCCACACCTGCACTCTGGGCTTGGCTGGGAACAGGGGGCTCTCTGAGGCTGTGCCTGCGGCCACACCCAGGATGGAGGCTAGGGAGGGTATTCCGCAGGCCTTCTCCCGGACACCTGCAGGGACGGGGAGCTCACCCTTCTCAAAGCATCCCTTTCTGTTACCAGCAGCTCCTCTTGCTCTGACCTCCCTGCAGCCCTCACCTGATTGGCAGGTCTGGGGGGAGGGCAGGGCAGAGGCTCTGCCTTTCTAATAAGCTCCCTGGTGATGCCACACAGACAAATGGAAAGGTCCCTTGGGTCTCCCTTGCAATATGGGGTGTCAGGACCGCTCCCCTCCCTAACCTCAAGCCCTCTGCTGCGGCCCCAGACATCTCCCCTCCTCAGAGCCCCACCCTGCCTCACTGCTTAGTCCCCTCAAAGCCAGGCTAGATCAGCCGAGCTCCCAGGCCATAGCCTGTCTGTCTCATCTCTCTCTCAGGCCCTGCACCAGGCCCAGCCACAGGATCCTCATCACTCCACAGCTGGGGAGCATCAGAGGGTGACCTCCCCATCGCACACCAGGAGCCGTCCACTCCCCGGAAGGCAGCCCCACTGCCCTGCGCCCTGATCACCCTGTCTGGGTTTAGTCTCCTGCCCGCCCCTCACGCATCATCAGTCTTTCCTTCCCTTCCGAAGCGAACCCTGAAAGCCCAGGAGGAGGCGAGGGCTAGCCAGCTTGCCTGGGGTCACAGCCTGGCTCTGCCGCTCACTCACCAGCTTTGTGGTACTGAGCAATCTCTGAGCCTCTTTGAACCCCCTTTCTCTCTCTGTAAAATGAGGACAAGGACAGCCCTTATCTCTCCGGGTTTGTGTGCATGAGAAAACACACATGCTCAGCGAGGTCTGCCAATGCAAGCTGTCGCCAGTCGTGACAAGCACCAGCTGTGCCCATTAGAAGCAGTGTGACCTCTCACAGCCTCGGTTTCCTTATCTGTCACTTGGGTCTAATGCCACCTGCCTCACGGGTGCATTGGGAAGATGAGACCTGACAATGGCTAGCACATAGTAGGTCTGAAATACACAGTCCTCCTCCACCACAGGCAGCGCCCAGGCTTCTTTGTCTTTGTATCCCTCACAGGAGTTCTCTGAGGACAGTCTGAGGGCCCAGGGGGCCCAGGGATGCTTTTAGGGGTTGTGTGAGGTCAAAACTATTTCCTTAGTAATACTAAGCTCTCGTCTTTTTCACTCCGAGAGGCACGTGTGTGGTATCACAACAAAGGGAGCCCAGGAGCCAGTAGAAGAACCCACTGCCTTCTGAGAAGCCAGGCGTGAGAGAGCTTTGGAAAACGAAAAACAGTGTTACTCTTTACCCCAATCTTTTTTGTTTTAGATAACATCACTTTTCATAAAATTTCTATTTATGTTCAGATGTAGTCAGTTGAATATTGCTATGGAAGCGAATTGGTAGACATTTTTTAAATGTTCTCAGTTTTCATTTAGAGCATGGTAAGTATGAAAAGGTAGGACCCATATGGACAAAAGCTCTTTGGGGTCCTCAATGACTTTTTAGTGTAAAACTGAGACCAAGCAGTGGGAGAAGCTGCCCTGTGCTCACTGTGCTGGCCCACAGGGGTCTCAGCACCCATGTGCTCGAATCAGCCCTGAGCCACCTCCCAGCTGCACTGTCAGCTCGATGGGAGCTGGAGCTGCCACGTGAGCATGTGCGATCTCCCAGGGCACCCTGCCCTGCGCTGGGCATGCCTCGGTAGGTACCACCCCTAACTTGCTGAATGGCAAAAAATTCACCCAGGACCACCGGGATGGAACTTGCCTACGAACTGAGCCGAGTCAGAGCCGAGGGATGGAGACACATTCCTGGTGCCACTGTTTGAGCCCCTGGGTCCAGCCATGCTTGCTTCTTGGTCACAGGGGCCAGTACATTCCTTTTTTATTTTCGTAAGCCAATTTGAGTTGAGTTTCTCTTCCAGCAGAAAGGGTCCAGATGAAAACTCACAGTCATCAGAAGCAAGGCCTGGAGGTGGGGAGCACTGGGAGGACCAGGGGAGTGGTCCGGGGGAGGCAGCCCTGGAGCCACAGCCAGAGCGTGGGGGAAGCCGTGTTTTGCCCACCAGAGACCTGGCAGACCCCTTTCCAAACAACACAGCTAGACAACAGCCCAGGTTTTCTTTCACTTTATCATTTATAAAGCCATACAATGGATCGCAAGGAAACAAAGCCGCCGACAGGAGCAGGCAGCCTCGGTGTACAACACATTCATGTCCAGGGTAAGTAGCATATCAGGGTTTATACAAGGCAGCCGAGGCTATAGGCACAATGATACAAAATAGAAAGTATATTTCCATCTATATAAATACACAGTCAGGGCACGGGAGGAGGGCGGGTTATTCTGGTTTTCCTGCAGAGGGAAGGCCTGGAAGGCAGGGGAGGTGGGGTAGGGGGTGGGGGTGAGGAACTCCTTACATTTGTTTTGAATGACACATCAGAGGGAGGGGAGAAACAGGGAGACGCATGCAGACACTGATGTGCTCCGCACACACACACACAAACCCAACACGGACACAGGAGAGTCTCAACTGCTTAACACTGATTAGAAACCCAATTTGGGACATCCCTCTACAACCGCCTCACCGCTGGGAAGAGCCAGGCGTGGGAAATAAGCACAGGTCCTCCAACATTTGGGTCATCTGAGGGCCGCAGAGCCCACCCCATCACCAACACTGAGATTCCACCCGTCAGGGCCCTACAGGCCTCGCCTCCTGATTCCTTCCGCCCGATGATACTGAACTTGACATCCTCCTATTGCCCACCTCCTCCAACCCAACCCTGAAGATCCCTAGAGAGATGCGCAAACTATGCACACACATACACCCGCACTTGCACGCACGCGCACACACATCCTGTGTTACCACTGCCAGGGGACTCTGGTCTCGAGATTCCGGGGCCTGGCCCTGAGTGAAGAGTGGCTCCAGGGCCCGGCCTCTGACCTCTCCAAGGACCCCGAGTGTGGGGAGACGCAGGGGCAGAGGCTGCCCTTGGACTTGGGCATTGGCCCCCTTGATCTCCCCAGCTTCTGAAGCTGGGAACAAAGGGAGGAGACCCCGGGGCAGGGTGGCAGTGCACTTCAGAGCATAGGTGTTGTCCCACCTGTGAGGAGTCTGCCCATCTCTGCTCATGCCCATCTGAGGGAGAACGCCCCACTCATCTCCCTCCTGGGAGCCCCTTCATGGAAGGGCCACACTCATTCAGCCAGCTTCCTCCTCTTCTGGTGGCACAGCCACCAAGCCCATCACCCTGTCCTGCCAGCTTCTGACACACCCAGGGACTCCCAGTGCAGGAGTGATCCTGGCCGTCCACGAGCTCGGAGCGGCTGCAGGAAAGGCTGCCATGAGGACCAGGTCAAGGCCTTTCCCAAACCCAGGATAAACACTGGCTAGACAAGGGAGCCAGAACACATGACCTCAGGGGAGGGGATGCCAGTCACCTTGGAGGCTGATCAAACAGCTCACTTCCTCTCTATTTCCCCTCTGAGGTCTGCTCTCCATTGTTCCCATTCCCGGTCCTCCCCTCTCCTTCCACCTGGGAAGAGCCACGTGGAGGCACTGGGCCTGCCTCCCTGCCTCCCTCAGAGGCCTGGCTGGACAACAGCCAGAAGCAGGGGGGGCCTGGGGCCCGGCTGAGCCCGCCTGGGGCTGTGTGGCTGAGTCACACGCTGACCATGCCTCTCCCGGACCCGCCCCACCCCACGCCCCAGCCTACTTTCAAGACCAGACAGCACTCTCCTGGCTGACAAACGGGTTCAACACTAAACAACAGCAAATATGTCGAGGGAGGGGGAGGAGAGAAAAGGATAAACATTTACACGATAATAACAATAATTATTAAAAGTGCTTTCTTTTAAAGGACATCTTTGGCAAGAATATACTGCAGTGCTGCGGGGTGTGTGTGTGTGTGTGTGTGTGTGTGTGTGTGTGTGCACTTGTGCGCATGGGTGCACGGGCCCAACCTGTGAGATGGGAGGACTACAGTGTCTTCCCAGCCAGTGTCTGACCCAAAGGGGGGACCTCGTGGAGTCTGAGGTGCCTTCCCCATTCCTCTGGAAAAGCCAAACTCTAGGAAACCAGCTCCCTCCAGAGTGACCCAGAGAGGGAGAAAATCAGCTCCCCAGCACCCCTAGGTCCTGCTTGTGGGGTCACCCTCAGCTCAGGCCCGGGAGGTGGGCTGCGGTGGGCGGTGGGCAAGCATGTGAGAAGGCTGACCCTGGGCCCGGATCTGCCTGATGGTCTAACCCTCCGCTGGCCTCAAGGTGGAGAGGACGTCCAGACCAGGAGGAGAGTCCCGGGCTGTCCAGTGGGAGGTTAGATATTGACAAAGGAAGGGGTGGAATCTCTCCTCTGGAAGAGAGAGGGGGAGGTGGGGAAGGGGGAGAAGGAACCCCAGGATCTGGCTTGAATGCCTCAGAAGGAAGAGCACTTTGGAAGAACCTTAGTCACCAAGCACAAGGTTTCAATCTTTGGGAAGCGGGGGACTGCTCCCCGTCTTCATTAGACACTCTCCTTTCTAACTCCCTGAAACAGTATGTCCACACAGATACAGCTTCTTGGAGGAGAAAAAATACAAAAGACGCACACACTCCCCATGCCCACCACACTCACCCATGTCCCCCGCTGGCTCACACACCCGCTCCAGCCCTGGTGAGGGGGCTCCTCTCGGGGCCTGATGGCCAAGGCCTAGGCTTGCCAGAAAAGAGGGGGCCAAAGGAGATGGAACACGTGCACCCCTCCCTGCTGAGCCCCCGACGAAGTCTAGGGAAGGCCAAGGCCAGGGCAAGGAGACCCCTGATTGCTCCAAGGATAAAGGCCCCTACATTTCAGGCTTCTCTTATATATAGAAAGAGGGATGGGAATTGGTTTTTGCCCAGGGAGGCAATAAAGCAATATGGGAAAACAATAAATACCTCTTGTCAATTTACCTATTCTTTTTTTAACCTTTTCTTATATTTTATTAGCTTACAGATTCTGTCAGTATGTCTCACATATATATTATATATATTTATATATCAGTACAATGCCTCTCTCCAAGGGACCCCCAGAGGCTTAAGAAGCCCCTCGAGAATGGAGTCCTGGTGACTTTTCCATTCCAGCTGAGAGTACTTGGGTGGAGGTCAGGGGGTTCCCAATTGCCCAGGCAGATTCTAGGCCCTCTGCTCCCGGCAGCTTGTTTCTGCTGGGGAAACCAAGGCAGAAGTGGGAACAGCAAGGCTTTGGTATTGTACATAGGCCATGTGGTATATAGGCAGCAGCCCAGAGCACTGCTGAGTCACCTGGACAGCCCAGCAGAAGTCAGGCCCCAAACCCCGGCAGAGGGGAGGACAGGACCCCAGGCATCCCCTGGGCCTTGCTGAGCAGGGCTCTTGCAAGCAGGTTCCCCAGGATGAGCCCAACAGGGGGACCTGCAGGACAGAACAGAGCTGGGCAGATCAGAAGGCTCAATCCCCAGCACCCAAGAAGACATCATGCAGATAAGCCGGTCTGAGATAAGGCTGGTGTGGTCTTGGCAGCCAAGAATGGGCTGAGGGCTGAGAGCTGGGGGGAGTGGCCTGCCCACCTTGCCACACAACTCTGGGAAGATGCCTGGAGGTCAAAGCCACTGTGGCTGATGGGTCTCTTCCCCGAGGCTATGGAAATGCACGTCTCCATCTCCTCCAACCAATGGTCCCACCACTCCTGCCGGGGTCTTTGCCAAGGAGAAGGCGCCGGCGGCACGCTGGGCCACTAGAGCGCAGGTGCGGGGGGGACCAAGTCAGACCCTGTTACCCATATTTCTGGGTGCTCCTGGGGAAGAAGGCTGGCATCCCCTCCCTGATGCTGGGTCGCCCCAACTCTGACCTCTGGACAGTATGCACATGTGTGCAAATGTGGAACATGGACAAGTACACCTGTTTACAATTCTAGCCGAGAGTCGAATATAAATCTGAGTGTGAGGATGTGGGAGCAGATATATACACAACCCCACATACATTCCCACACAAACTGTACATCAGAGGCAGAGCAGAGAGGCCTTAGGTATCTCGGGTCTGAGATACTTTCAAAGCAAAAGTTCTTCCACGTGATGTCCCATGCTGGCTCCTTTTGGTTTGACAATGTACCCTAGTGGGGGCCAGAAAAAGATTCTCTTGACTTGACTTCTCCTTGCAAAGCAGTTGGGCTATGGAGACACTTTCCCATTTCCCCCCAAAATATGAGTCCCCAAGGAGGCCAGCTTTGCCTCCTGTGAGGGTGAGAGGGAGTTAGGTGGACCTGCTTTGTTTTGGAGACTTTGGGGGTTGCGCAGTAGCCATCTACCCAAGGGAATCCGAGTTATCCTCCTCCATCCTTTTCTTTCTTTCTCTCCCTCTCTCCCCCGCCCCTCCGCAATTCACTTCCCTCTCCCCATGTCACACTTTCTTCTCTCTTTCTCCAAAATTGGCCCAAAGTCCTCCTTCTGGATTCAGAGATGGTCAGGATTCATGGGTCCCCTCCCCACATGCCCCATCCCCACTGCCCTGGCCCGGGGCATGGGGAGAGTTCATCTCTTCTGGCCGGCACTCAGCATGACCTTGGAGACGAAGTTGACAATGGCGGAGGCAGGCTGGTTGGGATCAAGCTCAGCGAAGAGGTGGCAGGCGTTGTCCGTGGTGCTGCCCTGCTTCCGGGCCACAAAGCCGAAGAGCCTGCAGGGGCAGGAGAGGGGTGACAAGTGTGTGGGGAGGGCAGGAGGGGCCAGGCCTTGGAGAGGTGCCCAAGTGAGAAAGCTTATCTTCAGGCTGACCTCTCCCCGCATCTGTCCACATCTCCTGAGCACAGGGATTGGGGTGGGGGAGACCAAAAGAGAACCCTCTCTCTCTTCCACTGACAAGACAGTCAAGTGACAAGAAATGACAGTGGCACTGGTTTCAGGGGAGGCACAGAAATTCCCCTTTTGCGGTGGGGTGGAGGAGGAGGAGGGAGGAGGAGCTGCAGGCAAGTGACAAGACTCGACAGAGAGGTGGAAACGAGACCAAAAATAAAATGGGGACATTCCTAGCTGAGCTTCTCTCAGTCCATCTCAGCCCCGCCCCTACCCAACTGTTCTTACACACCACACAAATGCAAATGAATAAAATGCCGCCTGCCCCTCAAAGGGCTGGGTCTCCTCAGACACCTGGGGACAGTCAGGGAGACAAAAGGAAAAGGGTCACGACCCTCCCCCCACCACCACACACACATTTCTCTTGGGCTCAGGAGAATGGGAGGAGGGGGAGAGAGACCCCACACCTGTTCCCCCAACCCCCACTCCCTGCACCAAGACTGGAGTGAGCTGGCATTCTCTCTGCAAAACAGAGTTAAAAATATGAGAGCAGAGAACAGAATGTGAGCTCAGGTCCCCTCCTAGCCAGCGTGTTGCTAATTAGAGTGAGATGGGGCAATCAGGACAGCTGGGGATTCCGATGGAAACCCCTCTCCCTGGGACTGGACCACAACAGCCAAAATTAGAAAAGTTAGGTCGGGCTTGCAGCCGTGCACATGCATGTGTGTACACACCCTGGGCTTCCTACAGCTGTTTCAGGGCCTGGGAATCACTGAGCCAGAGGTCTGGGGCAATGGTCTAAGTAGTGGAAAAGCCTGGGGCCACGACCAACCCCTGAATCCCCTTTCCAGGCTTGCTGGGCTCCTTGGTGCAGTGGAGGGCACTCAGGGCACCAGGGGGAGAGGCTCTGAGCTGTGGGCATGAAGGCACACCAACTCTGGCGGCCAGGTTCTGCCATGGTGGAGAGTCTGCCAACCTCATAGCCTAAACACCACCTGCCTCCCTCCCTTGATGTTTACGTCAGCTCCACAGCTCCCAGGGCCAGCTCAACAATAGCCAATTCCTTTCTCTGCTTAGGGAAGTGGGTCCAGACAAGAAACCTCAACCCCAAGGGCATGGAGGAGCACTTAGGACCTGAGAGTAAGACCTTCCTTACTTCAGGGCCTCAGGCATCCGTGTGCCTCACCCTAGTCCAGTGGTCGGCAAACTGCGGCTCACGAGCCACATGCGGCTTTTTGGCCCCTTGAGTGTGGCTCTTCCACAAAATACCAACTTCTACACATGGGCCACAAAGTTTCAATCACACTGTACATGTGCGCCTGCATGTGGTATTTTGTGGAAGAGCCACATTCAAGGGGCCAAAGAGCCGCATGTGGCTCGCGAGCCGCAGTTTGCCGACCACTGCCCTAGTCCCATCCCCAGTCGGCTCCCTGAGCCAGTGGCCGGCCAGCAAAGCCAGGCCAGCAGAAAGCTCAGTGCAAAACCAGTTTCTGAATGAGGAGAATGAGTTACAGGCCTGGGACCTGCCCACTCCTGTCCCTGACCCGTCTCCCCACACAGAGCCCAGTGGTCAGTGAGCAGGAGCTTCCTCAAATACAAAGCTCTGGCTTCCTGTTTGGTGGCAGGGACATGGAGACCTGAATGACCCCTGTGAGCCCAGGAGAAGGCTGAGGCAAGTGTGGGGCAAGCTTTGAGATGGCTGGACCCCTGGGTCCTCCTTCCACCGGGCTGCTAATTCTTTCTGTGACCTGGGGCACACTTAGGTCCCCTTCATCCCACACAGCCCCGCTGCTGATCATGCTAACTGCAGGTCAGTTCCATTCTTTCTTGACCGAGGTGGCCTCACTGCGACTCCTCCTCACTCTCCTCCTGCTGCCTCATCCGTCCTCTCATTTCTTCATTAGACAAATATTCACCAGCCCTTCCCATGCGACAGACAACCCTGCCCTCAGGAAGCTTGCACTCTGGTGGCCATGCCTCCCTGTCCCCTCAAAATGGTCTCTGTCCCACCCCTACACCCATTACTACCTATTCCAATTGTGCCTGTCTTTTAAGACCATTTTTTTTTTAATGTAAGTTCTTCCCCCAAACCACCCTGAATCTCCCCCTGCCTAGAATCTATCCCATGCACTCTCCTCGGTGACATCCACAGACACGATGAGCTGCACCCTGTTGGCATGTTGCATACAGCAGTGGTTTTAATTTTTTAACAGAGAAACTTTTCTTTTTCTAAAACAATCTTATATGAAGTCCCAATATAGAAAAGTGACAGCAGTGTTTATGGCTATAAATGTATCAATCCAACAGCACACCATTACAAACTCAATCAGTAGAAACATGAGCTCATGTTTGCATGAGCCCAGCAGAGTAAAGTGTGGAATTACAGACCACAATGGCAATCTGTGTCAGCTTCAGTAGCCAGGTTATTCCCACACTTTGCCTGGGTTTTGTGATATAGAGAAAACACTGACTCATACTGATATATGACTGCACATTATAACAAGGTTTTTCCTCCCCTCTTAAGAGCTCAGTTACAACCTGAGGATTGTAGGGTTCCATGGAACACAGTTTGAAAACCACTACAGCATGTTAACATTTGTACATGGGTCCTAACCACTGTGCCAATGGCGGGCCTCCTGGAGTCAGAGTTAGCCTTCTGGTCAGTCTGAATCCTCCCAGGGCCAAGTTCCTCTGAGGCACTTAGGAAATGCTGAATGGATGGAGGCATCAACCAAAAAGTTCCAGGGTCATCCCAGAATTCAGACCTTCTGGGCTCCCATGTTCTGATGAAGTCTAGCCCAGCCAAACAGAAGTCCACCCAAAGAGTGGAATGGGAATTAAGGAGGCCAGGATTGGGGAAGAAACGATCATTTAAACAACCCTGCCCTACTGTCATCGCCTCATTAAACTCTCGGCTTCCTGTCCAATTCCTCAGATCCCTACTGGCCTAGTCCTGGGAGAGGGAAGGTGACAAGACTCGAGGCAGAAGGCAAAAGACCTGGCTGCCTGGTCCAAAGCTGAGTGACCCTCGCTGCCCTTTGCCTCCAACTAGTCCTGGATTCTCAACCTGCCCCTGCTCTCTCCACCCCCAAAGAGACCAGCCAGCCAGGATGGGGGAGAAGTCACACTTACTTAGCAGGGGCACCTCCCTCCGTCTTCATCCACCTGTGGAGAGAAAGATGGTACAGCCGTAATCCACTACACCTTCTCCCCGGAGCTCAACCCCATGCATGCCCAGACCTTCTGGGGGAAGGCAGAGGAGCCCTGCTATGGGTTGGGGGTCATTCAGATAAAGAGAACTGTGGCCTGTCTCTCAAGGGTTCTCTCCCCGGTGTGGAGAGGAGAAGCAGATTCAGGGTCAGGGACAAGACAGAGGGGGCAGAAGTAGGTATTTGGAGACCTTCCAGGGTCTCCAAATTTGTCATGGGAAAAACTCAAAAAGATGCCCAGCACAATTACTTTCACTCTCACAGACACAGGCCGATCTTCAAGCTGAACCAAAAATGCACACACGCACACATATGTTCACCTGCACACACATGTGCTCACACAGAGACTTCAGTGTTCTAGAGCTGGCTGGGGGAGAAGGTGTCTACATGAGACTCACTTTCTCTCCTGTGGATCCAGATCACAGAAGGTGACGGTGTTGAGAGGGTAGTGTCGTCTGAAGAAGAGCCTGTGGTACAGACATCAGATAGACAAAGAGTGAGTGTTGAAGTGACAGGTCAGGCCACCTTCCCATCATCTGTGGCTGCTGTAGGTCAACACAGCCTCTCCCGTATGACCAAGATAACCTGGGCCGCTCACACTGGGGACATAAGCAATGCATGGAGACAGACAGATATGTCAGAGAAACATCTCTCAAATGCTACAGGTTAGGAAAAGGAGAAAGAAACTGGCACTGAGGGATGAGAAATGGGGGTACCTTGGAGGAGAAGGATGGGGTGGGGGGACATGTTAGAGAAAGCATGAGAGGAAGTGCTCTGTTCTAGAAAGCAGGTATTTTTGTCAGTTGCATTTGCAGCTGTATACCCAATGCAGGCATATTTGTAGAAAGATGGAAAATGGGTGGATAGATAGGAAGATAGATGGAGGCATAAATGAGTGAAGGAATAAATGGAGGAGTATAGATGGGGAATGAATGGATGCAGAGATGGATGGATCAACTGGTGAGTGGGTAAGCAAGGGGATGGATGGATGGATGGATGGATGGATGGATGGATGGATGGATGGACGGGTGGCCGGATAGACAGAGGATGGATGGGAGATAGATGGGTATAAGGCATGAGTCAATTGGTAAGTAGGTGGGTAAATGGAAGGATAGATGGGTCACAGGAGGAGAGCCTAACACAGAAGTGGGCAGAAGAGTCTTACTTTCTCTGGTTGTCAGTCAGTGTAATTCCCTGGGCAGACACTTTGAAGTGAACGATGGTGGCAGCTGGCGTGGGGTCAGCAGCCAGTGTCTCGGAAGTGGCTTTGGAGATGGCCTGTGGCCCAGTGAGCGACTCCATGTCCACGGAGTTGACGAAGAGCACGTTGCAGGCTGGAAGAAACCCACCCAAGGAGACGTCATGGGGGCTGGAGTGGGTGGGGATGACCCCCAGGTCCTCTCTTCAGGCCAATCTCAAGCCAAAGCACCTGAGCCCAGAAATGTGCTGTGCCCACCCAGAGACATTTGGGTCTGGGAGTGATGTCTAGCCTGCACCTGCAGGAGGGGACAGGGCAGAAAGGAGGAAAGGCCTGGGCAGGGTCTGGCCACTCACCTGCTCCTTGCTTTAGCAGGTCGGTGGTTGAGTTGGCAGGGCCCGAGCTATCTTTCGAGTCATCTGTGGGATCTGAGACAAAGATTTCATTCAGCCAGTAATTAAAATTCTAGACCTGGAAAGGCTCCCCAGTCTGGATGGGCCTACGGTGAGCTCTACAAATGCTTTGCGCAATGGATACTGCTTTTCATATCAGACACTGGCAGCAGGTACGTGCGTGTCCAGTTGGAATGGTCAATAACTGCTCGCCGGTTGAGAGCTCTAGATTCCAACAGAGCTGGGTTGAGGCTCTCAGCCCAGGACCTGCTAAGTATCTATAAAGTGGAAATGATGGTGATAGAAGTGCTTCAGTGGGTTTTTTAAATGCTCCATGTACAGTGTTAGCCCAGTGCTAGGCATAAAGCATGACTTCAAGTGGCAGTTGGTGGTGTTGTTCTTTTGTATTGATGTCTGTGTAGATCGATAAATGCCCTCACTCATTAAACACTTAAATAGCACAATTATAATTTTAATATTAAAAAGCATCAAGTACCATTTACGCCAGTGTTTTTCAGACTTTGCTGTGCAGACTTGTTAAAACCAGAGAACCTGATTAGGAGGGACTTGAGAATAGTTGCATTTTAAACAAGGTCCCGGGGGTGCTGAGGCTGCTGGCCAGGGGATCAGGCTTGGAGAACTGCTAGTTTATACAATGTCAGTATTAGTTTGATCATCACTGAATTACTTTGGTAAATTCTGTAGAAATATCATTTAATTAGTGTCTAACTGTCATGGTTAATAATGCTATTTAAGTTGCATTTGAACTTTTAAGCTAATAATGCTGGTCAATTATCATTAATAATTCAATGAATCGAATTGGATACATAGAGACTATCAGACAATATTGGAGGTTTTCTGTGTGGGCAAAACCTCAGGAGCTCCTCAGGAGAGGAGCAAGTCCCAGGGGCACTTCTGAATGTCCTATCATTGGACAGAGGGAGAAGGCACCTCGGCTCCCAGTTTGCAGCCCTCAAGTTCAGGGCCAAGCACATTCCCCTCCTGTGGGCGCTGGGAATAGAAGCCTGTGCTATAATAGAAGCTTCAATTTGAAGAGCTTGGGGTCCACCTGCCATCCTCCACGGGTGGGACACCCCTCTGAGAGAAGCTGAAATCTCCTTTGCTGGCCCCGGGTCTCACTCAGAGTCTCATCCTCTGTGTCCTGAGGCTATCGGGTTCCAATCAGACGTCCCACAATCAAAAGTGGGCTCGCTCTTTCCTATCAGCTCAGTGTGCCTCAGTCAGGGGACATCCTGTCAGCCACACAGACTAGAAAACTCTAGGGATATCTGACCGTCCCCTTTCCTTCCCATGCAGAGCCCAGCCACCTCTCCTCCAAAGGTCCCTCCAGAGTGCTGTCTCCTGTCCGTTCAGGCCAACCTCCCACCCCGGGTGCCCCATGACCTAAATCTGCCTCCCCCCTCCCCGCCGACGCGCATCTCACCCTCTGGACAAGGTCCTCCCCACGACTGCCTCCTGGGATGAGGCTTATTCTGATAATTCATTTGAATTTCTTTAAGCCTCTAGAGAATTTTTTAGAACAATCTGGCAAGTCAATTATGTACATTCCTGAAGTTAAGCTTTTTAATAAATGTTTCCTTTTTTTTTAAATAGAAAAAAAGAGGTGGTTTCAAGTTTCCCCAGATGGCAAAATGACCCATGTCCTCTAAGCCTGGCCCAAGCTCTGGCGTTCTGGCAGGGGCGAGAAACGAAGGAGGCCAGTTCAAGGGTGGGCTGGGAGACGGAGGAGTGTCAGGTTCCTACCTCGGTTTGGAATGACCAGCTTACAGGGCAGGGCCAGCGGGATGATGGAGTGCTGGTAGACCAGGGCAGAGAGAGATCCTGCGGGGAGGGAGATGGCATGTCAGAGCAGCTTTGCTGGAAGTGGGCCGGAGCACCGAGGGAGCCCACCACGCCGCCATGATCAGCTTCTTCATTACCCTCCCACATCCCACCAACGAAACTGAAAATCCACTCCCTCTTAGTTAGCGAGACCCAAGGGAGAACATTCCAACGGCTCACCCTAGCAGTCATAGGTTACTTAACAGCTTTCCTTTAGAGAAAGTTACTCCCAACAACTCTCCCAAGCCCCTCCATCTGCCGGGGCCCCTCTCAGGACAGTGCAGCAGAGGACTCAGAGAATCGTGGGATCAAATCCCAGCTCAGTCACTTACTAGCTGTGTTCATGCATAAGCCTAACTTCTATGAACTTCCATGTCCTCATATGTAAAACTAGAGGCCTGATGCATAAATTTCATGCAAGGGGCTCAGCCCTCGCAGCCGTGGCCCTCACAGCCCCAGCTTCATCTGAAAGGTCGTCCGAAAGGATGTCCGGTCTAATTTGCATATTACACTTTTATTATTATAGATGGGACAATGGCACCTACCATGCAGGATTGTCACGAGACTAGAAGTAACAGAAGGGACCTAGACAGTGACTTTCACATAGTAGGTGGTCAATAAAGGAAACTGTTGTTATAGCTATTATTCAAATTACCATGATAACAAGTCTCGGTGGGGTAGAACATCTATCAAGAGGAATCTGGCAGAGTGAAGGGACTGGAGGACAGAGGAAGGGAAACCACTGTCCATTTCTCTGCTGTGTCTAGGACAAGGGGGGCAGACAGAACCAAGGTGGGGGGCGGGGGGCTGGGGCAGGCCTGAGGCTCTCTGCAAGCCAACTGGGGAGACAGAAGTGGGGGAAATCTCACCAAAGTTTGGCTCGTTGGGGCAGCCCTTAAGCTTGACTCCTCGGGGGCCGGTCTCTATCAGGAAATGTCTCACCAGCTCATGGGTCATGTCCCCTGGGATGAAAAGGAAGAAATGAGGACCAGTCACTTCTCATGGTGCCCTCCCACCACCTCCCACCACCGATTTCTGACTTCTCCACTGTGCAGGGCTTTGACGAGAGAACCCTGGAATGGAGGGACTGCCTCTCCTTTCCTCCACCTCAAAGAAACGCAACCACAGAGACCCAAAAATCTGGCTTCCCTGTTCTCTGACCCCAATCACCAAGCCCAAGACTCACTCTGCTGAAGAGGGTTTAGCAGGGACCAGCTCCCATGAGAATTAGAAGCCTGCCCAGCCCCCAGGTCCCTCTGGCTTTGAAGAGACCATATGGATCACCTATTCCTGAGGCCCAGTTAGAGAAGACAGTGTTACCTTTCTTATTCTGCTGCATGATGGTCGGTGGGGGAGAAGACACCTTCATGGCCAGCCCATAGGCTCCTCGGAAAGAGTGGCTGTCACGGATGATGAAGGCCCCGGGCTCCTGGTCCTTCAGCAGAGCGATGGCTGGGTCGGGAAGGGATAGGAGAGAAGAGGAAATAAGAAATTGATGGCACTGGCTTTCCTTAAGTCTCATCAGGCCTCTGGAACCTCATTCTCTCTTAAGTGAGAGGAGATTCTTTAAAGTGAGAATTCAAACACTCTTAAGGATCTTTCTATACTGGAGTTGGCAAACTTTTTCTGTAAATATTTCAGGCTTTGCAGGCCATGCAGTCTCTACTGCAACTGCTCGACTCTGCCACTGCCACACAAAAGCAGCCACAGACAGGATATAAATGAATGGATGTGGTTGTGTTCAATAATACTATAGTTACCAAGCAGACAGCAGTCCGGATTTGACCCGGGGGCCGCGTCACCAACACCATGTCCTATGTCCACACAGACTTTCCCTTGGGGCCTGAGGTGGGCCTCATCTCCACCCCTATAGTCCCAACTTTATTTTTCTGTAAAATATACAAAAATCTCCCATATCATGCAGATGGAGAGCTAACATTTCCTACTATCTTGGCCAGCCTTTTACTTTGCCCAGAAACCAAGACTTTGCTCATTTTAAGGATCCTTCAAAGAGGTGCTTACAATCACTGCTCTGCTCCCCCATACTTTACCACAGCGACTGCTCTTCCTGTCTGACCTTGATCCCAGCCCCCTCTCTATGACTACCACCTACTGCAAAGAGGAAGGAGTCTACTTAAATTTCTTGCCCAGGGGAATCCCGGGGAGCAGCAGCCAGCTATGACCTTGGATGGACCCCAGAACCCCCAGCACTCACCCTGTTCTCTGGAGATCTCAGGTTTGTACCAATACTTGGAAGTGTCCTGGACAAATTTTACTTTAGCCCTGGTCTCTGGGCTGTTGTCTAAAGGAAAAAGAAAAGGGATATGGGTTAAATTGTGCCCCCCCAAAGATGTGTGCGGGTCCTAACCACGATACCTGTGAACGTGACCTTATTTGGAAATAAGGTCTTTGCATATGTAATCAAATTAAAATGAGGTCGTACAGGATTAGAAGGGTCCCCAATCCAATATGACTGGTGTCCTCATAAGAAGAAAAGAGACGGAGACACAAGAGGAGAGCACCATGTGAACATGGGGGCAGATTGGAGAGATGCATCTACAGCCGAGGGACACCAAGCACTGCCGGCAACGAGAAGCCAGGAGAAAGGCCTGGAGCAGACACTCCTCCCTCAGAGCCTCCAGAAGGAGCCAACCCTGCCAACACCTTGATTTTGGACTTTTGGCCTCCACTACTGTGAAAGAAAAAATTCTGTGTCTTCAGCATAAAGTCTGTGGCACTTCGTTATGCTGCCCTAAGAAAGTCAGTCACCTCAAACATCAGCAGAGTATTGCTCAAGGGCCCTGAGCAGCTTTGGCATCCTCTCCGTCCACCACCAACCACCGTGTGCCACAGAGCTGCCCTCCTGTTGTCTACCTACCGCCAACCACCGTGTGCCACAGAGCTGCCCTCCTGTTGTCTACCTACCGCCAACCACCGTGTGCCACAGAGCTGTTCTCCTGCTGTCTACCTACCGCCAACCACCGTGTGCCACAGAGCTGTTCTCCTGCTGTCCGTCTACCGCCAACCACCGTGTGCCACAGAGCTGACCTCCTGCTGTCCACCTACCGCCAACCACCGTGTGCCACAGAGCTGCTCTCCTGTTGTCTACCTACCGCCAACCACCGTGTGCCACAGAGCTGCCCTCCTGCTGTCCGTCTACCGCCAACTACCACGTGCCACAGAGCTGCCCTCCTGCTGAAGGGCTGGTAAAGCATTCTCCCTGAGCCAATGAAGCCCTACTCCACCCCATCTCCTTTCTCTAGAAGATTCAGACTAGACCCTTCTTGCAGCTTCTTCCCCACAGTATAAGACATCCAGCTCTAGTCCCTTTCTCCACAGGCTCAACGTCCCAACTTTATCGTAACAACCTTGAGAACTGGTCAGAAAGACCATTTCGTTCCACTTCTCCCCAACCTCCTCCTCATTCCCATGTGGAAAGCCTGAGTTCTGTATCATAGAGGGCAAAGGCATCACTCCTGCTCTAGAACAAACAGGGGAGGGGCTGGCCTAGAATTTGGAAGCCATCTCGTGTGTTACATACCCCACTTCTCTGGCAGATGCTCCCACTCCCAGACCCTCTGCAGACCCGGGATGATTTCACAGAACAATAGGTTCTAGAAGGCCCTCTGAGAGCACCTAGTCCAACCTCCTAACTCTAAAATGAGGAAAGTGAGTTTCAGAGAAGGTGAGTGAGCTTCCCAACCCCATATGTGAGCCTTTCCATGGTAATAGACCTTCTCCTGTTAGACCTTCCCGGGTGAGAAGACCCAGCAGCCAGTTCAGTGCCGGCTACACCATAGTTTTCTGCTAGGTATTAGCTTGTGTGCCCCGCGCTCCCCAACCTCTTCCTTTATCTTTGGGAACAAAAGGAAACCAAAAGGGGGATGGGTGAGGAGGGGAAAGGAATATTCCAATTGTACATGTTTCCTCTCCTTTCTTGAGAGAGAGGCAGAGCAGAGGGAGGCTGTGTTAGTGATGCGGTAAAGCTCAGAGCATCCAGACCAGGGACAGGGGTGGGTTATGTGTCCAGTGCTTAGTCAATTTCAACCTGTCACTTACACTCTGGTAGGCTCCTGGGACCTGTCTCTGGAGGACAGTGAGGGGCTAGATCAGCTCCCTCTCCTGAGCTGTGCCCTGGAGGAGGCCTCTAGGCTAGCCAGCTGGGCCGTGCAACTGTTGCAAGCTGCCTTTCTCTGCTCTGAAGCCCCAGCCGCTGGTGCTGGGCCTGTCTAATGAGCTGTCAGAGGCGGCTGCAGCCCCATGTGCCTTCCTGTGTTGACTCCAATGGCTATTTTAAGCAGGGAAGATGGTGGGAAACAGGAAATGTCCCAACTACTAGAAGTTTTGCATCCTCCAAGGAGAGGAGCTGGGAACCAGATGTCTCTTGTGGGCAGCAGGAAGTAGGGGCGTGCAGGGTCGCTGCAGAGTCCTGGCTTGGCAGGCTCAGGGCAGGACCCAGGAGTGACACGTTGAGAATCCAGGCAGCTGGGGCCCATTCCAGGCTGCCCAAAACATTCCCGATCTTCCTTGAATGCCTCAGGGCCCTGGGGTCCTCTGCATACAGGCACGTTCCAGGTCTGGATGAGAAGCTACGTATTAGCTGAGGCTTTGACCTCTGTGTCTGGATAATGAGCCCTCTCAGTGGAAGCCAAGAGGCCGAGTTCTGGTGACGAGTGAAGAATTCAGTGTGCAAACCTGCACAGGCTTCAGTGAAGCTGGCAGAAACTAGACTCCAGTGAAATGCCCTGGCCTTGGCCCATATCACATCTGGCTGCCAGATCTATTATTAGTTATGTGTGCACAGTGGGGACCCAAAGATGAGAACAAAGGGCTGGCAAAAGGTTTGGGGTCCAGGTTTGGAAGGCAGAGTGTCAAGGTTATGCTAAATCACCATAACCCTCAAGATAGGGAAGCATGATCCAACAACTCCAATGTTTTAGAAGCACTAGTTTGGGTAGTATGGGACTGGATTGGCAGCCTGGCCCTGCCATTTCTTAACTGTCTGACTCTGGACAAATGACTGAGCTCTCCAAGCCCGTTTCCTCATGTGTGGCTGTGAGGATGAAAGAGACTGCTTAGCTCAGAGCCTGGCGCACAGCATGTGCTCAACAAGTGGGAGTGGCTCTGGTAATCGGAACAATAACACTGTCATTATTATTATTTTCACCATCCTCATCATCATCAGCAGCTTCATCCCTGCCCCCACAGTCACCACAACCATAGCACAATTCTTTTGAGGACACCTCCAAATCCCATTAAACAGATAAGGCAACTGAGGCCCACGGCCAGTGATCCACCCACGGCTGTCTGCCAGGAGGATGCCAGAACAGAGAGCAGTTCAGATATCCCAGCTGATGGACTTAACCTGTCAGCAGGAGACGCAGAGGTGAAGGAGAGGCCCACCTGGCATGGAGTACTTGGAGAAGTCAGGCAGAGTGTGCGAGAAGGAGACAGTGCTGCCTCCACTGGGACTGGACATGCCACTGGCGACAGGTGAGGACGACACCTTCCCATTGATGGTGGCATAGTTGGGGAGGCTGCCCACTCGGTCTCCCATGGACATCCTCCACTTCTCTGGCAAGGCCGGTGTTGGACTCCCTTGCCGGAAGGCTGCTGAATCTGGCGAAGGGGAGGTGGCGGGGCTGCTCAGGCCCGGGTAGTAGGCAGGAGACACGGGGAAGGAGGGCGTGGAAGGAGCCTGGTAACCAGAGGCACTGCTCTGCCGGGACAGCGTGGGTCTCCGGTCCTCAGGGGTGGAGTAGCCGCCATAGGCCACGTGCCGATCTAAGCTGGGGCTGCCAGGAACCACGGATCCAGATGCTCCGAGATGACGGCCCAGGATGGGGCTTCCGGGGCTGGATATTGTGTTGCCATGGAGATTGGAGGCCAAGTTGCCCTGGTGGGCTCCAGGATGCCGGCCCAGGCTGGGGCTCCCTGGAGTGGTGGCCACATTACCAGGGAGGCCTGAGGCCTGGAGGGCCCCCGGCTGCTGGCCGCGGCTGGGGCTCCCTGGAGTGACAGCCACACTGCCATGGAGGCCTGAGGCCTGGTGGGCCCCAGGGTGCCGGCCCAGGCTGGGGCTTCCTGGAGTGGTCACTGCACTGCTCTGGGGGCTGGAAACCACATTGCCATGGAAACCAGTTGCTGGCGGGCCCATCACCTGGCGATGGCTCAAACTGGGGCTGCTGGGGGCAGCCATGCCAGGGTTGACAGCTCGGCGGCCAAAGCCGGGACTGGAGGGAGTGTTGGTGCCCACTGTCCTGTGGCGTGCTTGAGGGCTCCCAGGGACCGCGTGGACACCAGCCGCATTGAACTGAGGCCGGGCCTGGCTTTCTGGGGAGCTGAACTGCTGAAGTGAGTAGTCGGGGCTGCTGTAGCTGCTGCCCACGGTTGGAAGAGGAGAAGAACTCTGGTAGCTTCTCTGAGCCGAAGGGCTGGGCTGGCCCAGGCTGCCAGAGCGGAAGCCAGAATCCAGCAGAGGCTGGGTGGGTGTCCGGGGGCCCTGGTCACTGCTCTCCCCCGATGGGAAACTCCCCACCGAAGTGCTAGAGAGAGAAAGAGCGGATTGAGATGTCAGCAAATGTACTTAATGAAGAACAGGTTTCAGTGAGCACTCAGACTTCCCTCCCACCACTAGCAACAGCAGTGGGTTCCACTTGCACGCATGGGAATGTCAAGGCTTTTACATCACCCTGTGGCACCATCGGAAGAAACTGAGGCTCAGATAGGTTAAGCAATTGGCTCAGGATCACACGGCTCATAAAAGACCAGGGTTTCGAGTCAGCTGTGTCTGATTCCAAAGCACATGTTTTCCCCGCTGTACTACTCTGGCTCCTGAACCAAAGTCAAAGCGAGGAGCTCTCTTCCATCGAAACTGAAGGTGACTGGGTCTAATGAACAAAATAAACTAACAAAATAGAAACAGGCTTCTAGATAGAGAACAGACTGACAGCTGTTGGGGGGGGGGGGGTGAAGGAGGGCTGGGTGAAAAAGGTGAAGGGATTAAACCAAGGAGGAAAAACTCATAGACACAGACTACAGTTTGGGGATTACCAGAGGGAAAGGGGGATGGGAGGAGTAGAAGAGGGTAAAGGAATGCATGGTGAAGGAAGGACACAATACAACATACAGATGATGAATTATAGAATTGTACACCTGAAACCTATATAATTTTATTAACCAATGTCACCCCAATAAATACAATGACATTAAAATAAAAGAACTGTAGGTGACTCCTTGTCAACTCCATATCACAGAAACTGAACACTGGAGAGGGGGCCAAACCACCGGGATCCCGTTCCCACTGAAAATGTCCCACCCTGATTCGGTTTCCCCAGGTGCGCGCCATCATTACCTGCAAATGTTGTGGGTGTCAGAATTGTGCTTTCATTCCTGGGTAGCTCCAAAAACCAAAAATAAGGAAGTCTTATCGAGGGAGATTTCAGCTCATTATAAGGTCTGCTCTCCAGCCATTGGATCTGGCCAGTAACAGAGCGAGCTGCCTTGCACAGTAATGAGACTCCCATCACTAGGAGCATTTAAGCAAAGGCTAACTAACCTCTTGACATGACTGTTGTGAACGGAATATCTTCCATTGGAAGGTTAGATTAGGAGAGCTCAGAGGTCGAACCCAATTCTAAGACTGATAAAATTCCGTTCGGAGGAGAGTGTGCCTGGGGGAACGGCCACAATCAAAGGTTCTCCTCTGAAGTTAAGTACTAGACCAAAGGGAAATATAACGCAATGGCCTCTGAGTTGGGAAACTTGGATTCTGCTGTTCAAGTTTTCCCATATGAAAAAAATAAGGGGGTTGGGTGAGATGACCCTGATTCTTTCCAGATACAAACTTCCATCCCTCGATGACATGGCAGGAGAGACGAAGGTTGGCAGGGACTTCGCCTGAGCAGCAGCTGCAGGGTGGTGGCAGGCAGGCTCTGCACCAGGAGGCCCAGGGGGAGGAGGAACCCCTTAGGAAGACGATGGGCCAAAGCCTGGAGCTGGCGACTGGGAGGATTCTCCAGGCGGCCAGCCCACTGTGAACCGGTCGGATAAACTCAGGTCTCCTGGGTGATGTGAGGTGGGGGGCCAGGCAAGAGCCAAGGGCCAGGTGAAGTCAGGGGTTAGACCAGGACAACGTCTACCTCCCATTGCAGAAGGGGCCAGATTGGAAGAAAGAAGCAGAGACCCAAGCTCTGCCTCCCAATGCGGCCACCTCAGGATCTTCCCTCCCAACTTCTGGAAGGAATAATCTGTATTCTGAGGCGGGGAGGATGTGTCAGGCTGAGTGGGACAGGAGTTTTGGAAGATCAGTCCCGGAGGGAAAACGCTAGCTTCCTGAGCCCCGAAAAGAGCCAAGATCACAGCCGGAGGCATGTGAGTGGAAACTTCTTAACGGCAGGGCTTTCCGAACGCCAGCAACAGTGGCTGAGGTGAGGAAGACGTGCCCCCCACCCCCTGGCCCCCGCTTCCTTTCAAAGAAGACCATATACCTCTGCCCAAGGCAGACCGTCTGAGAAATGGAGCCGTCTGCCCCAGCAGGAGACAGGAGGGGCAAGGTGGACTGAGGGTGGGGCATGCTGGGCTCGAGGGTTTAGAATTCTTAGAATTCTAAGAATTCTGGCTGTGCCGTCCTTCTAGAAAAGCCCTCTCCCTCCCGCCTCACCTTTTAACACCATGCTCATCCAGCCCCAGAAATCCTCCCTGCACCCCTAGTCAGAAGTCACGGACCCCTGCTCTGGGCTCTGAGAACTTTACTTATGCGCCTGCTTTGGGCACCTCTGACTGATGGGCACCGTACCCAGGTCTGGTCAGGAGGCAGGGATGTGGGCTCCCAACCAGAGGCCTTGGGTCTGAGTCCTATTTCTGCTACTGCTGAGCTGCAGGACTGTGAGCAAGCTACTCCACCGCTCTGTGCCTCAGTTTCCTCTTCTGGAAAGTGGGAGCGATAATAGTACTTACCTCATAGGATTGCTGTGAAGATTAAATAAAATAGCCACAGGACACATTTAGCCAAGTGCCTGGCCATAGGAAGCATGCTCTACCTAGCGATTGCTGCTGCTGGGTTTTAACCTTGGGGGAGCGACCCCGCCTGGTTCACCTCCATACCCCCATCCCTTCCAGCACAGTTCTGGGTGGTGGGCTTGAGCTCAGCCTGGGGATTATAGCTGCCCACGGATGTGGCACTTGGGGGATGCTCTCTCAAGGTGCCCTGAGGAGCTGGTTTCCCAGGGACAGCATCTGGATGTTATTTCTGCCTGTCCACACCCTGAGCAGATACGAGAGGCCTCACCCATGCTGGTCCAGGCCTGGATTCTCACCCCCCCCCCCATGCTCCTCCTCCCCACTTACCTGTCAGCGCTGAGGATGGGGCTGCTGGTGGAGAGGGGGCTAGGGGAGACAAAGGAGCCGCCCAGGGTCCCGTTCCTCAGGGGTGTGTCGTGGCCATAGGCCTGGGCAGCTGGGGCGCTAAAGCTCTTGGGCTCAGGGTCCTGAGATCGGGGCCCAGCCACTGCCGTCCGCACCACCGACTCGACGTAGCTCCGGGGCTCTGGAAGCAGCAAGGAGACACAGACTGAGCACAGATCCATAGGGTGCCATGTGGACCCCATCCAAACTGCCAGGGCGCCCACCTCTCCAGAGTCCAGCCTTGGGGATAGCCAAGCACACAAAGGGCACTTCTGGGGCTCCTGCCAGCCCATGCCCAGCCCTCTTCCGCATCTTGGAGAAGCTGTGGGAGCCCCACAGAACCTTTCCATGGCCTCGCTCAGACCTCCCAGGAAAGGGACCCCAGCTCTGCCTCCCAATGCGGCCACTTCAGACTCTTCCCTCCCAGAGCCAGCATGTCCATCCACAGCTGGCATCCCTCTCAGCTGCTTCTTTTCTTTCACGACTCTGTCCCCAGCCCCCAGGCCCTTCTAGGTACTCCAGGCACCATTGGAGTCTGGGCTCTCTGTGGACCTAGAGCTCCAGCCGGCCTTGCCCCTATCGGACAGCACCAGGGCTTACATGGGCTTCACCCCACACCCAGGATCCCGAGACGGGCTTGCTGTCCTAGCAGCAGGCCTGCGCCGGTGAGTCACGCCCAGCCCCTTCATGCCAAGCACACCCAGCCTCCTGCCTGACACACTTCACATTCCTCCCGAGGCTGACACCATCATCCCCGCGTGGTGTTCAGAATATCCTAAGAGGAAGGGGGTGGAGGGACAAGGCCCAGAAAGGTCATCTCACAGATGAGGACCCTGAGGCCTGGAGAGTGAAATGTCGGGAGGCCTGGCCAGGGCTCATCCAACTCCTCCCTCTGAGGCCAGCCCCAAACTAACTCGATATTAAGCAGGGAGAAGCAGCAGGACGCCCTGGGCTTCTCCAGGGACCTGATGAAGGATGGATGACATCCTCCACCTCCAAACCTGGCACGGGGTCCCATCTCCCTCAGGAGGGATGTGACTGAGCACAGACCCACCCTCTGCCCACAGTGCTGGCATCTGCTGAAACTAGCCCTGTGCATCCCGGCCGGCCAGGCCCCGGTGCCTTTGTGGCCAGGACTGTGCTGATCACTGAGTCAGAACAGCCCTTCCCTTGGCCCAAAGAAAACACTACTTTGGAAGGAGCCTAATGACCACGGCGTTAGGGGCTCCTGGGCGTGGCTTCTGAAGTGACCTCAAGATCTGACATTGCATCCAGGCCCAGGGTCTGGGAGCTCTGTGGGCAACTCCAGCCAGAGGCTGCCAGCAGGTCCTAGTTTTCACAGAGTTCCCTCCAACCAACAGCAGGGGCAGTGGATGGGGGTGGGGCAGGATGTCTGCAAAGGGACAGCTCGGAGCAATCTATTCCAGGTACGGGGTGCAGGGTGATGTAGCCCCAGCCACCTCGGCACTCACAGCTAAAGTCCATCTGGGCAGGAGTCAGCAAGGCATCCTCAAGACCCCACTCAACCAGCCCAGGCCACCCGCCCACTTCACAGAAGCCCCAGGCCACATCCATTCCCAAGGCATTGGTGCTGTGCCATCTGTGCCCAAGGCCCTACTGGAACCAGGAGATGCCACTGAGATCTTCTGACCCCAGGGCAGGCGCACTTTCTTATAAAGGACCTGGTAGTAAATATGTTAGGCTTGGTGGTCGGACAGCCTCTGACACAACTACTCAATTCACTATTGCAGAGTGAGAGCAGCTGTGGCAACAGCACATAAACCAATGAGCGTGTTTGAGTTGCAATAAAACTGTCTTACAAAAATAGATGGTAGACCAGATTTGACCAAGTTTGCTTACCTCTGGTCTAACCCATCTCCTCAGCCCAGAGAGGTGTAGCGATTTGTCCCAGAACACAGCCAATTAGTGGTTGTGGATACTAGCACCATGGCCTCCTGATCTCATTGGTGGCTCAGGGTGGCCTAGAGAGGGGCCACAGTCTCATGGGGGCACCCAGAACTGGCTGCTACCCAGAACTCCAACCCATTACCCAGAGAAGGGTCAACGCCACAGGGCTATTAATAATGATAAAAATAGTCCTGGCTGGTGTTTCTCAGTGGTTAGAGCACTGGCCCACACACTGAAGGGTCACGGGTTCGATTTTGGGTCAACAGCATGTACCTGGGTTGCATGTTCAATCCCCACTGGGGCACATGCACGAGGCAACCAATCAATGTGTCTCTCTTACATTGATGTTTCTCTCTCTCTCTCTCTCTCTCTCTCCCCCTCCTCCCTTCGTCCCTTCCACTCTCTCTAAAAATTATTGAAGAAATATCCTCCAGAGAGGATTAACAAAATAATAATAATAATAATAATAATAATAATAGCAAACAATATATGAAGAAAGTAGGATTTGGGGAATGTAAGTATCTTGCCCAAGTCATACAGAGGCAAGTGGGAACCAGGTGGTCTGGGGAACCAGGTGGTCTGGCCCAGAGCCTGCTCTCTGGCCCACTGCACATATGGCCAGCTGAAAATTGGGGAGTTGATAATTTCAGTGTATCTTTAGCCTTGGAGGCTGGCTCTGTGTCCTGGGGTAACCCAGCTTGGCAGAAGGGGGGCTCACACCCTCCCCACCATTCCTCACTGCCTGAGGTCACTCTTTCTGAAAATTCCTCCTGAACCCTTCCAGGCTCCCAGCCTCACCAGGGTCCCCACAGCACTCGGCACACTTCTCTCCCACCCAGAGACGGCCGGAGGACCCATCCGCCCCCTTGTGCAGTGCCTGACACCTAGTAGGCCCTAGATACGTCTCTGTCCCACAAACTAGCAGATGCATGGTCTCTACCTTCCAGCCCTACCCAGACGAAAGTGCGTCATAACTAAGATCTAAGAGGCACACATTCATTTTTCTCATTCCCTGGAAGTCTTGTTGACCGCAAAGCTCAAGCTAAAACCCACATGACCTCTGAAGCGTGTGCTCTTCTCCCGCCAGCAATGCCCCCCGGGTCCATGTAGACCTCGGTGAAGTCCCTTTGCTCAATCTCCGCTCCTCAGGAACCCAGAGCAAGTGGGATTTGAGGAAGTTATTTGATTTTCTGAGTCCATCTCAAGAACTATTCAAAACCAACCTTTTAGGCCAAAAACTCAGTTTTTCCAAGTTTTCAGACGCAGATTTCTATACTGAAAATTCCTCCTTTTCCTGTCTATTCCTGCCCCACCCCACCTCAGTACCATGTACAACTTGTGGGCTCCCATTTTTCTAGTCCACTGCCTTAACCACTCAGCCATGACTACTGCATGGGCTCACTTGTTGTATGGGTGACCTGGGAGAGGCTGCTGAACCTTTCTGGGTCTCCGTTTCCTCATCTGTAACATGGGAATGAGAATACGCACCTGCCCAGCCAGGATCAAGTGATAGGAGTTCCTTCTAATTCTTTCTTGGTGACTCCAATTAGCTGTTTACACTCTGAACCACCATTGCTAGCCTGTGCCCCTGCCGGGCCTGAAGCCCCAACTGGGCCTGCGCCTGCATCCCTCCACCCTCTCTCCTGCTGCTTCCCTTCTCTCCTCCAATCCTGGGGCAGCTGCACCCAGAGGCAACAGGGTTGGGCAGCAGGGGGGAGAGGTGGGGCCAGGGAGGGTGCTTCATGTAGAACATTCCAGGAGACCAAACCCATTCCAAGTGGCTGTTGGCGGCTGAGAGCAGCTGGAGACCCAAGAGGGACTTGGCCCTACCAGGCTGAGGGACTGTCGCCTCTTTGCCCACACCCTAAAGTGCATTCTCTGCCTCCCAGGAGAGGCTCTTTGCCTGGACAGGAGGCGCCTGTCCACTCCAAGTAAATGAAGACTTGTGGGTGGGGGAGAGGGAGGAAGTAAAGAGACCCCCAAGTCCCAATCCAGAAGCTCAAAAGTCAGAATTTCAGACCTTTTTGATTGGGCCACATGCTACTCCTCTGAGCTCCCATTACACCCCAGCCCTACCCCACTCAGCATCCCACCTGATGCTGAAATCTCACCTGTCTTTATACCCTCAGTGCCTCGGACAGGACCTGGCACATAGTAAGTGCTCAATAAGTCTGCATCCCACAGCCCTGCCCCAAAATCCCAGGTGCCACAGAACACCCAGCACCAAGGATCTCAGAGCAGGAAGAATCCCAGGAGGGGACATTTCTAGACCCATGTGTCTTCCTTTATGCAAAACCAGTGCCCTCTAATCCTCTGGAGGAGCCGAACCTAACCTGAACGCCCCCTTTCCTTTCCTCCCTGTGTCACTGAGAATATATTTCCTCCCTGTGTCATTGAGTATATACTCTGGATGTTGGCCTCATGTCTTCATTGCTAAAGGCTTTCTTCCTCTCCTTTCTTCATGAAAGAGTACCCAGTCCCCATGCCCAGTAAAGTCACTGTTTATGTTCAGAGGTTGTGCCCATGGCAACCACATGGAAAGGGACATCATCCACATGCTGATCCAATGTAGGATCCCAGCTGTACCTGACTGATGTGTGGGCCTAGACAAGTCATCTAACATCCCCAAATGTCATCTCCTCACCTGTAAAATGGGGTTCCTAGCACCTTCTCCTCAGTGTTTCTGTGATTATCAAACAAGATGTGAAGTGACCCTACACAGCCTTGTCCCTGCCTGCTGAACCCCACTCTACACCAGTCCCCCTGGTATCCCCTAATTCCAGCCTGCAGCTCCCCCTTGCTCTCAGCCTCACTGACTTTGTAGTTCCTACAAAAAACATGCTGTTGACTCCCACCCCAGGGCCTTTGCACATGCCCTTTGCCTCTACGTGGAATGCTCTCCTTCCAGCCCAGTTCCACCAAGTTAATGTCACTCACTCTCACATCTCACTTCTTCAGCCAAGATCAGGGTCTTTGCTGTAAGGTCACATAAAACTTCATCCCTTCCCTTTCAGAGCACTGACCTCGATATGTAATTCTGAGTGATCATTTCATTCTGGCTCCTGTTCATGCATATGCTCCATGAGGATTAGGAACCACTATATCCCCGAAGCCTGGCACAGGGCCTGTCCCACAGTAAGCACACAAAATATGTATTGACTAACTGAATCAATGAATGGCAGGATAAATTAATAGGAGCATTTAGCATGGTGCCTTGAATGGAGCAGAGTCCCCTGAAGTCTTTCTTTCCCCTGGCTGAGTAATTCTGCCTCTGACCACTTTTCTCACAGGCATTTTTTTTTTCCCATCAAAGTGTCAGCAGGGAAAGCAGAGTTTCAGAGGGTCAGCAAGGAATGTGCTTTCGTCTGACCGGGAGGCAGTACATGAGTCAGGAAAAATGAAACTGGCTGCCCACAGCCTAGCTCCCTGCCCGACCCACCCGACTCCTCAGGCCATGGCAGCAATTCCAACCCCCACGCTGCACTCCCAGGGCGCCGTGCCTGGATGCAGGAGGAGGGCTTTGAAATGGCCACTTGACTAGGAGACAGGAGATATTTCCACTCTCAGCCCCACTGCCTCCTAACTGTGGCCTGGGGTAGATGCCCCCACCGTCCCCACAAGCAACACCTCAGCTCCACAGCTGTGAAATGATGGGTGTGGCAGAGCTGATCCCTAAGAACCTTCCCCTCCTAACTCTGTGGCTTAAGGACAGATGGAAGCAGGGGAGGGGGGACTGGAGGCCTTGTAGGTGAGAGTCATGCATGTAGACAATGGGCAGGTCTCAGCTCGGTATTTTAGATACTCACTCCTCTGAAATGTCATCCCAAAGTGGAAAAGAGCCAGGGCCTGTCAGCCTGCGGGATAGTCCCCCTCAAACCTTCCCACGGGAGAGGGCTTGAGGGCCCACCAGTCTGTTGGAGTCAGCAACCACGAGGAGAGCGTGGGTGGGCATCTGAAAGGCACGGCCGCTGGCTCCGGGGCCAAGCTTACTCTACACTCCTGTCCCGGCTTCCCTGCCTGTCGGGAACCAGCAGCCAGGAGCAAGCTGCAGCTCACCCCACTCTGGGATCGGTTGCTGGGGTGCCTTGTTCTGAAACCTCCAGGCAGCCTGGCGTGGCTGCCCAAACTCCGGCTGAAAGTGGGCAAAACTTTATGGAATCTCCAGCCATCTTGCCTGGGGGATGACAGATTCAGAGCAGCACAGCGCATGCCCGCTTTGGGGGTAGAGTATCAAGGCGGTAAGTGCAAAGGAAAGCAGAAGTGGGTTCAAGAAAACTAGGCCACAGGGACCTAGGGTCCCAGTGGTAAGTCAGAACATCTAACATGTCAACCTGGAAGGTGCTTCTACACTCATATAAGCCCCCCTGGTGGAGATGGCCTGACCATACCAGGTGCCACCAAACCATACCCAGGCCACCCAGGCTAGGACCCCCCTGTGTTTCACCTGCTGCTGAGTCATCATTTGAACTCTGTTCCTAATAACGTAAAGGCTTTCAACCAGACTGCATCCCCTTTCTGCTTCCCCATGTACAATGTGGAGTTCATCTAAATTAGGGTTAGGTGGAAACACAGACACGCTAACGCCTTGAAACCGCCAACATTATGCGTACGGTATCCAGATGCACAGGGGTGGGTCCATAGCTTTTCTGAAATCCCCAAAGGCATCAAAATCCCAGAGAAATAGACCTCCTACAATTTGTATTGATAAGAAACCAGGCAAGAGCTTCAAGAGGTCAACTCATGGCTCTAAGACAGTGGTTCCAAGGGGTGACTGTCCCCTTAGGGGACACTTGCAATGTTGGAGACATTTTAATTATCATGAGTAGGTGGGTGCTACTGGCACCAGGCAGAGGCAGGGATGATTCTAAACATCCCACAATGCACAGGGCAGCCCCACAACTGAGAATCATCCGGCCCCCAATGTCAGTAGTGCGAAGGTTGAAACCCCTGTTCCAAGCTCTGCATGCGGAGTACACCCAGGAAATGGAATAATGAGCCCCTGCCCTGTGTGAGTCTCCTCGCCCTCCAAAGGGGCTTGCTGTATCCCAGGAGGCTGGCAGAAATGCCACTGGGGTGGCAGTGACAGGGAGTGTTTTGTCAGCAAGGCACCTGGGCACTGGCCGCGCCTGAACCTGAGCCACGAGCTCCTCAGTCAGGGCTCAGGCAGTTTCGGGGGGACAGCTCATCACCAGGGAGTAGGGACCAGGAGGCTATTTGCCTGGTCCCTTGAGACGTGGTCAGCAAAGGGCTGCCCCCAACCAGCCAGCCAGCTCTGTGTGAAAAGCCATTCCCAGACCCGGACAGCGGGAAGCAGCACACAGCAAGCCAGCACTTACCTCCTGACGGCTCCATCACCTCCTGCCCCCCATCCTCCTCTGGGGAAGATGAGAAGAGAGGTGGGAGGAAAGAGAGGCAGGCGATGAAGAGGAGAGGGAGAGCAAAAGGGAGAGAAAGATCAATTAACAGAGCTTACTTCTTGAGAGAGAATTAGCTGAGAAAAGGGAGGTGGGAAAGCAGAGGTGAGGCTAGGGCAGCGGTGGCTCTCCACAGAAGTGCCCCGAGGGGAGGGGTGAGGTCCACCCTGACAGGACCCGGGTTCCAGGGTACCTGGGCATGGTGGCAAGGTGCTCGGGGCACACAGTGTAAAGAGGGCCTGGCTCCCAGGAGCTGCAGGCCCGGCCCCCATGGCTCTAAGTCCAAGCCACCCCTGTCACAGCCGCTGCCCAGGGCTCTCTCAGGCTGGGTCTCAAGCAAGGGTGTCCTGGCCTGGTGAGAGGCCGCCCCACCTCCTCTTCTCCTGTGACTGTGTCCCTGGCCATGCAGAACCTCCTGAGTGGGAGGCTGTGCCAGGCTGTGTATCTGTGGGTCACACACACATGCCATTGCGCTCCTACCTGGCAGGATCAGTCTTCTGGTGACTAAAGAAAAGAAGCCACGTTGGCCCCAGAGTCCCAGCCCAGCCCTAACACCCGAGTCTAGAGAGCAAGTTCTGGACTCAGCGTGCTGGAAATGGCCACTGAGGGCCCAGGGCCCCCACTTTCTCCTTCCCCCACAGGAAGGAGAGGAGCAGGGAGATGTGACGAGGAAGTGGGAGGTGTGAGCCTGGTATGAGTGTGTGTGGGCATGTCTGCATGTGTGTGCACATGTGTATGTGTACACGAGTGTCTGAACACCGGGGCACGGGTCAGCCTGGCTTCTGGCAGAGAGCTGACCAACTCCAAGGAAACCGAGGCCAGGCCTCAAATCCCCAAGTCAGAGGGCGTTGGGAGTGGTGCTGACCCCACAAGTCAATGGGCAGGAAGGCTGCAAAGGGATCCCCCCCCCTCAATCATGGCCTCAGCATGGGCACAACCCAAGCTGCCAACTTGTTTCCAGGAAGGTCTGGATAACCCACCACCTCTGGGCCCTGCCCAGGACCACAGGGGCCCTCCGAGTCCCCACTCCTCCTTCTGGCCTCCCCACCATCTCCCTTCCAGCCACAGCCACTCACCGCCCTTGGGATGCAACAGGATATCTGCTGGGTTGTGGGGTTTCAGGCCCAGAGCAGACAGGGGTGTCTTGGCCAGACCTGGAGGGGAGCGCACTGTGCGGGGAAAGAAGAGGGGAGGCATGGGGAGTGAGTCGGGAGGTGTAGGGGAGGGGGCGGGAGGGAGGGTACCCATTGGTGAGGGCTTATTGGGGAGGAATGGGCCACAGGAGCGGGAACAGAGGAACCAGTCCCAGCCCAGGAGCGCACTGCTGCGGCTCCACTGACCTTCCCTGTCTGGGTGTTTCTCTGCAGTTTGAAGGTGAACTGAGTCGGGATATGGTGTCCTTGTCCTGGCCTTGCCTCTCTACCTTGAGAAAATCCTTCCTTTCCCTAGGCCCTTAGTTTCTTCACTATAGTCCCTTTACATGCCATGGTTTAACATACATGCAGGTTTCTTTGGCTATCTCTGATTTTTCCCATATGTTATTCCCTCTTCCTCCTCCTCTTCCCCCACAAATAGTCTTTCTAAGCCAGGCACTTAGATGGATTTAGAGAACAAAAGAAAATGGAGCATCCAGAGGGCACATCCTGTCATGGACAGATGGAGGAGAAGGGGTCAGTGGAACCATGCCAACCCTGAGAGCCCAGGCCAGTGGCAGTCAAAGGTCTTTGACTCGCAACCAAGCATGTCCTTTGCACACTCCAGGCAGAATTTCTCAGCATGGGGCCCTCTATTCCCCAAAACCTCAGTGTTGTAGAAGAGGGAGAAGCCCAATCTCCACAATCCTCGGGCCAGAGCACCAACTCCCTGCACTAACCTCAGGTCCCTCCCAAGCCACATGTCCAGGTCAGAAGTGTCACATAACACACAAGGTCAGAAAGGGCTGCCAGGCTTTGTCCCACCAGCCAAGGAAGAGGCCAGACTCTAAGCTGATCTACAGAGAGATTGTTACACCCAGTCACGAGATTTTTCAATGGTGGCTGCCATGTATCCTAACACATCTCCAAAGAGAAGCAAAAAAAAAAAGAGCTCTGTTTCTGCTATCCCGGTCATCAGGAGCCTGCAGAAAACATGAGCTCTGAGGACACGCAGCCACACAGATCCGCCAGCCGAGGCGGCCTACCCTGCACCCACAGCCTCAACAGACTAGCTGTGGCCCTCAGCTGTCCCTCAAAGCAGCTCTGGGACTCTCTCTGGCCCCATCTACCTTCCCCAAAAGACAGTGAGACCTACAGGAAATCAACAAAAAATACAATCTCTGGGCAAGTAACCTACATAACTTCTGTGTGTTGGCAGGTGTGTAGGTACGTGTCTGTGAAAATAACGAGACACCACAGGGCTCCAGTGGGCAGCCCACTCCTGCCCTCCACCTCACTTTGTCCTCAGATGCCAAAAAGATAAATACAGCAGAGGGGACAGCTGTGTACAAACACACAGCCGGGCATTGGGAAGGTCTAGGTGTGGTGACTGTTGGTCCCGCCCTCTCCCTTTACACACATACACAGAAGTGTCTTGCCATAGACCCTTATCAGCACATATTAATGTTTGTCACACAATGGATTTCAATGCCCAGCTTCAGAGGCCACGAAGAACCATGAAGGCTCTCCAGGCCCATAGTATAGGAGGTTTCTCTCGTTTCCCCTCAGCATCTCCAGCTCCCTACTTGTTCATGTCCCCAGTCTGCAGGACCTGGCCCTTCTCTGAGGCGGACAAGTGGGTGGCCCTAAAGCCAGGCAAAGCTTTTGCTTCAGGGAAAATTCCTTGCATTTCTCCGCCTCTGCCCTCTCTCCCAGCCCTGTGCATGGATGAAACCTCTAACTTACTCTCCCCTACCCCTCCAGGGCACCCAGGACTGACCAAGGGGAGAAAGAGAAAAACTGGGAGCGTGAACAAGTGTAAAACCCAACCCAAGCTCAGCCCACAGGGCTTCCGTCCCAAACAGGAGGATGGCCAAGATCTTGGCTATTCGGACCGATAGGGAATTAGAGTAGGTGTGAAGGTGAAGGGTAAGGCCAGGGAGAGACTCCACGGAATCATAAAAGGCCACAGAGCTGCCTCTTGAGTAGATTGCCCAGGGCTTGTACTGTCCAATAGGGTTGCCATGAGCCACATGGGGCTACGGAGAACTTGCAATGTGACCAGTCTGAACCGAGAGCTGTAACACACAGATTTCATAGATTTGGTGTGAAACAGGAGCACAAAATATCTCAATATTTACCATTCCATGTTGAAATGATAATATTTTAGATCACTGGGGTTAAATAAAATCTATTATTAAAATTCATTTCACTGGTTTCTTTTTATATTTTTTAGAGATTGAAAAATACCTCATTACTATTTTTATAGTGATTTATCTGTTGAGATGATAATATTTTGGATATTTGGGGTTAAATAAAAAGATCATTAAATTTAATTTCTCCAGTTTCTCGGTATGTTTTTTAAATGTGGCTACTTGAAATGTTTAAATAACAAATGTGGCTCGTGTTATATTTCCTTTGGACAGCATTGCTCTAGGGAGAGCCATGGCCTCCAGTCATGACGTCAGCCTCCCGCATGCCCCAGATAGCAGGCGACACAAGTTCTACTGGAGCAAGGGCCTGGTTCTGGTGTCAGCCACCAGGAGAACACAGGGCCCACCCAGCTCTCCTCCTCACACCCCTCCCCTCTCATGGGGCAAATGCATAGATAGCTTGGGCCCAGCCTAGCCAACCCGATCCCAGAGCAACACCAGTCCCCCCTCCTCTGCCAACCCAGGCCTCTCCCGGGAACCCTGGAGCCTTCACAGCCCAGTGTTGTTCCTTCTCTGCTTCCCCACAAAGCGCTTCTCCAAGCTCCTCTGCACGGTCTCTTCCCCCGTAAAAAGGAGCACTGTCCCACTCCTGTGCGCATCCAGCCTTCTCTTCGGGTGGAAACCCCTCTGACCTTTGGGGATTTGCCTCTTTGGTGAGTGCATCGGGGGGTGCAGACTAAATGTTCCCGCCTTAAGGCCAAGGATGGGAGAGATGGGACTCAGTAAGCCTGAGCATGCGGGGCCTTTCTTTCCTTGACAGACACTGAATGACGCACACAGAAATGTGCATTAGAAGCAAGAAGGTTAAGGGTTATCTTGCTTGTCACAAAGAGTCACTTTAGAGTACAGGATGTTTTGTATGGAGGACGCAAAGTCTCAACGTCTAGAAAAACTCCACACCCAGGAGCCCAGGGGCCCCGATGTCAGTCAGTGGGACCCTAATTACGTCGCTGCTGTCTCTGTAGATGTGGGGGTGTGGACCACAGAAAAGAAGGGAAATGGGGGTGGAAGGTGAAGTGAAATGAGCCACAGGGTGATTAAGGACAGACTGTGCCTCTGCTCAACTTTGCCAGCACCCCCCACCCCAAACCTGGGGTGCTTACACAAGCAGGGGCTGAGAGGGGCCTGAGGGGACCCAAGGAAGACAGGCTTAGTGGGGAGCTCTTACCCCCACTGGGCGGTGGACTGGATGGAGCGGTTCCCTCCATCTCCTCGAAGGCCTCTTTGTAGCTGTGCAAGTGGGGCTGCAGGAGAAAAACAAGGGGAGGAAAGGGGGTACATTAGTGGCCATAACCTTGAGAAGGAGGTATTTCCCAGTTAACCAGGCCATAAAGCCCCTCGCCAACCTGACCCTCCACCCCTACCAGGTGAACAGAGATCAAAGGCAGATGCTGCCCAAATTCATGGCCCCTACAACTCCTTGTAGCCAAGAGAACAGAAAGTGGTTATTTTGCCAGGCCGTTTGTAAGGCACAGGCGGACTTCAGGAGCACCTGCTTTGGTAATATTTCAAACAGGGCCGAAGTGAAGGGCTGGGGGCAGGGGACACGGGTCCTAGCAGAAGGCAGGAGAGAAAAGATGTCCAAAAGCCATTCATGTCCAGAATGACTCAGCCTGGATTCTATCGGACACGGACTACTCGCATCAGAACCTTCCAGAGTGCACGTTTAGAATGCAGGTTCCCCATCCCAGAGTTAACACGCCGGAACCTCTGGAGGTGGATTCGGGAATCTACATTTTAACTAACTCCTGGTGATCATTATGCACATTGAAGTTTAAGACCCAATGCCTCAAACCACTGAAATGTCTCAGCAATGCAAAGGTTTGGGCATTGAAGTTAGATCTCCAGGGAAAATCCTATACCTAGAAAGGGCTCAAAAACACTTTGTCAGACTCTATGATCTGCTTTGAAGTTTACAGACTGTGGTCGCTGTGTCACACCCCCATTCTTACCAACTGCTCAGGGAACTCTTTAGGAGTCAAGAAGGGAACTCAATCTCAATGTTAATGGAAGACGCGAGGACATAAAAGCTATTTAGGGAAGGAAATGAGCTCCAGGTTCCACATGCTGAAGCCTTGGGTGAGGATGCGGAAAGGAAAACAATTACTAGGTTATTGACAGGTCCGTGCTGCCCAGTGGACCATCATGTTGCTGGGGCATTCAGATGGGCTCTGCTACCTTCTGTGGCCCTAGCATGTGGTCTAAGGACTCACCTCTTTGGGCCGCCCTCCAGGATTGAGAGCAATTGTGAGAGCCAGCTCCGGGGATACACACTGGACTGGGGAGCGCACCCCAGGACTCCGGGGGGATGAGGGTTCTGGAGACTGGTTTTCATACTGTCCATCGCTGGCTGCCCGCCTCCGGAGAGGGGCTGGGGGCTCTGCAGGCTGCTTCTCCCGAGCCTGCACCCCTGGGAGGAACGGCAGGGCAGAGAGGGCCATGAGCATATTGTACAAGAAAGGATCGATGGGGCCTGATTCCCCCAGAGGAGACAGTGCACACTCAGGGGCCATGCTGGAGCTGGGCCTGCCTCCCTCTGCACCTCCCCCTGCCTCCCTCTGCCCACACCCTGGGTTTTTCTGCAGGGCGGGAGACCTGCTTAAGTTGGGCTGGCCTTCACCAGGAATCTACTCCGCACAGGGTTGGGGCCCAGAACACAAAAGACTGATACAAGAAACAGATGTCAACTCCTTCCAAGGCCTGGAGGCAGAGGGCCAGAGCTTCCAGGCAAATGAGGGAAGGTGGAGGGAGGAGAGACAGTCTCCAAGGCGACTGATCAACCAACAAGCAACATCAGGCCCATGGGGAAGAACTTTTGGAAAGAGTGCATAATGCATCATCTTGCAAATGGTGCTCCCAAGAAGGAACAAAGAAATGACTAAGTCTTGTTATAAAGTCTCCAGCCCAAACTGGCCCCTGGAATATTGCTGACCTTCTCCGGGGTTCCCCAACTTCATCCAGTGCACTTCTGAAACCTCTTACCAACTTCCCTTATGCCCGTCCTTGGCTACCCACCCCTTTCTTGCCCCCAAAATGGTCCAGGGTCCTACCCTGCCCCTCCCAGCAGAACAGCCTGCAGAGCTGGAGTCATGAGCTCCATCTGCTTTTCTGTTCTTCCTTCCATTCCTCGGGCCTGGGGATGTTGTTAACCCCACCCTCCTTCCTTCCCACTCTCTCTTCCCACAGTTGGGCTGTGGCACGGAACACATTGCCTCACCGAGCTGGCTTCAGAATCCTAGAAAACTTACCCCCACCACGCACCCCCTCCCCCCCGGGTCCCAGAGAGCAAGACCCAGGCTCCTAGTCCTGATCAGCTTGTGCCAGCTCTCAGCCCTGCCCTCACCCCCACCCAAGAGCAGGGAGGTGCTGGGACTTACCAAAGGTCACATGGGACTGAGACCCTGGCCACACCAACCCCATGCCAGCACACCTGGGAACCCTGTCCCATGGCACACATGCACTCACACATACACGTACGCACACATACATGTACACGCACCACACACATGCATACACTGCTGGCCCCTAGGAATGTGCTGGTGCAGCCAAGCAGCAATCGGATCATCTACCACCCAGAGTGGGGTCTGCACACCACGGGCAGCCTCCCAGCTCCCGTCTGGCACTGCCGCTGAGGCTGCCATGAGAAGCACATGCTGGGAAGCCTTCCTACTTGCCATGAATAGCAGGCTGCCTGCTCCCAACTCCAGGGACAGGAGCACATACACACACACACACACACACACACACACACACACACACACACTCCGACACACACACTCATACTTGCCCATAGTTAGGGGCCACGTCTGGAGAGCCGCCGGACTGGCACACACACTTACAAATGCAGAAGGTACCCGGTGGTGTTTTGAGTCTCCACATGGAGCTATTTATCGTTAGGGGGCAGCCTACCTGCCATCTCAACTAAGAGAAAAGAGCCCAAATGGGGACTGTAATCTGGACTCACAAACTGTTTTATTTAAAGAAAACAAGCTCCTCGCCTTGAAGTGCCCTGACTTTCAGAATAGAAACTTGGGGATCACATCATCCTAACCAGGGTCCAGATGAAAGATGGGGTGTTAGGCCCTCAGCCCTCAGAGCAGCCACCTGCACCCCCCACCATGCCTGCGGGCGCCCCTACCCTCGGCTGCACTTCTCTCTCTCCCTCAGAGCCCCCTTCCCCTCAGCCTTCCTGGGCGCTTGGTTCAGTACTACTGCTGGTTTCATTCCTGGCAAAAACATTAGAGAGAAACAGACATAGCCATTGATTTTCTAATAATAATTGTGACAAAGGAGGCCCATTTGGAAAAGGCTCTTGGGGTTTGGAACTAAGTTCAGCCCCAAGGTTAACAGAAATGCATTAGGGCTGGTTTCAGTTCCGGCTGGCCCAGCCCCGCAGCCTCTTCCTGGCAGATCCCTGTGCCTTGGTGAGGAGTGGCCCGTTTCCCTGTGTAGGATCTGATGTCTGCCCTTGAAAGTGGGTCTGTTGGAGGCACTGAATTTCCCAGAAGAACAAAGAACCTTCGCCCCGGTGTGCCCGCGACAACCTCCATGTTCAGGTGGTTGCAATGCCTGGAGGGAGGCTGGGCTGCTGGAGGGGCTTACCAACTGTGGAGGGCAGAGACCCTCACAGAAGGCTATTGGACACCTGAGAGCCATCTCCCCTCTTCCCGGCCCCTCTCCAGTGCCCCCAGAGCAGCACATGGGAGCGTGGTCTGTCCAGAGGCAGAGGGACAACCAGAATGACCTCCAAAGAGCGAGGGCGCTGCAGGGGAGCCTCCCTCTACAGGAGGGGAAGACCCCGCATTCCACTCCCACGGGACAGCCCCTCCCCCGCAGAGCGCCCCACAGCACCAGTGCCCAGCCAGGGCCTCTCACATTCTTTGAACACAGTGTCTCACTGTTGTCCCCCTTGGCAGGCCCAGATCTGCCCCTCAGTGCCCGGAGAGCCATGTTCCCTCTCTCTTGTCTTTCCCTATGGGAGGGGAGATGAAGCTGGGCGGAGGGGAGAGAAGAGAGCCCCATTGTTCCCCAGCCAAGCTGGGCCGTCTGGCCACAGGCTGACAGCCAGTGTCAGAGAGAGAACAGCCCTCCCTCACGTCCTGGAGACTGACCGATAATAATAATAGGCCTGCTCCCCCACCCTCAACCCCAGGCCTTTCTGTCTCTAGGGCCCTCTCTCTCTCAGGGCCACCATGCCTATGTGCTCCACTCTCTACATGCACACAGGCACCACACACATACACGTATACACACACATGTGTGCACACATAGCCTTCGCCCAACAGGAACAGCAGGAGGTCAGGGTCACCCTCAGAACCTCTCGTCAGCCCCTTCCTACAGTAATCAAGTGTTCTTTAGGATAATGATGGGCCACACTCAGAGCCCTTTGTAGCCCTCTCAGGGCTCACACACCGTGGGCACTGGGCCTTCCCCACCGCCTGCAGGACAGGGGTCCCTTCAGCCCAGGGCCTCCACACGAGCCACCAGACCTGAAGAGCAGGGCGCCGGAACAGCCCCATTTCCCAGGGGTCCTCACTCCGCTCCCCAGATGGTGTTGAGCTTGGGAGCAGCTGGCTGCAAGGCTCCCCCCTAAAGCGGGCTAGACCTGTGACACTAAATCCGCCTCATCTAGCACACACACAATCATACTCTCACACACACTCATACACACACACAAACACACTCACACACTCACACTCATACACACACTCACACACACACTCTCTCATACACACACACATACACACACATACACACACTCACACACACACACTCACACACTCATACACACACGCACACACAAACATGCACTGCAATTCTGGGGCTGTAGTTCTAAAACCATCAATACACACCCTCTGGTAGGGTCCAGTCCTGACCACCCCTGGTCCCACAGACAAATATCCCCAGTGTCAGGCTTCACCACAGGCCTTCCCTTCAAGCCCATCCTGGCCGCTTCCACCCCACAGACCCAGCTCTTCCTTCCAGCCTTCCGATTTCCAGAAGACTGGATTCCTCAGCTCCAGGTGGCGGGACAGGTGTCCGATGGCATGCCGGGGCTCCGGAAGTGAGGGGATCCGGGAGGCCACCTGCTGGGCCAGGGCACCAGAAAGCCACACGGCGATCACACTAGCAGCCCCAGGGCAAGCCATGCCAGCTCCCCCCAGGACAGGCCCACCACCCCAGAACGGCCCCAAACCCCAGGCCCAGCTGAACCCTGCACTCCCCACCACTGGGCCGAGAAAAAGGAGGAGGGAGAGAAGAGGAGGCAGACAGGGGCATTCTGCTAGAGCCATCTCCCCATTTTCCATGGACTGGGAGAAGGCAGGTCCAGGAAATACCAGATATTGCCATTGGGAGTCAACTGTGCCCACCTCCCCCTAATAAGCCTTTTCCCGGAACTAGTCAAAGTCATGGCATCTTCTCCTGGGCTCAGGCCTGCAGCTCCAAGGAGCAGGGAAAGAATAAGGTGACTCGGTCCCCAGGTCTAAAAGGCTATAGGTCCATTAGTCAAGAGACCAAGGTATACACAGTGAACTCTCAAACAGAGCAATCTGGCCCTTGATGAAGGGCCCCCATGCTGGGAAGTACCACAGCAGGGCAGTGATCCCTCCATTTTTCACATGGGGAAACTGAGCTCTGAGCAATGAAGAGACTTGCCCAGGGTCACAGAGGTGGTCACGTCATACCCAGGGCCACACCCAGGGCTTTTGACTTGGCCGTGGGTATCAGAGATTTGGAATGAGGTCACAGCGGTGCTCTGTCCCCAGGGAGTGCTATACTCAGGAGTGGACAGAGCAGCAGGAGCTGGGCACCACTCTTTGTCTCCTGCTGAGGCCCCAGACCTGGCGCTGAGCTCCCTCACTGCAAAGGCCTGCGTGTCCACAGGGAGCCTGAGAGTTAGTCTCCTTAGCCCAGACCCTGTTCCTAGCAGGTAAGGCCAAGGCTGGAAGCATCAGGCCTGTGTCCATGCAGAAGTGGGAGCACTCACTCATGCAGAAGGAGGGAGGAGGGAGGAGGGACAGGTGGGCAAAGAGAGAGAAGGGGGCAGTGAGAAAAGGAGAGAGAAGGGGGCAGTGAGCAAAGGAGCAAGAAGGGGGCAGTGAGCAAAGGAGAGAGGGTCAAAGAGAATAGGAAACAGATGGAAAGAAGAGAACAGAAGAAGGAGAAGAAGAAAAGTGAAGAGGAAATGGAAAAATAAGGAGGAAGAAAGAGGCAAAAGTATGGAAGAAATAGTCCATGAAGGAGGAGGGGAAGAGAGAAACTGAGAGCTAGATGAGGGCCATGGAGTTATAAAGGGGAGAGGAGAGGAACCAACCAGAGAGGGAGGAGGATCGGAGCCGGTGGAGAGGAGGGTGCCGGTAGCTGACACTTAGCCCAAGACCCTGCAATCTGGCGTTATACGCTGCCCACACCACCCCGGGGGAGCCGGCAGGGATGGGAGGCAAGCAGGAAGGGAAGGGATGACACCAGGCAAGGAAGGCACCACACCCATGGCACAGGGGACAGATGGACATGGGACAACGAAGAACGCAAGGAACGAGGCATTAAACAAGACAAAACAAAACAAAAACAAAGAGAAAATCAAATTAGTTGGTATTCTGGTCACACTCTGGAGGGAAGGGGGGAAGAGGTCAGATAAGAAGAGAGGATGGATCTAGGATCTTACTTCTCCAAAGAGCAGACAGACCTCCTGCTATTCGGCAGGTCACCATGTCCCTCTAATTTCTAACCCCAGCCTGGGCCCAGAAGATTTCAGTCCTGTTGCCCCACATGCCACCTGCCTCTCACAGTCAGCATGGCCCCACCTTGGGTCCTCTCTCCTCTCATGGGCACCTGACTCTTCCTGGATTCAGCTGTGACCATGCCAGGCTGAGTCCAAGGGTCCTACTCCCTGGCATCCCAGCTTCCCTCAGCTCTTTGTTCTTCCATCACACCTACCACAGAAATCCTGCTCTCTGGGATTTTCTACTCCTGCCCAAAGCTGCTGGGCGTCGCTGCAAAGTCCTTAAAGTGAGCCTGCCTGGATGCACTATGAGGATCTGCTATGTCATCCCTTCATTCACCCTAGCTGACTCCCAAGCCACCTTTACACTCATGGCCTCCCAGTGACCACTATCACTGGCTTCCAGGGACCCACACCCTTTCAGCTTTCCTCCACACGTCACAAGCTGCTCCACAGCAGTTTCTCTGCTGGTTCCTCCTACGTCCCTAACTGCTGAATGTGTGAGACGCCAGACGCACTCCTGGGACCTCTCCTCTACCTGTGCTCGCGCCCTAGGTGACGGCATGCAGCGGCATGCTTTACATGATAGCCACACAATGTTACCCTCACATTTCTAAGCTCGATCCTCCCCCTGAGACTCCTAACTTATATGTCCCACCATCTTGGATGTTTTGTGGGCATCTCAAATCTAACATGGCAAAAGTCACACTTACGATATCCCCTCTAAGCCAGCTCTTCCTATATCGGTACCCATCTCAATAAAGAACAACTCCATCCTCTAGTTGCTAAGATCAAAAACCTTGACTTTCCTATATCTATATCTATATCTATATCTATATCTATATCTATCCTTTATTATTTCATGAAGAGGCATCTCACCTCCTGATTTCTTGCTCTTACATCCCATTGCCGGTTTACCTATAAGTTTTAATGACTCCACCTCAAAAATATGCCTACCATCTTGATCCAAATCAGCAGCCTCCTAACTGGTCTTCTTCCTTCCATGCAGGCCACACTGTTCCTTTTAGAACAAGTCAGATGAAATCACTCTTCTGCCCAAATCCTTCCTAAGGCTCCTCACAACAAAATGAGCAAAAGCCAAAGTTTATATGATCACCTACAAGGCCCATGTAAGCTGGCCCTCATTCCCATGACCTCTCTGACTTCGTGTCCCACTACACTCCCCATAGCAGGTACACTCCTTTGCACTTGGTGTTCACCTGGCACGTTCCCTCACCACCCAGAAAAGCCATCCCTAACCATCCTATAAAAAGTGCAACCACCCACGCACCCTCAACCCCTCACTGGCACTTTGCTGCTTTATCTCCACAGCATTTATCACCCATCTGATATGTTGTATATGTCTTTGCTTATTTGTTTATTGTCCAACTCCACCATGAAGGCAAAGATTTTTCTTTGTTTACCACCATTTTTCCAGAGCCTAGAATAGCATGTAGCACAGATTAGGGGTTCATATTGGATGAATAATCGAATGGAGGGTTCTCAATTCAAGCTCCCAGAGCTCCCTATGTCTGTATCTATCCCTCATTATTTCATAAAGAGGTGCCTCACCTCCTAGATGAGCCTAAATTATCCACCTAGACTCCTAAGCCTATCTCCTTTTACTTTCTTAGAGACCTTATTCAATCAATTTCTTTCTCTCTCATCTGTTTTTTTTCTCCCTCTAACCTCCATATTCTCTCTTCTATATGTACAAAAAGTTCTGAATATCTTGCTACCCTCTTTAGCTACCATCTTCTCTCCTTTTATCACAAAACCACTCAGAAGAGTAGTTAACATGCTGTCTACACTCCCTCCCCACTCACTCAGTCCCTCAGTCTGGCTTCTATCACCATCACCCTACTGAAAATATGCCTTTGAAAATCACTGAGGCCACCTAATTGGCAAGCCCAGTGCATTTTTCTCAGTCCTCCTTCTCATGACCTCTCTACAGTGACATTACTGCCCTTCCCCCAGCTCCTCCTCCTGGAAACCCTTTACTATCCTGACTTCTGTGATGACCCACAGTCTGCATCTCTTCTCACCAGCATGAACATTCATTCTCAGTCCACTGTATGGCCTCCATTTCCATCATGGTTGTTTTACCCTACGTTCTTTTCTCTGCATGCCCAGTGACATAGAGACATCATCCATGCCCAAAGATTTACATTTCACCTTTGTGAGGATGGCTCCAAATCTATAGCTCTTTCAGACTCCAATTCTGTATATTCAATTGCCTTTCATACATCTCTACCTACAGGCTCCACCATCACCTCAAATTCAGCATGTCTAACCCTGAAGTCTTCATCTTACACTAAACTTGCTCTTTCTCCTAACTCCTGGATTGGAACTAGATAGTTAATGGAACTATCTTTCTATTTCTATTCATGGAACTGCAGAATCATCTTTGATGTCTCCCTTTCCCTCACGCACTACATCCAATCAATTTGTAAACACCCACTTCTTGCACAGCATCCTTGGCATTCATCTCTTCTTTTTCATTTCCATGGTCAGCACCCTGATCCAGTTCCCATACCCAAGCTATCTAATATGCTCCCAACTCAAAGTGTCTCCTAAACTACAGCTTCCTAAACTACATCTCAGACCACGGCATACTCTCCCGATTAAAATAGTTTCCTACACTGCCACTAAGTAAGTTTCAAGCTCTTTAGTCTGGCTTTTAAGACCAACCAGAGGCAGGACCTAGGCTACCTTTCTTGACTCCTATGTTTTTCTGTCTTCACTGTGCAACCTCTTTCTCCAATGACCCTATTCACTTTCCAAAATCCTACCAATTGTCCAAGGTTCTGTTTAAAACCCACACTCAACCCAGAGTCACTCCAGTCTCTCTTGCTGATAGTGATATCTCCTTTATCCTCAATCCCACAGAACTTTCTCCATACTTCCCTTATTAACAATGACTTTAAAGTTCCAGCTCTTTTTTCCTCTTACTAAACTCTAGACTCCTTAAGGATAAGATCCACATCTTGCTCTCAACATGCATTGAAATCTCTATCTCTAGAGACATTTGAGATCAGTCTAGTCACAGAACTGGGATCATAAGATAACTTGATTGGACTCACCAACTCTGACTCTTATTTCTTTTTCTTGTCTTATTGCACTGGCTAGGACATCCAATACAATGTTAAATGATAGTGGTGATAATGGGTATGCTTACTTTGTCCCTGGCTGTGATAATATTTCTAATGTTTTGCAAGAAAGTGTAGTGTGTGCTACAGGTTTCTGGTACCTACCCCTTAATAAGTTAAAAAAAAAAACTACGTCATTATTCTCTGAGATCTAAGCTGAAATAAAGCATAAGGAGTTGTTGAATCAAAGTGGAAAGAACCAGGGACATGATACAGAGCATGGAGGATAGCCAAGTAGGAAAATGAGGACCTGAGGGAGAAAAGCCAGGAGAAACCAGATCAAGTTCATGGCCATGAAGACATTCTCCCTTAGATCTGAGCTTCCTGGGTTACTCATGTTAAAGCTTATGTTCCAGCTTCTTGTGGAATTAGAATGAGCAGAAAGAGGTGGTGGAAATTTATCCTCCCTAGCTTCTAGACTATTCTGCACATTGATCCTGTTTATGTGCCTTTATCTACACTTGCATGGCAGACATCCTGAAGGGTTACTAAGGATCTGCTGACATAAAAAACACTGTTCATGATGGGCATGGACCAGAGAGACCCCTTTACAGGCCTAGAAACCAGGTATAACTGCTCCTCTATGCATCTCATCCCTTCTCCTGAGTCATACACAGTTAGTGGAAGAAATGGGAGCAGAGATGTGCCAATAATATCGCCCCTTTCCTATGACTTCTTAGCAGCCAAAGACAGAGCAGCTACAAGATAGAGAGGTTGAACGCCAAGACCTCAGAAACTAGTAGGAGAGAAAAGGCTGAGGGAGGATGCACTACAAGATGGGCATCCTTCCTGAAACATTTAGGTATGCCTTCCTCTTGAGCTAGCTCCAGGAGAGCTATACAGAAGGGTTGTGTTAGGGGGAGGTAATTCATCTTGTTCCCCAGAGAAAAGTCCCCTGGATCCTACCCTCCATTAGGCTAGAGTGCCACTATTCCTCAGGCCACTACCCCAATTCTGTAAAATATTGAGAGGGCTCCATTCCCCTCCCTTCAGAAAGCCAGGAGGAAAAGTCTGGACCACGCCCATGGAGTCTTTCTTTCACTGCTAGGGTTACAGAGCTACTTATCCTGTGTTTTGACTCTTGGGTAAAAGCAATGATGTGCTGCTAGACTAGCTCTCCAGGGGAGAGCCCTAATTGCCAGTTTCAATGGTGTCACTTCTTCCATTATGGCCAATTTCAAGTCATGGACAGTTGAGCTGGGGACTGTGCTCTGCTCTGGGTGTCCATGCCCCGACACCCAGGTCCTGGGCCCAGCCCAATAGCCAGCTGGCCTACTTCCCCAAACCCACCATCCATCCCCAGCAAGGGTGTCTCCCTCTCCTTGCAGCTGGCATGGTGACTCAGCTTCCCATAAATTTAGGAAACAGGGGTGCAGGGCAGAGTCAGCTGCCCAGATTGCTCTTCTCCTCCCTGAGCTTCCACCACTCTATCAGCTGAGGAACTTGGCACAAGCCCCCTGCCCCCCAGCCCCAGTCTCTGGTTCACACCTGCCTGAGCTTTAGCTACATAACAAAATCAAGCCATAGGATTCCCCACCCGGTTTGAATGCCCCCTGGAATGGTCATAAGCTTAGGCCAGTGGAAAGGAAGGGGACCCTTCCTGCCGCCCCCCAATATGGCCTGAACAGACTGCCATTTCTTGCCTTTATCTCCCCAATAAGCTCTTTCTATTGCTCCACCCTCTCTCCTCTCTTCAGAAAGATAAGCCCATTCACGTTATGATAGAAAATGAAGCTTTGTTTCTCAGCGTCTGCTTCCCATACAAAGCTGGTCCTAAAGCAAGGACCAACAGGACAACTGGACCAGAAGGGGGACATGGGCCTCCCCCAAAACAGAGAAATATCCTGAAAGGACCCACCAGGGTTGGACACTCAGAGCGCAAGAGTGTCAGGATAACCTCTCAGGTTTTGTTATGCTCAAGAGGGAATTTGGGTCTATAGCAGTGATGGTGAACCTTTTGAGCTCGGCATGTCAGCATTTTGAAAAACCCTAACTTAACTCTGGTGCTGTGTCACATATAGAAATTTTTGATATTTGCAACCATAGTAAAACAAAGATTTATATTTTTGATATTTATTTTATATATTTAAATGCCATTTAACAAAGAAAAATCAACCCCAAAACTGAATTCGCGTGTCATAGGTTCGCCATCACTGGTCTATAGAGACCTCCCTCTAGCATTCTCTATGCCTTCCCTAAGAAACTGAAGTCTGAGTACAGAGAGCACTACAAACAGTTACAGAGGGCATTTCCTCTCTCCTTGGAAGATATGTACTCCAGCCCCAAAATCGCTACCTCCAGGAAGCTCCCCTGATTGTCCTAGCCGATAAGCCTTGCTTTCTCCAGGCTCTAGGGCTTTGGTCTCCACCTCTGTTGTAGCACACATTGCACTCTGTTAGAATTACCAGTCCCTCACTAGACTGTAAGTTCCTTGAAGACAGGAACTGAAAGGCATTGATCTTTCCATCTCAATGCCTGCTTTGGAGCCTAACAGACAATGAATGCAGGAAGGGATGACTAGTGTGGGCTCCTGCCAGCCTCTTCTCCAAGCTAAACCAGTGTCTGCTGAGGTGTGATGGCTCTGCCTGTACCTTCCCCCAGCTAGACCAACCAAGACCAAAGAGGGAAGATATGGAGGGAATAAAGAGGGGATACCCAGCACAGATGGTCCCTGAGGCTCTTACCTGCAACCCGGTGGGCCACCAGCCCCTCCAGGTTCAAGGGCTCCTCCTCCGGAGTCCGGGATGGGTCTGAAGTCACCTCCTTTGGTGGGAGCTGAGGCTGAGCGGCGAGGCCAGGGAGAGAGGTGGGGGGCTGCTGAGGCCCTGGAGGGCTGTGGTTGGTTGGAAGGAAAGCAGGCAAGGAAGAGGAGGAAGCTGGGCTCTTTGGACGGTAACTCTGGTTGGGCCCAGCCGGGCATGCCTGATAATCATAAGGTGAGTAAGACCTGCCCTGAGGGATGGACTCCAGGGAGGTTCGTGGGGCTGGCTCAGGGGTTCCCAAGGAATGCCCACTGGGGATGTAGCCAGATCTGGACTGGGTCAGTGGATGGGTCTGATAGGAGGAGCCGGAAAGAGGCTGAGAGGAGAGTGGGGAGGCCCCAGGCCAGGCCCCAGGGACACTCTGGGATTTGTGCAGCGGAGCGGCAGCCGAGGATGGCTCTAGGTCCAGCATCAGCATGTTGAGGGCTTCAATGGACTGCTCGATCTCCTGCTGGGAGGCTGCCCTCGGGAACTCAGGGAGGCCAGGCGTGGGTGTCTCTGCCAATGGCTGGGGGCCGGGCCTGCTGGGCCGGACACTCTCCAAGTGGGCTCTTTCCTGCTGACGAGGAGGCGGGTGAGGCTGCTGCTGCTGCTGCTGTTGCTGCCAGGAATTGAGGCCCCTCTGCACAGCCTCCCGACTGCTTCCCCCCCGGGCTGGAGCTGGGGGCAGCTGGGGCTCAGTGTCCGGGAAGGACTGAGAGCGGAACATACTGCTGGGGTCATGATCATAGTGGGAGGTGCTCACTTGCTGTGACCAGGCGGGGTGGGGGCCCTCCCGCTGGTAGCCAGCTAAACCCTCCTGTGCAGAGTAGGAGGGTCGCATGGGGGCCAGGTGGCCCGCATGGGCAGGCACTGCCCGGCTGGCAGACTCATAGGGGTAGCCCCCACCATTCACCATAGGTTCCACGGCGTAGGGCTTGTCCAGGCCATTGGTCAAGGGGGACAGCGCCTCTGGGTAGCCCCCCTCACTGGTGTTGGTGATCCCGTCCAGGGAAGACAATGTGCCCATGCTGCCCACGCTGTGCCCGTCCTGGTTGGGCAGTTCATCGTCCAGAATGTCTGTCTCCCGCTCAGATGCCAAGGCCCCACCGTTGACGTGAACCTGGGCTGGGACAACATGACGGCTGGCAGAGGGCACAGCAGGGCCCCCCGCCAGGCGGGACCGGAGGTGTTGGGTGTGGTACATATTGCCTGGCTTCTCTCGTTCTAAGCCGAAGCCACTGAGCAGGCGGTCCAGCTCGCGCTTCTCCTCAGGACTCAGGGCAACAGGGGCACTGGAGGGGCCGGGGGCAGGCTCATCAGTCTTGTCTGTCTTGGTGGAGGCTGTGGAGTTGCCGGAGTCACTGCTCACGGACAGGGTGTGTTCCACGTGGTTGGGAGTGGCCGACAGAGCAGGACGTGTGGCATTGACAGCCCCAGTGCTGCCATTCAGGGAGTCCTTCTTCTTCACCTTGGCATACAGGCTCCCATCCAGTGGCCCCTGCGTGTGTCCCACAACCTCTGCAAGAGAAAGAGCAGATGTCAGTGGGAAGCAGGGACATCATCTATTCTCCCGAGGAGAGGAGTAAAGGCTTCCATTCCCTGGATCCTAAAGCCTCCTCTCAGTGCCCTGCGATAGAGCAAGGTGACGGATAGGCAAAAGGACTAAAGGACCCATCCCAATACCCTGCTTCAGGGCCAGGCAGCAGATCGTAAGATTGGGCAGGAGGCCTTGGAGGTTAAGTCGCCCAGTCCAAAATTTGCCTCTGGCATCTTGCTAGCTTACCAAGGACCTGGAAGTTCTGGACCAAAGCCAACAGGCCCCATGTCAAATGAGGCACATTCACTCTGCATGCTGGGGCCCAGGAAGGTTCTGGAAAGGGATTGGGGCGGGGGCAGGGAAGCATCTTAGAGATCGAGAACAAAAGGCAGAGGTTTTCATTGGGGAGAGGTGCCCCCTGTGTCATTTTGTCTACAGACAGCTCCAGGGCCCCCCTGAGTAATACTTTCTCTGAAAGGAAAAAGTGAGCGCTGGGTGGCTCAAGGCCAAAGGGCTGACTCAGGAACGAAGAACTTCCCCCGCCCAGAGGAACTCAGTGATTTCACACCCTGTACAATCAGCAGCCCAACTCCCAGCCCAAGATACACACACACACGCACACACACACACACACACACACACCCCTTCCCTCACTCCAAGGCAGGCCCCCACTTGGCAAAAAAAAGTTTCTCCCAAATACTGCACAAACCCCAACTCAGACCCAAACAGTCACACACACACACAACTTGGCACAAAGATGTCCAAAGACTTACATGCCAGCCAGTAATCACCCAAATCAAGCACCCCGTGTTCACCCACATCAAATGCCCAGGTGCCCAGTCAGAAAGCACACTGTGGGTACATATATGCAAATACAAATAATAATAATCGGTATCATGCAGCCAAACACTTTGCTACATACTTTACACAAACACTGTTTCTAATCCTGTGTGTTAGGGAGTGTTCGGCCCATTTTAAAGATGGAGAAACTGAGGTTCTGAGAGGTGAAACTATTTATTTGCAGACACATAGCACCTGGTAAAGCTGGAGCTTAATATCAGAACTAATTTAAGACAATAAACATAAAACTAAGTTAAGGCAAAACTAAATTAAAAACAGAACTTCAAAAAGCACACAATTTTTATTATTCTACACTCACTGGCTCTCATATCGCACACATGCACACACACACAATAGAATGAACACACGATAGGCAGCAACACCTCAAAATAAATACTTAAATTTAAAGCCACAAACACTTCAGAAAACACAAGCTCCTCCCATGCCCCCCAGATCAGCCCTGGGGCCAGAAGTGGCAACCTCTAAAAATAAATACTCATACAGAAACCCATGGCCAAAAACAAGCGGTCAGACAACCACAAAACAGGAACATCCTGATCGGCACACACACACACAAACCACAGGCCAACCAAATGATGTCACCGATCGAGCGGGAGCGCAGAGATGCCCGGCAAGCATCGTACACACACACACACACACACACACACACACACACACACACGCACACGCACACACACACCCAGGCCAGCAGCAGAACCCAAGTGACACTGGCCAGAGTGTTGCCACAGGGCTCACGGGACGGGGCTGGTCTGAGTGGGAGAGGGGTTTGGGCTGAGATAGGTCTGAAAGTCCAGCAACCTGTGCCTTGTGCTGGGACCCCTTGCAGGCTGCTAAGAGGCCACTGCAAGCATAGCTGCCTCTCCCACTTGTCTGTCCACACCCCTAAGGGGTTGACACTGGCAGATGAGAGAGCCTGACCCTCATGCATGTCTCTCCAAAGAACTGGGTGTCTTGCTACACAAAAAAGCAGAGCCTCCAGCAAGCTTTTCTAGAGGAGAAAAATACTAAAGACAGGAGCCTCGCATCCACTCAGATTTCTGGGGGTGGTTCCCATGAGGATGGGCCCCGCATACCAGTTAGTGGAAGTCTGAAGGGCTGTCTCTTCTCTCCATACCTGGAAAGCTGCTGACCCCACAGAAGCAGGCCCATTCCCAGGCCTGGGCCCCACTCGGCAGCCCACACCATGAGATGCCAGAGTGTTTCCTCCTGAGCCAGGGGTACCCTCCATACCCTACACCCCCAGACTCCCAGGTCCCTACTTGCCTGGTCTGGGAAGTGGGGAAAGCAACAAAGCAAAAGATGGGGTGTCCCATGCCTTCCCATTTACACTTACACAGAAGGCAAAGAGAGGCACTGGGTGCAAATCTGAGAGTCCTCTCTCCTTCCGGGAGAAAGCAGACCCAACCCAGCACTTCCTTGGGAGCACAAAAGAAGAAGTTTGGGCAGAAGAGCTAAGAAAGCATCCCTGAGGCTGGGAGGCAGAATTCACACTGACTGCCATCACCTGATATCCTGGCCCTGCTGGCCAGGCCCCACTCTTCATTGATTTTGAAAATGTCAATATTAAACGGATTCCGCCGTGTAATTTATCCCCATATGGGCTCCTGTGTGCAGCAACAAGGTCAGGAATGATAACTGCCAGGCCACTCAGGCTTAGGAAGAAAATCGAAGATGTGTAAATAGTGTAATTAACTCCTGTTTGCTTAATACACATGAAAAGGTCGATTTCTGCCCTCAAAGTAGGGCCTGCAGCTCCTGATCGCCCAGTGCTGGCCAAATGCTCCAGGCTGTTCTGTAGCCTTCACTGGTCATCTTCCTTTGCATACCAAGGGGAGAAACTAAGGGCAGACCAGTCCCGGGTCTGCCCAGGCCCTGAGAGGGCTCTGCTGTTAACACAGCGCATGGGGCAGGGCCTGTGGGGCACCTACCCCTGCTCCTCCCATCAGAGAGGAAGGCAAGTGCCCCTGCTCCCCACACCTTCTCCCCATCCACCGCGGCCACGCTAAGAGCTATTTACCAGGACCACAAGAAGCCGGAACACAAGGTTGGTTTCAATCTATTACGGCAGGAAGGGCAAAAGAGAGGGGCCAGTAGAGCAAGGAGAAGGAGTGAGAAAGACTGGGGAAGGAAGAGAGGGAGCTTCGAGGGGGGTGAGGGCTCTAAAGCTGAGGGCCACCAGATCCATCTCCAATCCCAGCAGATTCCAGGAATGGCCAGTTCAGGTAAAAATTGTGTCAGATGAGAAGAAGTCAAGACAACAGTAAAAGCGGGTAGAGGGAGGAACCTGCCTGGCTGGGGCCGTGGGTACCGGCATGGATGACAATGGAATAGGGGAATACACTGCAGGGGAAACACCAGTTAGACAGGCCCGGGTAGCAAGCCCCCAGGCCCCAAGCCGTGCCAGCCTGGCCAGCCCGTCACATGGCCGTCTCCCTGCCCACTTCTCCAGGGAAGCTGAGACGTCCACCATCGGCTCCACTTGTTTTTCCTGAATATGTCTCCCAGTGCTTCCCAGCAGCTACTCCAAGCCCGGGACCCCACCCTCAATGCCGAGTTCCACTGCACCAAGGAGCCCTTATTCCAGGGCGGCCGTGATCCAGCTGTGCGAGTCATGCTTTTGGAGAGCTCTGAGGAAAATCCCCAGCTGACTTGGATGCCGACCTGCTCCCCAGGCTCCCTCCAGTGAGCTGCTGGAGAGCGCACAGGGCCAGAAGCACAGTACAGGCCAGAACGCAGGAAAGCCGCTTCCAGCCCATCCGCTTCAAAAAGAACGAAAGAAAGAAACATGGGATGCTGAGATATGGATTTAGGGCAGGTGTTTTCTAATTCTGCTGTTCATGAGAATCTCCTCTGGGGTTTGTTAGAAAATGTAGAGTCTGGGGCCTGACCCCCAAAGGTTTTTACTCATAGGTCTGGGGCGAGGCCAGGAAGTGGCATGTTAACTAGCTCTGTGGGGTCCCGGCGCACATGGTGGGTCACATCTTAAGAAGCCCTGACCCAGCGCTGAGGTTAAGGACCCTGCTTCCCTCACCAGTGTCAAGTGGGGAGGTCTCACTAGGTAGATGTCAGGATAGGAGGCCCAACCATGAAGGCTAAAGGGCGGCAGCCTGCTAGACAGCAAGAGAAAGGCTCCTTAGCGATGACTCGGTGAGGAGAGACTCCTCCCTGTCCAGCACCAGGCCTGATTTGAACTGTGGCTGATTTATTAAGGTTTTCAGGATGGGACCCTTCATGATAAAAAGTCCTTTGAGTCCACGTCCAGCAGGATAACAATTCATTAAAATACATTACCCGAAGCAGTGATGACTGACCGTCATGGAGGAAAATCAATGCCGTCCAATAGCAGAGGTACCGTGCCCACCCCGGACACAGGCGGTTTGGAGGCAGACAGGGGCCCTGGCAGGTTGGGAGGGAATCTGGCTCCTTAAACATGGGAATGCGGCATCAAAGGCCATATGTGTCTGGGAGGTAGTGAACTTTGACAAGGACTGAGGCTTGGCCAAGAGGCAGCCAGGGGAGTAAGTTCTAGACATGTTAACCCTTTAGTCACAGACTCCCCCAACTCTGGAGGGTGCCAGGCTGGGGTTAGGGCTAGGGCTGCTGAGAGGCAACATGGGAGCCAGAGGATGAGGCTGAGTCCCAGGGAGGCCACAGGGATGTGCTTCTGGAGAGGAGACAGAGGGGAGGCACCCCCTCCTGACCCCCCTAAGCTAGACACACCCATCATTCAGAAGGATGGTCTCCATCTAAATGGCCAACTCAGCTTGTGTCAACCACTTAAACTCACAGAGCCTGACCACACAGACTAAAAAGCCAACTTGCAGGTTTGCTGAGCGACAGGATTCAGGAGCTTAAGTACCTTGAGGTAGGCCTGGAACATCCTCCTCTTTCCATTTCAACAGCTCTCATCACCCACCGGATAAATCCCTACACACCACACCCCCTGCGGAACACATCAGACCTTTTTTTCATCCGACTCTTGCCTGCCTTTTGAAGCCTAACCTTTGCTGTCCTCAATACCTTAAACACTCCCCCTCTCTACTCTTACTGCTTATATACTCTTTCCTACTCTGTGCCACATGCTGTTCCCTCTCCCGAAGGCCCTTCCTCACCCTGCCTCCGCAACTCCCAACCTCCCTGGCAAACCTCTTCCTCCTCCTTCAGGCTCAGTTTGAGCTTAGCCTCTCTCCTGTCACACTCCAGAGTCGGATAAACCACGTTCCCACTGGCCCTTGTAGATGTCTACTGGGAACACCGATCACATACTGGACAGTCATTGTTGACATCCAAGTTTGTCTTCCCCACTAAGCTGAGAGCTCCTTGAGGAAAAGTCTTTTCTCTCTCTGCCCCCAGTAGCTAGTTTCCAGACGGTACCGTTCACAATGTGGTGGTCTATGTGAACAGCACCTCTTGGAGCTCAGTGCATAACCACCATGGCTATACAGGATGGCCCTACAGAGCTCAGTGCCTGGCACACACTAGGTGTTCCATAAGTGCTTCATGCACTACATTAAATAGCCCAGAAAGATTTCTAGAATCCTGTCAGTCACTGAGACACTCTTCTTCCACTGCCACCCAGAAAAGTGAAAAATCAGGGGTTCAAGGTGGACCACAAGCTTTTCCCAAAAGGAAGAGAAAAGAGAGGCATTCTACAGAGTTGGTGGTAGCACAGGCTGGGCACAGTGGAGGTCCCCATAAACTGGCTGAGCCAGAGCTTGCCCCCTGGCATCACCCACAGAATTCCCCAGCCAAATGCCACTCTAGGAGACATTAACTCTCTTATGCCAAGGACCCCTTGGAATAGTTCATGAAAGCCTAGACCAATTTCCTAAAAAAAATGCACAAAAACACAGTTCTTACACATAATTTCAGGGGGTTGATGGATACCCCAAAGTCCATCTATGAACCTTACATTAAGATGAGCACATTTAACAGAGAGGGTGCTGCTTCTGGGGACCCCCTCTCTGTCACCCGGGACTTCTGTGAAGAATGTCAGACTCGATCTGAGAGGAATGGGAGAACACACAGAAAGGAAACCCTTCAAGCTGGAGGAGCTCATGAGAGGGTCCAGTCCAAAGTGACCCCCTGGGTCTTCACTGGCCCAGGAGGGTACATGTGAAGAGGGGGTGAGGGTGGAGAGTCAGTGCGGAACCTCAGCCCATGGCTCAAGTTTGACCTGGGGTCCTCCTGAGACACCCTGGCAACGGCAGCAGGGACCTCCTATGGCCCAGTCTTGGCCTCCACCCATGCCGACCTCCCTACCCCATAGCCAGCTGGGGACTAAGGCGGCCCTTAGGTCATCGCAGCTTGCAGAGGGGTCTGGAACGTCTCGAAGTGGGAACAGGCTTCCCAGAGCTTCTGAAGACCAGCAGCATCAGGGTTGAAGAGAAGCCTCTGCAGGGGACCCACAGAGGAGTCACAGCCTCTGCCAAGCAAAGAGGCAGCGGACAGGTGCAGCTCAAAGAACTTGGTTCACGTGGGGAGGTGTCAACTGATGCCACACTGACAAGCATGGGCCTCGGGCCCTGTGGGCGGGGACAGATGGGTCCAGGCTTGGCACAGACACCTGTCTTTCTCGCTGTCTACCAGCGCTCAGAGGGAGCCCACTGCGCTTTCAGAGAGCAGACAGAGAACAAGATTCTCCTCGGGGCTGCTATCAAGTCCCCTGTAAAAATGGCCTCGCCAGTTTACCCACAAACCTGCCTCCGTGGGCCCAGGGAGGGTGGGTGGCAAGTGCCCCACCCCTGGCCATTCTGCCGATAAAGAAAGGAGGAGGCATGAGGCCCAATGGCCAAATGGAGCCCAATCTGAATGTCAGCCTGTGGGCCTTGAACATGGAGAAACTCAGCACTGAAATCCAAATGGAAACTAGAACCCCTCCCACTGGCACCTCCAGGCCCTCAGGGCAACAGAAGTGAGATCTGAGAGGGACCGGAAAGTCGGCTGAGCCAAGAGAGCTTTGTAAAATCTGTGGGATTTTTATAGCCGAGGGGTCTGAAGGGCTCCGTTCATCCACTGCCCATCCCTCATGTTACAGGGGGACAGTGAAGTTCAGGGCCCCCCAAAAGTCACCCAGCACAAAGGTGCAAAAGGACTTGTCTTCCTGTCTACAAGTTCAGTGCTCTCCCCCTAATGGCCTTCAAGGTGAAGTGGCTGGAGGAGCCGGGGGTGGGGAGTAGGGGGAGACTCTCTAATCCTCACAGTATAATATACGGGGTTTCAGTCAAGTGACGATGACGGATGTGTCCCCAGGCCCTCCTCAGGAAGGACACACAGATACCATCTTACTGGAAATTCTCCAGAGAAAGGGAGTAGGAGCACAAAACCTGATTGTGACCTTTATTTCAGACCCGAGGGACCAGGGCCTGGAGAGTGAGTGACCTGCCCAGGTCACACGGCAGCCCACGACCTTGCAGGGCCAGCCTCCTGGCCCTCAGCTCCCACCCCGGGCACTATAACTAGAGCCTGACACCCCCACTCCCCGCCTCGGCCTATCCGGGCACCAGATATCACAGACACAGGACGGTAAAAATAGCTCCAAGCCCACAACAACCGAAGTCCTTCTCTGCCAGGCCAGGGCGCCTGCCTGGACACTCAGAAATCCCTGGCCAGGGGATGGCCGAGCTGCCAAGAGCTGTGCCAAAGTTGGGAGAAAGCCATGAATGGGAGCCCGCAGGAGGCCACCAGGGGAATGGTCGGCACGAGGTGCCACTGAGCTCAGCCTGCAGAAGGAGGGGTAGTTGTCCTGAATAAATATCCCTCTGGGAGCGTTTCAGGGGCATCCATGCCTCCCCTGTGTTCCCTCTGCCCACCCCATTCTCATCCACCATGAGCCATTACCCCAAAAGGAGGAGGCCAACTCAGACACACTGCCCCCACCAACTCAACGACCCTCAGACCTGAGTTGGCAGCTCTTACAAGCCCAAGGGCAGCAAATCCTGGAAGAGGGCAGCCGGGTCCACACCTCCAAAGGGAGTGCAGAGGGTCACAGCGCTGCACAGCCTCACGCCCCTCCCCGGTCCAGTCCGTGGCAAATCCAGGACGGAGGGCACAGAAGCCCCCACCGCCCTCTCCCAGGTCCAGCAGAGCCACACAAGGACACACAGGCAAAACAGCCGCCCAACAGGCACTTACCCTCTGGATGGAGAGGGAGAAAGGGGAGGGGAAAGAACCGCTCTGATTTGATCTCTGCTCCTTGTGCCTCAAGTTTCAAATAATTCCTACATGGCTGCAGCTCCCAGCTCAGCCTGTGTCCTCCTACTCAGCTCGCTGGGACTGTCAGGGTGGGAGGAGCCTGCCCGCCCGTGTACACACAGCACTCCCTCCCTCGCTCGCTCGCATTCTCTCTCTCTCTCTCTCTCGCTCTCCTCCTCCTGGCTCTGCCTCACTCTGGCTTGTAGGAAGCCAGTGGGATAAAACTCTGTCTGTAATTTCAGCCAGCTGGGTCCCCAGGGCTTCACTTATCATCCTGTAGCTATGCGGCTCTTGAATGACATCACAGCGGCTTCCCAAACCCTCCACATGGAGTGCGAGGCCCAGACCCAGACCCCGTTCAGCCCCAGCTCAACCTAGTCCCAGCCCCGGTCCCAGCCCAGTTTCAGGCCCAGATCAATCCGAGCCCAGCAACAGCCTCAGCCCATGACAGCCTCAGACCAGTCCCGGTCCCAGAACAGCCCCATCCCAACCCCAGCCCAGCCCCAGTCCAAGCCCATCGCAGCCCCAGTACCCAGAGGAGAAGTGGGAAGAGAAACCCTGGGAGCAAAGTGCAGGGGTGCAAGGGACAGAGAGGGAAGGTGAAAGTTCCTAGGCGGGTGTTGAGATTTATTTCCCCAAATTTTTCCACATTTTTTTTCCACTCGGCAAATGAAAGGCAGAACGGATGACAACAATTTTCCAGCTGCTGAACAATAAGGTGGAAATTTTTTTTCCCCTCTCTCCCCCTCCTTCCCCTCCACGGGGCAGAGTCTAGGAGCCAGGACACTTCCTTGGCTTATAAAAATTCAGGGGGTGGGGCGGGGGGGGGGGGGCGACACAAAGGCCCTGTACTTCCCAGAGGTGACCATGGGGCCTAAATAGAGGGGCTGGAGTGTCACCTGGGCAGGCCTCAGGGAGGGGGGACAGGAGCTCCAAAGTGAGATTCTCAGTGCAAAGCTTTGGATTCTGGCCCATCAACCTGGACAATTTTTGAGGCCTGACTTTGGGAAGGCCAGTGGGCACCTGGCCCGGGATATTGATTCACCAGGGCACCTGACATGCTTCCAATTGACTGGCTATTGGTATTCAGTTTGTTCCCATCTCAAAATCATGAATGGCAGAGAGAATAACTTTTTTCAGAGTGTTAAACCATGTCCACTTTCACCCCCAACCACTCAGGTCTGAAGCAGTCCACTCAGCCAAACACCCCACAATCTGCCCCAAATCCTCTCATCATCCTGGTGGGCCCTAAAAAGTGCCAGAAGTTCCCGACAGCAGGACACCAAATGCCAACTCTTACCTGCATATTTTGGCAACTTATTTGCACATCAATTGAATGTCCCAACCCAACTCCCAGAGTTGGTAGAGATGGCCTGGGGTTTGCAGCTTTAGTACCTGGTGTCTCCTCCCCAGTTAAAGTGCTTGTGTGACCACCCCACCCGGAGCCCAGCTTTCAAAACCAGGTCTGCTGGCACTGCAGGCTCCGCAAAGAGAGGTTGCCAAAGAGAGGCCACCTGCTCATCCCTCTTCTGAGCAGACACCTCATCCCAGCCCCCCTCCACATGCCAGCACCACTCTCTGGATGTTTCTTTTGGGGAGTAAAGAAGGAAAATAATAACAAAAATAGTACCCGGTGCCCTGTAGGCTGGTCCCTATGCTATCTCAACTGCATCTTCACTGATGAGATGAGGAGGCCCCCAGCCCAATGTCAAAGACCTCACAGAAACCATAAACATGGGTAGCGAAGAGAGGGGTTCCATGCTCAGGCTCCAAAATGGGCGCAGGAGGACTTCCCACTTTCCCAGGGCAGGACTGTTGTAAGAACACAATGTGGATAAACTATTCCAATCATCCAGCCCTCCACCATCCAATCATCCCAAGTAGAACCACAAGGAGGAGGAAGGCCTGGGTGTCCCACTGTCAAGGTGTCAATAAGGAAAGGGAGGAGCTCAGGGAATGCCCTGATGGAAATGCCCACAGACCCCTGCAGGACCCCCTCTCTGCCTTCCAGCCCAGGGGAGAGGGAAGGAGGTGGACTGGAAGTTCAGGGCTGCAGGGGCAGGGAGGTACTGGGTACTCCTCACATGGCCCCAACTTTCCAGGGTTTCCGCATGCGCCCCACCACCACCACCACCACTGCCCCCTAAGGCAGTGGCAGGGCCAGGCTTGGAATTGTGTTCCCTAAGGGTAGGGCAGAAACAGAGATCCAAAGGATGACTCTGGAAGAGAACTGTCAACTCCCAGCAGATGTGCGATTTGGACGAGGGTCTCAGGTATATCTACTCACCTCCCCCTGCCTCTCCCTGCTCTTATTGCCTCGTGGGGCATGGACATCATCTCTAGCCATCCTCATTTGGGAAGGATGAAGGGAGAATGGAGAGCGGACCCAAGATGGCTTGGGGAGCCAGGAAGAAGGAGAGCACCAGAATGGGGCCGGCAAGTTAACCTGAATGCACATTCTCTCATTCGCTTCCACAACCGAGGCTTAGAGGTTGCAGCTTGCTCAGGATCACACTGCCAGTCTGACTCTGACACTCAAGTTCTTTCTGCTTCCCAGGGAGCAAGGAGAAACCAAAAGGGCGATGGATGGGCAAAGGGTGAGAGTCTGCAGGATCCGACAGGAAGAAGGGAGTGGAGAAGGGTGATAAAATCACAACGCTGGTTTAGGACAACTAGCCCTGCCATCCAAGTGAGCCCCGTCCCCATCTACGGGGTCCCCTGGGAACTGCTTGCATTTATCCTAACGACACTTGCAGGGCTCACAGCATTTCTGGAAACTCGTAGGGAACTGGTTCAGAACTGGTTCACAATTCACACCATGAAGCCGCCTCTGCATTTAGGTCGATCCCCATTCTTAACCCAAAACAGCCCCATTAAGTACCACACATAAGTACTGGGTACCAACTGGCCATGCGGTTTTATAATTACAGCTCCCGTCACTGCTGTGGGGTGGGGGTCTGTGTGGCTCTACCCATGCGTGGACGCGTGTGCCGGTCCGGGTAGCACATCTGGATAGGTCTCTGCTTCCTTTCCCAAATGGGTCCATCCCTGCGCATGAGTTCAAGGAGGGCCCTGTAGGCATCTCCGGGGGGGGCGGGGGGGGGGGTGTCGCCGGACCACCTCAGGCGAGCTCACACACTTGAGCAGTGTGGGCCGGAGCAGGAAGTCACTGCCGCAGAAGGACAAGCGGGGAGTGACTCTCCTGACCCACAGAAGCCACATACCATGGACAAGCCTGGGTCCAAGCCTGGACAGGAGCCAGGGCACTTTCTAACCCCGGGCTTCTTTCTAGCCCTGTGTTACCTGAAGGGCGCCTGCCTGGTTCTCGAAGGTTCTCAGGCAGTGTATAGACATAGGGGGGCAGGGAGGCAGGAAGGAAGGAGGAGAGATCTGAGAGGCTCTGAGCTTTCATACCAAAATCTGATCTCACTGCCCCTGGAGAAGGAGAAGAACAAACATCAAAGAACACTTTGCTACTAACAGTGTGGTTGTTTTTTTTTTTTTTTTTTTTTTTTTTTTTTAAGCAATCAAGGCAACAGGAGGCGAAAATCTCCACGAAGCATCAGGGCATTGACTCGCTGTGACGATGATGTAAAGATTGGGTTGGGGATGAGAAAGGCAGTCTGACAGCTCTGCGGCCGCTTCCCAGAACAAAAGAGGCCGCCTGTGGCCTGGATCAACCTCCCAGGGTCGGAGAGCAGTCCAGCAGGTCTGCCACCTGGGGCAGGATGACCCATGTCCCTGCAGGGGAGTCTGTGGGTGCAAATAATGCTTGAGCAGAGAAAGGGAGGGAGGAGGAGCGGGAGTTTGGGGCCAGACTCCTGAGTCTCCTACATACACAGAACCTGCCAGGGCCCTGTCAGAGCCTCCGGAAGTGCCTGTTCTCCCATGTCCATGCACCATGCTCACTCGCCCCATCCAGACAGACGTGTGCGTAGAAGGGCCCTCCTCAACCTCAAGAAAACCCAGTCCTGATACCGGTTCCTTTCTCTTATCCCTCAAAGGTGAGACAGTTCTCCTGGATGGCAGACGTCCCCCGCTCCCTCAGCAGCTGAAACCCTCTCCAACCCTGGGTTCATTTCCCTAATCGGCTGCTGCACAGTGAACAGACCTAGAGAAAGTGTCATCTGGCAGCCACAGCAGGAGACTGGGAGTCAAGGGACCAGAATACTAAGAAGTGATCTTGGACGGGCCTCAGTTTACTCCTCTGTGTAATGGGCAAGCACAACTGAATGATCCCTAACTTCCTGGCCAATTCTAGATGCCCAAGGATCAACTCAGAGAAGATGCTCAACGAGGCACTGTCTGGATCTCAGAGGCCCTGGACCCTGTGGGCCCATTTCTCCTCTCCTGCTTGGTCCTGCCTGGGTGGCTCCAGGCTCCCAACTCGTCGGAGACTATTTCTGTGGCAGCCACAGAGCCCCTGGGGGGCTAGGACAGAACCGGTGATTTACAGGAAGTCTGGAAATACATGCCAGGCTGCAGAGGTTCCGAGGGCCATGAGGGGCAATAAAGAGGCTGATTTATTTTCATCAGTGAAATGCTGAAACCCAATCCCTAGAGCGAGCTGACCTAGCAGACGGCGGCGAAAAGCTCATCACCCAGAGCAGAATTAGCTAGATCACAGCCTCCCAGTCTCACCGCTGGGGCAGGTGATGAGAAGGGACAAAAGTGGGGGCCAAGGCTGGCCAGCTGGGGTGACGTGGCTCCAGGTCCCTGGGCTGGCCTCTCCCCACCCTGCCGCTGGCCTGCCAGGGTCTCTGGGATGCAAGCACCGCAGTGGGCAGAGCAAGGCAGCCAGGCTTTCCATTTTAACTCAGCCCCTTATTCTCAGGAGGCTTAAACTGCAAGCCTCCAGTCCATATATATGCCCACTTTTGTGGGGCAGGGCCCCTCAGATTTCTGCCCTTATGAAGCCATGTCAGACATGGTGGCATCAACATCCCAGCTCTACATCTACCTGGCTGTGTAAACATTGACAGGTTACTTAACCTCTCTGTGCCTATTTCCTCATCTGAGAACTAGGAAAGAGAACACTCAGCTCACAGGAGTCACAAGGAGTAAAGGAAAGAATGGGCACCTCAGTATCTCACATCTGGAGGGTGTACCTAGAAGGGGGAGGTAGACTTTCCTCCTGGTCCCTAACCAAATTGCTGGCGGGGAGTGTCAATTAATACAACCCCATGGAGGCCCTTTTGGCACTATCAACATTATATACGCATATATTCTTCCACCCAGCAAATCCACTGCTAGAAATGTGTCCTACAGGTAGACTTGTGCAAATGAAAATAGGATATGCAGCATCTCTGAAAACAGCAAAAGATTGGAAAGAGCCTACAAGTCCATGTTATTTAAATATAGTAAATTAAAGTACAAGTTAAATAAAGCACAGCACATACGTGCAGTGGGACACTACGCAGCTGAGAAAACGGAGAAGGCTCTTTATGATATGCCATTAGATGAAAAAGCTCAGGATACCAGCCGAATCCTTATAGTGACTTCCAGACCCCAGGTGATCTGGTCCCCATTACCGCTGACCTCAGCTCCTATTATAACATCCATTGCAATCACACTGGCCCCTTTGCTGCTTCCAAACATCTCAGGCGGGCCCCTGAGTCAGGACCTTTGTGCTTGCTGTCCCCTCTGCCTGGGATGCTCCTCCTCAGATGCTTGCTCAGCTGGCCCCTTCACCGCGGTGAGGCCTAAGCTGGCCAGCTTTTTAAACAGTTTCGACTCCCCGCTCCCAATCGCCCTTACTCTGCTCTATTTTTCCCAGAGTATCTGTCCCTTCCTAACATGCTCTGTCATTTACTTATTAGGTCATTTTAATTTTTTGCCTGCCATCTTGCTCTAGAATACAATCATGACAAGGACAAGGGTCTTTATTCTGTTCCTTGTTACATCCTCGGCACCTAGAATAGTGACTGCACGCGTAGTAGGCACTCAGTCGATGTTTGTGGAATAGGTGAGTGACTATTCCTGAGGACAGCCCACGTACCAAAGTACACGGATGATTTGGCTTTTCTTCTTCAACAGAGAGGATTCAAGGTTATCCTATCATCAGGTCATGGTCACCCTCCTGCGTTCTGATACATTTTCTCAAACGGAAGAGAAAGAAGCAGCGTTACCGCTGCTCCAGGAGTCACCGGGACACAGCCTGGCAGTCGCTGATGGCTGCAGCCAGGGAGGCAGGAGCCACGGAGGTGAAGACCCTGACAGACCCTGGGAGCTGGCCTGGCTCTGCCCCCAACTTCTGCGTGACCTCTGCAAATGCCCCAAAACTGAGCAGAGGGAGAGCTCACACAGGGGCATGGAGCCTGGGCATGCAGGGAACACCCAGATCCCAGATCCATGGAAACCTCTTCCCATAAATGGCCCCAGAAAGCAGGGCCTGGGAGAGTGGACCACGAGGAAGGGGCTCTGTGGCCTGAAGAGAAGCATACCAGCCAGCAGGCGGGAGTGAGCAAGTCAGAGACAAGCTCCAGGGACAAGGCTGCCTCTTGAAGGCTGATGGAGAAATGGGCCTGGAAAGCCAGGACAAGCAATGAAGGGGTTGAAGTCTGCCTCAGCGAGCACCTAGGGGCCAGCTCTGGGACCGCTATCCTGGGCGAGAGAAAGAGGGCAGTGAGAAACACTCAGGGCCTGGCTGGGTCCAGCAAGGAATAATCCAGAACTACCCAGAAAGACAACCCTCACCACTGCGGGCAGGATACTGCGAACCACACCACGCCCGGGGCTGAGGCAGCGTCACCTGCCCCACCTGGGGCTGGGAGCCAAATCGCAGGGTAGGGTCCGTACAGGCGAGGTGAGGAAAAGCAACAGGCCGAGCACACGTGCTCCCTGAGCAGCCATCACTCAGCCATGTCCATGGAGCAACACATCCCGGCTCCGGGCACTGGTCTTCTGCAGGATTTTGTCTTTTCTCTTCATCTGGTTCGTTCTCCCCTCTCGGGCCCCAGGCATGTAGAGGGCAGTCCAGCAAGGGAGGCCAGGCACATCTGATTGCTTTTCTTTCCCTCTGCTTCCTAGACTTTGAACAATGTTACTACACCACATTCAGATTTGAAAAACAATTCTGTCCTCAAGGTCATCTACCTCCAAGGCCCAGGACAAGCGTAGCCCCTCTGCAGAGCCATCCACCCCTTCTTCTCCCCTGAGAAGCCCTGGCCCTTAGCCAAGATCCTTCTCCGTTTGACTGTGGGTCGGAGTGGACGGGGCGCCTGCCTGGTCTCACTGCACCCCTGCCCACCCTTGTCTGCAGGCAACTCCAGGGCACAATTTTCCATTGCACGGGACTAGCACAGTGCCCGCCACCTCGTAGATGCTCTGAGAAAAGGAATGGAGGGAGGAGGGAATGGTGGATGAAAGACAGCTCTCCTTGGGTAAGAAAACATATTTGATTAATGGAGGCTTGAATTTCTTTTCTTGGACATGGTTACAGTCGGTATCTTAGGGTCTTGCCGGGTCCAGCTAATTTGCGCATGCCTATAGGTTTCGCAGGGGAGGAAGGAGGGAGGTGATGGAGGGGGAGAGAGCACGGTCTCCTCTTCCCCTGCCTCGAGCTTGATATCTGAGCACCAGGCGAGAGCAGACGGTGTCGCTCAGGCCACTGGCCAAGAGCTCTGCGTCCGCTCTGAGTGTGGCTCCGGCCTGCTACCCTCCACCTGATGGCAGAGATTACAAAGGACCAAAGGCACATTCACTCAGGAGGGTATCGGTTTACCAAATGTTCCACCGGCAGACACTGCTCCCCAAGCCTGCCAGCTGCCTCGCACCGCAAGGCCAGCTGAGGGTTCGAGGGCATCAGGACAAACCCCGCCCTGCCCGACAAGGAACAGCACTAAGCAGTTGTCCAGCAGATGCTGGGTCACCAGTGTCATCTTCTTTACCCACAAGGTCAAGCCGACCTTGCATTTGAATTCTCAGCATTCTGTTCCAGGAGGTCAGGAGAGGAGTCCCCTCTCGGGGGAGGAGAAGGTGCCCAGATCCTCCTCAAGAAGGCATGTGATCCCTGCCTCTGTCGCTATCTCTGCGCAGACCACCCCAACTGAGACCCAGCTCCCTTGTTTCTCAGCACACCTGACATATCTGCCCAATGGGGCAAAGAAGACAAGGACCCAACCTCCTTGCCATGGCTGATCCACCCTCTCACAGCCGGGAAGTCCTATCAGGTGGCTAACTCACACCCCTCCTGCTGCAGTCTAAGCCCTCTGTCCAATATGACCTGCTAGAACAAGGACAGAGCTTCCAGTAGCAGCTTTGAATGCCTCTGCCCTTCCCCCCACCCACCCTGAAGTCACAGACCAGAAGGGCCTGCCTTTCCCAGAAAAATTTTAAGTTAAGATTTCCCAGCAAAGATCAGTTTGGCGCCGAACTCCAGGCTCTCGGTAACGGTACTTAGAAAATCACCCTCTGCTCAGAGACAAGGGGCAGATTATCTCTCCGGAATCCCTGGGCCCTCTGCATGAATTATCTGAGCCCACCTGCAGTCTTGTGCTCCCCTCTTTTACTGGTTCCTCCCATATCTACCCAAAAGTTCAGAAGGCAAGAATGTCACCCCTATGAATGTATGACACGGGGCCATTACCCCCACAGCCTAACTGCCTCACTCCCACTGCAAAGGGGCCATCTGCTGCTCTCCCTCATCCTGTCTGGCCCTGGGGACATGAAGGGACACGGGGCCATGCAGGTGGCTAAGGCAGCTGGAGCAGAACTCCCGGGTTTCTGGGGAGCTGAAACCTGGCCTCCCTCTCTGTGCACTGAGGCAGGTTTTCCCCCAGTTCCGGGGCTGGAAAGAGGTCAGACCACGCAGCCTAAAGCATTTCAGGTGGTAGATGAATAAGCTTTGAGATCAAGATTTAAAATGAGAGAAAGGATATTATCTTGGATAAGGCCCCTAGCCTCTCTGCCCTTGCCTCCGCTTCCTTACCTATAAATGGGAACATATAATCTGAAGTTAATATGGAAGCATTTGGGTCTCAGTTGTGACAGGAAAATGAATGATGACACATTCCGAAAGCAGGAACTCTAATGTAAACCCTACAGAAAGAAATGACTGACGAGGAAAATGAAAAACAACCCTCAGAATGGTAGAAAATACTTGCAAATCATGTAGCTGATAAGGGACTTATTTCCGGAACGTATAAAGAACCTTTGTAACTCAGTAACCAAAAGACAAAGCCCCAATTTTTTAAAATATGGAAAGGATGTGAATAGATGTTTCTCTAAAGAAGACATACAATGGCCAGTTAACAAAGATGTCCAACATCATTAATTCTCAGAGAGATGCAAATCAAAACCACAATGAAATACCACTTTACACCCACTGGGATGGCCAGAATACCAAAGAAAAATGTAAGTGTTGGTGAGGATGCAGACAAATTTTTCACATGCTGGCAGGAAGGGATATAAAATGGTGCAGCCACTTTGGAAAATAAATTATTAAACATAGAATTACCATATGACCCTGCAATTCTATTCCTAAGTATCTACCCAAGAAAAAAAATGAAAACATAAGTCCATGCAAAAAGTTGTACATGAATATCCATCCCAGCGTTCTTTAAAACATCCCAAAAATGGACACAATGCAAATATTCATCACCTGATGTACATATAAACAAAATGTGGCATGTCCATGCAATGGGACACTATTCAACAATAAAAATGAAGTACTGATGCATGCTACAACATGGATGAACCCTGAAAACATTACTCCAAGGGAAAGCCACATACTGTATCATTCTGCTTATGTGAAATATCCATAATAGACAGATCTACAGAACATAGATTAGGGCGAGGGTGGGGATGGGGACAGAAATGGGGAGTGAGTGCTAATATGTAGGAGGTTTCTTTGGGGGTGATGAAAATGTTCTCAGATTAAGTTATGGTTGCACAACCCTAAATATACTAAAACCCACTGAAAGGGACACTTTAAATGGGTAAAATATAGTATTCAATTATATCAGGATAATATGATTGTATTATATAAAACTAAGAATATAGTATATTATCAGCTGTTAAATTTTTTAAAAGAGGGAGATGGCTGGGAACTGTTTTGTGGCTCTAAACTACCACCTCATGCACATCCATTTCAGGAAGTGGGAGTCTCTAAGAGGAATCTGGGCGGAGAGAGTTATTGTGCTATCAGTGCCACCTGCTAGGGGCTCTTCCCTCATCTCAGGGAGTCTGCTCAGCTCAACCTGAGTTGGCTGGAGCACGGAGAATGTGTGCTCAGGCCTGGAAGTCAGGGAAATAGAGAGAGGGGTTGCCCTGGCCACCTCAATCCCAGGCTTTGCTGAGGCCACGAGCAAGCGCCTAAGGGCTCCGCTGGACCAAGGGGAGAGAGCAGCCTGGGGCTGCCTCAGAGCCTGTCCGAGAGGGCCACCTGGAGGGCTGAAAGGACGTCAGCAGGAGGAGGCTGCAGGGAGCCAGGGATGCCTGGGCTGAGGCAGGGTCGGGAACATCTGGCAGAGCTGCGGTCCCCAACCTGAAGGAAACAGTGAGTGAGAGACTGATGGGGAGGTGGGGGGCATCTCCAAAACACCCACAGAAGTGCTGCAAGATAGAAACAATCAGCATGTGACGCCTCCAGAGCCTTCCACTGGCAAGAAAGCTCAGAAGTCTGCCGAAACCGGTTTGGCTCAGTGGATAGAGCGTCGGCCTGCGGACTGAAGGGTCCCAGGTTCGATTCCGGTCAAGGGCATGTACCTTGGTTGCAGGCACATCCCCAGTAGGGAGATGTGCAGGAAGCAGCTGATCGATGTTTCTCTCTCATCGATGTTTCTAACTCTCTATCTCTCTCCCTTCCTCTCTGTAAAAAATCAATAAAATATATTTAAAAAAAAAAAAAAAGAAGAAGAAGAAAGAAAGCTCAGAAGTCAGATCCACACAGAGCAGGCCTCTGCAACCTCACATGGGTGCCAGGCAGGCAAGAATAGTCTGATCCCTTCCCTCCCCTCCTGTCTTCCCATAAGCCAGGAAAGTGGAGAAAACCTACTGAAACACACACACACACAGCTGGCGGCCAGGTAGGAGCAACAAGGGGGAAGAACAAAGTAGGGATGAAGTACCAACGTCACGGCACTGGGCATATTCATGACTGACAGAGGACCTTTTATTACCTGAGAGCAAACAGAGAGGCCCTGAGACTTGCTGCAATGTCGTTCAGGGCAGGGGAAGCAAAGGACAGATTTAAGGGCAGGGGCAGATAAAATAAAGTGGTTTTATAGTCACATCCTTCCAGTTCTGCCTGTTCAGTCTAATAGTTACAAAACAGCAGCTTCCTGTAGGTGTTTGGGGCAGAGTAACCAAGAAAACATATAGTCACTGGAGCCTGGCACAGGACAGGCACTCAGGCTGGCTGTCACCTAATCGCTGTCTCTGTCGTCATTATTGTCAGGGTTAGGGTTCTAGAGCTGGAAGTCCCCTTTGGCATCCATTCTCCCCAATTCACCGGTAAGACAGCTGGGAGCCAGACAGGGAGAGTAACTTTTCCGAGGTCACACAGCAAGTTGGTGTCAGAGGCCAGTCTCCTGACTCCCAAGAGTGGGACACCTAGACCAGAGCCATCTGAGGAATGGGCCAACGGGGTGTGGGCTTCTTCCTAAGAAGGGTGGGCTGGTATACATCCAAAATCACATTTCTGACTTCTCTCCACTAGCACTTTAATAATAATAATAACAGACATAAATTATTGCCCGCATAGTGCATACGAGGCACTCTACTTTTCACATTTCACATATATTACCTCATTGAATCTTAACAATTCTACACAGAAGGTACTGTTGTTGTACCCATTTTACAGATAAAGCACTTGGATCTCAGAGAGGCACAATGACTTACCAAGGAACACAGTTATAAACAACAGAACTTGGCGCCAGAACCTTCTGATTCTCAATCCCACAGTCTTACTCCCTATAGCAGAGGTTAGTCTGTTCGACATTATTTCAGCTTTCCATCTTCCATGCACAACTTACCTGCACTTGAAGTAAGGCATGGATGTGTGACTTGCTTTGGCCAATGAAATGTGAGCAGAAAAAAAAGCATGTCACATCCAGGCAGAAACAGTACGCAAATCATAATGTCCTCTACCCACTGATGCAGTAATGATGGAAGCATCTCTGAGATGAAGCCACCACCAGCCTAGAGTAACTAAGATGCACAGAGACCCCTGCCAACTCACACTGGACAGGCAGCAGGGGCAAGAAATATGTTTTTGTTGGGTTAAACCACTGAGAATTTGGGGCTGTTTGTTACCCAGCATAATCAAACCTCTCCTGGCTGATAAAACCAGAGCTATGCTGCTTCCCACTCCACGCACAGGAGTTTGGAAGGTCTGAGAGGGAAGCTTGGCAGGTCCATTTTAGTTCCTCACAAGTCATAAAAAGAAAGTGATTCTGTTAAAAAAAAAAAAAAAAAAAAAGAAGGAAGAATCACTATTCCAACCCCCTCATTTTACAGGAAATGAAGAAGATCTAAAGAAAAGGAGTTATCAAGGACACCCAGAACCCAAATCACCTGCCTTCCAGGCCAATGTCTGTCTGGGTCTGTCTGTCTCTGTCTCCATGTCTCTCTCCTGTTTCTCTCCTTTCTCAGTCTCTGCCTGTTTACTGTGCATCTCTCCCTCCTTTCCTCTCTCTCAAAAAAATCAGAATCCTTGAACGAGTCCAGCTCATGAGAAGACACCACAGACTGAGACCCCTGGCTGCTGTGAGGAAGGCTCTTCCCAGCGCAGGCACAGAATGTGAGGGGGCAGTGGCTACAGAGCAGGACGCTCTCCCCTGAGGAAGGGATCCTGGGGGCTGAAAAGCTTGGGCACAAAACCAAGCCCCCTGGTCACAGCCCCTGGCTCTGGTGGGACTGCCCCAGAAACAACGAAAGGCTGCCGGGCATCATGCAGGAGGAGAAATCCAGAAGAGGGGTGGTGACCAGCCCCCCTGCCACCTTCACAAGCTTGTCCTGTTCTCCCTTCACTCTTTTCTTTGGCCTTGAGCCATCCACTGCTTTACTCAGCACTAGCCCCTCCTCCCGGGTCCTTTCTGTAAATTGTGAGACCCTCGAAACAACCTGGTGTCCAAGGAGGTCAGGGAAGGGTGGGAGTGATCCTGGGGAGGGAGAGCGAGGCAACTCGGGCCTGGTCAACCTTTGGGCTGCTCGGAGGCGGAAGGCAGCCCACATCCCTTGGTATGGGAGGTGCTTCCGAGAAGGCTTGCCCTCAAACACTCTGGAGGCATCTGGAGACGGCTCTGTGCAGCATAGGCAAAAACACAGCCCCACTCCCACCCACGGGAGCAGAGATCTGGGCATGGGGCTTCAGAACTCAGGCCAAACAGCTAATGGGGCTTCTGGAGGCTGCGAAACGTGGTGTCAGCCAGAGCGCTGAGCTGGCAGGCTCCAGACCAAACTGGAGAACTACAAAGACAGCCCAGGAGAAGGAGGACCAGGCTGCCCTCCCCTCCACCCACCCTGGACCTCTCTTCCTCCCCACCATGGGCAACCCAGAAAACTCCTTCCTAGGTGTTATGGGCTGAATTCCCTCCACCCAAAAAAATTCATATATTGAAGTCCTAACCTCAGTACCTCAGAATGTGACTATATTTAGAGATAGAAACTTTAAAGGGGTAAATAAACTTAAAAAGGTGGGCCCTAATTAGGTGGGCCCTAATCCAATCTGACTGGTGTCCTTATAAGAGAAGATTAGGACCCAGGCGCACCATGGTAAGACACAGGGAGAAGATGGCTGACTACAAGTCCAGGAGAGAGGCCGCAGAAGGAACCAACCCTTTTGACAGCTTGATCTCAGACTTTCGGCCTCCAGAGCTGTCAGAAAATTCATGTCTATTTTCTAAGCCTCTCACTCCGTGTTGCTTTGTGGTGGCAGCCCAATCTAAGACACCGGGCCATTGGGCTCAGCAGAGGGCACTGCTCCCAAACAAAGGGGTCCCTGAGAGAGCAGGCGGCCCCCTGCCTCCCAGTCACCTCTCCCAAGGCCTGGACACGTCTAGGGTCAGAAAGTTCTTGACATTGAGCTTCCATTGATTCTTCCCCTTTCTTCGCTTCCCCCTCCTTTTAGTTTAAATGCAGGTGAGTCACAATGGTCCCCAAGAACCCATGGTCACCCCAGCCTCGATCCCCCATGGGGAAGCACACCCTTCCTTCTCCCTCTCTTTTCTGGTTCAATCTCCTGGGCTTATCCATGCTGTGAAATGGGCCACGCTGCGTGGCAGCAAGCTCCCTGTCACCTAAGGGTTTGAGAAGTTGGGGAGCCACCTGACATAGGGGTGTGTAGGAGCCGAACAAGCTGAGTTCTAAAGCAGGTGGAAAGGGATGTGGAGTTGAAGCCCTAGATTCAAGTACCAGCTCCACTTCTTATGTCATGACTTCTGGCAACATCGCCCAACCTGCCACACCAGTGTGGTTGCCGGTACAGCAGAAGCTATGATCATGCAAAGGTGGGTTCCGCACGTGGGGACTGCCTCCCAATTTGGCAGGTCCCTTCCCCTCCCGAGCCTCGGTTTCCCCACTGTGGCAGGATGGCATTAGATGGGCTCTATGGTTGGCAAGGGCCACGCCAGCCTGGGAGAACGAAGTCCCCAGGTGGCGCTTTCTTCCTTCATTTTGCGGCTGAGATGAATCAGGGCTGTCCTAGCGAGTGGAGGAATGCACTACGCGTCACAATGCCACCCACCTGAGTCCGGAATTGGGAGGATGGAGGGTGGGGATACAGGCAGCGAGGGAGGAGTTAAACACAGAACGGTCAAGGTCACCTGGAGGGCTGCCCAGAGAAACAGGAGCTCTGACCCCAGTGTTGGCCGCCCCTTATTCCAGGGAGGGGACAAGGTAAGTCAGGCCCAGGCCAGCGACGATTTCGTTCCAGAGTGCCTGGCTCAGTGCCCCCACCCTCCCCTGAGTCACCCAGTGGGCTCCAGAGGTCCTGGCCTGGCCCGGCCGCTCCTGTCCACTCCCTGGCTGGCCTGAAATAGCAGAGGCAGGCTGCTTCCACAATGGCCTCATCTCACCTTGGACACATTACTCTCCACCTATTTTGAGACGCCAGCCCCTCACCAGAGGCATTCCTGAGTGAGCAGCCCCTCACATCCTGGGAGGTGGGGGAGAGACATGAAGGGATGTGTCTCAGTTGTTCCCTGCTCTGGAGACCTGCGAGCATCTGCCCCGGGGCCAGCCCGGCGGCCTCCAAGGTCCTTCGCTGCACGCACCACCACCTCCAAGCCCTCCCTCATTGTGAGAGGCAGGACCAGGGTGATCTGGTCCACCCAGGGGTGAGAAGTGGGGGAGGAGGGTAAAGAAGGCAGACACTCACCCAAGCTCAGCAGGGACCCAGCTATGACCACAGGACAGGTACCCAGAACAGGCCCCTGGAGATGCCAGTCAACCCGGGACTACTCAGTGGTTAGCGCTGGCTTTCACACTCAGACCCTCTCTTAACTAGCTAGGCCATCCTGGGCAGGGCACTTAAGCCTTCTGTGCCCCAGTTCCCCCATCTAGCCGTATAACAGTGCCCACTTCCTGCCCTAGCTGGCTTGGCTGTGGATAGAACGTCAGCCTGCGGACTGAAGGGTCCCAGGTTCGATTCTAGCCAAGGGCACATGCCTGGGCTGTGGGCTCATTCCCCAGTAAGGGGTGTGCAGGAGGCAGCCAATCAATGATTCTCTCTCATCATTGATGTTTCTATCTCTCTCCTTCTCCCTTCCTCTCTGAAATCAATAAAGAAATATATTTTTTTAAAAAAATAGTGCCCACTTCCCAGGTGCCTGTGTTAGAAGAGATGGTGACTACCAAGCACTGGCACCACAGCTGGCATGTGGCCAAACCAGAGCTGTCTTCCAAGGCCAAGAGGCCTTCTCCCTCAGCCCTGCCTGCAGACCCTTGAGATGCTGCCACAGCAACTACTGATATGCCAGAGACTCATGAGAAAACTCAGCAGGCAGCCCCTCCACAACTGCTGACCCAGAAAATTGTTCACTGAATCCCCATCTTACAGCAGAGGAAACTGAGGCCCCAAGAGGATTGCATCTTATCAAAGGATTTGAACCCGGTGGTTTAACTCCAGAGGCCACATTCTTAACCCATACACTAACCTGCCTCTCCTGGAAGTTGTTATACCCAACGACATGGATACTATTACGGCCCCAAGTTTGCAGATGAGGACACTAGGACCACGGGAAGGCTAAGTAATCGGACCCCAGACATGCAGCGCAGAGGAGAGTTGGGATTTGGACCCAGGCAGGCGACCTGGGAAGCACACCTGCTCACCCACTGCACTGCAGTGCCTGGGGCAGCCGGCCGTCCTGGTCCAGCACGTCCCAGAGAACAGGCAGAACCGCCTGAGGTGCCTCATCACCCCAGGCCACCCCCAGCCCCATCACTCCAGGGAACGGCCAGGCCCCCTCCCACGCTCCCGCTTAAGCATCTCCTGAGCACCCCAGAATCTTGGGGATTAGGGGCCCCTACCCCAGCTGGCACATGGGGAAACTGGGGCACAGGGACTTGTCCACAGCTAGGGAGACAGACACAGGCCTCCTGCTTTCCCTCTCTTGCCTGGAGAATTGGCCAAAGGAAAATGCTTTTATCTCTGGGCCCCAGGATCTAGAGCCTGCCAGAAGTACCCCAGGCAGGATGGGGATAAGGCTCCTGCTCCCGCCCCAGGGCCGCTCACAGCTTGCTTTCCTGTCCCTGTGGGCGCTGCGGCCCAGCAGCAGCAGGGAGCACACCATGGGACAGGTGGGGCCTGCCCTGGTGACCACTCCAGCTCACAGCTCCCCTTCCAGGCCAGGCCAGGGGAGAGGATGCCAGGGCGTGAGCTGCCTCCCCTGCCCACCCTTTAGGCATAGAGCCAATTCTCAGCCTCCAGACAGGAGCCCCTCTGTCCCTACAGGACAGCTGACCTTTAACTGGCCAAAAGGTCCCTCTGGTTCCACCCCTGCCTAGGGGAGCGGGTTTGCAGAAGGGAAGAAGGCAGGCCAGGGGCCAGGAGGAGTCCAGGGCCTCCTCTCAGCCTCTCCCTCCTCTTCCTTGCCTCTCACTGTTCCGCCTTCCCTCTTCCTTCCCTCATAGCCCAGTGTCCCAAGCCCTGACCGTCCACAGTCGCTCCTCTTCCCCCTTAATTATGTTACCTTTTATTTGCCTGGCACTTTAGAGTTTACCAAATGTTTTTACATTTATCATCGCATTGAATCCACACCAGGGAGAGATGGGGAGACATTGAAAATTCCTTCAAATTGCCAAGTGTTCTTGTTAAAAATGCAAACATCCCCAGAAGATGAACAATTAGGCTGGCAGCCACTGGTACCTCAGACTAATTTATTTCATCCTCTGCCTCATCCTCAGCCACTTAGCACAAGTGGATGGGGCTGGGGCGGGGGCAGGGGGAGAAGTAGTGCCTTTGGGGGGCTGCCTCCGCAAGGTGGGGAAGGCCCTGGTGTGGTGTCTGCATCCCTGGGGGGAGGAAGGACAGGGAAGTAGGGTGGGTCTGAGGACAAGCCTTCAGCTTTGCAATGCTGCGCATAAACAACAGGCCCTCACCAAGCCCTAAATTCTAACCGAACCACCGCCCTCCTCCCACATCACTCATGCTGGTGTCTCCAAGGTCACAACGAAAATCTTTATGCAAGAAAAGGCTTAAAAGGCTTTGAGGGTGGAGTCCACAAATCCAGAACCTGGGAGAGAGGAGGGAGGCAGGGTGCGGGTGCCTGGTTCTCCCTAACCCAGCTCTGCCACGTGGCCCAAGGTCCCCTGCTCAGGGCAGCACCCCCAGAACCAGCTCCAGCTGGAAGGAGAAGCCCATAGGCTGGGCGCTGGTGGAAGGACACATCCAGATCATGGGGGTAAATCAGGAGACCCTTCCTTCAAGGAGGTCTCTGTTACCCCGACAGATAACTGATAGAGGGGTGGGCCTGTGGCCCTGAGGGTCCTCCCAGCTCCCACATTCCATGGTCCTGGGATCAAGTCAGGGAAACAATCCTGTGGCCAAACCCCAGGCAGGGCATCTCAAGAGCTCCCGGATGCTCACTTTTGGAGGCCCCGCCCTGCATCTCATCGCATATTCAAATGAACCACATAAAAAAATATAACCCACACATAGCTCTCAAGAGTTGAACTGAGTTGCAGTTGACCATCTGACATAATGTTAGGTTCCGTAGCTAAACATGTATTAATTTCAATTCTGTCATTTTCTTTGCAAATTGTGGAGCCTATCTGTTTGTTTCCAGCTCTCAAACATTTTCGTTGGCTGTTGATGAAAGCCTGTAGGCCCTAGATGCTGTGTCTACATTCCCAGTGCTCTGACCCCAGAGAGTTCAGGCAGCGAGGCTGCAGAACTGCAGCAGCAGGACTTAAAAGAAATCTAACAAATGCTGTGTCGGCTTCACAGGGGGTACCTCGAGGTCCACTCAAGGCCACCTCCTCTGAGGAGCCTTCCCAGGTCACTCTAGCTAATCAAAATACCTCCCCTCCCAATCTCAGAGTACTCGCCATCCAGGGACTCATTTGGCACCAATGGCACACCCTCAAGGTGGCTGTTTAGCTTCATTTTTTATTTCTGTCTTCATTATTTAGCACACTCATGTTTGCCTTATCTTCTCCCACTGAACTGTGAGCTCTCCAAGGTGCCTCAGACCTCTCCTCTGCCTCCCCTCTGAGCCCAGTATGGTGTCCCATCAAACAAGAGAGCCCAGGCCCTGTGTGCGGGGGGGTGCAGTTTGGAGAGGGACAGGGGTCCACTGGTCCCACCTACCCTCCATGCCGTCATCGCGATGCCCATTAAAGTTGTCGTAGGAATCCCAGCGGATGAGGGGGTCAGAGGTGTTGTAGTCCACTGACACGCTCGGCCCGTTCTCCAGGTGTTCCATGCCTACAAGGATGGGGAAGGGCAAGAAGACAGTGAGGAGAAAAGGAAAAGAGATCCGCAGCTGGAAAAACAGAGGAAGCCAGCAAGATCCCCCAAGGATGCTCCCTACGGGACTTCTCATTTTCTTGACCCCGGCGGGGCGGGGCGGGACCAGTGGCTTCAGTTGGACGGAGAACCCAGGGGTCTGGTTTCTTGCATTCTTGAAAAGGCTCATACCAGGTCATGGGGGTAAATCAGGACAGAGCACTAAGGAATGAAGACCCCCTCCCCCAAGAGAAAGCTGGGGGACCCTCTGCTGAGTTTTGCTTCTTTCTTTTCTGTGTCCTAGGAGCAGTGCAGAGAGACCAGAGTCTGCCCCTGAGGTCAGCGGGAATGTGGGAGAAGCAGGGCTCACAGCCTTGACCTTGAGAAGACACAAGGTCACCCAGGCCATCTTCCTGCCCCCAACTTAAGAAGCTCCCCACTCTAGGTAGAGATCTGAGGGGAGAGACAGAATCCCTCCTACACATCCAGAGAAAGCCCAGAATGAAGACAGCACAAGCTGCCAGGCAGACGTTCTGGGTGAGTCGCCTCCCTGAGCTAGCAGGCCTTTCTTTAATCTATCCAGAGTCCCCCTGTCTATAACCTAACTTCATATCCTCCCATCCTGTCCTCAGATAAGATGGAGAACAACTGGTCTCCACATATAACCAGTCTAAAGACTGAAAGGCTATTATTAAATTGGTCTTCTCCTCTTCAGGTTGAATCACCTCAGTTCTCAGAAATGCCTATCGTTTAGCCAGCACCTTGGAGTGTCCCCTCAGCCACACCCTCCATCCTCCATGGCCCACAGTCTCTAAATATAATAGCATGATGACCTAATGGACTAGAACAGTTTATCCAACCCAGCGCCTCTCTGTCTGCTTTTTTATTTTTATTACCCAGAGATTAAGTCACTGGTTCATGTTTAGCTGGGGGTCCACTATGATACCCAGATCTTTTACTGTTGGCCTGCTTTTCAATCACCTAGGTAACTTGACAATTATAGAGAAGATCAGTGGGAGGATGGTGAAGGAGGGGTGGGAACAGGCCAGGATAGAGGGGAAGAAGTGAATGATGAATGAATTCTAATTTGAATTATACCTTGAATTTTCTCTGGCCCATAAGAAAATACAAATTCCACCTTGCCGTATTCTGGAAATCGATCATCTGAAAAAGGAGAAAAACAAAATGGGCACCCAATTTCTAAAAAGGACTCCATAAAAGGTTTTCTTCTAGAAAAGATTAAAATACACATACACATTGATAATATATTAAGCTATATATGTATATGAAATATAAATATATATAAAATTAAGTCTCTTGCCCTCCCTTGACCCAGTCCTACTTACCTGAGGTAACATTTCTAACCATTTATATTTCTTGTTCTACTAGTGGTTACCTCTAAGACTCTAAATATTAGCCAGTTTTTATGTCACTATTTTTAGGTACATCAGTTTTAAATAATCCCCATTGATTCACCACTATGAAAATGAATAATTTGGCTCACTTTACTACTCCTACCTCCCTTCTTCTAAAGTCTGGTATTATTATCATCATCATCATCATTTATTCTACTGATTACATTTGAAACTTTAAATACTATAGTTAAGCCTCTATTTCTTGATCTGTCCCTTTTTAATATATTTTTATTGATTTCAGAGAGCAGAAGGGAGGAGAGAGGGATAGAAACATCAATGATGAGAGAGAATCATTACTCGGCTGCCTCCTGTATGCCTCCCACTGGGGATCGAGCCCGCAACCTGGGCATGTGTCCTGACTGGGAATTGAACCATCACCTCCTGGTTCATAGGCCAATGCTCAACCACTGAGCCACACCAGCTGGGCTTGATCTGTCCATTTTTTATGGTGTCTTGACTCCCTCTATGTAGGAGAAGGAATTTGTGCCCCTCCCTTTCTTCCATCTTTCACCAACCCCATCTTTATTGTGTCAACTATTCCTTTATTGTTCCTAGTTAAGATTGATAACATTCATTCTGTTCTATAATTATAACAGCATCTTCTGCTTTTACCTTCCTGCCTCCAGTGCAGGGAAACACATCACAGGGCACATCCTTCTCCTACACCAGCCAGACTATACAAGGGATCATTCCCCTCCTCCTCCAAGTCCCAGCCCCGCTCTCCACTCCCTCCCTGAGCCCAATCTGGACACAGACCATCATACACTGTGAAGTTATCAAGGATGGTGTCCACTCCCTGGGGCACCCATCATGCCTGTGCATGTCTCTATCACTGCAGGCATCACTTTGTAGTGTCATGTTTGTGTGTCTCATCCTTCCATAAGACTGGGGTTATGGACTCACCTCTTTCTCATTGCATCCCTAAGATCTAGCACACGCCTGGCACATATAGACACACAAGTGATGCTTGGTGGATGGATGGATGGATGGATGGATGGATAGATGGACGGACAGATGAATGGGTGGATGGATTTGAATAGGTGGGTGGATGGATAGATTGATGGATAGATAAATGCATAAAAACATGAACAAGTGGGTAGGTGGATGAGTAGATGGATAGATTTAGATGGGTGGGTAGATGGACGGGTAGGTATATGGGAGGTAAGCGGATGGATTGACAGATGGATGGATCAGCAGATAAGTAAATGGATGGATAGATGGATTTGGATTAATGAGTGCATAGATGGATAACTTTAGATGGGTAGGTGGGTAGATGCACGGACAAGTGAATAGATGGATGAATGGATAGATAGATGTGGATATGTTCCAGTCCTGAATGTGATGTAGACCAAACCTCAAAAGAATGGAGAAAAGAAACAAAGGGAGACATCCCCCTGACCACCTCCCTTCCCTCAGAAACAGTTCCCCCTCACTGCTGCCATGCCCCCCCCCCCATAATTGCTCTTCTACCCTGTGATAGAATTATCCCTTGCTAGGTCTACTTCTCCACTCAATGAGCCCACCTTTGAAGGCTTCATCAAGGTCCTCCTTCCCAAACACAACCCCCAGGTCATGGATGGCGCAGGTGTGGAACTGCACACGGAAGATGACATCGCGGGCTGGGCTCCGGAACTTCTTGTGGTAGCACTTCAGCTGGGCGAGAAAGAGAGCAGAGCCCATCAGGTGCCCACGGGTGGGAAACCGGGTCCCAGGGAGCTTCTTTATCAGCTCCAAGGCTGGGCCCCCCAGGCTCACCCCAAACCCAGTGAGGGAGAGGTCACCAACACAAACAGGATCTCAGAGCCTCTGGGGAAACTTCTAGAAGAGCAGAGAGTTGGAGGCCAGTCTTATCCCATGGGGATAAAACTGCCTCTCAAGAATTTCCTGCACACAGATCAGAATGGAAAAAATAGGAGTGGATTTAAATTGATGGGGAAGGGCTGAAGCTAGAATTGAGGGAGTCCTTGTCACCAGTAAGAAGCCAGGAGGTAAGAGCTCCCACTGGGAGACATTTCCCTGGAGCTGTTCCAGAATTAGAGGTAAGCCCAGCGGGCATCCAACTCCGAGGCCGGAGAATGCACAAGCATTGTCAGAGGCTGCAAGGCCTTGCAGGAACCCTGAGAGCCTACAACACTAAGGCTGGTGGCCCACCAGGAGTGAAGTCTTGTCTGGAGAGGCAGGAGGAGCGCAGGAAGAGAGGAGATGGGAGAAAAATAAACTAGGAGGAGGGGCTAGAGCCAGAGGGGCAGCACTCACCAAGATGTCTCCCTTCAAGAGCAGCCCAGGCTCGATGGTGATGCAGATGCTGGTCTGGCTGTCTCCTTGGACGTTGCTGTGAGGAAGAGGCAGGCAGAGGAGAGGGACAGCTGGAGGGGGGCAGGCAGTGCTTTTTTCCCTGCTGCCCCTCTGCCACCAGGCTACTAGGAAACCTTGCCGACTTCATCCCTTTGCCCTCTCCTGGAAGAGATTCAGGGCAGCAGCCACCACCACCACCACCACACACACACACACACACACACACACACACACACACACACACGCCCCTGCTCCTGGTCCTCAGCCTCGGAGCTTTGGCATCCGGGACTCTCATTCCCGTGGAATACTTACTAGATGCCAGATGTGTAAACAGGTTGCATGGCCTGGTAGATCCGGAGAAATGGCCGACACCCTGCAAGGAAGGGTGGTGTTAGCTACAACAGTAGGAATTGTGGGAAGAGGGAGAGGAGTGAAGGAGGTGGGGGAGAAAGAAAGGAGGGGGAGAGAAAGGGGAAGGAGAAAAGATGAAGGAGAAATGGAAAGAGACGGAGGAAGGAATACTAGCTTTTCATGTGAAAGGCACTTTAAGTTGACAAAAACATTTCCCATCCACTATCTGCCAGCAGGTGTTGCAAGTATCAAACCCATTCTGCAAATGACAGACTGGGGCTAAAGAAAGCTCGGGAAGTGGTGCCATTGAGACTCCAATCCAAGCCTATATTTTTACCATGGCTGCCTCTTCAGAGAAGGTGAAGGAAGACAGGAGGGGCTGGGAAGCCAGAGGCTGGGGTCAGTACCTCCTTTAGACTCGAAGTTGGGGATGCCATGCATGATCACATGGTGCAGAAACAAGGGCTTGTTGTTCATTTTGATGGTGCCAGAGAGCAGGCCGCTGAAGTAATGCACGTACCTGGAGCAGGGACAGGGGCAGCTTCAGCCAAGGAGGTCTGAACCGGGGCCGAGACATCCCATATTCTTTTCCACCATAACACTGCCCTAGGTTGCCTGCCTAGCCCCCACCAATGCCCCCAGGCCTCCAGGTAGCTGAGGTCTCAGCCCAGCACAGTCCTCCCTTGTTGTCTGGAGCTCCAGGTAGGGAGAAAAAGCAGGTTCTATAAGACCTGGAGCTGGGTCAAGCCAAACCCCCTACTTGGGGTTCTCCAGTGCCCTCTGGTGGTCAACGTGAGCATCTCTTTCCTGCTTCACTCCCAGCCCAGGAATCTCCTGCTGGACCAAAATTCCTCCCACACATCCCTGACAGGCATCCTTCAACTGCTCACTACTACACAAGGCAGGCTGATCCACTATCAAATAACTCTGACACCCCTATACTGAGCCCAAACCAAGCTGACATTTATACGCACAGACCCTGGGTCAGCTCCACATAGTCCCACCAGCCAGATGACACTCCAGCAAACAGTAAGAGCATAATAATTATAGTATTCCACTTTTTAAGATCATGCTAAGTGTATGAAAATCCATCTAGAGCATTTCATTTGGTGTTGGAAGATATCTAACTTCCACTAAGTATTTCTATCTCTAGGGTCAACATCTCCTAATTTTTTTAACAAAGATCTTGTTAGAAGAATGGAAGGATTAACCTATCCCACTCCTTCTAAACAGAAAGAAAAAATTAGGTTCATAAAGGCTCATTAGCCTCCCAGAGACACACAGCAAGAACACACAAAGCTGAGAGTGAATGGGGAGAGAAGGAAAAAAGTCTGACTCCAATGCATCTGCCAGAACAGAGGCTAATCCTTCCACCACTGGCCAGCACTTCCTCCTTCTCTGACTGGCCAGTGGATGCCAAGCTGAACCAATCAGAATGCATCTGAGACTCCGAGGGAGCCAACATGGGCTTTTGAAGTGGGTGAGACCAGAACCCGCATGACCATGATAATAGTCCCCTCCTATATCTTGACTCCCTGGCCCATCTCCAGGCCCGTGGGCCTCTGTCCCTGGGCCAGGGTGGGGCCACTTAGGACAACCCTAGGAAGATAATCTGATGGGCAGCACCAGCTCCTATTCAGGCCCCTGCCCAGCCCCCAGCCCCATTACTCAAAGCGGAAACCTGGAATGGCGGGTTCCTATCAGAACTTCTGATCGTGCCAACAGGATGTGTCTGTGTGCTGGGGACAATGAGTCCGGGGGTGGGGTGACAATGAATGAGGGAGCTGCAGGCCAAGCTCCTCCCTCTTTCTCTGCCTGCCCTCTTCTCCTCAAGGGCCTCATTCCTTACCAGTGACACTGACAAGAAGGCGGGAAAGTGGCAATGATTGCATGGTAAACCCAACGGTTGCACTTTCACATTTGGGAACAAACAGAATTACACACCCATAAGCAGATGTGGGTGCAGATATGAGCTGCAAGGCAGACACAGATAATGTATACTCACACACACACACACACCAAGCACTGTGGAATCCCTGCATAATCCTATTCCTGAGAGGTAACACTGATCCCCATTCTCCAGTTTTCAGCTTCAGAGATGTGACTACTCGGCCTGCTCTCTCCAAGCCACGTTGTGCCACGGTAACATCATGCTCCTCTATTTGTACCCCTTATCCTTCAAGGGCAAGGCCAGTCTCATAACCAAGGCTGACAGCCATAAGTGTCAAGCCAGGGACTGAGGAGAGCGTACTTGAATGACAGCTCTTCCCTCCCTGAGACTTCTTCCCTGGGAACACTCTCATGGACCCACAGCTGCTGTGTCTGGCAGCCTAGCCAGAATTTTCTGCACATACAGGTGTCCGGTTTCTGATCCAGCTGACCTGAGGCTGCCTACCGGCTGTCTTGTGCGAATTGTAAGACGCTGCGTTGCCTGAGGACTCACTCATTTCTGCTAGGGCTTCCCGCTCCAATGGCGGAAACCGTCCCCAGCAGTGCCAGCACACTGCTAGAAAGGCAAGCAAGATACGAGTGATGTGAGTCGGGGACACCCAACCCGGAGAGTCTGGGAAGCCCCAGGACATGCAGCAAGGGGGTCCTGCTGGCCAAGTGTTCCTAAGGGCTAGGAAAGCAATGGGACACTGTGACCTCCCAGCCTAGACCCTGTACCCCAGCCCTTCACTTAGATGCTTCCTTCTCCCTTCTCAAACCTCACCTCACACGTCACCTTCTCAGAAAGGTCGGTCCCTCTGAGTCAGCCCCTTGTGCCCACTCCCATCACTCTCTCGCCCATCATGGTCTGTTTTGGTTTACCCCCTTCAAAGCACTTCTCACTCTCTGAAATGACGGTGATGGCTAATTTCCATGGGTGTCATCCACCAGAAGGTAAGCCCCAAGAGACCTTGCCTGAGAGATTCAGCACTATAGCCTTAGCGTGTAGCCCAATGTGACACATCACAGACAGGTGTGATGGGCCCACAGCTCTGGCCACACAGGGGGAAGGCCGGAGTCCAACTCTCCAGTTCTCCACTCTGGGCCTGGGACTCCACCATTCTGGCTCCCACTCACATGCAGCCCCCCAAGATCCACTTGATCCTGACACTACCTGTGCCTTCCTGTGAATCAGACATCACTAAACAGCATGCAACCCACAGAGCTGAATCCAGGGGGAGCCCTCAGAATGGTGGATGGCACAGCCAGGGGGAGGTCCCAAGGACATTCTGGCTCTGCCACTGCTCTCTGTGGACCCTGGCCACGTCACATCCCTTCCCTCTGGGCTCAGGCTTCCCTCCTGTAAAATGGGGATGCCCTGGATCGTCATGTGGTAGGTCGGCATTATTCAGCTTTGGGCTCAAATTCCCCTGCTCTGAGAGGTATTCCCTGACCATGGTCATTAAAATAGCCCCATTCCCCTCCCTTCAGCTCTCATTTCTGCAGCACTCTATCCTCTTTCTTTCCTAGGACTAATCACGATCTGAAATTGTCTTGTCTGTGTATTTTCTGTATAATGTCCATCCTTCTCAGTAGAGTATCACCTCACTAGGGGCAATGGATTTTGTCCCATTCAACTAGATATCTCTAGTGTTTGGAGCATAGCAGACTGCCTGAAATTTGCCAAATGAATGACTGACTCAGTCCTTGCCCTGCTTCCTGCCTGGGCTGTTGTGCACTCCAATGAGACCACGTAGTTGAGTGCCCTCGATAAAGTTTTTAAAGCACACCCAGTAAAAAGTGACTGTTATCAAGAGTGTATGTGACCTCCCTGGGCAGGTGGCAGGGACCTCAGCTTCCTGTAGATTCATCCAAACACTGAAGCGATCCTGCTTCTAGGACCAAGAATGGCACTGCCTCCTCATACAATCCGCCTTCTTATACCCAAACCAATGTGTCCCCCACCGATGCCCCCCGCTGCTCTCCAGTACCAGCCTCAGGAGCCAACTGCCCTGCCCACCTATGGGCACATACACAGCTGCTCATGGGCTCACCCATGTCCCTGATCTCAGACCCCTCCAGACTGGCCCCTGAACATGCATATTTAGTACACCCTCACAGAGGCATGCTGTTCCATCCCCCGTGGGTCGATGAGGCTAGTCCCCACACATAGTGAGCACACACATGTGCACTGGGCTGTGACCCACCTTCTCTGGGACGGCTGGCCAATGGGTACAATCTTATCCTCATAGAACCGCTTCATTGCAAACCGGTCCAGTGCCTGGTCGGCGCTGGGAGAAAAGACAGGTGGTGAGAGGAGCCAACATCCAAGTGCAAGAGCCCCTCCGGCCCCCTCCCCGCTCCCCAGACCTGCAGAGTCCTGCAGCCACCCTGTGCTGAGGTGCTTTCAGGAAAAGAGCACCCTGGCAGCTCACGATCCTGTGTGCTGTGCAGGGGCTTTGGAGCTAGACAGCTGGGAGCCCATCACTAGCCCACCACTTCAGCACTATCCTTAGGACAGGTTATTTAATCTTCCTGAAACTGATTCTTTTTTATTTCATGTCAAATGAGAGGGATAGTTGCCTTCCTCAAAGTTTGTTATGGCGATCAAATGGGCTAAAATCTCTAAAGAGCTTGGCCCCTGTAGGCACATAGTAAGTGCACAGCGAGTACGCACCAGTAAGCAAAGAATAGGCTAAGACGGATTTCTTAAAGCTGTAAAATTGCCATCCTACAGGCAAGCCCTCCACAGAACCCTCTACCCATCCTCAGAGCACTCAGAGAGATCATTTTAAAATGTAGTGACCGATCACCTAGCTTGCCCCTTCTTGACTCTCCCAACGACTTCCCATCACTCTTAGAAAAAACCCAAAGTTCTTATCGAGTCCTACAAGGCTTGCCCCCGTCCAGCTTCACTTCCTGCTCCTCATGCCCTCACTCACTCAGCTCAAAACATGCCAGCCCCTTGCATGGCATTCCCGCCACAGGCCTTGTCCCTTCCTCCTCTTTCTGCCTGGGAAGTTCCCTCCCAGACTTTATGTGACTCAGCCGGTCCCGCTCTCCTCCACCTAATTCGGGTCTCTACTCAACTATCGCCTTCTCCAGAGGCCTCCTCTGACCCCTGTCATGCTCTGGTCTCCATTCTTTCACAGATCTTATCACCTGCTATTATGGATACACTTGCTTATATACTTAGAGTCCGTGGGACAGTGGCCTGGCTCTGCCCACTGCTGTATCCCAGCACCTAGAACAGTGTGTGGCTGTTCAGTAACTACTGTCGAGAGAATAAACCAATGAGTGGATGGATCCCTCTGCCTCTCTGCAAAATGGAATCAAAACAAGCACTGCTGGTTTACTAGTCTTGCCCCAAACCCCTAAGTGGGAACAGGCCCTGCTGGCCAGGGACAGGGGGATGGATGAGATAACTCCCAGACGGTTCTGCTGGACCCAGATCTGATCCAGTATTTCCTTCGGACACCCTCCCTGCTCACCCAGGAAAACAGAAGGCAGTTTGGCAAGAAAAAGTGGCCCCAAGAATCTGGCTGGATGGGGTAATCACAGATGGGCCCATTTCCCAAGGCTAGACAATGGGAGAATGGACTCTCCTCTCTCCTGCCCTCCACACACAGGCTCCTGGGGTGTGACAGGCACCTTCCTTCCTCATCCTAAGAACCTCTGACGCCCTCTGTCTTTATCCTCCCGCCCCAAGGAAGGGAGAAATCGTGGTGGGTCAATATGCAGAGAACAGGAGGCTCGGGGGCCCTCTTACCTGGCCGAAATGTTGCTGTAGTGCATGTAAGCAGCGATGACCACTCCTATCCTGCCTCGGTTTCCCTGAAAGAGCCCCCAAACACAAAAGCCTTTATTTCTAAGGCCGGCCTACTGCTCCAGTGCCCATCCAGAGCCTTGGAGGGAAGGGGGCAGGGGCTGGAGAGAAGGGTGTGGCTCTAAGGGAGACCAGGAGGAGGAAGAGGATATGTGGGAGGGACGAGGGTGGGCAACTGAGTCTCAAAGAGAAGAAACACAGATAATCACCCACTACACTTGAGGGCCCCACACTTCCTGTGGGGGCCCCGGGGCAGGATCTACCATCCCTAGAAAGGAGAATACACAGACTTCCACACTCACACAATCCAATGATACAGGCCAGGAGATACCCTCATCCAAGGATACATTCACACATGGGCATGCACACGCACACACAAACACACACACACTCACACACCCTGCAGCCGACTCTGACCTTGTTGTGTAGAACGACGACATTGTGGGGGTCTGCGTTGAGCCAAGTGTCCATAGCCTTGCAGACACTGCAGATCTTCTCCAGGGCTGGGGTGTGGAGGTCAGGCCAGCCAAATTCCAGTACCTGCGGCCCAAGCCAGGAGTGATATGTGGCAGAAGCCCAGACGGTCAGCCAGGGCAGTGGGGGCAGCACACACTCCACATGCTAGTACCAGGCAGTGGCCACCAGCAGCTGGGCCTTGGTTCCTGCCCTGCCCATCAGCCCAGCTGGGAGGTGGGGGTGTGGAGGGATAGGACAATGGCCAGGACCAGGGACCCTGTGCCTGAATCTCAGCTCTGACACTGGCTTGCTGTGGGGCCCCAGCCAGTCACGGCCCTTCTCCTAGCCTCAACTTCTCATGTGTGAGTAAAACAAAGGCAAGGTCCCTTCCACATGACTCTGACCTCAAAATGTGATGGTGCCCCCAGCACTGCCCCCAAGCTTAGCTCCCACAGACAACCCCAAGGCCTGGCTCAGGGCGAGGGCAGAGCAAAGGGTTCCTGGCTGTTCGTGGCTCTTTTCCAGGCCCTGGCCACACACACCATTGATTTTTCAGGCCAGCCCAGAGAAGCTGAAGGAGACAGAGGGCAGATCTGAACCCCAGTCTCCAGCTCCTCAAAACTTTTCTAAACTCACAGAACTTTACAGTAAAAGAGAACTTCTGCTTGGAAGGGCCCAGAGAATATACCTAACCCAGCCCGTCTACTCTCAGAGGTGCAAACTGAAGCCCAGAGAAGTGTGTCACCTTCCCAGGGTCACACAGCAACAGGCACCAGAATCCAGGAGCCGGGAGCAGGCACCACGCAGAGCCCGGCCCACGGCCCACAGGGTAAGCAAGTGAGAGCTGGCAGTGGGAAGGTCCACGTCGGCCATTCCTAGCCAGTCTAAAGCCAAGATACCTTTCAAAGAAGCTAACAATCTCACAGCTCCAGCCTCACCCAGAGATCCTAAGGGCTCCCCAGGGAGGCAGAGCTGGGTAGAAATCACTGCATCGAGCTTTGCTTTCTGTAGTTCGTATTAAGGAAACAATGAATAGATTCTTTCCCATTATCCAAGGAGAAGATGGCACTGTAATAGGCTTTGCAATCTGTCACAGCACTTTCCCTAAGACTCTGACGCCTCTGAGGGGCGAGGGGGACTGTCTGTTATCTCCCCTCCCAGGCGGGTAGACGCTCCCACCCTACTCAGCATGGGCTCACCTTGGCGTGGAGCTTCGTGATGTCAGGTCTCCGCTCAGAGAGGTTGAAAAGCTAGAAGGAAGAAAAGGAAGAAATGGTGGAGGGGTTCACATGCTGCTCTCGCCCCTGCTGGAGATCCCACCCACACATGAGCTGGGATCAACAGGAACCCAACTATAGGTTCTCAGGAATTGGGGGGGGGGGGGGGGGCGGCGGGGAAGAGAAGTACAGACTCTCAGCCACTCCCCTCTGTGAGCGGACGTCCAGAACTAAAGATGAGAAGGGGATGGAACCGGTCTCGGGTCCCATGTTCAGCATTGGCCTTCTCTAGTTTCCATTACACAGGTGGACTTTAGAAACTCACCCCATGAAGATGCAATGGCTCTGCGGTCAGACACCCCCCATCAGAGGATACAAACTGTCCTGGGTGAGCCTTCTCAGACCCTTGACATCCTCTCCCAGAAGACATTCTCCAGCACCTAACCACAGCCCATGAGAATCCTCCAATCTCTGGAATTCCTGTCTCCACCTCTACCTCACTGCCTAGGAAACTCAAAGACCACTGTGTTGCCTCCTGGGGAGAAAAGACGACCCTACAGTCTGGTATAGGCAGGATGGGGGGAGGGTGGCATAGCACAGAGTCCCATGAAATCCTGGACTCCCAAAGTGAAGAAGGACCGTAGATGGCTTCTAGTCCACTCTTGAGCCCCATAATGGAACACGTTTATTATGTGAACAACAGCTACCACTTGAGTATCCACAGCCTGCCATACCCATGCTAAGAACTTTATATCTACCAGTTGGCTTCATTCTTTCAACCACCATAAGACATGGGTAGTATTATTAGACTCACTTTATAGATGGGGAACTTAAGGCTTAGTGAGAGGCTAAGTGGCCGAGATCAGCTACTTAATAAGAGCAGAGCCTGCATTCGAACCCAGGACTTCCTGATGTTTCAAACCAAGCTCTTAACAATGTCTGACACAGCTGATGGATGGGTGTCTGTAGTGGGTTGAATGGTGTCCCACAAAAATTCACATCCCCCTGAACTTCAGAATGTGACCTTATTTGGAAATAGGGCCTTTGCTGATGTAAGTAGTTAAGGATCTGGAGATGAGATCATCCCGAATTTAGGGTGGACCCTAATCCAATGGCTGGTGTCCTTATAAGAGGAGGAAAGGACACACAGAGTCACAGGAAAGAAGGAAGGTCCTGTGACGACGGAGGCAGAGATTGAAGTGATGAGGCTACAAGCCGGGGGCCACCACGGATGCCGGAGCAACCAGCAGCCAGGAAGAGGCAAGACAGGGTGCTCCCCTACACAATTCAGAGGAACATGGCCCTGCCAATACCTCAATTTGGACTTGTAGCCCCCAGATCTGTGAAAAGTTAAATTCTGTTGTTTTAAGCCACCGAGTTTGTGGTAATTTGTTACAGCAGCCCCAGGGACCTAATACAGCCTCCTATAGCCACCTCTGCTCACACAGCCAAGGGCAGCCCCTGAAGGTTGCACAGTCTGGTCTATTGGTCCAGTCGTGTGTACCTCCCAGTAAAGTGGCCTACATTTGTTAGGTGACTCTTCTGGGCCAGGTACAGTCCCCATGTCAGCAACACAAGGTCCCTTACGACGCCTCTGCCACAACTCTGCCTTAAGACTTCTCAGAGGTGCCAGCGAGGTGCCAGCAAGGTGCCAGCTCCACCACTTCCTGATACTGTGAACTTAAGCAAATACCCCATCTCTCTGAGCTCTAACAAAACCTGCTTTCTAGGCTGTCCTGAAGGTTAAATATGCGGAAAGCAGTTGGAACAAGGCCTGGCTTATAGTACGCGCTCCATAACATGAGCTCTTATTGTTATTCTCTCCTCCTGGTCAACACACACACATGCACGTGCATGCATGCACTCTACACATACACATGCACGCACACACAGCAGTGAGGGGCAAGCAGAAAGGGCAGAGGGGCGCTGGCAAAGGGGCAAGAGGCCCATCCTCACCAGGTAGTTGCCCCCATGCTTGGACTTGAGCATCTGGGCCACCTCACGGAGGTTGCTCCGGAAATTCTCCTCGTTGGCTGTGCTGGGGAAGGAGACGGCGATGATCCTCTCTGTGACGTACACCAGGTCCAGCTCACAGCTGTCCTCCATGGTCTGGCTCACACTCATGTTTCTGGGAAGACTAGCAGAGAGAGGGTTGTAGATCAGAATCTAGTTCCCCAGGGCAAAGACCAGATGTCTGCACCCCCAACACACTGTGCATGGCCCCCACATCCAACCCAGGGGGTTTGGCTGCTCCCAGACCCAGAGCCAAGGTCAGAGGCTTCCCCTGGCAAGGCCAGTGCAGCCAGCAAGGCCAGCTTGGGGTGCCGGAGAGAAAGAGCTGGGCAGGGGCTGGCAAGGATCTCAGGCTGTGTCAGAACCAAATGGTGATGACACCAATCCCAGGTGCCCATCAATTCTTTCAGCACTGCCTTCACCCAGATCCTAGCGGTCAGAGCCAGGGCCAGAGCTGGCCAGGAACCCAGGAGCCCAGCTCTGCCCCCTGACACACTGCAGCCTGGTCTGGCGGAGTGTCTCCAAAGTTCCTGGGACAGCTGTGGAAGGGGAAAGAGAGGCTGAGTGAGTGCTCCCCAGCTCCCTGGCTGAGTCTTCTGCTGCCCTCCTTGGCTTCGGAGCTGTGGAGTGGGCGGGAGGCCTCTCGGGGGAAGGGGCAGCTCAGGTGACACGCTCACCTGGGCTCCAGGTGAGCCAGACCACAGCACACATTCCAGCCCTCCCCGGAGGCAGGCCACCTCCTGCCCTTTGTTCCCTGGCTCGATCCCCACCTCTGGCAGCTCCCACACTCAGGCGCTGTGTGGCAGTGGCCTCCCTGATTGCTAAGGGCCCAGGAAGCAGAGGGTGCAGAGCCCCCGACATCCCAGCACCATCTGAGCTCCGTGGAAAGTAGAGAGCCACCTGAACTGGGCACTGGATGAGGGGAGGTAGAGGCTCACATTTTGACACCTCACCCAGCTTCTCTTCCAGAGGGAGGGTCCAAGGGCCCACTGGGGTGCTGATGGGAAGTGGGGGATGGATCTTGAGATGCTGGAATTACCTTCTGAAGCCCTGTAGCTTCTGGGGGCACCACACACGCTCCCCACCCCGACACCTTCTTACCCATCAGCAGTCTCCTAGTGTCTGGCTTCCACTCTCTGTCCGAGGTGGACAACACTCACATTTCATTTTGATAACCTGTCACTACAGCGGGGTAAAGTTGAGACTGGAGGGCAGCAGGAGGAATACCACCAGGGTATTTCAAAGTGATGGGGTAGCACTGGGGAGGATCCCCAAGAAGTAGGGCAGAATCCCGTCTCCACCAGGTTAACTCTGAGCCCAACTCTGTAGATGGGGTCTGGAGATGGGGGAGCCGGGGTGATGTGAGGCTTCTCCATGGTGGCAATGACAGGGACCAAGTGTTGGAAGGGCCAGTGGCTGCAGTAAGGTCCAGTGTGATTTGAGCTCCGAGCCCCGGCCATCCCTCATCCTCAAGATGAGCTTCTTTGAGGCGGGCTCCTACCTCAGGTCACTGCCTGCGCCAGGCAAAAACAGCGCCACCGCCTGACCTCCTCAGCACCGCACTCCACACCCGCCCACCCAAGGTGCTTCTCAGCTGTGGGGAGAGAAGGGGATCTTCTAAAGAGCAGATCGGGACAAAGGGCAGCGGGTGGCTGGACCACAACCTGCTAAGGGTTTCAGTCACACACCAGGTCCCCTCTCCCTGGGACCCCATCTTCCTGGGGCCAGATTCTCACTCATCTCTGGAGCCTCAGGGCTGAAGGTGAGACAGAGAGAAGCTGGGCGCAGGGAAAAGAGGCTGTGTCCGCGAGCCACCAAGGCCCCTGTGCGACCTCTAACAAGCCACCTCTGAAACTGTTTCTTCATCTGCCAAATGGGAATAAAACACTTACCTTGCAGGGCTGTTGCAAGGACTAGATGAATCATACAGGTACGTAAAGAATTCGGCTCAAGGCTGGCTTCCAGCTAGAACCCAGAGCATGACCCTTTCCAAGCGGCATCCACCCACACCCTCCAGGGAGGGTGCCACGGCTGCCCAGGCTTCCTACCACTGGCTTTATGACTTCGGTCTCGGAGACCCAAAGGCATGACTTGCCAGGAACTCCCACAGTGACCTCACTGCCAGGACCCCCACCCTGTGCCCCCCACAGGCCAGGCATACCTGACGGGCTGGGGAGGGGGCTGGACACTCGGGGTGACTCTGATGGAGCCCTGGAAAAGAGAAAAGAGAAGCAGCATTGTGGAGGAGGCAGGCTGAGAGCTGTCCACCGGCGCAGGCAGGGTCACGGGCAAACGCAGATCCACTTCTCCTTTCTCTGCCAACATTCCAGCCCAGGCACCCTGACACCACAGCAACAAAGCAACCCAGAGCCAAGAGCAGGCTATGCCAATTCCACGTGAGTGTGCTTGCGAGCCTGTGAGCCCCCGGCGAGGAAGGAATCCCAATGTTGAGAAACGTGCCACGCCTGGGCTGGTGCCATCTGTACTGAGCACACACTCAATAAAACAGTTACTGACTTTGGAAACTCATCTCATCTCGATTCACTGGCCATCGTAATAGGAACCCCGAGGGGAGGATACAGACTGCAAGCACGAGAGAAGGAAAGGTGGGCGATGGCACCCTCTCTCCAGCTCTAAACCTTCCTCCTCCGACCATCGCCATGCCACACTCCTCTTCTTTAAAGCAGCAACACAACACGAGTCATTCCATCAGAGGTTTAGAAACAGAGCGGCCAGCACAACGTGCACCTACGGAGAGCAGCTCAGGCAGCAAATCGTGCCCCCGAGGACCCACCGCCCATCGTATGCTACCCCTTCACCCCCTCCCATTTCCAGGGCTGTCAACTTATACAAAACCAGGCGAAGGGACCCAAGTTGGTGTCCAAAACATGCCAGGGCACCAACGACACAGTGAGGAAGCCCAGGCTGTCCCTCAGCACCCCGCTGGGCAGCCTTCCTACTTAACGCTCTGAGCCTCTGGAATGTCACATGTAAAGTGGGAGTATAGGTTGTCCGAAAATGAAAAGGAATTACACATATAACAGTGACATATCTGTGGTCACTGTTATTACATCAAGTACAATTATAAGGGCAATGAGGGATACAATCAAACCTTCACCTCCAAATCAAACCCCTGATTCACTTCTACCACCAACCGCCCATCCTTTCAGCCACCTCACACGATGCAGAATCGGATACCCAGCACCCAGAATCCCAGGCCCAGCCAAGCCCTCTGAGCGTATTGGCACTGTCCAAGCATTCATGGGCCTCCCAGGAGCCAGCCTTTCCCAACCACCAAGTTGCAACCACTTCTTGGAGGAGACAGGACCACAATCTGCCAATGAGTGGGGAAACTGAGGCAACAGTGACTTACCCCCAAGTCCTGGCGACTGGCAGGATTCGCCCTCAAACTTCAGGCTTGACCCCGTTCAGCGCTCTCCAGGCCCCACAGAGCCTCCGAGGCGGGACGGGGTGGGCCTGGAGGCCCAGCTCCCAGCTGAGAGGACTGGGCAGCCCCGCTAAGAGGACTCCCCATCCATCGGCAGGGAGCAAGCTGCACCCCGAGTCCCCTCTGCCTGGGCTCCCACCCAGCCGAGAGCAGCTCGGCCTTGGCGGGCAGCAGGAGGAAACGCCAAGTGGGGCTGTCTGTCAGGGCAGAAAGCTTCTGTCTCCGCAGCTCTCCTGGCCCTGAGGACTTGGGCTTGCATGAGTCAGGCATTTGGGGGGGGGGGGGGGCAGTGAGGAGGGTTGTGTTTGGTTTTCAAGGCCCAAACCAGGCTGTTCCAAAACTACCCACCCAGCGGAACGCAGAAACCCAACACTTCATCTCTCTCCACTGCGCTGGGCCCTGACGAGGAGTCGCTGAGCCTCCCCAGGCGTGGGCCCTGCTCCAGGCCCAGGGCCACCCCGCTATAAATAGCCCCTCGGGTTTCATCTGTTACGGATCCACAGCCACGTTTGGAGGAGGCCACCACAGCTGCTTCAAACAACTGGAAGCCACAACTGGAGCCAAGGCTTGAGGTGTGGCCAGGACCACAGGTCCAGGCACAGGGAGCACAGGGAGACAAGGGGATACTGAGACGGGCCTGGCAGGTGGCTGGGGGGCTGAGGGGGCCTGGAGCTTCCACGGCACAAGGGTGAGAAGGATGAGCAGGGCAGGAGAACTGGCTCCCGTTCCCCCACCCCACCCCCCCCTTCCCAACGTTACAACACTCCACATTCCTTAGCCTCCCCACCCCAAAAAAAGCCAGGGAGGATAAATAAAAACTTGGCCCCAACCGAGTCTGGCCATGCCGCTTCCAGAGGTGATAAGGCAAAGTCCAAGCCTGCTCTCTCCAGCAGGCCGGCCAGGGAACGGGGGGCGGGGGCGAAGCTGCCCTGGACAGTGACCCCACCAGAGGATGGGGACGAACAGCTGGATGGTCATCCGCTGATGAATCACTGGGCTGCCCTCTAACTGATGGGGCTTCCTGTTTTCTGCAAAGTTTGGGGGCATGTGACACTCGCTGGCAGAAAGCAGACGTGCACGGGTGACACGTCCGAGTGTCGGTGGACACAGAGCCACAGGGAGAACCAGAGAACCACGAATGGGCGGGGGGTGGGGGAGCAGGGGCGGGCTGTGAGCAAACACAACCTAACGCTCAAGAAAACACAGGTGACCTCACACACACGGCTGGAAACGGGCGTTCTCCAGCGTGCCTCAGCATGCAGGCCCTTTTCAAGAGGGCTGGGGGACGGGGGAGAGATGTGGTCATCTCTGCCACCCAGCTCCGTGCTCACTCCCTTTTTCAGTAAACTTTCACTGAGTGCTGCAGGCTGTGTGCCTGGCAATGTTCTAGGCACCAGGGGCCCAGGGAAGGAGGAGCCCTGACCTCAGAGAGCTTCTATTCTATGAAGAAAGGTACTCATCACCGGAGCCCTGGCGGCGGCAGCCCCTCGGTCTCACTGAGTCATCTGTAAAATGGGTCCAGCACAGTTTCATGTGATTCTACATCATTGACCTGTTCCACTTAGAGCCCTTAGGGACAACTATCAGATGGCTCTACAAAGAGTACTACAAAGATTTTATTTTGAAAAGAAAATTAAGCTCTCTGTCTGCCTGTCATCCCATTCTTTTCCTCACTGAGGCTCTCAAAGCTCTCTCTCTCCACAGGGCTTCGAACTTCCTCCCAGCCCCTACCAGGACATAGATCAATAATAGGACTTTTGATCCAATTCCCTGTGCACCAAGCAGAACTCTCCCCTATTGTTGTCACCAAAATAGTCTGTCCTTTGTTGAAAGGACACCACTAACGGAAATTCCACAGCGTCACCAAAACAGGGTCCTACTTTTCTTACTACCGGTAAGTTCTTCCTGATGTCTAACCCTCACCCTTCCTACCACAGGTCCAGCCAACTCTTGGCTGGACTTGGTCCTCGCTGCTGATCACCGCTGAGCCGTTCCCGAGCGCTCAAAGACTCTGACCCTATGCTCTGTTATCAACCTTCTCCCCGCCATACAGCAAGGAGCAGGAACCCTGGGACCTGGGTGGGGTTGGTTAGAGCAACCACTGTGTGGGAAGAGTCCTGCCTTCCTTTGAGGTCCACAGACCAAACACAACAGCCCTGGACCAAAAGAAAAGCTGTTTCCTGAGCCCCAGTCCCCAGGGGGCACAGTTGGGAGGAGGGTGTGTAAGCAATATCAGGGGCCATGTCAGGCAGCCAGAAATTGGTGACCAGCCTACGTCAGGAGCCCATCCCCATTCCTAGGTCTCCTCTGAGAGCAATGGCCGCCCCTCCCCCGACACCAGCCCCTCCAGCCACACCCCTTCCTCTCTCCTTCCTGCCCACCAGCCTGGATTTTTCCAAAACAAAGTGCGACACAGCACACCATCCACGAACTCCACTGCACACCAGCAGTCAGAGGAAAACAGCCATTCCTGCCCTGAATCCTGGGCCACAGGCCAGAGACAGGAAAACAGCTCAAAAAAACAGGCGTATTGTCCCAGCGGCAGGCCGAGGACTTCAGCCATGTCACCTGGAAAGCGGGTCCCTTCACCTGCGGCAGACTGCAGGGAGCCCACCGCTGGGCAGGGGACTGACTCAATCACCCTGAGGTCATCCAACCCACAACAGATGTCTGGGACCTTAAACTTGGGTTTCCTCTCCTTCTTTGCAGTACGCAGGCCATTCTGGAGCCTGCTTTGCCTTTCATGCACTCCTTAAACTAGACTAACAACCAAAACACCGCTGGTCTCTCCTCCCACATCCAGACAGGACACCACCCTTACCCACCCCTGACACACACATTCATCCCAGAACAACACAACTTTCTCCTAAATAAAACCTCCAGTCCCAATTAAACAGCCACCTCTTTCTTCCCCAGGACTAAAGTCATACACACCCACGTGTCAAAAAGTTCTTCCTGATGTCTAACTTCACTCTCTCCTACTGCAGCCTTACCTTCCAGGGTCCGTCAGACCCAGGCTGGGGTGTGGGAGCGGCAGCTCTAGGACTTGACTTACAAGAGTTTGTAGACCATTGGCTAAACGTCTTGGTTCACACACCATCACCCTGTCCCCCCGACCAAGGTTGGGAGTCCTGGCAACACCAGATCCAAGCAATGGTCCCGGGAAGAAATGGAGAAGAATTGAGGCATCGAGCCCCTCCAAGCCTCTGTTTGCTTATCTACAAAATGGGGTCACAGCATCTGCCATAGGGGCTGTCATGGGGATCAAAAAATACCCAGCCCAGCTCCTGGCCCTCAGTCAAAATAGCAGTCATAAGACAGCCACCATTTATTGAGCACGTATCATGTGCTTTGCGTGCATTACGCTAGTTAATCCTCAATAGCAGGTACACAAAAAATGAATTTCTCCCCTGCACTCCCGCCCCAGAAACATCACAAACTCGGACAAGGGCCCCTCTCCAGCATGTGTACCTATGCTCACAGGACCCCTCCTACCTTGAGCAGAGCCTTCCCCACTAATTTGAGAGGCATGCTCCCGCTCTTCAGGAGGACGAGGACGCCTCCCCTCGCTGTGCAGGCTGCCCCTGGCAATGAGGCAGTGGCGGTGGGCTCACCGCAGAAGTGCTGCCGCCTGCAGAAGCTGCCTCCTGCTGCCCCAGCACCTCCCTCTGGGCCCTCCCCACCATGGGTCAGGCAGCTGTCAGATGATAGGGCCTCATGCCATCAACAGCTCCCCCTGTGCCAACCGCCAAAACCACTCCCTGTTCCTCTGCAGATCAAGGCGGGCAAGGATGGAGAGGCCAGCACAGGGGCAAATTGTCAGAGAAAGGAAGGAAGAAAAAGGTCCAACTCGGTCGGGCGTCGGCTCCTGGGGTGTGAGGACAAGAGCCCCCGCTACCCTCCTCTGGGTCCTTCCACTTAAGAAATGTGCTCACTGACTTCCAGCAAAAATGCATGGCAGTATAGCATCATGGACCAGTCGGCCCACCTTCCAGGTTCTTCCTGAATCAATGGCATTTGAGCCACACAAAGGATTCTGCATTTTTTCTCTCCAAAGAAGCAGAGCAATTCCCCAAGATCTGATGACCCTCTAAGGCAGCAGTTCTCAAACCTGTGGGTCGCGACCCCTTTGGGGGTCGAACGACCCTTTCTCGGGGGTCGCCTAAGACCATCAGAAAACACATATATACTTACATATTGTTTTGTGATTAATCACTATGCTTTAATTATGTTCAATTTGTAACAATGAAAATACATCCTGCATATCAGATATTTACATTACGATTCATAACAGTAGCAAAATTACAGTTATGAAGTAGCAACGAAAATAATTTCATGGTTGGGGGTCAACACAACATGAGGAACTGTATTAAAGGGTCACGGAATTAGGAAGGTTGAGAACTACTGCTCTAAGGACTCAAGAGTCCCTCTTCATCTCTGCCCTTGGTTCCCTACAGTGTTGACTATTCTACTTGCCCTCACCTTGGTGACTGCTCACCCACCACCCAACCAGGCCTCACAAAGCCCACCCTCCTCCCCACTCCCACCCTGACAAAGTGATGGGCAAAAGTGCTCTGGACCCAGCTGAGCTGGAGGCCAAGGCCAAGACTGAGGCCCAGTGTATAAGTAGATGGGGTCTGCTCACCCAGCCCCTCCTCCCTTGCTCAGCAACCAAGCTGGGCAACCCTGCCTGCCCTCTGGAGAGGAGGAAGGGACGCCCCACCAAACAAGAGAGGTGTGAGATATCACCCAGCCATCCCCAGCCCCTCTGAGCACCAGGAGCCCAGCCACATGCTTCTCTACCCGTCCCCCCCATACTTACGTCTTCCTCAAGGCTTTTCCGAGTGTTCCCACCCCGGAAGGTTCCTTCTCCCTGGAGAGAGAGGGACAAGACAGTAAGAAAGGGGAATCAAAGAAAGTAATCAAAAAGCACTAGGTCTTTTACCTGCTGGGTTTGGCAGGGGTGGGGGGTCAGAGGATTTGCAGAAGGGCCCGGGGTGGAGTGGGGTGGGGGTTAGGATTTAAACCCGAGTCTCCCGCTCCAAGCCATTCAACACCGGCCATTGCCCGAGACACCTCACAGCTGCTAACCTCAGTTCCCACTTCAGGGCCCACTGACTTTTTCCTCTTCCTCCTCCTTGCAGCCTTGAGATTGTCTGTCTCTCTGCTAAGTCAGAAAGATCTATTCGGAAAGATCTGCCTGGCTTTCCCAATTCCTACATATTTAATAAAGAAACCCACATTTAACCACTGGCCTCTCTCTCTCCGCTCCCACCCCTGCCTCTCCTGCCTCTCCTGCTCGGCCTGCCTAGTTCCCCAGGAATCCATTTCCAAATGCACCAGCCCCCAACGTCACCCATGGCCCCACCACTTCCCCCAACTTCCCCATATCTACTCCAGAAGGATATCCCCAAACACATCTGTTCACTTTCCCCAAATCCATCTTCCGCTTTCCTGTCTCCCAGGCGGCTCCCCGCCACCCCACCCCGGAGCCTGCTGTCACTCACCGTGTCCACTACATTCTTTGGTGCACTCTCCGTGTTGACAGGCTGTGGACAAAGGGGAAAGGCAGCGTGAGTCCTCAGGACAAACACCCCCAGATTGGCTCTCTCTCCAAGGCCGATGGCCATGGGGACAGAATGCCTCCAGAGGCAGGACATGACTCCAACCCAAGATGGAACCTGGCTGTCCCCACGTTGGGAGGCACAGTTTGGAAAATAAAAAACTTCCTATTGGTACTGCAAACATCCACCTGGACAAACATCAGCCAGGCCTCTGGCTCGGGCAGTCGCTGACGGTTCAAAAAGGAACAAGGAGAGAGTCACCGTCACTGTGCCAACGCGCCAGGCGTTTTCATCAATACCGTCTCCTCCACCACAAGCACCTGTGATGTAGGCACCATTATTACCTTTTTTTTTTAAATCCTCACCTGAGGATATTTTTTCCATTGCTTCTCAGAGAGAGTGGAAGGGAAGGAGGGCGGTAGAGAGAGAGAGAGAGAGAAACATCATGTGAGAGAGACACATTGACTGGTTACCTCCTGCACACAGCCTATCCGGGAATGGGGAGTAAACCTGCAACCCAAATATGTGCCCTTGACCCAGAATCAAGCCTGAGACCCTTCAGTGTGCAGGCCAACACTCCGACCACTGACCACACCAGCCAGAGCCCATTATTACTTTTGAGGCCCACTTTACAGATATGCAGAAGTTAAATGAGTGGCCCAAGTCATCAACTACTAATGGGGACAACAGGATTTGAATCCCACCTTGGGCTCTGCACTTCTTGCTCTTTGTGTGAAGTGGCAGCAGCCTGGGATGAGAGGCCTGTGGGTCCTAACTCTTCAAGGCCTCCCCTCTGCATTGGCCCTGCCCCTTCACAGACCTCAGTTTTCATGCCCAAAAGCTCTGCTCCACCCAGACCTGCCCCCTATATCCCTTTACTTGTTCTCACATCCAGGCCTTTCCTGGTGGAACTGCTTCCCCTCTTTTCCTAAAAGCTCTCCTCCTCCATGAAGCCCTCCCTGAATACCTCAGCAAGGAAGCCCTCCCTGAATACCTCAGCAAGGAGAACTCTCTCCCACCTTTCAACTCCAGTACGTCTCTCTGTCAGTGCCATTCATCTGGTCATTGACACATGAATAATCATATCATAGGAATATGTTTTGTTTTATTTGTGATTCTATCCCACCTGCCTCCAAAACATATTCAAAGCAGCATTTTTACCAACTCATATGCCATATCCCTCATGCCAGGGCCTCTGGTTATGGATAGCAGGCCATCAATAAACACCTGTGGACTGGTCCTGCCGCTCGCCCCAGGGCCACCCTTCCCCTGCCCAGACCAATAGAAGTGCTTCCTGCTAAAGGCAACCTGAAAAACAGGTTCCTAGGACTCCCCCAAAACAGGAGAGAAACTTCCCATTCCAAGGCCACCTCCTGACCAGTTTCTAGGGCTCCATTTCCAACTTAGCAAAGTGGTTCGGGGGCCCCTGAACCATACAGAAGGACGTGAGCATGACTGCCAAGGTCATGAAACAGGCCTCTGCCGAGATGAGTGTGGGCCCAGTTAGGACAGGCTGTCTCAGCCCGGGACCTGAGGGACAAGCTGTCTGTGTCTGAAGACAGAGGAATGGACAGAATGACCACTGAGAGGGTCTGGCGCCAGGGAGAACTGGCCGAGCGGACATGGAGGAAGAAGGCCGGCTAAGCTGAAGGCAGCCGTGCTCTTTCTGGAAATGGCCCAGACTTTACCCCTCCTGTCTGGAAAGAAGACGGGTGGCTGAGGCCAAAACTTCCTTCCAGGGGATGAAACCTCCTGAGCGTACTTCAGGGCCAAGGCAGCTTAGGATGGATGAGAGAGGACAGGGTCCAGGAATGGAGCAGGAGGCGGGGAGGCACATCAGGAAGCCCCTCTAGCCCTCAGGCCGACCCGCATGGAGTTTGAGGATGGCTCTGGAGGAGTAAAGATGACACATCCCATCCCGTCCCAGCCCAGCCTAATCCTCGCCCAGCCACCTCCCAGAGCCCCCGCTGCTGAGCCACAGGCCACTGGGCCGGGAGCAAATGAGCCCACTGGGAAATCCTGGCCCTCTGACCCCACTTGTCCCTTTGATCCAGGGCTCTGTGATGCTCCCGTGGAGACCGTGGGCTGGGCGGGAGCACCTCCTCTCTGGCCCCCTGCGGGGAGGAGGAACACACCTGGAGGGCAGATCACAGAGACCTTCTATATGCAGAGTCTGCAGAGCAGAGATCTGAACCCAGCTCTCCCCACTCCAAAGCCCTCACCCTTCACTCTGCTGAGCCAGCCTCTCCAGACAGACTGTTCAGAAAGGACAGCAATGGGGTGAGATGGAGAAGCTGCAGAGGAAGTGCCTGCCCCAGGATACTGCAGGCCCTCGAGAGCCCTCATCCAGCGTTGGGGGAAACCTCCCGGAGGCCACGACTCTCCTGAAGAGGAGAGTGTGAGCCAGGGCGCCTGGAACTTGAGTGTGACTCAGAAACACCTAGAGGGCTGTGGACACACAGGGGCTGCGCCCTCCCCAGAGGGTTGATCCAGCAGAATTCGGGTGGGGCCCGAGAATGTGCATTTCTAACAGGTTTCCAGGTCTGGGGATGGCCCTTTGAGAAGCGCTGGTCTAAACAGACTGTCTCTACTGCTAACTGTGTGACCTCAAGCGGGTCGCTCCATCCGTGCTGCTCCTCAATGGGACAGACTGGCTCTATGTTGAAAGAATCAAATGAGAAGAAGCACATAAAGCACTTAGAACAGGGCCTGGCACTTAGAACGCGCTCAGTAAATGCTAGCAGTTATTTATCCTCTCCACCCCACACACCCCAGGCCCTCCTCCTGTGGCCCACCCTGCCCCACCTTGACCCTCCTGCCCAACCCCTCCCAGGTCTGGCACAAAGCAGACCAGGGAGTCGGAGTCAATATTAGAAACCACAGGCCTCAGCAGTGCAAGAGAAACTTCTCTCCCTGCCAACAATCATCTGAGCACCGTAACCTTGGCCCCCACCCCTTTCCCCGGGCCAGCTGGAAGCCGGCCACAGAAAGACGCTTGCCAGCCATCAAATGCCTTCAACTTACTGGTTGAGATACTTTCTGAAGAGCTAAAAATTTCCAAAAACCCCTCCTGACCTGAACACCCAGCGTTTTCCTGCAGTGTTTGCAAACACGGCCCAGCATGCATGCCGTGCTCCCACCCTCCCCTTCCCAGTCCTCCGGGACTGAAGTCCTGCTTCTGTTTCCCAGGAACTGCCAGTTCTGGGCCGACTGGGAATGAAAAAGGCAAGGGACTGGTAACATGAGGGTGGCCTCCCCTGAAGCCAAGCCTGCCCCAGGCCCTGGGCATGCTATAGGGAAGCTACCAGACCACCCCAGCTGCGGACTTCTGAAGTGGCCGCCCCAGAGTTCCAATGGCTGGCAGAGCCCCTTCAGCAACACAGACACCCCACCCACTCCCACACGTGCACACACACGTGTACACCCACACCTCCATCCTCCCACACCACTCCTCAGAACAGCTCTGAAAGGGACTTCAGACCCCATCTCCTCTCTCCTGAGGTGCAGAGAGGTCTGACTGGCCCAGCTTCTCAGGGTAACGTTAATGGCAGGATCAGAGTTGGCACGAGTTTTGTAAAGCCCACTGCTGAGCTCACCTCGCAGCCCCTCCACCCTGTCCCCCGCCTCCCTGTGGGCTCTTCTCTTCCTTCCTCCTGAGGTTCAGCTGCAGAAGGGCCGAGCAGATGGAGCCCAGATGGGGGCTGTCCCCATCTGTCCCTACCCACTGCCCAGTCCCAGAAAAAAAACCTAGATCTCAAGGACCCAGACTTTCTGGGCAGCTGACCACAGCCCCACCAGGGGTCTTCAGAATGCCCCTGGCCTCCAGGCTGGACAACTTGAGCTCAGCTCAGGAGCAGGTGGCAGGGTATGGATCTGGTGCCACTTGATGACCAAGTCTTGCTCTTGGAGGACCACTCTACTCTAGGATCCCAAACCCGGGAGTCTGGAGCAAGGCAGGGGCTCGGGTGAGGCGAGGAGCAGAATGTTTAAGGAGGCACCCATTCTCAGGCTGCTCCAAGTGCACCGCACAGCCCTGAGAGTGAGGCCTCCTTGAATTTTGCACCCTGGAGGCCTCACTGGCCTTCCTCTGCCTGGCCCTGGGCTGGAGATGCCTTTCATAATGTTAACACAATAACAACAATGACTCATTACGAGTTAATGCATCGTTGGGCATACATAGTATTAGATTCTTGGCTTTCATGGACATCAATCCTCATAGCCATCCGCATAACCAAAGTGCACAAGATAAGCATTAACCCATTTTACAGTTGAGGAGACTGAGAGTCCGCCATATTAAATAACTTGCCCAAGGTTAGCTAATAGGTAGCTAAGAGGGCTGGTATTTGAACCCTGCTCCTTACACCCATCCTTTCCGCTCTGTCTCTCCTGGAGATGATCTCTATTCAGTTCCTCTTACCCTTAAATCAACTGCCCTCCTGCTGGGAACAAGCTTTCTGCGACTTAAAGACTAATTGTCTCCGGTCCTCCAGAGGAAGACGTCTGCAATACACTTGCATAGGAAGAGGAGGAAATGGGCTGCAGCAGGAGAGACTGAGGTCAGACAACAGAGAGAACTTCCTGAATGTGAGGGGCTGAGAACCACAGGGCGGCTAAAGGAAGCTGCACATCCTTTCCTCAAGTTTTTCCCCAAAAAAGACATGCATGCCGCGGGGTCTTGGGGGGGGGGGGGGAAAAATGGGGGGGAAAGGACACATATGTAATACCTTAATCAATAAAGAAAAAAAAAAGCCCCCAAAAAAATAAAAGACATGCATGCCCTCTCCATGCCTGCATTTACCCACTGCCAACTGTATGGGCCCCAGGAAGGGCCTTTCTGCAGAGGCTGGGGTGGCTGAGATGACAGCATGGAGTTCATGCAGCAGGACATGCTGGCGGCCTCAGGGAGGGTGGGCTGGGAAAAATGTATCTGTGGGCTGCTGTTTTGGAGGAAGGAAAAGACAGAGGGCCATAGCGGGTGGGGGAGGTGCCCAAGCCTGGAGCTGGGGGGAGGGGGCTGGCGCAGAATGCGGACTCAGCCTCCAGAGGAACATTCCGTCCAGAAATTCCTCACACCCTCTCCCCTTCCCCCCTCCAGCTCTTTCTACTCTTGCCCCCTGGGAGGCGTGGAATCTGGACAATTTTTCAGGTCAAAAGACCTTGTGACATCACATCTGCTGCCATGGCGACGAACTGTGAGGTCACGGCAGCACAACCATTTAGGAGGGAAAGGGAGCTGGCGGGTGGGGCCATGGGGGCTGGAATGTCCTCAGCCCCAGGACCCAGAGGAGGTTATTCCAGGCTCACTTGTTCTAAAAATAGAACCCTAAGCAGATGAAGGGAGGGGGCTGAAAGCAAGAGAGAAGGGCAGGGCAGCACCATTTACTGGGCACTTAGAGGGGGCGTGGCAAGGATGGCACATTATACACCCCACAGCCGGAGGGGGGGGGGGGGCATCAACAGATAATAACAAAAACAACTACAGCGGTGGCTACAGCAGCCGACAGACGGACGGAGCACTTTGAACCCCTTTTGGCAAATGAGGAAACTGAGTCACCGGGGAGATTGGCCAGCTCCATAGGAGCTCAGGTCTGCCCCTCAAAGCCTGTATTCACCCCTCAGGGAATATTACTTCCTACCATCCCAGGAGAGGGAGCTGACGGGGGCAGGTGGGTGAGGGGCTGGAGGGAGGGCACAGAGAGGCAGGGCTGGACCCCGCTAGGGCGGGAGGGAGGCCAGCCGCCGGGGTCCCCTGAGTGGGTGAAGTTGCTCCAGGGGCCACATCCTCTCCCAGGCAGGCCAGGGCCACCAGGGAAAAAGAACAGGCTGGTTATGATCAATGAAACGTGATGCCTGATTTTCCTACACCTCCCAGGGAGGGGCCTGGGCAAGCCCACTCCTGTCCTCAGGCCCTTCTCAACTCACCCGGAAGGACCAGCACCCAGCTCCCAGCTGAGGCTGGGCACCTGTGGGCACTCCCATCCCACCCGCTCACACATGCTCGCCAGACTGGAATATTTTTCACCTCCTCCTGCCAGCCTCCCCCCTGGATGCTGTTCTACCTGTCAGCCAGGGAACTGGGAGTCTGTGCTTCCGTAGGCCCTTCCTCCAGGCCCCTCTGGTCGCCTTTGCCCACGCTGAGCACCTGTACCAGCCTCATCTGGTGTCCCCAGCCCTCCCCCTGGCAGCCCCCTCACCGCCGCCAGGCCACACCCCGCAGCTGGCAGCTGACTCCCAGCTCTCAAACCCTGCTTAGGGACATTTCCCCACTCAAGGACCCATAATGGCTCTTAGTGCTTAGCTCATCAAGTTCAAGTTCCCCAATATGACTTCTGGACTCCTCCCTTAAGCGGCCCCTTCCTCCTTGGGTGGATTCCACTGCCTTCCCCTCTCTCCTCTCTATCCGCTCACACCTCCTCTCTGCTCACCATGAATGCCATGCTTGTTCCCACTCAGGCTGTTCCCGCCAGCACCCCAGCCACAGCCACCAAGGTAAGGCAACATGGCCTGGCCCTCTCGTCTCCCCAGCAAGGACATTGGATTTGCCCTGGGCCCCATCGGTCTTGGTAATTTGTACCAAGGCCCTGCCCCTTCTCTACTTCAGCTCTGCCACCTTGTGAAAGGCCCTCTCTCCTTCTTCTCTCCTCTCTTCCATTGCTGAAATCTTAAATTGGACTCAGAATAGGACTTCCTCAACCACTGCAGCACAAACTGATCGCTTCCTACCCTGGACCCCAAAGGCTACCTCTCTGGTCAGAACCCCCTAGCCGAGCACTAATTGTTTCCATAATATAGTTCTCTCTCTCTCTTTCCCCCTGAGCATGGTCCCCCAAGGGCAGGATGCTTCATCGGACTGGGGCCTCTCCCAGTGGGGATCCTAGGGCAGGTGGTCAGCACATTCATGGATGCCTTGACCTCCAGGGACCATGTTCCTTCACAGCCCAACCTGAGAGCAGGACCTCAGTGGGCCCTGAGGATTTCCACCCAAGACTGCCCAGGAAGACAACCTCCCATCAGCAGCTGCCTTACCCCTAATAGGTGTCAGTGAGCATGTGTCCCAGTGACAGCGACTCCCGTGATGTGATTGGTCCCGCTGTGCCATTGTAGGTGGTAGAGAGCTTTGCTGTTTCTTTAACCCAAATCTCCTCCTCTCTATAGAAGCTCTACCTACTAGGATCCACTTTGGAGAGCAACAGAAAATAAGCAAATTTGCCCTTTCAGCACGTTCTCACTCCCATTCTGCACCCCCACCCCCCATATTTTCCCTCTCCAGACTAAGCCACTCTAGCTGTTGCACAAACTAGGATGTCCACCCGCCTCACCACTCTGGAAACCCTCTTTGGAAGGCAATGCCCAGAATCACTCTCTTCTTTGAAGGCTTTCTCAGACTCATCTCTCCTGGCCTTGCTCCATTTTTAAGAATCCCCCAAAAATGGCCACCCAGGACCCTCAGTGTCCTTAGATGAAATTCATTAGGGCCTGAAGTTCAAACTAACATAAGTGATCACTCCCCCGTCAGACACACATCCCCCCACCCCCACCCCACGCTCCGGTTCACAAGGACATCTCAAGCCCCCTTTGTGGGGCTGGCCCGGCTCCCCCAGTCCAGGTCCCCCGGGTGCCAGGCTGCATGTGCAGAGGGCTCAGCATCCGGCCGACTTTGGTGGCCACTCGTTTGGCTATCATCCTCGGGAAATTCCTTCTGACTCTTATTTTTCAGAAGTTGAGAAAAGCTGCTTCAGCTCTTTCCAAGGATCAGGAGTGTCCACGGCAAACAAGGGCTCTCCCTCTCCATCCTGCCCCGACCCATGGAGTCCAGGAGGGACGTGACCATAGGACCCTTCTACCAAAGGCCTTAGCAACATCTGTTGAGTAAGACGAAAACACTGGTTGAAGATTAAGCCACTTTGCCCTGGCTGGCCTGGCACAGGCTGGAAAATGTGTTTGGCTCGCGGGGCCCTGAGGCTGGGCTGAAATCCTATGTCCAGGGATGATGGTCCTGATCCCAGGGGAGTAGGATTCAAGCAAAGTGGGTGAGCTGGGGACATAGAGAAAATATGACAGGCAGACAGACACACGGTGTGAGGCAAGAGGGAGGGGGCAGGGAGGCCTGAGTCCAGCCCTGCAGAGGCTGAAGGGCAGGCAGAGAATGGAAAAGGAAGGAAAAATACAGCCCGCCCTTTCCTCCCTCTTTGAACCGGCTCAGAGCACTTGCCTCGCCCTCAGTGAGGAAACAGGTGCTAAGTGCTCTCTGGGGGGAGCCAAACTTTCTCCCATTTCGCCTGGGCCACTTTCTCACTCCCTGAGGACAGCACTGAGCTTCCAGCTGGAGGCAGGCCTCCCACCCAGCAGCAGTCCTGTTTACTGAGAACCTAATCTACCAGGCATTGACTGAACGCCTGTCTCCCTGTCACTCAATAAACACGTACTGAGTACCTACTGTGTGCCAGACCATAGGGTTACAGCACTGAACACAGCACAGAAAAATCCCTAGTCATGGAATTTACATGCTGGTGGGGGTAGGGGGAGCCTCTTAAACAAGACAAGCAAATAAGACTCAGGGCTTATCAGATGGCAATGCATGCTGGGAGGCAAAGAAAGCAGGGAAGGGAGATAAGGTTGTTGGGGGAAGGAAAATGCTGACACTTGAGGGAAGGAAAGAGCCCTGAGGTATCTGTGGGGGGGACAGGGAGGGAGGAGCATTCCAGGCAGAAGGAATAGCAAATGCAAAGGCCCTGGGGCAGCATCCTGACTGGTTTATTCAAAGACCAGCAGGAAGGGCTAGCAGAGTGAGCAAGGGGGAGATGAGGTCAGAGAGGAAACTCTCCTGGAGGCTGTACAAGCCCATGGAAGAACCTTGGACTTTCACTCCCAATAAAGTGGGCAGCCATTGGAGGATCCTGAATACATGCTAATTCAACGGGTTAATTACTCCTTTTCTTCTCTTAACCTTACAAGGTAAGTAATATTTCCAACTCCCAATCTGCAGCAGGCAAACTAAGGTCAAGAGAGGTTAAGCAATGTGTCCAAGGTCACAGGGAACTGGGATCCACAGGGAGGTGGTCGAACGCCCCTGCTCTTGACCACTGTTGGGGATCGGTTCTGACTCAGGTGGGGGGGCCTCTGAAAGCACAATCTGATGTCACAGCCACTTCACCACCAGGTGGTTGACCAACCTCCGTGAAGGGCAGAGCCTGGGCACAGGTTGGGCGCATCACAGAGATGAGAAGATTCCCCGGCCTCCCTCCTCCTGGTTCTAACCACAACCTCTCCAGCTGGAATGCCAACCATTCCCTCTTGTCCCAACCCCTGACCCTTCCTCACATAAACAAAGCTCACTCCTGGTGGCCAGGCATCTGGCTTCTGCCTGGAGAGCCCTAAACCCCAGACCCCCAGCCGTCCTAGACCAGCCAAGGACATTCTGTTCTCAGGGGCAGAGTGGCAGTTGGGTTGGAATGATGAGAGGTCTGCTCACCCCACCTCACCCTTCCTGCCCGCCCTCCACAGTGTCTCTCTGAAATCCCAGAGAGATTTCTTACTGGCAGCTCCAAACCAGGCCTACACTCTGGCCTCATCCCTGCAGCACCCAGCTCGCCCCCCACCTACACCCACTGCTGTTGTCAGATGACCTTCAACTGGGCTCCGCACAGTTGGGTTCCACATCTGGAGCGGCACAGCTGGGCAGAGCTGAGGCTCAGAAGGGAGGAGGGGCCGCTGCAAACAAGGGACACACTTGGCAGGGCCTGAGCCCATGTGCAGAGAGAGGTGGCGCTGTGCTGGGCCCAGGAGGCGTCTAAGAGCCACCAGCACTTTTACATACTTTAATTCATTCCATTAACAACCCTGAATGGAGGGAATACTTAATCAGCACTGAGAAGGCCTCTCGAGCATCTAGTTCAGCCATCTCTGTGACGGAAAGGGAAACTGAAGTCCAGAAAGAGGGCGGGACAGGACCATTGCCACCTGGCAAAAGACCAGGTGGCCTGGCTGAGATTCCAGTATCCAGGCAGGCAGGTCACTGCACAGGTGTGCAGACACCTGTAACTGCCAGACCCCATGACACCCTTGTCCCTCCCCCAGGTCCCCACCCACATCCGTGTCATCACTTGCCCCTTTGCACAGTGGGTCAAATTGTGACCATAGGGCCCCTCCATGACTCTCCTCTGCACACACACACATACACACACACACACACAAGCGCACACCTGCAGGCCTGCAGGCTCCTCTCTTCCAGCCTCCAGGCCCTGCCCACCTCCAGCTGTGGGTGAGGTGCAGGAGGGGCCTCTGAAGGGTAAGAATGCAGTGAGAGGGCAGGAGGGAAAAGCTCCCAACATTTCCAATCAGCCCAGCTGGGATCAGTCCACAACTCACAGGAGCCCTGTCCTGTCCATGCTTTTCTGAAGTCCCACTGGGGAAGGGAGGGAGGAGTGGAGGACACCCAAGAGCAGAAAAGCAGAATCAGCAAACAGCATGGAGGTGGAAGAGGCCACCTGAATGAGAGCAGCTGCCCAGGCAGATGAATTCTGTGGATCATGCTGTCCATCCCCCTGCCTCCAGCTGAAGGGTACCTGACCCAGGACCAAGTGGGTGGGAGGAGATGCTATCCCCTAGTTCTGTAAGCTCCAGGACAACAGGCACCTGGCCAGGCCTGCAGACAGGCAAGATGCCCTTTTATGGTTTTTTCCAAGGACTTTAGTCTCCAGATTGAAATAGGAGGCCCTGCATCCCATCAGAAGGGACCTCATGACTCATTTCCTCCCAGTCCAGCTTCAGCCTCTCGGAACAAGGCCCCCTCCTTTCCCTTACCCAATTACCCGGCACCCTTGGGGGCTGCCAGCATGCTTGGATCTGAAGTAAGCTGCAGCTGGGAGCAGAGGACAGAGGGGAGGAGGGGCTGGCAGGGTAGGGAACGGACTGTCACTCACCACCAATTCATGGTTGGATGGAGGAATGCAGGGGGCAGCCACCTGTGGGAGGAACAGAGAAAGGCAAGGTTAGCATCTTTCATTCCTACAGAAAACCAGGGCCTCCTGAGATCATTCCACAGCCGCCACCTCCATGCGAGACACCCCTTCCCTCAACTCACACACATGGACACTCTGCAGGCTGAGAGTTCATTGGAAGATTATGTGGCAACATGGAAAAATACTTAGGCAACACCGCTAGTGGGGAGGGGGGCTGCGAAAGGCAAAAATGAAATGCACATCGCTATTTTTAAATTCTGTAGAAATATGCAGACACTGAAAGACTGAAGGTCAATGCACCAGAATTTTCATAACGGGATTAAATGGTAAGAAAAATAAGGGTTTATTGTCTTTGTTCTTCTATTTTCTGAATTTTCTGCAATATGGTAAGATGTGTTTGGAATTTTTGTAAAACGTATTTAAGGTCTCTAGAAAGGGAAGAGTTGCCTGTTCGTTCTCCCCAATGCCAAGGTGTTTCACCCGTAGGTCAGAGTGCAGGCAGCTGGCAATTTCCCAAAGCACGTGGGAAACAGGTGGGTGACAGGCCCCTGCCAGCTCTCCCAAAGAAAGCCACCCCGTCACTAATAAACACAGAGGTCTGGAGAGCTGAAAGCACCCTCTATGGGTGAGCTATTATTTTATCATCATCCTCATCTTTCTCTCTGATGACCTGGGGGGGGGGGGGGCAGGTGGCAACTTGGGCCTCCAGACAGAGGGAGGGGGGGTAGAGGGAGGGCTGGATTGCTCCTACCCTAAGATAACATCCCTCAGCCAGGCCAGGCAGCCAAACCTCTACCCTGACAATTAGCAGGGGCCTTTATCAGAGACTCAATGTGTTCCTTTTTTCTAGCTGGGACACGTTTTTCTTGGAGCTCATACCTCAATCTTGGCTCCATTCCTGACCCGAGCACCAGGCAGGGGGCCCACAGAGGGAACGAAGGGGGAGGCTCTCCCTGGGGCATGAGGATGTCTGGTCACAAGCTGTGGATGGCCAAAGGGGGTGGCTGCCTCCTCGGAGAGTGGGAGACCCCCCACCCCCACCCCCGCCACTACCCAGTGGAGCAGTGACGGAGACAGCCCACAGCCCTGGCTGGGGCTGGCGGTTCATAGAGGCCACCCTTAGCCAGGCCCTCCCTCCATCTAACCCGTTCTGTCGTCTGACCAGCCTAAGGGATACCCCGGCTTGACACACCAGCTCAGAAGGGGACAACACCCACGTAACAGTGTGCCCTGAACCCTGGGAGGCTGGAGAGGCTGACAGCATCTCTGCTTCTTAACTCAGCCATGCTACAGGCTCCCTGTCCCCCCACCTGCTCCCCGCCTCCCCACCCATTCTCCAGCAAAGTGTCCATCACCCTGTACACAACTTTATCCTAGGACTGGTGGGAAAATCACATACAAAGCCAAAAATAGAGACAGCATCTAACACTTACAGAATATGTACTATATGACAGGCATTAATATCAGTGCTTTGCCCACGTAAAGCTACTGTTATACCTCTGGTTGAGGTGCAGGGGGCGCAGGGAAGTTAAACACTTGCCCAAAGTCACACAGCTGATCAGTGGAAGGGGTGGGGTGGAGGGTGCCAGGAGAACAGACCGGGAGGAAGGGAAGGTCCCAGAGGTGACTGTGGCCTGCAGGGCTCCCTGCCCGCCTTGCCCACCAGACAAGGTCTCGGCCAGGGGGACACGGCCCTGCCTGCCAGGGTCAGGGCAGGAGTCTGCATCTAGCAGTGGCTTCCTCCCTCTCTCCTCCCACCTGCTGCCCCAACCCCAGTCGGGAGCTTGTAGGTTTCACCTGATGAGGCCAGGCCCCCAGGTCTTCTCTCGCCATTCCAGCAGTCACCCTTGGACAGTGCCCTCCGGTCCTTTCTTCCTTACACACTCTCCATTTGGGACTGGGGTTGGGGAAGTGAGGGGGTTACAAATACATTTTGGGCAGGGGCAGAACGGGCAGACATCCTCAGAAAAAAGTGGGAGGGTCTCTCTCCCAGCACCACCCAAAGGCAGTGCAAAGAAGGGACCCCACGTCTCTTTCCATCCCCCAGAGGCAGAGACAGCCCTAAGCAGAGTCACCCCTTAAGGACTTGGATCTGGGGTGCAGCAGTGGGCCCCAGCTAGAGGGCCTGATGCCTGGGTGCCCCCAAGACCTCCTCCACCCGTGCCCATAGCTGTGCATGCCAGCCAGCCTGCGGCCAGACCACTAACTTTGTTGTGTGTTTCCCTGATATTCTCTCTCTCTCTCTCTCATTTTCTAAGCAGAGAAATGTTTCCTTAAAAGGCTCTCTCCTTCCCTCCGGCACCCTGGCCCCTGGCCACCCTCTCAGGAACCTGGAATGTGCCAGGGAGAGCCAAGGCCCCCTGCCACTCGGAGGCCTGTGCCCTGTGGCCCCACACTCCTGGTGTCAGCAGTGACCACTCCCCCTGTCCCGTGGGGACCCAAGCAAGGGTCCTCCCTCTGCAAAGGGGGTGACTCCAGGGGGTCTGCAGGGACTCTCGATGCCAGCCCTGCCACCCGCCCAGTCCCAGGGCTGGCAGCATAGCGTTGCAGGGCTCGGACCCAGGAAGTCAGCCTCAGGTGAGCCTCCTCCAACTACCCACCTACACACTGCGGGCTGAGCGGGCCTGAGGCTCAGTCTTTCAACTCTGAAGAATCTAATAATAAAACAGCAGCACAGCCACTATTCCCATCACACTTGTTACAGGCCAGCCCTGTTCTTCACACTTTGCATAACTTAACCCTCCAATTCTCACAGCAGCCCTGAGCATCCCATCCTGTGGATGAGGAGACTGCGGCACAGAGAGGTGAACAAGCTGTCCCACAGAGGAGCCCGGCTGCCAAGCCAGCGGTCTGGCTCCAGGGAGAGGCATGCCCTACCCTCTCTGCCCCCTGTGCTGACTCTTCGGTAAACACTACTTTCCACGGAGCCATTCACAATGACAGCAGTGACAGCTTAAGGAGCGCAGCTATGCAACAGCTACTGTCCTGAGCCCTTTCCTTGGACTCACTTGATCCTAATGAAGAATGTATGGGGTAGATACTGCTATTACCCCCATTTCACAGATGAAGAAACTACGACACAGAAAAGGGAACGATGTGCCCCAGGTCAGTGCAGCAGGGCAGTCTGGCTCCAGAGCCTGTGAGGGAGAACTGGGCTGCAGCCAGGAGGTGAGTGTTACCAGGCCCAGGCCAGGGCCGAGGCCTGGCATTCGTCAGCCCCCACCAGTATTTTCTGAACTTCCAAAGTCCCTGGGCACAAGGCCAACAACAAGGATGCGTCCTTGGAGCCCCACCTCCCCCACCCCAGGACATGAGGGTCTAAAGCGCCAGCCAGCAGCCAGCCCAGGCGGGGAGCTGCCTGCATGACCCGGCCCTGCTCTCCTCTCCACTGTCATTCTGTACCCACCCTCCTTGTCCAGGACCCAAAGCCACACATAACGGTGATCTCCTCTCAGTGCCTTGGACACCTAGCTCTGTTCTTCCTCCGGGCCTCCGCACATGCTGTTCCCTCTGCCTGAGATGCTCTTAGCCCAGCTGTGAGCATAGCTGGGTCCTTCCCGTCCTTCTGGCTTTGGCTTCGATGTCACCACCCCAGAGAGGCCCTCCCTGACTCCCTTAAGTTACACACACACACACACACACACACACACACACACATCTCTCCCTTTACAGAGGTAATTACAATTCGCAATTACAGATGTGTTTGTTTCCTTGTCTATAATCTGTTTCCCCGCATAGAAAACAAGTGCCATGAGGCAGAGAACATGTCTTGTTCATCACACTAGTCCCAACACATAGTAGGTGCACACTAAACATCTGTGGAAAGATGAAAGAGACTCAAGGCCTGAGGAAGAAAGGCAACTTAACCACTGGTACTCAAATTCACTGCCATTTGTAAGCACCTACTACTAGTACGCACAGGGCAGGAAGCCTAATCCTGCCATATGTCTGATCTCGCTGAGATCCTCAGTCCCAGTCATTTTGCTCCCATTATACAGATGAAAAAAAGGAGGCTCAAAGGTCATGGCAGTTGCCCCTGGTCAGTCAGCTGGGAAGAGGGGAGCTGCAGGTGAAACCTTGGTCTGTGGGCTCCACGCATTGCTCCTTGCAGAGTAAGAGAAAACCCAGGCACCGCCTAGCACTGCTCCTATAACCTCACTACTAGGTAAGTGGCAGGACCTGGTCTCCAATTGGCTGACACTCCACCTCAAACCCCAGACTTCTAAACTTGCCATGCCCTACAGAGGGACTCCCACACCTATGCCCACCGCACCCACCTCAAGTCCCTGGACTAGACAAGGCAGCCTTGTCCCCAGACAAAACTAGAATCCAGCTGAGTCTCTGAATCCAGCACTTTTTACAGTCCTGAATGGAAACGTTCTCCCCACCCCCCTCACTCTTGTTAGTCTTTTTTTTAATTGTGGTAAGATGTACATAACATAAAATTTACCATTTTAACCATTTCTAAGTGTGCAATTCAGTGGCGCAGTGCTATACAACCATCATCACTACCCAGCTCAGAATGTTTCCATCATGTCAAACAGACGCCCACATCCATTAAACAATAACGCCCCATCCTCCTCACCCCCTCTGGAACCCCTACTCTACTTTCTGTCCCTAGGAAGTTGCTTATTCTAGGTATCACAGGTAAGAGGAATCAGACGATATCTGCCTTTTGGTTTCTGGCTTATTTCACTTAGTGTTAAGGACTGATTATGTGCCCCCCAAAAAACTCCTACTCCCCGCCCCCCCCGTGCCTCTGACTATGACTATATTTAGAGATAGGGCCTTTATGGGGGTGATTACGTGGAAAGCAGTCTTGGCCGGAGTAGAAGGTGGCAGTTGCTAAACTGTTTGCACACTCCCTGTGCCGGCACTCATGTGTTACCCTTCACTCCTGAGCCCTGAGGTAGGCTGTTGTCTCCTCATCTTACAGGAGCTCAGCAGTGCCCGCAACGTCCTGTGAGCTCCAACAGAGCACAGCTACCAAGTGGCAGTGGCAGTGCCAGGATTGCCACCTGGGTCAGCCCGACTCCAAACCCTCTTTCTCAGCATGCCACCTGCCTCCACGGCCAGAGAGGCACACACTGTGCAGAGGTGCCAGGGGCTGCGAGAGCCCAGAGAGCACTCGGGGGTCCTGGGCAGGCTCCACGGAAGTGGGGCCCCTGAGGCAGGCCTCCAGGATGCAGCGCTTTCATTTGTCTGCTGATGTCTCATCCGCTTGCCTTGTAAGTCCTGTGAGGGCGGGAGGCCCATCGGTCACTGTCATCACGAAGCCCGGGTGCCTTGTTCAGAGCCTGGGATGTGGCTAAGGCTTTGAAAGGTGGAGATAGGGAAGGGCATCTTGACTCAGCCTGCACTGGCCGGTGACTGGGAGAGAGCCACCCTGGTCTGGGAACAGTCCAGCACCTGGGAGTTCCCATCATGAGTCCTGGGCTCTCCTACATGCACAAGGCATGGAGGTGGGAGCGCTTCACGTGTCAGAGAACCCCCTTTGGCTGGGACACAGAGTGGGGGACAAGGAGGAAGAGAGGGCACCAAAGGGCATATTGTAGGAGATGAAGAAAGAAACCTGGCCACAAACTCTCTTTCCAAGTTGGACCATGGGCAGCTCTGCATGCCCAGCAATGAAGTGAGGTGAAGGGTGGGAGCTTAAGGTGAGCAGGACATGGGCAGGAACTCTAATAACAAACGGGGAAGAAGAAAGTGGGGAGGAGGAGCCCCAAAGCTCAGCGACAAGGGTCCATCAGGGACCCTAAAACCTAGAGGCCTTCATCCCCACCCCAACAAAACACACATTTGGGCAGACCCCCTCCAGCCTCTACTTTTCTCCCCGCACCCAGAGCATGGAGGTACCTCTCCCCCACTCCCGGGGTAGGTGGTTCCCGACTGCCTCCTGCCCTTCGCAGAGCAATCGATCCTGCCCACAGCTTTGCCTGCTCACCCTCTGGACCATACTCAGGGAACCTGTGACCAGGACATGGCCATTCTGAGTCCTGGTCACTGAGGCTACACCAGGGTGATCAAGAATAATGCAGATAGCCCTGCTGGCATGGCTCAGTGTTTGAGCATCGGCCTATGAACTAGGAGGTCACAGTCCAATTCCCGGTCAGGGCACATGCCTGGGTTACAGACTCAATCCCCAGTAGGGGGCATGTAGGAGGCAACCAAAGGATGATTCTCTCTCATCATTGATGTTTCTATCTCTCTCTCCTTCTCCCTTCCTCTCTGAAATCAATAAAAATATTTTTTAAAAGAATAATACAGACAAATGATCCCAGAGGGACTCAGCCACCCCTCGTCTGTGGCCAGTCCAGCACCTCAGAGTCACAGTACAAGTCCACTGGGCTCTATGAGGAAGGCCCCTGTGGCCCCTGTGAGCTGGGCAAGGGCAGGGTGGGAGGCCCAGCCAAGGGGACCAGGGGTTGGCTCGAGAACCAAGTGAGAGGTGAGTGTGCACCCCTTCAGGACCTGAGGGTGCTCAACAGTCAGGCAGCTATAAAGTGCCCTCAGCCTTGGGGAATGGAAGGACAGGGGCAAGGACAAGGCCAGGGGCCCAAGGGGAAGAGCCCCAGCCTGGCTCAAAGACACTGCCCTCCCAGGCTGGGCAGCAGGCCCTGGGCAGGGGGTCCTGGGGAAGTGGCCACTGCCCTGGCTCCATTTCCTCCCCAGGACTGTGCCCGCCCCTCCAGGCAGCCTGTCCTCACAGAGCTGCTCCCGGCCTACTTGGCTGTTTCCTTCCCTTATATAGTTCTGTTCGGGATCAGGAAAGGAAGTGCATGGAGTTCCTGGAGGCAAGAAGGGGCCTGTTCCCAGGGACACCTCGAGCTGAGTGGGGAGGCATGTCCCAGCCCAAAGTGCCCTCCAGAGCCAGGGGGCCAGCAGTGGCAGGAGGGGGCCTGGCCCTTTCCCCAAACCCAGCACAGGTTCCAACTCAGAACTGGAGGCAGACAAGACACAGGGGAGTCCAAGAGGGCCAACCTGGGCACTGCACCCACTGTCCCAGCCCCTCCCCCCTCCCTGAAATCCTCCTGAGCCTCATGCCTCTTGGACCACTGACCTAGTCAACCTGTTTCCCAAGCTCCAGCAGCCCCTTCTTCCTTCATCCTCCCTCTTGTCTGGGGACCCTCCTCTCAGACTGCCCTCACTGGCCGCCCCAGCCCACTGCCAGCCCCCAGGTCCTCCAACACACTCACACCCAGGCTTTCCGGACAGGGAGATCCTCTACAGGCAAACACCTCCAGACCTCTAGACACACACACACTCACACTCACACACACACTCATACTCATACACATTCACACACACATACTCACATACACACTCATACTCATGCATACACACACATACACACTCACACACTCATACACTCACACACACTCACCTCATACACACACATACATACACACTCACACACTCATACACTCACACACACACTCACCTCATACACACACATACATACACACTCATACTCATACACACACATGCACGCAGACACACACACTCATACTCACACTCATACACACACTCACACACATACACATTCACTCTCACACTCACATTCACACACACTCATACACTCACACACTCACACACTTACATACTCTCTCACACACACATACACACACCAGCCCTTAGCCCATCAGCCTAACCCTCCACAAGGGGAGAGCCAGGTGTGCCTAGCCCCTTGAGTTTGAAGGAATGAGGCATTTCCGGGCTGCAGCCAGAAGGTCCTGGCAGCAGCAGAGGAGGCCGAGCAGAGCAGGCTGGGGGACCAGCAGGCTCTACTCACTGAAGATGCTCCCCTTCAGAGCCCTGCTGGCAGATGGCATAAGACAGCACCCAGATCGGCCCATGCTGGAGACCTGTTTGCATAACATCTTCTCTGAAGATTTGTCTCCCCTCAAACCCAAGGTAAGACCCCAGTGGTCTAGCTCAGGGGCCACACTCACCCATACCCAGAATCAGTGACTCCAGGAGGGCTGAGCTTGGCCAGACTTTTTAGGATGGACTCCTAGCGAGCAGGAGATTCAGAAGTTCAGCAAACCCATACTGAGCACCTACTGTGTGCCAGGCCCTGAGCACAAGAGAGTAATCCAGGGGTCTGAAAGGGACCAGGCAATAGTCACGAGATAAGGGTGGGACTTGTGGGGCCACTGGGAAGCACCAGCAAGATAAGAAAGCACAGCTGGGCCCAGGGCTTGGCTTGTCCAAATCCTGGAGACATGGCTCTGCCCCCATCCTGCCTCCTCTTGGGCACCCCAGCTCAGCACCGACACCACCCTGCTCCCCCAGTTCTGACGGCCCAAGGTTGTCAAGCCAGAAACCAGAATGTTGGCCTTGAGTCCTCCGTCCCCCCTCCCTCTAAGCCTGGACAATTTCTCTGCCCAAATATCTCTCCCAGCCCCGCCAGCCCCAGTCCCCTTAATCACAGAGATTACTGCAACAGCCTCCTATGACACGTCTCCTCAGCCTCAGTCCTGCCGCTCTAATCTAGTCTGCACTCAGCTGCCAAGGAGCTATTTCTAAAATGCACATCCAGTCGTGTCTCTCCTGTGCCTGAGTCCTTCCGTGGCTCCCAGCATCATGGGATACAATCCAGATGCCCTAATATGGTCCTCCTGGCCCTGAGGGACCTGGGGTGACTCTCCTTTCAGTTCCATTCCTCACCTCTCTACCTCAGAGCCCTTGCTCCAGCCAGAGAAGCCCACTGTCAAGTTCACTCTGAGGTAGGGGCGATCAGCACATTTCACAGATAAGGAAATGAGGCTGCAAGAGGCCACATGCTTAGCCCAAGGTCACACAACCAGTAAGTAATGGAACAGAGTTCCACTCTGGTGGCACGCCCAGCCTCAGCTCTGCCCAGGGCCACACCAGTTTGCCCAGCTGGGGGCCACAGGAAGAGTTTCATGGAGGGCACACTGTGCATGGCCTTGAGGGCCGGGCTGAGGCAAATGTCCAGGGCCCTGGAAGAGCCTGATGTCCCCAGAGACAGAGACAGTGGCAGGGCTGGAGGCCAGGAGACCAGCCTGGAATAGGTAGCTGCCTCCAAATTGAGCCATGGAAAGGCTCTGGGCTGGGGCTGGCTGCAGTGGCGAGAGCTCCAGGGGCTGTAAGCTGCAGGAGAAGCCGGACAGCACTGAGGGGCCCAGCCTGCAAGATTCAGAGGAAGCAGGGCCTGTTTCACAGCGGAGGTGAAGAACAGGCAGCGTGCTGTGCAGACTTCAGAGCTGCTTCTCCTGAAACCCAAAGAGCCAGGGAAAGCTTGGCCCTTCCTCCCGCCTGGGGAGGGGACACTGGTTCTGAAGCAGGGAGGTGGGTGCCACGGCCTTCAGTACAGACGATACAGCTTCTAGGAAGTTCCTGAAAGGATCTGAGCGAGGAAAGGGCTGTGGCCTATGGTCACGGTTCCAGTGGCCAGAGGGTGGGAGAGGGGACCAGGCCTTCATTCAGCAATACCAAAGGAGGGCCTTGGTGCCAGGCTCCCAGCTAGGGAGGCAGATGGAGAAGAGTGCCTGGCCCTGGAGGGGCACCGTAGCCCCATGGAGGAGGCAGGCATGCAAACAGAGAAGGATGAAAGTGCCAGTAACTGCTGTAATGGAGGTCTGAGGAAGGCTGCTGTTGCCCTGGGATTCAAGTTCATCTGTTTTTCCAGAAATTACACCCAGAGGGAGACTGCCACCCCACCCCCTCACTCCCCACTGAGGGTTTCTGTCTTTAGATGAGAACTTTAAGGGACAAAAGTCTTTGACCCTAAGCTGTGCTGTGACAGTAAGGCAGGAAGGATGCATGGGAAAAAAATCTAAGCGCCGGGGAAACCCAACAAGGCAAAGGGCTCAGGAGCTGCTGAGGAGGGAGTGGGGGGTGAAGGAGAGGAGGGGCTGAGCCAGGCCCCCGAGGGAGAATTCCAGGGCTGGGGCCACTCTCAACAGCACGGCACGGGGACAGCAGAGGGTCCCCTTGCCTTCTTAAAGCTGACCAGCATCTGCTCCCCAGGCAGCAGAGCAATGGCCTACGGGCCTCTCCCTTCCACACATGCTGGTGCCTCGCAAACTGCAGGTGTTCATGGCCCTGCTTCCAGATCTCAAAGATGCCATGGCTTGTCGGGGGCACCATCAACTGGCTAACAGCATTTTTTTTTTCTTTTTTCTTTTTTCTGGCTAAGAGCTTTTTTTAAAAAAAAAAAATTACTTTATTGTTTAAAGTATTACAAATAGTAGTACATATGTCTCCTTTTTTTCCCCATTGACCTTCCCCTGGTGGCTAACAGCTTTTGAGGGGAGGGAAATGCTACCCAAAATGTACTCTTCAGTTTAAAGATGCATTCCAATTGCAGAAACATTAACATGTAAAGAAAGACATCTGGGACTTGAAGAGCCACCTTAAAATTTTTGTTAGTTCTTCAGGCTCCCTGTGATGCCCACATCACTGCCCTAGGCTCTTGACCATTAGGAAGTACTTCTCAATGTCTGCCTACCTCCTTTTGTAAGAGATTTAAGGTTGGCCAAAAGAAAGAGCAGGGTGAGCCCTGGCCAGGTAGCTCAGTTGGTTAGAGCATCATCTCCATATGCCAAGGTTGAGGGTTTGATGCCCAGCCAGGGCATATACAAGAATCAACCAATGAATGCATAAATAAGTGGAACAACAAATCGATGTTTCTCTTTATCTCTCTTCCCTTCCTCTCTCTCTAAAAATCAATAAATAATTTCCTTTTTTTTTTTTAGAAAAGAGTAGAATGAAAAGCAAACCCAATCCCATGTGACCAGGAGAAAATTCCACATCCTCAAGGCCCATCTGTAGCCTTTATGTTCCCTGAACCCCTAAAGCCACTTGTCGCAACTCCATACCTCTCTGAATCTAACCAAAATCGGGGCAGCTGGGAGCAAGTCCAGTTCTAAAAGCCTGGAACACCTTCTGTTTGTGGGTCCTCGTTTCCAAATTCCTAAACTCACAGAGAGGCCATGAGTTCCCAAGCAAAGGGTGAGAGGCGTGATAGAAAACGCCCTGGACTGGGGGTCAGGCATGGGCTCAAATACCACTTTGCCACAGGCCGGCTATCAAGACCTGAACCTTCCTGAGTCTCCGTTTCCTCACCTATAAAATGGGGATAGAGACCTACTGCGCGGAGTGGCTGGAGGACTAAATAAAGTTGACTGAGATGACACGAGTCAAAATGCCCGGAACATAGCACACACGCTTAGTAAACCTTCGTTCCCTTCTATTTGGGCCGGATGATATCCTTGCCCTTCTCTGGCCCTCAGCATCCTCACAGAGCAGTAAATTGTATGGCACATACTAGGTACCAGGCTCCAATCTAAACATTTCATGCGTCTCAACTCATCTACTCCCCACTTCAATCCTGTGAGGTAGGTCCTGTTCTTATGCCCACTTTACAGAAGAAGAAACTGAGGAACAATAACAGAATAAGAAGACGTCATTGATTTCTAAGGCCCCCTCTACCGTAAGTCAGAGCTTGGAACAGTGTAATACAAAACCAAAGATTCCCATCGAGGGGAAAACCACCCTTCTTTCTGAGCTCCTGACATGGCCTAAGCGTCAGTGTCTGGAAATTCACTCGTGTAGAAAACGCCTGGGCCCCAGATGCCAGCGGCAGGAGCGAGTGTGATCGTTCCGCGCAATTAGCTCCAGTCAAGGGCCCGTGTTCTGGATCCCCATCTGCTCTGCTGGACTGCACCAGGAGCCCGGGGAGCAGGAGGTCCCCAGGGCAGGGCAGCCCAGCGTCATGTGGCTCCTTTAAATTCATCTATGGCCCCGTCGCAGGAAGCCCCCTCTCACTCCCAATTAGCGGGCAGCAGAGACTTGAAGCGAAGCCAGCACTGAGGGCCCGCGGAGGCCTGGCCGTCACCAGCATTGTTCGTCTCCATCTGACGCATATCCACCCCCCTGTAATGTTTCCTTGTTCCCTGGGAGGACCTCCGAGATGCATGCATCTGAAACCAGGTCTGGAGGAAAGGGGGGTGGAGGGAGGGGCAGCGGAAGACCTGGCTCCGTCTGGCTCTGAAAGCACATATGGAATGGACAGGAGAGAGGATACATCAGCTGGAGACCGTGACCCAGGGATCCTGCCAAGGTGGGTCCACACCGCTCAGGCGCCCCGAGGCACACATGGAGGCGGCAGTGGGACCACTGCCAGGTCCAGATGCAGTCACTGCCCAGCGCTCCCGGCCACACCCTCCGCAGAGCCACACAGACAGGAACACGGCAGCCCCACCAACACACCCACTGGAGGGGCCTTCTGCGTGGCCCTGACACAGTGGATTTCAGGAAGCTCTAGGAGGAAGTGACAAAGCGACCCACAAGGGCAGCCTCAGGGAGGAGAGAATATGAGCCAGCAGAGGCGGGGGTGCGAGTCTGGAAGCTCATCCCGATTGCCCACAGGAACCCACCCACCCTCTTTGGCTGGGCAAGGGACAAACTCCCCTTGGACTCACCCAACTCACCTAAGCCCTGCCCATCCTTCCGGAAGAGCAGGTCAGGGCAAGGGCACATTCATGGAAGCTGGGTAGCAGGTGTCAGACAGAGGACGGCAAGTGTATAAACCACAGGGTGGATCTGATATGATAATGGATAAACATCCTGAAAATTATGGAATGCAGACATGCAGCAGGAATTCTAGGAGTGGAGGGGGTGAGGAGGGGCAAAACAGAGTTTAGTGCTGTGGGACAGCCATATCATCATCTCTATCATTATTACTTTGTTAATCCTCACCAGAGGATATTTTTTTCTATTGATTTTTAGAGAGAGTGGAAGGAGAGTGGGGGTGGGGAGAGAGAGAGAGAGAGAGAGAGAGAGAGAGGCATCAGAGTGAGAGAGACACACCAATTGGTTGCCTCCCACACGCACCCCAACCGGGGCCAGGGATTGAACCTGCAATGAAGGTACGTGCCCTTGATCAGAAATCAAACTCGCAACCCCTTGGTATGCGGACCGACACTCTAATCATTTAGCCACACTGGCCAGGGCAACCATATTCTTTTAAGAACTACAACGTACTGTGTACTTGAGACACAGTCTCACATGTAAACCTTTCAACAACATGTCCAACAGGCAATACTCCCTTGTTCCACATGAGGCCACTGAAACTCAGAGAGAAAAGTAAGTTGTTCAGGGTCATAGAGCTCTGAGCAGCTGAACTGGGACTCAAACCCAGGACAGCCAGGCTGTAAGATCTATACGCCCTTAGGCAAGCCAAGGCACCTGGGTGCTCAGAATACAACATCTGGCAGCTATGGGACCTATGGGGTGTGGAGGTACAGATGGTGGGAGGGGCTGATTCAGGGAGGCACTCTCCATGGGGGTGGGGGCGTGGACGTGGCGCCTGGACCCCCAGTTCCTAAGGAAAGCAAGGACAGTGGATCTCACGCTGCCATGACTCAGTGGCTGGGCCTCTGAGCAGCATTTCCGGAGCCCCAGACAGCTCTGCACAGTGTAGGAGCCACCTGCCCAGCAGAGACACAGAGCTGTTACTCATAACTGTTACTCACTCTTCTCTGTACCCCGCCCCTCAGCACATCACTTATTCCCACTCTGTTCCCTGAGAGCGACCAAGGGGAGCCAGCAGATCTGCCCGGCTCCCTCCCTCGTTCCACTAGCCCCAATCCTGCCAGCCCATCCCCACCTGAGTCACTGGGACAGAGACCCAGAGACTGGCCCACTAACCCTGACAGCTGTTCCCCCAAACTCTCTTCCAAGAAACGGCTGCCCTGGGGTGATGGCCACTAGGCAAAGAACCTTCCAATCCCAGAGCTGGAAGGGCCCTCCCAGCATCCAGCTGTCTTCCCGGCAGATGCCCAAAGGCCCACCAGGGCCCCCACCTCCACGCTCAACGGCCCAAGAGCAGCGCCTCTCTGTTGAGAAATACCCATGGACTTGCAGAAACTGAGCACTGGTCAGAAAGGGAGGACTCTCGTAACTCATCTTGCCAATGAGAAAACTAAAGCCCAGAGAGGGGACGTGATTTGCTCAAGGTCACACCGTGCCAAAGGAGGACTAGAAATGGGCCACCTGCCACCAGGCTCTCCACTGCCCCTTCCTCCTGCCCTGAGTCAGGGCAGGCCCCAGAAGTCTACCCTCACACCCTCCTGTTGCAAAGCAGCTACTAATCCCACAACACTGGAGATGGGAGGTCTAAAGGTGAGATGAAAGGAGAGGGAAAGAGTTGCAGCCAGACAGCGATTAGTGCAGAGCAATCACCTTCTAACAGGGAAGGGGCATCGGGCATTGGGGAGCAATCTGCCCCGGAGGCAGGGAGATGGACCACAGGCCTTCTGGAGGCCTTGGAGCTAAAAGGCCAGGCTCTCTGGCAAGAGATGATGGGAGGTATTCCTGAGGTCCCAGCTGGGGACTTGGGAGAGTCCTGGCCTCCTCTCTGCTCACCTCTCCTCCCCTCTGCTGGCCCCTGCTCTCCCAGGGCTCCAGCCTGGAATCCAGGCCTGGCCGCTGCCTCCGCTCCCACGCTCAGCTCAGCTCAGTGCAGCTCAGCTGGCCACAGCAGAAGCCGCTCAGTACTATATGCTGTCCCAGGCAGCTCAGAAGGAGCCTCATCTACCTCTTGTGCTCCCCCGTCCTCCTCTGGCAGCTGCCCTTATCCCTGCCCCTGCCCCATCCCTCCCCCTGCACCAACCATAGTAAGAGCAATAACAGTAATAATAACCAAGGGCACACAGCACGGCCTGCATGCAGGACTCAGTTTTATTCGTTTCCCACATTTCACCAATGAGTAAAATGAAGCACAGGCAGACTAGGTAAGTTGTCCACAGTCACACAGCCTGTGAGAAGTGGAGTCAGGATTCAAACGCAGACAGTGTGGCTGCAGAGTCTGTGATCTTGATCCCCATGCCACACCACCTCGTGACTGGTCCTTGATCCAGGAAGTTAAAGCTCCTAAAATCCCCACTCCCTCATCCACGCAGCCATTGAGCCCCTGCAACAGGCCAGGCACCTGGATTTTGCAATACCTGACATCCCTTTTGCCTCTGGACAGGCAGCCCCATGCAGACACTCACAGTCAGGTGGGGTTCCCGCTGCCTCTGAGCAGGCAGGCTCCTCCGCCCTGGCTAGGGGACGCTCCTGTTCATTCATTCATTCATTGAACAATAGTGAGTGCCAGGTGGATGGCGAAGGATGCTTCCAAAAGGAGCCTTTCGGTTCCTTAGAAATTGGAGCTGCCTGCAGTCTGCCCTCACTCCCACCTGCTGCAGTCTGTCCATGCCCGTCTCAGCCTGTGGGAACCCTTGCCAAGGAGGCCTCTGTCTGGCCTGAAAGATCTCCCAGGGAGATTTCAGTGCTTCCTCAGCCTCCTGATCCAGAGAAGTAAAGACTCCGAGAGGATGTCCCATCCCTAGAGGCTGAGGAATTTGAACATGGGACTCCAGGGGCCTTGGCTTATGGCCTGTCCCAGGTCTTCCTGGGCCAGTTCATCTTCACCACTGCCCTAAAAATCTCACCCAACAACAAGCTCATCAAGTTTCTCCTAAGTGAACGCTCCCTGCTGCTGCCCTCTTTCACATGGCCCAGAGAATCCTCAAGGCTGAACCCCAAGCTGCACCTCCAGGCTCTCCCCAAAGCCACCCTTCCCATACACATCACTTCCTGTGCCAGGCACTGAGCTAAGCACTTCACAAGCAGGGTCTCACCTCATCCCCATCGACGCTCCATGAGGTGGAATATTAACCGCGTTGTACAGATGCAGACACCAAGGCTCAGTCCAAGGTCACTCAGCTAGCAAGCTTGGGAGTGAACCTCAGGCCTGTCTGACTATGAGACAGGGCTGGGGCCATTATTTGATCCATATTCACATGTGTGCCACCGTGCCTTTGTGCATGCTTTCCCCTGTGCCCAAAGAGGTCTTTGTCCCTTTTCCTTCCTGCAGAACTCCTTCACAACCTTCGAACCCCATCTCAAATGGCAACTCCTCTCTGAAGCTTTCTCCACTCCACCAGTTCATGCACACTGCTTTCTGCTTGACACCTCCTCTGCACTTTGCAGAAACCCTCTCTCTACTCCCCTTTCTCTCCCACTAGACCACATTTCCCAGCCTTCCTTAGGAGCTGGGAGTCCAGGCCCCACGCCTATGCCCCCAGCCCCCACTATGTCCCTATAGTGTCAATGCCAAAAAGGCTTTTAAGTAAACAATCAGGGGCCTCATGTGCCCACAACCCCCCAGCCCCTGGGAAGGGGCTTCTCCCTGTGCCCACCCCCCTTCCTGATAGCTCCTCTCTGCTCAACCAGCTTGACTGTTTCTGGGAGTCTCGAGTCTCAGCCGGTGATTAGGGCCCTAATCAGCAGGACTTCCTGCCAGCCACTGCCAGAGGTGGGGGCAGGGCCGGGAGGGAAGCAAGGTCAATCCAAGGTGAAGTTTGAAGCCAGGACCAGGGGAGGCTCCTGCAGGGAGATGGATGAACTCACAGACTTCCAGCCTAGAGTCTCTCCAGCCCTTTGTCTTATAGGTAAGAACACTGAGGCACAGTGAGAAAAGGGGCTCATCCAGAGTCCAGGGACATAGCAAGAGCACTGCACCCCCCTGTTCTGGGCCATATGGACACATCCTATCTTACACTCCCTTGAAGCCCTCTGCCCACCCCTCCACCCCACCCCAGCACCAAGCCCCATAGTGCTGACCCCATAGTGCTCCCTATAAAGGGTTATGATAGATCAGGGGATTGCTCAGGTCTGGTCAAGGTGAAGGATTAAAGGTGAGCTCCTCCTCTACATGAGCAATGGCCTAGAAATGGAGCAGAGGTGAGCAGGGGGCTGAGAAGGGGAAGCAACATGGGGCTGGGCTGAGCTCAGGAACCCTTCCCAGCTGTCATCATCATCAACCCAAGCCCATTCTTTCTCCAAGAAAAAGCTAATGCCTTTTGCAGCTGCAACTGGGTGGGCCAGGGGTCCGGAAGTGGCGCTTACCCTAACCTGACCCCAAGCAAGTCCAGCCTCCTTGGGTGGGAACCAGGCCTAGGTGGAGAGTGCAGCTTAAGCAAGCCTTGAGGGCTGACCCCTGCTAATGAGGAACGTCAGGGGCTCTGGAAAGCAGAGGACTTCAGAGAGAGCAGGGGCCTGAGATGGAGAGGGGGTGTGGCCAGGAGCAGGCCCCTACCATGGGTTCAAAGCTTACCAATACAGCATGCAGGACGGGCTGGCCACCGTTCTCCCCCACCTCCTACCAACAGGTGATGGAACTAAAGTTGCAGCAAGGAGATGAAATTAGACTTCAGAGAGACCTGAAGGGTACTTGCAGCAGACTTTTGGGAATCCCACTTTAAAATATAGATTCCACCCGTAGGAGTACAGTCCATGGTCAAGAACAGCCTGCCTGGAGGCCAGGGCAGGTCCTTGCCAGGCCTGGGAGTCTCCAATCCAGTGACTCTCATCAAGGGATGGGACAGAATCCAAGAAGGGGAGCTTGGACTAGTTTGTAATCATGCATCTTGTTTACAGAGATGCAACTTTCTCAGAGTCCTCCATAAACACGGATTTGCATCGGCTCCCTGGGCAGTCAAGGCCTCTTGAGGTCCCCTTAGCTCCCTGCTTCCCCCCACCCCACCCCCAGTCAGAGAGAGAGAGAGAGAGAGAGAGAGGAGGGAAGTCTGTTCTCTGGGCTCTGATGCTATGACCCCTTGAGGAAACATAATCCCACCATCTCCTCCACTCTCTGATCCCATAATCCTCCCATTTTATGAGTGGAGCAACCATGATAAGAGAGAACAGGGTCATCCCAGCAGTGGGCGCCTGGAAGAACACACCACCACCACCACCACCATCACCCATAGTAATAACAACTGCTATCATTTATTGAGCACTTACTATGTGCCAGGCACTGTTCAAAGTATTTTAAATAAACTAACTCACTGAACCTCTCAACCACACCATGAAGCAGGTACTATTATTATCCCAGTTTACAGCTGAGGAAACAGAGGCTCAGAGAGGTTCAGGCATTTGCCAAGGCCACACAGCTAGGCGACAGGGTCATCCTGAGTTGAGCCCCGCGGCTTGGCTCCAGAGTCACACTTCCTGACTCACTCTCGATCGCTCAGTGAATAGCCCTGATTCCAGTTCTAGCCAATCCTCCCCAGGCCCTGTCTAAACCCCTCACCTCTCTACCCTCCTTAGGCAGTCAATTCCAGCTGAGCAGCATTCTGCCAGGCACTGCAAAAGGGACAGGCCTGCCCTCGAGGAGTCTGTAATCCAGCTAAACACAGGAATCTTTCAAGGCCCAGGAAAACGGAGGGGTCCCATAGTCTCTGCTGCAGAAAGCCTGGGAAGGGGACCCGGATGTAGGACTGGGACCCTCCCATATGGAAGAAGAATAGGATTCCATTCAGGCACTCCTGGAACCCCTCTGTCCCCATCAACTCTCCAATACCCCGCCCTTCTGGACCAGTCCCTCCTGCCTCCCAGAACACCCAGCCTGAGCTACAGGCTTCTAGCCCTAAAAAGGCAGGGATTACAGAGCCCAGCCTAGCCCTGGCTTGGGCACACCACTCCCACCCCACACAAGCTCCAGCTCCGTGGAGACCAGCCACCCTCCCCGAGGAAAACCAAGGTGCGGACAAGTAGGAAGAAGGCCAAAGCACCAAACTGGGTAGAGTCAACCAGGGCCCCAGCTGTGCCTGCTGTGATGGGAAAGTGCCTCAGGCTGTTTGCAAGGAGGAAGGAGCTGGGCCAGTGTGACCATGCATAATGGAGGGGCACTCAGGGAGGTGGGCATGGCCCACCAGGCTGGCAGCGCTGCCGCCCCCACTGCCCTCGTTCCAGCTCAGTGGTGCCCACACCTCTGCATGCCTAATAGCTTTGAAAGCTAGGAGCCAGGGCCTTGGGGGTACAGTGCTGGGGACAAAGTCCTGGCTCCAGTATCCCAAACCGCTCTCCCTCTCCGCACACCACACCCATTTCTGATCTGCTTTCTTCAGAGTCCAGCAACTGGGAGGGAGGGCTTTCCTGCCTGACTCCTCTGCCATTCCTCAGTACACATCCCTCAGCTGGGCCCCGTGCCCTTTCTGGGGTGAAAGAGACTTAGGGCCCAGAAGTAAGCCAAGAGCCAGAACTGCCTGCAGCTGAGAGCCTTTGCTGCCTCCCCCCTGCTCCCCCCACCCCCCTTGACTTCTCTGAGCTCCAGGGCATATTCAGCTTCTCCTTGTCCTGCCCCACACACCAGGCCACCCCATCGCTCTCTGAGTCTCTGTGGAACCAGCGTGAAGAAGTTCTAATTCAGCAGCCCCACCTAGTCCCTGGCTCAAGACAGGGGACTGAAGTTAGACACTGGAAAGGACTTCATCCTGACTGGAGGCAGGGGTTGACTGGGATGACCTCAGACCCTAGTCCTTCACTCCCTCCACTAAGGAGAAAAGGGGTCACGGGGCATCGACTGGAGGGAACCCACCCAAAGGCCCACCTTGACACTCCCATCATGGGAAATCCAAGCCACCGGAGGTTAGGTGTACAGGGATCTTTAATGCCAACAACACACACACACACACACACACACACACACACACACACACACGCTCACCTAGGAAAACAGGTCTGGAGAGCAGGGGGGTGAGGTGGCCTGCACCTCCCCTGCTCCCCCTGAGAGGCCTTGGAGAACGCACTCTTGGCTCCTACCCCCCGCTGCTAGTTACACAAACCACTTCAAGCTGCCCCAACAACACTGTATTATTTACAAATTTGGAAACTGAGGCTTAAAGAAGAGTTGCCCCTGGGTTTTTCTGCACCTTGGATCTTGGCACCGCTCCTCTGCCTACCCTCTCCAGGCAGGCTGGGGAGACCCCTTTCTGGGGGGTGTGCAAACTGGGCAAGGGTTCAGCTGCCCAACCTGGAAGCAACCCTCCCTCTCCCCCTCCTGGCACACTGGCTCTGAGTTAGCCCCTTAGGGGGGACATGGGCTGTGACTTCGGGGAGGCAGGGGTAGAGGTCTGTGTTGCTTCCGACCCCAGAGTGTCACGCAGCCCACAGGTCTGTCCAGAGACTGTGGGGTTAACCAGCAGGGCAAGGCTTGGAGCGGGACAAGAGGAATCGGAAGAAACTCAGGATCTTTGCAGGAAGCAGCTGGGGCAGAGCAGTGGGTGGTTGAGCAATGGGTGTGAGGGCAGAGAGCAGGTTCTCTGTTCCCCAAACCCTGAAGGCCCTGCTCTGCAAGGTCCCCATCCATGCCCACCCAGGCCAGAGGCTACCCTCCTTCTGCTCCCCAATCCGCGTGTCAGAGAATTTCCCAACTCCAAGAATCCCAGGACCTCAGCATCCCAAGAGACCTTCAAGGTCATCCCTTCTAACCACATCCCAACTCAGGAATCCTTCTGAGCTGTTGTCCAGTCTCTGTCTGAACTCCCCCCGAGACGGGAAGCTCACTACCTTACATGGCAGCCGTTCTCTCGAGGACCTGCCAGGCTTGTTAGAAAGCCCCTTCGTTAAACTTGAGCCGGGTGAGCTTCCTTCACCAACACAAATCCATTCCGCCCCTCGGCTTTCTGTTCCCACCTCAGAAGAAACGGAACTGAGAGTTCCCAAACCCCAAGGTTGACGAGAAGAGGGTAACCTCATCTCTGAACTCAGCTGCGCCCCAGCCCAGCTCCCCTCCACCTGGCCACCAGCATCCTGCGTTTATCATGCTGGGCACCACAGCCCGGCAAAGACTCCAAATTGGGGCTCTGAGGAAAGTGGAGCATGAAAAAGTATGGGATGGGGTGTGGGGGGAAGGGTAGCCAGAGGGTTCAAGGCCAGGGATTTGGAAGAAGAGGTGCTGCAGTTGCCTCCTCCACCACCGATCAGTCCTGGCTGTCAGCACTGGCAGTCCTATTAGACTTTCCGAGACCCTCCCAGGCCCCGGCCCTCCATGGGCAGCAGAGTCAAGGCCAACCCCACACAGGAACCCAGCACTGGGCCCACTCAGAGTCCTCCCACCCAGCTTCCCAACCAGGGCTAGGTCCAGGTCCTCCTTTCCACACCCTGGGCCGGGGGATCGGGCAGAGGTGGCTCAGCTGTAGCAAGTGCTGAGGTCCTGGGGGACAGTGAGGGTGGGGGAGACAGAAGTAGCTGCCAGCTGGCAGGGGTAAGAGCAACTTAAGGCCAAGTCAGAGCCACAATGGTCCCCACCCCACCCAGGCAGCTTCAGGAAGGGGCCAGGCAGAGACTCAATGGGAGAGAGTGCTCCCTCCACACCCTCCTGACCCCCCTGGCTTGGCTTTGCCACAAGGAACAGGCGCTGGGGTTTCCAGAAGACGCCCCTGTCCCCAGAGACTCTAAACCCTAGCTCCAATTCCCCTCCTGGCCTCACCCACCACCGCCCTCCTGCCCTCCCCTACCCGGCACCCATCCTGTCCTCTAACCCCGGTGCACCCCCTGCAGGGAGCCCAGCTTGGGAGCACAGCAGGCCTCTCCTGGTCACCCTCGGCCACTCCCCTCCCAGTTTCCTCTTGTAGGACACATCTGGGCAGGCAGTCCTGGCCCTGGTCCTGAAGTGGGGGGGTGAGGGACAAACAGAGATTAGCTCTATATGGATTCTCCAGCTTGGGAGGGGGTGGCAGGCAGGGCATCGGGGGGTCAGGGGTGGGGGAAAGGAAGGAGAGGGAGTGAAAGGCAGCTGTGTGTGTCTGTTCATTAACCACCTGGATTAGCCATTTCTGCCCAGAGGGGTGAGGAAGGAGTAAGATGCTGATTGGAGGAGGGCGCAGGGGGCACTCATGCCAGGCTGAGCCCATGGGCAAGGGAGCATGGACCCAAGCGAAGAGGAGTGCTTTTTAACTCCAACCTTCCCGGGCCTGCCAGGCCCTCCCTAGCAGCCGTGGCCAGCCCTCGGGAGATGAGAGATGGGAGCAAGAAGAACCCCAAGGAGGAGAAAGGGGCCCAGTAACAGCTCCTGTGGTGGCAGGGAGAGAAACCAAGAGGAAAAATGCCTGCTCTCCTCAGGGTTCTCTCCCCCAGGCATCCCAGTGATGGGCAGGCAGCTGGGGAAGAGAGGACTGGAGACGAAATCCTCCCCACACCCCCCTTTCCTCGGCAGATGTGTCCCTGCCCACTCACCTCTGCTGCCATGGGTCCAGCCGCCACCGACACCAGTAACTTCCCCAGCAAACAAAACTCCTTCTAACTGGCCTCTCCCCCTTCGAGCATGGACAACCGCACCCCAGACATGCCTGCAAAAATCTCAGACACAGCTGCAGGAGGACTGACAGGTTGGCCTGAGGGGCTAGACTCGCTCACAGACATGTGACCAGGAGGGCTGACCTCCTCCTCCCCTAGTTTACACCCAGATCAGCGGTCCTGACAGCATCTGTAAGAACAGCCCAGCAGCACACGCACCGCCACACTCAGCCACACTCACCTTTCCGGCAGAGGAGCCCCAGGGTGGGGTGGGTCTAGGCTCACGGGACAGGGCGGTGGGCAGTGATGGGGCAGCGGCTGTGGCTGGCAAGAAGCTGGTTGCCAAGAGGAGGGCGCGAGTGAGCCTTGTGTCCAGGTGGGGAGCAGGCACAGGGAGCAGAGCTGGCCCCAGGGCCACTGCTGGGAGCAACTGAGCGAGGGCGCTGCTCGCCCAGATCCCTCCCCTGGTGGTGGCTGGCGGGCAAGCATGCACCGCCTCCTTCCCGGAGCTGGCCAGCAGCCCGCCCTGCGGCCGCCTCCTTTAACCCCTGCAGCACTCACACCCAGCTTGGGCCAGGCTGGCAGTGGCAGGGCACAGGCACCTGGGACAGGGCATGCCCAGCAGCCTCCCTGGGGACCAGCAGGGAGGGGCCAAAGGGCTTGTGGGGCCAAAGTAGGGAAAGGGGGCAGGACCCCATGGAAGAGACACAGCTGCACAGAAATGGCCAAAGGGCTGCTGGGTGGGCAAGGATATTTGGTGAGATGATGATAATAATGATGATGATGACAGACAGCAATCCTCAACTTCTGTAGAGCACTCATCTTGTGACTGATGACCTAGAATCTCATTGATCGGTTTCCTTTCGTAAGCGCCCCAACTGGGGATCGAACCCGCAGCCCAGGTATGTGCCCTGACCAGGAATCAAACTGGCAACCCTTTGATGAACAGGATAATGCTCCAACCAACTGAGCTACTCCGGCTGGGCTAGAATCTCACTTCTGAATCTGTTTTTTCCTTATGGACACTTGTGACTGTAAATGCAAAAGTGATTTGAATTGAACTCTAATTAATAAAATGCATGCTTCAATTCCCTTTAAACCCATCAAAAAAATAAGATGAGTTGATGGATAGAGAGATAGAAATGGGAGAAAGCAAATATGCCAAAGTGTTCATTATAGAATCCACGGTGTTTACCATAAATCCTTTCAACATTTTTATATGTACAAATGGTTTTATAATTTAAAAGATTGGGGGAAATGCGATTTGAAAAGTTTGGAGTGCCATATAAATGACAAGAGTGAAGAAGCAGATAGGATTACTTGGAGGGGAAGGGAAAAGTCATTTGCTGCACACCTAATGTATGCCAGGCTCTTAAACAATTTCTCTCTCACTGAATCTGGGAGTCACTCTGCTATGTTAGCTGAAGACGGTGACCTTGGAGCAGTTAGGGGACTTGTCCAAGACAACACACACTGGTATAGAGTGGGAGCCCTTCAGAGATTGAAAGGCCCTTCTTTTCCCCATCTGGCTCAGCTTCTTGTGAGGTCCTGGGCCAGGGACCCGACCTATGGGCCTCAGTTTCCCCTATTGTACAATGAGATTGGAGCCAAAGTTATTCAAGCTCTTTTTTCACTTCTAACACTCACCCATTTTATTAATTCAACCAAACCATTCCCCAGGCTTCAATTTTCCAAAGAATAAAGTGACAGGGAAGGGGTCCAGAGGGACAAGCATTTGGGGGGCCAGCATCACAGGGGAGATGGTCATCATATTAGAGAGCTGCTCCCAAACCCCATCAGGAACAGGGAAACCTTGAGGCTGGCTGGGAGAGGGGCACTTCTCAGCACTGTGCATGGCGAAGGTGAAACTAGAGGTATCATTATACCCACCCCTGCTCCCGACCATCCAGTCCCAGCTCTACAGCGGGGCATCCAGAGCCCCCTGTGATGGCACTGCCTCTTGAGTCTACTCATCAGTGCTCAGAGCTCAATTCAAAAGCCACACCCTTCATGGATCCTTCTCCAGCCACACCAGTTGGTAGGCACCATCCCTCTGAGCACCCAAGGCTCTTGCTCGTCTACTAATGCCAAGATATACACTTGTTGGGTGCACTTCTGTATCTCCCATTAGTTGAGCAAAGATTTGTTTAGCTTTCCTTCCCCTTCCCTAATTTGTCCAGTGCCATGACCTCATCCCCTCCCAGGTGGGAAGTCTGGGTTCCCAGAGTGCCAAATTCTGGCATCACAGAACCTACCAGCCCTGACAGCAGCCTCAGTCTGTGAGTGGTGGGTACTGCCAGAGCTGAAAGGGACGAGGCCCCACAGAACTCCCCTCTGAGACTGTTGGACTAAGTAGGGAAACCTGGCCCAGGCCTCCCGGACCCCTGCCCTCTCCAGCCCTCTCCAGCCCCAATTCTGGGGCAAAGGTGACCGCTAATAGCCTTATCCTGCCTGACCCCACACCCCCTGCAGACCAAGGGCTGCTCTGGGGCTGGATCAGTCCTAGTCAGGGGAGGGAAGTGAGGACTTCATGTCGGCAATCTAGGCTCCCCTAGAGGTGGGTAGCGAGTCTGTTATGAAAATAAAAGGTGCCCCTTTTGGGTCACAGCACAGCAGAAGTGTCATCCTCCCCATCTCTTCCCGACCCTCACCCACTGTCATCCTGATTGACATCAAATAGTCCCTGCTCCCCTCCTCCCCCATGACACCCCTGCTCCCGACCATCCAGTCCCAGCTCTACAGCGGGGCATCCAGAGCCCCCTGTGATGGCACTGCCTCTTGAGTCTACTCATCAGTGCTCAGAGCTCAATTCAAAAGCCACACCCTTCATGGATCCTTCTCCAGCCACACCAGTTGGTAGGCACCATCCCTCTGAGCACCCAAGGCTCTTGCTCGTCTACTAATGCCAAGATATACACTTGTTGGGTGCACTTCTGTATCTCCCATTAGTTGAGCAAAGATTTGTTTAGCTTTCCTTCCCCTTCCCTAATTTGTCCAGTGCCTAGCACAAGGTTGACTCATAACAGGCTCTCAATAAAGGTGAAATGAAATAAGTAAACGGTGAAGAGATGGACAGATGGGTGATTGGTAAAAAATTGAATAAAGGGGCACTTTTAATGCTTAATTCTGCACAAGGTTGTACCAAGATCATTGTTGGCAGACTTTTATCTTCAAAGCTATATAATCACAGACAGAAAAACTGCTCATACTAAGACATGGGACCATTAGATATACGATGCCCCAGGTACATCCCACCCACCCAGGTCTGCAGCAGATCCAGGGGACTCTGAGAGACACCCTTCTCCAGCTGCTCTCAGGAAGGCTTGGGTGGTGAAACGCTCCACGCCCTCCCCCCGATCCCAATATCACCCCCTCTTTCCCAGCACCTGGGCACAGAACCATGAATTCAGCAAGTCTCTAGAAACCACACAGACAGGAAGTCAAGGAGCTAAAAGGTTTCAAAGAAGAGGAGCAGCCTTCCCCTTTATTTCCAAGAGCTGTCCCACAAATGATCATCCACCCCCGCTTTCCCCAGTGTCTGTACCATCATTTACACAAACACACGGAGTGAGAACTGCTTTGTGCAGAAGCCTGCTCAGCCCCTTTTCTCTCCACTCCCCACTCCTCCTCCTCCTGGCCAATGAAGGCTCAGAATTCCCAGGGTTTCCCATCTCCCATCCCCCAGTCCCCTCGAGCCAGCCCAGACCCCTTTCCCTCCTCCCTCCCTCTCTCCTTCCCTCCCAAACCCATGTGCAGCACTGCACATCTGGTTCCAGTTGTGGTTGGTCCATTCAGGGGTAGGCCTGGGGGTTTCTCATAAAACTGAATAACACCAGTGTTGGAGCCCAATGGAGCTGGGGGATGGGAGGGCAGGAGGCCTATGGGGCAGAAGGAGAGAAGACGGCAGCAGGAGGCACGGAGACACACAGGACCCAACAGGAGCAGGGCAGTGCCTGGCATCTAGTGAGCAGTCAATGGATGCCTGTTCACAGGAGATAGAAGCTGGAGAGACAGAGGGCAGGAGCACCAGGAGGAGAGAGAGTGGGACAAAGAGGGGGTCAGAAACAGGGACCCAGAAGGAGGAAAGAGACAGAACTGGGGGTGGGGGTGGCTCTGGAGCCACAGAGAGACCATTGAGAAAAGCAGGCAAAATGAATTGTGTGTCTTGGGGCCAGGTGCTGAGTTAAGCCCTTCGTTGGGGAATGAGGGGACATAACAGAAAGGAAGACAGAGGGACACAGAGAGACAGAGAAGGACAAAGATAGTCAAGAGAAAGATGGCCCAAGAGTGTTGAATCCAGATTTCTCTGGCCGCTCAGCCCTCACAGTAGAGGTTGGGGATCGACCTGGAGCTGCTCTCCTTTCTTCCTTCATTTTTTTAAAAATTGATTTCTGAGAGAAGGGGAGAGGGAGAGAGAGAGAGAAACATCAATGATGAGAGACAATCATTGATCGGCTACTTCTTGCACGCCCCCTACTGGAGATGGAGCCAGCAACCCGGCCTGTGCCCTGACCGAGAATCAAACCAGGGACCTTTCAGCTGCAGGCCGATGCTCTATCCACTGAGCCAAACCAGTTAGGGCCCCTTCATTTATTTTCATTGTCACTGAAGTGCCTGCCCTGCACCGAACCTTTCCCACATGCTTTTCCTCGCAGGCCCCCATGAGAACTTGGGAAGTAGCCCCGATTCTTTCCCAGCCTTAGAGGTGGGTTCTGAGCACTTCAGTGATTCACCCCAAATTACAGCAGCTGATGGAAGGACAGAATCTGAATTCACATCTTCCAACTCAAGGCTGTGTCACCACATGACACAACTGGGAATTCCGGGCCTCGAGGCTCCCTCTGGAGGGCATCGTGTCATGTGACCTATACTCTCAAGGGGACAGATTCCCAGGTTTTTACACAACTAAGGGGAAGTTCCTCTGAGCTGGACTAAGAATTGACCAGAAACACTCACCTTCCTAGGATGGTGGAGGGGTGGCCTCCAGGGGAGTTGCAGGGGCCTCCCACTCTAGTGCCCTTGGCCTCCACTCTCTTCCTCCCTCTCTACCACAGAGAAAGCAGGGCCACGTGCCCAGGTCCCCAGGAGAGAGACCCTGGGCCTCAGAATCCTGCTGAACACAACACAGATAGGAGGGAGCCAGACCCGGGGGGGGGGGGGGGTGTCACCTAAGTCATTTGGTCAATGTCTATGCATCTGGGTTGCATCCTCCCCCTTCTGTCCACTGCCCTCCCACACCTCCACAGCCAGAGATGATTGGGGCTGTTCCCCAGGATGCTTTCATCTCAGGTCACACCCTGGGACCCTCCTTATCAGGGCTCCCCCATAGCAGACTCCAAAAGCCATGCCCCACCCTGCTGCCCCAGAGCCCCTCTCCCGCCCCCCTTCCTTCCTAAGACTGGACTCCACAGCCCAGGTACTGGTTACTTCCCTTTCTATTCATTATGGTCGTCATAGTCGAAGCTGGACTGAGGCTGCAGCAGGGGCACCTCCTTCTTACCACCAGCGTCCCCTACTTACATCTCATTTGCACACATTTCCATTATCTCCCGAAGTGCAGAAAGAGGCATAGTCTTCAGCCCTTTGTCACACACTCCCCCAGGGAGGGAGAAGGGCCAGGCCTCCTATATTCCAGCTTCCTACTCTCAGATCTGCACCCTAGTCTGAGGGCAGAGGATCAGAAGACAGGAAAGCAAGGGGAAAAACAGCCTGCGGACAGCTTGTTCCTAAGACACCTGCTGGCAGCCCCTCCCTCCTCTGAGCCTGCCTCAGTTTCCAGGCAGGATTCTTCTCAGGCCAACCCCAGTGATGATCACTGGCTTCAGCCTGGATCTCTTCAGAGAGCCCATAGTCCTCCCTCACAGAGCTACGTCCACCACCCTAACCCCAATATTATAAGGTTCCTGGACTGGACAGTCAAGGAATCCCCCAGACCTAGACTATCTGGATTTCAGGATGGTGTTGGCAGGAACAGTGATGACATGCTTGAAGACGAGGTAGAAAGCCAAGTGGATTCCTAGAGGTGTTGATTAATAGATCAGTGTCAGCTTCCTGACTTGCCAAAGGGCTCCGTCCTCTGCCCTGGCTTGTCCAACATACTTATCAGTAACTTAGGTGAAGAATGGAGGTTTACCAAGTACACAAAGGTGTGTGGAGGGGGGTTGGGGGGGAACGGAGGCAGAAAGAAGAGCTAAGATGCTGAAATGAGTTGAAATGAAAAACTGACTTTATAAAAAGGCTACAGTTAATAAGGGAACATTTTAAAGTCCTGAACTAAGGTTCAAAAGTCATTTTTTAAAAAACAGAATAAATAATAGTTCATGTAGGGGAAGCTCTAAGATTTCGTGAATACAGAAATTTAGTTCTGTTTTCCATATCCTGCAATAGCATACACCTTCCCCCAAAAGGTAAATGTCCTTTAGGTTACATTAATAAAAGTATAGAACCCAGACCAAAGGAGGTGCACTTTACTCCATGCTGCTCAGACATCATCAGAAATGCGTTATCTTCTGTACTATATAAATCAAAGGGCATCCAGAGGAGCACAGCAGTAAACACTCAGTAAATATTTGTGGAATAAAAACACAAGGAAGGTTCAAGAAATTGGGCCCGATTTTATTTCAGATGATAAAGAGAGGACACAGCAGGCATCATCAAATACATGATAAACTTTGGGAAAGTGAGCCAGGGCAAATACACCTCCATTGTCTCTCTGCCCCTTCATTTGCGAATTCCTTGAAGCCTGGGACCATTTCCATTTATCTCTCAATGTCCAAGAAGCAGAAACAGCCCGGAGCTGAGCAGCTGCTAAGGACAGGACAGCAACCTGACAAGGCCAGGCCTGTGGTGCGGGTCAGTGGGGAGCATGCTGGACCCAGCAAGAGAGCTGCCCTTTAGCTAAGCCGGGTACCAGGCTGGAGGAAGCAAGGAGCAGGGCCAGTGGCTGAACTTTTGGCTCACCACATGCTGTCCCAGGCTGGCTTGTGTGCTTGTCAAAACATCCCTTGCCACTGCCCAGTAGCCCTGTGGAGACTGGCTCCACCAGGCCCCTTGCCCAAAGTTTGGAGCTGCCCACTGGCCCAACTCCCACCAAACCTTGAGTTCCTCTCTATCCTCTCATCACCTGCATGGTCTTCTCCCACCTCCTCACTCTTTAGTGTATCTGCTTCCCTTTCCAGCACCCTTCCATCTACTGCTCATCTCACCCTTCCTTTTCCTTAACATCTAACCTCATTCCTCCCATGTTCCTCTTAGGACAGTTTCTCCTTGCCCTTTGCTCTGTGGCAATGAACTGCCAAAATTTCATCACTCACCCTCTCTCCATACTTTTTTTTTTTTTTTTTTTTTTTAATTCTAGAGCACTTTCAGTGTTGGAGAGAGCGGAAGACTTCCCTCCTGAGGACTTAGATTTCACCCCACAGATAGTAACGGTAATCACTTTGCTCCACCTTGAAATGAGGTGCTATCCCTCCCGGATTTGAGACTCACAGAGACCTGGCCCCATCCTACCAGAGCCCAGGAGTGGAGGAGAGAGAGTCCAGGCTCTGGAATTGCCCACCACGTCTGAACCCTGGCCACCCCACCCGCTGCCGGTGTGACCTCAGGGAAGTGACTTAACCACTCTGAGCGCAGAGTCTAGCACAGAGCAGCCCTCCATGCTCCCTCCATACTCCCCCCACATCCTGTTCCTTCAAAGAAGCCATCACCCCCTCCCCATCCCACAGTCACAGCTCATCTCTCCTTCCGCTATATCTCTTTGGCCCTGTTTAATAAACACTCAGATTTACTGAGTGTTTTCCGTGTGCCAGGCACTGTTCTTGCAGCTTTGTGGATATTCACTCATTTTTACCCTCCTGACAACCCTATGGGTAGTGACCATAATTAATCCCATTTTCTAGATGAGAAAACTGAAGTTCAGAGACATCAGCCAATTGCTATGACTCTTCTAACTGAAGCAGCAGCAACGAAGTACGTGGGACCTCGGGGCCTGGCTAGTCCGCACCCTGTCCAATGCAGGGCTCTCCTTGGGCCTGGCAGAAGCTCAACCAGCTCTGCTCACTCCAGCCCACACCCAAGAGCTCCCGCCGGAGTGAAAACCTGCTCCTGGTGGCTCCTGGTTCTGCTTCAGCAAGCAGATCCCTTCAAAGTGCATTCAAATCTCTCTCTCTCTCTCCCTCTCTCTCTCTCTCTCTCTGACTCTCTCTCTCACACACACACACTCATGCTCACAAGCTCCCAGAGTAGTTGCTGTACAGGCTGGACAGTCCCAGCTCTTTCACAGTTTCTGGATCTTTCCACATTCCAGGTGTTCCTCTGGGGCTGGTCCATTTCCAGTTGGCCCTCACTCCTCACTCCTCACCCATTCACTCAACAAATGCAGTATAAGCGCCTGCAGTGGGCCAGGCCATGTGCTGGGAGGTGGGTGGAACATGAGCAAAGCCGGACAGAGCAGGGCGCCTGCCCTCAAGGAGCACTTGGTCCAGAGGAGGAAAGAGACGCCGAACCAACAACACAAACACATGAGGACGAGGACGGCTGAGCCATGTGAAGGGAAAGAACCGAGTGCTGGAGGGAGGGAGGGAGGGGGGGAGACTTAAAGCCTAAGAGCCAATGAGCACTTGTGTGCCAGGCCCTGTGATAAAACTGCACTCACTCCCCCCCTCACACAGCCCTGGGAGTACATGTTATCCTAACCCTGCTCTTGTTCACTGAAGAGGCTCCAACATGACCCAAAGTCAATAATAATAAGACAGCAAAGAAGCAGTGGCAGTGCCAGGACTGAATCCCAGTTTGTACTTTCAACCGCTAGGCCATCTTATCTCTAAGAGGTTCAGAGAGAGATCCTTAAGGCTCGGTTCCCAAACTAATGACCCACACGCATGCCGGCAGCAGCCCGACCCAGTGGAAGGCCACGGCCCACCCTGGCATGACCGGGATCCTAATACTGTGCTTTTATCTGTGCACCCCAGTGTCGTGTCGGCTTCACCAAGATGGCAGTCACCTCAACTCCAGAACCCCCCATTTCTTTTCTCACTGATGTCACCTTCAGACCTTTGGCCTTTACCCTGGCCAGCTTCAAGTGGCCGAGGGACTGTCAACAGCGTGAATAGGGCCAGTGGCCCGTCCCTCCCACAGGGCTTGCTTGAGACTTGCTCCATGATGTGAGGGGGCAAGAAGGGCTCCGAACTCTGGGAAACAACTACCCCAGGCTCTACTCAGGCCACTCAATCAAGGCTCACAAAATGCTGACAAGAATTTAGCGCAGCCCAGCCCACTCCTCTCCTGGGAGTGATGTGGACACTGAGGACTAGGGAGGCCAATTAGGGAGGCCCAATGACACCCTAAGGAGGAGCTCAGCAGGGTCAACCCTAGAACCAGGTGTCCAGCTCCCACCCACTGCCCAGGCCCCTGCATCACACTCGCCCCCGGGGAACCGGCATGGGCCTCACCCGCACAGGGAGGAAAGCAGGAGCCTGTCCACGCAACCCAAGGAGAGAAGGAGCGGCTCTGGGTGGTGAGGGACCACAGGGCCCAGGTAAAGGAGCACGGTCCTGCTCTCGGGGAGATGACAGAACAGAGGCTGGGGTGGGAAGTGTCACAGCGGCGAAGGGCCACAGCGGCAGCCCCTTCCTCTGGGTGCTCCTCCCCAGGGACTCCATGGACGGAGACTGTTGCCGCAGGCACACTGTGTTCAGGCTGTGAGTATTGGCTCAAGCACCCTCCCGACAGAGCTCCAGCTGCCTGTTTAGTAATGTACAGCCAATCGGCCATGAACAGCAGATTCCAACAAAAAAAGTTTGGTGGTTGTTTTGTTGTTGGGTGTTTTTTTCCTTCTTCTTCTGGGTAGTCGATGGTTGTTATTAAAAAACAAGTCTTGTCTGGCAGGCATCTAGGGCAATCTCAGCTTGCCCAGGATAAGGGATCCTGGCAGACCCCACCTGCCTCTGCCCAGGCGCCAAAGTGCCCACTCCCACCTCCACACTCCTGGCCATGCCCCGGGTCTGCTACCCCAGGGGGGCAGCCATCCTGGCACCTGGAAGTTCCAGGGAGGCCTAGAAGGATGCAGGATGTGCTGGCAGGGGCAGAGGGAGGGCAGGTGGGGGCCCAGCTCTAAATGGGCCCAATGTTTCCTAGGAATTCCCTTCCTGTCTGGCTGGCGTCGGGAGAGAGGTGGAGCTGGGGTGGCCCACGCAGAGGCAAGGACCCAAGTCAAGAACCAGATGGCCAGCTCTCTTGGGCAGAACTGGGGGAGGAAGCGAGGATCCTGGGGCTCCTTGGGCCCTGCTTCTCTCTGTGGGACAGTCAGGATTCATGCTGGGATCGAGGAGCTCAACAGCGCAAGTCTCATAGGAGGGCCATTAAGACAAGACGTGGGAACTCAGTCCTGGAAGAAGCTTCATGGTGAACAGATAGTCCTGAGCTGTCCGGGTGGGCCCGCGGGAGAAAGCCTGAGAGTCTCCTTACCTCCCAGCCTGGCACTGCCAGGAATAAGAACAAGGCAGTGCAACATAGTGGCCAGAGCTGCCAGGGGCCAGGGGCCTGGATCCTAAGGGCTCCGCCTGGCTCCCTGGTGACCCTGGGCCCATCTTGTGCCCTCTCTGGGCTTCTATCTCATCACCATGAGAAGAAGCAGCTGGGGGGTCTCCCATCCTGCCTGGGGTTCCCAGCCAGAGAGGAATTGCCAAGGCCAGATGCAAGATAGACAGAGGGGTCCGTAATCATGCTGATGGTGGCCAGGTGTTACCATTCATCCAGTTCTTAGTATGTTCTAGGCACAGGGTTTTTCCCCCAATGACTGGCAGGCAGGTACTATGATTATCACCATCATACAGAGGAGACTGAGGCTCATAGAGGTTAAGTAACGTGCCCAAGATCACAAGGCTAGTGAATGATAGGGGTAGGTCTTAGGGCTTTTTACCATGCAGACTTGGAGACTGCAATCAAGGAGAGTGGCCCCAAGTGCCAAGAGCCCCAGAGCCCCTCTTGCATGCTCTGCACATCCGCCTGCTGTCCCCGTCCCCCCATCCAGCCTCCCAGGCTCTCATCATGCCCTAGCAGTGTCATCAGCCGTCCCTCAGTCCCTTACTTCCCTCCCACTCCCTAGGCCCCCTGGGCTTCCTGCTTCCCCAGGTAGGGGCACACACAGACACAGACACACAATCATGCACACTCACACTGACTCATACACACTCGTGCACACATGCATGCAGATACCCACACACTCCACACAAGCAAATGCACTTACACACACACACACACACACACACACACACACACACACACACTTGCTTCTGTACAGATGCACATGCACAGTCTTTGCACACAGACTCCCATGCTTAAAGGCCCCCTAAAGATCTACACTGACATGCACACACTTGTACCCGCACAGGCACATGCCCACACACACATTTACACATGGATCCATGCACACTCACACATGCACACTCCCATGCATGCACACAAACTCACACACAGGCATACGCGTGAACTCCAGCCACAGGAGATTTACGCAGACACCCGCGGGTGGTCTGGGCAGACAGAGATGGACAGGTGTCTACCATGCTACCGGGATGGTTAGTCCAAAGGCGAGAGGCTGCCGGCTAATAACACCGCAGTGCATTCCTGGCCGAGATAAGCGGCCCCAAGCATCCTCGGCACGTTCTGGCCTCAGTGTCTCACCCCTGTGGATTCCACCCACCCGCAGCGCCATCCAGGAGGAGCCCCGGACGCCGGCGCCGCCAGTTCAGACACCTTGGCCAGGGGCCTGCTTGCTTCCCTCCATTCTGCATCTCCCTCTCCAGGGGCCCCAGGCCCACTGTGGGCCTCAGTTTCCCATCAGAAACATCTACACAGGAAAGGTCTGTGTTCATGCTGAGAAGTGGGCGAAAGTACAACTTGTCCTTCCTGCATTCCAGTCCCTCCAGGCTGGGCAAACACACACCCTCCATGGCCTCTGGTAGTAAACACAGTCGGTGGGGACAGACCTGGGGGGAGCTAAAGGAGCCCTCCTGCTAGGGGGAGTTCAGGCAACTCCTCTCACCAGTCCTCTCCACAACCCAATCACCCAATCACGTTGTTGTTAGGGCAAGGGTCGGGGGAGGGGGGCAAGGGGGCTGGACGAAGGGCTGAGACTTGGGAAATAAGGCAGGACCCTGAAAATGAGATGAACATACAGAGTCCTGAGGGGCATAGAAGAAAGTGGGGAACGGGGGGGAGTTACACAGACATGGAAAGAAAAGTCAGAAGAGAGAAAGCAAAGATAGAAAGACATGATGGTGGCCCTGGCTGGTGTGCTAAGTGGTTAGAGCATTGGCCCACACACTGAAGGATCACGGGTTTGATTCTCAGTCAAGGGCATGTACCTGGACTGCAGGTTCAATCCCCAGCCCCAGTCAGGGCACGTGCAAGAGGCAACTAATCAATGTGTCTCTCTCACATGATGTTTCCCTCTCTCTCTCTCCTTCCCTTCCTTCCTCCCTTCCACTCTCTCTAAAAATCAATAAGGGAAAATCCTCAGGTAAGAAGAAGAAAGAAAGAAAGAAAGAAAGAAAGAAAAAGAAAGAAAGAAAGAAAGAAAGAAAGAAAGAAAGAAAGAAAGAAAGAAAGAAAGAAAGAAAGGGAGAGAGAAAGGGAGAGAGAGAAAGAGAAGGAGAGAAAGAAGAAGGGAAGGGAAGGGAAGGGGGGGGAGGGGAGGGGAGGGGAGGGGAGGGGAGGGGAGGGAGGGGAGGGGAGGGGAGGGAAGGGAAGGGAAGGGAAGGGAAGGGAAGGGAAGGGAAGGGAAGGGAAGGGAAGGGAAGGGAAGGGAAGGGAAGGGAAGGGAGACACGATGGTGGGCCCTGAGATCCCAAAAGGCAAGAGGCAGCAGGGAGAGATGTGGTCGTACACAGAGTCAAGGAGCTGGAAATGAAAGTCCTGTAGGACCTTGGTGACCCCAGGCAGCCCTCACATCAGTCTCTTTCCCCCCTTGTAACCCAATCCATGTTCTAGGGCCACAGTTCTAAAGTCTGTGCGCACACACACTCAAGCACACACACACACATGCACATACACACACACTCACGCCTAACTCTCAAGGGTCCCCCTCAGCAACTCAGTCAGTGAGGTGGAGAGCTACTGTGGGCATTTCTCACAGAACAGGAGGCCCTGAGAAGGGCTGTAGCTTCCCCAAAGGTGCCCAGGATCTCAGGGAGAACGCTGGGAGAGGACCCAAGTACTCCCTTCCCCTCAATTGCCCAGGAGACAACCCCACAGCGGGCAGACCTGAGCATGAGGCCTCGGAAAGAGTGGAGGGGAGGGGAGGGAAGGGGAGGAAGGCCACAGGCCACAGGAACTCTGGAGCACAACTTTCCCAGCCCCAAGAAGATGGGATTAAGGAGGATGAGAAAAGCATCCCAAGCTTGAGTCCATCGGATCCAGCTCAGAGAGGGCAGGACCTTGGCTGGCAATGAAAGCAGAGGGCACAGGGGCACAAGGGGTGGGGCCACCGTAGGGAATGCAGCTAAAAGAGGGGTTGTGTCCCACGAAGCGTTGGCCACCCCCAGCCAGCTACCCTGCAGGGCAGCAGTGCTCCCCAGAGCCACGTGACCCCGTGGCCAGCCCCTTTGGCCAGCTCCTCCGGCACTGCCTGCTGGTCCCTGCTCTGAGCAAGCCAGGCAGCCTTACATGGACATCTGAGGGACCTGGTATTTATCAGATGAGGCATCGAGGGAGACAGGCACATGAGCTTCCCCTTCCCCTGCCAACTTCACCCCCAGGTGCCAGTCTCTCCTTCCAAAGCCCCATTCCTTCCTGGGGACAAGGCGATGAGAAGGGCAGGCCAAGGCCAGAGAGGAGAAGCTGGGAGGGAGAGGGCGCTGGGCTCTGGATCTGACAGCTGGCTGGACAGGGCACGATGAAGGAAGAGAAGAGGAGAGGGGCAGGAACTAAGGAAAGAGAGATCCCATGTCATCAGTTGATCGGTGAAAAGACAGGCAATGACATATGTAGATGCATGGCTATTGTAGAAATAGAGAGGCTAGAGCAGCCGTGGGCAAACTACGGCCCGCGGGCCGGATCCGGCCCGTTTGAAATGAATAAAACTAAAAAAAAAAAAGACCGTACCCTTTTATGTAATGATGTTTACTTTGAATTTATATTAGTTCACACAAACACTCCATCCATGCTTTTGTTCGGCCCTCCGGTCCAGTTTAAGAACCCATTGTGGCCCTCGAGTCAAAAAGTTTGCCCACCCCTGGGCTAGAGCATAGTTTCCAAGTTCATCTGCTTGATCAATACCACCCAACTGAAACAAGACATTTTTGAGATAATCAGAGAAAATGGAACACAGACTAGGTATTAGCTGATATAAAGAAATTATTATTAATTATGTTGAGAGTGAAAATGGTAGTATGGTAATGTTAAAGTTAAAAGCCCTTATCTATTAATGATACATACTGAAGTATTTACAGTGAAATGATATAATGTCTGGGAGTGGCTTTAAAAACACTCCAGCAAAATAAGGGGGGAGAGTGTGGAGCACAGATGAATGAAAAACAGCAAAAAGTTGATAGCTGTTGAAGCAGGGGAGGTGGGTATAAAAGAGTTCAGTATACTATTCTTGCTATTTCTGTACGTTTTAAACCTCCCATAATGAAGAATTTACAGCCCAGCCAGCATGGCTCAGTGGTTGAGCATTGACCTAAGAATCTGGTCACAGTTCCATTCCCTGTCAGGGCACATGCCTAGGTTGTGGGCTCCATCCCCTGTGTGGGGCATGCAGGAAGCAACCGAACAATGATTCTCTCTCATCATTGATGTTTCTATCTCTCTCTCCTTTCCTCTCTGAAATCAATAAAAATATATTTTAAAAATAAAGAAAGCATTTACTACAAAAAAATAGAAGGGGGTGGGGTTCTTCTTACCCGTGTTTCCTAAAGTGTGGTATACAAGATGACTTCAATTGGAAGCATGCCTCAACAATTTTATTTTATTATTTTTGTACTTAGGAAGGAATTAAGAATGTATAATTGTAGATTAAGCCCATAAACGCAATCATTAGAATGAGTAAAAGGTTAAAAAAGCAAATCTTTTTTTTTTTAATGAAGTAATAGCGTAGGATGGTGATGACTGATATGGTAGAGGGAGAATGAATACGCCTGACAGCAGTTGGGAAAGCAGCAAGCTCACCAGATTCTCCCTGCAGGGAAGCTGACACACAGTCCCACATGGGAGTCACCCGTCCTCTGCTCAAACTCTCGTCTGCATCCTGCATATGCGGGTGTGCATCCACCCTGAGACACCAGCTACCAGGGCTGTAGCAGGCAGAGAGCTGGCATGGACAGTGATGGTGGTGAGGTACAACAGCGCTTATCCAGGGCTCCGTGCTTCCATTATCTCCAATCCTCCCGCAGCCCTCCAAGGTGGACATCATCGTGCCCATTTTACAGATGAGGAAACTGACTCAAAGAGGATATATGACTTCTCAAGGCTTCAAGGCCAGTGGATGGCAGAGCTGGGATTTGAATCCCGTCAAGCCTAGTTGCTAGTTGCTAGTTGAGCCTCAAAGGCAGGCAGGTCACAAGCTGAGCAGGAGCATAAAACAATGAGAGTTGGAAAGGAAGACAAGAATATGTGTGTATTGGAGGGAAGGCAGGGAGGGTCGTGGCTGTGCAATAGGTTTGGGTGCCTGCACAGTTGTTCCACAGAAGTAGCAGAAAGGGAAAGACTACAGCAAGCTGAATGGAGGTTAGACCACTAGGGGATGTGGAAGGTAGAAATGGAAGGCTATGGGCCTTGGTCAGCACCTCAAAACATCACACTTCTGAGCTTTGGGCTGGAATACACCAATTAATGTGGAAATATAGGTTATTTCATGCCTCCTGGAAGTTCTAGCTGGTAGTCAAATGTGTTTGATTAATAAAAATGGAAGAATGAGTATATTCTCAAAATGTGAGGTTCACGGGGTAAATATTAATAAAAGAAGACAAGGGGTTAGGGCAGTGCCCTGGAGAGGGCTGCCAGCTTGCCTGGGTTTCTAACTTGGCACATTTAGGAAGTGGGGAGGGGGTGTTAATGATAAACCTTCCTCTGCAAAGCTCTCAGCACCCAGGAGGTCCCCATCCATCTTTCCTGGCAGCTGAGACATCCCAGGGAGGCCCAGCTCCTAGAGCAAGTCTTGCCTCCCATTCTTGCATCTTCTCTCAGAACCATGATCCTGTGTTGAGAACCAGGGTTATGGGAGCCTAAAGCTGCTGGGAGGGGTTGAGGGGGGGGGGGATGGAGAGAGGGGGTGTTGTCACTTCAGTTGCACCAGGATTCTGGATGCACCCATTCATTAACTGTGTGAGGCTGGGCAAGTAGCTAGACCTCTCTGAGCCTCAGGTCCCCCGCCTGCCCTCCTTGTCCAAGCTAAAACTGGAAGAAGAATAGCAACTTCCTCACAGGGCTGTTTTCAGAATTCGTTGATATGACCCATATAACCTGCTACAACTGCTTACTAAATGGTAGCCACTGTTGTTGTTGTTGTTATTATTATTATTTATTGCTATTATTATTAACTATCCTATCTGAGATCCATAGTTGGACCCTTTGGTACTCAAGGCTCCAATGAGGCTGGACTAGGTGGGCAGCAGCCAGGACAAAGGAGGCTGAGAGGGGTGAGTGGCGGCAGCCCAACCTCATCCTCCCCAGGAATGCAGGGCTGGCGGCTGGGGTGGGGGGCGAGGGGAGATGCCTCGCCGCTGAGGTCAGGCCCTATTCAGAGCTGGCGGAGAGTTTATCATCCTTACACGCGGGGAGGTGGGGGAGGAGGGTGGAGGGAGGAGGGAGAGGGAAGGGGAGAAGCAGCTGCAGAGAACAGTGGCAGGACTCCCTGTGGGGGAGGGACCCACTCCTGTGCAGGGGTCCTGGGAGACCCCACCAACCTTCACTGACTCACCAGTGCATGGGGGGGAGCAAGAGGAGTGCCAACTTCACACAAAGGAGACCCCCCCTCACATCCCAGCCAAGAACAGAGCATTCACCCTTCAAAGTGCACCATTTCCAAAGCTCTTCACAGCAACCCAGCAAGCTAGAGGCTGTTTTCATCATCTCCATCTCACAGATGAGGAAACTGAGGCTGGGCGAGCGAGCTCACTGCCCAAGGATGCTCGCTGCCACCAGTCCCATCTCCTGGAGCTGGGCACCATCATCCCACCACCCAGAGGCCGGCTCACAGAGGGGGACTCGGGGTGCATGAGAACAGATGTCTTAGGGGGGCACAGTGGGCCTGCACTGTTTTTCCCCAAGTCAGTGCCAGGCAGGATAGGACTCTCCATGTCCTTGCAGCTCAGCACATCCTCCTGCCCGCTACAGACACATACCCACCAGTGCAGGAAGGCTGGGCCCTACCCCTGCCACACACACCACTTTCCTCCAGATCCCAGTCCAGGGCTCCCAGCTGCTCCTCAGTGCCCTGGGGCCCCTCCCCTGGCTCCCCACCACCAGAGGGCACCTCCTCAGAACTAACCCAACTCCTCCGGCTGTGGTTTCAACCTGCTTCCTCCTCGATTGTCCTCCGTGAGACTAAGAAAATAATCTGGTTGCCCTCGGTGGTTGCATCTAGTACCTACTCCTCTACTAAAGTGGGAACTACCTGGGCCTCAGTTTCCCCTTATGGAAAGGAGGACAGTTGGCACACAGGAAGGTGGGAGGAATGCCAAGGCCCTCTCAGCAGGGGAGGTCTTTGGGGTTTTCCCTTACTCCCTAATTTCCACATCTCCTTCTCCAATTCTGGGAAAGCCAGGCCTCTCTTCCCCACCCCCACCCCACCCTCCTGCAGCCTAAAGAACTTCAGGAGCCCTGCTCGGCAGCTGGGACCCCCTTGTGGGGCTGTGGTGGTGGCTAGCTGGGATGCAGAATAATGATGGTGAGTACAACAATGAGATCTTTTGGCCTGTTTTGTGGAATTAAAAGAATAAAATCAGTCCCAGAGGTCTCCCTGCATCTCCAATTATTCCCCATGTGACCTCAGGATATTTCTCTCTCTCTCTCAATCTCTCTCTCTCTCTCTCTCACACACACACACACACACACACACACACACACACACACACACACACAGAGGCACGCGCGCCCACAGCCACAATTCCTGCCTGGGCTCTGTGGTTAACCCACTTTGGTCTCTCTGATTATCCTCTTCCAAACTGATCAGATCAGAGAGGAACTGCCGCCTACAGCACCTTCGCCTCTCATGGAGCAGAGAGGTGCCCCAGGTGTATCCCCAGATACACCTGCAAGTCCTGGGAGGTACCTGAAGCCGAGCCCTGTGGAGGGGGTGTTCCCACTCAGGCTTCCAAAGCAGACATTTAAAATCCTTCTGATTCCCCCATCCGCCCAGGACAGTAATGATCCTCCCACCTTACAGGTGAAAGGAGGGATTTGCCCAAACTCTCACAGAGGACACGAATCAAAGGTCAGATCTGGACACTAAGGGGCCTGGACCAGAATGGCGTACTTTCATCCCTATGCAGCCTGATGGGACCCCTGTTTTCTCCATCCGCACACCCATGTTGACATGTGAAAAGGTCAATGACTTGCATGCTTCCCATGGAATGGGTGGGTGTGATGGTTAGTTTTCTGTGTCAAGTTGGCTAGACTTTAGTACCCAGTATTTCATCAAACACTAATCTAGGTAATGCATAAAGGTATTTTTTTCTTTTTTTAAATATATTTTTATTGATTTCAGAGAGGAAGGGAGAGGAAGAAAGAGATAGAAACATCAGTGATGAGAGGGAATCACTGATTGGCTGCCTCCTGCACTTTGGACCGAGCCCGCAACCCAAGCATGTGACCCCGACTGGAGTTGAACCCAGGACTCTCCAGTCTGCAGGCCAATGCTCTATCCACTGAACCAAACCAGCTGTAAAGGTATTTTGAGATGCGAGTAATATCTATAATCAGCTGACCTTAAATTAAAAAGATTACTCTCAATACTATTGGTGGGCCTCATCCAATCAGTTAAAGAGAAAAAAAAAAACAAAACTTTCCTGGATTTGAAATTTTGCCTCAAGTCTGCAACATCAACTCCTACCTGAGTGTCCAGCCTGCATCCTGCCCTATAGATTTCAAACTTGCCTGTCCCCTATGGTTCTGTTTCTCTGGAAACCCCTAGTAGGAAGTAAATAAAAGAGGTCAAGAACTTAAAGAAATTCCAGTGGCAATAACTGGGTCAATCTGATCCAAGAAAAATAATGGTTACACTATAACATCAAGTGCATATCCAAGCTCCATACTGACATAAATAAAGAATTGAATAGCCCAGCCAGTGTTGCTCAATGGTTGATCATCAACCCATGAACCAAGATTCCTGGTCAGGGCACATGCTCGGGTTGTGGGCTCAATCTCCAATAGGGGGTGTGCAGGAGGCAGCTGATCAGTGATGTTTCTCTCTCATGGGTGTTTCTAACTCTCTATCCCTCTCCCTTCCTCTCTCTCTCTCTAAAATCAATAAAAACCCATTTTTAAAAAAAGAATTGAATAAATAAACCAACAGGGAATAAGGGATAATTCTATACAGCAGAATTCCAATTATTAAATGTCAAAGGAATGAAGGAAATAGAAAATCAAATAAACCCAAACTCAGGGACATTCTACAAAAGAGCTGACCGGTGCTCTTCAGAAGTGCCAAAGCCACAGGAACAAAGCAAGACTAAGGACTGTCCCAGCCTGGAGCAGGCTAAGGAGACATTGGACTAAAGCAACGTGAGGTCCGGAATTGGATCCTGATCCGAAAAGGGGTGGTAATGGAAACACTGGCCAAACTCTATTAAGGTCTGTAGATTAGTTAATAGCATCATATTAATATTAATTTCCTGGTTTCAGTAATTGTGCAATGATTCTGTAAGAGGTCAACATTAGGGGAAATTGAGCAAAGGGTACATGGGAACTCTTCGTGCCATTTTTGCATACTTCCTGTAAGTCTAAAATCATTTCAAAGTAAGTAAATAAAAATATTTAAGTCCGTCCTAAAGAAGACACAGGATAAGGGTCGGAATGAGAGCCAGAGGACAGGTAAAGAATTAAGTCCTTGGCCCTAGCTGGTTTGGCTCAGTGGATAGAGCGTCGGCCTGCGGACTGAAGGGTCCCAGGTTCAATTCTGGTCAAGGGCACATCCCAGGGTTGCGGGCTCGATCCCCAGCAGGGGGCATGCAGGAGGCAGTCAATCAATGATTCTCTCTTGTCAAAGATATTTCTTTCTCTCCTTCTCCCTTCCTCTCTGAAATCAATAAAAATATATTAAAAAAAAAAAAAAGAATTAAGTCCTTGGAAGGGAAGAGATTCAGGTGGGGAAAGTCCGCAGATGCACCAGGGAATCGAACCAGGGCTGCTCAGACTGAAAGGGCAGCAGAGGAAGACTGCAGTCTGCTCGGGGAGCCCAGCAAATAGACATGGCCCAGGGAGAAGGCAACACAGGTGGAACACACGGGGATTCCAGCTCTGGGAGCATCACCTGGACACAGGCAGACTCAGCGTCTAATGATAATAGCCACGATGCCACCACCACAACCACAGCTGTCACAAATCACTGGCTACTGTGCACCAGGAGTTGGAAACAATTTCAAATCTAGACAATTTAATTCTCACCACAACCCTGCAGGGAGGTCTGTTATGACCCAGGTTTGTAGATGAGGAAATTGAGAATCAGGGCACTTTGGAAAACAGTCGGAGATCCTTCAGCTATAAGCAGGGGAGGCAGGAAACAAATCCAGTTCTGCCTCAAGTGCTCAAAAATCTTAGAACAAAGAAGACCTTGACTGCGCCAGTCCAACCTCCTTCCCATAGCACAAGACAGCTGCTGAGAGCTTACCACCTCACAAGACAGCCCAGGACAGTGGGGACTATTCTAATTGTTTTTCCCAGAGGTTCAGGCAGGCTTAGTAATGCAGAACTTCCTCCACCCAACCCAACTGCAGCTTCTGTCCTGGAACCCCAGGACAGAAGAGCGATAACAATTGCTAAATATTTATTCATTGATCTAAGCACTTTATATGCATTCACTCATTTAACTCTCAAAATAATGTTAGAGGGTGTAGGGACTGTTTCTATGACTCTCACAGATTAGAAAGCCAAGTCACAAAGAGACAAAATGACTTGCCTCTACGCAGATAGTGAGCACTGGGTCGGGTTTCTTGCCCCACCACCTCCAGGCCACACTCTCCCCTTGAGGCTCTCCCAGAGTTGGGGTTCACTTTCTGGGTCCTGCTTCCATCACTTTCCTGTGTGAGCACATTGCTCAACCATCTCAGCCCGTTTCCTCCCCTGCCCTGAGGGATTATATTAATGCCTACCTTTTATTGTTGTTGTAAGAATTAGATTAAACAGATCCTGTCTGTGCCAGGATAGAGGATCTTTGTAAACCGGGCATTAACGGTGGAATTCAAGCCCGAGTGATTTTCCAAGTGCAGGAGGGGGCACTGGAGCTTTTCTGCTGTTCCTCCAATCACGTATGACCCACGAGTGACCTTCCTCCCCTGCTTCCTTGAACAGAACCCGGTTTGAACCCAGGCACCTCTGGACACCCTCGCTTGGGTGCCCTGGCCCAGCAGGCGGAAACAGGCCAGGGGGTTAATCTGTGACTTGCTCTGTGCTTCGCTGTGCCTCAGAACACACACACCCCTCTGTTCCTAATGTGTCCTGCCCCACACCCCCATCAGAGCGGGGCGACAATTGGCCAAATCATTCATCAGCCAGGAGCCAGAACCCTCAGAGAGAGGGCATGGGACCTCATCGATCCTGGGCAGAGAGGAGAATGAAGGGGCCAGCAAGTGACCAAAGGGGCCAGCAGGTGACTGCAGGTGGAAGAGTCAATGAGGGGAGAGGGGCAGGGAGTGTGGGCCTCGGTCATTCTTATGGGGCTGGCCAGGCCTGCCGGCTGGTGGATTTCTGGGACGCTCAGCTGTTAGTTAACCTTGGGTCTCAGATAACAGTGTAAGAGTTCCCATCTATTGAGAAAGAGCCTATCACATGCCAGGATTTTCTCTAAAAATCCTGCAAGATTGGTAGACATCAATGTTGCCATTTTTATACCAATGAGGAGACCATATCTGGAGGGTGAGGGACTTGGCTGATATAACACAGCAGGTAAATGACAGAGTCAAGATCCAGCGGTGCCCCAGGCCCCCGCTCAGGACATCAGGCTCTGGAAATGATTCCAAGTCAACGGCTTGGAGGCTCAGGGTAAGACTGAGTTTCAGCCGCCAGGGAGAGCCAAGCAGGAGCGATGCTGGGTTTTCAGGTGGCATCTCAGGGCCTCCCTCAGGACCAGCAGCTTCTCTCAGGCACAGGCAGGTGGCCCAGAGACAGGGGCCTGCAATCTTCACTGCAGGTTCACCAGGCCCCACAAGAGGAAAGCCCACCTCTCCCTCACTCCCCCTGCTTAGCCAGGCTCCAGCAGGCGCTGCAGGCCCCCCAACTACAAGCTAAAAGCAGCCAGGGAAGCTGGCACAGGCCAGGGGTCCAGGAGTCACTCCTTCCCCTCCCACGCCACTGACAGGGCTCCTGATCCAAGCCGGCCCCTCAGCCCTCTTTTGTTGCACAGGTGCCGGGCCTCACCAGATCTTCACACTGCCAGCGGGAGCCTGCGGGCCTTTGTTCCCCCCCCCCCCCCCCCCCCCCCCCCCCCGCCCCGCACAGTTCACCACGCAGCCTGTTTTCACAGGACCCCGGATTTCCCTCTCCTTTCTCCCTCTCTGGCTCTAACTCTCCATTTCCCATTTGCCCTTCTCTCCCTGATGGACGTCCTCACCCTCCCCCTTACCAACTCCTTTGGTCTCTCAGATGCAGCAAACCCCCCACGTGATGTTTACACAGCCCCAGAGTCAGAAATGCTGAAAAATACAAGACCTTTTGGGAGCCACATTCCAGGAAAATGAGAAGCCTGTCACAGCTCAGTGTCACTTTCTCCGCCACCCCCCCCCCCCCGCCCCCAACTGGCTCCCTCACCTCCATGGGGGGCAGGGTGTGTGTGTGTGTGTGTGTGTGTGTGTGTGTGTGTGTGTGTGTGTGTTGGGTGTACTGCCTATGATACACTCCAAGCCTACTAATTAACCCCTGAAGGTCCTACACTCTATTACCTCAGAGAGAACTTTAGGCAGACTGAGGTGGGGGAGTGGTTGTTACAACTTCTTGCAAATGTTTATAAAACAGAGAGGAAATGGCTTCCCACCCAAGGCCTACTTCATCCTTGCCCCCCACCCCCACCCCACCCCAGGGGAAGCACTAGGGAAGCAGAAGCCAGGCAAACAGAGGCCATAGGAACCAGCTACTTCCCAGGGGCAGTACCCAGTGGAGGCGAGGAGTTTCCAAGAACCAACACAGGTTACTCAGGTGTTGTCAGGGGACCCTAGCATCAGAATCATTGGGATGCTAGATAATAATGCAAATGAGTGGGCCAAAGCCCAGATCCACTAAACCGAAGCGGCAGGGATATGCTTAACGGGCCCACCAGGTAAGGCTGAAATGCACTGACAGGTGATGAGAAGGAATGGTGACCCACAGCTCTTACCCTTATAAATCAGAAAACAAGCCACAGCAGCAGAAAGTGAAGCCTAGAGTGGAACAGGGGAGGTCTCCTGCTGCAGTGAGAAGCCACAGGCTTGGAACCAGACACTCAGACCTGAGCTGGAACCCCAGGTCACTGGCTGCAAGGCTGGTGCCAAGTGTTTCACCTCTGGCTTCTTACATCTGTTACGGCCAGTTACATCTCTTTTTTTTTTTATTGCTTAAAGTAATACAAAGGGTATTACATATGTGTCCATTTCCCCCCCCCCCCCCGCCCTAGACAGTCCCCTAGCCTCCCCTATCCCCAGTGTCTTATGTCCATTGGTTATGCTTATATGCATGCATACAAGTCCTTTGGTTGATCTCTTACCCCCCTACCTCCTGTCCCCCAACCCTCCCCGGCCTTCCCGCTGCAGTTTGACAATCTGTTTGAGGCAGCTCTGCCTCTGTATCTATTATTGTTCAAAAGTTTATAATGGTTTCTATTACATCTGTTTTATGTGTGGTTTTTCAAGGACTCAATGAGATGAGGATCAAGTAGCCACCATGCAGAGGACACTCAATAAACAGTGGCTATAAACAAAGCGCTTACAATGAAAAACCCTGTAAGAGTAAGAGAAAAAGTAGGTTTTTTGAAAAAGTGAACAAAGTGACAAATCTTTAGCTAGATTGACCAAGAAAAGAAAGAGAGAAAATTCAAATTACTAGACTCAGAAATGAAAGTTGGACATTACTACCGACTTTACAGAAATCAAGAGAATTTTGAACGAATGCTATGAATAATTGTATGTCAAAAAAATAGAGAACTAAGGTGAAAGACAAATTCCTAAAAAGATACAAACTACCAAAACTGACTCAAGAAGAAATAGAAAATCTTAATAGACCTGTAACAAATACAGACATTGAATTAGAATCAAATAACTATCCACAAAGAAAAGTCCAGGCCCGGATGGCTTCACCTGTGAATTCTACAAAACATTTTAAGAATCAATAGCAATTCTTCACAAATTCTTCCAAAAAGTGGGAGAGGAGCAGACACTTCCCAGCGCATTCTATGAAGCCAGTATTACCTTGATACCAAACCAAATTAAGATATTACAAGAAAACCAAAGACCAATGTACCTAGTGAAGAGAGATGCAAAGACCCTCAACAAAATAAATGTACAAGAAACAGAACCCAGCAACATCTATATAAATAAAAGCCTAAGCAACCAGCCACCAGCCAACCAGTAGCTATGATGCACACTGACCACCAGGGGGCAGATGCTCAACGCAGGAGCAGAAACCACAGGCATGGAAACATGGAACAAACTGATGAATCTCAGAGTGAAGCAGGGAAGGGGGAGAACAGGAAGAGATTAACCAAAGATCTTATATGTATACTAGAGGCCCGGTGCATGGATTCATGCACTGGCGGGGTCCCTTGGCCTGACCTGCACCCTCTCGCAATCCAGGACCCCTGGGGGGATGTCAGAGAGCCAGTTTCGGCCCAATCCCTGCAGGCCAGGCCGAGGGACCCCACCAGTGCATGAATCCGTGCACCGGGCCTCTAGTCTATACTAATAAAAGGGCAATATTCTAATTAGACCAGACGTCTTCCAGACGACCTTCCATATGTTCTTCATGACAAAGCCGGCCCGGGCGAAGCCATCTGCCCACGGTCACAGGCGCCAGTACCTGTGGCTGTGGCCTGGGAGAAGAGAAGTTGAAGCTGCCTGCCCGTGGTCTCCGGCTCCTGCGGCTGTGGCCAGCCCGAGGGACCCCCCCTACCCCGGGCACAAATTTTGTGCACCAGGCCTCTAGTATAATAATAAGAAGTAATACCATAACCAAATGGAATTTATCCCAGGAAGGCAAGGTTGTTTTAACAGCTGAAAATCAATGTATGTCAATAAATAAATATCAAGAATAAGATAAGGATTTCTGCTCTTGCCACTTCTAGTCAATAATGTAATGGTGGTACTAGCCAAGACAATTAGGTCATAAATAAATAAATAAACAAACAAACAAACAAACAAATGGCATCCAAATTGGAAAGGAAGAAGTAAAACTGTCTCTCTTCACAGATGACAGGATCTCATATATAGAAAATCCTAAGGAATCTAATAAATGAGTTTATCAAAGTTATAGGATAAATCATCAAATACAAAAATCAATTGTATTTCTATACTCTAGCAATGAACAACCTGAAAATGAAATTACAAAAACAGTTTCATTTAATATAGCATCAGAAGAATAAAATAGTTAGGAATAAATTTAACCAAAAAAGTTCAAAACTTACATTACTCTGGAAGCTACAAAACAAATGGAAAGACATCCCATGCTCATAAATCAGAAGACTTGATAGTGTTAAAATGGCAACACTCCCCAAATTGATCTTCAAATCAATTAATCCCCATTAGATTCTCAGCTGACTACTTTGTAGAAATTGATAAGCAGATATTAAAAGGGGATGCAGAAAAGCCAAAAAATCTTTAAAAAGAAAAATAACGTTGGAAGCTTCACATTTTCCAATTTCAAAACTTACTACAAAGCAACAGTAATTAAAATAGTGTGGTGCTCGTGTAAGGATAGACATATAGATCAATGGAATAGAATGAAGAGTCCAGAAATAAACTCTCACATCTACATTAACTGATTTTTGACAAGGTTGCCAAGATCAATCATACTGTGGGGTAAAGAATAGGCTTTTCAACAAATTATTCTAGGACAATTGGATAGGCACATGCAAAAGAATGCAGTTGGGTCTTTACCTCATACCATATATAAAAATTAACTCAAATTGGATGAAAGACCTAATTGTAAGAACCAAAACCATAAAACTCTTAGAAGAAAACATAGAGATAAATCTTCATGACCTTGAATTTGGCAATGGATTCTTAGATATGGCACCAACAGCAAAAGTCATAAAAGAAAAAAATGGATAAATTTCATTATCAAAATTTAAAACTTGTGCTACAAAATGAAAAAGTAACCCATAAAATGGAAAAACATATATCTCAAATCATATATCTGATGAGACTTGTATCCTAAACATGTAAAGAACTCACACAACTCAATAAAAACGACAATCTAATTTTTAAAATGGGCAAAAGAGTCTGAATAGATATTTCTCCATAAAACATCGTGTATAATAAAAGGCTAATATGCAAATAGACTAAACGGTGGAAAACCAGAACAACTGAACAACCAGTTGTTATGACGTGCGCTGACCACCAGGGGGCGTGTGTGGAACATGGCAGGCGTTGGCCGTGGTGGGATGGTGGAGCAGGTGAGTGGGGGCACCAGACCAAGGTGGGCTGCCAGTCACTGTCATCAGGGCGAGCCTCTGGTGGTTACTGAAAATTCTTTGCTCCTGCACACCGCAGTCTTGTCCGGCACTCACACCTGCAGCTGGCGCCGGAGCCTCCACTCGCACCCACTGCCAGTGCCCTGCCTGGCGCTGGTCCCAGTCACTCGGCGCCATCAGCAGTTGTGAGCAGTGCTGCTGGCCCTGATTGCTCTTGAGGCTTCCCCACCTCCCCCACTCCTGAGGGGTGATCGGGGCAGCAGCTGCCACTCACACCCACTAATGACACCAGCCCCAATCAGTCCGCGCTGTCAGCAGTTGTGAGGGGGGCCGGCGCCGTCAGCGTCAGCGCATGGGTGTGGCAGCAGCAGAAGAGGGGCTGCCAGCAGACGGGGGGGGGGGGGAGGGGGGTACGGGGGGGGGTGTGGTGGGAGGAGCCGGACAGGGGCGCGGAGGGTGGGCCAAGACCCGCCCCGTGCTTACCGCAGCCTGGTGGCCCACAGTTCCTTTCAAGGTGCACAAATTTGTGCACTGGGCCCCTAATATACAAATAATCAATAAGCACGTGAAAAGATGCTCAAGAGCATCATTCATCAGGGAAATCAAACAAAAAAAACCACAATGAGTGGGGATGTAAAATGGTACAGCTATGTTATAGGCTGAATTGTGTCCCTCCCAAAAAAGGTAGGTTCTAATCCCTAGTACCTCATAATGCAACCCTATTTGGAAATAGGGTCTTCAAGTTAATCAAGAGGTAAATTAAATGAGGTCATTATGGTGGGCCATAATCCAATATGTGTGGTGTCCTTATAAAAATGTGGGCTCAGAGACAGACAGACACACAGAGAAGATGAGTGAGGACACACAGGGAAAATACCATTTGAAGACAGAGGACTGGAGTGATATATCTATAACCCAAGAAACACTGAGGATTGCCAGCACGCCACCAGAAGCTAGGAAGAAACAAAGAAGGACTCCCCTATAGTTTTCAGAGGAACATGGCCCTGCCCACACCAGGATTATGGGCTTCTAGCCTCCAGAATTGTGAGAGAACAAATACATGTTATTTTAAGTCATACAGATTAGGGTACTTTATTACAGCACACCTAGAAAACTAATACAAGCTACTTTGGAAAACAGTTTGGCATTTCCTCAAAAAGTTAAACGTAGAATTACCATGTGACCCAGCAATTGCACTCATAGACATATACCCAAGAGAAATGAAAATGTATGTCCACACAAAAACTTGTACATGAATATCCATGACAGCATTATTCCTATTAACCAAAAGATGGAAACAACCCAGAGTCCATCAACTGGTGGTATACTTGTGCAATGGAATATTATTCGGCAATAAAAAAGGATATGCCTTGAAAACATTATGCTAAGTGAAAGAAGCCAGTCATGAAGATCACACATTCTATTAGCCCATTTATATGAGATCTCCAGCATAGAGAAATATGCAGAGACAGAAAGTAGATGACTGCTCAGGGCTGGGACAGGGGTGGGGGAGGGATGGAGGGATTGAGGAGTGATAGCTATAGTGGACAGGGTTTCCTTTCCAGGTGATGAAAATGTTCTAATATTGACTGATGATGGTCACATAACACTGAATACATAAAAAAACATTGAATTGTAAACTTTAAATGGGTGAATTGTATGTGAATTATACGTCAAAAAAAAAAAAAGTAAGAAAGAAGGCCCTTGACCCCAGAAAGAGTTATTACGCACTTGGCACTGTGCTTGGTGCTGACCAACACAGCAAGGACAGACATGGGTCGCCGGAAGCAGCAGGCCAGCAGTTCTCAAATGTGGCTGCAAAGACGACCTACCTGGAAGATACAGTTTGCATACAATAATGCATGCCTTTTAAGTGTGTAGTTCAGTGAGTTTGACCAATGTATAAATCTGAATAACCACCACCACAATCAAAACAAAGAACATTTCTATCATCCAAAAATAGTTCCCTTCCATCCTTTTGCCTTCAATCTTCCCACCACCCCGGTTCCAGGAAATTCCTAATCTCCTTTTTGTCATGGGCATTTTGCCTTATGGAGAATGTCGTAAGAATGGAATCATCCAGTCCATCCTCTTGTGTATATGGCTTCTTTCGCTCAGCACAGAGCTTTTGAGATTCATCCACGATGTTGTAACACTAGTTCATTCCTTTGAATTGTCGACTAGTATCCCACTCAACAATTAAATAACGTGGAATACAAATCCTGAGCCATTCCTTTTAAATCCCCAACAGAAGATAAACAATTGAGGACAGAAAGAACCCTCTGTGACATAAGGGTGGGGACTAAGGGAGGCTTAGAACTTGCTTCTTTCAAGAGATTTTGGAGGAGAGCTGGGACCATTATATCACAATTTGCATGTCTATCCACCTGTTATGGAATATTTGGCTTTCTCCAGTTTGGGGCTATTGTGAATAAAGCTGCTGACTATTTATGTACAAGTCTTTTTGTGGCCTCATTTCCATTTCTCCTGGGTGAACACGTTGGAGTGGAATTGCTGGGTCACATGGCAAGTGTATGCTGAACCTTACAGAATGGTCAAACTGTTTTCCAGAAAGCTTCTACAATTTGACACTTCTACCAGTGGTTGTCACTTTTAAAAATCCCAAATGCACAGGTCATGCCCCAAACCAATTAAATCAGAATCTCTGGGGAGTAGGACCCAGACATCAGTATAGTATTTAAAGTACACTAAGGTGATTCTAATGTGCAGACCAGGTCTCAAATGAAGTCACAGATCTCAGGTACCCTGAGGCAAGCAAACAAGCAAAAGACACATTATATTCGCCTGCATCGTGTTCCTCACTCTTCCTTGATGATGGGGAGAGAGAAGAGGAGCAAAACATATGCAAGTATCCAGTTCTTTTGTTTGTTTGTTTGTTTGTTTGTTTGTTTGTTTGTTTGTTTGTTTGTTTAAAGTACTACATATGTCTCTTCCCCATCCCCCATTGACACACACACACACACACACACACACACCCGCCAAAGTATCCAGTTCTTGACACCAGTGCCCTCAGCGAGTTTTGTTGGTCTCGCAGATTCTCCTCACCTACAATGAGTTAGGAAAAGGCAGGAGGAATACAAAATAATAAATATTTCTCACTTTCTGACAACTTACTTTTGAGCTTGACATTTTAGTTGGGTTATTATTCACAGTGCTCACAAGAGCACTACAAAATAGGTTCTACTGTAATCCCTGTTTACAAATGAGGAAACTGGGGCTCAGAGAGGTGAAGCAACTTGCCCAAGGTCACACAGTCAGTTACTGATGTAGTCAGGATTTAAACTCAACATTCTGTCTCCAAGGCCAAAGAGCTTCAAGCTGAGCTCAGAGCATTCGATGGGGCCTGGGGCCATGAACCTCCCCCAACCCAGCTATTCCAGGTAGTAGGAAAACACAGCAAGCCTCCAACACAACTGAAAGAAGACTGCAGGTGTGTTTATGAGAGAGCAGGAAAGGTGATGTGTTATGTGACTGAAAGGTGAGGATTCATTATGGGATTTCCTCTTCTTTCAAGCTTAAAGAATGGGATTTAAACCCCTATAGTACAGAGGAGGAGACCAAGTCATTGCTACAGCCTCCTCCTTCCCCCCACCTGGTACTTGGGATAGGGAGGTGCCGGCCCTGGGAGGAGGGGAGGAGAGAACCAAAGGGATGGGTCATTTACCTGCCCAGCAGCTGCCTGGTCCTTTCACTGAACTCTTATCTGACCTGGAAAGCACAATGAGCATTTTGCTGGAAGGAGTTGTTACTGTCAGCGATTTCAAAACAAGGGACAAATCAGGAGTTTAAAAAATGTTTCTCAAAATGTATCTTGGGATTGGAGGAAATGGTGTGGGCTATGCAGGTACTCTCTGTTATCTTTGCAACTTTTTCATAATTCTAAAACAACTCAAATTAAGTCTCCTTAAAAATAACAAGTAAATGCATAGTACCTGGAGATGGCAGAATCATGTAGCAGTGAGGAGAAAAGCCAAACAGAAGGAAATCTGCTATGTGTATACACACTGCACACGCTAAATAAAGTAGAAGACAAATCCCGGGCCATTCATTTTAAATCCCCAACAGAAGAGAAACAATTGGGGACAAATAAGAACACTCTGGGACATAAGGGTGAGGACTAAGGGAGGCTTACAACTTGCTTCTTTCAAGAGATTTCAGAGGAGCGCTGGGGAGAGGGGCTACCACGAACTGTGGTGCATTTCAAGGGCCTGACCCAGCCCCTTCTCTATATATACATCCTCTGTTTCTCTCACTGCCTCTCATTTTCTCTTCCTTTCTCACCTGCTCTCCATCCATTTACCCCAGGGCAGTGCCAGAATCATGTGGAAGGCCATTGTGCACAGAGGTCCTTAGCCAAGGTGGAGACCCTCCCTGGATCTCAACTGGGATCTGCTAAACGGGGTTACCATGAGCCCTGCCCACCTCACAGAACTGAGAAGGGGAGTGAAAATGTGTGTGCTATGAAGTTCTGTTGTAGACACAGGTGATTCAATATTCAGAACAGGTCTGTTCATAACAGCCCAAAACTGGAAATAACCCAAACGACAATCAACAGTAGAATGGATAAATACATGTGGTTGACTCAACACAGGGAATATAACAGAGCAATAAAAAAGAATGAACCACAAGAACACAGATGAGCCTCCCAGACATAATGTTGACTGAAATAAGCCAGACACAAGAGTAAACATACTGTATGATTCAATTTATATGAAATTTAAAAAGAGGCAAAACTAATCTCGGATGTTACAAGTAAAACCAACAATTACCTTTGGGGGGGATATTGACTTGGAGGGGAGCATATGGGCTGCTTCTGGGATGCTGGGAATGTTCTAGATCCTGATCTGGTTCATGTATATGTACCAACTGATGAATTCGTGTACTTGACAGTATGTGAGTTATAGCCCAACTAGAAAAGGTAAATGACTAGAATTACTGTTTGGAGCATCTCTGTGTGAGGAGATGGGAGGGCTTTGTGGAAGGGAATTAAAAAGTGGTTTTGCTGTTCCTTTTCTTTCCTGTTCTCATCTGTCCCTCTCCCCACCCTCTCCCTAAGTGGAACCTCTCATTTCTCAACATTCCTTTATTCTACCCTCTTTTACTCCTTCACTGGAACCCCTACTATGGACCAGGCACTATTCTAGAAACTGAGGATGCAACATATCTTCTACCCTTATTGGTGCAATGAACACGTATTTAACACCCACTCTGAGCTGAGCACTGAGGCCCTCCTCTACCACCACTGAGCATTTTCTCTCAAGCAGGTCCAAGTGGCGAGAAACTGGGCACAGACTATCCAGCCTCCTTCCTAGTCTTCACCTGTGGTTCCAAAAAAAGGAGAATGGTACCTACTATGTGCAGATGTGCATTTAATCCTCTACAACCTAGCTCACATAACTGGAAGGCAGCAGGAGGTAGAGTTCAAACCCCAGGTATGTCTGATCCCCACCCCACTCCCATGGTCTCCCAGGAGCCAGGTCAGCCCTCTCTCTGGGCATCTGTAGCTGACAGCTTCTAAGATGGCACCATGGACTCTTGCTTCCAGGTATTTATGTCCTTATATAAACACGTCAATGGGCATGGCCTGTATAACCAATCAGATATTGTAGAAATTACAGTGTTTTTTTCCAAGGCTAGGAAATAAGATATCTGGCTTCCACCTTGCTCTTTCTTGAATCACTCACTCCAAAGAAGCCAGCGCCATGTTGTGAAGACGCTCAAGCAGGCCTGTGGAGAGGTCTGTGTGGCAAGTAACTGAGACCTCCTGCCAAGAGCCAGCCCCGACTCACTAGCCACATGAATAAATCACCTTGAAAGTGGATTCTCCAGCCCCTGTCAGGCCTTCAAATGACTACAGGCCAGCTGGCATCTTGACTGCTACTGCATGAGACTCCAGGCCAAAACCTCCAGCTAAGCTGCTTCCAATTTCTGCCCCACAGAAACTGTATGAGATAATAAACATTAGTTGCTGCTTTAGGTTACTAATTTGGGGATACTCTGTTACATTGTATTGCTACATATAATTAATTCAGCCCCTCTCTGAGGCATGGGTTCATGCTGTAGGAATAGTCTAAAATGGGTGGGGAGCGTCCGGCCCGGGGGCTATATAAGGCCCACAAAATCATTTGGTCTGGCCCTGCCAAGGCATTAGGGGTGAGTTAATTAAATGCTTGACCAAATATAGCAGGCTAATTTTTAAGTTGATAATTCTGTATGGTCCAAGAATGATGTTATAAATATCCAAATGGCCCTTCGTCCAAGAATGATGTTATAAATATCCGAAAGGTTCCCCGCCCCCGGCCTACAAGGTGGCATATGAAGGCATCCAGAACAAGCCATTTACTGGAGTGGTGGCCAGAGCAGGCTGAACTTGAGAGGACAAGGGAGGACCAACCTCAGCAACAAATCCCCAGTGTGCTGGAGAAGAACTGTGAAATAAGAGACCAAGCAAAGCAGAAATCCTGGCGCCTTCTTCCTAGAAATTTCTCGCACACTTCATCTATCATAGTACAGTAAATGGAACCACGTGCACCCAGTTATTCTGGCCAAAAACCTGAGAGAGATCCTTGAGCCCATTCTCTTTCTCACACCCAACATCCTATCCATCAGCCAGGCTCTGGGCTCTACCCCAGAATGCACCCCAGACCTGTCCCTTCTCACAGTCTTTCCTATGAGCACCACGACTAAGCCACCAGCTTCTCTCACTGGGCAACATCAGTGGCCTCTTGGCCCATCTCCCAGTGACTGCTCAAGGCCAGAGTGGCCTCCTTAAAGTGGAGATCTTCAGATCATGTCGCTCACGCTCAAACCCCTCCAGGGCTCACTAATCTCCATCACATCTTTCAAGCCTGACAAGCTCATCGCACCTCAGGCCTTTGCACTTGCTCTTTTCATCTCTAGGATCATCCTGTAACATCAATTGGGTCCCATCTTGCACAATACTTCCTCTGAGAAGTTTTCCTGGGCCACCTAAGCCTAAGCCCTCTCTAACCCACTGCTCTAACTCATCTCCTTATGGGATCTGTTTGCCTATTTACTGCCTAGAATGACAGTCCCACAAGTGCAAAGGCCTTATCTGTCTTGTTCACCTACTGCAGTGTCTGGTGCACAAAAAGAGCTCCGTACACATTTGCTTACCGAGTCCCGTCTTGGGTAGAGGAATGGATGAGAGGACCCCCAAATGGTTGTAAAACCCAGAGGACAGAGCTCTGCTGTGTGCTCTGAGGCTCACATCACCCTTCTCCGCAAGAGGAAAAGGCAGGCCAGTAGTAAGCGCTGTGGTTTATGGGGAGACTTGCCAGCTGGGTGGGGCTCACAGCACCAGTGGGTCCCCTTTGCTGCAGAGGAAAATCCTATAACAAACCCCATCTGTCTGTCCAGCCACTGCCCTGCCAGTCCACCTCGCTCCTCTGGTTGGCCCTGGCTGGGCAGAGCAGTGTTGCTGAGCCTGGTGTATCCTGAGCCCCCAGCATGTGTCAGAATTGCTAGGCAGGCCACACCCCCACCCAGAAGTCACCTTTAGCACCCCTCTGTCTCCAACAGGAGGTGACTGTGCAACAGGAGGCTAACTCTGTCACGCCTCTCCGGGTCTCTGAGCCCCCCATTGGCCCTATTCAGACCCTTCACTGGCAGTACAATCATCCCCTTATCCTCTCTAACTGTATCCACTGCTGCAAGAGATGGGAAGCTAAGAGGGAAGGCAGGTGAGGATCAAAAAGAAATGTCTGCTGGTAGGCAAGAAGGGGTAATTAGAAGAAAGTGCAAGGCCCCGGGACAGATATGACTGAGGAATTACACTCCGATGCCTTGGGAAAGTCATTCAACCTTTGGGTGCCTCGGTTTCCTATGGATCTTTTGGCCTGTTTTATGCTCTGATGGAATTAAAATAATGAAATCCGATAATGCATTGAAGTGCTTTCTAAGGTCAAGGCACTGTACAAGATGTTAGTTAGAGAAACAAGTGTTGCCCAGCTGGTGTGGCTCAGTGGTTGAGCATCGACCCATGAACTAGGACATCTCCGGTTCGATCCCCAGTCAGAGCACATGCCCAGGTTACGGGCTCAATCCCCAGTAGGGGGTGTGAGGGAGGTAGCCAATCAATGTCTCTCTCTAATCGATATTTCCATCTCTCTATCCCTCCCCCTTCCTCTCTTAGTAAAAAATAACAAATAATAATAATGAAGAGAAACAAGTGCAGGAAGGGCCGCAGGGAGGAGGTCGACTGGGAGAAATCAGAAGGTTCTGGGATGAAGGGTGGAAAATCTCAGCTCTGGATAAAGAGAACAAGGAGGGGTATGGAGGGAGAGGCAGTAACTCAATCCCCACCGTAGGAAGCAAAAGCTGAGGGAGGCAGAAAGGCGGAAGACAAGGAAGGGGCAGACACTGTACAGATGTGCCCCCTGAGAGCCAGGCCCTCTGCACCTCTGCTAGGAGAACACTCCAACCTGGAGTGTACAGGTGGGAGATGCCCCAGCAAGGCTGTGTGCTTTGCTTGAGCAAGGTCCCGCAGGAGGAAGTGGGTTCCCTCTCAGACTCCCTGCTCCATCAGCACCCTTCTCCATGGTAACACTTGAGCTACCAATTGATACTAATCCACTGCTATGCTTCTGAGGGCCTACCCTGTGTCAGGCACTGTGCTGGACACTTCACACACATTATCCCGTCTCATCCTCATAATAGCTTTTTCTTATTCCTGCATCCTTGAGGATGAAACAGAGGCTCAGAGAGGTTACATGACTCAGCCAAAGTCACCCAGCTAATAAGAAGGGAGAGAAAAGCAATAATAGGGAGAGTGCAAAGATTGACTGCGTCTGAAAGGGTAAGGCCAAACATCTCCACCTCCAGAGAGCTGATGGGTTGGGATGGATTATTTGGGAAGGAAATTACTCCAAGAAGCCACCACCAGCTGCTCCATCACCCCTCTGTCCTGGCCTGAGAGGTTGCAGCAGGGGTCCAGCCAGCCCGGCCACCCAGGCCACCAATTCCTCTGGTCTTCTTGTCTTAGTTTTCCTCTCCCACCAAGATCAGCCAGGAAACACTGATGGGGGAACTGAGGACCAAAGTGGGACCTGGTCATAAAGAGAGTAGGATGGTCCTTCAGGAGGTTCCAGGACCACTGCGACCTTGACCTCCACCCCTTTCCCACCTCATCCTCACTTCCCCTACCTCTGCCTTTTGCACTCCAGGTCTGGTGATTGCGACCCCTCCCGAGTTTTTCTAAGCTGCCCAAATCAGACCAACCAGGGCTCTGCGCCACACGCAGAACTGAAATGCATCCCCTCCCCCTCGACGCCCCCACCCTCCCAGAGAACTAGGAGAAATACCTACAAAGGCCCCTCTCTCGGAGCTCAGTCTCCACCAGCAACCTCCAGGAGCGAGAGAATGGGAGCCGCACCCTCCACCCAGATTCAACTCGCTCCCCCCTCCCCCCCCCCCGCCCCCTCCCCCAGGCCGTCGCCTTCACCTTGACCTGAGCCGGCTCCTGCCCTAAGCTTTGCATAAACAAAGAGAGGAGGAAGGGACGACCCCAGCACCGCCCGCCCCACCGGAGCCCCCTCTCCAGTCCAGGGACCCGAGCCCGTCAGTCGCTGAGCCCCCGTGAGGGCCCGCGGCCCCTTACCTTGGCCTGGCATTTCCGATGACAGGAGAAGCTGCAGACTGCAAGAGAGCGAGACACAGAAAGAAAGTTTAGCCGCGAGGTATGAAATGGAAACTCCGGCGCAATCTCCTCCCACCCCGCCTGCAATCGCGCTCGGAAGGGAAGGAGGGGAGGAGGGGCTCAGGGAGGAGGGGGCGGCGGGGGCGGCGGCCGCAGCTCCCCCAGGGCCTGCGGGGCGGGAACGCCGTGACTGCGGACCGAGGGCTGGGCAGAGCCTACCCCAGGGCCAGGGCCCCTCCGGCGGGCGTGGGAAGATCGGAGGAGCAGGGGGAGGGGAGGGGACCTAATCCCTGCTGGATCCTGGCTAGGTCCAGAGGTGGCCAGGACCCAGGCGGACCCGCGCCAAGGAGTAAGAGGGGCCTTCTCCCCTTACACACACCCAGCAGGCAGCCGGCACCCGGAACCACCCTCACACTCACTCACCCCCAGAGAGTCACACAGACCCAATTCATGGTGCGGAAGAGGGCCCGTGCACATATACACACACATTCACAGCCATACACACTCACTCATAACCACATACACCCATGCAACCCACGCACTCAGCCATACAGGCACACATAGCCATACACATACATACATATAGCCTCACACATGCACACCCAGTACCCAGGAGAAACCTCTGACTGGGGTGGCGGGGGGCGGCGGGGGGGGGGGGGGGTGACCAACACACACGCAATTTCATAGCAGACCCTCAGAGTGCAGCAGTCGGACAGACATGTGGACAGATGCTCACACAGCATGACTTGAAACACACACACACACACAGAATTTGCTCCCCCTTCCTACCACCAGAAGCTGGAATCAAATTTCCTAAGGGGTTCCCTCAGCCTGGAATGTCCCAGCCCTGCCTGCTCCACCCCCAAGGCCCTCCACCCAAGGGCTTGGTGGGCCCCTCCCACCAGGTCCCACAGATTGGGTGCGGAGTCCTGAGCTGAGCTTCTGTACTGACTTGGCCTTCTTGGCTGCCCAGTACCTGCTGAGGCAGGTGGGTTGGGGACACTGGAAAGGGGGAGGCTGGAGAGCTGCCCTGACTCCAAATCCTGGACAGCCACAGCCCCTGGCTACAGCCAGCTGTCCAGGCCGCCCCAACCTGATTCTCAACAGTACGCAGAAGGAGACACGGAGGCACAGATGAAGGCCCAGAGCTTCCCAAAGAGGTTCTGGGGCTCCCCAAACTAAGGCTTCTGATTTGTCTGTGAGTGTGGGGTTTGGGGAAGAGCTGGGAGGCACAGTGGATGGAGACTGGGATGTGGCCTTGGCCCGGGGCCCTACCCTGGGACCATGTTCTCCCAGAGCCTAGTCCTGGCCCCAGCTCAGGCATATGACTCAGCCAGTGCTGAGCAAGGCTTTCCTGACCCCACCAGCCAGCCCAGCTCAGAGACGCCTCCGCCCCGGCCACGTCAGGACATAGCCGCCCTGGCCACCCAAGTCAAGTCATGCCCATCTGGCCAGCTTTTCAGCTTCTCTCCCCCCCGCCCACCACCCCCACTGGCCCAGGTGGCAGCACCCCTCCAGAAGGTGTTTCCATTTTGACAGCAGCGGTCCCATCCCCTATGCCTTCTTTTCTGGCCCTGGAATGTGGAATTGACAGCCTCAGGCCTTGTGGCCTGAGCTTCGACTTGGCTCTCCCAGCCAGGCTAGTCCCCCACCCAGCACTGCCTCCAGCCAGAGGGACCTTTCCCCATCCTCCTCTAATCAAACCCCAGGCCTTCCAGAATAAGTCCTGGGCCCTCCTCTGGAGGCCTCGCTCACTATCCCCCACCTTCTACTAGGTATTATCAGAGAGGACACACCTCCCGCCACTACCTTGCTTCCTAGGGTGTGGGCCTTCAAGGGAAGGGTCTCTCTCTAATGCACGTGCACACTACACAGAGCCTGGCACTCAGTAGAGGCTTAGATGTTGGCTGAGTTGGACCTGACTGAAGAGCTCCCTGAGTTTATGTGCACCCCCACTGAATCATGCCCACCACCACACTTTTTTCCTGAGCCACAACCCTCCCCCGAACATCTTATATTCAACCAAGAGGCATCCCTAAGTGTCCACTCTGGGCCTCCCAACCCCAGTTTAGCCACACACAAGGGAAGCCAGGCCTCCGTCTCCCTCCAGTGTCCTTCTGACAGTTCCAGTGCACTAAGCTCTTGCCTACCTCAGTGCCTTCACACTTGCTGTTCTAGCTGCCTGAATGCTCTCCCTCAGTCCAGCTCTCCATTGTTCACCAAGCCAAATCCTTCTTTTATTCTGGAAGCCCCTGAAAGCCATCTTCTCAAAGAGGCTTTCCCAGACCACCCAAATTACAGTAGGCTTCCCCATTATTCTTTATCAGCAGCACCCTGATCATTTGTTTCTTGGCATGGCTCACAATCTGAAGTCATTTGGGTAATGTCCGTTTCATGTATGTATAGTGGATCTCCCCACACTAGACTTGTGAGGGCAGGAGTATGCCTGTCTCACTCACACCATATCCCACTACCTAGAACAGTGTTTGCTCTAGGCCCACAGCACCACACAGCATCTTTGTGCAAATGAGAAAAAGTCCCCCCTCTGGGTTGACCAGCTGTATGGATACACAGCTAAGTACAGTGTCCTTGTGGGAACAGCAAGAAGGTGTTTATTCTCCATTGGGGCCCAGCCTTGTACCTGGGTCCATGGCTTGGTGAGCATGGGCTGATTCCAAGAGCTCTCTTTGGAGCCTTTGGCACTAATGGCCTACGTGACCATACAGGGAGCCCTGCTTGTCACACAGTGGGCAGACACTCAACAAGCGCCCTTGAATGGAGGGCAGATGGAGAAATCATTGGGCAATTGCAGTGCAATGGGCTGAATGCTCCCTGTGTGCTGGAATGCAGAACTTGTCCTGGAAAGTGAGGAGTGAGGAAAGACCTCCCCCTGGCCCCCGCCCAGAAGACAGAAGCTCAGCAAACTGAACTCAAGTGGCAGGTGTGGCCAAGCCCTGGAGGACAGAGTTTTACACCTTCAGGCCTGGCTGGCGTGGCTCAGTGATTGAGCGTTGACCTATGAATCAGAAGGTCACGGTTTGATTCCCAGTCAGGGCACATGCCTGGGTTGCAGGCTCAATCCCCAGTGTGGGGCATGCAGGAGGCAGCCAATCAATGTTATCTCTCCCTCTCTGAAAATAATAAGTATATATATTAAAAAAGAAGAAGAAGAAGCACCTGCCCTCAGTCCCCCAGGAGACTCTCTTGCCCTGGGCCCCTCTAGGGAAGGTATCTTTACATCTTAGTCACCTTTCTCAGGGCTTCTCCCAAGGGCAGCATTTCCTGCTCCAATGTGCATCCTCCTGCTACAGTTTGAAACTTGGCCCTGCCATTCTGCACATGTGTTACAGAAAGGGAAACTATGGCAGCCAGCCTCCAGGGTGGCCCCGGTGTTTCTCGCCTCCTGGTATGCACACCCATCTGTAGTCCGCTCCCATGATGAATAGGGCTGGTTTGTGTACCCACTCGGATATTGGAGAAATGATGATTTGTGACTTCTGAGGTTGTCATCAGAGGTTGTCACTGTGGCTTCAGCCGTGGTCTCCTGGATCACTCACTCTGGAGGAAGCCAGTTATGTCATGAGGACACTCAAGCAGCCACATGGAGAGGGCCATGTGGTGGACAGCGAAGGCCTCCTGCCACCAGCCGGGGCCAACTTGGCTGGCATATGACAGCGTCCCGTAGAAGTGAATTCCCCAGCCCCAGTCAGGCCCTCAGGTGTCTGCACCCCAGCTGACGTCTTGACTGCAACTTTATGCGACACCCAGGGTCCAAACCACCCAGCTAGGTCACTCATGAATCCCTGACTCCGAGAAACTTGTGAGGTCATAATTTTGTGTTAATTTTAAACTGCTAAGCTTTGGGGTAATTTGTTACACAGCTAAAGATAACTAATGCAGAAACCAGAGGACAGGTTCCCTCAGAAAGCAAGCAGACAAAAGGTGATGCTGGGAACTGAGAACAGATGCCATTTCCTGAGTCCTTCCTTGCACCCTGGGTACCCACATGCCCCTTTCTGTAACTCCTTCTTCCCTGTCCTCACCCTGCCAAGAAATCTGTCATCATGGCTCAGAAAGTAACTCCAAAGAGGCTGTTGAATCTCAAACATCCTCCCCAGCCCACCACTGTACCAGTTCAGACCAATTGTCTTTCCTCCAGCCTGTCTCTCTTTAATCCACAGACTTACAGACCATTCTCAAGTGCAAACTGATCATGTCACCAGCTTAGAAGCCTCTGTCCAGCTCCTCAGCATATTTACCTAGACTTGTGTGGCCTGGTCTTGCCTCCATCTCCAGCTGCTGCCCCAAAGAGATCTGTTCCTGCCATACCAAGTTCCCCAGAAGAATGTTCAAGTCTGCAAAAAGCAGACTCATAAACATCCTTCAAGGCCCAATTCAAAAGACTCCTCTCTGGGTAGTCAGGCATTCAAAGATGGTCCCTCCCTCCTCTGTGCTCCCATATCCCTCAGCTCACACCCCTTGGAAAGCTCTTGACACCTCGAGGACTAAGTAATCCTTTATGATTTGTTCTCTCTCACATCCAACTGCTGCTCTAAGGAAGGGAGATCCTGTTCAACTCTACCGCTTGGAATCCTGCCCCCCACCGCCCCCCCCCCCCCAGCTGAGGGTCTGATGTACAGGTGAGACTCAATAAATATGCAGTAAATTTCAAACTGGAAGGATTCTCTCCAGGCTAATCCCCTGAGACCAGAGCTGACATTGTGGGGTAATGGGATAGATATGAAGGAGGGTGGGAGAGCCCCCCTCTTCATTCAGCTCCAGCCCCTGCTGGGAGAGGGCCAGTAAGGCCCATGGTCAGTGCTCCCCGAGTGTTTTAGTACAAACACCGCTTATGCTCAAGCCTGGTAAGGGGGGGGTGGGGAGACTAAGGGACTGCATTAATCCTTCATCCATTCATCACTGGTCCTGCTGGCTGCGTGTAGACTGGCTCTCAGCTCAGAAGATCACACCCTAGCTCTGTGATCTGGGGCAAGTTACTCAACCACTCTGAGCCTTCATTTCCACATCTAGACAATGGGGGTCCTAACAGCATCCACCTCACAGGGTTGTTGTGAGAATTAAATGAGTTAATATGTGTGGTTGGCCCAGAGCCTGCTTTCTATAAGATGCTGTTAGCAGCAGCATCTTCATTGTGTTCGTTGCCGGCTCTTCTGCTCCCCCCTCTGAGTCAGGAGACCTGGGTTCCAGGCCTGACTGCTACACAGGCTGTGTGACCTGAAGCAAGTCACTCCCTGTCTCTGGGCCTCAGACTCCAGCTCAGAAAATAAGGCACTCAACTGGCACCTCCACCTGCATCCTTGTCTTCATCGGCTGGCTCAATGTTTAAAACACAAAGACTTTTTCTTAGTTGGAATGCCTTTGACAGAGCAGCACAGGGTCCCCACCACGCCCTGCTGTCTCACACTCCTTTGCCAGCACTACCCCTGAAGGCTCTTGTGTTCCCGCCCCTGGAACAGATGGTCTCCACGCACTCTTCCAGCTGTGAGCCCAGCCTCCCCCTCCTGGCGTCCCTTAACACATCTCAGGATCAACCTCACCTGAGTGGACGGTGGCCTCCCCCAGTTCCGAAGGAAGGTGGTGGCCTCTCAAGACAGTGGCCCTGCAAGATGAAGCCCCCTAGGGAGCGACCCTGTCAAACCAAAGCTCGTGGAGCCGTGGGAGCCCCATCTCCACCCATGGGTGTCAACACTGCCCCCGTGCAGCGCACAGCAGCTGGCCTGAGAGGGCACTGGAAACCCCATTGTGGGGAGAGTTACCTGATGGGCACAGAACTCCACCCCCAGTCCCAGCCCTTGGCCAGCTTCTGCCTCACTAGACTTCGTATACTCTGCCCTGGAGTGGCTTCCTGCCTCTCGGGAACACAGGAAGCCGACATTGTTGGGATCTAAATGGCCTTTTCCTCCTGGCCTCGGGTCAGAAAATGAGCACAGAGCCTCGATGTGCACCTGAGCCCAGAGCTGAAGGCCCACACTCTGAGCCCACCTCAGCTCCTTCCCCAGCTGCCCACCTGCCCACAGGGCCTCACAGCCCTGCCCTTCCCTACTCATCTTCACGCTGTCCTGGAGGTGTGTAATAGTTTATATCATGTATCAACTTGGCTAGGCCATGGTACCTGGTATTGGTTCAACATTATCCTAGATGTTTCTGTGAAAGGGTATTTCGGGGGGGGGGGGGGGGGAGGATAAGATTAACATTTAAATCAGCAGACACTAAGTAAAGCCATTACCTTCCAGAATGTAGGTGGGCCTCATCCAATCAGTTGAAGGCCTATATACAACAAATGGCTGATCTCTCCAAGCAAGAGGGAGTTCTGTCAGCAGACTGGTTTTGAACTCAAATGGCAACTCTTCCCTGGGTCCCTAGCCTAATGGCCTACCCTGCAGATGTTGGGCTTGCCAAGCCTCCACCATGGCATGAGCCAGTTCTGTATAATAAATACCTGCCCATCCATCCATCCGCCCACCCACACATCCTGTGAGTTGTTTCTCTGGAGAACCCTGACTCTTACAAGGTGTCTCAGGGCAGTGGGCATGGTGTGGTTCTGAAGTTGGAGCAAGAAGAAACCTGTAGATCGTCCCATCCAGTGGTTTTCAAACTTTTATTTTTGCAGCCTATCTCTCTTTCAGATGAGCTCAATGAGGAATCTCAATGATATTCGTTCATATTTATTTAATACTTGTTATATGCCAGGCCCTGTTCCGAGCACTTTGTTATCTCATTTAATCCCTGCAGTTGCCGGAGGAAGGAGTCCTGCTGCGTGTCCCATTTTAAAGGGCAGGTAACCAAGGCTCAGAGAGGTGGAGCAATCTGCCCAAGCTCTTACTGGTAAGGGGATTTAAAGCTGGGATTTAAATCCAGGACGTCTGAGCCAAGTGCAAGACCACCACACCATCCTACCTTTGAATATATTTAACTCCTAAAACCTGAGCTGCTTTGGTTGAAGTGTGCAGGTGTTTCAAGGCCTCAGCCCCTGAAGCTTTTCCTTGGGTTTCCCCTTTTCCCTTTCCTGTCAGGCCTCTAAAGTAGCTCCAAAGAACACAACTCCTTTCAAACCCATTTGGAACCTCTGATCTAGTCCAGCTCCTCCTTTAGAGAAATGGAAAAGCCAGTCCCAGAGAGGTTAAGTGTCTCACCACAGTCACACAGCAAGGCTGCCTCTGATGACTCCAAGGAGGTCCTCAGACACAGGGGAGAATCTGGAACCCCCGGTGAAGTAAGAGGAAGAAGGAAGAGCTCCTGAACCAAGGTTTCTCCAAATCCAACCAGTGAGGGCTTCTGGGTAGACTTGTCCCATTAAGGGCTGGATTGTCCTCCCCAGGTACATCCCACTCTGAGGAAGCTTCCTCCATCTTCCAGGCTGACTAGAGGCATTGAGAAAGGAAGTAGTCTACGTCTGGGTCCCAGACCAGGTCCAGATGGCAGCTCTTGGGCCCTTGAGCTGGTATTCTGGTCTCTTCCATTGAGTTTCAGCCTAGTGGGAGGCTAGTGCCCTTGAGCAAGGCCCTAGACCCCTTAATGCACTGCCCCCAGGACCTGTGGGAAACCCACTGTTTGAAGTAAGGAACTCCTACACATCCCTCAAGACCCAGCCTACATATGCCCACCCTGCTAAAGCCTGACAGGAACATCTCTGTTAAGTCAGAGACAACCTTTCTTGCATACCTCTGTGTCAGCTTTGCCACCGTGTTCTGAGATCGGCTGGTGGCATGTCTGTCTTCCCAGGTCAGGGGCTGGGTCTTGGCACCCGTACCTGACACAGCATCCAGCCTAGAGGGCGCTCAGTTCATCACTGTGCCTGCAAGTGAATCAGCACCTGCACTGGGAGACTTGTCCAGCCTATGCAGACTCCAGCAGGGAGTTTTCAGGCCCTCCCACTGTCTGGCCCAGACCCTTGTCTGTAGATGAGGAAACTGAGGCCTGAACAGGGAAGTGACTTCTGAAGTCACAACAGCTGTGTGAGTGACAAGGCCAGAAATAGAGCCCGGGCACTGACAAAGGCCCTGGGCCATTGTCCCATCCACCTCTGCCCCACTCACACTAGTACTCATTTACAGCCACACACAGAGCCTTGGTGTTCCCCACCATAACCCCCTACGGGGCAAGGACAGGGTTTATTATTAACCCCGTGGTGCATGGGAGGAAACAGGCTCAGTGAGGTAGAAGACTGGCTGAGGACTCACAGTGACCTCATCGCCTATATATATCTGTCATACTTACACCCACATGTCTCACCACCTTCGTTCTTCATCTGCCTCGTTGGTCCTTGAGTCCTCTCCCTTCCCTGCCTGGTCTCTCACCTCACCCCCTCAGCCATATTGCATTAAACAGTGAAGTGCAGGAGGGTGAGAAGTGGAAGAACCATCGAGGTTATGGAGCAGGGTGGCCAGAGGGGACTGGACGAATGCCCCAGCCTCTCAAGTTCTAGCAAAGTGTTCTCGCTGCCCCCGCCTGCAGCCACATTCCCCTCAGCAGCGCAAGCTTTGGGAAGACTATAAATCCAGAGCCTAGACGTTCTATACACCCCACCCACCCATCGCCCCTGGCTGCTAATCCAGAGGGTTACCACGTGAGAGCCCGAGACTTGAAATGAAGACTGGAAGAGGAACCAACAAACCCTTTGGGTTGGGCTTGGTAAATAAAATGTGGCTTGGATTTTAGTCCACGGCTGCCCCCTCAACCAGGGAACCACTCTTACCTGGTAGCCCTGGATGAATGGACCGACAGAGGGAGGGAAGGAAGGAGGAAGAGGTGGATGGATAAGGGGCCTATCCATCTCATACCACCACAACCTCATGGTTCCAAAGCACAGAGAGTGGGCCCGCTCGTTCAGCTCCTACCAGTAAGCCCAAGTGGTCCCAACCCTGCCCCCAGGCCTGGTGACCCCGGCCCTCTTACTGACGACCCTCCCTTGCTGGGCTCACCCCTGGCCCTTATGTGGCCCAGTCCTGACACCTGGTGGTGCCTCTGGAGTGTGGCCCTGGCTTTCTTCCCACTTCTCACTAACTCACCCAGAGCTGCCAAACCAGCCTGGCAGCTCACTGGCCACCTCACCTCCACACCAGGTTAACACCCGGCAGAACCAGGTGAAACTGGGGGCATCCCTGCTCACCTTGGGAGCCTTCCATTCACCTGGGTCAAATTCCCTCCTCAACCTGGACCCTCGAGCCAGGTCAACTGGGAAGCGTAGGACTACAGACTATCACAGAACATAAGGCCAGAAATGTGCCGGTCTCACAGTGAGTGTGCTGGGACTTCCTTCTACCCCACCCCTTGCTGCCTCCTTTCAGCACAGCTGTGGGAGTCACTGGGGTGAAGGGAAGGCACACTGGGGAAGGAAGGAAGGAAGGAACTGGGGGGAGGGTCAAGGGCTAACTTAAGCAGGTTCTCGGGTGGGGTGGTGATACAAGCAAAATACAAGAACCCACCCTCAGCAATTCCTTCCAGACTTCACCCAACTCCCACCCTAAACCACCGCCTGACCAGCCAGAACTCTTAGGAGGAGGGTGACACCATGTGGCTGATTTTGGTATTGCAAAAGTTCCCATTGGCCCCTACACTCAACCCCTTCCATTAAAGGCTTTATAGCCCTTTGCCTATGGAATGCCCTCCACATGCACAATCACACACACACACACACACACACACTCACACACTTCGATACACCCACTTCACCCTCCGACATCAGCTGAAACTCCTGGTCAGAAGCCTTCCCTCCTCCAAAGAGCATACACCCTGAAAACCCCACACTGGCCTAGCAGCTGTGTGCCTTGCCAAGAGATTTACTTACTCTGAGCCTTGGTTTCATCTGTAAAACAGATGCCATGAGCAATATATGGGAGCATGCATGCAAGCCATCTAATTTTAAGTGCTTCAACAATTGTTCACTAGGCTCTGCTGCCCAGCCTCCCAGCTCCACTAGGACGCTGATATGAAGGGAAGAAAGGAGAGTCCAGGTGGAGTAAAGGTGCCAGGGCAGGCAGGAACCCAGCCCCTTTGGCATACCTGGCATACTTGGCATTTCAGGAACTCTGCAAGGTGCAGCTGGTTTAAGTATGGACTTGGGGGATGAGGAGAGATGGGTCGGAGAGCTGGCAAGGGGTGGGTCCTGCCAGGCTCGCAGCCATGGGAAGGGGTTTGTCCTTTGTCTAGAGCAGTGGTTCGCAACCTTCCTAATGCTGCGACCCTTTAATACAGTTCCTCATGTTGTGGTGACCCCCAACCATAAAATTATTTTTGTTGCTACTTCATAACTATAATTTTGTTACTGTCATGAATTGCAGTGTGAATATCTGATATGCAGGATGTATTTTCATTGTTACAAATTGAACATAATTAAAGCATAGTGATTAATCACAAAAACAATACGTAATTATATATGTGTTTTTCGATGGTCTTAGGCGACCCCTGTGAAAGGGTCGTTCAACCCCCAAAGGGGTCGCGACCCACAGGTTGAGAACCGCTGGTCTAGAGGGTAGTGGGGGCCCAAGGCTTTACCAGGGAACTGACATAACTAGGTCTATATTGAGTCCCCCTGCAAGCTGCCAGGGAGGGTGGATTAGAGAGGTGGGTCAGGAAACAGGAGGCAAAGGGGCCACAGTCAGTCGTCCAGGCGAGAAATGCCGGCAGCCTATAGGGCTGCAGAGAAGCTCAGTGACTCAGTTGACTGATGGGAGATGGGGGTGAAGGAGAAGGAGGCATGTGGGGGAGGGGGGGAAACTGGGTGGGTCATGGTGTCAGTCGCCGAGATTGGGTACAGGGGTCTCCTGCTGATTTCACTGTGTGATGTGGGCCAAGACACTGACTTCTGGCATCAGTGACAGCCAAACACCAGGCTATTCTAGGAAATCATGAGAACAATGATTGAAAAGCCTGTCAGCCAGCAGCCTCCCCCACCACCACCACCCCTAAGTCTGATTGGGGCCTCTTAAACTCACCCCTGAGCTGCCACAAGGGAAGGACTGTGGCTTGGTGTCTTTGTAGGACTGCCGGTGCCAGGCACACAACACTCACACACCTTCCACACACCATCCATGTGCCAACTCCACGTGCCCCCCACACAGCTTCCACATGCCATTCGCTCATGTTACACCAGTCATCCATGCACAGGCTACATGCCACATACCAGCCACACACATCCACATGCTTGCCATCCTGTGTGCTCTGCATCACCCCCCAAATGAGAACCAGGCACCAGGTGGAGACCCCAAAGAAATCCGCAAAGCCAAGTCCCAGCCTGACTGGGTCTTGGCTTTCTCATTCCCAGGCCATCTCATTCCCAGGAAGACATGCCCCCACCCCCCTGCCCCATTAGCTGCTCACCTTTGCAGGTGCAACCCTCCCGGGTGATGACTTGCCGGCAGATTCCACAGGGCTTCACCTTCTTGAAGGTCTTCACCTTGAAGTGGTGAGTCTTGGGGGCCTCCAGATCCTCTGGCTGTGGGAGAAAAGGCACAGTGATCAGCCCTGGCGGCAGGCTGGGGTCCCAGGAGAGGAGTGAGGGGGGTGGGGAAGACATAGGCAAGGACTAGGGAAAGGGAGAGGCAAGAGCCCTTTCGGGTGTCATAGGCCTGAGCCTGTTTCTGAGAGGAGGTGCCCAGGGAAGGAGAAAGCTGTGGGTGGGACCCAGACTCCCAGGTGGGGTCAGTGTACTGAGACCTAGAAGACAACTGCAGACCCCAGCAGCTGGGGACCACAGGCCCCTCCATGGTTTCCTAATCACTTTTTTTAATTTGCCTTATTAACAAAGTACACTCATTTAAATGTATTGCTCGATACCAATTTTACACATGTATGCCCCATGGACCATACCCCAGAAGGTTCCCTCATGGCCATCCCGTTCACTATCCTCCCCAGGTAAAGACCAAAGATTCACTTTGACAGACTTTTAAACTTCACATGAACGGAATTATACATATGTACTCGTATGCCTGGCCTCTTTCGCGCAGTCCTATTCTGTGAGGCTCACCCGTGTGGTTGGTTACACAGAGCAGTAGCTCCTCCTTTTCATTGCTGTGTAGCACTCCATTGACTAGAGCTTATTCCTTTATCCATCTACTGTTGATAGTCCTTAACTTTTTATATATATATATATATATATATTTTATTGATTTTTTACAGAGAGGAAGGGAGAGGGACAGAGAGTTAGAAACATCGATGGGAGAGAAACATCAATCAGCTGCCTCCTGCACACCCCCTACTGGGGGTGTGTTCACAACCAAGGTACATGCCCTTGACTGGAATCGAACCTGGGACCCTTCAGTCCGCAGGCTGACGCTCTACCCACTGAGCCAAACCGGTCACAGCAATAGTCCTTAACTTTTACCCGTGTGCACAGAATGCCATGCCCCTCAGTTCTCTCTCACCCTCACTACCATCCCCTGCCCCAGCCCAGAAGTCTTCTTCCACCTTTATTTTTATTTTCGATTCTTTATATTAGGAAGATCTCAGTATGTTAAATATTCTATTTAAAGCTATACCACCACACACATCATATGAGAGGCAGGCTAGCAGTCCAAGCCTTCTCTATATCTGACCTACCGTGAGCTCCTGGACCAGTCAATCACCCTCCCACCAAAACCGGGGGCATCATAAGGTGGGGCACCACACCCCTCGAGCTCTGACAGTCTGTCCTTTGTAACAACATATAGGCACACACCCTGGGAGCAAGCCCTGCACCCACGCTGCTAAGAACCACCCTCCTCCCGCTTGAGGTCCCCCGTTCAGAGGACTCCCCAAAGAAGTCATCCCTGCCTGCAGGCTCCATTCCTCTCCAAGGCGCCTCACTGTGGTGTCTAACCTGGTCCACTCCCTTGCTCCAGCAGCAGGGGCCACAGAACACAGACACTGCACTTCCCTCCTTCCCTCTCCCAGGCACAGAGCTTCCAACACCGTCCGCACGCACGTGGACACACACAGAGACGCAGTCACAGACCCTGCAGCTCCAGGGAGGGGGTTCTGCTCTTCCAAGTCCCCTCTCGAACCCTGCCTCAGGGCCTCCCAGCTCCAGGACAGGGCTGGAGGGGGCAACCTGTCCAGAGCAGGAACGGTGACAGTCTCACACACCCAGCATGTCCAGGACTCCTATCTGAAGACGCTGTAGTGGTGAGTCCTGGGGAAGAGACTGAGCCATGAGAGACACAGAGAAAAACAGACAAAATGAGAGCGAGACAGAAAGCCAGAGTAACAAAGATAGAGAGAGACTGTGGAGGGGGGAGGGGGAGAGAGAGAGAGAGAGAGAGAGAGAGAGAGAGAGAGAGAGAGAAGACAAGACAAAGACAGAGTGAACAGAGACAGAGACAAAGAGACAGGCAGAGAGAAGACAGAGAAAAGCCACAGGGAGTCAGACCGAGAGGAGAAAAAAGACCAAGATAAAGGCAGAGACAAAGAAAAAGACCAACAAGCCCACACAGAGAACGTGGTAGATTAGATAGACACACACAGAGACTATAAAGGGAACCGGAGAATCAAAGGGGCACAGACAGACAAAAGGACACAGGAGCCAGCTTGAAGGGGCCCCCAAAGACTAAATCGGGGAAGATCTGAGCATCAAAATACATAAGACAGGAATGGCTTAGATGAACCCATTCTGATATGTGAAATAATTGGATAAATGGAAAGATGAGGAACAGGGTATTTATAAGACTCAAAGCACCTCCCCACATCATACTTGTAAATTACCAGGGGGAAATGTAACTTTTCCTGGCAGACTCCACTTCAATCAAGTGATCAAAGGTACCGGCACCAGTGGTTGTGTGCCACAGGGGGACATACAGAGAATGAGCATCGCTTCTGCCACATTCCTGCCAAAGAAACACAAGCCCAAGCTAATCACGAGGGAACATCAGCCCAGCCCAAACTGAGGGACAGTCTACCAATCCACGGCTTGGACTACTCAAAAGTGACAAGGTCGTGAAAGCGGAGGAAAGACGGGGTGGATGTCCAGACTGAAGGAGACTGAAGAGGTGCGACAGCCAAATGCAATGGCTGCTTCTGAACTGGATTCCTTCCATGCCAGGAAGGACATCATTGGCCATCTTATCAGAGGACGAGATGGTAGTCACATATCAATGTCAGTTTCCTGACTTTGATGGCTGTGTTGGGTTAGGCAGGGGAAAGTCCTTGTAGGAAAATCAGGGAAGCATTTAGGGGTGGTAGGCATCGTGTCAGCAACTTACTCTCAAATAGCTCAAGGAAAAAGAAGGTCGCCCCGGCCACATGCCAGGCGGCTCAGTCGGTTGGAATGTCGTCCTGTGCCCCAAAAAGGTTGTGGGTTTGATCCCCGGTAGAGCAACCGATCAATGTTTCTTCTCATCTCTCTCTCGCTCGCTCTCTCTCTCTCTCTCTAAGCATGTCCCCGGGTGAGGATTATAAAAATAAACATATCCTCAGATGAGAATTTTTTTAAAAGGGTCTTTGCATTGCATTTGCAACTTTTCTGAAGTTTGATATTGTCTCAAAATTTAAAGAGACAGGCAGATGGTGAGAGACAGACAGGAGCAGAGGCAAAGCCCGGGGAGAGGTGGGGAGCAGAGAGTGGAAGGGACAGGCATGGGTGCCAGGAGCCCAGCAGTGTCCTCTGGTGGCTGGGCCAGGCAGCAAGGCCTGGGTCTGAGATGCCAGAGAGCTGGGTTTTAGGAGCAGAGCTTCCAGCTTCCTCTGGGGTGGGTGAGCGTGAGGGCAGAGCACTGCTCAGCCCTGGCCTCACTCAGTGTCCCCATGCCACCAGGAAGGGCAGGAAGTCCCTGCATTCTGAGGTCTCACCAGCCCATTTTCCCATCTCAGCTCCTGGCTGGGAGCCTCCAGGAGATCTCTGTCGCAGACATTCCAGGGAGGGGGCCCAGCCCAATGTCAACTGCAGCAGCCCAGGCCTGGGGTGAGAGGAGGGGCAGGGAGGGGACTTGGGGTTCCATTTAAGGCCTGTGTGAAGAGGCAGGCTTTCAGCTACAGGTCAATCAGCTCAGCCCTACTCTGGCACCTCCAAGCCCACCCTTCCCACCCCACTAAGTCAGGCAGAACTCCCTGTTCCCAGCTTACATCCAGACTTCTCTGCCTACACCCCAAATCCAGGCCTTCCCCCAAAGCCCGGGGAAAGAGGCCTCCTCCCAAAGCCTAGCTGGGCCAGTGGAATCTCATGAAAGAGGGTCCTGGCCGCCCCGTGAACAGATGGGGAGCAGGCGGAACCTTCCATGCTGACAAGCAAACTCCGTCTTCTCTCCTGGGCCCTGGGTTTGCCTGCCCAACCCCATAAAATCTGAGTTTACAACATCTCTCCCTTCACAGGCTCAGAAAGCAGAAACAGGGTTGCAGATACACTCCCCCGCCTCCCTCACACCCCTCCCTGCAGCCCCGACAATGGCCCAGCACACTGCTGCCCCAGCCCCACCCTGTCCTGTTCTCCGGCTGATGGGATCCTAGGATGGGAGTCTAGAGACCTGTGCTCTAGGCCAACAGCCTTGAGAAGATCAGTGGCCTTCTCTGGGCCTTGTGGTCCCAAATGGAAATGGGGGGTGGGCAGAGTAGGGGAAATAGTGGGCCAGTTTGCAATGGAGGGCAGGACATGCTGACGTGTACAGAGAGTGAGATGTCTAATGAGATGCCCCTTCCATGCGGGGCTGGAGTACCCCGGGGGCAGGGCCACCCCTGGACTGTAAGGACTCTGCCAGCGCTGGCTTCCCTGGGCACAGAAGCGGTGTCTGGTGACCTTAGTGAGTCAGCCACACAGGTCTGAAGGGCTCCAGGATGATGGAGGAGAACGTCTAGGCTGGGTAAGCCTCTTATCTGCAAATACCTGAAGGGGCCGTCATTATAAGGCGGCACCTCCGTGACCTGTGAAGTTACTGAAGGCAAAACAAAGCCCAGCGGGCAGAAGCCGGAAGGAGGCATGATGAGACACGGGCTGGGGAGAACGTCCCAACAATCACATGTTGAAATCCTGACAAAAAGAAAAACAGGGGTCTGGTACCTATCCTGCCCTGGCCCAGGGCTACTCTGCAGGTACAGGCAGAGGGTGTGAGTGAGCCCCGCAAGTGCAGAGCTCCATGGCTTGTCATGGCGATGACCACCGTTTTCCTGACAAGTGGCAGACAGCCTCGCAAAGCCCTCCCAGCCGCTTCTTGCTGGATTAACCCCTAAGGGGCCTGAGGAAAGGCAGGGGCAGAGGAGGCACTGCCACACCTCCCTCCAGAGCCAGAGCCCAGACAAGGAAAGTGGTCCCAGCCCAGAAGTCCTCCTGCCCCATCCTCTAAGCCCAGAGCCCTGGCCCTGTGACAAGCCCACTCAGCATCAGAGGGCTTTCCTGGCCCTCAGGGGGTCCTCTCCCTCCCAGCCTCCACTCAGCCAAGCTGGCCTGCCAGAGGCACGTCCCAGCCAGAGGGGTGTGGCACATCTGGCTTGGACAGCCTTGGCAGGAGGCCTTGGCCCCGGGATGGGAAAGGCTGTTTGTTGGTTCCTCCCTGCCCACTGGGAGGGGAGCTGGATGGGGGTGGGTGGAGGGGATGATAACCTAGGGGTCCTTCAGCTCAGGGGCTCCTGCTTCCTCACCAAGGACCTTCCCCAGCCCTGCACTCCCCCACCCCCCAGCCCTCTGTGCCCAGCACTAGGACCCCTGGATGACGTGGCAGGAGGGCAGAAGTCTGGGAGCCAGTGAGCCTCATGAAAAAGAGTCCCCAAAACTCAGGCCGAGGACAGCCCTGGAGGGTCATCTCCCCTCTCCCTGCCTCCTGGCCCCCAGCCCTCCATGTCTCATCACCTCAGGTTGAGAGGCCAGGGCCTGGCTGGCATCAGCCATCATTTCTAGGGCGGAGACTTGGACTCACAATGGAGAGGTGGGCCTGCATCTGGGAGTCCCCTGAGCACCTCAAAAGCAAGCTACCCCCAATCCCACCTCACCTTCACATACACACCAATGTTCCTTACCCGCCCACCCACCACACACAATCCCCTAGCCAGCTAATGTTCTGACCGGGGTGTTCTTGGTCACCCCGGGTGGAAAACTCTGAATCACTCTCAACTCCTCCCTGCCCTCCACCCTCCAATCAAACCAGTTGCCAGACTCTGTGAAATTTGCTTCCTAAACATTCTCTCTTCCCTCCTGTGCTTGTTAATTCCACTGCCTTTGCCCTCCTGGAAGCCTTGTCCTTTTTGCCCAGAGCTGTTGCAACAGCCACCAGGACCCGCAATACGGTGCCCCCACACATCCTCTACGCAGCCTCCAAGGAACACAGCTCTCTGAAGTTACTGACACCACCATTCACCCCAAAATGCTCCCATACACCCAGGATACAACCTGCACTCTGTGGAGCCAAGAGGGGAAGCAGCTGGCCCACACCCAGCCCACTTTGCCATCTCAATCCCCCGCACCTACTCTCCAACTCCCTGCCAGGCAGCCACCTCTGAGCCTCTGCTCTGCTTTCCCTCTTCCCAGGATGTCCTTCCTCCCTCCTCGGCTTTTAGCTTCTAGGCATCCTCGAAGGCCTCAGTCCCACTTCATCCCCGCAGGAAGATCTTCCCAGGTACCCCCTCCCCACCACCACTGTCAGAATCAACCTCCCCACCGCTGTCTTCGTTTTTTGTTTCAAAAGCTAAAAGCTCCTGAAAAGATAAACTCGTATATGCCCTTCACCTGGATTCACCCGTTGTTAACATTTTGCCACTTGTGCCTGGTCTCTCTTTCTCTGTGTCTGTCCCCTGCCCCAGTATAATCGTCACACTCGGGGAAATTCAACAACAGCACCATACTATCCAACATTCGATTCTTACTCTAATTTCTCCTTTCGCCCCAACAGGACTCATTCTAGCTGGGTCTTTGTTTTGGTGTTTATTTTGGACTCGGGACCCAATCAAGATCCTGTATTACATTTAGTCGCTGGGTTTCTTTCATATGCCTTAATCCAGGCCCACTATCCCCCCCCCTTTGATTTCTCTTTTATGACATTGATGTTTTGAAGAGTCCCCACTAACTGTGTTGCAGAATGTCCCTCAGTTTGCATTCGTCTGCTCACTTCCTCATGATTCAGGCTTAGCATCCCCAGGCATCCTTTCCTGTCCTCAGTGGCACCTTGGTGCCCCATCAAAGCCCTCCAGGCAATCTGACTCACCTCTGCTCCCCCACATAGCTGGTGACCCCGGGCAAGTTGCTTAACCCCTGTCTGCCTCACTTTACTAATCTATTAAATGGCTAATAATAGTAACACCCATCAGTTGCTGTGAGGATCAAAGGAGTCAGTGCCTGAAAAGCAGTTGGAACAGCACCTGACACATAGTAAGCATGGCCTGTGTTTCATATTGTCATTGTTGTGTGCGCACTGGACCGGCCCTGGGGTGGCCCATGTCTGCAATACTTCTGCTCCATGTCCCCTGTGTCCCAGGACAAGTCTGAAGGAGCGGATCCAATGGAGTTGTTGCCACGTGTCCCCCTGGGTAATTACACCCTGCTCCCACTGACCTGCCCTCCCAGGAGAGAGCCTGGGGTCAGCCTTTCACCAGCTGCAGACACAGGTGTTGGCATTGCTGACTGCAGGAAAGCTCTTTGACTCTGAGCAGGCCTGGCTCTCCACAGGAGGGCAGAGGGTGGAGAGCGGCACTGAGCCCCTCCCACGGGACAGAGGAGCACGTGGAGAGTTGGCAGCCCAGGATCCCATCTGGTGACCAGTTCCTGGACTGGATGGTCTCTCCCCAGCATCTTGCTCTCGCTCTCTGTCTCCCCCTTGGCTCCTTCATAAACTACGTCCCAATATTTCTGAGCCTCAAGTCCTGAGTCCCTTTTTGTGCCCAAAAATGAAATCATCCCCTGGAGGGGGAGGGCTCAGTGGGGGCACAGTCTGAGCCTCATTAACGGGCTGGTGCCGGGAGAGGCTGGCGCTGCTCCTCGCTGACTCCTCACGACGTCCTGCCACGAGGCTGAGGAGTTGCTCTGGGACACAAGGCACACGGGAAGGCAGGGGGGAGCAAAGATTCAAATCCAGGCCTGTCGGAGGCAGGGTCCCAAGTCCCTAACCACGACAACCACCATTTCCCACAGTCTGTCAACAGCGGCCTGTCGGGGGCCTTCTGGAGAAGACCTGGCAGTTACATCTTCTGCCCAAAGGCCAGCGATTGGCCGGCTCGGCCGGCTTAGCCATCCTCAGCCATTCTCACTTCCTCCTCTCGCATCACCAAGTTCTCAGCTTCATCTTTGGATCTAGTTTAAAGCTCATCTCCAAGAGTTCTCTCCTGATTCCTCTGCTCCCTCCCGGCCAGGTTAGGCCCCTCTTGGTAACACCCATCTTATCTTAACCACCAGCCTCAGCACAACACCTGCAAGCTTCTCGAAGGAAGTTGGCGCTCCATGGCCCATTGTGAGATGGATGGACTGGTCCAGGGCTGGGTGCTTAGATGGCTGAATGGCTGGGCGGCTTCTTCATCACAGTCCTTCCCCAGTACCATTCCCTAGCCCTGGCTGCTCCCTAGCAGTCCCCTTCACCCAGCGCTCCAATGCCCCCACCCCACGTCCTTCCTCTTTTCAGGAACCCATCAGCCATGTGGCTTGGGCAGGAATCCCTTTCACCACAGCTGGAAACTGGAACGAGTTGCCCTCACCAGTCACAGAACTGCAGTGAGGGTCAAATGAAACTGTACACAGTAAGGCACAGAGAGGTTAAATAACTTCACACACACACACACACACACACACACACACACACACACACACGCACCATTCCTAAGTGGCAGAGCCAGTATTTGGGCCTGGGCAGGCTCGCTTCAGCATCTGAGCTCTGCCCACCGTGCACGCTGCCTGCACATGCCTGCCTTTCCTGGGCTTTCACATCGCTCTTACGACCCCATCCACTCTGGTCCCACATGCCCTGCCCTGGAGTATCCCAGGATGGACATCTGTAGATGGGGGGCAGCAGACCAGATGCTAGTTCTAACTCTACTTTACTGCATAGCCGTGCACCATGTATGTATAATAAGAGCTGTCATATCTCAAGCTCTTACTGTGAGAGACACTTTTCTAAGTGCATGTGTGCATTAGCTCACTTAACACCCAGCATCCCGCCCTAACCGGTTTGGCTCAGTGGATAGAGCCTCGGCCTGCAGACTGAAGGGTCCCAGCTTCGATTCTGGTCAAGGGCATGTACCTTAGCTGCGGGCACATCCCCAGTAGGGAATGTGCAGGAGGCGGCTGATTGATGTTTCTCTCTCATCGATGTTTCTAACTCTCTATCCCTCTCCCTTCCTCTCTGTTAAAAATCAATAAAATATATTTTTTTTTAAAAAGCCAGCATCCCTATACGTAGATGGGGAAACTGAGGCACAGAGATGTCAACTACTTGCCTAAGCTCACACAGCTACCAAATGGCAAGGCCAGGATGAAACCCAGGCGCCACACTCTGGGCCAGCACACTTCCTCCAAATGCTGCCGAAAACCAGTGCAGCATTTCTCCCTGCCTTTGTGCCTCAAATGTCATTTTAAAAAACTTTGCAAAAAGAGGGTTTATGTTAGACCCTAGTGAGTGACATGCAGCCTGCCTGGCTCCCAACACTACAGTCAGGAGGCCCCGGATGGACATGGCCCTCTCAGGCAAATGACACTCCAGAGAGAGTGAGATTAGGGCCAGACTGGGGTCGACATGACAGGAACTGCACCCCAAGAATCCGGGGGCTCACGAGGACCCTTCTGACAAAAGTGTGTGCTTACTCCTGGGCAGGACACCAACTCCAGGAGAGAGAACACTTCATTGTCTGCAGCTGCAAGTGGCCGCAGGGAATAACGTCCAAGTTTTGTGAGGTCCAGGAAAGTCCAGTGTCCAGCCCGAGGCTACACGGCTTGCTCAGGGCAGGGCCAGAGCTGCACTTAGCCCAGAACTGCCTCATGGCTCTTTCAGCCCCGCCCTAATATGCCCCTTCCCGGTTCCTAAGAGCTGAGCGAGCCCCTCTGAAAGGAAGAGCCTGCAGTCTTAACGCCATCAGCGCACCAAAAACCTCAATTAATAGGCATGTAATTATTTTCTAAATAAGCCATACTTGAATATGTAATGGCAAATGGGAGCAATTGCTAGAAAATCAAGTTATGCATAATATATCCCTATGCTCCTCGGCTAATAAAGTGCTTTTTATTCCTAGAGCTTGTTAACACTATGCACTACAGATACATCACTTGGATGAAAGGTTTGCAGCTGTCCCCATTCAGGGACATGTGCACACATAGACAGACATGCATTCATACTGGGGCACAAGGCCTATCTCTTCCAGGCCATGCCTCAACTTACCTCCTGGAAGCCACAGACCCACTCAGTTCTTGGCCCCAGAACAGCTGGGCAGAGTCTCTGGGAAGTCAGGTGCCTCAGAGGTGGGGCCCTGTCCCGCAACAGCCATCCCAGGGACACCCTCCCCTCACATGAGATCTAGGATATGGGGGATCCCACGAGCCAAACAGCAGGTTTCAGAGTAGGGCAGGGACCAGCATTTACTGAGCACTTACTACGCGCCTGGGCACCTGGTCTTTTGACATACATTACCACTCTCCCTACCCCAGCCATTTAAGATGTGTATTATTCTCCCCACATTACAGATCAGGAAACTGAGGCTCAAGAAAGGAAATGTTTTACCCAAGGCTGCCCATCTGGTAAATGATGGAGCTGGGATTTGAGCCTAGCCCTGCCTGGTGTCAAAGTCCTCTCACTTCCCACCACTAGGTGCTTCTCAGGACAGAAACAGCCCCTGGGAAAAGTCTCCAGGACCTCCACGCCCCCTTTCCACAATTGGTGCCATCTATATACGGCCTGCCACAAATATACACCCACTGAGGCCCACCCAGGAGGGAGGGAGGTAGCTGGTACACTGCCTTGGGCAACTGGAGGAGAGGACAAGAACCTTGACATTGCCAGGACTGTGCCCGGATCTGTCCAGTCCACACACCCCCAAACTCTGGCTCTCCCTGACATGGGGCATCCAGGCACAACCCCTCTGCCAGCGCACTACCTCAGCCTCTTCCCATTCCTGTAAGAAAAGTGCCCACTAGGCTGCACCACAGAGCTGGGGAGGGACAGAGGCTGGGATGGCACTAGGAGAGAGGGTAGGAAAAGTAGCAAGTGGAGGGGCTTAGAGAAGCCCAGTGGCAGCATCCACACCGCCCTGAGTTCCCGGTGCCTCTCCCAGCTCTTGGGGCGGGGGGGAGGGGAGGTTCGTAGCATCAGTAGAGCACTCATGACTGCCTCTCAGCAACTTCCTCCCCTTGTCTTCATTTTGCCCATGGCAACACTGAGGCTCACAAGGGCGAAGCACTGCTCCCGTGGCCTTTCCTCCATCCACAGTAGCACATCACCCCGGGAAGTGGAACGGCTACCCTCCACACACAGGGCTCCCTCACAGACCACCTCATGGAGGGGAGACTAGCGGGCCTGGAGAGTGAACTTGGTCGAAGATCCCTTTTACAGATGTCAACACCAGCCCAGCAAAGCACTGCTGCATCCTCTGTGCAGGACACTCCAGGCTCCAGGCACCTCCAAGCTACTAGTCAGACCCCTCCCCATACCTGAGCCCCAACTCCACCCAGACCCCTTCACGAGCTCCTCCCCCCCCCTCCCTTCTCTGCCCAAGTACACCTGGTTGCCCAAGTCCCTTTGCCCACACTGTCCTCAGCCTGAGCTCCCCTGGCCCACAGAGGGCCCTGCTGAGGACTGGTGGGAACAGGGAATGGGGCAGGAAAGGCCACATCTGGATTCCTGGCCCGAAGCCCCCTCCCCCAAGCCAGCCATCACTCCCTCAGAAACTAACATTAACCTCGGCCAGGGATGACTTCCTCGCCCTCCTGACCCCTGTGCATGCCTTCGCCAAGACAGCCCCGGAGCCCCTCTAAGGGGTCTCCAGCCCCTGCCCCCACCCCTCCTGCAGCAGTAAACCCTCCCAACCCCACTCTGCCCCTAACTGGCCTCAAGACTTTTAACCCTCACCATGTGGCCCCAGACGCTGCCTGCCCACCGCTCAGCATCCTCACCCCAACACATGCCTTCCTGAACCTAGGAACAAGGAGAGAGGAAGAGAACGCCATGGCTGCCTCTGGGGTGGGGGGGGGGGGAGGGTGAGTGAGGGGGGGAGGCTGGGGGGGATGGTTAGGGCCTATGGAGGAAGGGATGGCAACAGGTAGAAGCTGAAATTGGGTCTAGAAGGGATAAAAGTGATGGAATCAGGCAGAACTCTCCCCAGCATGGCTTTTTTCATTGTCAAAGTCAGTATCTCCCTATTCCCCAGGCTCCTACCAGTGCCCCTCCTCAAACTCAGGCTGAGCAACTAAAGGGTAGCAGGAGGGGCAGGAGAGGCTCCAAAAAGAAACACACTTCCTGGTGGCTTCCTTCTTCTTATAGCTCCTGTCTCAACTGGGGGTGAGAGCAGTGGGGTGGGGGTGTACTGAGCTGTAGAACCAGAGCCTGGGCCTGTTGATGGGGAAGGACACAGGCTGAGGGACTGCTCGAGTATGTCTGTCCTTCTGCCCATAGGGGCAGAGAGGCCCCACCACCCCCTACAACAGCCCCCCCCGCCGCCACAATGGGCTCTCAGACGAAGGATAAGGGGGTGGGGGTCAACACCCCAGCTAAAGCAGCCAGACCTACCCAGAGCATGCAGGACAGACAGATCCACGTCATCTTCGGGGGGCCCTGGATTCGGGCCACGTCCAGGGCCTGCAAACGACACTCTTGAGCTCACAGACCCTCGAACAGGCAGAAGAAAGCTCTAAGTCCCAGGCTGCTGCTCCGCGTAGCCAGCATCTGTGGGCCTCTGGCCCTGCCTGCCTCCAGCTCCCCGTCCCTCCTCCTCCCCCCACTCCACCCCCTTGTCCCAGCCTCCTGTCTCCTCCCTCCTCTAGGCTCCACTGGTGGCGGTGGGAGGCAAAAGCCTTGTTTTGCAGGGGGTGTGAAGGAGATAGAGCCAAGGGAAAACTACTAGAAACAGCCACCACCACCACCCCCCCCCCCCCCGATCCGCACCCCCACCCTCAGACACACAAGTCCTGTGAGCCACGAAGCTTCTCCTGCCTTCTGATCTGCTGCTGGCAGGGCTGGAGTCTGTTCTCCTCACTGCAGAGCCCTCCACCCCAACCACTGATGAATGGACAGACAGACATAGGACAGCACAGTCTGCACACCCCGGGGTTGCTTGGCACTGTCCCATCTCAAAGGACACACGCAGGCCTGCCTTTGAAACACACACTCATTTGCACACACTCAGCTACAGGTCTTAACACAAGAGAAACGGAGCCTGAGGCTGCCGGAGAATGGCCCCGCCCCCAGGCTGTGCATTTCATTCCAATTTTTTTTCCCTACTTCTTTTTTTCCTTCTTTCTTTTCTCCAAACATCTGTCCCAGCCCTTCCTGCCCTTCCTAAAGGGAGCCCCGCTCCAGGCTCCCGCGAGAGTCTGTTTTTCTTGACTGTACCCTGGGCCAACATTTGGTTTGCATTTCCCCACTTCCTCCTCCACCTCCCTCTTCCCCCTCCCAGGGCCCAGTTTTCACCTCCCACCACTCCACTGCCTACTTCTCCCCAGTGTCCCATGCATCACCCACCAGCCCTCCCCTCCCCTGTACCCTCCCCTTAGCCCAGGGACAATGGTTGGGGTCTAGAGGGTGGGAAGAAAAGGGGCACAGGATCCAAATGTCTTCTCAGGGAGCTCTGCAGAGAAAGTCAACAAAATCTGCCCCAGCCCTTACTGTCTCGATCCACATATACACATCTCAAAAAACTTTCCTGCCGGCGTTCTGGCCTAGCTGGACCAAGAGAGGGTGGGTGGAGCTGGTGAATCACCAGTTCTGCTTTTTGGAGCTTTCCAGGGGAGGACAAGAAGGCTCAGCCCCACCCCCTTCTGTAGACACACACACACCAGGACACACGGTCCAACTCACATAAACACACAAAAGGCCAAAGACAGGGCCACACCCAGAGTAGGCACTCTGAGACCATTTTCTTGGATGGAGTAAGCTGGCAAGAAAGCGCTCTTGTTTGTGCTCCTATGCAGACACAGGAGAGTGCTGTACGTGCCCCAGGCCACACGTACAACAGTTACATATCCCCTGCCTCTCTCCCCCACTCGCCCAGGAGAGGCTCTGTCCCTGTCTGTCAGCACCACACACAGTGCAACCCCAGGGTTCAGTCTCTACGGCCGGCTTCTCCCCTCAGGGGGACCTGCCCAGCCAGGTGTGCTGGCTCCCAGCCCACAGTCCAGCCAAGAATTCTACCTGGGATGAGAGGAAATCCCCGAGAATGAGAGGGAAGCATTCACACTTGGTCTGGGAAAAGGCTGTGATGTGGTCATGCAGGTGGTGCCCTGCTCAAGGGACTGGCACTCTATTGCCTGGTGATGCTGAGAAGTCGGGAGACACTGAAGCAAGTCTCTCATCTGGTCCTTCCTGGCCAGAGTTAAGAGTCTTTGATCTGATAAAGGGCGCCGGATCAGGGTCCCTTCTCACATCTCTCCAAGTCTTTCTGTAGAGGTATGGAGCTGCCAATGGTTCTGCCCCGCTTCCCTTGCCAGAATCGCAGTGCCCCTTGAGACCCCCACCTAAGCCTGCTGGGGCTCAGCTGGCAGTTTAGCCAACACTGAAATGGACCAGTGTAGCTGGCCCCACAGCCACCTCTGGGAATGTCCACACAGAGACACTCTCACAAACTCTCCCTCTCTGCTGGCTAGAACAGAGGGCAAGCAGGGAGGAGCGGCCTCTAGTGGCCTCTCTGAGAGCGCTGAGCCCACCCCTAAGCCACCATCCCCAGCCCTGCCACCCTCCTCCCTGCAGCTGTCTTGGGAGTTCTGAGAAATCACCTTGCAGCTTCCCAGAAATGCTAGAAAATGAGAGCAAAGACCAAATCACAGTAACACCAACTTGTCTGGCCTCCCACACAGCCCAAGGGGGCCCTACGGCCCCCAGGCCAGCTCCCTCCCCAGTCCTCTCAACTGGAAGTGAGAATGGGAGTGCAAGACCCTGGGTTAGGGGTCCCCTTGAAGGAATCCTGACCCCAGAATGCCTCCACCCCTCTTTTCCAAGACTATGGAGGTCTCTCCTGTATCTTAGCCAATCATTGTTGGAAGTTGCTCCTGCTACCTAACTACCATCTTCCCTGCTGAATGTTCAACTCTGCCACCTGAGGTGTCTCTAACCATATATAATGGCGCTGTTTCAAGCTTGTTATCTATTATTTATCCTTCACAGTCTGGGGTCCCCTCCCCCACCCACACACAGAGAAAGTGTCTTGGGCAAGGACATGTCCCATGTTTTGCATCCCCAGAGCCTGCCATACAGCAGGTTGACATACGTCATTGAAAAAGGAATGAATCAATCTATCAATCAATGGGTCCTAAGGAATTTTTCTACTCTGACCATCTACCATCCCCTCCCCAAACCTTTCTTCTCTTCCCCTCTGGCCCCCTTCAAAGGCTCTTGGGCCTACTTAGCCTGCACACCTTTGCACGGCCTGTAACACCCACTCATCTTCAGCACCATCTCCCACCACCACCCCTACCCCGAGCTCTCTCAAGCTGCAAACTCTCCAGAGGCTCATCCTGGGGTACACACCCCTGCCTGGACCAGAGCTTCACACACAGCAAACATCAGGTACCTGCTGGTGGGCTGGCTGGGTTTTCTGGGCTGAAATCCCTAAGGCCTCAGAACCCACCATTACCCTGTGCCACACCACCCACTGCCCTGGCCATTTCTGCAGCAGGTTTGTGCATAATTCCACTCTCCCCTCTGCACACAGAGCCCTCCCCGCTCACCACCTACTGCCCTCCAGCCCCTGGGTCAGCAGCCAGCTGAAGAAACAGTCAGGACTGCAGACTCTGGGGCTGGCCCTGGGCCCAGAGGCCGGCTGCGCTGAGGCAGCGGGAAGGGTGACTGAGGGCAGGAATGAAGGTGACGGCCTTGTCAGCCTTAGCCTGGCACTTCTCCCTCCTGGCCTCAGTTTCCTCACCTACAAAATGACCAAGCTGCTGGTCACTAAGGTCCCTTCCAGCTCCACCATTTGTGATGCCACAACTATCCAAGGCCAAGGTCCAGCTCCCTCCTATTCATTCTGCCTACCATTTGACACTTGTCCATCAAAAAGTTCTTCCTGTTGTCTAGCCATCTCTTATTGTGGCATCGAGCCTTTCCTCTGTCACCACTGGTCACAGAATCTGAGTGTCACAGAACATCAGAGATAGAAAGACCTCAGGCTCAGATAGTGGTCATGGTCAGGGTAACTAGTAAAGTTCAGAGCCTTCCGGGGCCCGGAAGAAGTTACATGAGAGGAGCAGGCAAGGGGTCTTTAGGGACCTAGAAAGGGCAGGCCCAGCTAAAGGGGATGCACACTCCTCAGGGAGAGCCACCGTGCCATCAGCTACAGAAGCGCACCCCGTCAGATCTTTTGATCTATCAAGAGAAGCCTCAAATCTATATCATCATATGAAATCTTTTCTATAAAATATGAGAGAAAAATGCAAATTTTTAAATGTTGGCGTTTTCTTTTTTTAAACCATTCTGCCTGCCAAATTAAACACGTCTGCCGCGGCGCGGGGGAGGGGGTTGCCTTTGGGGCACCACTCACCCAATCCAGCCCCCTTGTCTCACAGATGACAACACTGCAGGGGAGAGACGGGTGGGCAGGGATTCCCAGGAAGCGTCCAGCTGCCCGGGCCAGGTCTAGCTTGGGGCGGAGGATGAGGGTAGGAGGGAACACACAGAGGTCCAACAAGGACAGGGCTGCCGCAGGGGTCAGGATGAGACCAACTGGCTCCCTAGTGACTCTAGATGTTTTTCCTAAGCACCTGCTGTCCAGTCACTGTCATGCCCTCAGCTTTCTCCTGCCAACCCTGCAGCCCACTGCCTTCCACACTGGGCTGCATGCACCAAAACCTTCCTCCCAGCCAGCCCCAGGTGCCACCCATCAAATAAGGGGGTGCAGAGCTGGCACTGGGGTTCCTCTCCAATGTCCAACTGCAGATATCAAAAGCACGGGACACAGGAATCTGACACCAAAGCACTCGGCAACTGTATCTATACGCTTTTGTCCCCTCAGACTCTGCCACTCTGTCCTCTGCCCTGGGAGGGAGGGGGGGGTTGTGGGGAGGGGGGCGGGGAAACTAGCCAGGCATTTAATGTGGTACTGCACGTAAGCCTCCTACCGGTCCCCAATTCACAAATGCAGCAACTGAGGCGCAGAGAGGTACAGCAACTTGCTCAGAGACACACAGCTAATAGGTGTGAGAATGGAGTCCAGGGCATCTGGCTCCACATTCTGCAGGGACCAAGAATTTCCTATTGCTCCTGTAGCAACACAGTCACCCAGGGCCTAGGAGTTCTGGTCCCGTGTTGTAGTGATGCGTTAGCCAGCTCCCCATTCCTCATCCAAGGGCTGGTGCTGCAGCCTCAGAAAGAAATCAGCTACTCAGGCCCCGGTCTGGCTTGGATCAGGGGGTGATTCCAGGGGGGGGGGGGGGGGGGGACCAGCGGGACACAAAGGACAGTGCTGCCACATGGATCAAGATGAAACCAACTGACTCTCCAGTGACTCTAGAAAAGCCAACAAGAAGAGAAAAACCGTAGTCCTGGCAAGACCTGGGGCCCAGGATTAAGTGAGGACAGGGTCTGGCACCTGCTGCCCACAGGTAAGCCAAGTTACTTCATCTGCTCCCCATACACACTCAGCCTCCAAGCTCTGGATACTCAGAGCCCAGCAGAGCCTCATGTACCGCTGCACAGGACGCTCACTGCACAAGAGTACAGCCAGGATGTGAGTGGAGACTGAAGTCCCATCCATGCTCCTCTCATCAAGCCTGGCACAAGAAGCATCAGACCAAAGCAAGGGCACTTGCCCGAAAGCCCACCAAGGCACCCTATGGGTAGAGGAGGTCCTGCCCCTGGCCCCCATGCCCATTACTGGTGCAAGACTGAGGTCATTGTTCCTCAGTCTGGATGTTCCCTGGCAGGTAAGGCGAGGTTCCAACCAGACCCTGTCTGAGCCTCAGTTCCCCCAGTTGACACAGGAAGGAATATCATTCACATCCCGTTCCCCTTCCTCCCCACACTGGTGGGCCTGTGTGTGTGTGTGGGGGGGGGGGGGGGGGAGTGTCCTGCACAGAGGATGCAGCATCCTGGGTCAGGGGAGTGTCTGGGTCTAATTCCAAAAATTTTTAATAAAATCCTTCCCAGAGTCCGATTCAGTGATCTTGATCTCTTCCCCAGCTCTAATTTCCTGCCTGACTCGGGCCCTCAAAGGCAGGCGGAAGGCCGCTGCAGCTTCTCATCCAGGCCCTCACCGCCAGCCCGAAGCTCAAATCCTGGCCCAGAAGGTTAGGTCGTCCTCTACCTCTGCAAATGAGAGGGGAACAGATTGCTAAGTGGCCTGGGGTACCACTGACCTGGTCCTGCGTGGCCATTTCCCGCTGCCTTTTCTCAAATCTGAAAACCCGGAGAGCGCAGCATCTGAACTCAGAGCCCACTGGAATGTGGATGGGGCTCCATCCCTGCGGCCCACAGCTGCAGCGCCTGCCTCCCAGCCAATCCTGGGGGACGATGCATTGTGCTAGAAGATTTCAAAGCACACTGTGGGTGCTGGCACCTTTCCCCACTGCGGAGTGGCAAAGAGGGAAACTGAGACCCAGGGGCAGTTTCTCATGGAGTGGAAGGATGTTTCCCATCCAGATGATGGGAGAAATGGGTACTGGGAGAAATCCTTCCCTCCCCATTACCCCAGATCAGGCCTGCCTGAGGTCTACAGGAGGTGATCCGCATTGAAAAGACATCATCATAATAAAGATATCCTCGATTCTACTGAACACCTACCATGGAGTAGGCACTTTGGTAAATGCTTTAAAAGCATCTAATCCTCATAACAACCCATTCTATACCAGAGAAAACTAGGGTACAGGCAGACGCAGTAGCTTGTCAAGGTCCACAGCTAGGAAATGGTAGAGCCGGGCAGACCCGCAGACTCGTGCTGCAGCTGGCACTCCTAACCGGAGAGGTGCATTTAGCCCCCTCTCCCAGGACAAGGCCCCTCTGGGTCCCTGAAGGAGAGGACGGGATCAGAAGGCCAGGCCCATTACAGGACCCCAGTCCCTCACTGAAGGCCTCCTGGAGCTCAAGGTCATGCTCTTGGGGTTCTCTCTGCCCCTCAGGGGAGAATTTGAGGTTATGTGTTGTTTTTTCCAGTTCCTTACTCTTTGAGCCAGCTATGCCCCCACCTCTGCCCCCTCCCCCCTCCCCCCCCCCCTCCACACACACACATGCATGCACCCGGAAGGCACTGTCTCTATGATCTCCTCTGCGAGGATCCCAGGGAGAAAGGTGGTCAACCAGGACACCCCACCCGGCACTGCAGGTCCCACCAGACCCCTCAACCACTACCCCAGCTACTGCCCCAACCTGGTGCCCCAGCCCCCATCTTCTTCCCGTCCAGTTCCCGGGTCCCTCTATGCTCCTGAATAGATGGGAATCCCTCCTGACACCCACAGCCCTTCAAGCCCCGTTTCCATCTCACTCTGTTGGTGCCCAGCTTTCATGCTGGGTCCTCAGTGGGGACCCAGGAACTCACCCTCCCTTTCATAGAAATGGGAAGGATGCTTAAGGCCCCCAGGACCCCTGTCCCCAAATCTCCATCACCCTCCCACAGACCCTGTACCATCCTTCAGACTTCAAACCCGGGAGAGGGAGGGCCGTGCGCTGGGGAAAGGCGGCCACTCCCCCTTGTGGATCCCTGCGGCGGTGGGAGCTCTCCGGAGTCCCCAAACTCTGTTGACAGGCAGGCTAACAAGGGTCAAGACGGGCTCTCCGCGGGAGGTGGGAGGATGATCAATGGAAGCCCAGGAGGCAGAGGGAGGGGAATGCCCGTTGGGGTGGGTGGGGCAGGTGCTAGGTGAGGCGGAGAGAGCTTACCTGGCTGCGGAGGCAGAAGCAGAAGCGCAGGGGCAGGAGGCAGGAGAAGAAATACTTGCCCCATCCGATCACGCAGGAGAAGCACCAGCTCAGTCGAGTCATGTTGACGAGGGTGGGTGCCTGGGGCGCGAGGGTCAGGGGAAGAGGACTGGCTGCTGCGGGAGCGGATTTGGGGGTGCGAGGGGGGTGGGCGAGGAGGTAGACAAGAGCCCTGCCCCGGGGCGTCCTGGATCCTCGGCCCGGCAGGAGCAGCCCCAGTGTCTGGACCCCTCTACCCGGAGGAGGAGGAGCGAGGTGGGGGCCCGGCGGTGCGACCCCGACGCGCCTCCATCTCCCCGGAAACCCCTGCGGGAGGAGCTTCCACCCTCCGGGACTTCCTCCGCTGCTCCCTCTCTCCTGCCCTCGTGAGCGTGATGGCCTCCGGCCGGCCTGCTTCTCGGGCGGGCTGGGGGGCGGGCACAGGCACCCCTGGAACTTCGGAGGCGCAGGGAGCGGCGCAGAAGCTGGTCGGGACGGGGCGGGGGCGGCGCCAGGCGTCCACCTGCGGGGAAGGCGCAACGGCGGCGCGAGCCTGGGCAGCGGTGGCAGCATTGTGCTCCCGCTGCAGTGAGCGTGCGTGTGTGCGTGAGTGGATTCCCTCCAGACCGCCCTCCAATTCCCATATTGCTCCCCAGAGCATAATGTGATTAACTGAAATGGAAGCCACTGGCTTCCACGACCGAAGCCAAAATATCCATGGACCCAGGGGTGCACATGGGGAGGCTGAACACCACTGGGCCAGCTGTCCCAACTCGCTGCCAACCTCTGACCCTGCCCACACCCCACTCCTCTGCCTGGATCTCTCTCCAGCCGACTCCAGGAGAGAGGGAGCTCTGAGATCCCAAACACCCCACAGGTTGGAAGGGACCCTGCCTCAGAGGCTGGACCAGCTCAGATGAATGAGAGCTGGACAGGTCACTTCCAGCTGGACAGTCTCCTGCTAAGGGGCATGGGCTTCACTGCCCTGTTCACTTTCTGTGCTGCCTGTGTCCACCATCCTTCTCCTCCTCTGCTGTGCTCAGATGATGTGAACAGAGGCCTCTCGGAATATTGTTTGGGGTGACCGTTTTGTCACCCTGGAACTAAGGAGAGGGAAGAAGACAGAGGTGGGAAAGAGGTGCTGGGCTCTGACTGGAGGGAGAAAGAAATAGACACAGAGAGAGACAAAGACAGAGAGAGAGACAGGCAGGAGACCCACAGACATACCACGGAGAGGTGGAGAGGCAGCCATGAGCTTTGTCCCTGGTTCTGTTGCTGCAGAGAAACTGGGAGGGCAGCCAGCCAGCCAAGCCCAGAGAGGAAAGGAGGGGTGGGGGAGCTGCCAGGGCCTCTTCTGCAGCAACAGGCCACTGGAGCACCAGCCGGGTCCCCTCCCCCACACTCCCACCCTCTGTGGTCTGCACTCCTGGGCCTGGGCCTCCCTGGGCACCATCTCAGGGCCATTTTTCCTAGAAATGTTGTCTTCCTGACCCCTTCCTCAGGGAGGATGGAGACATAAAGACAGCCTCGTGGGGCTGTAACCAGGGGCTCCTTCCTGAGGAGCTGAGGTTTCTCAGCCAGCTGACCCTGACCCAAGCCCGCTTTACCCTAGTCCACTCAGCCCCCACCCCAAGACAGGGCAGTGGGCACAGCGCTTTGGGAGATATTGGGCAGAAACACAGAGAGGGAAAAGGAAGAGGAGCCTGCCAGTGTATAGCTAGAGAGAGGAGAAAGACAGACAGGTTCCTCAGTCCCTAACAGTCCTTCAATAAGGGGGACCCTCTCTCTCTCTCTCTCTCTCTCTCTCTCACACACACACACACACACACACACACACACACACACACGAAGGCTCTGTATGAAAACTGGTGAGGGGAGGGAGGAGGCATCAGGTAAGTGGGGTAGAGTCGAATCTAGACCCTTATTACCCTTATTACTTAAATTGTGGTTTGTGGATCACCAAAGTGAGCCCATCCCTAGCAGGCCCTGCCTTGTTCAGGCCCATGATCTCCAGCAAAGTGCCTGGTGCTGCTGAAGTTGGTTCCAGGCCTGAAGAGGTGGCCTTCTTCCGGTTTTTGGTTTTTGTTTTTGAAGGGGGGCTATCATCTCTACAGTCTCCCCACCCAGGCATGAGAGGAAATGGATTATGATGTGAGACTCAGAAAATGGGTTTTAATCCATAGCAAGTGGAATGAAGTTTAATGGAAAGGAATCACTTGTTGACTTTTTTAAATAGAAGTTCTTCAGATAGATCGGTGGAAGTGTGGCCCTGCCTAGACTAGAGAGCAGGACAAGATGACGTTCTTAAGAGAATTATTAAAGTCTTCTCAGCACTTAGGGCAGTGGTTCTCAACCTTCCTAATGCCACGACCCTTTAACACAGTTCCTCATGTTGTGGTGACCCCCAACCATAAAATTATTTTTGTTGCTACTTCATAACTGTAATTTTGCTACTGTTGTGAATCGTAATGTAAATATCTGATATGCAGGATGTATTTTCATTGTTACAAATTGAATATAATTAAAGCATAGTGATTAATCACAAAAACAACATGTAATTATATATGTGTTTTCCAATGGTCTTAGGCAACCCCTGTGAAAGGGTCATTCGACCCCCAAAGGGGTTGCGACCCACAGGTTGAGAACCGCTGACTTAGGGCATAAAGGCCCTCATCAAACATAGGAAGGAAAAGATGGGGGGTGGGAAGAGAAGGAAAAGATGGCTAAATCCAGCCCTTCCAACAAGCAGATCCTGTCAAAAGGGCTCAGAAGGGCAGAGAGTCCTTCATTTCCATCCAATGCCCAGCAGGAGGTGTCCTTAACCAGTGGCTCCAGAGAGGAAGCAAAGAGTCAGCAGCTGATGGGGACATGAAGTCAGGCCTGTCACTGCCTGGATCTTCTCCCCAGGTTCCCCTCCCAGCCTCTGGCCCACCACACCCCACATAGCTTCACGCCAGGTGTCTCAACTCCTAAAGGTCAATGTAATCCTGTCCTCCATGTGCACAACCTTAACAGGACACAGAAGTACATCTTGGGAGTTTGGTGCCTCATGGAAAAATCACAAGTCCTCTGTTCTTTTTTTATCATTAGAGGATTCCCAGAACCTCCTGGAAGGTTTCAGCAAGGACCCCCTTTGCTTCCTCTTTTACCTAAACTTGTATGTTTTGTAGGGGTGGGGAGGAGTCCAATCCCAAAAGGTTGCCTCTCAATCCCTTTCTCCCTCAGAGGACTCAAGGCACCAGAAACTGCACCTGACACCCGATAGGATGCTCGAGAACTCTCCCCTCCCTCCCGTCTCTCCTTCTAGGTTCCCTGAGCACCAGGGACAGAGATACAAGGCTCCATGGAACAGACCAGATTCGGATACTCAGACACAGGGGACCATGTATTAGATGTCAAAGCGTGGAGTAAGTGAGGAATCAGGATGAACCTGGGCAGGGCCTGCTCCATCAAATGGGCCTCATGTCAGACACAAACTGCTCTTCAGCCCCCATGTGGGTGCCTGATAATAGCCCCCAGCTCCTCACCTCTCCCTCCCAGTGGAGCTTTTACAAAGGTGGCCACCATCTTTAGAAGGTTAAAGGATTCTCTGGGAACTCCCTGCCCTGCCCAGGCTCCCTCAGACCCCAGGACTGTATCCCAGCTCTGCTTCGCCCCCTGGGGCCCAGCTCTTTCTTCCTTTGCCTCTTCTCCTTGGCTAGAGTCCAGGCTGGAGGCAGGTTGTGCTATGGGCCTGGCCAGGGCTTGAAGGAAGAAGAATTTCTTTTCCACACCCACTCTTGTTCACGTAGCCTGGGGACCCAGATGCTGAGTGCAGGCCAGGGAGGAGATATCAGAGTCTAGAGCCAGGGGTGGGCAAACTTTCTGACTCGAGGGCCACAATGGGTTCTTAAACTGGATCGGAAGGCCGGAACAAAAGCATGGATGGAGTGTTTGTGTGAACTAATATAAATTCAAAGTAAACATCATTACATAAAAGGGTACGGTCTTTTTTTTTTTTTTTTTTTCGTTTTATTCATTTCAAACGGGCCGGATCCGGCCAGCGGGCCATAGTTTGCCCACGGCTGGTCTAGAGCAGTGATGGCGAACCTATGACCGCGTGTCACTCCACGCGGTTTTTTTGGTTGATTTTTCTTTGTTAAATGGCATTTAAATATATAAAATAAATATCAAAAATATGTCTTTGTTTTACTATGGTTGCAAATATCAAAAAATTTCTATGTGGCACGGCACCAGAGTTAAGTTAGGGTTTTTCAAAATGCTGACACGCCGAGCTCAAAAGGTTCGCCATCACTGGTCTAGAGCCAGGTAGGATGGAGGCCATGCTGGCAGAGAGGGGGCTGCTCTGGGCCTTTCCCCCCAAGATTTCCCTGGGTCAGGACTGGAGGGCACTCTTTTCCCTGGAGAAACTGGAGAAGAAGAGGAAACTTCCCAGAGGCAGGCAGCGGAGGTGTCAGGGAAAACAGAGAGCAGGTCAGAGCCACAGGCCCCCTGGGGACAGGCCCCGGGAGGAGGGCCCACCTGGCTCAGGGTAGGCACAGAGCTTCCTCTGTCCTGGGCCCCCAGGGCCACTGTGCCCCCGGCTGGTTTTGTCTGAGGGGGGACAAAGGAGGCTCCTGTTAGGGGAGAATGGCTTGGGCATCTGATCGGAGGCTCCGGTCTCGTTTTCACACCCAAAGAGAGATGCACAGAGGCCACTCCCCGGGGACTCCAAGCCTTTCTCCCCCATCAGATGGGGCCAGCTCCGGAGGCCTGCCTGCTCTCCAGGCACTTTCTCACAACCGGATTTAAGAGTTTCACCACCTCCAGCCACAGTGATTCCACCTGTGGCCCCCAGGGGGCTCTTACTTGGGTCTCACCTCCCAGGCTGGGTTCCCCAGGAGCCCAGCACATCCATGAGGGATGAAATTCATCAGTTCACTGGGGGTTAAACTGCCCAACCCTATACAAAGTCCAGAACTCACATGTCATACTGCCCCCGAGTTTTCCCTCCTTGCAACAGAATAGGGTCCCTGCAGAGCTGGGCTCCCATCTCAGATATGTGCCAATGTCCTCCTAGTTCCCACATCCTCTGACCACCCCACTAAAGTCCTTCCTTGTCTTCCGGTCCCCAGACTCTGTGTAACAACAGCAGGTGCATTTCTTCATAGCACTTCACTATCTCTTCTTGATAGATTCTCTCACCTCCTTCCCTACCGAATGCCAGTTCCCAGAGGACCTTGTCAGTTGTTCACATTTGCATGGGTTACTTGGTAGATTGGCTCGTTGAGTGCGTGAATGAATGAATGAATGAATGGAGGGAGGGAGGCCAATCCTGCTTCCAAATCCATTGGATCCCTCTACAGCCCTGTATTAGGGGACAGTAGGGAATGTCATTTTCAAGGTCCTTGAATTTTTTATACATCACTACTCGACCCACCCCTGACGAGGGATCCCATCTCCATGTTCTGCAATAGCTCCTCAATATCCAATACTGATCCCAGTTAAACTTGAAAAAGACCCAGGACCTTCCCCTGCTCCCCGCCACAACACACACATGATTGACACATGAGGATGCTGAGGCAAAGTGACTGGCTAGAAAGGGGTCACGTAGCTAGAAAGTAGCAGTGCCAGAACTGGATCAAAGCCCTCATTCCTGGTTCATTGCTTTCCCACCCCACAACCTTATAGAGGGAGGAGCAGAGGAGGAAGATAAGAAGAGGAGGGGAGAGGAAGGACAGGAAATGTTTCTCTCAAGGAGGTGATTCCGTAAGTTCTCCTTCACCACCACTAACCCAGGTCTCTGACCCCTGACAGGCAGAAAGTTCCTCCTGATACCGAACCTCTAGCCCCCCTCTCAAATTCCAGACCATTTCTTCTTAGCCTGCCTTTCCTGGGAAGGAGACCTTGGTCCCTCTCTTCTGTACAATAAATGCCTTCAGACACTGGCAGCTCATTATCCAAATCCTCATCCCATCCCCTCCCCCACCCCACCCCCACCCCCACTCCTATCTGTTCTGCAAGCTGAAAATCCTGGGTCCTCTGGGCCCCTTTCCAAAGGACTTCCATCACCACCCAGCAGCTGGCGGATGAGAGGTGGGTGGGGAAAGACCTGGAATGATGGTGGTTATTGATCCATTGGAGAGCCCTAGCCTGGACTCCCTCCCAGGGCAGGCAGAGCATCTGGGGGTGGAGAAATAAGAACAAGGTTCCTGATGTCATCCTGGTCACCCCCTGCCTCTGGGGTGTTCATTGCAGGGCCCAGCATGGAGACTGCAGACCCAGGAGCTGGGCCGCTGGGTCTGAGCCCAGGCTCCTGCAATGAGATTAAAGCAGGGACTGTCTAATTGATTCTGATGGAGCTGGGAGAGGGAGTGAGATGAATGGAGAGTGCGGGAGGAGAGGGAGAAAGGAGGGGGCAGGGCAGGGGACAAGGGACAGAGGAGGGCCAAGTCTGGGAAGCCCAATTGCATCATAACTAGCTAATGCAATCACAATCCCCTGCCCCTACCCATTTCCATACAGCCCCTCCCCTCCCTGGGAAACCAGCCCACTGACTGGTCTTCCCCTGAACTGGATAGGGAGGGCAGCTGGGTGTGGGCAGCTCAGAAGGAGAGCTGTATTAATGCCCCCCCCCCCAAGTCCTAGGAACTAGGGCACAAAAAGGCATAGATAGTGACAGGGACTGGCAGACAGCTAGAGACATCAGGAGACAGAGGCGAGTGGAGGCAGATACACACAAATAAGCAGATGTGCCCCGACCCCCCATTCTCTGCCAGATAACTTCCCCCATCACACTCACTGGCACCCCTCACCCCTCTCCAGCCAAGTCATCCTAGGAAAATGGGAGGAAGTTCAAGAAATGGGACCCGGCACTCTCCAGCTCCCCACTCAGCCCAGGACCCTCCAGAGACTGGGAAGTAAGAGAAAGCAGGTGTGAGAGGAGAGAAGAGGAACAAAACAGAAAGGCAGTGGGTGATGGGGGGTAAGGAGCCAGGGGATGAGGAGGGCTCTTCCAATCACTCAGAAAAAGGCAATGAAGGCCAGCAGAGGTGAGGGGGTGGGGAGAGGAAAATGAGTGACAGAGAGAAAGCATAGGTTGCCACCAACCAGCCTTGGAAACCGAGGCAGGAAACAAGGTGACGTGGCTGCAACCCAGGCTTCAGAAGCAGGCAGGGCCTGTGGCTCCCAGGGACTCCCTCCGGGGCCCAGTGGCAGCCCTGTGGTCAGGAGCCAGATCTGCACCCAGGCTCTCGGGGAACTTCATTCCCAACCAGGAGGCCAGGGCTGGTCCAGGGGCCTAGAACAAGCTCCTGGGAGACCTCAAGTCCCCTGGGAAGTGAATCTCTCACCACTCCCAGAAGCCAGGAGAGCTGGCACCTCAGTGTGCCCTGGTCGGACCTTATGTCAGACGTCCATAATATTCCCACAGCCCCTCAAATCAAGGCTGGGGGCTCTCCGGGGGCCTGCAGACCTCCGCTCATGCCTTTGATCTAAATGGTACATTGTGGCTTCTTGTTCCCCCTCGGCAAAGAGTCCCAGACACACCTGAGCCTGGCTTTCGGCACTTTCTATTCTCACTGTCTGGTAGCTTCGGGGCAGAGCAAGGCAGGCCCTGCCCAAGGCAGATCAGGGATAGGAGGTTCCTGATGCAGCCCCCTTGGGCAGCCCAGCCCCAGCCCAACCCCATCACGAATCCATGAGGGGTGAGGAGTCGGATCCGGGACCGGAGGTGACACCTCTGACTAGGCTCCCAGCCGTCTGGGGAATCAGTTCTGTTTTTGCCTTTCTTCCCTCCCAGCGCAGTTGAGAGCACCCCAGGATAAAATGCACGACATGTCACCTCCTTTGTGCCCTCCCACAGAGAAGAAGCCAGGAACAAAGCCAGCAGAGACCAGGGTCCGAATCCTGGCCCTGACCCTTTCCAACTGAGTGACCTTGAAGAAATTATTTTCCCTGTTCCCTGAAGACATTATTTCTGAGCCTGTTTCCTCTTCTGTGAAATAGAGACAAGGATCCTAACCTTGTGGGGTAGTTGCGCAGATTAAATTAAATGTGAAAACGCCTGGCACCAGACCTGACTCATCAAGGCACCCTCAGGAGCTGCTGGGCAAATACCTCCAAACCTCAGGCCAGGAGGGGCACCCCAGAGTGACTTGAAAAGCAAATTCACCTGTCCCCCTGGGTCTGGTGGCTGCACACACTGCCTGTCCCACCCCCACTAGACAGATGCTGCCCGCCAAAACCCTCAGCAAGAGCACCCTGTCTGGAACACACAGTTCACCCCAACATCCGGGGAATGGACACTAGGAAGAGGAGCCAGGAGTCCAGCAGGATGAAGCCAAAATAGCATTGTTAGGAGATGGAAACAGACCAGAGGAGAGGTGGGGTGGGGGGGCGGAGATAGAAGCCCAGAAGAGGCTGGAACGCAAGAAGAAAGGACTTGAAGGATGCTTCTCCAGCAGAGAAGACAGAAGAGGAAGCAAGTCAGTGAGTTACTGAGCTCCCACCCCACACTGAAGATAAACATGAGGAAATGAGTCATGCCTGAAGCAGGAGATCTTCATGTTAGACAACAGGCAGAACTTCCAGTGAGGCACCACACTGCCAGAGAAGCCCCGTTTCCTCCCTGCTATTCCCCATTCTCCTCTGAACCCCAAATGAGGTTTGAGATTTGAACTTTCCATGACTCAACATAAGAACCTCAGTATTAGAAGCCCCTGCTCACTCTAGCAGGAAAATAGGCTGTCCTACTCCCCTGGTCCCCAAATCTCCAGGCTCACTTAACTCGGCACCCTCTGTATGGTTTCTCTTATAAAAACCAAAATCTATTCCCACCATCTGTGGTCATCTTATATCCCAGGGGTCGGGAACCACTTCCGGTCCAGACACCTGCTCCTTATCCCTCAGGAATCCCTCCTCTTCCTCACCCAGACCTGCTACTGTCCAGCATCAGCCTGTCCCCTTCCCTTAAGCTTCCTGCCCGGGAAAAGGGAGGGGGCGGGGGGGGGGTAGAGGGGGCAGGGACTAGAGCGAAGGGTGCACAGGCAGAGGATGGGGTGGAGATGGGGGGAGCTGTGAAGCAATTTGGAGGACAGGATGGAGCCCTCTTTTAAAAAAAAAAAAAGAGCCCTAGCTGGTTTTCTCAGTGGCTAGAGCGTTGGCCTGCAGACTGAAGGGTCCCAGGTTCAATTCTTGTCAAGGGCACATGCCTGGATTACGAGCTCAATCCCCAGTAGGGGGCATGCAGGAGGCAGCCGATCAATGATTCTCTCTCATCACTGATGTTCCTATCTCTCTCTCCTTCTCCTTGCCTCTCTGAAAACAATAAAAATATATTTAAAAAAAAAAAAAAAAAAGGCTGATGGAACACCACTACTGTTCCAGAAAGTTTGTAAGAAAGGACTGGAAATTGGTTAGAAGAGTGGCACATTTTGTTTAAGGGGCCCAAGGAAGGAAGCAAAAATGGGCCCAGAAAAGAGGAATTGCATACAGCATACACATGCATACATGATATATATGCCCCAAAGGACAAGGCGAGTGTCTGGGAGGACACAGCCCAGTGCAAGAAAGAATGGAAGGGTGTAGAGCTGAGCCCCCTCAGAAAGAGGAAAGCTGGTGCTAAAGGAAGTTTCTGGCCATTTTGGACCCCAAATGACATGCAAATTGGATGCAAAAGAATATGCAGATGAGTGTTGACAGGAAATTCTTGTCTATGCCATGCTTGACTATACCGTAAAAAGATGTCAGAATGGGAGCTGTCCTAGAGGTATGAACCACCCCCAGTCCTCCTCCTCAAGTCTCCCATCTCCCTGGAGGACACTTCTCTCCCTGCAGCCTTGGGCCCCAGGGAGGGTTGCCTCATGGGGCCTCTCCCCACCTTTGGGTCTCTTTCTAGGTCCTCAGAGCTCCTCATATCTCTGCCTCTCACACCCCTAAGTTCCTCTTCTGCAAGGGGTTGTCCCTTAGCCTCACAGAAGGGGAACCTGCCTCCCGTGGAGAGCAGCTTTCTGTTAATGAAAGAGGAAGGGAGGCGGTACAGGGAAATCAATTAAACAACAATCATGGGGCAGGGCAGGCGCCCTCTGTCCAGGTCACCCAGGGTCCCACCAGGCCTTAAAGTTTTTCTGGAAGGGAGACCACCAGCCTCCCAGATCATTCTATTCTCTGGCCTCACAGCCCTGGCTGGCTGGGAAGTGCTTCCTAATGTCTGACTTCCTGCTGTCTGCAAGCCTACTTCACACCTCACCAACCCATCAATGGCCCCAAGCCATAGCTAAGACAGTTGCTCTAGGACAGGGGTGGGCAACCCCTGGCACGCGTGCCAAACATGGCACACCAGTAACTTTTGCTGGCACGCGAAACCTTCTCTTATAATCTTCCATTTACAATTTTTTTCTTAATATCGACTTTTTTATTTTTCAGATAAATTCAGTGTAGGTGCATCTTAGATAAATAAATAATTTTACATAACAAGTTATCTTAAAGACCATAGACATGGATTGACAAGAGAGGGGAAGAGCAATTTCTATGCCTCTGCCTTAACTCTCCCTGCCTTCCTAGACCCGACCAGTGTTTTGGTTTCATCCACATACGCTTGTGAATCTTTGTTCTCAGTGATGAATTTTGTCAAGTTTCGTAATAGGAGTAGCCTGACGGATGAAAGTAGTAGCTCGTGCATTACTCTGAAGGTCACGAAATATAAACCTGATGTAAAATCTCTGTCATCAGTGATGCAGCAGCAAAAGTCCCACTGATAATATCAAACGGAGTCATAAAGTTTTCTGTCGGACTATCAGTGTACATGTATACATTAAAAAATAAATGTATTTTTCATCATCATATACTGTGTTTTTGTCACTCAAATGAATTTTATTATTTCTTCAAGGTTCTTCACATACATACACCTTAAGAGATATCAAGTAGGCGTAACATGTTCTCAAAAACTTAGGGTTGGCACGCAGAAGGATTTTGAGTCAGAGATTTTGCTGGTTTTGGCACACACTCACAAAAAGGTTGCCCACCCCTGCTCTAGAATCAAAAGCATAGAGCAGCCCCTGCATGAGGGCACCAGAAAAGGCTGCCTCCTCCGCCCTCCTCACCGGGTACAGCCTTCCTGCTGCCCATCTTGCTCTTCTGCAGGTGAGAGAGGTCTCAGCCCTAAGAAGCGAAGTAGACACTACAGGTAATGCGAGCCCATTGAACACACACATTGACTTTTGCTCCCTCTTGAAACCCCACTAAAACAACAGTAAAGATTTTGTTGTTGAAGGTAGGAGCGATGTTTGGCACAGCACAACCACTGCTGAAGTACTGCTGGTCCAGTGGGGCAGTAGCTACTGCACACCCACCCTCCCAACACTTTAGCACCTCCCCTGGACCTGAAAGGTACAATTCTCCAGCCTCCCAGCTCAGTCCCTAGGAGCTCTTGTTAAATATTTTGATTATCACCCCTGACAACAGTGTCAAAATTCTGGGAGCTGGAGAGCAGATGTCTGAATGGGAACCGTAAGCCTGAGAAAGCTGAACTGGCTGCAGGAACAGCCAAGAAGCGGCCAGATTCTTCAACACAGACCCTTCCAAAGGATCAGATGCCTTTGGGGTGCGGAGGAATGTGAACCTAAATCCGGTAGAGCAATAAAGAAGTGGTTATGTTTCCAAATCCTGTCCCGATGCCCAGCAGGAGGCAAAGATTTATTTTCCAGAGAGGGTAAACAACGGCCCCGATACAGACCATTGGGCGCAGTTGAGGGAGTGAGTATTGATAGAAAAGAGGCGGGTAAGTGAGCGTTTGTTGAGTATGAAGCAGCCAGGTCAGTGCCTGCCCCCAGGCAGGAGGGTGGAAGTTTCCCTGGGATCTGACAGGCGCAAGAGGAGAGACTCAAAAATACTGACAGCAGTTTTCTCAGAGCAACAGCTCTAAAGCCAGGCCTCCCGGGTCCATTTCCACCCTCAGGGCAAACAATCCGCCCTTTCGTGTCCACTTGAAATATAAGCCAACACCGGCATTTAGGAAAGCCTAGCAGAGAAGCAATAGAGGCAAAGAGCGACGGGAGACAGCAGGTGGAATGGAAGGAGAAGAAAACTTTGAGATAAACAGGTACTGATCTTCTCAGAGAGCTCAGAGAATCAAGTGCACTCGTGAAACAAGACCAGGAGGCAATTAAAGAGAAAATATTCAGAGAACACACACAAAGAAGCTCTTGGGAATTTTTAACACTGAGCCCAGCCTGAGGCCCACGCTAGGCACCCAGCCCACATCTGCCCCTTCGCCCTCTGCACTCCCTGGCAGAGGCCAGGCTCTCCTCCCCTCCCCTTAGGGCCCCAGAGTCCATGATGGGAGCAATACAGAGACCAGAGAGGAAACGGAGACACGGACACAGGGACAGATCCACGGGGCCAGAAAGAGACAGAGGGTCCAGGGGTTTGGGTGGAAAAGGGACGAAGATTGCCAGCTTGGTGAGCTTATGGATGGGGCCCTGGATCCCTGTCAGCCACTGACTCCCAGTAGCCCCAAGAGACAGAAAGCCCCTTACAAGTAGGAAAGCTGATGCTCAAAAAGGTTGAGTCATTGCTCAGGGTCTAACGCAGAGGAAGTGCAGAGCTGGGGAAGAGAACTTCTGTCTTAACCTGCATGCAACCAAACCATCTCAGTCTGGAGTGTCAGTGCTTCCAGTCCGAGAGCGGACTTGGGTTCCAGTACAGACTATCTACTCTTACCAGCTAGGAATCCCAGGTTGATCCCGGCACTCAGCACACCTCTCTCTGCCCAGAGAGTCCCTCCCAGACCCTCCAACCAAGCCTCTGGCTGCAGCGTGGTGGTGGGAGGCCCCAGGGCCCCTGCAGAACATGTCCCCCAAACAGACCATGAGGGGCCCGAGGGCTGGACCCTGCCTCTGCCCCAGACTATCCTGAAAGCACACCATGCACAAGTCTATTTTTAGCCAGGCCCAGTGGGCAGCCAGCCACTCAGTGTTATTCTAGACTGTGGGGTCATCAAGCTGGCCGAAGTAAAGGGGAGCATGGCTGAGGCTTAGGAAATAGCGCCTCTGGGATGAGGGGCCCCACACAGAGGGAGGGGCAAGAACAGTGGGGCCCAGGGCACACAGTCAGGGCCCAGGGGGGCTGAGTTGAGAGCAGAAGTCAAGAAAAGGCTCAATTACTGGGTTGGCAGTGGGTAATGGGGCCTCTCTAGTCTCTCCTCAGTGGAAGGGGCAATGCCAAGGAAGGCAGATGCCATGATGAGGACAAGGAATGGGCATGAAGAAAGCAAACTGGGAAAGTAGGGAAGGGTCAAAGGAGGGAGAGGAGAGAGGAAAACAGATAGGGAGATGGAAGGAGGGAGAGAATAGAGAAGTGGAGGTGGTGAGGGGTGACAGCACCCACTTTGGGGCCAGAGGTCCATGACTTGCCCTTCTCCCATATGCACTCCCAGGCCCTATTTCCCCTCCTCAAAGGCACCCGGTCTCCTTTCTCCCTCAGGGCCTCTCAGCCTTGGGGTGGGGGCCCCAAGACTGCTCTGCATCCCTGAGTCCCTTCAAGATTCCTCCCTGCCCCCAAGTTACATAGCAAATATGCCAAGTTGGGACCTGGCGTGCACACACACACACACATACACACACACACACACACACACACACACACACACACACACGGCCTCCTGGGAAGAGATGGGACAATGGGGAAGGGCGAGGGGTGTCCCTTTGTCCCCCTGCCTGGCCTTGGGAGCTCAACTCCACACAAAGACCTTCACAAAGGGCCTCTGGCTCCCAGAGGAGGAGATAAATGGGGGAAGGAGGGGGGAGAAGGGAGACCCCCAGAGCTGGAATGCCCAGTCAATGTGGTCTGGGAAGCAATATGAGGGCTGTTCTCACAGCCACAGAGGCCAGTGGGGGATGGGACTCGTGCTCAGGGGGCAGGGAGAAAGGCAGAGCCAGGCCGGCTTCCTGGAGTAGGCAGTCAGGGTGCCAACCTGCTGGAGGTCATTTAGAGAGAGGTAGCTGGGCTACTGTGCCCAGCCTGAACAAGGAGGCAACAGGCCTAACCCTACCCCATCCCCAAAGAGTGTGGCTGCCACAGCGGACCCCTCACCATTCCCCACACTGCCTAGGGTCTAGCTAGAAGACGGGTGGGTGCCTTCAGGGCTCAAGGACAGGCCAGGGTGGAGGAGGGTAGTCTCCAGAGGACTGACTAGTCAAGCAAGGCAATGCCTTCTTGCTTCCAAGGGACCTCTGATAACAAGAGAAGCCCCCCCTTTAGTGGTCCTGCTCAGTGGAAGGAGGACAGGCAAGATGCAGGAGAAAGGTCAAGTGCACTGAGCTTGAAAGGTCAAGTGATCAAGGAATCCTAAGACCTGGCTCACGTTCCACTCTGCACTAAGTGGTGAGACTGCAGACAAGTCACCTCCCTGGCCTCGACCTTCCCACCTGTGAAATAGGGTGACAATGCCTGCTCACAACAGCCCTGATGTGAGCAGCATGTGAGGCTCTTTTTAGGGAGTTTATTCTCATTATTGCCAAGTGACCCCTGGCCTGTCTGCCAAGTCAGGGTTCTCCCTCATTCCTACCCCTGCTTTCTGAGAGGCACTCAGTGGTAAAGCCCTGGCCAAGACAGCAAGTGAAGGGGTTAACCAAATGACCTTCAAGGCCCCTTCCAGGGGAAGGACACTGGTGTTTCCTGGGGGCCTACTATGTGCTAGGAACTTTACATGTTAGCCAACTGAATCCCCGCACTAACCTTGCAAGGTAGGTGCTCTCGTTCCCATTTCCAGATGAGGAAGCTGAGGCCCACAAAGCTAGCCCAGATTTGTGACCAGATGACCCCAACCCCTGGGCCCACGCTTTTCCACCACAAGTCCTCCCTTATTCTGTTGCTATGGTGCTCTAAGCTCCTCTGTCCCCATCCTCACCCCCAGTCCCCGAACCCCAGAGCAGAGCTCTCAGAATGGCCTCCTCCCTCCTCCCCCATCTCCAGGTGACCTCAGGATTCAGGATGCCAAACTGCAGATGGTGGCAAAAGAGGGAAAGGAGGTGCCAATGCGAACAGAGTGTAGACAGCTCAAACTGTGCCGCCTGCCCACTGTGTCCCAGAGCCTGGTAGACACTGTGAAGCTGGCTCTTCCCAACAGCCTGGGCTCTATTCTCTCCATTTCACAGATGAGGAAACTGAGGCTCAGAGATACTAGTTTGTCCAGGGCACCCAGCCAGGAAACAGTAAGCAAGGACTCATCCAGCTGCCTGTCTCCAAATCACTGCTCCCTCCACTGCATGGCTTCCTCTCTGAGCTAAAGCCCTGGGAAGGGCCATGTCAAGTCATACAGGCAGCCCAGGGGTCCAGCAGCAGAATGTGGGTGACCCACAGAGAATCTCTCCCCCTCCAGTGCTACCTCTAACACACTCACCCCCTGCTGCTTCGCTGCAATTCCATTAAGAAACAAGGGAATAAATTAGCCCTGCTTAGCATATTGAGTGGCTGGGGTTCAAGAGGCCGTCTGGATGGCTCACACAGCTCAATGCAGTCTGCCTGCCCTGCAGTAGCCAGGAGCTGGTGGCGGCAGTGGCGGGGGGACCCTGGCCAGGCTGGGCCTGGTCTGACCTCCCACAGTTGGCCTCAGCTCAGTGTCCAGAAACACTTGCTCCTACTCCAACTTCATTTCCCTAATGGTGCTGCAGCTTGGCATCTGCTCTCACCCCCTGTGCCACACTCTGGCCAGCCCCAGAAAACTCCAAGGTCACTGTCAGGGATAGTGTCAGGCTGCCCATCCTCTCTCCCTCTCCTCCCCCTCCTCCCCCCCGCCCACCACCCAGTGCACTTTGAGGTGGATGCCTCTGTCCAGGGGGTAGTGGAGAGCAGCACAATGCAGTCCCCTGAATGCCCTACACTGGACTCTCACTGGCCCAGTGCACCTTTGCCTCCATTTGCCCCACAGCGCTGAAGCACCCCCAGCAGGAAGGAAAGATGGGGGGGACAGGGATAGACAGTAGTGTCAGAGGCCAGTTGGAGTCAGCCCTCTGCCCCAAGCACAACCACTCCATCCATCAGGTCTAAGGCAAAGGATATGAACTCAACAGCCATGACCCAGGCTAAAGCCAGGCCCTAAGGGGAGAGACCTGGTAGCCAGGCCAAGCAGGCCCAGGCCTGGAAGGGAGCACAACAGCCTGAGACCCAGGCTGTGGCCTCTTTCCAGATACTTGGATCATCCCCCCTGCACCCTTCAACGCCCCTCGGGCCCCCAAGATAGAAGGCCCTGTTCTCTTCCATATCCCAAAGCCCTGTAGCAGCCGCAAGCACGCACCTCAGAGACACCCTGCTGAAGGGAGCAGGACTGACAAAGGCCCCAGCTGTGCACTTTCAAAGTCATTGCTGTGCTTGCTGGGGCCATGCCTCCCGGGCTGCTCCCCACTCAGCGAAGTGCACGGGGGATTCTAAGGCAGCCCAGTCCTGAGAGACACCAGACTTCTCGGCCAGTTTTTGGCTCATGGATTCCCTTTGCTGAACTCTCCTTAGAGTGCATGGACGTCTAGGACACTTCTGTCTAGTGCTCATTCCCTCCATCTCTCCTTCACTTTGGGTAAGTCTCAAGGCTCTCCCAGCCTTTCCTGGCTCCTTCCTTCCACTCGGGCATTTTCCCTAATAAAATCTCTACACATTTAATCCCATCCTGTTTCTCAGAGGATGCAGGCTAATACAATCACTCAATAACCATAACAACGGCAACAACACTTACCCCTTACTAAATGCTATTAATGTGCCCACACTGCTTTGAGTGCTTTTTAGGGAAGTGAAGGATACCAAAGAACAGATAAGTTATGTAATATGCTCAGCAATGCACAGCCCTGAAGTGGCAACGCCTGAATTGAACTTAGTTTAACCCCAAAGGCTACTAGTATAACTACTGCTCCACACTGCCTCCTCTGCAAGAGAGATGCCATCATCCCTGCCTCCTGCTTTTGGGAGGGAAGAATGAGGGTGGAAAAGGGACTTGAAACTCCTGAGGAGTAAGCAACACAGACTCCCAGAAAGAAACAGAGATAGAGTGTGAGAGAGATTTAAAGAAAGAAAGAAGAGGAAATGAGACACAGAGGAGAGTCCCTCCTGGCCCCCAAAGGATCCTGATCCTACAAGCTTGAGTGCCTCCCTTCCCCAGGGCAGGACAGGCTGAGCTATTGGACCAAAAGAAGCAGAAGGAGAAGGGCAATGTGGCCCTAAAGCACTTTCTGACCCCACCCACTTCTTGCCATCCTTGGCCAACCACCCCCAACTCGCCCCCTCAGGCATGTGACTAGGGTGTGCCAGAGGTGCCAGCCAAGGAGCTCTGCAGCCAGGCTTCTCGCAGCACCAGGGCCCAGGAATCTTGATCCCTACCCACCCCCTCCATTCCCCATCCTCCAACCCTTCCAGGGCAGGGCAACAGACCTAGCCTGGTCTCAGGGTCCCAACAAAGCCAGGCCTGTCTCCTGCCCAACCTCCATGGAAGTGACGTCTGGGCTGGGCAGCAGGTGAAACTGAGCCAAAGGGACATGGCAGAGAGCCAGCTGCACCTCCTCCAGGTGAGCTCTCGGCTTAACTCCTGGCCTGCCAGACCCCAGTTCTTAGGGATGCTGTTTAGGGGACGAAAGGGTTAGTGGACATAAAGTCAGGGACACGGAAGGGGAACCAGCAGCCCGGGGGCACCCCTACACACACACACACACACACACACACACACACACCCATCTGGTCTGGCCACGTGAGAAAGACCCATTAGCACAGTGGTTCTCAACCTTCTGGCCCTTTAAATACAGTTCCTCATGTTGTGACCCAACCATAAAATTATTTTTGTTGCTACTTCATAACTGTACTGTTGCTACTGTGATGAATCGTAATGTAAATATCTGATATGCAGGATGGTCTTAGGCGACCCCTGCGAAAGGGTCATTCAACCACCAAAGGGGCCGCGACCCACAGGTTGAGAACCACTGCATTAGCAAGCTCAAGTCACTCCACTCTCCCCATTGTCCACCCTCCATCTTGTGTCAGGGATAGTTTAAAATGCAGACTCTGCCGAAACCAGTTTGGCTCAGTGGATAGAGCGTCGGCCTGCGGACTGAAAGGTCCCAGGTTCGATTCCGGTCAAGGGCATGTACCTGGGTTGCGGGCACATCCCCGGTGGGGGATGTGCAGGAGGAGACTGATCGATGTTTCTCTCTCATCAATGTTTCTGATTTTCTCTCTCTCTCTCTCTCTCTCTCTCTCTCTCTCTCTCTCTCTCTCTCTCTTTCTCTCTCTCTCTCCCTTCCTCTCTGTAAAAAATCAATAAAATAAAATGCAGACTCCCCCCATTGGTTGACCCTCCCAGGGGCTCTCTATGGACCACATAAGTCTAAAGTGCAAACTCTTTAGCTTGGCATTCAAGGCCTTTCCCATTCCCAGCTTCTGACCAGGCCTATGCCCTCCCACCTTATGCATCTCCCTTAGGACACCACACACTTTGACTCCTCTGAACCTGACTAAAATGGCCTTGCCTCCCCTCGGTGTCAGTGAACTCCTACTCACCTTGAAGGACGCAGTTCAAAATGTCAGCTCCTCCAGGAGGGCTTCCCAGATTGCTCCAGGCAGAACAATCCACTCCCTGCTCTAAAACCAAATGACAGCGTGTGCAGGCCTTTGTCTCAGGTTGGTGTGTTTGGGTGTCACACAGAGGGTGAGGGCTTACTGGACAAACCAAGTGTGTGTGCACAGTACATGGAGAGGATAGGTAGGTGAGAGGAAAGGTGATAGATACGAGGATGAAGGGCGGATGGGTAAAAGAAGATGGTGGATGGATGAACAGGTGGGTAGAAAGATAGATAGGCTGAGAGGTAAGCAGACAAATGAGAATTGAGAAGCTTCTACTGGATGCAGAACCAACATGTCACACCAGGGCCCACAGGACATCTGGGCTCTGGTTGCCAGAGGCTCTGAGGATTGGGTCTAAGGGCCCACCTGGCCATTCTTGACAACTGTGGTTTCAGCTGTGGCAGGAGTGTGGTGAACTGTGGTTTGGTTGGGACACCCAGGAGTTTCCGGAAAGGAGGTGCTGGCAGAAAATGCCAAGAAGAGCTGAAGAGAGGCAAAAGCTTGTGCTGAGGCCAGAAGACACCCCCACGGGCCTCCTTGTGACTGCCACACACTGCCAGCCCCAGCTGGTCACCAGGGTCTTATCTCCCTTCCCACTCTCTTCAAACCCTGAAAAAGGTCTTCTGTCAGTTTACCTCCTCTAACCCTGCAGACATTCCTATTTGACCTCCAACCATGTCTGAGTTTGACCCAGGGGTCTCATTGTAGCCCATCCCTACATCCCTGCCTCCCCACTGGATGCCCCAAGGAGCTCAGGCCCAGGTGGAGGTCCAAGGCCAAGAGATGATCCTCATCTCTTGCCTGGCCTCCACCTGTGATCTCTCTCCTGCTCTGAGGTCTCTTCCTGCCCCACTCTCACCATCCATCCATTCATCCATTGGGCAACCCTGACTGAGCATCTAGGTCAGCGGTTCTCAACCTGTGGGTCACGACCCCTTTGGGAGTCGAACGACCCTTTCACAGGGGTCGCCTAAGACCATCGGAAAACACATATATAATCACGTAGTGTTTTTGTGATTAGTCACTATGCTTTAATTATGTTCAATTTGTAACAATGAAAATACATCCTGCATATCAGATATTATGATTCATAACAGTAGCAAAATTACAGTTATGAAGTAGCAACGAAAATAATTTTATGGTTGGGGGTCACCACAACATGAGGAACTGTATTAAAGGGTCGTGGCATTAGGAAGGTTGAGAACCACTGATCTAAATGCTGCATGCCCATTGCTAACTAAGTTCCTGGGATACAAAGTTCACTAAAATTTGGCTCAGTCCTGAAATCACTGGCTCAAAGTCTTACTAGGAAGACAGACTTGTGAACAGATAGCACCGGAGGCACCCTAATACTCCCTTCTCCTTGGCCAGAAAGGAAGTCTAAAGCTGTGACCTCTCCATCCCCTCTCCCTAGGGTGGGCTGGAGAGCCAGCTTCCTGTTCTGGACTCTAGAGCTATTCAGGCTGGGAGACGGAGGAGCTGGCCAGAAGCACCAGGGTTCGGGTGTCTGAGGGGAAAGGAGTCAACTTAGGGATCAGTCTGCAAGGGGACCTGGAACCTCAGCATCACCTGGGTCCCCTTTGCTCCCCAACACTCAGCTTCTCAGCAGATGGCAGCCTCTGCTTCCCACTCACAGGCTGCTGCCCCTCCAGGGGCTGCCTTAGCTTGCCTGCCCTTGGCACCACACTTTGCCCTTGTGCCAGGGGCCCGTGGCAAGTTCATACATCAAACAAGGAGGCAGTGCCTGGCTTCTTGCCTTTTAGGAAAGAAAGACTAGAGGGCATGGCCCTAGCCCCAGCCTCACACCCTCCAATCAACCAAGGACCCAGTCCTGCCCCCAGAGAGTGGGTACAGCTGAGAGAGGTGGTCAGCTGACCCCACTCACCCCCACTCCAACATGGCCTCTAGAGCTTCTTCCTCCTTCGCCTCCTACACTTGAGCTCCACATTAGGGGGGCGAGCAAGATGAGGAGAGTCACTACAAAAGGACTTATTAGGGTGTTAGAGATCCTCTCCCTTTCCTTCTCCAGGTTGTCTCTCAGCCCAAGATGCCTGGGGTACCCCCTGGAGAAAATGATGCCTCTGATTCTTGAGATGTTTGAGGTGAATCTACTCAACAGAAATGAGAACTCAGGGCCACCAAAGACATGCACGAAGAGGTTCATAGCAGTGCTACCGCAAAAGCCTCAGACTAGAAAGAACCCAAATGCCTGTCAGTGGCAGAATTGACAAGTGAATTGTATATCATTACATGATGGACCACTATCCAGCAATAAGAAGGGATGATCTACCACCACACAAGTATATGGACGGCATTCACAACCATAATGTAGAGCAAAGGAAATCAGGCACAAAATAATACATACAATGTGCTCCACTTATAGGAAGTTCTATACAACAGGCAGATCTTTGCTGGTAGAAGTCAGAGGGGAATTAGTGACTGGAAGAGGACAGGAAGGGGGCTTCTGGGTGTAGGTAATGCTCTATTTCTTGACAGAGCTCTGGGTACATTGGGTACATGGCTGTACTCAGTTTATGTACTTCCTGTGTTATGAAACACTTCAGTAAACTCATATGGAGGGATGCCTGATGAAGCCTTATCAGCTACCATCTTTGTAAGATGAGGGGAATCCTTTTTACCTCTCCCTCCCACCCCACCTCCAAGTCCTGTCCCTTCTCCCCCTAAATCAGTCTTGGCCTCACCCCACACCGAGCCCTCCTGATGGTGCACCACCTCGCTAACTTGAACCATCATCATCGCTCACCACATGACTGTGACCACCTCCCCCGGGTCGCCCTGCTTTGCCTCTCACCCCTTCCAATCCGTACACATACCGCATGGATGTCAGGGCTTAGGAGGAACCGGGAACTGCCAGAGGAAGCCTTTGTCAGATGCCATAAGAGCTCCCAACTCTTCTCCACCTCAGGACCTCCAAGCGTGCTGTCCCCACTACTGAGGATGCTTGTCCTCACTAACTGCTACTTGCACTTGGGCTCCTTGCTGAAATGCCGCTTCCCGCAGCTCCCAATCTAATTCCGATCCGCTGGCATCTCCTTTGACATCCTTTACTTCCCCCCCCTAGGACTGTTTCCAATAATGTCGGTCTTTGTGCAATCACTTGTTGACAGTTTGTTCTCTCTCTCCCACTGGATTAACACCCCCTCTGAAGGCAAGCACAGGGCTGTCTGCTTTCCTGCTCTATCCTCAGCTCCTAGCTCAGTGCCTGGCTTAGAGCAGCCGCTCAAAAATGCTTGTTGACTCAGAGACTAGATCTTACTTGTTCCCACCACAAAAAAGAAAGAATAATGTGGCGTGATAAAATTATTAGCTAATACTACTGTGGTAATCATATTGCAATATATAACTGTGTCAAATCAACTTGCCCTACACTTTAAACTTATACAATGTTACATGTCAATTATCTCTCAATAAAATTAACATTTTAAAAATACATAAACTTACAATGAAATAAAGTCAGTTCAAAACTAAGGTAATAAATACCCAAAAACTCAAAACATAAATGCTTGTTGAATAAATGCATGGCAGGTCCAGTCTTACAGGTAGCATTTGGAGAAGGGAAAAGTTGCCACTGGAAACAGAACTCCCACATGTCCAGGGTCAGGTTGTGGTCCTGGTCTGTTACTTATTCTGTCACCTCAGGCCAGTCATTTCCCTCCTCTGGGCCTCAGTGTGCTCAACTGTGACATGCAGGGGTTGGAGGGATCTGGACCATGGGTAGGCTTAAGGGGATGTATGACATTGTGTGTGTGTGTGTGTGTGTGTGTGTGTGTGTGTTTGTACAGTGGCTGTGTATGTGTGAACATGTCCATGAGCATTTCCTGAGCAAGAACAGCCATAGCTTTCATCAGATTCTCAAATAGATCTGTGACCTCACAGGATTCACCAAGATCCTTTTTCAGCGCTGGGGAGTCTATGATTTATAGAGCTATAGAGAGGAAGGAATGCAACCAAAGAAGAGGGCGTTAGATTAGACCCAGCACTTCCATCAGGGGTGTAGGACCCCACAACAAGCAGGCAGGGGAGGCTGCAGCACCTGCCTCCTGGGGATCTCCTAACTCAACCGGTCTCTGGGATACTGGACAGAGGCCAGATGAACTGACCCCAGGGACTGGCTTTCGGAGAGAAAAGGTAGAAGCAGCCTAGAGTCTCCCGCCCTCTGCTCCCACCACCATCCAACAAGCACCCACTTGTATTGGGACACGGCAGAGAGTGAGGAGGCGAGGCTGGCACCTGGAGATGCCCTCCAGGCCCCTTGGCGCCCAGGTCAGAGAAGGTTTGGCGGGAATGCTTAGGAGGAATGCCAAGCCCCACCTTCCCTTCTCCTGAGGCTGGCAGGCTGGTATATGTTGCCAGAGGAGGGCTCAGTGTGTATGGCAATCATAGGACCCAGAGGAGGCCACCGGAGGGATGCAGAACCACACCTCCAGGCTCCAATCATCCAGAGCAGGGGCTCAGGGGCTTGGGAGCAAAGAGGAGGAGCAGGTCACAGATTCAGGACAGGCAGGAGTGGTGTGGGCAATGGGGCCTGAAAGCAGAGAGAGGGCAGTGTGGTCTGTGCACAGGACAGTCTGCTTAGGGGGAAGACTGGGGGCAGCATGCAGGAGGAGAGGGCAGTAGGGCCTGGCAGGGGGGGGGGGGCTGCCCAGAGGGGAGAGAAGACGGGAAAGGCTGGGGGTAGGGACAGGTGATTTGAGCACAGCCTGTGACCCCAGGAGAGGAGCTTGGCCTGGGGAATGGGGATGGGAGGAGGGGAATGGTCTGTGGCAGGAATGGTGGCATGTTGATGGCAGGATGGCAGTGGGCGTGCCCTGGCTGGGAGCCCAGATGCCGGAGTAGCTTCTAAGCCCTGACTCCCAGGGGGGCTGAGCGCCCAAGAGATGTTTATCCTCCACAGTCCACAAGAACTTGGTAAAACACCTCCTCTAGTGAGGTGGTCGCCTGGTTCCTCTTTCCTAGGTCACTGAAGTGTCCTGAGAGTTGTAAGATGAATGGGAGGTGAAGGGGGGCTGGCAAGGAAGAGAGCAGCCAGCAACAGCCCCCACCTCTGGAGCCAGAGCCAGGGGGCAGTGGGCACAGGCTGGGGCTGGATGGAGGGTGTAATCCTGCAGATAAAGAAGGGAATGAGTCATGGGTGAGAGCCAGGCTCTCTTAAGAGGCAGCTCAGAAACCAGCTCATCTGAATGCAGACAGACACTCGTCCCCATCCTTGTCCCTATGGCTGTCACACACCCACACACACTCCCCTCCCCCTCCATCTCCCCTCTCCTTGATTACCCACCTCCAGTGCCCCCTGCTCCTTCCTCCATCTCAGCAGACAGCCTGTCCTTCAGCCCACCTGGCACCTCCCCCACAGCTGGCTGCATGGGAGTGGAAGAGGTAGGGAGACAGGGAATCTAGGAGACCCACCAACAGAGAAAGTAAAGTCAAGAAAGGTCTGGGGCTCTAGCTGGTTTGGCTCAGTGGATAGAGTTTCAGCCTGCTGACCGTAAGGGTCCCGGATTCGATTCCAGTCAAGGGCACATGTCCCGGTTGTGGACTCGATCCCCACTGTGGGGCGTGTAGGAGGCAGCTGATCAATGATTCTCCCTCATCATTGATGTTTCCATCTCTCTCTCCCTCTCTCTCCCTCTCTCATCCTCTCTGAAATCAATAAAAATATATTTTTAAAAAAGAATGGTCTAAGACAGAGACAGATAAGGAAGAGGGGCTGTGAAATCCCTTCCCCCTGAAAACTTGAGGCTCTAAGGAAGAAGAGGAGCCTGGATGACCTCTGGAGGGACCCGAAAGCCAGGGATTCTGCCACGCCACCTTCCCTGGCTGGACCCTCCGCCTTTGCCAGGACTGAGAAGCAGCAGTCTGGGAGGAGCAGCCAACGCCCCCCAGCCAGCCCCCCCCGGCCTCATCCTGCCCCTGGGCCCCAAGCTAGGCTCAGGCCTCCAGCCACTGCAAGGGCTCAGGCAACAGCTACATCCCAGGCGTGTCCCTCACCGTGGTCTGTCACCGTGGCGATGACCCGGCCAACGCTTAGGAAGGACAGAGAGTTCTGTTTATAAGTACAGCCTTATGCCTGGCACTGCGGAGTACAACCATGAATATGCCATAATTCGTGCCCTGAGGGGCATCCAGGCAAGCGGGGCAGAGGGATCACTTTGAGACATGTGTATGCAAGCACACACACATACACAAGTACACACACACACACACACACACACACACACCTGGCTTCACTGGCTGCCCCGGTGAAGGGGGAGAAGGGAGCTGGGATGTAGCCACAGGTACATTTTGAGTCCCCCACACGCTGTGTACCCAAGTGGAGAGATACAAGGCAGCACCATAATCCAAACCCCGCACAGCAAACAAATCTTAGAAGACTGCAGCTCTCACAGCCCCAAACAGGGAGGTAGGCTAGGATCATGCCGGGAACCTAGAGCAAGTTATACAGTCCCTAGTGACCCCAAATATCTCCCTCTCCTCCTCCTGGGAGAAACCTAGTGCCCACACCTGTACCACACCTGCTGCTTCCCAGACAGATGCCTCCTTCAGGACAAACACCAGCCTGTCACCACCCCCGGGGTCAGTTCCCCACTCGCAAGGCTCCAGGACTTACCCAGACAGAGAATGCAGGAGTGAGGGTCCAGCTGCCCCCACCATCCTCAGGGCAGTCTTGCTCCGGTGGGGTCCTCCCTGCCTCAGTTGGCCCCTCCCTCCTGGCTAGAGAGCCCCAGTCAGGGACAGCAGCCACAGCTCCCAGGTAGGATACCCAGGCGACTCCCAGACCAGCTCAGGGGAAATGAGCAGGTTCAGTGCCTTTCCCCAGGCCTCCCAGCCCTGCCCCCTCGGAGGGCTCCTAAGCCCCACCTGAACTATTTGCCCTTTTAAGGGTCAGGTGCTGCCTCACCCTCCTCCCAAGGGCACTAGCAATCCAGGTGAGACCTCACCTAACTCTGTGCCTTCACCTGGTCCTAATCCAACCCGCCCCCCTGGGGCAGCCTGCCCTTACTGCCCACCTCCCAACAGCTGACGGGCTCTTTCCTGGCTTGGCTCCTTACCTGTCTCAGGTGAGCTAGGCTCTGCCCATCACCCACTCCCCCCACTCATAGCCACAGTGCCTACCTGAGGCAGGAGCCGCCTGCTCTCGGCGCGGACCAAACCCCCGGGCTCCCAGCATTGGCCCAGCGCCGGTCCCGGGGGGCTTCCCGGGGGGCTCCCCGGGGGTTGGGGGCCGCAGGGGGGCCCGGGCTCCAGCGCCTCGCAGCACACCAAGCTCACAGTGCAGCCCATCCGGCCGGGCGCCCCGCGGGCCTGTGCCGAGCGGGGACGCGGGCGCCCCGGGAGCTGGCCCACCCCCCAGCCCAGGGCGCCTCCGACGTGGGAGGGGGGCGGCGACGCCCCCAGCCGTCCCCTCCCGGAGCCTTCTCGGCGGCACCGCCTGGAAGCGGGGGAGTCCGGGGCGGACGAGGGGCGGTGACACGGGCGCCGGGAGCAGCCAGTGACAGAGGGAGACCCGAGGGCGGGGACGCGGGGAGGGGCGGTGGCCGGGTCCCGGGGGCTGGGGCGCGGGCGCGCTGAGTACTGGAAGGCGAGAAAGATAGCGAGGGAAGAGGCGGGAAGCAGATAAGGAGAGATAATGAGGGGGAGACAGGGACGCGGGGGACAGGAAGAGGGGGACAGAGCTTCTACACCGGGCGACCAGGTCCAGGAGGGGGAGACAGGCGGGAGTGGCGCACGAGAGCAGGCCAGGCGCGCCCCAGGGCTCACGAGAGCTTCCTGGGGTTTGTGAACAATATCCTCCCGGGTGCCTGCTCCCCTGTTCTCTGGCCCCAGCACTAGCCCTTGGGTCACCCCAGCCTAGAAAAGCGAGGACCAGGCGGTGGGAAGACCTGAACTCAAGGAGGCAGAGCACATCCAGGGTGGAAGGGCCACAGCCCACCTGGGCAGCGCACCTGGCCCTTTCCTGGAGACAGCACCTCACCAGGGGTCACTTCCCTCCTTTTAGGGCTAAGTACCAGGACTGGAAGGATGGGGACCCGTCGGGAGACTGAGGTAGGGAGGAGGAGAGAGACAGGTGGTGGGGCTCTTGCCTTCCCCTCCCCACCTGCATCACACTCCAACCAAGTGGCCGTAAAAAACTGGCAGAGGATCAGCGGGGTCGGCATCCCAGCCTCTTTGCGCCACCTGGTGGTGATGAGGAAGAAAGACAAAGCAAGTGGCCGTGATGAGAAGGGAAGGCAGTTGCTGCTCCCCACCCCTGGATGAGTCCGTGTTTGGCCAGCTAATCATCCCCATTTCCACTTCTCCCCGTAGTCTTCTGCTCCTCCCCCTCGGAGCAGGGTTTCCCCTCGAGTGCTGGCGTGGGCCTGAGTCACCCTCCCAAGCAGCAAACTCTGAGAGCTGTAGAGGAACTAGAGTCACAAGTGGCAGGCTCAGGCTGCAGCGCCCGCTCTCCGTGCCTCCACCAGCCAGGCCTTCCCAGGTGAGTACAGATAGCCTCCGGGGTCTGGGGGAGGCTGGAGGAGGGAAATGATGCCAGGAGGGAGAAGCTGAGGAATCTTGATGGGTATGAGGGACAGGACAAGATGCATATAAGTGTTCATGGATTTATAATCAGTCTGGTCTGGAAGGGACTTCAGAGACCCTAAATCCAAACCTCTGGTCTACATATGGGGAAACTGAGGCCCAAGAAAGGTGTGTGATGTGCCCAAGGTCACAGTGAATTCCAGGGCCAGGATGGAGACCCATGTCCCTTGACTCCCAGCTCAGTGTTCCCTGAATGCCATCCCCCACCCACCCTCCCTCCTTACTCTCCTTTTCCCCGTCCTATCCTCTCCACTGTGCCTCACTGCTTCTTCACTCTCAGCCACCCCCAAATTCCAGCAACCAACCACAGCTTGGGAGGCAAGACCCCTGGGATTCCTACCCCATGCCCAGTCTTTGCTCCAGGCTCTCAGAATAAGCCCACTGGCCCTCAGGGGCCACAATATTCCTCCCTGAGCTCCAGGACCCACTGGGGGTAGGGGGGCAAGCTGATATTTAACTGGGAGAGAGCAGCAGGATTAAAGCCAGGTGTCCTGCTCCCCACACCCCAGCCCCAGCCCTCAGGCCTTGCCTTACTTCTGCCTCCCTCTCCTCAAAGAACGCATATTTTCCGCTCAGCTGGGGCTCAGGAAAGGATGAGAATGTGTCTCAAGGATGATGACTCTCTGGTAAGGCTCCCCATGGGAAGAGGGGTGACGGTCCCTCAGCCCAGCATCCACATGGCATGAGCACTAACAGGCTCACTCACATCAAGTCAGGGCTGGGAGCACGGGCCCTGGGGGCACACAGGCCTGAGTTCAAATTCTATTTTCACAACTTAGCGCTTTGTGGCATTGGGTGAAAGACCCTCTCTGAGCCCCCTTTTCACCTTATCTAAAATGGAGTTGATAACCTGCTAGGATTATTGTGGGGACTGAGTGAGACAAAGATGTCAGGCACTAGGAACTGCTCTGTAAGTGAGGGCCATGCCATCACCTTCCCACATGGGCCTACAAGAAAGAGCTGGGGTTTTATTCTGCCAGTTAACTCACTGTGACCCTAGAGCAGTGATGGCAAACCTTTTGAGCTTGACGTGTCAGCATTTTGAAAAACCCTAACTTAACTCTGGTGCTGTGTCACATATAGAAATTTTTTTATATTTGCAACCATAGTAAAACAAAGATTTATATTTTTGATATTTATTTTATATATTTAAATACCATTTAACAAAGAAAAATCAACCAAAAAAAATGAGTTCGCGTGTCACCTCTGACACGCGTGTCATAGGTTCGCCATCAATGCCCTAGAGCCATCCAATTCCTTCTCTAGGCTGATTCTTCCTTCGTGTAAGGAGAGGATCAAACAGCCGAACCCAGAGGCTCCTTCCGGGGTGAACTTCCAGAGCCACAGGAATCATATCATTTTCAAATATTCATGGCAGAAGAGGGGGCTGCCCTTAAGGTCACCAGGGACCTGAAAGGTAAGTGAGTCCCGAGAGATTTTCCGGGACTGAACTGAAAGAGAAGTGAGGGGTCTTGGGAGCCTCTCCCTCAGAGACCTCACTCCCTGATGCCTGATGTCCACCATCCTCCTCACAGCTGCTGTCTCTGCCATCCTCCAGGGCTACGGGGGTGGGCATCGGGTGACAGACGCCAGCGCTGAGCTGCATGGACTCTGTGGCTGCCTGGAGCGGCTGCTGCAGGTGGGGCCCTGCCCTGTCCTCCCCTCGGGTCTCCTCCCTTCCCCTCTCTCCAGGCTCAGATAACCAGGAGGGCTTTCCCAGATACTGAGGGAAGAGACACCCTTCCTTTGCTACCATGCACCACCTTGTCCCCCTCAGTTAGCAAGACCTTCCTGACATCTAACCTCACTCATGTAGCCTGGGAGGGGTGGGGAGGCAGGGCTGGGGCAGGGAGGGGCTGGGGGCATCCACCCTGCTCTGAAGACTACAGTGTCAGAGGCACAGATGTCCTAGAGCTGGCCCTCCTTGCTGCTGGTTAGAGCCCCAGTCATCACTATCACTAGCTTTTACTGAGCATGTACTATGTGCCAGGCTAAGCCTTTACGTGCCCACCTTATGCACTTCTCATTCTAACCCCCTGAAGTGATTCATGATCTGCCCATCTCCCACATTACATGTACACTCTTCCTACTTATCTGATTATGTGTGTGTGTATGTGTGTGGCGTGGGGGCGGGTATGGGTGTGAGTGCGTGAGGTTTGTGTATATGTGATATGGGTATGTGTGAGTCTCCTGCCAGCCTGCCCTCTATCTGCTGCCCTCTAGTCACACTGGCCTCCTTGATCTTCTAAAGCACACCAGGAATGCACGCACCACAGGGCCTTTGCACGTACAATTTCACCTGCCTGGAATGCTCTTCCCCCACAACTTTAGATGGTACACTTTTTTTATTTCCTTCTGATTTCAACTTGAATAGTATCTCCTCAGAAAGGCTTTCTCTAACCACCTAATCTAAATTTTTAATACACACATACCACATGCACCACACATACATACCATCACATACACACATGCGTGCACACACCACCCAATTCCTATTCACTTTTTCTGCTTTATTTTTTCTCCTTAGCAGTCAGTACTATCTAACAGTATATATTTTTACTTTTTCAGTTTGTTCATTTTCTGTCTCCCCTTCCAAGATATAAGCCCATGAGGTCAGTTTGTTCATTGCGGTCTCCCCTGGACTTAGAACAAGTCTGGCACATAGTGAGTCCTCAGCATTTCTGGAATGAGTGAATGGAAACACTGAGGTCTCAGAGAGGTCCATCAGCTTACTCCTGGCCACACAGCCAGTACGGGCAGAGTCACTGAGCTGGGTCTGTCTCACAAGCCCTTGCCCCTCTGCCATGTGACCGCTCAGCATGCTGGGACACAGGGTAGGTTCTAGGAGAAAGCATTTCTATGACTCCTTTCCCTCCTCTTGCTCCCAGTTTGACCAGAAACAGCAGAAGAGCTTCCTGAGACCTCAGAAGGATTACTGGGATTTTCTCTGCACTGCCCTAAGGCAGCAGCGGGGGAACACAGAGCTGGCCCTCTTTGTTCACTCACAGGACAAGGTACCCAGGGCCAAGTGGCAGGCATGCTGGCCCCAGGATGATGGGGTCCTGCCACCAGGCCCTTGATGGGGATCACTTGGGGGCCAGGGGACATAGGCCTGCCAGAGGCCCTTCTCTTATCCATCCCAGCTCTACTGGCCATAGACCCCCTTGCTGGTCCTCAACTCTCATTAGTGCTATTCTCAGCACCCCTCCAGCTGCCCTTTCCTCCCATGACACCCTTTCTCATCAACCACCCATGCCCTCTCTGTGCTGGCTGAGTTCCCCTGGCCTAACACCACCCCACTTTGCCCCCTGTGTACTCTGCAGTTGAAGACCCCTCTGGGAAAAGGCCGTGCCTTCATCCGCTTCTGCCTTGCCCACGGACAGCTGGCCGAGTGCCTGCAGCTCTGCCTCCTGAACCCAGAGCTCACCAGGTGGGGCATGCTCCTGCTCGTACCTGAGCCCACTGTCCCTCCTTCACGAAACTTCCCCCTTCATCCCCACAAGGATGGTTTAATATCAAATGAGAGAGATGAGGGGAAAGTCAAGGAAAAAAGAGCGGATGGGAGGTTAGAAGCCCAGTCATGAATGACACTTCATCATGATACTTAGGCCCCTCACTCCCCAAGGGCCACAGCCCTGCCTGGGGAATTGTGCCATTATGGTATGCAACAGAGCAGAGGTGGATTCTCTGAGGTTGGGGGTGGCAATAGTACCAGGGCCAAAGGCCAAGGATGCTGATCACTGTGAACACAGGGAGTGGTATGGCCCCCGGAGCCCTCTGCTGTGCCCTGAACTCCAGGAGGACATCCTGGACTCCCTCTATGCTCTCAACGGGGTGGCCTTCGACTTGGATCTGCAGAGGTCGGACCTGGATGGGGCCTGGCCCATGTTCTCAGAGTGAGTGGGTACACGTGGAGGGAAGCTTCTTTTCATGCCTGCTGCCACAGCTACCACCCACCCCAAGCGAGCCCCAAGCCCTCAGCCTCTAGCACCATCCATTTCTCCCTCCCTTCTTGCTTTCTGAGCCCCTGAATCTCCACCTCCCTAGCCTTCAGGATAACCTAATGATGCCCCATGATGTTGCATAGAATATACTCTCTAAAGAGTTGTTGGGTGGCTGGGATAGAGTGTTAGAAGGATGAATGGGTGGTGGGATGGTGGATAAGTGGAGGGTGGGGACACAGGGATGGATGAAGAGGGGAATGCGTGCACGAGGGTGGGAGGGGAGGAAGGTGGAAAGGGGGGTGGGATGAATGGGTGGTGGGAAAGATAGAATATCCTGCATCCAAGAGCCAAGACCACTTCTGGAGAGAGGACCAGGGTCTCCCTGCCCCTTTTACTTTCAGGTCCCGCTGCTCTAATTCCAGCCGGACCCAGGGAAGACCCAGAAAAACCAAAGACTCCCCAAAGGAGGTGCTTCTGCCTGACCTTCACTCTGAGCTGCCTCTTCTCCATCTCTGCTGGGACCCCTCGGGTTGAGCAGTAACTGAGCCCTGTACCAACTGGACAGACAGACAGAGAGGCCAACGTGTGGACCTGGGGACTGGGGACCCACAGAAGCAAAGGCTCATATTCCTAAGTGGTGGGGATATCGGGGAGAGAAAGGAATGGCTGACATCATCTGCAGAAGCCAGTGGGGCCCAGGGGAGGGGGAGGTGCTAGAGAGGGTGACCAGAAGCTTATAGGAAACAGTCCAGGGAAACAACCTCTTCTGGAAAATTTGCAAATGTCTCAGTTCAGTTCAGGGAGCGGTTGAAGAAGAGCCAGATCACCTGGTTCAAATCCCAGCTCCAGCCCTAACTAACCACGGTCCTCCAGCAAATTAGTTGCCATGCTCGCAGGGCGATTGTGAGGATGCCTTGAGACAGACCATGTGTAGCACAGAGCAAGGCTCCTGCCACATGCTCAGTAAGTAGTAGTTTGCAGTTATCATTCCACGAGCTCGCTTTGCACCCCCACCAGCTTCCAGGCACCAGGTCCAGAAACTATGAGGACTCAGTCTCTGACCTGAAGGATTTCCAGGTCTGTTCAGGGAGGCAGACCCTAAAGGAACACGCTGCAACATAACATGTGAAGCGTAGGGGTGTGCACAGGGGAACGTGGGGTCCAGAGAAGGCTTCTTGGCAGAGGTGACTCTTAACAGACTATTGGTCAATCTAAGTTTTCATCACAACCCTACAAGGCAGGTATGATTATTCCCATTTTGCAGACAAGAAAATATAAAGAAGTCAAGTTCGGAGGGAAAGATCAGAGGAGAGGGGTGGGAAGAACGTAGGGGAAACCAGATTCATGCAGAAGATAGAAATGAAGGAGGGAGAAGGGTGTGAGCTATCGGTGAGGGAGGAAAGGAAATCGAGAAGAGAAGAGCTGCTGCTCCCTGATCAGGTCAAAGCTGGGGCCTCAGATCAGATCACCGGATGTTAACAATTCAGATTCCTGACCCTCCCCCAAATCTGTTGGATAGCATTTCCAGTTGGGAGGGCCTGGGAATCCATATATTTAGCAAGCTTGTTGCATCAGGGCTGTGGCCTTTTCCATGCACCAGCTTGGTGAATTGGTGCTGAGAAGGATGATGATGGGTTTGGGGCTTCTCTGCAGATCTCAGCTGTAAATGGAGGCCCCAAAGGAGTCCAGCCAGAGGAGGCACACACCAGCCAAGCCAGCTGTCTGCAAGATGCACCAGGGGAAGACCGGTTGGCTGGACTCCCTATGTCCCAGCAACATAGGCATCTTTCTCCCTTTTTGGAAAATAAGAAAGAAGATCCCAGGAGCCTCAGGGCCCTCCACAGCATGTGGAAACCAGAGGGGGAGGGGCTACAGCAAGACCAGGAGATGGGAGCCCCACGGACAGAGATCTGCCAGGAACTCTCAACACCCAGCATCCAGGGGCCGAGGGAGAGGGCCAATCAGGCTCTGAAGGAGGTGGTAGGGATAGAGGGTGAGGGCCGAGGGGTCCTGCTGAGTACAGAGGGTCAAAGAACAGAGGGGACTCATGAAAGAGAAGCAGAGTGGGGTCACAACCAGGGGCTGTTGGTCTCTAGCCCCAGAGGGATGAATGAGGGCTCCATGTCACCAAACCGGCAGAAGAACAAGGAGCCTAGCATTCTCGGGGAGCCCAGCGTCCTTCAGGGCCTGGGAACAAAGGAAGGCTCCACCACAGAGAAGCCACAAGAGCAAACAGGAGTGACCAGTGTGACCAGGAAGGAGGAGCAAGCAGAGGTGGCCTTGCAGGATGTGGTCAAGGTGAGAGCAGTTGAGCTCTGTACCTGTCTGTTCTCCCCAATCTAAAGTGGCCCATAGACAGAGGTCTTCAATGGTAGCCTGGGGATCATTCCAGCCCACAGATCAATATTTATTAGCCCATACAGGATTAGGATTATTGTTATTTGAGGATGTCTTTTGAAAGCTATGCATTCTTTAATTCACCATAGTCCCCACCTCTACCCATTGCCTCATGCCAGGCTCATTTTATTCATCAATACTGCTACCTTGCCCCTAAAGACATTTGCATTTGAGATACCTTTCCAACAGCTCTCCAGGGCAGTTGTTTTTCTCAGGTTTCAAAGCTCTCATTCTCAGCAGGTTTCCTGCCAATATGTAAATCCTACTGTTGCAGACCTCAACTAGTTGCTCTTGTTGTAGTTGGGTCTTCTGGAGGTCACCCAAGACTGTTTATAAGCCTTCCTTCAGCCTCCTCCTAAGGCCAGAGTCTTCTGGGTCCTTAAGCTTTGTAACTTCCACCCCTCAATGAAGGAAGACATGGTGGCTCCATGCTCACCCAGGGGCAGAGCCAGGCATCACAGCTCCCAGTGTTATCCCCAGTCCTGCCTTCCACCCAAGGGTGGTCTCACATGGTCTGAAGTCTCATGGGGTCCTCTGTCAAGTCATTTTGGGACTGGGGTCTCTGACCCTCTTTTTCAGCTCCCTTTCCCTTTCTTCTTTCCTCTCCTCCTCCAGACCCTCAGACATAGGCTGCAGAAGACCAAGGAGCAAGCCTGGCACCAGGAGCAGCTGCTGAAGGAGCAGGAGAAGGAGCTGAAGGCACTGCAGGAGCAGCTCAGCAGGTAACCTTGGCAACCACTAGCACACATGGGAGTGAGAGCCAGGAGGCTGGGGGGACAGGCATTGCTTCATGGCTCCTACTGGCATTCACGGTCAGTAAGCATCTTCTGAGCTCCTCCTGTGCACCAAGCCCTGTGAGGGCACAACTTTGAATTCTGAGGCATACAGGGCATTGTTCCTGCTCTCAAGGACTCCCACCTTCCCCTCCTACCCCTCCCCTCCCCCTTGCCTGCCTCCTCCTTCACTGGCTTCCCTGTGTAGCCCCCAAGATAGATCTATACCTCCGGTCCCTCCCTTCCCTTCCATACTCATCTTGGCCTCTTTCTGCTGCTTCTTCTGGGCGATTCCTCTCTCTTTGCAATCCACTCTGCCTCCCTGCCCCACACACTCCTTGTGTTCCTCTGTCTCTCCTTTTCCTATTCCTCGTTGTACAACCTCTCTTTCACACCCTGGGTAGTCATAATCAGAACGACCTGGCACTGTGTCCTTGGCACTGTTCTAGCTGCTTCCTCATAACAGCCTTATGAGATAGGTTCTCTAAAACCCCCATTTTATAGATGAGGAACTAAAGCTCGAAAATACTATACAATTCACTCTCCTGCTTTTTTAGCAGCTGCTCCTGGTGCTAAAGATTCCCATGATTCAGGCCCAAAGTGAATGCAGGGCTTTGCCCACCCAAGGGTTTTCTCTGGGGATTAAGCTGGAAGGCTCCAGCCCCAGGCTGCTCCCTGCAGATTGCTGTCCTGCCACCGGTCATCCCATCCATCATTGTCATTCCACAAACACTCAAAGTGCTTGTGTCAGGCCTGTTCTATGTGCCTGAAATCCTCTTGGGGGCAAAACAGACAAAATTTCCACCCTCAAGGAGCTTACATTCTAGTGGCGAGGCAGTCAGTAATAGGATAAGCAAATAAAATTCATGGAATGTCAGATGACAATAGGTTCTAAAGGGGGAAGGAATAAGTCAGGGGAGGGGAATAGGAAGTATTGGGGTGATATTAAATAAGGTAGCATGGTCAGGGAAGGCCTCCCTGGAAAGGTGAGGTTTGAGTAAAAGCCTGAAGGAAGTGAGGCGTGAGCCCTTTGGATGTGTGGTAGAAGAACGTTCCAGGCAGAGGGAACAGCAAGAACAAAGGCCCTGAGGTGGGAATGAGCATAGCAGGTTCTAGGAACATCAGGGGGCCATCATGGCCCCAGTTGAATGAAGAAAGAAGGGGATGTAGGGAAAGGTCAGGCAGGTAATGGGGACCAAGTTAGGGAGACCCTAGTAGGCATCAAAAAGGCCTTGACTTTAATTCAGAGTGAAATGAGAGCCACTGAGAGTTCTGATCAGGGAAGGGACAAGACATGACTATTTTAATGTTTAAAAAATCATGCTTATTTGTTTTTTAAAACAACTCAATGGTTTTAGTGTATTCAAAGTTGTGCATGGATCACCACAATCAATTTTAGAGCATTTTATCCCCCAAGGAAAACCCTGTACCCATTAGCAGTCACTCCCACTTCCACCTAACCTCCCAGCTCTAGGCAACACTAATCTGCCTTCTGTCTATAGATGTGCCTCTTCTGGACTGACCTGTGTTTTCAAGGGCTCTGTGAAGCTAGTCTGTGGGGAAGCAAGGGTGAAAGCAGGGAGACCAATGAGGAAGCTGCCCCGCCGTGCAGGGGAGGGCGATGGTGCCTGGGACTGCTCTGGTCGCAGTGCGGGTGTGGAAAATCTGCTGGATTCTGGACCCAGTGTAAGGTCAGGCTTCCTGAGGGATTGCATGTGAGGTCTGAGAGGAAGACAGAAATCAGGAATTACCCCGAGTTTTCTGGCCAGGAAAGCTAGAATCACCACTGACCATCTGCTGTGCAGAGTAAGTTAGTGGGGAACATCCAAAAGTTTAATTTGGAGCATGTTAAGTTTGAGACACCTGTTAGACACCCAAGCGGAGCCTTTGAGGAGGCAATTAAGTGTGCCATTCAGGAAAGAGGCATGGGCTCAGGGTCTATTGGGAGTCATTGAAACGGGGTGGTGAGTGACAGAAGCTCCGGAGGCATCAAAGTGGTAACAGGTTATCTCAGCACCAAAGAACACAAGTGATATGGGGTCAATTTGGTCAGTCAACAATATTTATTGTGCCTCTACTACACCATGAGCAAGGGTGGGGAGATAGCAGTGAACAGAACAGGCAATGTCTGTTCTCACAGACCTGGGGAGACAGACAGTAGATCAACAAGTAGAAATACAGTGTCAGGCGCTGTGGAGAAAAAATCAACCCAGGAAAGGAGGAAAGGGGAGAGAGAGGTAGGACAGCCTTCTAGATTTAGGATCAAGAAAACCCTTCTGACATTTAAGGAGAAACCCCAACCATGGGAAAACTAGACCAGGCAGATATCTGGGGAGGAATCCTCCAGGCTGGGGACCAGCAAAAGTGAAGGCCAGGAGAAGTGTGCTTGGGAACAAGCTGGCTGTGTGGCTGGAGCAGAGGAGGTGCCTAGGAGTCTTTAGCAGGGGCTCTCATGGGCTGACCTAGGTTTTTAAAGGATGGCTCTAGCTCAGCGGTTCTCAACCTGTGGGTCACAACCCCTTTGGGGATTGAACGACCCTTTCACAGGGGTTGCCTAAGACCATCGGAAAACACATATATAATTACATATTGTTTTGTGATTAATCACTATGCTTTAATTATGTTCAATTTGTAACAATGAAAATACATCCTGCATATCAGATATTTACATTACAATTCATAACAGTAGCAAAATTACAGTTATGAGGTAGCAACGAAAATTGTTTTATGGTTGGGGGTCACCACAACATGAGGAACTGTATTAAAGGGTCGCGGCATTAGGAAGGTTGAAAACCACTGCTCTAGCTATACTGTGGGGAATAGACTGAGAGTTGGCGGGGTGCAGAGCCCAGGCTAGATGTATAGGGAGGACAGCAGACCATCCCAGCAGCAGGCCCCAGAGCAGAACATCCTATAGTTCAGGGGTCCTCAAACTACGGCCCGCGGGCCACATGCAAATACAAATATTGTATTTGTTCCCGTTTTGGTTTTTTACTTCAAAATAAGATATGTGCAGTGTGCATAGGAATTTGTTCATAGTTTTTTTTTAAGCTATAGTCCGGCCCTCCAACGGTCTGAGGGACAGTGAACTGGCCCCCTGTTTAAAAAGTTTGAGGACCCCTGGTATAGTTCCTATGAAAACACACTTGGGCCCTGACTGATATGGCTCAGTGGTTAGAGTGTCAGCCTATGCACCAAAGGGTCACAGGTTTGATTCCCAGTCAAGAGCAGGTACCTGAGTTGCAGGTTTAATTCCTGCCCCTGGTCCAAGCACATGCAGAAAGCAACTAATCAATGTGTCTCTCTCACATCAATGTCTGTCTGTCTCTTTCTCATCCCCTCCCTCTGCTCTCCTTTCTGACCTCTCTCCCTTTCACTCTCTTTAGAAAACAATGGAAAAAATATCCTTGGGTGAGGATTAACAAAAAAGAAAGAAAATACACTTGGAACTGAGATATGGGACTGCCCTGGGGTCACTGGGCAAGTAAACTATCTCAGAAAAATGAAATAAGCAGCTAAGAAATGAGGAAGCCGAAGACTAGAATATTCATGAAAAGTAAAAACATGGCCCTGATCCAATACCCAAGCACAAAAACACTCTTTCTTAAGGCTGCAGGGATGGGCTTTTTGGAGTTCCAGTGGCTCGCTGTTGTCAGCTTGATGTCATCGCCCACCCAGGTTTTTTCCCTGGAGCAGGCTACATGACAGCATTTTAAAAATTAATAATTCAATTCTTTGTCAAGCTTCTTCCCCCAAACACACTCAGGCCCAGGGTCGTGGGCACATACATCAGCGGTCATGGGACATGTACCACCAGAGTGATGGAGTAAGGGGTGGGACCTTTATATTGCCAGTTCAGTAGATTTCTTGGAACCTTCCAGGAAAACACTAAAGACAAAAAGAGGCAAGAATAAAACTGAGGCGGTTCCAAGCCCGAAACTGAAACATAAATTTAAGGAAGTCATATGCTTAATATTACATTTTATAATTTAAAAGACAATGTAACATAATTTTTCAAAATATTTTAAAACCAAAAAATCACTCCATATTCTATACCACTTTCCTGCCTTCTCCAAGCACCAAAATTATTTTCAGCTGGACACAGCCTGCCCAGCCTGGGTTCCCAGATGCTCGCCTCCCCAAGAGAGCTGCCATGATTGTGGATATTTTAAAATGGAAATATTTCTATTAAAAACAGCACCAGAGTAAGTGAAAGCTACACTGACACTCCAAAGATGAAACTGGAACTACAACTCAAATACAGAAAAAACACCATGAAAAATCAACTGAAGACTTGCTGGAGAGAACCCTGATAACCAAGGACAGAAAGTAGAGACTGGTAGGAAGGGCAAAGATGTGAAAGGGGTGGCTGGGCTCCCACAGGCAGCAGTTGAAGGTTCAGTAGGGATATCTCAGCTGTGGGGGGGTTCCCACTGAGAACTCTGGGATCTAAACCTAGAACTGGGCTCCCCAGCCCAGACCACCAGAACTGAGAAAGCTGTGAAAAGCAGCAGGGTTACTATCTGCCAGCCAGAGACAGCTGGAAATGCAGGCACACTCTTAAAAGAGCCAACACACAAAATTTTGTGTGTAGCCACTCACCTTGGGCTCTGTTAGAGGGAAGGCAGAGTGGACTGGAGCTGTGTGAGGAGAGTCCAGGGTTGGGGGCTCTGGGGTTGGAGCTTGGAGGGCAGCCACCCTGGTTTCCTGTGCTGAGTCATTCCCTCATGCTGCTGAAGACATCTTTCTCCTACAGACCTTTGCTCTCCAGGTGGTTTTGGCCTAGGGGAAAAATAGTTGCCACACACTGTTGGGAAAACTCTGGCCCTACCTTGTGGTCCATAGCCCAAGGCCAATCAAGGCTGAAAACAATCAGACTACAGATCTCTGGAGGCTTTGAGTCTTTACCTGACTCCTTCTGGGCCTGGGGCTAAGAAAAACAGACCCTGGTGTACATCTTGGAAGGACGAAGTGCACATCCAGCCCCAGCAGAGGGAGCCACAAGCTGTGGATTGCTGGTAGCCCCAAATAGGGCACTGGGGGCCAATCAGAAATAGCATCTGACATTGTTCTGCATTAGAGATTAGGAGTCATAACAGATCTACCTAATACATAGACACAAACCCAAACAGGTAGCCAAAATGGAGAGACAAAAAAAAAACCCCAATTGAAAAAACAAGAAAATTCTCCAGAAGAAGAGATAAATGAAATAGAGATAAGAAATTTATCTGATATAGAGTTCAGAATAATGATGGTAAAGATGCTCAGCAGCATGAGAAAAGATATAATAACTATGAAAAAAAGAACAGTCAGAAATAAAGGATGACATAGCACTAATAAAGAACACATTGGAGTGAATACACAGCAGATTAGGGAAAGGTGAGGATTGGATCAGTGAATTAGAAGACAGGGTAGGGAAAAAAATCACTCAATAAAAGAACCGAAAAGAAAAAAAAAACCAATTAAAAAACAGGAAAAGAGCGTAAGAGAGCTGTGGGGCAACATGAAATATAATGATATTCACATACTAGGTGTGCCAGAGGGGAAGAAAGGGAGCAAGGATCAAGAACATGTTTGAAGGAATAATGGCAGAAAACTTCCCTAATCTGGTGAAGGAAAAAGTCATACAAATTCAGGAAGCACAGAGAGTCCCAAGCAAGAAGAACCCAAACAGGCCCATGCACAGACACATCATATAAAATGCCAAAAATTAAAGAAAAAGAGAGAATCTTAAAGGCAGCAAGAGAAAAGCAATTTGTTACCTACAAAGGAACTCACCTAAGGCTGTCAGCTGATTTTTCATCAGAAACTCTACAGGCCAGAGGGAATGGCATGAAGTATTCAAGGTAATGAAAAGCAAAGGTCTGAAACCAAGATTACTATATGCAGCAAGGCTTTCATTCAAAATAGACAGTGAAATAAAGAGCTTCCTAGACAAAAACAAAAAGGCTAAAGGGTTTTTTACTACTAAACCAGCATTGCAACTGTTAAAGGGACTGCTGTAATGAGAAGAAATAGAGAGAGAAACATAGGCACACAGAATTAAAATGGCAATAAGTACCTATCAACAATAACCTTAAATATAAATGGATTAAATGCCCCAATCAAAAGATATAAGGTAGCTGAATGGATACAAAAACATAACCCAATTATATGCTGTCTACAAGAGACCCATCTCAGAACAAAAGACTCACACAGAATAAGAGTGAAGGAATGGGAAAAAAATTTTCTAGACAAATGGAAATTAAAAAATACCTAGGGTAGCAATACTCATATCTGACAAAATAGACTTCAAAATGAAGGCAACACACGAGACAACAAAGGTCATTACATAATACTAAAGGGATCGATCCCACAAGAGGCTATAACCCTGGTAAACATATATGCACCCAATATAGGAGCACCTAAATATATTTTAAAGACTTCTAGAGACTTTAAGGCAGTGGTTCTCAACCTTCCTAATGTCACGACCCTTTAATACAGTTCCTCATGTTGTGGTGACCCCTAACCATAAAATTATTTTCGTTGCTACTTCATAACTATAATTTTGCTACTGTTATGAGTCATAATGTAAATATCTGGTATGCAGGATGTATTTTCATTGTTACAAATTGAACATAATTAAAGCACAGTGATTAATTACAAAAACAATATGTGATTTTCGATGGTCTTAGGCGACCCCTGTGAAGGGGTCGCGACCCACAGGTTGAGAACCGATGCTTTAAGGGAAAGATCAATAGCAATACAGTCATAGTGGGGGACTTTAACACCCTGCTGACTTCACTGGATAGATCTTCCAGATCAATGAAACCAAGAGCTGGTTCTTTGAAAAGGTAAATAAGATTGATGAAACATTAGCCAGATTCATCAAGAAACAAAAAGAGGGGACCCAAGTAAATAAAATCAGAAATGAAAGCGGAGAAATAACAACTAAGTCCTAGGTTTGGCTCAGTGGGTAGAGTGTTGGCCTGTGGATGAAAAGGTCCCAGGTTTGATTCTGGTCAAGGGCTCTTACCTTGGTTGAAGGCTCCTCCCCAGCCCAGACCCTGGTAGAGGCTCATATAGGAGGCAACCAATCAATATGTTTCTCTCACATCGATGTTTCTCTCTGTCTTTCCCTCTCTCTTTCATTCTCCCTAAAAAAAAAAAAAAAAAAAAAAAAAAAAATCAATGAAAAAATATCCTCAGGTTAGGATTAACAGAAAAACAAAAAAAAAAGAAATAACAACAAACACCACAGAAATACAAAGGGTTGTAAGAAAATACTATGAACAACTATATGCCAACAAGCTGGACAATGTGGAGGAAATGAACATATTCCTAGAAAAATACAATCTCCCAAAACTGAATCAGGAAGTATTTGAAAACCTGAATAGGCCAATAACAACTGATGAAATAGAAGCAGTAATCATAAAACTCCCAGCAAACAAAAGCCCTGGTTCAAACTTCACAGGGGAGTTTTACCAAACATTCAAAGAACTAACACCTATACTCCTCAAACTATTAAAAAAAAAAAAAAAATCCAAGAAGAAGAAACACTTCCAAGCTCTTTTTATGAGGCCAGCATTATCCTAATTCCAAAACCAGACAAAGACACTACAAAGAAAGAGAATTATAGGACAATATCCTGATAAACATAGATGCTAAAATCCTTTGCATTCTACCTATAGTAATGGAGAATTAGCAGAATTCTGTTATCTGCCAGGGCAAGACTTGAAGCCAAAATATCCCATTTTAGAGATAAACACAAAAAAAATGTTCCAAGACAGTTGTCCACAGCTTGCTCCGTGCCTTCTCTGCAAACCTCCAACCATCTGCTGGGCTCCATGCAGAGACACAGTGTGGTGGTCAGTCAGCCCAACAAGGGGAACTCATGTCAAGACCATCTTTATAACTCTTTGAGTCAGAAAGGAATCAGCGCTAAATCTCAGCCTTATAACAGGTCCTCATCTTCCTCCATCTTAGTAAACAAGTCAGTGGACTCCATCAACTACCCTAATGAAATGGGAAGGAAACAGCTGTTGTCTTTACACAGCAGTTCAAGGTGTGAGAGTCACCAGGATTTGCTGCCAGGTATAGGTGACTCATGTCAACAGGGTATTGGAAAACGCTCAGATCTCACTCTCCAAGACTCACAGAAAGTTCTGGTAGTAAATAGAAATTTGCCCTTAAATGCCCAAATAGCTACACAGAACTATTTTTCCAATTTCAAAGAGACTAAAGGAGACGAAGATGACTATGTGGAAATAAAGTCAGAAGATGAGTCAGAGTTAGAGCTATCTCACAATCGTAGAAAGGAATCTGACCCAAAGATTGTGGATGCGGGCTTTTCTGATAATGTCAGCAGCAACAACACGTCTTACTCTTTGGATAGTCCATGCACTCCCAAAAAGCCAGTGAGCGGCAAACTTGGGGTTTCACCCTATCTGACACCGTAGGATGATTCTGACAAACTGAATGACTATCTTTGGAGAGGCCCATCTCCCAATCAGCAAACATTGTCCAGAGTCTAAGGGGAAAATTCCAGTGTCTTAGTTCTAGCAGCTTTGCCTAAGGTTCTTAATAGCAGCTGCCCTAATTAACTTCCTCATATGCTCATGAATTACAGATCCTGAGGTATGTTTTATATGTACCAGATTAAAACAATTTTGTGATTTTAAAAAATTAAATACGGAAATGCCATTTGACCCAGTGATTCCACTTCTAGTGGATTATATCCTAAGAAACCAGAAACACCAATCAGAAAGAACATGTGCACCTCTATGTTCATAACAGCACAATTTACAATAGTTAAGGTCTGGAAACAGCCCAAGGGCCCATCAGTAGACAAGTGGATAAAAAAGCTGTGGTACATTTACATCATGGAATACTATGTGGCAATAAAAATAGAAGGATCTCTTACCCTTTGGGACAGCATGGAGGGACCTGGAGAGTATTATGCTAAGTGAAATAAGCCAGACAGAGAAAGACAAGTATTACATGATCTCACTCATATGTGGAATCCAGTGAACAAAATAAACTGATGAACAAAACAGATCCAGAGACATAGAAGCATAGAACAGACTGCAGAGCCTCAGAGGGAAGTCAGGGGAGGGTGGGTGGGTGGATGGGAAGAGATCAAGCAACTTGTGCACATTTATGCATAAACCATGGACACAGACAATAGGGTGGTGAAAGCCTGGGGCAGGTAGTGGGCGCGGCTAAAAGGGGTCAATGGGGGGAAAGGGAGACATATGTAATACTTTCAACAATAAAGATTTAATTTTTAAAAAAATATTAATAAAATGGAAATATTTTTTAAAAGAGAACAAATAGAAATGTTGGCTTGACTCCTCTAAAGGAAGACACAAGACTGGACCCTGTTTTCATTTCTCTGAAGTTGGTGAGGAGTCAGCCTATGTGTCAGTCCACACAGTGCTCAGTTTGGTGTGTGGTGTGGCGTTTGTGGAGTGTGGTATGTGTTATGTTGAGAATGTGCATGGTGTTTTATAAGTGTATGTGGTACTAGTATGTGTGGTGAATACATGTGATGTGTGTGGTGTGGTGTGTGTGTGTGCGCCATGTGGTATGTGTGCTGTGCTATCAATGTGTGTGTTGTTATGTGCTGTGTTGTAAATATATTTGACATATGGTGTGTATATATGTGCAATGTGATGTGTTTTTGTATGTATAGTGGGGGGGTTGGTAGATGTGGTATGTGTGTGTAGGGTGATGTGTGTATGTACAATGTGAAGTGTGTATGTATAATGTAATGTATATGTATAGTGTAGTGTGTATATGTATAATGTGGGGTATGTGTATGTGTAGTGTGGTCTGTGTGTATATAATGTAGAGGGGTGTATGTATAGGGTGGTATGTATGTCTATAGTGTGTGGCGTGTGTATGTATAGTGTGGGTGTGGGGTGTTTGTTTTGTGGGGGGGTGTATTGTAGGGTGATATGTGTATGAATAGTGTGGGTGTGTATGTATAGTGTGGTGTGTGGTATGTGTTTGTATAGTGTGAGTGTGTGTATATTGTATGGTGTGTGTATGTATCATGTGTAGTGTCGGGGGGGGGAGGTGGACTTCAACTTCAGGGGGCACCACCAGTTCCTCTAGGGCTCTCTGGCAGACAGAGGCCCAGCCTAGCTCAGTCAAAGCTGAGCTTTTCTCCTCAGAACTCAGTCTTCCCTTTGTACCCAGGTGTCAGGAAGAGCGGGCCGGGCTGCAGGCAGCGCTGGAGCAGAGGCAGCAGGAGGCTGAAAGGAGGGATGCCATGTATGAGGAGGAGCTTGCAGGGCAGCGGGACCTGATCCATGCCATGAAGAGGCGGGTGCTGGAACTGATTCAGTAAGTGGGGGACAGTGGGCAGGAGTGCAGATGGGAAATGGTATGGGATATAGAGGCTGGGAAATGAAAATTCTGCTCCACTAACAACTACCAAGCAGGATTCTGGGCCTTTTGTATATACTAATTCATTTCCTTTTTTTTTTTTTTTTTTTTTTTTAAGCAACGACCTGCTATTTTTACCATTTTACAAACTGAGGGTCAGAGAGGTTCACTTGGCCACCAAGGACACATAGCATATAAACTGCATAGAGTCCTCTGACTCTAAGGCATGCCCTCCACCCCAACCCAGCCCACATATACACATACCTACTAAAGTTAGGAGAAGCAAAGGAACCCATGGGCTGAGAAGGAATTGGGAGAAGGGGCAGGTTAACCAAGAGGTAATCGCATGTCCTACATCAGCCTGCCCACTGGACTTCCTCAGATCACTGGGCCTGTGGGCCTGTCCAGGTCAGCTGTCCTACGTTCCAAAGGCTGAGCTCACCAGAATCAATTCCAAGCTGCTAAGCTCACTGAGGGATGGAGATGTGTAAAGCCTGGTCTCTGCTCTTCGGTCTAGTGGGGAGATAATTCAAAGGTGTGTCATCCTTTACCCAGTTCAGACCACTACGCTCAGGTTCCATTAGAATTGGAACTCTGCAAGATCATCTAAGACTAAATCCTCTTGCACAAAATCCAAGTGATAATAAAGGTGAAAAAAGGAGAGATGAACCTGAAAGGAACAAACAAAAAATTTAAGGAGTGATCCCCTCCAAGGAACTGTCAACTGGGTGGAAGGGGTATATAAAAATTTAGCTATATATCTCACAAAAGAATTTAAGTTCTCTAACAATAAAAGGTACATATAGAGCAAGATATATGATTATTAAAGGAAAATAGAAGATTTCATGGTAGAAGAAAAATATATACTCCCAAAGTGTTCAGAGTAGGATTAAAACTTAGTTCTGAGCATCTTGACAGCAGAATAAAAAAGGGAAACACAGAAAATTGCCTAAAATTCACTGGGGGCTGGCCAGTGGGAGGGACCGTGGGCCGTTGGCCAGTCAGCCCCACCCCCTAGTTAAACTCCTGGTCAAACTCCCAGTCTAGGGGACAATTTGCATATTAGTCTTTTATTATATAGGACAATGTCCCTTGCATAAGCATTTTGGGAGATATGGCCCTAAGTAAAAAGTGGGGGGAGGGAAGAGGAGCCAAGGAGGTTGACTTGTGCCTCAAGATGCTAGACCGACCACACATCATCTATTCTCTCCATCCTCAGATCTCACTAAAATGATTGTGAAAGAATAAAACTACCAACAGAGAGAAAGGTGGAGGAGCCAACCAGAGATGAGAGATTCCAGCTGACTTCCAGAAGCCAAAAAATGGATGGAGAAGCCCAGTTAGAACTTCAGGGCCCAGAGACACCAGGAACACATACGGCAGAAGTGAGATGAGGTGCAGAAATCAGGGAAATTAACTGAAGAAGTGGATAGAAAGACCAATGTACACCTCCTGCTTTCTGCCTGTCTCCCCAACTGCACAACACCCAACAGTTGACGGGCTTATCTGCCAAGCAAATAATTCAAAGGTCCTTATCTGGAGAAAGGTAGATGCCCCAAATAAAAGAGCAGTGTGTTCTGGCTTTTGAGAGACCCATGTGGCAGGTACCTCCCAGCCCAGTGCATCCTAAAGGGAAGCCCGAGTCAACCACCCCAACCCATTACTTGGAGCTCCAGCAGCCTTACTGCCTCTTCTTAAATGTGAAATGGCAACCAACCTTTCGTAAGCATTTGAGTAAGAAGGGAGAGACAAAGATAAACAAAGAAAGTTCCATCTCCCATGAAACAAGAGGCTGTGAAAAGCGACCACCCAAAGATGAGAAACATTCTTGGAAATTAAAATATCACTGAAATTTTTCTCAATTCACTAGGATTGGAAGAGAAAGATGAGTCAATCTCTCAGAAAGTAGAATAAAAAGCATAGAGAGATGGGACATATGAGAGAAATATTTAGAGACATAAAGAATCAATCCAGGAGTTCTAATATCTTCTCCAACTGAAAGGAATTCGAGAGAGAGGGAGTGGGAGAGGGAGAGGGAGAGGGAGAGGGAGAGGGAGAGAGGGAGAGGGAAAGGAAGAGAGAAGAAAATAGAGAAGACTATCAGATAAAAATGTGAGAGACTTTCCCAGTTCTAATGGACATAGATCTTAAAGATTTCATTGAGTGATCAGCACAATGAATGAAAAAGGTGGTGGGCACATCTAGATATATCATTGTGAAATTTCAGTAAAACAAAGATAGGAAGACTATCCTAAAAGACAGGCCACTTATGAAAGAAATAGAACACAACAAATTTTAAGAATCAATGGTGTAATACTTTTAAGTTCTGAAAAAAAGCTGAGTTTTGCCCTAGAATTCTATGTCCAGCTAAACTATGGAGCAAGTGGGGAAGGTGATAGAGGAAAAGACATTCTCAGACAGACAGATCACAGAAAAGTCACCTCCCACACAGCCTTTCTTAAGAAGATAATTCAGGATGTGTCCCAGAAAAACAAGGAAGCAAGCCAAGAAAGGAGAAGATGTGGAATTCAGGAGACAGTAGCTCTAGGCCAGGAGAGAACAAAAGGGAATTCCCAACATGACTAGTGGGCAGCAAGGCCGGGAAGCAGTCAGTCCAGGCTGAAGCAGAATTATTGCAGGCCCAGGAGGAAGGTCTCAGGGGAAAAAGAGAATCAGCAAAATACCTGATATGAAGAATTGGGGTGGGCAAGAATAATTAGGCTAGTCTGTCCAGTGTGGTTCAGTGGTTGAGCATCGACCTATGAAGCCAGGAGAGCATGGTTCGATTCCCGGTCAGGGCACATTAAAGATTTCATTGAGTGATCAGCACAATGAATGAAAAAGGTGGTGGGCACATCTAGATATATCATTGTGAAATTTCAGTAAAACAAAGATAGGAAGACTAGATCCCCAGTTGCAGGCTAGATCCCCAGTGTGGGTCATGCAGGAGGCAGACAGTTAATGATTCTCTATCATTGATGTTTCTATATCTCTCTCCCTATCCCTTGCTCTCTGAAATCAATAAAAATATATTTTAAAAAATAGTAATAATAATTAGGCTATGTTAAGGCAAATTATGCAAGGAAAAAAGAAAGGCAATTAGACACAGTGCAATATACAGATGATGTCTCATAGAATTGTTCACTAGAAGCTTATATAATTGTATTAACCAATATCACCTTAATAAATGTAATTTTGAAAAATAAAATAAAACTCTGTAAAAGAAAGGCAATTAGAAAGTCCTAGAAAAACAACAAATTCCCAAGAAGGGAAATATCATAGAACAAAACTCTGCTTGAAGCAATATGCTTACATATTGTCTAATAATATAAATACTAGTCACTGATTTTTTCACCAAAGCCCAAAAAATGATTATAATTATACAACAAATATAAATGTTACCACCTAAACAATATTATAGAACAGAATTCAATAGAACTTTCTATATAGATGGAAGTGTTCTATATTTGTCCTGCCCAATATGGTAGCTACTAATCGCATATAGTGATTGAGTACTTCAAATGTGACTGGTGTGACTGAGGAACTAAAGTTTTCATTTTATTCTAGTTTAATTAACTTACATATAAATTTACAAAACCACAGGTGGCTGATGGCTATCCTACTGGACATTGCAGGAATAGATGACAAGTTAGGAGGTGGGAGGAAAAAGGGATGCTGGCATCACTGTATTACAGAATGGCAATCCTAAGATACTACCTATAGTTAATAGAATGAGTGAGAAATAAATGTGTGAGACTATTCAGTAGAAGTCCAGTAGTAACCAATAGAGGAACCAAAAACAGGGATATAACTACATGGGGAAGAAGGATGAGGATTTAATGAAAATGATCATAAGCTGTCCTCTGACATCAAGGTAAGGAGCTCTATAGAAGACGTTCTCTCTTGAAAGAGCAAGAAGGAGGGATATGAGCATGTTAATTAAATATGAAAGTACTATCAGGAGAAAGAGCTAAAAGATGTAAGTGGTTTGCCACAGAGAATGGGAAAGTGTCTATTGTCTGTGCTGTTCAATTTTTACATCATGGGCATGTATCATTCTGATAAAAATTTAAAACAACCCTCTTTCTTTCTTTTGATTTTTATTGGTTTCAGAGAGGAAGGGAGAGGAAGAGATAAAAACATAAATGATGAGAGAGAATCATTGATCAGCTGCCTCCTACACACACACACACACACATACACACACACACACACACACACACACACACACACACACACATACACACACCAACCCCGGGGATCAAGTTGCAACTCGGGCATGCGCCCTGACTTTTAATCAAACCGTGACCTCCTGGTTCATAGGTTAACACTCAACCACCAAGCTACACCAACCAGGCAAAACCACCCATCTTCTTAACACATCCTTTAAAAAAAAAAAAAAAAAAAAACAATGAAGATAGGTTTTGTGTTTTTTGGTTGTTGTTTTTTTTTTTGGGGGGGGGGAGGGCATAAACATCTATAACTCCAAAGCAGTTTGTACCAAGTGCCAAATAAAAGATCATAGGCATTATATGCTATAGGAGTCTGGAGCAAGAAAGCCCGGGGCCCTCTACTACCAGGGAGCACTCCTCCAAGGAGGCAGGCTGTGAACAGGTTCTTCAATAGTGGGTTAAGGTTATGATGGGCCACGGGGACCTATCACCATCCATCTAGTCTTCGAAAGACTGGAGTCTCACTCTTAGGTGTGTGAGTCTCTCACTGTCTTCATCTCTCTCCTCTCTCTCTCTCTCTCTTTCTCTCTCTCTCTCTCTTGCCATCACTATGTCTCTTTCTCTCCATCTTTCTCTATATTTGTCTCTCCCTCTTTGTCTGTGTCTTGGTCCCTGTCTGTCTCTGCATCTTTCTCCCTGTGTCTTTCTCCCACTGCATTTGTCTCTCTACTTCTCCATGTGTCTCTGTCTCCCTCTCCGACACCCTGACTCCCTTTCTCTCTGAGTGACTGTCTCCCTCTGTCCCTCTTTGTCTCCCTCCCTATTTCTGTGTTTGTCTTTTCGCCCCACTGTTTCTCCATCTCTTTTTGTCTCTGTCTCTCGATCTGTGCCATTTCCAACTCTCTATCTTTCTCTTTCTTTCTCTCTCTCTCTCTCTCTCTCTCTCTCTCTCTCTCTCTCTCTCTCTCCCCCTCCTCTCCCCCCCGCCCCCCCATCTACCCATCAGAGAGAAGGACAACCTGTGGCAGAAGGTGCAGCAACTCTCTTCCGTGGCCCCTGGATGCTGTGTCAGCTGTAGCAAGCTCTTTGGCCGGCTGTCTCGGCGGTATCCATGCAGGTAATGGGTGGGACAGCCCAGTTTCCACCAGCCCACAGTCCCCTGCCCACTCTGGGGAAGGGAGGGACACAGGAACTGGGCGTCTATGAAAGGCTACTTAAAGCTGGCCACTCATATTACCCAGAACTTAGCAGAGACATGAACGAGAACAACAGAGAAAGGTCAAACAGGATGGGCATCTGGAAGATGGAATGGTGCAATCTTTCTGAGAATAGACTGATTAATGGGCTTCTCATCTGGGAAAAGATTTCATGTACAGTGGAAGCTGCTCCCCTGGCCTCCCTCTGGGAACACAGTCCCAGGACAAGCAGCAGGAGAGAGGGGAAGTGAGCCATCGAGAGAACCTGCCATTTGGAATTAGAGGACCCTAAAGGAGTGGAGCATTGGGTCACCCTTTGGGAAAGGGGAGGCCTCCTGGGACAGAGCCAGGGCAGTTCTGCTAGGAAATGAGAGACAGACAGTTGGACTTAAAGATGCTCAAACCCCATGACCCCCTTCCCTATACACACCCATGTGCTCCCCACTCTTTCCGTCTTTGCTCCCAGGCTATGTGGAGGCCTGGTTTGCCATGCCTGCTCTCTGGATTATAAGAAGCAAGAGCGCCGCTGCCCACCCTGTGCCCAGAAAGGAGAAGCCCAGGTTGTCTAACCAAGACCCACTCAGGACTGGCCATCCATTCCACCCACCCCTCAGCACTTTCAGGACCTATGATCTGACCAATACTACCTTCCAGAACTTGGTGATTTAGGCAGACGGCACTTGAGGAGCCAGACTGTGGTGTGGAGAGTGGAAAAGGCCAGGCTGGCAGTCAGGAGACGGCTCAAGCCCTGCATCTCCCACTGATGAGCAGGGCGACTCAGCTCTGCAAGCTCTTCTGTAACGTGAGGAAGTCGGGCGTCATCCACTCTAAAGTCCCTTTGGCTTCAGATAATCCTTGACTAAGAATAAGACCCAATGGCCTTGACTTTCTCCTCCACACTCCCTGCTCACCCAGACTGCCCTTCACCACACTGCACTGTCTCCGGTCCTCAGGAGCTTCCTGTCTGGAGTCTGCTTCGGGCTCTGTTTTTGTCCCACTTTGTTTTTAACATCTTTCCTGAGGCACTACTAACATACAACACAATTCACATAAATTGTACAATTTGATGAGTTTTTACTTTAATTTATACCCATGAAGTCACCACCATATTCAAAATAATGAATACATCCATTAGTGCCAAAGTTTTCTCCTGCCCTTTGGAATCTCTCCATCCCCCTCCCTTTGCCCCACCCCTAAATAACTACTTACCTGCCTTCACTAAAGACAAGTTTGCATTTCCTAGAATTTTATATAAATGGAATCATATGGTCTGCCTTCTTTCACTCAGCATAATTATTTTAATATTCATTCACATTGTTGTTCATACCCACAGTTCCTTTATTTACTGTTGAGTAGTATTCCACTGCCTGGATATAGCACCATCTGTTCACACATTTACCTGTTGCCAGACATTTGGGTTGTTTCTAATTTGAAGCTATTACAGATCAGCTTCCTATAATCATCGAATCTTTGTGTAGACATATGCCTGTATTTCTCATGGGTTAATACCTAAGAATGAAATGGTCAGGTCATATGGCAGGTATATGTTTAAGAAACTGCTGAGTTATTTCCCATAAAGATTATATGTTGTACCATCCCACCAGCAGGGTGTGGGCGTCCCAGCTGCTCCCCAGGGCATTTGGTTTGGGGGGCAGGAGAAGAGACATAGACATGGAACTTGGGCCTCTCTGTTCTTCCCTTCCAACCACTGTGGTGAAGTAAACAGTCCCAAGTTGTGAGGCTAGAGGGAGGGGCTAAGTCTAGGTGACTCTGCAGTGCTCACTCACTAGATTTTAATAAAGACAGTTAAGGATTCGTGTAGCTCTGTGGTACAAGTTATATCCTCTGACTGTCCAAGAAGTCTTACACAACTCGTTTCATTCACTGGGCACCCATTTGTGGTGTTTCCGAAAATACTGTTTCTGAAGAAGCATGGACCCCACTCTGTAACAGGGCAGACTCTCTTGCCCCGAGCAGGCATGCAGGCTGTCCCCTGCCTCACAGGACTGCCACAGCCTCTGCAGCAGTTGGGCAACTCTGTGGCTCTGACCAGAGCCTGTGGACCGCCTCTTGGGGTCAGGGCCACCTAGAGTTGCATCCCATTACCATCTTGTGGAGCAACAGTTTTGCAACAGCAGTTCCTGCCCTGGAGAGCTGATGAGAACTTCTCCTTAGCAGGGTCAGCAACAAGGTGGGCGGGGGAGGGTCAGGGAATGGAGGGAGGGAAGGGTTGAGGCGGGCAGAGCTGGGACTCCCAGCGCAATTAGGTCAAAAGAATCAGCATGCCTTCCTAGAGGTCACACTTGCTCAGATACTTCTATTAGAGCATGGAGTTCAGACCCGCCTGGTGAACTAATGGGGTAGAGAAGACCTAGCAGAAAAGCCTAAATTCAAAGCAGAAGCAAGATGCTCCTGGATGAGAACTCAACAGGAGGAAATCAGGGGCCAAGAATGGGAGAAAAGTCCCCCTGGTTGGGAGTGATGGAGGGCAATGCTGGGAACCAGCCTCTAGCTTAACACTACTCCCCAGAGGGTCCCCTGTGCTCACAGGCTGGGGGTGCCCCAGGCGACAATTATTTCTTTAACTAGAGGTGCAGTGCAAGAAATTTGTGCACTCGGGGAGAGGGGCATCCCTCAGCCCAACCTGCGCCCTCTCATATTCTGGGAGCCCTCAGGAAATGTCCAACTGATGGCTTAGGCCAGCCATGGGCAAACTACGGCCCGCGGGCCGGATCCGGCCCGTTTGAAATGAATAAAATTAAAAAAAAAAAAAAAAAGACCGTACCCTTTTATGTAATGATGTTTACTTTGAATTTATATTAGTTCACACAAACACTCCATCCGGTCCAGTTTAAGAACCCATTGTGGCCCTCAAGTCAAAAAGTTTGCCCACCCCTGGCTTAGGCCCACTCCCTGTGAGCCTGGCTTTTGGTTGAGCAGCACTCCCCCTGTGGGAGTGCGCTGAAAACCAGGGGGCAGCTCCTCCATTGAGTGTCTTCCCCCTGGTGGTCAGTGTGTGTCATAGTGACCAGTCGTTCTGCCATTTGGTCGATTTGCATATTAGCCTTTTATTATATAGGATTGGATGTCACTCAGAAGTTCCAACATACATCAGTTTCCCCACTTTGTCAATCCATTCAGTGCTCAAGATTGTATTTTACACCTAGGATATGCCAAACACTGATTGGTTTGGGGATACAGAGATTATACACACACACACACACACACACACACACACACACACACACTAGGGGCCCACTGCACGAATTCATGCACCTTGAAAGAAACTGTGGGCCACGAGGCTGCAGTGGGCATAGGGGCAGGTCTCAGCCCATTTTCTGCACCCCCATCCGGCCCCTCCCATCACAGCCCCCAGTCCCCTGTCTGCCGGCAGCCCCGCTCCCGCTGCCACCATTTCCACATGCTGACAGTGCCAGCCCCACTTGCACCCACTGACAGCACAGAGCAATTAGGGCCAGCGCCAGCAGCCAGTGCAGGCAGGGCCAGTGCTGTCAGCAGGTGCAAGCGGCAGCTGCTGCCCCGATCGCCCCTCAGGAGCAGGGGGAGGTGGAGAAGCCCTGAGAGGTGACTGGGGCCGGCAGCCGCTGCTCACACCCACTGATGGTGCCGAGCGATCGTGGCCAGTGCCAGGCGCCAGCAGCAGATGCAAGCACTGGGTGGGACCGTGGTGCGTGGGAGCAAAGAATTTTCAGTAACCACCAGAGGCTTGCCCCAATGACAGCAACCAGCACCCCGCCATGGTCTGGTGCCCCTGCTCACCTGCTCCACCATGTTCCACACGCACCCCCTGGTGGTCAGCACACATCACAGTCACCAGTTGTTCGGTTGTTCAGTTGTTCCACCATTCGGTCTATTTGCATATTAGCCTTTTTTTTTTTAATTAAATCTTTATTGTTCAGATTATTACATTTGTTCCTCTTTTTTTCCCCCATAACTCCCCTCCTCCCAGTTCCCGCCCCACCCTCCACCCTCACTCCCCACCCACTGTCCTCATCCATAGGTGCACGATTTTTGTCCAGTCTCTTCCCGCATCTCCCACACCCCTTTCCCCCCAAGAATAGTCAGTCCATTCCCTTTCTATGTCCCTGATTCTATTATAATCACCAGTTCATTCTGTTCATCAGATTATTTATTCACTTGATTCTTAGATTCACTTGTTGATAGATGCATATTTGTTGTTCATAATTTGTATTTTTACCTTTTTCTTCCTCTTCCTCTTCTTAAAGGATACCTTTCAGCATTTCATATAATCCTGGTTTGGTGGTGATGAACTCCTTTAGCTTTTCCTTATCTGTGAAGCTCTTTATCTGACCTTCAATTCTGAATGATAGTTTTGCTGGATAAAGTAATCTTGGTTGTAGGTTCTTGGTATTCATCACTTTGAATATTTCTTGCCACTCCCTTCTGGCCTGCAAAGTTTCTGTTGAGAAATCAGCTGACAGTCGTATGGGTATTCCCTTGTAGGTAACTGAGTTTCTTTCTCTTGCTGCTTTTAAGATTCTCTCTTTGTCTTTTGCTCTTGGCATTTTAATTATGATGTGTCTTGGTGTGGTCCTCTTTGGATTCCTTTTGTTTGGGGTTCTCCGCGCTTCTTGGACCTGTAAGTCCATTTCTTTCACCAGGTGGGGGAAGTTTTCTGTCATTATTTCTTCAAATAGGTTTTCAATATCTTGCTCTCTCTCATCTTCTGGCACCCCTATAATTCTGATGTTGGTACGCTTGAAGCTGTCCCAGAGGCTCCTTACACTATCCTCGCATTTTTGGATTCTTTTTTCATTCCGCCCCTCCGGTTGGGTGTTTTTTGCTTCCTCGCAATTCAAATCATTGACTTGATTCTTGCGCTCCTCTGGTCTGCTGTTGGGAGTCTGTATAGTATTCTTTATTTCAGTTGGTGTATGCTTAATTTCTAGTTGGTTCCCCATCATAACATCGAGGGTCTCATTAGTTTTCTTGTAGATCTCATTAAGTTTATCGGCGGCTTCTAAACAGTTCTTGAGAGACCTTAAAAGTGTGGTTCTGAACTCTATATCTTCCATTGACAATTTTGTCCTGTTTCTTTGTCTCCACATTTTGTTATGCTTTCTTGGTGCACCCCCTAGTGGTCTTTGTGCGCAGTCTTGTAGTTAAGCCTTGATTGTTGTAGCTAATAACAGGGAGGGTTTGACCTCCAGGCCAAGTGGCTGTGAGAATCAGCTGTGTCTGCAGTGAGAGAACTTCTGTCCTCTAGGGAGGTGCTAATCTAGCCTTTGCCTGAGGCTATCCGGCAAATGCCTCTGTGCAGGGCTTGGGCGGGGCGGGTCGCACAGGATCAACAGGGTGGGCCAGAGAGAGTAGTTATGGTGGCTCTCAGTCCTGTCCCCAGGGGCTCTGCCTCTCTGAGTCCCAGCACCCGCTGCAAACCTCGGAGAGAAAGCTGAACTCGCTCTGACCGAAGCCAGACAGTCCCGCTTCTCCCGTTTGAGTCTGGGTCCCTAAAGACTCGCCTGTATCTGGAGCTCAGAGTCTGCGACTCCCTCCCGATTGAAAACGCCAACCGCGCCTTCCGCCGCCAGCCCGCTCCGCGCACTCTGCACCTCAGAATTTGACTTCAGCACTGCGCCTCCTCTGAGTGTCCGTATGCGTTTCTCTTTCCTCCTAGTTGTAGGACTTCCACTCAGCCAGTGTTCCTGTGGTTCTGGGTGATGTCCAGTTTCACTTTTGAAGTAGTTGTTCAAGGCAGCAAACTCCGGCATTAACCTATGCCGCCATCTTGGTTCTCCGTCAGCCTTTTATTATATAGGATTATACCTACTTTCACAAACCTCACAGTGGGGAGTCGAAAGCAGCCAAAGAGATGATTACAAAGCCTTGTAATTGAAGACATGATAGAGGAAACCCAGGTGTGCTGTCTATGGAGGCGACTACTGGGCTGGATTTGAAAGGAAAGGGGGAGTTGGCTAGACCTAGAGCGTGGGAAGAGCATGCCAGGGGAGGAAAATGCATTCCGGTCCCTGAGGAGGAACCAAAATAGTTCCTAGGGGAAGTACAACTAGTTCCCTGTGGCTGAAGTTAAGGGTTCATGGAGGTGTGGCCTGAAATGAGACTGGAGAAGCAACCCAGGGATCAGATGCAGGAGCACCAGGTACACAAGACAGGATTTTTACGCTGAGGGTAATGGGGGGGTCCTTAATTTAGAGAGATCATTCTGGTAGCAGAGTGGAGGGTGAATTGAGGGGGAAGACTTGAGGCAGAGAGCACTTAGGAGAATAGTGGTAGTAACAGTAGCAGCAGCAGCAACAGCCAATACTACCAAGCACCATTTTAAGTGCTTCACACATGTAGACTCATTGAATCCACAGGACAGTAGGTGCCCTCATTATCCCCCTAGTACAGATGATGAAACTGAGACCTCATGAGATTAAATATTTGCCCAAGGTCTACAACCAGTAAGTGACATGGCTGGTATCCTAACTCAAACAGCCCGGCTGTGGAATCCACAGTTATTGCCTGACTATTTTTTAATATATTTTTATTGATTTCAGAGAGAGGAAGAGAAAGGGAGAGAGAGATAGAAACATCAATGATGAGAGAATTATTGATCGGCTGCCTCCTGCACATCCCACACTGGGGATCAAGCCCACAACCCAGGCATATATGTGCCCTGACCGGGAGTCGAACCATGACCTCCTGGTTCATCGGTCAACACTCAACTGCTGAGCCATGCAACCTGGACTATCACCTGACTATAGCAGTAGCTTCAGGGAGAATGAAGTGTTGCCTAACCCTGCCAGAGAAGATGGTGAGGAGAAGATAACTAAGAGATGTTAAGGAGAGAAAGAGGGAGGGGAGTGTGAGACGTGGGGACAGGCATGGATGAGAGGGAGCTCTGGAGGAGAAGCACGTGTGAGTTTGCATCTGTGGAACCTTAGGGAAGATTTTATGAAGTAAGTGCATGTAAGAGTTTGAGCTGAGGAGAGAGCTTCGAAGAGAGGTTGGGAATTATAGGTATGAGAGACACTGACGAATTGGGTGGTCGCCAAAGCCAAGGAAGGAGGTGGGCTGGCCTAGGGAGAGCAGGTAGAGAAGAGGAACATCTGATTTCAGGAACGAATTGAGAATAAAGTAACAAATGAAACTAAGAGAGGTTCAGGAGAAAGAAGAGAATGGGGTCAGTGGGATTAAGTGATGCAGAGATCAAATAAGATAGCACTTGAACAGTAACCATTTCACCAAATAAATAAAACAGAACATACCTTCATGTGAGAATTCAAAAAAAATAGTTTAAAGAATTTACACATCCCTAGATATGAGCCAGCAAAATTATACTTAAGCTACAGAAACATTCCCAAAGATGCTCATAGGAAGAAGCTAAGTATCCATCTATAAGATAATCATTATATAAATCATGATACATACATACCATGAACCACTATGTCATCATTAAAAAGAGTGAGATGGATCTCTATGTAATGATGAGGAATAGGTCCATGATACATTCTTTTTTCTTTAATATATTTTTATTGATTTCAGAAAGGAAGGGAGAGGGAGAGAAAGATAGAAACATAAATGATGAAAGAGAATCATTGAGCCGCTGCCTTCTGCAGCGCCCCACACTGGGAATCGAGCCCACAACCCGGGCATGTGCCCACACCAGGAATCGGGAATCGAACCGGGACCTCCTGGTTCATAGGTCAACGCTCAACCACTGAGTCATGCCGGCCAGGACATGATACATTCTTAAGCTGCAGAAAATATAAATAGTTAAATACGTTATATTTTGATTAAGGAAGGAAAAAAAGAAAACATGTTTGTATCTGCATGGGGAAGTCTGGGGAAAGGCAAATATGAGTGAACAGAGGGAGGGAAGGGAATCTTTCAAGTTTTACTTTATAGGCTTTTGTATCACCTATATTCTTGACAATATGCATGCTTCATTTTTATAACATTAAAGCAGTCTTATTTAAGAAAGGGGCTGTTGGGTTCGGTAACCCAGAGGTCATTGGTAACCCTGGCAAAAGCTGTTTCAGCAGAGCGGTGGGAAGGAAGCTAGTTTCAGTGGGTTGAGCAGGGAACAAGAGGCGGCCAAGTGCACACAGCTGCTTTGTCAAGAAATTTACTTGTGAAAAGGAGGGCATAGGGGAGCAGAACCTAAAGGGAGCCTCGTACAGAGGAAAGGAGAGAAAGACATAAAGAAGGTGGTTGAAGGGAAAAGCGCCGGGAGGCAGGATCCTCCAGGATGTGAGAGGCAGTGGGTCCCACAGCCAGGTGCAGGAATTCACCAGAAAGAGAGGAGAGACACTTCTCATGCTGACCCTAGAAGAAAGGAACAAAGTTCCTGGCGAGTTCAGGCAAGTCTGTCAGCTGGAGTCTGGGATTGCCTGCCCCTTCCTTTTATAGAAGGAGGTGAAGATTTAAAAGGCACAGAGTCAGAGCTGGACTAGGGCAAACCTACACCTTCAGACTGGCAGTTCCCTCCAGAAGCCATTAGGTAGGAAGGTGTGAACATCCCCAGCGCTCACATCCCCAGAATCTCCTGGTGGAGCCTTGGCCTGGAGCCAGAGTCCTAGGACAGACCTATTGGTTCTCTGTGGGAACACCTCCCCTGGTGGGCCTCTCAGATTTCCCCCTTGGCAGCCTTGCCTCAGAAGTGTCCCCATAAATTCTGATTCACTTTTTTCCTGCCCAACAGCCCTGACCGCTACCGAGCCCTGAGTCACAGCAGAAGTACCGAAATCACTTCAGTAACAACAGCAGCCATAGCAGCAACAGCAGGTAAGTGGGCTGTTCAGTCTTAGAACTGCTGGGGACATATTTCTGATGGAAGGGACTTGGAAACTTCAGTCTGGGTCCCCTGAGAACTGAGGTGATGAACTGCAGACCCTTAGAGCTAAAGGTAACTGTCTTTGCCAGACAGCACAGTACAAAAGAACTTTCTGCTTATAGAGAAAAACAGAAATATTCTCCATCTGCACTATCCAGTATGATAGCCACTGGTCACATGTGGCTCCTGAGCACTTAAATGTGGCTCATGTGACTGAGGAACTAATTTTTTTTAATTAATTTAAGTAACCACCTGTGGCTAGTAGCCATCATTTTGATCCATGCAGATCTAGAACAATATCCTCATTTTCCAATGAACCACATCAAGGCTCAGAGACAAATGACTTGTCCAAGCTCACGCTGACCATGCACAGCAGAACCAGGATTGGAAGCTGGCTCTTTATTCACCCACCATCAACATGCATGTGGTGGGCTCAGTGGAAATGAAATCAACCGAATGAAAATCAAGAAGTGGGCGGGTTGGGAAATGTCAAATCTGGACTCTTTTTTCTATGCCTTTCATACTCAGTTGTCTGGGACAGGGAGGTACCTAATGGAGTTCAGAAACCTCAGGCTGAGATATAGCCCCTTGTGATAGTGGACAGAATATACAATTTGGGGTCAGGTTAAAAAAAAAATCTTTAAAACTGCTTAACAACCAGTTCATCTGTGTCATTCTAGGTGAGTTGCCTAAGTCCTAGAGTCTTAGTTTCCTCATTCAGGAAGCGCATGTTGTCATGAGGATTAAATGATACAGATTCTGAAAAGCACTTTTTTCAGAAACTAGACCCTCAGAGGCACTAAACAGTATAGCTAGTGTGACGACTGTTATCCGAGTGAGATGTGCCTTGAAGTCAGCCTGGACAGTGGACTAGCTGCTTTCCCTTGCTTGGGGATGTAGCGGGAGAGACAACATGCTGTTACTTGACAAACTATTTCAGTAATAATGATCACAACAATAAAGGCAAATACCATGTTTTATATCTGTCTTAAGTGCTTTTCCAGTAATCTCTCATTCCAGCCTCAGCCTCATTTTACAGAGGAGTAAACTGGGACTCGGAAAGGAAAGGTCACACGCAGGAGTTGCTCAGCTAGCAGAGTTCTTAACCACCACTCCCACTCTCTTCTCTCTGTGTGTAACAAGCTTCTGCCTGATGTTAGTTAGCATCACCTGACCAGGAGTCATTGCATTCTTCTCTAACATGGGAAAGAAAGATGTGACAAAGAATGTTTGCTAAACAGTGGGACTCAAAGGTTCTTTCCTTGGGGTAGGCAGCTTGGGTGAGTTGGCCACAGGCTCTGAGCATGCACTGGGCGAGAGACTGGCGTAAGGAGTGGTGGAGGGATTGAGGTTGCTAGGTGTGAGCTTAGGAAGGAGTGGTGAATTTATGTTCACTACTCTGCCTGTATTTATCCTTTCAATTGCAATCAATAGCAACTGTGACAAAACATATTCTTAGTGTCACTCAACACTGTTTTCAAAAATGTGTTAGGACTTGGATGGAATTTTAACTTTTACCAAAAAGCTTCCTTTTCCAAATTAGATGGTCTTGGCTCCAAAGCTGATAGCTGCTGCAGACCCAATCCCAAGTATACAAGCCAAGAACGAAGAGCAATGACCTAAGAGGGGCTCATGGTCAAAGCAGATGTTTGGGGAGTGAGGTGAAAGACAAGGAGAGGTGTTTGGGGCTAGGGGTTCTCAAAGGGATGTGGCATAGAGAAGGAATCTGTGAGGCTTTAAAGATTCCTGGGGTAAATGGGATGGAGACAGGGGGCATTAGGTCCAAGGAAAAAAGCTACCTGACTCTCCAGAAACTTGTTCCATCTCCTTTGTCTTAATGAGCTGTTCTTTCAGGTATGAAAGATGTTTAAGAAAGGTAGTGCTGCTAGATAGTAAGCCCAGGGAAGCCTGAGGCAGCTAGAGTGTGGAGAGAGTCAGACAGAACAGAGGCTGCTGAGATCAGGGCACAGATGAGAGAAATCTGCCCTAGCCAGTTTGGTCAGTGGATAAAGCATCAGCCTGCCTGTGGACTGAAGGGTCCCAGGTTCAATTCTGGTCAAGGGGACATACCTCAGTTGCAAGCTCCATCCCTGGCCCTGGTCAGAGCGCATGCAGGAGGCAACCAATGGATATGTCTTTCTCACATTGATGTTTCTCTCTCTGCCTCTGTGTCTCTCCCCCTTCCTTCCACTATCTCTAAAAATCAATGGAAAATATCCTCGGGTGAAGAGTAACAAAAAGAAGGGTGGGAGCAAAGATGAGAGAAATCTGTGCAGTCCTGGGCAAACCACTTCCTTTGTGTGGATCTGTCTCTTTATCTGTGAAAAGGAAAGATTGTCTAGGAAATTCCACAGGTCCTTTCTCAGTATGAACCCTACCAGTCCATAAAATGTCTAGTGATCAAAGATCTGACCTGGGATTTAAATATGCACGTCATCAAGAGTATCCTTCACCCTCCAGGACTCCACCCCACAATTGAGCAATCTCATCCACCACTCACTTCCTCCACTGGGTTCTCACTAACGCCACCCTTGCAGTCAGGCACATCTGCTCTTCAGAGGTGTCCTACAGGTGAAAAGCCCAGAATCCTGGTAAGTCTTGGGACACTCACCCCTCCCGCCATTCAGAATGTCTCCGTTATCTGTCTCCCTGGACACCAGCTTCCCATTTATTCCAGGCATCTTTCCCTACTCTTGGTGGGTCTCACCCACACCCCTAGGTCTCTTTATTCTCTCTCTTTAGGCTACCCTGTCTTCAAAAAGAGGGCTTCTGCCCCTCTCCCCTACACCTCTCTCCAACAACCACTTAGGGCAACTCAATTCCCACCCCCTTCCCTTCCCAAGTCAGCCAGCTCTCTCTCTTTGCTTTGGCCAAAAGTGGTGTGAGAAAGGACCAGACACTGTAGTCCCTCCTCCCATATATTAAATGCAAATATATGTGAATGATATTTATAGAGATAAAAAATACTGGAATTGTATTAAAATGACAGACTTTTGTTGCTGTTGTTAAAAAGATTGCTATAAATGTTTGGAATCTTACAAAGTCCTCATTCTATAGCATTCTCATGAAATAAACTAGAATCATCCCATCCATGTTTTTTCTGAACTACCGTGAGTCATTAAGGAGCTGGCAATTTTGCTGAAAGAGAATCTCCTGCTGGGTCACCAAGAATATGACTGCAAGATCAGGAGGGGCCAGCCAGTTCCAGGGAGTTTGGTTTATCATTCCTAAAAGGGCTGTTTCTTTCACTCTGGGCTTAAGGAATAGCAAAGAAAGCAATGTACAGACATCAAACAATGGGAGTGTACTATACACAGGTTGGCTAATGGTATCTCAAGAATTTAACTTACAAATATATTTAATATGTGACCTATGACTTTGTTGTTGTTGTTGTCAAATGATCCTGTGTAGTTCTTAACTTGCTGGGTATTCTATCAGACATACTACAGTTGATGTCATCTATTCTGTATAAGGGTAATGGCCATTGACATGGCAGCCCACAGACTAGGCAGTCCCCGGATCTCTTTAATGGTTCCAGAGAGTTCTCTAGCTAAAGATTGGTGCCATATCTGTCAGGCAATATTGACAATCTCATCCAAAGTGATATTTCCACTGGGTTGATGTTTTTCTGTTTCTGTCTCTTGGAGGTTCCTAGAGGGCTTTGGTGGTCAGGGCAGAGGCAGAGCTACCACTTAAAGCTGGGTCTGTCTGTTCTGAATGGTCAGTTACAATGTTATCCTCAAGCCCTTCCAATCACCTGTTGCCTTGGCAATGTCATCACCAATCTTTTTGGGAGACACATCCAAGGGACTGACCTTGAGGTGGAGGGCAGATATGGCACCCACTCTCAGATACAGAACTGTGATCTCATTGAGGTAGAACTTAGGGGACATGGTGGAGGGGGGCTGGTATCGGAAGAACCTGAATTTGGGATGAATGAAGAAAGTTGCATTTGGCCTCCTCTGATCCTAAAGCTCAGAGGTGTGATTTTTTTTTTTAAGAAGCAGGTCTGCAGACTGAAAATGTGGAGGGGGCCATTTGCACCTAGTTGGAATTTTGGCTGCAGAACTTCTAGGCTCTGGGACCTAAGACTGGTCTCTGAGCCTCACTGTGTCTGTCTTCTTACGGTTAAATAGGGGCTTAATCATATCTATTTGTAACAATCCAGGGAGATCATGTACATGTGAGACACAAAGTAGATCTCAAGTGTCATCTTCCTATCTTCCTTTCCTTAGTTTCTCCCTTTAACAGCCAAAACATCACCTCTAGGGATTGGTTACAAAACAAACAAACAACAAAACATTCTCTCCACCCCCCTCCACTCATCCCCACCCCCACACCTGGCCAGTGGCTGGAGGTCATGGCCCTGGCCAGGTGGCCTGGTTCTCCTTTCTGAAATCTCTGCTTCTGTCCTGACTTGCATGGGAGTGGAGCTCACCCATATACCTGCAGCCTGGCCTCAGCACAGCCGAGCACCAGATTCTCTAGAATGAGGGCTCATCTTATAACAGGACAACCAAGGAGTCCTGACTGCCTGCCACTACTTCATCGAATTAAGCAGAGACAGGGTTGAATCATATATGAGTGTTTATTCCAATAAACCTATTCCAGAATAGGAGAGCAGCAGGTCATCCAAAAAAATCTGCTCTGCACTCGATCATAAATTAGCTGCTTATAGTGGGTAAGGGGACAGAGATTACGTGGGGAAGTAGGAATTACAGGCATGGAAAGTAGGCACAGAATAATCATTACAGGTTACAAGTCATGCAGGCTGGGGCAGGGATTGCAGGAGGGTGGGTGCCTCCGGACATCCCAGGACCAGGTTACAGGTAATAGGGGTGGGGGTTGTAAAGAACAGGCACCTCCTGGATTAGAGTATTTCGGCCTGGAGGCTGTAAATTTTTCAATAATGATAGGCAGTTCTTGGGAAAGGAGGATGGACTGTATTCCGATGTTAGCTCTCATGTCCCAAGGTGTACAACTCTCAGCGAGGTTAGAACGTGCTTTCTCTGATGTTTTGCTGCCTATGGATTCTTCTAAGATTTTTATGTTCTTATGTTTAAGTCTTTTATTCATTTTGAGTTTATTTTTGTGTATGGTGTAAGTTTGTGGTCTAGTTTCATTTTTTTGCATGTATCTGTCCAATTTTCCCAACACCATTTATTGAAGAGACTGTCTTAACTCCATTGTATGCTCTTGCCTCCTTTGTCAGATATTAATTGAGCATAATGGCTTGGGTCGATTTCTGGGTTCTCTGTTCTGTTCCATTGGTCTATATGTCTGTTCTTGTGCCAGTACCAGGCAGTTTTGAGAACAGTGGCTTTGTAAGATAGCTTGATATCTGGTATTGTGATCCCTCCAACTTTGTTCTTTCTCAGGATTGCTATGGCTATTTCAGGGTCTTTTTTTTTTTATTCCATATAAATTTTTGGAGAGTTTGTTCTAGGTCTGTGAAATACGCTGTTGGTATTTTAGAATCTGCTTTCTCTAATCATAATAGAACCCCCATGGTTAACAGAGCATGATTAATATTTCTTATAATTGTAGCTGGTCCCCAATATTCTATTTCTGCCCCTAACAATCAATGAAGCATGTTTGCCTGCTACTGCCTCTTCTCATAGGGAAGTTTCTGCAGCTGCCCCAGACCTGCCTTCTCACAACTGGTGTGCATAGATGTGGGGTTCTTCTCTCTGCAGGCACAAGCTCTCTGCACCCACCAATGATCAGTCTCTCTCAAAAGTGGGTCTTCTCCTAGGTCATTTGTTCCCTTAAGCACATCTCTGATCATCAGCTCACAGAGGTGAGTCACCCTTGATCTCATAAGTAAACTGGACTTAACCCTGGGGCTCTGAGCAAACTTGCTTTTGTTCAAGGGACTACAGAACCAGTAATTTCTCTCAAGTCTTGCTGGCAACACTGGCCAAACCAGCTCTTATTATCTGCCTCTTCCCCCTACCACCCCACTCACTTCATCCTTATCATCACATCTTTCTACATTCATGGGCTGGTTGAATCTGCTCTATCTGTGGTCTCCATGTGCTGAGAAGGCAATTTATCTGGCCCCCATCAGTTAGGGGAGAAAGTAATACCTTCTCAGAAAGGTGAAGACTAAGAATTCCATCACTCTAGGAGAAAGGGGCATTATTTTTCCAATTTCTCTTAACATCACTAAGCTTTCTTCTTTGCTACAAATGATTGACAATAACAGGCTTTCTTCTGCTAAAGCAAAAAACTTCCTAGTTTTGTTGTTGATGATGTTGATGATGTTGATTTGTATTTGCTTTGTAAGGCTATACGTCTTTGGTTAATCTTTTTAAAATTGAGATATAATTAACATACCATTAAAGTCACCCATTTAGAGTGAACAACACTGTAATTTTATGTCTTTCTCTTTAACACTGGGTTCCATTTGGAGGTGGGTTAGAGACTTGCATATGGTCACAGGATGCTCATAGCTTATAATAAAAAAATGGCACAATGGTGATGTAGTTTGTGGTTCAAAAGAAAGTCAATTTAGTAGCTGGTTTACTTTAGTTCATTTCCTCTTTGAAAACTGGGATAATATTTTAGAGAGGCTGAAGCTTCCCCCAGAAGCAAGCTCTCCACTGATCCTGTAACAAGGGCAGAATCAATAGATGGGTTTATTTGAGTGTGCTGGGGAGTTAGGAATGGATGAAGGCATGCACTGGCAGGACAAGAAGGGTCCCCACCAGGACTGGGAAGCCACCAAAACAAGGATAGTATGTCTCTACCTGCCTTCTCTGCCTCTTGCCGCCCCTTCTCCTTATTCTGGGAGCATCCTGGCTTTCTCTGGCCCCCTGCATGGCAGAATAGGACTGTCCAGAGCTCCCACGATAATCTGTTACATTCCCACCTACTTGGAGAATCAGTCAGTCAACCACCTGCTTATGACTTTTAATATGTTTTTACAAACTATACAAATATGCTCAGAGAAGACCTCCTGCCTCCCAAAAGAACAATGCTGGAACATGCTAAATGAGTAAACTTGCTTCTAGCTCAAGGATCCCGAAACATGCTGCTACCACTCAGTTTTTCTAGAACACTCCTTTTAAAATAACTTACAGAAAGTTGGACAAAGGGATTATTCTCAAAGTTTACAGTTAAACTCAGTTGGATTGCCTACTTAATTCCCCACATTGAGAACTGAATGGCGCCTCATGTTTCTGACATTAAACTCAGTCTCCACAATCAGGGATGCTCACCACTGAAGTTAACCAAGAAAATAGGCTTGGTAGATATTATCAAAAGAAAAGTTTCCATAGTGATTTGAGTGATGGCAAGGTCATGAAAAGTGACCACTCCACTTAAGAACCTCTCTCTGACTTTGAAGGGAACTATACTCTTTCATGAAATGTACTGCTTATAACTAAATGTGCCTCAGAATGTTAGAGTTAGTGCCCCTACTATTTCCTGAAGTGAAATTTACTTTCATGTAATATACAAGTCAATGCAAAAAATCCTATCCAAGCTTCATGAGCAGAAAGGCTAGAATCTGGAAAGACTTTATTATGCATTAACACTCATCTCTCTTCTCTAGGCTACAAATATGGCATACATGATTATAAAAGAACTTCCGGATAATTACACCTGGGAAGATTTCGAAAATTACAGTTACTCTGACATACCCATTTCGCCAAACTCTGTCCCATGTCAGCCAGAATCTCTGGATATCAACAAGTATGCTCTGGTGGCCATCTATGCCCTGGTCTTCTTGCTAAGCCTTCTGGGAAACTCCCTGGTGATGCTAGTTGTCTTATACAGTCGTGTCAACCGTTCTGTCACTGATGTCTACCTGCTGAACCTGGCTATTGCCGACCTGCTCTTCGCCCTGACCTTGCCTATCTGGGCTGCCGCCAAGGCAACAGGCTGGATCTTTGGCACACCCCTGTGCAAGATGGTCTCACTCCTGAAGGAAGTTAACTTCTACAGTGGAATTCTACTACTGGCCTGCATTAGCGTGGACCGCTACCTGGCCATTGTTCATGCCACACGCACTCTGACTCTGAAGAGGCACTGGGTCAAGTTCATATGCTTAGGCATCTGGGCTCTATCTCTGATCCTGTCCCTGCCCGTCTTTGTCTTCCGCAGGGCCGTCTACCCGCCTAATACTGGCCCAGTCTGCTACGAGGATCTGGGTGCCAATACAACTAAATGGCGCACAGTGATGCGGGCCCTGCCCCAGACCATTGGCTTCCTCCTGCCGCTGCTGGTCATGCTGTTCTGCTATGGGCTCACCCTGCGCACACTGTTTCAGGCCCACATGGGGCAGAAGCACCGGGCCATGCGGGTCATCTTTGCTGTCGTGCTAGTCTTCCTGCTCTGCTGGCTGCCCTACAACCTGGTCCTGTTGTCAGACACCCTTCTGAGGATCGGGGCGATCGAGGATAGCTGTGATCGCCGAAACAACATTGGTCGGGCCCTGGATGCCACCGAGATTCTGGGCTTCCTTCACAGCTGCCTCAATCCCCTCATCTACGCCTTCATTGGTCAGAAGTTTCGCCATGGACTCCTCAAGATCATGGCCATCCATGGCCTGATCAGCAAGGAGTTCTTGGCCAAGGAGAGCAGGCCTTCCTTTGTTGGCTCTTCTTCAGGGAACACTTCTACTACCCTCTAAGACCCCTGCTGCTGTTGTAGCCCCACTGGGCTCCTCCCCTCCCATCAGTACCCAAGCCTCATGACTATAGTCCACTGGCTATTCACAGTCTCTGTGTCAGGACAGCCTCACACTGTGGTCACAGAAAGTTGCTGAGGCTCTGACTTTACCAGGTGCCCTGATCTGGTTCAGAAAGCCTGCCCTGGCTCCCCACCCCTTACTGTAATTACTATGTCAACTGCTAGAGCTCTGTCCATCCTACCACTGAGCCCATAGCACTCTGTCCTCTGAGACATTTCAAAGACATCCTTTTAAGTGAGTTCCAAAAGTTACCACCCTTGGGAGCCATTAGTGACAAACACCGTAGTTGCTTCCCTAACTCCCACTCTCCTCGTTTGCTAGCAAAGTCTGTTTCCCTTAAGAGAGGCCAAAATTGACAAATACTCACTTCTATGATTTCCCTAAGCTAGGAGTGGCCACATCATCCAGTTATGGGTAGAAAGACTTACAGGCAAGAGTGTGCTAATAAACCAGTCTCCTGGGGTGGGGGAGTCCTGATTTGTAGTGTTTGCCAAGTCTCATGTTATAAATGTTCCCACCATGGCAATTTCAAGGGTGGTGGTATTCAACAACCAGCTCACAGAATTCTAGAAAATGTAATAATCTGTTTCCACAAGCAGGTACAAACTGGCTTCAGCAAAAACATTGTTAAGGGAATCTGCTGGGGACTCTCGGGAAATATTCCTGATATTCCTGATTAAAAAAAGAGAGATGCGCACACTTACACATCTTTGAATCTTGCCTTGTAATATGGTTATAGGATATGATATGTGGCACTGAGGTCCCAAGTGTGTGACAATGAGGCAAAAAGCCTAACATACATAGGCTGATGGAGCCAAAGGATAAAAGAACCTGAAAATCAAGAGCCCACAAATAAACCTAAGCAAGCATAATAATACAACTGGTCCCTTACCTTATACCAGATACAAAAATTAACTCAAAATAGATTGAAGTCCTAAACATAGAACTAAAACTCTATAAATCTCATAAGAAAACAAAGGGGTAAAAGCTTTATGACATTGGATTTGGGCAATAATTTCTTGGATATGACACCAAAAACATAGGCAACAAAAGAGAAAACAGTTAAGTTGGTCTTTATCAAAGTTAAAAACTTTTGTGCATCCAAGGATACTCTCAAGAGAGTAAAAAAGCAAACCACAGAATGGGAGAAAATATTTGCAAATCATATACCTTATGAGGGATTAATATCCAGAATATATAAAGAATTGCTACAACTCAACAGCAAAAACAAAACAAAAAAGACATTTTAAAATGGGCAAAGGAGTTAGAGAACATAAATTTCTCCAAAGAACACATACAAATAGCTATGGAAATGTATATACTAATAATTATAGAAATGGATATCAAAACCACAATGAGGCACCACTTCACACCCATTAGGATGACCTTTGTTAAAACAAACGAAAGAAGTGTTGGCGAGGAGATGGAGACACACTGGAACCCTTGTGCAATGCTAGTGAGAATGTAAGATGGTGCAGCCACTGTGGAAAACAGTATGGTAGTTCCTCAAAAATTAAACATAGAATTATTGTATGATCCAGCAATTCCATTTCTGAGTTATGGCCAAAAGAACTGAAAGCAAAAACTCAAATAGGTATTTGTACACTAATGTTCATAGCATCATTGTTCCAGCAATAGCCAAAAGGTGGAAACAATCCAAATGTCCATCAATGGATGACTGGATAAAATGTGGTGTATATCCAATGGAATATTTTTCAGTCTTAAAAAGGAATGAAATTCTGATCTATGCTATAACATGAATAAACCTTGAAAATATTATGCTAAGTGAAATAAGCCAGACACAAATACTGTATGATTCCATGTATAGGTGGTACCTAGAATAGTTAAACTGATAGAGACAGAAAGTCAAATAGTGGTTACCAGAGGATTGGGGGAGGGGGAAATGGGTAGTTATTGTTTAAAGGATACAGAATTCAGTTGGGGATGATGAAAAGGTTCTGGAGATGGATAGTAGTTATAGTTATACAACAATGTGAATATACTTAATGCCATTAAACTGTACAGTTAAAATGCTAAGCTTCGTTATGCATATTTAACCACAATTTTTTTAAAAAAAAACCTACTTCAAAAAGATAAACCCTGGAACCACCTACCTATAACTTCCTGTTAAGTGAAATAAATGTTTTTTTGCACAAATCACTTTTATATTTTGTTGTTATTGTTGTTGTATTGATTTCAGAGAGAGGAAGGAAGAGGGAGAGAGGGAGAGAAACATCAATGATGAGAGAGAATCATTGATCGGCTGCCTCCTGCACACCCAAACCATGACCTCCTAGTTCATGGGTCGACGCTCAACCACTGAGCAACACCAGTCAGGCATGTACAAATCACTTTTAATTGGGTATTTCATTACTTGCAACAAAAAGCATATAAACTGCTATATAGAAGCCGGGCCAGGGTGAGCAGAGGTCCCTCTTGGGGGGGTCTTTATAATAAATAAAATCCCTTTGCTGTGTATTAGGTGCATGGAGAGAAGGACTGAAACTAGCCTTTCTCAGCCCAAGTCTTCTGCTACTGCCACATATCATGGAAAGAAATGTGCCCCAGGATTGTCTGGTGCTTCTCCTATCCTTGGGTGAAACAGTAGTCAGGTGCGTCAATGCTGGGACTCAGAAGGGCACAACTACCACCACTCTCCATCTCCAGAACATTTTCGTCACCCCAAACTGAATTTTGTATCCTTTAAACGAGGCATGCAGCCCATCTGCTGCGAGTTTGACTTTGATGTGCTTGGTCTTAAGTCCACCCAATCAGCTGATTGGATAGCAGGAAGCCAGGGCGCTTTCTTGAGCTCAACCAGCAACTCCCAACTTTGAGTTTCACTTCACTCTGTCTCCCACCCTTCACACACACACACACACACACACACACACCATTCAGGCTTTGACAAAAGGGAACCCCAGATGGAGAAATGATTGAGAAGATGTCACCCAGACAAACAAAGGACTTGACTCATTCCTTACAGTGTGTAATGAGTGCCTGTTGCTCTATCTCAAAACCCAGGCAGAGCTCCCAGTCATAGGCCTTATCTCCGAAGGGCCTCTAGCTCTGAGCAGCCTGCTAAGGAAGTAAGAAAGCAAGAGGACCCAAACTTCATAGTCACCAAGCTTTTACCAGGTTCCACTCTCTTCATGGTAACAACTAGCAAGGGGATAGCAGCCATGGCTATGAAAAGAGGCCTATGGGGAAAGCAGAGCAAAATTCTGAACTGGAGCACACGGCGGGCAGGTAACTTTTATATATATATTGATTTCAGAGAGGGAAAGAGAGATAGAAACATCAATGATGAGAGAATCATTGATTGGCTGCCTCCTGCACAACCCCCACTGGGGATGGAGCTGCAATCTGGGCACGTGCCCTTGACCAGAATCAAATCTGGGGCCCTTTAGTCCGCAGGCCAAGGCTCTATCCAGTGAGTCAAACCAGCTAGTGCATCATCAAAGTGCTTTTCCTTTTGCATTCAGCAAACAGGATTAATTCAGCAACAATAATCCCTTGTTCCAAGCTCATGCTACTCAAGGCACTGTGCTAAGCTCAGGATCAAGTGTAGCTGTGCTGCTCTGGCCAAGCCTTCAGAACAGTTCTGACTCAACGGGAGGGAAGGCAGGGTAATGAGTATTTACCAAACACCTTGGTTGCTGGAGGGACCAGTGGTGTTCTGACTGGGCAAGGTAGACCGACCAGACAGCTACCTGAGATGACTGTCAGTGGGAGGAGGCCAAACCGAGTTTCACTCTGGTTCTGGGACTCTGCTCTTTCCTCCTCCAACAAGGGCTAGAGGAAACCTGGCTCCCCATGGCCAATAAAAAGATAAAATAAGCTCAGAAACAATGAGGCAGAGACAGTGTTGCACTTATGTGAGCTCTGTTAATATTCCTCTTTCTCTGTCTGCCTCCCTGTTTCTCTCTTTCCATATTTTTCTCTTTCAATCCCTCTCTCTCTCTCTCTCTCTCTCTCTCTCTCTCTCTCTCTCTCTCTCACACACACACACACACACACACACACACACACAGAGTCTTGGCACAAATATCTACCAACCAAGCCAGTTCTAGGACAGGACAAACCCAGGGCCTGCCTTTGAGTCATTGATTTCTCCACACACCCCTACCCCACCCCCCATGTTTCCAGGCCTGAGTCCCTGTGTCAGGGCCCAGCACCATCCTGCCTAGAGCTGCCTGCTCAGTCTTGCTTCCAGAAACATGTTTCTCTACTTAAACTAAGATCATCTGTCTTTCTTCTCTGTCCCCTGAGTTTATGACGTCTTCCTCCATCAAAATCCCTTCCCCAGAATCTGCAGGATGTGCTCCCTTTGTTCATGAAATAGCAACACCCTCCAGTCTCTCGGGCAACATGAAGAAGTACTCCAGTTTGCATGTCATATCAAACTCATTTCATGTAGAGCCACGTGGAGAACAACATCACATGCAATAGCAGAGCCAGAGAGACCTAGAGCTCCCCTGGGTCACCCCTTTCAATATATAAATGAGGAAACTGGGGCCCGAGCAAAGCAACCTGACCAAAATCTCCTGGCTGGATAGTAGCAGAGCTGGAATAAAAATTCCTAGTTCAGTTCATTGTTTAGATATTTTGCTTTTCTAATGGTGACATTTCAGGCACCTGACAAACATATGGGAAAATATATACTACATGAACTTCGTAGAGCATTCCACTCACACAGGTAGGCACAGCCAATTTCTTCAGTGCCAAGACTCCTGTGGCCTGGCTGGAGTGGTTCAGTGGTTGAGCATTAAGCATCAACTTATGAACCAAGAGGTCATGGTTTGATTCCCAGTCAGGGCACATGCCCAGGTTGTAGGCTCAATCCCCAGTAGGGGGTGTGCAGGAGACAGACAATCAATGATTCTCTCTCATCATTGATGTTTCTATCTCTCTCTCCCTCTCCTTTCCTCTCTGAAATCAATAAAAATATATATTTTTTTAAAAAATCCTCTGGGCCCAGTGCTGAGGTTGCTAGGGTCTCAATCATTTGACAAAAGGGCCAGATAAGGTTAGGGGCACAGATGTGGAGCAGGCTCAGATGGGGTCATCCTATTCCTGACTAGCAGGCCGGACAGTTAAAGGGACAACCAAGCCCAACCCAAAGTTCAAAGGCAAAACTAGCCTTGGCCATGGTGGCTCAGTTGGTTGAAGCGTCATCCCACACAACAAAAGCTGGCAGATTAGATTCCCAGTCAGAGCACATACCCAGACTGTGGGTTTGATGATGTTTCTCTCTCACATCAATGTCTCTCTCTCTCTCTCTCTCTCTCTCTCTCTCTCTCTCTCTCTCTCTCCCTCTCTCTGTCTCTCTCTCCCCCCCTCTTTTTCTCTCTCCTCTCTCTCTCTTCTCTCTCCCTTTCTCCCTTCCACTCACTCGTAACAAAAAAACACAACAATAAAATTTTTCAAAAAGAAGAAGTGGGGGGTGGGAAGGGGATGTGGGAAGGACCTGAGATCACTGCCTCAACTCAAGGCCCCTCCCCCAGCAGCTTCACAGACAGGCAAAAGGCACCTTCCCGGAGAAGACAGACACACCACGGATTTCCCAACAGAGCCTTGCAAAGTCTGGTGTCAGACATGTTCCCCTAGCCATAAACAACAGGCTCCGATTCTTATCAAAACTGGCTCCGTGCCAAGCCGGACCCAGAGGTTAGGTCAAACTCCTGATTCCCATGAGGTAGTATCCAGCGGTCGCCAACCAGTGGTCCATGGACCACTAGCGGTCTGTGAGGTCCGAAAGGCTGGCGACCGCTGGATAGCCCATGCTTTTTCTCGATTCCACTACAGTAATAATACCAACTAGTATTTCTAGAGGACTTTCCAGGACGTTCAGCATTATGCTAAGGGGTTTAACACACTAAGACTACACAGCCAACTATGGCACTTTGGATGCCTCTGCTGTCCACTGCCTAACAACACCTTGCTCAAGGGTCCAACTCAGTCGCCAAAAATGCATGAGGAGGACTTCTAGGGAACTTCTGAAGGGCTCAGGGGTCTCCATGTCATGGCAGCTCCTGGGGATCAGGTTCAAGGTTGCACAGAAACACTATGTTTAAGGAAAGATTCTGCTAATTCAGCTTAGGGCATACACAGATAATGTGTGTTAGTCATATCTTGCTCTGTGCAAATGGCACGCCCTTGGGCTATACAGTGTTCAGCCTGCCACCTCTGAGTGGTATCCCTGAACTACTTTTCCTAAATCTATACTATTCTGGGTAGAAGAGAGCTTAAAAGATCTACTTCTAAACTGACAGGTGAGCAACTTGAGGCCCAGAGCAGGTGAACACTTGCCAAAAAGTCTTGAACTACAAGTGACAGCAGCACTGGCCCCTGGTCTCCAGGTTTCCACATCCATTGCCCTCTTCACTATACCAGGAAACCTCCTCTCAAGTCACTGGGGACTGACCCATAGGACTGACGGCAGGACCCGTAAGATTGTGCCCATGATCATTTCCTTCCAGTACCTGTAGATAAAGATTCAGAGGGAAAGAAAGCACAAAAACAATAACTCAGAGGACAGTCTTAAAGTTACTCCTTTCAGCCCTAGCTGGTTTGGCTCAGTGGATAGAGTGTTGGCCTGTGGACTGAAGAGTCCCTGGTTTGATTCCGGTCAAGGGCATATACCTTGGTTGCAGGTTCCCTGGCCCTGGTCAGGGTGCCTGCAGGAGGCAACCAATCGATGTGTCTCTCTCACATCGATGTTTCTCTCTGTCTCTCCCTTCCACTCTCTCTAAAAATCAATGGGAAAAATATCCTCAGGTGAGGATTAACAAAAAAATTTCTACTCCTTCATTTATTCGTGCATTCCCATACATCACACGAAGCAGGTACACATTTGGAGCTGGTTTAGTGGTGAACATTGGCATGAGGACAGCTTCATGCAAGAGATTTTAATGCCAAGAAGCCATAAAATCATACAGAGGTTTTGTTTGTGTGTTTATTTTACATTTTTAACAGATTTATTGAGATGTAACTGCAGGTGTTTAATGTATCAAATTTGATGAGTTTGGACATATGAATGCACCCATGATACCATCACAGTAATCAATATAATAACTGTATCTATCACCTCCAAACATTTCCTTGTGCCCCTTGTGTTTTTGTGGGGTTTTTGGGTTTTGCTTTTTGTCATAAGAACACTTAACATGAGATCTACCCTCTTCACAAATTTCTAAGTGCACAATGCCGTGTTCTTAATTACAGGTACTATATTGTTAAGCAGATCTCTAGAGCTTATTCATCTTTGAGATACCTCTCAGGAACTCCTCATGTTAGATGCAGTCAGTAGCCATCTGGAAGGCACACACTAAGAAGTGGCCTTCTTTGGAGCACCTAATTACTAATAATCATGATCTGAGCAAAAATAGAATTTCATATTAAATTCATACAGAGCCATAGCCCTCTCTGTACATCTCAGTAGATTCTTGGATTTAGAGCTTCTCTTTTTAGAACTGGAGCTTACCTAATGAAACTTCATTTTATGGAAGAGGAAACTGAGGTTCAAAAAGTTGAAGTGAATATTTAAGGTCACATAGCTACTAAGTCTTTCTTTTCTTTCTCTTTTACTTAATTAGAATCATTTTTCCAAATCTTCAGATTCAGCTTGTGGTGCACTAGGACCCCCAGATAGATCTCTTTGTACCAGTCACCCTGATGCTACAGGAAATTTCATGAACTCCTCACATATCAACCATTCACAAATTTCCTTTGTCTCCTAAATTTTGTTTCTATAATACCTGTTCTTGTTTTAAGGGACTAGCACAAGTTGGATACATAGCAGGCATTTGATACATAATCAGTTAACTAGTTATTTGATTCTTATTAATATATCCTACATAATAAAAGCCTAATATGCAAATTGGCCAAACAGCGGAACAATCGGTGGAACAACTGGTCACTGTGACATGCACTGACCACCAGGGAGCAGACGCTTAACGCAGGAGTTGCCCCCAGCCCGCAGGCCCCCCAGGCCAGCCAAGGCAGGTGCCAGAGGGCTCCCCCCACCCCCCCCCCACCAATTGCCCCGCCAGTTGCCCCACAGAGGGAGGCAACCGGCAGCAGCAGGGCGATCAGGGGGCTTTGCCCCGCAAAGGGAGACTACTGGCAGCGGCAGGACAATCAGGGGTGGGGCCAGCTGGCGAGCGGGCCGGCACTGCCCCCCCACCCCAATCGCCCCACCAGTTGGCAGGGCCAGCAAGTGGGCAGTGCCAGGCCACCCAAGGCAGGTGCCAGCGGGCCCCCCCCCGATTGTCCCACTGGTCACCCCACAGATCATCCCTGATCGCCAGCCAGGCTTAGGGACCCTACCCGTGCATGAATTTCATGCACCAGGCCTCTAGTGTTTTCTACAATGCCTTGGGGAATGTGGACAGGACACAATACCCACTAAGTATCATCAGGATCCCAGCTAATGGAGTGTACAAGAATGCTGGCAGAGTGAGCAGCGGGGCACTGCATGGCCCTTAGGCCTTACTTGCTTAGTTCCCCTCCATCCGTAACACTTATTTTCAAAGTTGGAGCAAAGCCAGCTTTTTCAGGAAGACAGCACTGTTGTTTACAATTTAGGAACCAAGAGAGGTACGGATGTGGCCTCATAGGTTTCTGTTGGGCAATATGATTTCTTCCCATGTCGGAAGTGACTGGATTTCTTCAGAAGCACCTTCCCACTCACCTTCTTTATCTTGCTTCTCCCAACCCACTGATGTGGACCTGGTTAAAACAAGGAGATTCTAAAAGTATAAAGGTTACCAGAGGGAAATGGGCTTGCAGGAAATGAAGAGAGTAAAGGGAGTCAAATAGATGGTGACACAGGAAGACTAGACTTTGGGTGGTGAGCACACTGTGCAATATATAAATGATGTATTATAGAATTGTACACTAAAACGTGTAGAATGTTTTTGCCCCTGTAAATTTAATTTAAAAGAATACAGGGGTGCTAATTCTGAGATAACGTGAGGTCACTCACTTCCAACACACACGTATATGCACAGATGTGTATGCTAGACATACACATAGACATACACACTGTGAGTTAACTAGAAATCTGGTCAATGTGCCTTCCAGACTGACATTTAAAATTCACTGGCAGCCCTAGCTGATTTGGCTCAGTGGATAAAGTGTTGGCCTGCAGACTGAAGAGTCCTGGGTTCAATTCCGATCAAGCTCACATGCCTGGGTTTGCGGGCTTGATCCCTAGTAAGGGGCGTGCAGAAGGCAGCCAATCAATGATTCTCTCTCATCACTGATGTGCCTATCTCTCTTTCCCTCCCTTTCCCTTTCTCTTTGAAAATCAATAAAAATATTTTTTAAAAAATAAATAAATAAAACTCACTGGCAGAAAGTTTTAACAGTGCTTATCTTTAAGAAAAGGAAATATAAAGAACAGGAAGGGAAATTGTTTTGATTTTATGTGCTATTTGAATTTTTACTGACATCATGTCATGATGGTGGACTCAGGAAGCATGGGAAGCAACAACACACACACACACACACACATACACACACTCCACACAGAAATGCTAGATAACCTATATTTTTAATATTTAAATATCTGACACAAAAAGCAAAGAAAGAGAAAGAGAGAGCGAGATTTCTAAGGGCCAGAAACGAAAAGTAAACTTAGAAATGTATTGACTTACACTAATCATCTGAGAGATGCAAATCAAAACAACAATGAGATACCATCTCACACCTGCCAGAATGGCTATCATCAACAAATCAACAAACAAGTGCTGGCGAGAATGTGGAGAAAAAGGAACCCTCGTGCACTGCTGGTGGAATGCAGACTGGTGCAACCACTGTGGAAAACAGTGTGGAGTTTCCTCAAAAAGTTAACAATGGCACTCAAATTTGACCCAGTAATCCCACTTCAAGGACTATATCCCAAGAAACCAGAAACGCTAATCAGAAAGAATATATGTACCCCTATGTTCATAGGAGCACATTTTACAATAGCTAAGATTTGGAAACAACGTAAGTGCCCATCAGCAGATGGTTGGGTTAAAAAACTGTGGTACATCTCCACAACGGAATGCTATCCCACGATAAAAAATGTAGGACCTTTTACCATTTGCAACAGCATAGATGGAAATGGAGAGCATTATGCTAAGCGAAATAAGCCACTCAGAGAAATATAAATATCACATGATCTCACTCACATATGGGATATACCTGGTACATCGGGTTCCAGACACCATTCTGAATCCAGACCTACATCCGGGACGCACACACCCATCCCAGGACCCCAATGTCAATCCCAGGGCACGGACCTGTATCCCAGGGCCCAAATGACCATCCTGGGGCCCAGACCACCATGCCGGAGCCCAGACCTCCACCCCATGATCAGACCTTATTTCGGGGCCAGACCTTCCTGGTAGAACCACTATTTCCATGGCAGGACTCGGACCTCGATCCGGGGCCTTGACCAACATCCGGGGCCAAACCTCAACCCTGGGGCTTGAAAATCTATCACGGGGCCCAGACCTCCATGCTGGGGCCTACACCCATACCCAGGATCCAGACCCCGATCCTGGGGCCCTAACCTCCATCCCAGGATCAAACCTTAATTCGGGGCCCAGAATTTCATGGCAGGACCCTTTTCCATGGTGGGACTCTGACCTCCATTGGGGCCCTGATGTCCATCTGGGGCCTTGACCTCCATCCGGTTCCCTGACCTCAATCCTGGGGCCTGGATCTCTATCATGGGGCCCAGACCTCTATGCCGGGGCACAGACCCCCATCCCAGGGCCAGACAACAATTCCAGAATCAGACCTTACTTCAGGGCCCAGATATTCATGGAAAGACCCCTATTTCCATGGCGGGACTCAGACCTCCATCTGGGGACTTCACCTACATCCGGGGCCCTGACCTCAAACCTGGGCCCGGGACATCTATCCCGTGGCCCAGACCTCCATGTTGGGGCCTACACCCCTACCCGGGATCCAGGCCCCGATCCTGGGGCCCAGACCTCCATCCCAGGATCAGACCTTAATTCGGGGCCGAGAACTTCATGGCAGGAACCCTATTTCCATGGCGGGATTAGGACCTCCATCCGGGACCTTGACCACATTCGGGACCCTGACCTCAATCCTGGGGCTCAAATCTCTATCACAGAGCCCTGACTCCCATTCTGGGGCCAGACAACAATCCCAGGACCAGACCTTCATGGGAGGACCCCTATTTTCATGGCAGGACTCAGACCTCCATCCAGGGCCTTGACCTACATCCGGGACCTTGATCTCCATCTGGTTCCCTGACCTCAATCCTGGGGCCTGGATCCCTGTCATGGGGCTCTGACCTCCATCCCAGTACACAGACCCCCATCCCGGACACCAGAAACCAATCCCAGGATCAGACCTTACTTTGGGGCCCTGACCTTCATAGCAGGATCCCTATTTCCATGGCGGAACTCAGACCTCCATCAGGGGACTTCACCTACATCCGGGGCCCTGACCTCAAACCTGGGCCCGGGACATCTATCCCGTGGCCCAGACCTCCATGTTGGGGCCTACACTTTTATCCCAGAATCCAGGCCCTGATCCTGAGGCACAGACCTCCATCCCAGGATCAGACCTTAATTCGGGGCCCAGACCTTCATGGCAGGACCCCTATTTCCACAGTGGGACTCGGAACTCCCTCCAAGGCCTGACTTTGTTTTGTTTTTGTTTTTGTTTTTTGAATTGGTTTCATTTAATCTTACAGAAACCTGATTGGAGTTTGATATATAGTTATAAATCCAGTAACAATTCTACAAAAATGGACATACAATGCCGGAATTCCTTCAAAGCAACAATATCATAGTCTTTTGCATAAAACATGCATTAACTGCCACATGTTGGCCAAAATCCTTCTCCCCGAGAAGAGACGGTCCAATGCAGTCAAGAAAACTAGCTATGAACAACAGGTACAAAAGGAGGTGTTCTGGTTAGTGTAAAAGGAGGAACAGTACCTTTCAGACATAGGTACTATCTGCCCTTTGTCGTAAAGGGCTCACAAGCCCTTCAGCACTGGGGGATTTGTACTGTGTTGCAACGTAATGCGTCACCTCAGACCTGGTCTTGACCTGTCAGAAGGAGGAACATTCTGGTAGTTACACATTTGAGAAGATATAAACTTGCAGGCCACAATGGTCCACTACTTGTGCAACCGTGCAGAGGGGGCGCAGAAATCCTGACTTGGAAGAGTTCCCTAGCTGGGGTTGTAAACAAACTCAAGGACACTCTGAGCTTTCCAACCTAGCCTTTCACCCTTTTCTATAAGGCCAGCCCCGGGCACACAGCATCTCCTGTGGCCATAAGACCTCCAGCTCCACACCACTCTTCATGAGGATCTGTAATTGGGTATGATGCAGAGAAACATGGGATGGATCATTTCTTTGAGGCCTTGACTTTCTGTAGTTCTCATTCACCGCATCCAGGGATCAGTGGGCACTCGTCTACATGGCTGCTGAACACACAAAGGGATATTAATAAACACTTGTGGCCCCAAAGCCTCAAATGCTTGTAGTCACATAACTCAAAGTTTGTCATCTATTGTCAGGACAGACTTGGTTCCTCCAGAGCAGGGGTGGGGAACCTTTTTTCTGCCAAGGGCCATTTGGGTATTTATAACATTATTCACAGGCCATACAAAATTATCAACTTAAAAATTAGCCTGGTGTAGTCAGTCAAACATTTAATTAGCTTACCCCTAATGCCTTGGCAGGGCCAGACCCAATGATTTCCATGGGCCTTATATGACCCGGGCCAGACATTGCCCAGCCCTGCTCCAGGGGGAGCAACTCCATTTATCAAAGGGTGTTTTCCCCATAGACTGAAGGGCTTTAAAGAGATTTCAAACCAACTGAAAGGACCTCCCTTCCAATACGGGCTTTTATACAGCATTCCTTGAGGTTCTTCAAAAGATCTTAATCATTAGGGAACCAGTTGTGGGCATTAACACTTAAATTAATACATAAACACATTAATACATAAAGCTCATCATTCACGCAACCTAGGGAGTCTGCCTCTCCCACAAAAGGGCTCTCTCTGCCCTGCTCACAAGTAAGCTTAAGCCAGTATCGTTTCCTTCAGCACAAGTTAAGGGGGAAATAATTTATTAGGGCTCTAATAACATTTTCATAACAGAACAATATCAAAATAGGTTTGTTTTTAATATATGCTTACGAATACCCCTGATAATATAAAGAAATCCAGAGGACTTTGTAAACCACCGAGATGTCACAGGGTAGCGCCCGGCCTGGTTTCTAGGCAGCAGGAAAGGGACTACTGTATGGCATGTTTTCTCCAGGATGCCCTGTGCGCACCACAGTTCTGAAATTCTAACATGCTAGTGCCAGCAGAATTGTGAATGACATTTTCACTTTAAATGTATTAGTAAAATTCCTATCAAAGGTTGGCTTCCTCAATCCTGCCATCAGCCAATCTCCCTGCCTATAACAGGCCACAAAACCATCAACCTGGCCACTCCAGAGGTTGAGCCCAGAGGAAACAAGTTGTGAGATCCCTTGTAAGCCGTGACCCAACCTCAGAAAACAGGGATGTGGGAGAAGGAGCAGACCAGGCTTGAGGAAGCTCTGACCCAAGGCACCATGATCACAGGGGTGAGGGGGACCTAGAGAGGTTCTAGCTGCAGGAAGATGCCCCCAAAGCAGGTCCTGGAAGACAACAGCTCTGTGGCAGAGTAAACACATTTGAGAGTTAAAGACCAAAAAAATTAGAAAAGAAACTAGTTTACTCTCTCAAAACCAAATCAAACTTCTTAAAACTTATAAGCAAATAACCCTGGATAGACTGGGGGTGTGGTGGGGGCTGAACTCTGTGGAATGAGTTGCTTTTAACTGAGTCAGAAAGAATGCTGGTTGTGAAATCAGCATAAATACTGTGGCTACTGCAGTTAAGGAGAGTGAAGGAAGCTCAAGGTCAGAGGAGGCCTCTTCAAAGAGAGGATGGAAGAGGAACAAATGTGAAATATGCCTCTTTTATTCGTGGATCAGTAAGTGGCATTTCCGGCACCTGGCTGACAAGGCGCCTGGCTGAGAAGGTGCCGTACTCCAGTCTCGCTGCAATAATACTTCATCCCATCCACCCTTCTTCTCTTTTTGGACTGAAACTCTTCAAAGAACTGTTGGACGTCCTCTCTCTTTACAACCGTGCCTTCATCAGCAAATCTCTTCAGATAGTCTTTAAGTTCAGTCTTCAAGTCATTATATTCACAAATGAGTTCCACTTGCTGGACTCTGTTCATGCTGCTAAGGGTGTCCATTAAAGGATCTGTCCTGCCAGCCACCTGGTCAACCTTGCCCCTGTTTTCATAAGCCAGAACTGTGTCATATTCATCTGTCAGGAACAGGACATCTAGATCGCCATACATTTTCATACAGTCTTTGCAGGTACATAACTTGCTACGCCAGTTCAGGGGCCAAAAGGTGGCAGTGTCTTTCTTTATAAAATGCTTGGCTTTAAGCTCCTGAAGTTTGCAGCCAGTCTGTGATTCTGTATTGAGATGTTGATTCTTAAACACTGTCTGGAGATCAGACTCAGAACTAGAGCTGGCACATGGTTCATCAGTCTGCTCTGCTTTAACTGCCTTGACAGCATCGTTTGCATGTTCTAGAACATCCTCTTTGAGGGGACTATCATGATGATCTCCATTTTCAGGTTTGGTAACTTCCTCATCACCTATTCCATCGACATTCAGCACCAACCCATCATCCTCAGCAGATACTTTTGTTACTGCCAATTGTGCAGTGTAAGCCTACACACAAGAAAGAGCAGCGCTTCATACAGGCCTGGCACACCATCTCCTGGAAATCCCCACTCTCGGGGGTCATGGCACCAAGATGCCTTCCATGGAACCAGTCTTCACAGACTACGCACTGGATCATCTCATCTGGAATCTCATCATCAGGATCAGGATAAGGTCTCTTACAAATGCAATACAATCCAAAAAAGTTGTCATTATACTTATTGCCAGAATTTATCTTTGCTTTGTCAGGAAATAATTTGCATTCCAAATTTTTAAACTTGCTGTTTCCACAATCACAATGAAAATTTCTTTTTGTATATAGCTCAAATAGTTTATGACTTCCATGACACTCATAACTGCAAGCTAGGCAAATTCCTGCTGGTTCTTCTCCCTTGGGGGTGCAGGTACCACAGGCATATAGTGCTTGTCTCTTTATGGAGCCCTGCGAGTAGGAGCACTTCTCGGAGTCACTGCCACCCAGGACGGCGCATGCCTCCTTCTCCAACTCCTCGTCCTCCTCCAGGACATCGACCAGCCATACCACGGGCTCCAGCTCCGACTGCCGCCTGGAGGGACCCTCCGCTCCGGCCATCCTCAACTGTCACCCCGCCGCAGCTCTGCGCTGGGGGAGGCGGGAAAAGCGGCCGCGGGAGGTGTGGTTGGAGGAGCCAAGGCCTGACTTCTATGGTAGGATCTAAAAGGCCATGGCAGGACTCCCACCTTCCAGTAATGATCAACATAATTTGATGAACAAGAACAGATCCAGAGATAAATGTCTGGGGAGGGCTGTTTAGAGAGAAACCAAAGGACTTGTATGCGTGCATATTAGCATAACCAATGGACACAGACACTGGGGCAGTGGGGGCTTGCCCCGGGGTGGGAGTGGCTTGTGGTGGGGAGGTCAAATGGGGGATGGGAGGAAAGGAGACATGTAACATTTTAGATAAGAAAGAAAGAAAGAAAGAAAGAAAGAAAGAAAGAAAGAAAGAAAGAAAGAAAGAAAGAAAGAAAGAAAGAGAGAGAAACTAAGATGGCGGCATAGGTAAACACCGGGAAATTGTCGCCTCCCACAACAATTGAAAATTACCGCAAAGGACTGAGCAAACATCATCCAGATCAACAGAAAGGCTGGCTGAGTGTAAATTCTACAACTAGAAGGAAAGAAAAGCACGCTGAGAGCCAGAGGCGCTGCAGAGGTGAAGTGCAGAGGTACGGCGGCTCGCGCGCGCGAGGAAAGGGGGTGGCACCTGAGGACGCGGCTGTCTTTTTGAATCACAAACTCCCGACTGCTCTGAACTCCGGTTCCGGGAAGTCTCTGGGGACCCAGGTCTCATACGGGGAGAAGCTGGTCTGTCCGGCAGTGGGCGAACTTGAAGGCGGCTTTCCCTCAGAGGTGCTTGCAGCAATTAGCGGGTCACTGAGACCCGCGACTCCGGGCGGAGAATCAGCCATAGCCCCCTGATCCGCCCTCTGACTCCCTGAGACCCCGCCCCACCCAGGCTGCGGCAGAGGCTTTTGCATGTGAATGTACCTAACTGCAGCCGAGCCAGGCAGACCCGGAACTTCCAAGAGAAGGCCCAAGGCCCCGCAGCGGCTTGCATTGCTTCACAGCTGAGCCTCTTCGTGGCTCCTGCTGTGTGGCCTCAGGCAGAGGCTGAATTAGCACCTCCTTAGATCCAGGAGCCACTGTACCCAGTGGTCAGAGGGGGACCATCCAGACTGCAACTCCTCAGATCCATAAGGGACACACTCAGGGAGCAGACTCAGTGAGCACCAAAGCCCCACTGAAGCAAGTCTTGCCCCAGAAGGGTGTCTTCAGCACAGAAGTTCTCCCACTTTAGACACAGCTGATTCTCACAGCCAATTGGCCTGGAGGTCAATTCCTCCCAGTGATTCTACAACAACCAAGGCACCAAGAGTGCATCAAGAGTGTCCACCCCAGGTAATTGGGGAGGCTGAGCTACTGGGCCCTACAGGACACCTGGCGCGCAGGGCCACTCTATCAACACAGGGAAGCTGCCAAAATGCGGAGACAAAGAAACAGGTCACAAATGGCAGAAATGGAGGAAAGCAAACGATTGGATATAGAGTTCAAGGCCATGTTTATAAGGTTTTTCAAGAATTTTATGGAAACCGCCAATAAATTTAATGAATCCCTCAATAAGTATAGTGAGACCATGGAGGACATGAAAAAGGACCAACTAGAAATTAAGCATACACTGACTGAAATAAAGAATAATTTACAGAGATCCAGCAGCAGACAAGAGGATCCCAAGAATCAAGTCAAAGATTTGAAATACAAAGAAACAAAAAATACCCAACCGAAAAAGAAAAAAGAAAAGAGATTCCAAAAATATGAAGATAGTGTAAGGAACCTCTGGGACAACTTCAAGCGTACCAACATCAGAATTATAGGGGTACCAGAAGGAGAGAGAGGGCAAGATATTGAAAACCTTTTTGAAGAAATAATGACAGAAAACTTCCCCTACCTGGTGAAAGAAATGGACTTACAAGTCCAGGAAGCGCAGAGAACCCCAAACAAAAGGAATCCAAAGAGGACCACACCAAGACACATCATAATTAAAATGCCAAGAGCAAAAGATAAAGAGAGAATCTTAAAAGCAGCAAGAGAAAGACAGTCAGTTACCTACAAGGGAGTACCCATACGACTGTCAGCTGATTTCTCAACAGAAACCATGCAGGCCAGAAGAGAGTGGCAAGAAATATTCAAAGTGATGAATAGCAAGAACCTGCAACCAAGATTACTTTATCCAGCAAAGCTATCATTCAGAATAGAAGGTCAGATAAAGAGCTTCACGGATAAGAAAAAGCTAAAGGAGTTCATCACCACCAAACCAGCATTATATGAAATGCTGAAAGGTATTCTTTAAGAAGAGGAAGAAGAAAAAGGAACTCTTACCATTTGCCACAGCATGGATGGAACTGGAGAGCGGATAAATACCACATGATCTCACTCATTTGTGGAATATAATGAACAACATAAGCTGATGAACAAGGACTGATCCAGAGACGGAGAGGCATTGATTGGACTGTCGGGACTTGGAGGGAAGGTAGGGGAGGGTGGGGGTAAGGGGGAAAGATCAACCAAAGGACTTATATGCAAGCATATAGGCCTAATCAATGGACATGGACAACGGGGGGGAGAGGGCATGAGCGGGGGGGGGGGGGGGGGGGGGGGGTAGAGGGTAACGTGGGGACAAGGACACATATGTAATATCTTAATCAATAAAAAATATATAAAAAAAAGAAAGAAAGAAAGAAAGAAAGAGCGAGCCTTAACCGGTTTGGCTCAATGGATAGAGCGTCGACCTGTGGACTCAAGGGTCCCAGGTTCAATTCCGGTCAAGGGCATGTACCTTGGTTGCGGGCACATATCCAGTAGGGAGTGTGCAAGAGGCAGCTGATCGATGTTTCTCTCTCATTGATGTTTCTAACTCTCTATCCCTCTCCCTTCCTCTCTGTACAAAATCAATAAAATATTTAAAAAAAAAAAAAGAGAGATAAGATAAAAACAAGTTGACCAATTAAAAGAAACAATAATAAATATTTTTTAAAAGAAAAAAAATGTATTGACTTATCAGGGAGTAGTTGTTGAAGCCCCAGAAACTCAGAAAGACACTAGAGCTGGTCTAGAATGGAAATGGGTTCACAGATCCCTTGCACAGCAGAGAACTGGAATTAGATTTCCTGCAAAAAGTCAGGAAACAGGAAAGAGCTGGCCCACCCTTGATTGGGGGGTAGAAAAACACCTTTAACCTTTGAGACATGACCCCAAAGTGTCCTAGACCATAGAGGAAAGAGGAGAAAGAAGGCCACTTTAGCATCTGTTCAAAATTCCAAGCCCAAGTAGCAAATGGTGAGGACCCAAATCTGCCCTTTAGAATGATATGGAAACCTAGGACCAATAAATAACAACTAAAACAAAAAATGCTCTGAACCTTGTGACTCAATAGGGCCCAGCGAGACCATCAGGACACCGCCCCTTCATAATCCAGGACATATGCAAGGCTCCCATGAAAACAAAACTTTCCAATAGATGAGTTCACAATCAATTTTTACAGAGCACTAACAACCACTACAATCAATAGTCAGCTGACATAACAAATGGAACAATTCACACTTTAAGAACCAAAAATAATAGAGTAATCTGAATGTAACTTTAAAATAAGTATGTCTTTAAATCTAGGGGAATTTTGTATCAAAAAAAAAGAGGATTGGAAGAATGTTTTTGCCTTGGATTCCTCTGAAAATTACAATGTGTTATTTTAAGGCATCATCCACAATATACAAAAACAAAGAAATAGAAGAGAAAATAAAAAGTGATGTTTTAATGGAAGTCAAAAAGTAGATGTAAAGTGGTAACTGAGTTATCAGACCAGAAGAAAAGACACTGAGACAATGAAAAAAGCTGGAAAAAATCTTAAAAAAACAACAACAACAACATCATATCTTCAGAAAGATCAGAGGAAATGCTACCAGATCAAATCCATGAGGCAAGAAAAAGGTGCTATGAAAAGAAACATTAAGGAACAGAAAAAAAAAGCCCATTAGAAATTTAAAATTGGACAGCAGAAATTTTAAATTCCAGTAAAATTAAGGGTAACTTCATGGAAAGTAGAAAGATGAAGGTATTGAAAAATAGGCAGGAAGTGATAAGAATATTAGAGAATCAATTTGGGGACTCAACACCCAGATAAAAGAAATCCTAGAGAAAAAATGAATAGTGAAAACGAAGGGTGGAAAAGTAGTAAATAATACAAGAAAATTTCAGAGAACCTGAGTTTCCAAATTAAAAGGATTCACCAGGTGCCCAGCAAAATGAATGAGAAAAGAAAAAAACCACTAAGACACATTAATATGCATTATAAGACTAGAAAGATAAAGAGAATATCCTAAAAGCTTCTAAGAGGAAATTCAGCCATTTACAATAGATCAAGAATTAGTAACACATCAGAAATCCAGCAACTGTAAAAAATAGAAGAAACTAAGAAGAGCCTCCAAAATTCTGAAGGAAAATAAATTCCAACCTAGAATTCAGAACTCAGCCAAATACCAATGCAGTATGAGAGTAGAATGAAGGCTTTTTGGAAATTTAAGTTCTCTAAAATGTTATCTCCTATATATACTTCCCTCAACAAATCCAGTAATACAGCAAAATAAGGGGCTAAACTAAAAGAATGCTCGCTAACATTTATATAGTACCTATTGTATCTAGGCTTCTTTTATGTCTGTGTGTGTATATGTGTGTACTCATTTAATTAAATCCTCATAGGAATTAGCAGAACATTATTATTATTATCCACATTTTACAAAGTGGTAAAGGAAGGTTGAGTAATCTGCCCTTTGTCATAAAGCCTGTAAGCAGCAGTTCGGCTCCAGAGCCCATACCTTTAAATAACGGGGAAGATTTAACACCCATTCATAAAAGGAACTTCCTGGACCTGATAAAGCAGCTCTATGAGACTGACAAAAATCGTACACACACGATGGATGAGGACATTGGGGGCGGGGGGGAGGGCGGGGGGGGGGCGGTAAAGGGCAGAGGGTGGGGTGGGAACTGGGTGGAGAGGAGCTATGGGGGGAAAAAGAGGAAAAACTGTAATAATCTGAACAATAAAGATTTAAAAAAAAAGCAGCTCTATGAAAAATCTTTAGCTTACATCAAGTATGTCAAACTCAAAGGCTAACACGGGCCAAATAAATGAGGCATGTGGCCCGTGGGCTGCAAGTTTAACATGCTTGGCTTACATCATCTTTATAGAGAAAGGTTAAATGCTTTATCCCTAAAAATCAGAATAGGGTAAGAATGCCCACTCTCACAACTTCTGTTCAGCATGGTAGTAGAGATCCTAGCCAGTGAAATAAGGCAAGAAAAAGAAATGAGGCATAAAGAAAAGGAAGAAATAAACTGCTTTGTTCTCAGATGTCATGATTGTTTTAAATATAAAATCCAAAAGAATCTCTAAAAATAAAACTACTAGAACTAATAACTGAATTTATTAAGGTCCCAGAATATATATACAACTCAATTATATGTCTATATACCAGTAAGAAAAAAACTGGAGAAAAAGATCACACAAAAAAATAATATTTTCTAAAATACCATTTATAACAGCATCCAAATAACCATAAAATAAATACTTAGGAATAAATTTAACAAAACAGATCCAAAAGCTATGTACTCAAAACTCTAAAATTAGAAAATAGATAAATTAGAAAATCTTTTTTTTTTAATATATTTTTTATTGATTAAGATATTACATATGTGTCCTTGTCCCCACGTTACCCTCTACCCCCCCCCCCCCCGCTCATGCCCTCTCCCCCCCGTTGTCCATGTCCATTGATTAGGCCTATATGCTTGCATATAAGTCCTTTGGTTGATCTTTCCCCCTTACCCCCACCCTCCCCTACCTTCCCTCCAAGTCCCGACAGTCCAATCAATGCCTCTCCGTCTCTGGATCAGTCCTTGTTCATCAGCTTATGTTGTTCATTATATTCCACAAATGAGTGAGATCATGTGGTATTTATCCGCTCTCCAGTTCCATCCATGCTGTGGCAAATGGTAAGAGTTCCTTTTTCTTCTTCCTCTTCTTAAAGAATACCTTTCAGCATTTCATATAATGCTGGTTTGGTGGTGATGAACTCCTTTAGCTTTTTCTTATCCGTGAAGCTCTTTATCTGACCTTCTATTCTGAATGATAGCTTTGCTGGATAAAGTAATCTTGGTTGCAGGTTCTTGCTATTCATCACTTTGAATATTTCTTGCCACTCTCTTCTGGCCTGCATGGTTTCTGTTGAGAAATCAGCTGACAGTCGTATGGGTACTCCCTTGTAGGTAACTGACTGTCTTTCTCTTGCTGCTTTTAAGATTCTCTCTTTATCTTTTGCTCTTGGCATTTTAATTATGATGTGTCTTGGTGTGGTCCTCTTTGGATTCCTTTTGTTTGGGGTTCTCTGCGCTTCCTGGACTTGTAAGTCCATTTCTTTCACCAGGTAGGGGAAGTTTTCTGTCATTATTTCTTCAAAAAGGTTTTCAATATCTTGCCCTCTCTCTCCTTCTGGTACCCCTATAATTCTGATGTTGGTACGCTTGAAGTTGTCCCAGAGGTTCCTTACACTATCTTCATATTTTTGGAATCTCTTTTCTTTTTTCTTTTTCGGTTGGGTATTTTTTGTTTCTTTGTATTTCAAATCTTTGACTTGATTCTTGGGATCCTCTTGTCTGCTGCTGGATCTCTGTAAATTATTCTTTATTTCAGTCAGTGTATGCTTAATTTCTAGTTGGTCCTTTTTCATGTCCTCCATGGTCTCACTATACTTATTGAGGGATTCATTAAATTTATCGGCGGTTTCCATAAAATTCTTGAAAAACCTTATAAACGTGGCCTTGAACTCTATATCCAATCGTTTGCTTTCCTCCATTTCTGCCATTTGTGACCTGTTTCTTTGTCTCCGCATTTTGGCAGCTTCCCTGTGTTGATAGAGTGGCCCTGCGCGCCAGGTGTCCTGTAGGGCCCAGTAGCTCAGCCTCCCCAATTACCTGGGGTGGACACTCTTGGTGCACTCTTGGTGCCTTGGTTGTTGTAGAATCACTGGGAGGAATTGACCTCCAGGCCAATTGGCTGTGAGAATCAGCTGTGTCTAAAGTGGGAGAACTTCTGTGCTGAAGACACCCTTCTGGGGCAAGACTTGCTTCAGTGGGGCTTTGGTGCTCACTGAGTCTGCTCCCTGAGTGTGTCCCTTATGGATCTGAGGAGTTGCAGTCTGGATGGTCCCCCTCTGACCACTGGGTACAGTGGCTCCTGGATCTAAGGAGGTGCTAATTCAGCCTCTGCCTGAGGCCACACAGCAGGAGCCACGAAGAGGCTCAGCTGTGAAGCAATGCAAGCCGCTGCGGGGCCTTGGGCCTTCTCTTGGAAGTTCCGGGTCTGCCTGGCTCGGCTGCAGTTAGGTACATTCACATGCAAAAGCCTCTGCCGCAGCCTGGGTGGGGCGGGGTCTCAGGGAGTCAGAGGGCGGATCAGGGGGCTATGGCTGATTCTCCGCCCGGAGTCGCGGGTCTCAGTGACCCGCTAATTGCTGCAAGCACCTCTGAGGGAAAGCCGCCTTCAAGTTCGTCCACTGCCGGACAGACCAGCTTCTCCCCGTATGAGACCTGGGTCCCCAGAGACTTCCCGGAACCGGAGTTCAGAGCAGTCGGGAGTTTGTGATTCAAAAAGACAGCCGCGTCCTCAGGTGCCACCCCCTTTCCTCGCGCGCGCGAGCCGCCGTACCTCTGCACTTCACCTCCGCAGCGCCTCTGGCTCTCAGCGTGCTTTTCTTTCCTTCTAGTTGTAGAATTTACACTCAGCCAGCCTTTCTGTTGATCTGGATGATGTTTGCTCAGTCCTTTGCGGTAATTTTCAATTGTTGTGGGAGGCGACAATTTCCCGGTGTTTACCTATGCCGCCATCTTAGTTTTTCTCCTAGAAAATCTTATATAACAAAACCCTAATATGCAAGTCGACCAAACTGCAGAACGACTAGTCGCTATGACACATGCTGACCACCAGGGGGCAAATGTTCAATGCAGGAGCTGCCCCCTGGTGGTCAGTGCGCTACCACAGGGGGAGCGCTGTTCAGCCAGAAACCGGGCTCATGGCTGGCGAGTGTAGCGGCAATGGTGGGAGCCTCTCCTGCCTCTGCAGCAGCACTAAGGACCCCTTGGGGTCCTGGACTGCAAGAGTGCACAGGCCGGGCTGAGGGACCTCCCACCCCCATGCACAAATATCGTGCACTGGGACTCTAGTATCTAAATAATTGAAGAAAGATACTATGCTCATGAATAGGGAGACTCAATATTGTTGAGATATCAATTTTATCCAATTGATCTATAGAATCAACATAACCCCAAACAAAATCCCAGTAGGACATTTTGTAGAAATTGACAAGCAATTTTAAATTATCTGGAGATGTAGTTAAAGCAATTTAGAAAAAAAGGAGCAAGCCAAAACAGTAATCTGTCCAGATTGCAACAGGACTATTACGAAGAGAGGAATAAAATCCAGATTATCATTATTTTTGCTGGAACTAGTAAGAATGGTCCTCAGATAGGGGGGCAAGGGATGGTGAGGGGGCTGTGGTTAGTCAGAAGGGAATCTAGTATACAGAAAAGCAGTATATTTCAACAAAATTACTTAGAGGTTGGAAAAAAATTGTAATATATTTTTATTGATTTCAGAAAGAAAGGGAGGGGGGAGAGAGAGAAAAAAAATCTTTACTAATAAAAGGGTAATATGCTAATTAGACCAGACATCTTCCGGACGTCCTTCCAGACAAAGCCACTGTGGCGGCGGCCAAGGCAGAGGCGGTTAGGGGCGACCAGGCCGGCAGGGGAGAGCAGTTAGGGGCGACCAGGCTGGCAGGGGAGAGTGGTTAGGGGCGACCAGGCAGGCAGGCAAGTGAGCAGTTAGGAGCCAGTGGTCCTGGACTGTGAGAGGGATGTCCAACTGCCGGTTTAGGCCTGATCCCCGGTATCGGGCCTAAACCGGCAGCTGGACATCCCCTGAGGGGTCCTGGATTGGAGAGGGTGAAGGCCAGGCTGAGGGACCTCGCATCCCACCACCCCGTGCACAAATTTCATGCACCAGGCCTCTAGTCAATGATAAGAATCATTGATCAGCTGCCTCCTGCATGCCCCCCTACTGGGGATCGAGCTCACAACCCAGGCATTTCTCTTGACCAGAATCAAACTCCGAACCCTTCAGTCTGCAAGCCGTCATTCTATCCACTGAGCCAAACCAACTAGGTCTGGGGCTGGAACATTTTAACCAAGTCTTCAAAGCCAATTTTCAGTTTTTCAAAATTAGCAAGCATTGTGCAAAACATCCATTCACATCCCAACCCCTATCCCCAACAAACCCTATCATCTGATATTCCCCTGTCCTTAACCCCAATCTTATCTGTTTGATGGTGGGGTAGGTGGTGTAATGGCCACTGTAATGAGAAGGTACTCTTTTTTAAATATTTTTTTTTTATTGATTTTTAGAGAGTGAGGAAGGGAGAGGGATAGAGAGAGAAACATCCATGTGAGAGTGAAAAATCGATCAGCTTCCTCCCACACCCCCTTCCACCCCGCAACCAGGACTGAGCCTGCAACCCAAGCATGAGCCCCAAACAGGAGTTGAACCAGCAACCCTCTGGTGCATGGGAGGATGCCCAGCCAACTGAACTACACCAGTCAGGGATCAAGAAGGTATCTTAAGACTGAAAAATGATGCAGGCAACTTCACAGAATATAACACAATTGATTATAGGGTCATTTACTTAAGTGATGTAGGGTCAGAGGGACAACAACCCAGCAATCTGCATAGATTATTCTCCACTAACAGGCTCCTGTTACAGTACTTGTTTTATAGTGTAACTCAGGTACTAATGATTGACAAGACAAAAGGACAAAGAATGCAGTGCATGCTAAGAGTCATACCTCCTCGTGGTCTTATGATAGATGATTGTTCATCACAAATACTATCACCATTTTGACATTTATATTTATCTCAGTTGTTGTGCCATTCCCACTCTTACTAACAAAAATATTTAAGGTTACATTGTGTAAGTTTAAGGAACACAGATAATCATGCTTGCTAATGGCAATAACATTGGTTAGAGATCACAACATGAAAACTTAGAGATGAAAGAAATCCGGGATACAGAGATGGAGTTAGTTTTGTTCACATCCACATTTATACACTGTCCCTAACTCTCTGCCATCTCTGACCCCTCCCCCTGACTCCTCTCCTAAGATGCACCCCATCCCTGATCTCAGCACCATCCTGAACATTGAGCTCCTCCCTGAGGTGAACTCTCTGCCTGACCTTCACTAGGTATCTAATCCTTATCCTATCTAGTGATCGAAATACCAGTCTTTTATATTTTAACTGGGGGCCCAGTGCACGAATTCGTGCACCTTGAAAGGAACTGTGGGCACAAGGCTGAGTAGGCACAGGGGCGGGTCTCGGCCCATCCTCTGTGCCCCCACCTGGCCCCTCCCACCACAGCCCTCCCCACACACAAACCCCCACCCCCCGTCTCCTGTCTGCTGACAGCCCCACTCCCACCACTGCCCTTCCCACATGCTGATGGTGCCAGCCCAGCTCACACCCACTGAAGGCACGGAGCAATTGGGGCTGGAGCCAGCAGCGGGTGCAAGAGGGGCCAGCGCAGTCAGCAGGTGCGAGCAGAGGCTTCCAGTCCCAATCACCCCTCAGGAGCAGGGGGAGGTGGAGAAGCCCTGAGGGGCGATCAGGGCCAGCAGCCACCGCTCGCACCACTGATGGCACCAAGCGATTGGGGCTGGCGCTGGGCACTGGCAGTGGGTGTAAGTGGTGGCTCCAGCACCAGCAGAGGGTGCAAGCAGGGCCAGTGCCAGCAGCAGGTGTGAGCACCAGGTGGGACCGTGGCATGCAGGAGCAAAGAATTTTCAGTGACTACCAGAGGCTCGCGCCGATGACAGCGACTGGCGCCCCTGCTCACCTGCTCCACCATCCCACTACAGCCTATGCCTGCTATGTTCTGCACACGCCCCCTGGTGGTCAGCACACGTTATAGTGACCAGTTGTTGGGTTGTTCCGCTGTTCGGTCTATTTGCATATTAGCCTTTTATTATATAGGATATGCTATGTTATTTCAGTACCAATATCCTGGCATTTTTACAGATTCAAAATCAAAACCTTTTATGTCTTGAGCTATACCCAGAGAATTACACATTGCATTAACAAATCTAACTGAACAATGGTGTAGTTGTTTGAAGACAATTCTGACACCACCCCTCTCCTTATTGCTATTTGATTCCCTCTTCTCAATTACTAATGAGGCCAAGCATCTTTTCAAATGTGTATTTGTATTTCCCCAGGCCCGATATTAACTTACTGAAGCCCCTGATGAAGTTGTCTTTGGGATGGAGGAAGTTGAGCATTGGGGGATACAGTAGGGAAGGTGGGAAGAGGATTCAGGGATGGAAGGAGAAGAAAGGGAGGTTCCCAGGGCCAGTTCCCAGCCTTCCTTCCTGGATTCTTTCTGCATTCTTCTATCATCTCTCCTTCGTCAAATCCAGCTCTTAGGGATTGAGCCCCTAACTCCTTCCTCACCATCCTATTTGGAGAATCTTAAGCTAAGGCAGGCAGAAGCACCTCAATCCTGGTCCTGGAAGAGCATCTTAGACAATAGTCTAGAGATGTTGATGGCTTTCTGTTCCAGCCACTAACTGGACTAAATTGCAGTGGCTACTGTTGTAGTCACTAACCCACTCTAGCCATTCACTCTATTTCTGACACTTCTCCCTGAGACTCACCAACCCCCACATTCATCCCATTCCTAACCCTCCTTCCATATCTCTCCCAATGCCATCTTGAACCTCCCTAAATCTCACTCACATTATTGCCAGCCTTTCCCTATTTCTGAGTCTCTCCCTATACTCTGACCCTCCACCTTATCCCAAGTTGCCACACCATGCCTGGCTCCCGCCTTTGACTCTAACCTCAACCCTGACCCTAATCCCAACCTTGATCTAAATCCCATTCCTGAACCTTACTCCATCCCCAACTACAACAGCAGCAGGGGTCTTAGAGGGTAGTAGAAGTGTTCCCTGAAGAAGAGCCAACAAAGGAAGGCCTGCTCTCCTTGGCCAAGAACTCCTTGCTGATCAGGCCATGGATGGCCATGATCTTGAGGAGTCCATGGCGAAACTTCTGACCAATGAAGGCGTAGATGAGGGGACTGAGGCAGCTGTGGAGGAAGCCCAGAATCTCGGTGGCATCCAGGGCCCGACCAATGTCGTTTCGGCGACCACAGCTATCCTTGATCATCCTCATCCTCAGAAGGGTGTCTGACGACAGGACCAGGTTGTAGGGCAGCCAGCAGAGCAGGAAGACTAGCACGACAGCAAAGATGACCCGCATGGCCCGGTGCTTCTGCCCCATGTGGGCCTGAAACAGTGTGCGCAGGGTGAGCCCATAGCAGAACAGCATGACCAGCAGCGGCAGGAGGAAGCCAATGGTCTGGGGCAGGGCCCGCATCACCTTGTGCCATTTAGTTGAACTGTCACTCAGGTCTTCATAGCAGACTGGGCTGGATAAAGATGGTTGATAGGCCTTACGGAAAACGAAGACGGGCAGTGACAGGATCAGAGATAGAGCCCACCTGCCTAAGCATATGAACTTGACCCAGTACCGCTTCTGAGTCAGAGTGCGTGCAGCATGAACAACAGCTAGGTAGCAGTCCACGCTAATGCAGGCCAGTAGTAGAATTCCACTGTAGAAGTTAACTTCCTTCAGGAGTGAGACCACCTTGCACAGGGGTGTGCCAAAGATTCAGCCCTTTGCCTTAGCGGCAGCCCAGATAGGCAAGGTCATGGCGAAGAGCAAGTGGGCCATGGCCAGTTTCAGGAGGTATACATTAGTGACAGAGCAGCTGGCCCAGCTGTATAAAATGACCAGCATCACCAGGGAGTTTCCCAGCAGGCTCAGAAGAAAGACCAGGGCATAGATGACAACCACAGCATACCTGCTGAGTGTCTGTGTCCATGAGAAGAGGCTATCATATTTTTCTGTGGATGGTGTGCGGGTAACGTTTTCAAAGTAATCCCATTCATATTACATGAAGGAAGCCTAGATTTGATCTAATTGAAAAATTAGGAAAGAATTGTGACTTATAACTCAGATTCAAGTCACTCTCATCAAGAATGTGAGAACAGCACTAGCTGGTTTGGCTCTGTGGATCAGGGGTCCTCAAACTACGGCCCGCGGGCCACATGCAAATACAAATATTGTATTTGTTCCCGTTTTGGTTTTTTACTTCAAAATAAGATATGTGCAGTGTGAATAGGAATTTGTTCACAGTTTTTTTTAAACTATAGTCCGGCCCTCCAACGGTCTGAGGGACAGTGAACTGGCCCCCTGTTTAAAAAGTTTGAGGACCCCTGCTGTGGATAGAGCATTGGCCTGCAGACTGAAGGGTCCCAGGTTCCATTCTGGTCAAGGGCACATGCCTGGGTTGCGGGCTCGATCCCCAGTGGAGGGTGTGCAGGAAGCAGCTGATTGAAGCTTTGCTCTTATATCCATATTTCACTCTCTCCCTCTCCTTTCCATTCTCTCTAAAAATAAATAAAGTTATCTGAGTTTTCCACTCTAAGGATGACAATGCTTATTCTCTTCCTTTTCTAATATTTATTTCCACTTGTTTATTCCTTACATTCCCTAGCAGACTGCCTTTAAAAGCTTCCAACTTGCCTGACACACAAAAAGGGGAAAGGATTTGACTTTTTACAGTAGATTTCAGAAGGAGTCCACCGGAGGAAGGCGCACAGAAGTATTCCACTTAGGAGGAATTTGGGAGTAATCTGGTGGGAAGGACTGTGTACTTAAACAGTGTTTGCAGAAAAAGCACACAATTTTTACTTATATTGTAAGCTCCTTTGGGGTGGCCTGGGGGCTGGTGGAGATGTTGATGGAGATATGGAGGAAAAATTGAACCCCCTCCATACCAGCCACCAGCACTTCTTTAGCACAACCACTACCAACAATTGGTTGATTAGAATGGCCCTGGGGCTGGGGGCATAGGCCACCTGGGGTCTGGCTGGACAACAGAGGGATCATTGGGGCAACTAGTGAATGGAGGAGGTGGGGGTCATGTCATTTTGCTCCTCTCTCTGTTCTGAGCTGGGAACCTGCCTCAGCTGCCCCAGCAGCTAATGTCGTCCCCTGGCTTTACACCTCTTTAATCACTTCTCCATTATCACATGAACCCTACTGTGCTGCGATGCTGTGTTTACCACTTTACCAGTCAGCCCTCCCCACTAGACCAGGGACCCTCTCTGAGTCATCTTTGGATCCTCCGCCAGGGAACAAGTGCAATGACACTAGACATACCTCCTATGATTTATGGATCATGGATCATCACTAGGATTCAGAGTGTCTGTTACTGCGGGCACATGGTCATGCCTAAGGTGTGCCTGAAAGCTTCACTTGCACACAGCCAGGCTGCTCTGTCTGGCATTGTTCTTTCCCAACCATCCTCTATTGTTTAAAGTTAGTGTCCATCTGTTTGAGTGCAAATTATGCACCTACCCATAAATGCCAAATTTATCATGCCACTGGTGCCTACCATTTTGCCCCGAGCAAGCATTTTTTTTAAGGCTAAGTCATGCTCTCCACCTGGTTCTCTTATCATTTATAACTAGTAGCAGGAAGTGTAGGAGACCATTGCCTAGGGCTACCCATGCTTTGCTTTTACTGCCCTGAGACTATTGTGATCTAATGCCTAGACTAAAAAGGACCTGAGGATGGGAAACTCCCTGAAGGGAGTGGACATTCCCCCTATTAATCATCTAGAGCAGTGGTTCTCAACCTTGCTAATGCCGCGACCCTTTAATACAGTTCCTCATGTTGTGGTGACCCCCAATTTCATTGTTACAAATTGAACATAATTAAAGCATAGTGATTACTCACAAAAACAATATGTAATTATATATGTGTTTTCCGATGGTCTTAGGTGACCCCTGTGAAAGGGTCATTCGACCCCCAAAGGGGTCGCGACCCACAGGTTGAGAACCACTGATCTAGAGAAAAGGTAGCTCATGAAGCAGAAAGTAGTGACTGGATACAGAGAAAAGAGACTGGGGCGTGGACTACAAAATGCCTGCAGGTCAAGCTGCAGCTACAGTAAAAGAGAGTGTTTGCCACCAGAGGGCAGCAAGGGACCCACTGAGAAAGACAAGAACAAGCAGCCATATCTTTTTTTGAGCATCCATATCTTAGTATCTATTTTAAGCCCCTTGTGTTTAATTTCTTTCTGCTTTTCCTAAGCTCTCAGTCAAGCCGTTTCAACATTCCAGTCTATTTAAACTAATGTCTGAGAATTAGAAAAGAGTCTGGTCCACCCTCAAGCCTGGAGGAGCAGCAGTGGTAGCTTAGGTCTCCAGTGGGAACATGATCTGGGGGTCAAGAGTCAAAAAGAATCTTTGCCTTCATGGCAAGAAAGAGCATTTTATTGAGGAGGGGGAAGGGCACACGTACTGGGCATGAGATAATGTTTTACCCACTTGAAAATGTTCCAGCAAGTCTACCCACCCAACTATCTTCCAACCTCACTTCCCACTTCTAACCGCTCCATCACAAACGGATCTGTAATGTTCCTAATGGGAAAACATTTTTCCTTTCTGTGCATAGCATCCAATGCCACAAAGACACATGGAGGTCATGTGTCGTGATATGTGAAGCCTGAATGCCACTCTGATGGCAAAATGCGGAGACCTCTTCTTGTCACCCTGCTTTTTAAATGGCAGCTTCTGTGCAAGACCACGGGAACAGCACAGTATGGCTGTGAGTATATCGATGTTGCCACGTGTCAGCTTTGATGTCCGCATCGGCATTTCTTCACATTCCTGCAGGAGAATCCACTTAAACCTGGGGACCAAATTGGAGGCAAAGGAGGAGGAGGAGAGGATTCACCCCCCTCCCCGGGGATTACCCCCGTTGCCAAATGACAGGTTCAAGGACAAGCATGTAGCCTAAGATGATCCACTCAGAGCCAAGTTCAGGTTGGTTGTTTAACAACAGTGGAAACAACAAGTATGTAGTCTTGTTGCTGCTGGACATCATTTTGCTACCATAAATAGCAAACCAGTCCAAGGACAAAAACTAACATACAGAGGAAGGCAGAGCTCAGAGAACCAGCAAAACAGGAGCCAGAGTCCTGAACAAACCATGCACAGAGGTCATCTTCTCTCTGTACTTTTCAGTTACAGGAGGCAATAAATTCTCTTTATTCAAGACCTATTCAAGTAAAGCTTTCTGTTACCCACAACCAAAACTGTGCCCAACTGAGAGAGTTCTAGAAACAAAAGGTGATCTGGAATGAGAGGAGAGAAGAGGAATGTCAGTGCATCACGGGGTCTTGGTTGTGACTGTCAGGATAATGGCAGGACTTAACAGAGATATGACCTCCTGGGTGCAGACCTCCTGCCCCCAATTGCCAAGTTCTGGTGGAAGCCAGAGAAGAACTTTGAAAGTTGAATACTTGAGAACCCATCTCAGGGCACTCTCCTGCGTGAATTCAGAAATGCACATGAAGGATCCAGAAATCCCTGCTTTGAAGTCAGAATGTAATTCAAACACTGCCTCCCCCCCTCCCCCACTTTATTAGTTTGTGATCTTGGACAAGTTTGTTAACATGTATCAAAGTATTCTTATCCATAGACATGGGGATAAAACTTGTCGCATGGTTCTATTGTGATGATGAATGAGATAAGAGTGCAGGATCTAAAGCAGCGGTTCTCAACCTGTGGGTCGCGACCCCTTTGGGGTCGAACGACCCTTTCACAGGGGTCATCGTGATGGTTTCCTAACACCATAGGAAAACACATATATAATTACATATTGTTTTGTGATTAGTCACTATGCTTTAATTATGTTCAATTTGTAACAATGAAATTGGGGGTCACCACAACATGAGGAACTGTATTAAAGGGTCGCGGCATTAGAAAGGTTGAGAACCACTGATCCAGAGCCAAACCATCCACTTCCATGCAAATCCCAGCTCTGTCCCGTGGCCTGTATGTCCACGGGAAGAGTAGATACTTGCCTTGGGCCTCAATTTTCTCATCTGTAAAATGAGAATGAAAGTAGCACCTAGCTTATAGGATTGATATGAAGATCAATGAGTGAATACATGGAAAGTGCTTAGCACAGCATCTCACTGATAATAAATGTTTAATCACTTTTATCTGTCTTTATACAAAATTCTTATGGTCCTATTGGGGAAATAGATACCAAACGCACTAAACAATACAGACCCTGACGCTACAATCCCACCTAATATAAGAGAAGGAAGGAACGCAGGAGGGAAGGAAGAGTGGAAGGACAAGTTTATCACAGGATTGTTCATAATAAAATTGGGTAATCATTTCAATGTCTTTCAAAATACTTTTATACAAAGTATAGTAGAGCTATAAAGTGGAACACTATGCTTCTATTTTGATCACTGTATCTCAAGGGCCTAGGAGGCATCTTAGTAATTAGGGTTCAATAAAAAGTTTTTGAAGAAAGAAAAACAAAGGGAAGAAAGATGGATTATATTTCTAGAGACTGGAAGACCCACAGTGACTTGCCTTCTGTTTATTTCACCTCCAGCCTCTGGGAAATAACGCTGGAGGGAAAGCTGACTCCACCATGGCCGTAAAGAAATGATTTAGCAGAACATAAGATCTCTAGCTATACTGGAAAACCAACTTAGATAAAGCAAAGGAGATTTTTCCTCAGGGGTTTTGAAATTCTCCCAGGTGATTCTAAAATACACAGCTGATTAAGAACCACACAGGAATAAGCCAAGTTCTAAAGAACATCAACGGCAGCTCATTTGTTTCATATTTTATTATACTCCTGCAATAAAATAATAAAATTTGTATGTTGCTTTCGTCTGAAAAAAAAAAAAAAAAGCAAAGGAGATTTTAAAAAGAATCTAGGCCTGGTTGCCAGGGTCTGTAGTTGCAAGAACAATCCAGTAGAGGGCAGCATTATCTTCAGTGGGGGTGGTGAAATAATCCAGGTGAAAATACCTTGTACTCCCTAGAAGTTGGATTAGACAGCGAACATCTTGCACCTAACACCACCCTTGAAAGTTTGCAAACCTTTTCCATTCTCCCCTTAAATTCCTTCCAGGTTAGACTTTAGCAAGTGCCAGAGTATGAATGCAGTTTGAGATGAACGATTGAGGTTTGTCACCCACATATGTCACTCAACTAATCACTGGCTTCAAGAATTTAATAGTCTTATCCCTATGGTCATCCCCTTTTCCAGTCCACTGGCCCTTCCTCCAGAGCAGTGTGAACCCTTACTTTCAAACAGCACCTTTGGATACTCTAGGCAAAGCAATGAAAAGGTATAGTTCAGAGAACTAAAAATTTTTCCATTTTCTTCTAGCTCACTTTTTGGTCCTCCAGCACTTAGCTCGGCCTGCCATCACAAAATCCCGTGGACTCAGTGGCTTAAACAACAGCTATTTATTTCTCACAGTCTGAAGGCTGGAAGTCTGAGATCAGGGTGCCAGCAAGCCTGTGTTGTGGTGAGGGCTCTCCATCTGGCTTGCAGGCAGCTATCTTCCATGCAGCCGTTTGCTTGCATGGTGCAGAGAGAGAAGGAGCTCTGGTCTCTTCCTCTTCTTATAAAGACACTAATATCATCGTGGGGCCCCACCCTCATCAGTCCATCTAAACCTAATTCCCTCCCAAAGGCCCCCCAGCCAACAACCATGACATTGGGGGTTGGCGCTTCAACCTCAGAATTCTGAGGAGACACAGACATTCAGCCATAACAAGCACAGCATCACAATTTGAGTAGGATGATTTCCTTCTCCTGTAGCACTCTCTTACATATTCATGAGGCAAGGTTCTAGCAAGTTCCAACAAACTTCTGTCTGTCTTTAGTGCAGGCTTGCTTGTTTTCTCTTACATAGAGGAAACTACTCAGAGCTCTACCCTATGTGACCCAACCAGCATAAGCAACAGTCTGTCTGACAGGCGTGGCTGCCAACGTATTATCCTTGGTTGCAGTAAAAACAAACTATACAAATAGTTACCTGGGAGTGGAGGGGTTGGAGATGAAAACTGGGTGGGGAGAGAGGGAACAGGTCGGAAGAATAGTTTTCATTAGTAGTTTTGGGGTTTTTTTTAATATATTTTATTGATTTTTTTACAGAGAGGAAGGGAGAGGGATAGAGAGTTAGAAACATCGATGAGAGAGAAACATCGACCAGCTGCCTCCTGCACACCTCCTACTGGGGATCTGCCCGCAACCAAGGCACATGCCCTTGACCGGAATCAAACCTGGGACCTTTCAGTCTGCAGGCCGACGCTCTATCCACTGAGCCAAACCGATTTGGCTCATTAATAGTTTTTAATTTTTGAAACGTGTGAGCTGGTTCCTATTTAAATATTAAGTGTAAAATATAAACCTAAAATGTTAAAAACGAACTTAAACATGGAGTGGGGAAATGCCGTGCTGCTAAGCATCTCCTTTAAGCGCTGGTGTCTGCAGCTGTATGTCTTCTGGCTGCTCTGTCTCCACTTTCACCCAGGGAGCCAAGGAGGCCTTCGGCCAATTCCAGGAAGCACCTGGCTGGGCCCCAGGTTAGAGACCCGTTGCTTCTCTTCATTCCCTCCACTGCAGACCCCTGACTCCAAATCAGCTCACCCTGGACTCTCTTGGTCCTTGTCTCCTCCCATCACTGGTCTGTCTAGCTTCTCGTCAGTCCCTCCACTGCAAGCCAGGGCATCCTGGCATCTCCTCATCAACCTCTTGGCCCTCTCTGCCTGCGTTGTTTCCAGATGTGATTCCAGATAGCTCCATGAATGTGCTCCTACAGTCTCCTAGGCACCAAGGTGACATCACACCCTGGGTTTTAATCTAGCCCTGGCAGTGAACTCCCACTGACTTGCATTGACTATTGAAACCCTCTTATGTGCCCTAGCAACATCCCCATTTTCTTTCATTTAAAATAAGGCTCTTGATTTATACTTGACTGTACATAGATCCAGCTTCCACTGAAATTACCTCTCATACTAGTAGTCCTAAAGCCACGGATGCAATCAGACTGCAGGTGAGTTTCTTTGGCTGCACAGAATTGATTCCTTTGTTCATTTAAATTAAAATTGGTTCCCAACTCTTAAAAATTTAAACTTTTTCATATTTAAAAAAATCTGGGTTTCTATGTCCTCTTCTAAAATTTAGAAGATCTGGCAATACTGAGCCATGGGGGAGGGGGGAAACCTGCTAAGTTGGTACAGAGAAGAGATCCTAAAAACACCATCTGATTTTAAACAAAAACCCCAAAGCAATCAAATGGGGAAAGGAAAGTTTTAGCAACAAAATGGTGCTGGAATAACTAAATATGGGAAAAACACAAACTTTGACCCCTATATAGTACACAAACATTATTCCTAGATGACTCATAGGCTAAATGTAAAAGCTAAAACTGTAAAGCCTTTAGAGAAAAACATGAATGAGTATCTTCATAACTTAGGGGTAAGCTAAAGACTTCTTATACAAATAAAAGAATGCAACAACCATTTTTTAAATTTTTTGATAAATTAGACTTCATCATAATCAGAAATTTCTACTCATCAAAAAAACAACATTTAAAACAGAAATAGCCGAAACCGGTTTGGCTCAGTGGATAGAGCGTCAGCCTGCGGACTGAGAGGTCCCGGGTTCGATTCCGGTCAAGGGCATGTACCTGGGTTGCGGGCACATCCCCGGTGGGGGATGTGCAAGAGGCAGCTGATCGATGTTTCTCTCTCATCGATGTTTCTAACTCTCTCTATCTCTCTCCCTTCTTCTCTGTGAAAAATCAATAAAATATATTTAAAAAAAAAAAAAACAGAAATAGACAAGCCGCTGCCTGGGAGCCAGCACTGACTCGGTGGTGGTAAGAAGCCATGGCTGGCTGAGGTCTCCCCAACAGAGACCATGGCGTGAGAAGGGAGGAGAGCCATAGCTCCCAAATGCACTGATTGTCCTTGTGCCTCTCACACAAATCTGTAACTCGAATGTCTCACAGCTTCCAGCCACATTAAATTGTAATCAAGACAATAAATTACATGCCTAAAGTTTGGAAATAGACAAGCAGGAAACTAAACATTCCCTAGGCCTCTGAAACCCAGATGCACGACAGAGTCAAGCTGCCCCCTGCCTTTAGACACAACCCAGAAACAGAGCTGATGGGTGACATTGACAGGCCCCAGAGGAAACCCATCTCTCGTCTATTTATTCCTTTTGTCCTCTTGATGCTATTTAAGGAATAAACATTTCCCCTTAAAGATGGTCCTCCTAAGAGTACAGAGATGGCATAAAGAACATACTAGTTGTCAGAAAACCTGGTTTAGAATTACATTAAGTTGGGCAACTTAACCACTCAGTGCCTCCTTTTCCTCTTGTGTAAACTAAGGATAATAACTGCTAAAGAACAAAGGAGAAAACACACTTTAAAATGTGTCCAGCCCTAGCCGGTTTGGCTCAGTGGATAGAGAGTCAGCCTGCGGACTGAAGGGTCCTGGGTTCAATTCCAGTCAAGGGCACATGCCCAGGTTTGCGGGCTCGATCCCCAATAGGAGGTATGCAGGAGGCAGCCAATCAATTCTCTCTCATCATTGATGTTTCTTTCTCTCTCTCCCTCTTCCTTCCTCTCTGAAATAAAGATATATTTTAAAACAAAAATAAAGTGTGTCCAAAACTTGGCTCAGGGTTATAAAGAAAAGAACCCCAGCCCTAACCGGTTTGGCTCAGTGGATTGAGCATCGGCCTGCGGACTGAGGGGTCCCAGGTTCGATTCTAGTCAAGGGCATGTACCTTGGTTGTGGGCACATCCCCAGTGGGGGGTGTGCAGGAGGCAGCTGATCGATGTTTCTCTCCCATGGATGTTTCTAACTCTCTATCCCTCTCCCTTCCTCTCTGTAAAAAATCAATAAAATATATTTTTTTTAAAAAGAATAGAACCCCACCCACTCTAGGGACATACGTTACTTGTATGATAACTAAAGTTAATAAGTATTTCATTTTGAAAAACTAAGAAATATGTTATCTATGCTGTGCTTTAAAGGATTTCTGCATGTATCCTTTCATTTGACAAATATTAATAGTTGATTATGTGAAAGATGGTGTCTCAGGGATTGGGGTAGACACAAAAGACAATCAGAGCTGAGCTATGAGAACCTCTCTCTACTTCCTGACACCCAATGGGTCCCACTGCTGGACCCACTGTCCACACCTTCCTCCTTTGCTCCTGCCACAGTGGAGCTGCTGTCCCTTGGCCACCCTTAGATTCCATCTCCCAGTTTCTCAGAAGCCTCACACTATTCATTATTGTCTTTGCTTTATCTTCCATTTCTTGTCTCTTGCCGCTTATTTGTGGACAAAGAAAACTGCTCAACTCTCTTCCATACTAATGGGAGGGAGGAAGAAAATAAGTACTAAGACAGAATTACCTGGGAGGAGGGAGAAGGAAGGGAACAGGAGGAGAGAATGGGGGAGGAAAGAGGCCTCTAGAGTATATTCTCCATTCTTAACTATTTAAAAAATATATGTTTATTAATTTCAGAGAGGAAGGAAGAGGTATAGAGAGATAGAAACATCAAGGATGAGAGAGAATCACTGATCGGCTGCCTCCTGCATGCCCCCCACTAGGGATCAAGCCTGTAACCCTGGCATGTGCCCTTGACCGGAATGGAACCCAGGACCCTTCACTGAGCTAAACCAGCTAGGGCTCCATTTTTTAAAAAATATTTTTTATTGATTTTTTACAGAGAGGAAGGGAGAGGGATAGACACTTAGAAACATCGATGAGAGAGAAACATCAATCAGTTGCCTCCTGCACACTCCCTACTGGGGATGTGCCCGCAACCAAGATACATGCCCTTGACTAGAATCGAACCTGGAACCCTTCAGTCCAAAGGCCGACGCTCTATCCACTGAGCCAAACCAGTTAGGACTAGGGCTCCATTCTTAACGGGTTTTTTAAGATGATTTGTTCTCTTTTTTTAATATATTTTATTGATTTTTTTATAGAGAGGAAGAGAGAGGGATAGAGAGTTGGAAACATCGATGAGAGAGAAACATCTATCAGCTGCCTCCTGCACACCTTCTACTAGGGATGTGCCCGCAACCAAGGTACATGCCCTTGACCGGAATTGAACCTGGGACCTTTCAGTCCGCAGGCCGACGCTCTATCCGCTAAGCCAAACCAGTTAGGGACATTCTTAACATTTTTGAAGAAGCATGGTAGCTTGACTGCAATAAAAACATAATACAGCCCGATTGGTGTGGCTCAGTGGTTTGGCATCGACCTATGAACCAGGTCATGGTTCAATTCCTGGTCAAGGCACATGCCCAAGTTGCAGGCTCAATCCCTATTGCGGGGTGTGCAGAAGGCAGCCAATCAATGATTCTCCCTTATCACTGATGTTTCTCTCTCTTTCTCTTTCCCTTCCTCTCTGATATCAATAAAAATGTATTTTTTAAAATAATACAGACAGCAGTGTAGAAGCAATATCATGAGATAGGCAGAGAAGGTGCTCTCTCCCCGTGACCAAAAAGGCTGACCCAGTCCTGTGGGCCACAGCACCTGCCTTGGATGGCTCTCTCTTTGTTGTTGTTGTTGTTTGGTTTTTTGTTTGTTTTTATTGATTTAGAGAGGAAAGGAGAGGGAGAGTTAGAAACATCAATGATGAGAGGGAATCATTGATTGGCTGCCCCTGCACACCCCCCACTGAGGATCGAGCCCGCAACCCGGGTATGTGCCCTTGACTGGAATTGAACCCGGGACCCCTCAGTCCACAGGCTGATGCTCTATCCACTGAACCAAACCAGCTAGGGTATCTCTCTTGATGTTAGAACCTGTATGATGTCAATGGTGGATGAATCCTCTCTCTCCAGTTACCACTCAATCCCTCCTCCCCTACAGCTAGATTTCTATAGAGAACTGTGTGTTTTCCATCCTTTTTCTCCTAATTCTCAGCCCATCAAGTTGGCCACTGAGCCCCACCCCTCCACCAAAACCAGTTCTCCCCTTGGACACCTCTCAGTCCTATCTCAATTTCCCAATAGCATTTAGCATCACACTCTTGTATCTATCCTTTCATGGTATCCTCCACCACTGTTTCCTTTCCTGCCTGACCTCTCACTGTTGGGGCTCCCAGCACACAGTCCTAAGACCCTTGCTCTTCTTCCTGTACCCTCTTTCCTAGGCAGTCTCATCCAGGACAGTGTGTTAATCACTGTACAAACACCAATGTCCTCCAGGAGACATTTGCTTCATCGCTATGGCCACATGTCTTATAGATCTCATTCATTCATTCTCACTCATTCATATCTCATAGATCTCATTCATTCATTCTATTCATCACCTAAATGTGTCAGGAGCAACAGGTACTGGATAAAAGAAATGAAGAACTACAAACCTGTCAGAATGACTGTCATCAATAAATCAACAAACAAGTGTTGGTGAGGATGTAGAGAAAAGGGAATCCTCATGCACTGTTGGCCGCTGAGCCCCACAGTGGAATGCAAATTGGTTCAGCCATTATGAACCTGTTTCTATTTTGTTTGTTAATTTATTTTGTTCATTAGATTTCACATAGGAGTGAAATCATATGGTACTTGCCTTTCTCTGACTGGCTAATTTCACTTACTATAGTACTCTCTAGGTCCACCCATGCTGTCGCAAATGGTAAGATTTCCTTCTTTTTTATGGCTGAATAGAGAGTATTTCCATTGTGTAAAGGAACCACAGCTTAAGGCCACTGGAATTCTGATAAAGGGTGCACTGAATCTGTAGATGCTTTAGGGGAGTATTGCCATCTTAACAGTAGTCTCCCAATTCATGACCATGGAATGTCTTTCCATTGATTTAGGTCTTTAATTTCTTTTAGCAATGTTTTGTGGTTTGTTTTTTGTTTTTGTTTTGTTTTGTTTTTTAATATATTTTATTAATTTTTTACAGAGAGGAAGGGAGAGGGATAGAGAGTTAGAAACATAGATGAGAGAGAAACATTGGTCAGCTGCTTCCTGCACATCCCCTACTGAGGATGTGCCCGCAACCAAGGTACATGCCCTTGACTGGAATCGAACCTGGGATCCTTCAGTCCGCAGGCCGATGCTCTATCCACTAAGCCAAACAAGTTAGGGCTGTTTTGTGGTTTTTAGTGTACAGACCTTTCTCCTCTTGGTTATACTTATTCCTAGGTAATTTATTCTTTTAGATGAAATTGATTTCTTCATTCCTTTTCAGATTGTTTCTTGCTAGAGTATAGAAACACAACTGATTTTTGTGTATTGATGATCTTGAACACTAAAAGTTTACTGAATTCATTTATTAGCTCTAGCAGTTTTTGTGGATTCTATGGGATTTTTTTTTTTAATATACTTTTTTAATTATTTCAGAGAGGAAGGAAGAGGGAGAGAGAGATAGAAACATCAATCAACGATGAGAGATAATCATTGACTGGCTGCCTCCTACATGCCCCCTACTGGGGATAGAGCCTGCAACCCAGGCATGTGCCCTTGACTGGAATCAAACCCAGGACCCTTCAGTCCACAGGCCAAAGCTCCATCCACTGAGCCAAAGCAGCTAGAGCTATGAAATTTTCTTTATACAGAATTATGTCATGTGCAAATAGAGATAGTTGAGTTCTTGTTTTCCATTGTACTTCCAGTACAATGACAAATGGCACTGGTGAAAACAAACACCTTTATCTTCTTTCTCATCTGAGGAGGAAAGCTTTCAGTCTTTCCCCATTGAGTATGATAGTAGTTTTGATGTTTTTCTCATAAATTCCACTATCATGTTTTAAAAATTCCCTTTATTCCTAATTTTCTGAGTATTTTTATCATGAAAGGGTGCTGAATTTTGTCAAATGTCTTTCGTGCATCTACTGAGTTCTTTTTTCTTTTCCTTCATTCCATTAATGGGATGCATTACATTCATTGATATTCTTATGTTGAACCAAGGCAGCTAACCAGTGATTCTCATCACTGATATTTCTGTCTCTCTCTTCTTCCTCTCTGAAATCAATAGAAATATATATTTTTTAAAATCCCCAACAAATTACTAGCAAACCAAACTCAACAGCACATTAAAAAGATTATAGCCCTGCCCTAACCGGTTTGGCTCAGTGGATGGAGCGTCGGCCTGTGGACTGAGGGGTCCCAGGTTCGATTCCAGTCAAGGGCATGTACCTTGGTTGTGGGCACATCCCCAGTGGGAGGTGTGCAGGAGGCAGCTGATCGATGCTTCTCTCTCATCCATGTTTCTGACTCTCTATCCCTCTCCCTTCCTCCCTGTAAAAAATCAATAAAAATATATTTAAAAAAAAAAAAAAAAAGATTATAGCCCTAACTGGTTTGGCTCAGTGGATAGAGCATCAGCCTGCGGACTCAAGGGTCCCAGGTTCGATTCTGGTCAAGGGCATGTACCTTGGTTGCAGGAATTCTTATGCATTCCTGAGATAAATTTTACTTGATCATGGTATATAATCTTTTTATTCTTTTAATTTTTTAAAAAATACATATTTTATTGATTTTTTACAGAGAGGAAGGGAGAGGGATAGAGAGTTAGAAACATTGATGAGAGAGAAACATCGACCAGCTGCCTCCTGCACACTCCCCACTGGGGATGTGCCCGCAACCAAGGTACATGCCCTTGACCAGAATCGAACCTGGGACCCTTGAGTCCACAGGCCAATGCTCTATCCACTGAGCCAAACCAGTTAGGGCTATAATCTTTTTAATGTGCTGTTGAGTTTGGTTTGCTAGTAATTTGTTGGGGATTTTTAAAAATATATATTTCTATTGATTTCAGAGAGGAAGAAGAGAGAGACAGAAATATCAGTGATGAGAATCACTGGTTAGCTGCCTCCTGCACGCCCCCTACTAGGGATTGAGCCCGAATCCCGGGCATATGCCCTTGACCAGAATCGAACCCAGAACCCTTCAATCTGCAGGCCGATGCTCTATCCTCTGAGCCAAACCGGCTAGGGCTTGTTGGGGATTTTTGAATCTATATTCATAAAAGATAGTGATCTATAGTTTGCTTTTCTTATGGTATCTTTGTCTGGCTTTGATATCAGGGTAACACTGGCTTCATAGAATGTGTTAGGAAGTTCTCCTTCCTTTTCTGTTTCTTGGAAGAATTTGAGTAGAGTTGGTACTACTTCTTTAAACTTTTGGCAGAATTTACCAGTGAAGCCATATGGTCCTAAACTTTTCTTTCTTGGGAAGTTTTTGATTATTGATTCAATATCTTGTTATAGGTCTGTAGATATTTTCTACACTTGAGTTTTGGTAATTTGTGTGTTTCTAGAATTTGTTCATTTCATCTACATTATTTAATTTTTTGGTATACCGTCGTTCATAATATTCTCTTAATTATTTTAATTTATGTAAGGTGTGTATTTTCATTTCTCATTTTAGTTTTTTGCATCTTCTCTCTTTTTTGTCTCAATCAAGCCAAAATCTTGTCAATTTTGTTAATCTTTTCAGAGGGTAGTTAGGGTATCTTTCTTCTTTTTTAACATTTCAAACAATAAATTTTCCTCTGAGCACTGCTTTCATTACTTCCCATAAGTTTTGGTATATTGTATTTTCATTTTTATTTATCTCAGAGTACTTTCTAATTTATCTGGCAATTTCTTTTTTAATGTATTGTTTGTTTAAAAGTGTGTTGTTCACCTTTCGGCCGGAACCGCTATCTTCCAGTAATTCGCCAAAATAACTAACACAAAGGGAAAGAGGAGAGGCACCCACTCTATGTTCTCTAAGCCTTTTAGAAAACATGGAGTTGTTCCTTTGGCCACATACATGCGAATCTACAAGAAAGGTGATATTGTGGACATCAAGGGAATGGGCACTGTTCAAAAAGGAATGCCCCACAAATGTTACCATGGCAAAATTGGAAGAGTCTGCAATGTCACCCAGCATGCAGTGGGCATAATTGTGAATAAGCAAGTTAAGGGCAAGATTCTTGCCCAGAGAATTTATGTACGTATTGAGCATATTAAGCACTCTAAGAGCCGAGACAGCTTCCTGAAACGTGTGAAGGAAAATGATCAGAAAAAGAAGGAAGCCAAAGAGAAAGGTACCTGGGTTCAACTGAAGCGTCAGCCTGCTCCACCCAGAGAAGCACATCTTGTGAGAACAAATGGAAAGGAGCCTGAGCTGCTGGAACCCATTCCCTATGAATTCATGGCATGATAAGTGGGGAAAAATAAAAAAGACTTCTGTGCTGATAAAAAATAAAGTAAAATAAAATAAAATAAAAGTGTGTTGTTCAATATCCATGCACTTGTAAGTTTCCCAGTTTTCCTTCTGTTATTGATTTCCAGCTTCATTCTCTAATGGTTGAAGAAAATATTTTATGATTTCAGTCTTTTTAAAATTTATTTAGATTTTTTTATGACCTAACACCTGGTCTATCCTGGAGAATGTTCCATGTACCCTTGAGAAGAATGTATATCCTGCTGTTATTGGAAGTGGTGTTTTACATATGTATGTTAGGTTTGATTGGTCTTGTGTTCTTCAAGTCTTCTTTTTCCTCATCAATCTTCTGTCTAGATGTTTAATCCATTATTGAAAGTGGGATATCAAAATACAACTCCAACTATCTTATTATAGAACTGGCTATTTATCCCTTCAATTCTATCAATATTTGCTCCATATAGTCTGGGGGCTCTGTTGTTATGTTTATAATTATTACATCTTCTTGATAAATTGGCCCTTTAATCAGTAGATAATGTCCTTTTTTGTCTTTTATAAAAACTTTTAACTTAAAATCTTTTTTGTTGTTTTTAATAATAGTATAGCAACCCCATCTCTCTTGTGATTACTATTTGCATGGAATATCTTTTTTCACCCTTTCACTTTCAACCTATTTGTGTCTTTGGATATAAAGTGAGACTCTTATGAGCAACATATAGTTCAATCATGCATTTTTTTAATGCATCCTGCAGATTTCTTAATTTTAATAAAGTGAGTTTAATACATTTACACTTAAAGTAATTACTGATAGCCCTGGCCAGTGTTGCTCAGTTGGATGAGCGTCATCCGGTGCACTGAACGGTTGCTGGTTTGATTCTGGTCAGGGCACATGCCCAGGTTGCGGGCTTGATCCCCAGTGGGCGGCATGCAAGAGGCAGCCAATCAATGATTTTCTCTCATCATTGATGTTTTATTTTTCTCTCCCTCTCTCTTCCTCTCTGAAATCAATAAAAATATATTAATTTTTAAGAAAATAAACAGTATGCATTGTTATGCCAGTAGTGGCCCCATATATCTCATGCTTACCAAGTATCCCAATTAAATAATTTTCTCCTGCCCTAGCCAGCTTGGCTCAGTGGATAGAGCATCAGCCTGTGGACTGAAGGGTCCCAGGTTCGATTCCAGCCAGGGCACATGCCTGGGTTGCAGGCTTGATCCCCAGTGCGGGGTGTGCAGGAGGCAGCCAATTGATGGTTCTCTCTCATCATTGGTGTTTCTATCTCTCTCTCCTTCTCCCTTCCTCTCTGAAATCAATAAAGAAATATATTTTTAAAAATTTTTTTAAATTTTCTCCTGTGCTTGATTTAAGCTCATATTGTCTTATACAGTAACATGCTAGGAGCAATAGGCTATACCAGGGGTCCTCAAACTACGGCCCGCGGGCCACATGCGGCCCACCGAAAACATTTATCCCGCCCGCCGGGTGTTTTTGCGACGCTCCCTGTCCTGCTTAGCAGCCGACTCATCCTGGGCCCGCAGTGTGCATGTGTGGAATGTCTGAGGGACAGTGAACTGGCCCCCTGTTTAAAAAGTTTGAGGACCTCTGGGCTATACCATATAACCTAGGTGTGTAGCAGGCTATACCATCTAGGTTTGTGTAACTATGCTCTATGGTGTTTGCAAAATGACTTAATCATCTAACAATGCATTTCTCAGAACATACCCCCATTGTTAAGTTGTGTGTTACGAAAATGTGGATGCAGCTAAGTTGATACCACACCTAGGCCCTAAGGGTTGAGGAGAGGGGATGGTTATCAGGACCTGGAATGAAGGAAAGAGCTTTGCTGAGGTAGCCACCTTGAGAGAAGCAGTGGCATTTGGTCAGCCTGAGGCAACAACCTCACAAGGAAGATGAAAAAGAGGACTGAATACTCTGATTCCTCTCTCTCTCTCTCTCTCTTTTTCTCTCTCTCCACCCCCGAACAGCTCACTCCCCGCTTCTCCCTTCACTCCCTCCCTCCCTCTTTCTGGGGCTTCCTATTGCCCACCAAAGCCCAAGTGCCAGGGGACCCAGTTGATGTGGGGGTGGAGAAGAGGGAAGAGTAGATCCAGAGGACTAAATGGAAGATAGCCAGATAGCCCCTCCCACCCCCAAGATGACCTCCAGCCTCTATCTTTAAGACTAAAAACAGCACATTTCTGGCTATTTTAGAACAGGTTTTTCTACTTTGGTCAACAGGGTTCAGCAAAATGAAAGTTTAATCAAGAATCTGTTCTCGTTATTTTTAAATAGAGTGTCAGTTTCCTCATCTACAAAATGAAGTAGTAGTAGTACCTTCGTCTAAGACAGCGGTTCTCAACCTGTGGGTCGCGACCCCTTTGGGGGTCAAACGACCCTTTCACAGGGGTAGCCTAAGACCATCGGAAAACACATATATAATTACACATTGTTTTTGTGATTAATCACTATGCTTTAATTATGTTCAATTTGTAACAATGAAATTGGGGGTCACCACAACATGAAGAACTCTATTAAAGGGTCGCGGCATTAGGAAGGTTGAGAAGCACTGTTCTAAGAGTTGTCACAGGGATTTGGTGAGATGGTACATGTAAGGCTACTATATGTACCATCTAGCCCAGAATAAATCATCAACCTCAATAAATGTTAGCCATTATTGTTTCCAGCCATCCATCTCTTGGCACTTCCCCCTTCCAGGTGCACGCCACAATTTACTGATCTTTCACTTTCTGCAAGATGTCATGCTATCTGGGCCCTGAGTCTTCATTCATTCCTCTCTATCTGCTGGGATAATTCTTATTTTAATAACAATCAGGGAACATTTGAGATCTTGCTCTGTCATCAGTTTGGCTCAAATAAACTCAAATAACTTCTCTAAAAAAAAAAAAAGAAAGAACAATCAAATATATTTTTCATATCCATTCTTCCATTCTTTTCAAAGGCTAACAATACCAAGTGCTAGCAAGGGCAGGAAGTAATAATACCCTTCATACATTGCTCATGGAAGCATAAATTGGTACAACTACTTTGGAGAGCATTTTGGCATCATCTAGCAAAGTTGAAGATGTCTGTAGCCCACAGTTACATTCCTAAGACCATACTCTAAAGAAACTTCACACCTGTACAAAGAAGCTGGGTAGTGAGTACAAAGATATTTATTTGTTCTATTTGTCATTAGTTTAAATAAACCAAAAGCGAAATGAAGACAATGATTGAAAATGTGTTCGAGATGCCCAAGCAGTCAAGTAAACTATCCCTTTTCCCACCCAGCCTATCTCACTTACACATCTTCCTTCATCTCCTCCACCAGAGGTCCATTTGCTATAGACTCTAGCTCAGTGGAAAGCAGTGGATAGGCACAGGGCTGATAATGGCATTAAGTGGAAGTCAGCTGGGACTCAAAACATTCTTCCCTGTTCTCATACACTCTGGGAATACTCACAGCCAAGCTTGTAAACCCTAAATACAACTGGATGATTCTCCTTTGGAGAAAAGATATCCCAATGTTGATATTTGTGGGCTCCTAATGAAATCTGGCACATCATTGGTGCATCTTATAGTGAAGCCCATCAATTCAGTGCTTCTCACAACATAATGTGCATTGTGATCTTATTGAGATGCAGATTCCAAAAGCTGTAGTTTATAATGGGACCTGAGATTCTGCATTTCCAAAAAGCTCCCAATGAAGCCAATGCTAGTCCCTTTTGAGTAACACTCAGCCTCCATCCAATTGTTTTACAGCCTCCCTGTCCTTAAATATGAACAGATTGCTAGTGTTGCCAGTCTTTTGAGGATGGCTAATAACATAACAAATTAGCATAAAGATGGACCCAAAGAAACAGATCAAAGCAGAAAGGAGAAGAATAACTAAAAACATATCCTGTATAATAAAAGGCTAATATGCAAATAGACCAAATGGCGGAACAACCAGTCGCTATGGCATGCACTGACCACTAGGGGGCGTGCACGGAACATGGTGGGCGTCGGCCACGGCCGGATAGTGGAGCAGGTGGGGGGGTGGGGGGGTGGTGCCAGACCAAGGCAGGGTGCCAGTCACTGTCATCGGGGCGAGCCTCTGGTGGTTACCAAAAATTCTTTGCTCCTGCACATTGCGGTCCTGCAGGTGCTCACACCTGCTGCTGGCACCAGCCCTGCTCGCACCTGCTGCAGCCGCCTGGTGCTGGCCCCAATCACTCAGTGCCATCAGTGGGTGTGAGCAGCGGCTTCTGGCTCCAATTGCCCCTCAGGGCTTCTCCACCTCCTGAGGGGTGATCAGGGCAGCAGCCATTGCTCATACCCACTGATGGCGCTGGCCCCAATGGCTCTGCACTGTCAGCAGGTGCAAGTGGGGCTGGTGCCATCAGCGTGTGGGAGCAGCAGCGGCAGGAGTGGGGCTGCCAGCAGACAAGGGCTGGGTGCCGTGGCAGGAGGGGTCAGCGGGGGTGTGGAGGATGGGCCAACACCCACCCCTGTGCCCCCTGCAGCCTCACAGTCCACAGTTCCTTTCAAGGTGCACGAATCCAGGCACTAGGCCCCTAGTATATTATAATGTCCTCAAAGAGAAGATATTACTATCCATCAAACATATACTATGCTCAGAAAGATAGAAGATATTCCTGTCCATAAAACAAGGATCAAATAATACAGGGAGGGGCCAGTTGTGGGGGGAAAAAGATCTTGGAAATTAAATATACATTATTTAAAAACATTAATGTCAAAACATTAACACATAATTTGGGGGGACCGACAATGTCTTGAACTTTACCCATGGCTGGTAAGTAAGGAAATCTGTTTTAAAAGGCTGTATGGGCCTTGAGGACAGGTGCTAGGGTTGTGTTTTGTTGTTGTTATTGTTCATTTTTTGGATCCTAATCCCCCCTTCTGCCCAAGAGCACTTAGCAGAGAATAAATCAACTAAGTTTGTTAAATTCTCCCTGGAGGAGACACTCAGGCAGGAGGTGCAGATGAAGCACAAATAAAGTAGGTCCTAGGGTTACTTCGGAGAGCCGTTCCCATGGCGCGACATAGCGCGATTCTCCCACCTACATAAGCACCTACGGCACTCACATGGAGCACATACACAACAGTAATCAAGTGAAACAGTAAAAAAAAAAAAAAATTAAAAGAAAGACAACAATTCCTGACCTTTACTTGTGGTAAATAATAAAAAACATAAAGCACATATGTACATATGTTGAAATGACGGAACTTTTTTTTTTTTTTTTTTTATAAATAAATGGGAGATGGCCACGTAACCACGAAACGACCTAGTGGAGTCAATTTAACCGGAGGACTGCCTGTATGAGTTCAGATTCCGCGCGCGTGGATGAGAAGGTACGTGTGGGCGAGGTCCTGGGGGGTGAGGGGCGGCAAAGATAACCCCGCTGGCGGACCGGAGGCAGCTCCCCAGGCTCAGGAACCCAAGGAGGCCCATCCCAGGTGCCTTTTCACCTAGATGACTTCGCATTCCTGTCCTTCCTTGCCCTTTAAGCAACTTCTAGTTATATAATTGGACGTTTACTGTCTGTTCGCTCTACCAGACTATAGCTCCACTAGGGCAGGACCTTGCCTATCTCATTCACCACTGCACCCCCAGCCCAGAGCAGGGGCCCACTAAGCAGTGTTGGAGAAATGTGTGCCACTGGACAGTCATTCGTGTGGCATGAGGAAGGAACACGTCGACAAAAAACATGCCGAGAGCAAAGAAGCCGGTTGGCAGATGACAAGGGCGCGCTACTTGCGAGTTCTCTGAAGTGACAGGAGCGGAAAGATGGAGCTGGACCTCTGGAACGAGCGGGCGGGAGGGAGGGGCTGGACAGTGAGGCCAGCCTGGGGACCACAGCGAGACCGGAGCTCGACAGGGGCGGGGCGTGAGCCGGCGGTAGGAAACTGGAGGTGGGGCGGCGGCACCGCGAGCACAGCCCTCCGGCCGCCCGCCCCCGCGCGCCTGCGCGCGCGCGCACGAAGCGGAAATGGCGCCGCGGGGCCGCGCGTCCGGGCGGCGAGCGGAAGTGGGTGTGAGAGCGGAAGTGGCCGGCTAGAGCCGGGGGCTGGGCGGGGACCGGTCTTGTGGGTGAGGCGGCAGCAGCGGTGGCGGCGGCTCGGCAGGCGGGTTCAGGCATCTGGGGCCAGGTCGGTCCGGTGGGTGGGTGGGTGTCTCCACCGTCAGTGCGTGCATCTTCCCCTTCCCCTACCCCGATCCCTCTCCCCTTCTTCCCTCACCTCCTACCCCACCCAGACCCCTCCTCAGGGGGCAGCAGGGCCGCTCCCTCTGTCCTTCCTTCCCTTACCCATCCTCACCCGCCCTTGTTTCTCCTTCCCCTGCCCGGGGCAGCCGCCGCCATGATCCTGCTGGAGGTGAACAACCGCATCATCGAGGAGACGCTCGCGCTCAAGTTCGAGAACGCGGCCGCCGGGTGAGCGCGCGCCCGGGGACGGAGGGTGGCGGGGGAGGCAGAGTTGACCCCTGCTGATCCCCAGCGTTCAGCCCCCGAGACGTGGGGAGGAGAGAGATGGGGGACCTGGCCGGGTGTGGGCACTGGCCCGGCGGAGCAGACGTGGGAGGCGATTGGGTGCGGAGGGGTGAGGGGCAGAGGTGCGTGGGGAGCGGCTCCGGGGAGGATGCGGAAGCGGTGAGTGGACAGGAGTGCGCGTGCTAAAGGGCAGGCGACCTGTGGGACGTGAGGGCAGCCGGGGCCGGAACTCTCACCGGAGGATGCCACTGCCCTCTGTGGCAAGCGTATTCCCCGTCATTGTTAGGAACCTAAGACAGCCCCTACGCATTGGGTTCCAGGAGTTTGCAGGAATTCCCAGAGCTGGAGGAGGGCAGGAGATGCAGGCCCAGGTCGTTCAGCCTTCTCGCACCCCACCCCAGCTCCTCGTCTAAAGGAGCAGGAGGGAGCCTGAAAGCAGACCCAGTCTCGCTGCCAGAAAAAACACACGCCACCTCTCTAGTTCCCCTTCCCAGAACCCTACTGTGAGAGACACTGGCCATTCTGTTTTATATTTCTCAAGCAAAGCTAATAGTCTCCCCATCCACACCCCTTCCTTATCTCTCTCCTTAGGCTCTCATTCTCTTTTCCCCCACCCATGAGGCTTTATCTGGTTATCTCTTACGTTCTTATTCCAGCTCCCTGATCTGTGATTTCTTCTGTGGTAATTCTGGCCCAGGTACACACTTGAAAGCGTCCGGTGTGTGAAGGTCCTAGGTAACCTTTTCTACCATCGGCCTTTTTAAACGTGGGCTTGGGACACATTGCCAAGGCAGCCTTCGCCGTCAAACGTAAGACTCAGTGGAAGACAGCCTCCTCCCCCAAAGCTGCTTTGCTTTTAAAACATGAGGCAGGGGATTTTAGCTTCTAATTTGTAGTGCCCTGTGGTTAGTCCCGTTGCCCATTTCCCCATCTGTGAGGACGGGGCTTCACATTTTGGTTGCACAGTTGAGGAAATAAGTGCAAACTGTTTCTGGTGAGCACAGAACTGGTAATAAGGAAACTTGGTGCTTGGCGATCCATAGATGGGAGAGGATTGGCGGAAGGGAAATTGTAAGTAGTCATAGGAACCTGTGGCTTGGAGGCATTAAAAGACAGATACTTCTAACCCACTGCTGAAATTGAACATACTGTGTCTCCTATATCTTTTATAAGGCCACCGATTTTGATCTGTAAAACCAAGAACAGCTTTCCTTGAAATAATGCATACTGTGAAGGGCAGCTTTGTTTCCTGCCAGGGGCTGCAGTTGCTTATATTTTAGGCTAACTTGCTTCTTGTCTTAAGCCTCCACTTACCAGATCCTTTACATTTTAAATGTTGAAGCGAATCAGCTCAGACTTACTTTGGGTGATTGCTCTCTACTTTTAGAGCAGTGTAGCACACAAGAGGAAGTTAATTAACTTCTGCATTTTCACAGCTGATCCTAAGTGCATTCTCAAGTCCAGACTAGTAAAGAAATGAGACCTAGGTGGTTATAAGCTGGTGCATTTTCAAGTAGGAGCATGCCTTGTACTGTGGGAGTCTGTTCATATCTATTTGTGTACTAATAACTTGTGGTTCCAAAATATAGCCCATTATTCAGAACTTCAGCTCTATTCTTTTTAGAAAATTACTCTTAAAAGGACCAACTAACCATTTTAGAGGACTTAAAAGTAGTCACTCAAGTCTGGAAGGCATAAGTTATAACTTCTAGGGCATTTCTTACAAAGTACATGTTGTAGCAGTGTTGGATATTGGGGCAGGGCAGTAAGGTTTGGCTTTTATTCTGGCCCATCTTCCCTTAGAGACGTGACTTTAAATAAGTGGGCTCAAAACATTCTGCTGAAAAGCACTTTGAAAATCTTTGAAACGAGACCATGATAGCCAGTTTAGGAAGTAGGACTTTCCTGGGATTGCACATGTAACACCCTGGTGTGAATTTCCAGGCATACAGGTAAGGTGAGGCAACAGAGAAGGTTGAGTATTTATTAAGGCACATGCCTAGGGTAGAACTTCCAGCAGAGGTTAACTAGTGTGATCATCATAAACATGTATGGGATCCTACTAGTGCTCAGCACCAGCAGGACAGAAAAGGGGGCCTTTCTGAGAGAGCCTAATGGCAGAGGCAGCTAAGGGGTGAAATGTGTTGGGTTGAAGATCAGAGAACTAAATTAAGGAAAAGGAGTAGCTTGGAGGAGAAACCCTGGAGTTTTGAAAGGCTTTGCCCGTGCGGAAACCTGCTAGAGAGGTCAGCTCCACCCTCCTTTACTCTTCTCAGAAGAAACCATTTGGGAGATTATAGTTCAGATCAACCCTGTCCAGAGTGAATCTTCCAACTCTGTCATAATCCTATATGGCAGCCAGTAGCTGTGTGTGGCTAGTTAAAGTGAAATAAAGTTAAGTTCCTCACACTAGTCACAGTTCTAGTGCTCAGTTTGCCCATGTGGCTAGAAGCTGTGGTGTTTGAACAGCACAGATGTGTAACATTTCCATTCCCGCAGAATATTCTCATGGACAGCAAGCACTCTTCCAGCTACTGAAAATGTAAGCATGAGATAGCCTTGAAACAGTTCTGTGGCATATAATTCACAACACTGGCAGTAACTTTCCTTTTGAGGTTGGCCTTTTTTTACATGATGCACCTCAGATCATCCTATTGGGTCTTCTTGCCTGTGACATCCTACTAAAAAGCTAAATTTCCTTTGGTAGTCACTCATTGGGTAAAGCAGTCCTATCATCTATGCTGTTTAAGAATACATTTGGTCATGATAACATTTTAATTTGGAGGCAGTTCCGACAAAGCCTAAGATGCATTCCAAACAAATTGCTTTTTATTTTTCCCTACCACACTCCTGGGAGAATGGCTTATTGGAATGATTCATATATCCTCACAAAATGATGATTATTGGTAAGTTGTCTTCCCAATAGCCTACAAACTAAGAGAAAGTGACTGATTAAAAAGCTATACTCAACATTGCAAATAACCTCATGTGCAAGGTCTTGTCAACAGCATTGCCTTTTCAGTTAGGAATTCTTACCCAGACCCCCCAATTGAAATAGAAGTAACCTGTCAAGTTAATTAAATTCTTTTGTTACTCTGTACACACCAAGAACTTTTTCAGCCTCAAAAGCTAAGCTGTCAACTTAGCTAGAGTCTGGAGTCCAAGATTGAGAAAATGCTGTCTGATGCAAATTGCTGTTGATTTTAAGTGCATTCTGGCTCCTTGCCACAGCTGTGCATATTGTGGGGAGCTGTGGTTCTGTGAGGGGGAGTGAAGTTCAGTAAGCAAGCATTGCCAATTGGTGTGGGTGAGAACTGTGGGAAGAGGTATTTGAAAAAGAAAGGAATAAATTAAATCTTACTGATACCTTGTTCTCATTCCCAGCTATACTGCATATGTCCTCAGAGATAAACTGGTTTGAAATGACTTGGAATTAGGACATTGTATATAGTGGCTGATTTGCTAAAAAGATCTGGTTGGTCTTTTTACAGGTCATTATAGTTACACACTGTTGTTGCCTGTCCTCTGGCCTCCTTGGGACTGCTTTGGGCATGAAGCCCCAGAGCTACACTCCACCAACTGATGACTCCTTCAGGGCAGGGTCTGTCGTTTTAGTCATCTTTCCCCACCCCCACCGGGCTTCCTCACATACATATTGTCAGTTTGGTAAATGTTTTCTAAGAGTTTATTGCTTTTCTGACATGGTGTGAATTGGCTTTTAGATCCTCTTCTCCGTATTTTGAGATATGGCTTTAGCAGATCTTTACTATCTTTATAGTAAGATAGTGAGCAGAATTCAATAATTCCTTCAATTTATGGAAAGGGATAACTAGAAGAGAGACTTAAGTGCCCAAAGGGAATTGGATATATTTGGGAGTAAAAAACTCCAAAATTCTTAATGGAAAAAGAGGATTGGATAATACAGTTCTTGAAATCCATACAGTTCTTGAATGAATATACTATGTTTTAGTGTCTTGTGCTGTCCAGTCAGTAACCCTGAGGACTTCTTCAGCTGGCTTGTACTGCTGATCCATTGCTGATTCTTGGAATTACAATTCCAAAACCTTTCCCAATTGTGGCTTCAAAGTCTGGTCTCGACATCACCTAGAAGAAAAACTAGTTTATTGGTGACCTTCTGTGAACCAGGCACTTTGCTATAAGCTGTAATATGGCTTCATTTGATTTCAAATGTGCACTTTGACAGAAGTTCCCATTTACAGTGGGGAAAACTGCTTTTGAGAGTTATGGGGAGTAGACATATATTCTAAGCATTGTGCAGGTGCACCCAGCACTGGTGATTCCTGACCTTATTTATGATATGTCACACATAGATTGGTACATTTGGGTAAATGGCCTAGCCTCAAGGTCCTGCCACTGGACTGCCCTAAGGGCTGTGGGGATCATTATCTCAGCATAGCTTTAACTTAGTCATAAGACACTGATTACAAAACTTTGCTGTGCCGGATCACCTCGATTAGTCTTCACAACAGCCTTGTGAGGTGGGTGTTTTAATCTCCATTTTCTAGAAAAGGAACTTGAGACTCAGCAATATTAGAGTAACACTGCTTGTGGTTACATAGCCAGTAGGTGATAGAACTTGCATTGAACCGTCAGCTCTGAAGAACTTGGTTTTTCTGTGATTAAACTCACCCTCACTATATGAAACTTTAGCAGATGGTAGAACCGAAAATAACCATTTATCTATTTGGCCTATTAAGGTTAAGTGGACCAAGATGCAGACCAATATTACACCCCTCTGCTCCATGATATTTTTAAGCCACAGGAGTAAACAACAAACACCCGGTCTTGGAATTGAGATAGATCTTATTATGGGATATTTCATACTCAGTACGGTCTCCTTGTTGGACAGTTCTCGGACCTCTAACTCCCAGATGACTTCTCTGGCAGACTCCTTTGGCCTAGTGCTCTCTGCAGCCTGTCTCTCCTCTGCAACCTTTTGTGCAGCCATAAATAGTAAACTAAAATATTAATGGCAGTGATTTGACAAATATTCTCAAGTCAGGCAGAAACCACTTAGAACAGATCTTAGCGACTTCTCTCCTAGGGATCTGTGTTCAGGGAACTCTACAGACTAGAGAAATGTAAAATTTCAGAGTCAAAATGTTTCTTTGGAACCCTAAGGTGATTTATTTCTAGTTGATTCTTCTCAGTCTGTTAATGAAGTGGGAGAGTGAGGAACTCAGTATTTCATTGGCTGAGTTAAAGCTTAAAGGTTAAAAAAGAACACCACCACCACCTACTTACTACATGATGCAATGTCGACTTTTATAAACCCTCCACCCTTTCTGGCACAGCCAGCCTTCTCCAGGAAAATATGCTTCAGTGCTTCCTCCTGTTTGTGCAGCCTCTTAACATCTCATTCAAATGGACCACAGATTAAAATGCACTTCTTTCTTCTTTGCTCTTCTTTTCTAGAGATAAGGAATGGTTGTTGGCCATTCCTTGCTTCTGTTCTTGGCTCCAGTTTCAAATGAAAGATCAGAAGCAATTTAAATGTTCATCTCATTCTTTTCATCATATTCTGAACTCATTGCTTTTTCATAAACCCACTTGATGCTTCCATTCTTAGAGATACCAACATGTTTTTCCAATATGGATGGCTTTGATTTTTCAACAGAGCTAACATATACTCAATAGAAGCCAGTTTCCTTGAAAGGTATTGTTGAGCCTCTGCAGCAGCTTTTTTAAATAGTCGAGCCATAAACCACATTATATATCCCGTTATTTCCCAGCAACCCTGGAGGGCAACTCAGTCTTGGTTCCTTTTACAGGTGAGGGAGCATGAAATCCTGAGCAAGTTAGGCAAGAATAAATGTGAAAATGTGTCTATCTTATCTACTGGCCCATAAAACAAAGTAGAATCATTTGAGTTAGTGGTAGCCAGCTGGTAAACAGTTTTCATTTGTTTCCTACCATCGGGCTTTGAGAAGCATGTAGAGTAGCTTTTCACTGGGGGTTAATTGACTATTATTGTTTATAGCCAGGATATATGTCATGCTTTCTAGGTAATAGCTCAATAGCATTTATCAAATAGAAGTGCATGTACCAGACTAAGCTGGAAAGTGCACAGAGAGTATTAGGCTTATGAGGCTGCCTGCCTTCCGTGACAGGTTCTTTCGTGTCTGTTCTCTTGTTTTATCTTTAGCAGTTCTATGAGGTAGGTAGGATCACTTGTGTTCTTTCATTTTATAGATGGGTAGATCAGAAAATACACACTATGGATAATAATCTGTCTGAAAATATGGTCCTGGTGAAAAAGCTGCAGTTGGAAAACAAGTGTCTTGACTGTTCTCAGCGGTTTCACAATGTTGTTTTGTGCTACACTTTCTATGGAAGTATAGCATTGCAATTACAAAACAAAACTAGGGTAGAACCAGTCAAAGGTGGCTTCATAAAGGAGAGCGGTGAGTACTTTGGTGATACAAAGGGAGAGGGAGATGTGCAGGAAGACTTATATATTGGCTTTGAAATGGAATAGAACTTTCTGTTTTGCTTTATGGCCTGAAATCATCCTTTTACTTTAAATAAATTAAAAGCATTCTATATTTTTTTAGCAGTTTTCCTGCTGAATGTACTACCTCCATCACTACTGTCCTGAGGGGAGGCACTGACCAAAAGATGGCATCTTGTGGTTCATAAATATAAATATGTATATCAGGATCTTAAGGAATTCAGAGCTGAACCACAATAGCTCTGAGCACCAGCCACAACAGAGATTCCACATCGGCTGGGAAACAAAAGCTGCATCTGTCCTGCTTCCCTTTTTTTATCCTCCACCTTAAGTAAATCCAAAGGTTCAGGTGCATGAAAAAATGAATTGTGTATTCAGATCAGCAGTAAGCATAAGATTGCATCAGAGTGGTCTGATCTTAAATAAAACTCAGGAGCCTTTGCAAGTCCCCTTGAAGGCAAGCAGCAATACAGTTATCTTAACTAAAGAATTTTTGTTTTGCAGAAACAAACCAGAAGCAGTAGAAGTAACATTTGCAGGTAAGTGTCTTTATCTCAATTCTATAAAGAGAAGACACAATGAAAAAACAGAAAACAGCCCTAACCGGTTTGGCTCAGTAGATAGAGCGTCAGCCTGCGGACTGAAAGGTCCCGGGTTCAATTCCGGTCAAGGGCATGTACCTTGGTTGCAGGCACATCTCCAGTGGGGGGTGTGCAGGAGGCAGCTGGTCGATGTTTCTCTCTCATCGATGTTTCTAACTCTCTATCCCTCTCCCTTCCTCTCTGTAAAAAATCAATAAAATATATTTTTTTTTAAAAAATAGAAAACAAATTTGTTCCTCAAACAAGCCTTGACATTTGGAGCACTATCCCTTAAATTGTCAAATCCCTTAATTGTCAAATCGTTATGAGGTCTTTATTATAGATGATTTTAAAAAATATTTTTATTTGTTTCAGAGAGAGAGGGAGGGAGAGGGAGAGAGAGATAGTAACATCAGTGATGAGAGAAAATCATTCATTGGCTGCCTCCTGCATACCACCCCCTACTGGGGATCAAACCCATAATCCAGGCATGTGCCCTGATCAGGAACCGAACTGTGACCTCCTGGTTCATAGGTTGACACTCAACCACTGAGCCACACCAGCCAGGCTATAGATAATTATTTTATGAATTTATGAACTGTACAAAATTGCCTGCTGTTATCTTGGAAGTTTGGGTTTAATTTTGTGGTACAAAATAAGGTTTTTTTTAATTTTGAAATATTAAGATGTTATCTTCAAGTAGCCATCTCAGTTTGCCTAGAACTAGAGTAGTGTGGAAACACAAAAATGCAGAGACCTATTCAAAAAGTTAGAGATGTTACTGTTTTCTATTCCCTGCAAAGAATTAAGCGATAATACTACTTTCTTGCTCTGTGAACTTTGAGTTATACAGCCACCCTCTGTAAAATGAGAATACTTGACTAGATGATCTTGGAAGCTGAAGTCTGAAGTGCTGTGATTTTGGCGGTAGGTAGGCACAGTCCCCATACCCTCCTAGCTAGGAATGCTAGATCTCCCTAAAGAAATGGCAGTCATCACCTAATTTCAGGAACTATCTAGGGCAAGTTCTCTGTGTACTACAGGAAGGTAGAAGCCAAAGAGAAAGGAGGCCTATAGATTAGAAGAAACTTAAGGGATAACCAAATGCAGTATGTGGGCCTTGTTTGGATCTGAATTCAAATAAGAAAACAGTATTAAGAAAACTTTTTTGAGACAGCATTTGGACATTTGACTAGATATTCGATATTAAGAAATTATTTTAAAATCTTAGGCATGGCCCTAACTGGTTTGGCTCAACGGACGGAGCGTCAGCCTGCGGACTGAAGGGTCCCGGGTTCAATTCTGGTCGGGGGCACATGCCCACGGGTTGCGGGCTTGATCCCTGGTGCATGGGGCGTGCGGGAGGCAGCCGATCCATGATTCTCTCTCATCATTAATGTTTCTACCTCTCTCCCTTTCTCCCTTCCTCTCTGAAATCAATAAAAATATATTTAAAAAAAAAAAATCTTAGGCATGATAGTGGTGTTGTAGTTATGGTTTTTTTTAAAGTCTATTTATTTTCTAGAAATTCTAAAACATTCTAAAATATTTATGGTGTGATGTCTGGGATTTGGATTAAAATCAAATCCATTGGGGGGGGGGGTGGATAAATAAAACAAGATTGGCCATGTATTGATAATTGTTGAAGTCATAATAGGAATAGGGGTTCATTATACTGTTCTTTTAACTTTTACACTGTTCTTATAACTTTTATACATTTAAAGTAGGTCAGAATAAAAGTTTTATTAAAAAATTTTCCAATACCAAGCTGTGATTAAGGTAAGGATAGCTTTGTAATTTTAGAAAAGAGCAAAGAAATGGGTACTTAACAGTTCTATCCCAGTGTTTCTGCTGACTGCCCACGTGGATTTAAAATAAATGTCGCTGAACTGGTTTGGCTCAGTGGATAGAGCGTGGGCCTGCAGACTCAAGGGCCCCAGGTTCGATTCCGGTCAGGGGCATGTACCTTGGTTGTGGGCACATCCCCAGTGGGGGACGTGCAGGAGGCAGCAGATCGATCTCTCTCATCGATGTTTCTAACTCTCTATCCCTCTCCCTTCTTCTCTGTAAAAAATCAATAAAATATATTAAAAAATAAATAAATAAATAAAATAAAATAAATGTCAATTTACTTATATGCCTTCTAAAAAGAGGGACTTTCTTATGGCCTGCAACAGATAGGTACTTTGAGATATTATTCCCCATTCCCAAGTTAAGCAATCTTACTTTACTTACAGATTTTGATGGGGTCCTCTATCATATTTCAAATCCTAATGGAGACAAAACAAAAGTGATGGTCAGTATTTCTTTGAAATTCTACAAGGAACTTCAGGCACATGGTGCTGATGAGGTAAGTTCCACATCATTTTCCTTGGGACTCACCCTTTGTTTTTCTCCGCTCCCTTTGTTGACAACTTGCCTCCCAGAGAAAAGATCCATGGCACTGAATTTCCCCCACTGGCACTGGCCACTCTGGATAGCTTGCTCACCTAACCAGAGTTTTGGTTTTTTGTTTGCTTTTTACTCTAGAGAAATAAAGATGTTCCCTAACCATTGAAAACAAAAACAGCTTTAGTTCTAAAAAAATAGAGCAAAGAATACTCTTCGTTGACTGATAGAAAAATGGCTACCATGAGAATGAGATGGGTTCCTTTCTATTTCTATAACAGGTCAAGCAGGTATATTAATTCTGGCCTGTTTAAAGTTTATAATCATAATTTTTCATTCTGAAAATGTAGGCACAAATCTTCCATTTAAATTTTTACATTTAACATTCTTTAGAGCTGGCCTCTTAAAGTACCTCCTCTTCTCTATGACTGCCTTAGGGGAACTATGAAAGGATGTCCATGCGTTGTGAAACCCTTGGTGGCCATGCCTTATTCACTGGTTTCTTTCAATAGTTAAAGTAGCAGGTTTGGTTCCTGTTGAACTATATTTGCTCTGAGGAGAGCCATTTATGGAAGAAAGAAACTGCTATTACACCAGTGTGCGCACATTGTGGTTGGGTCTCAAAGCAGGAAGTATGACTCAGTTCCTGAATCAGTTTTCAAATATCTTTTAGTTTTAACAAGCTAGGTTCTTCTTAATCTGGTGAATGAAGATACAGCCATTTCTATTTTCTTTCCGATTAAGAGTAGTAGCTTTTGATTATTTAAAATTTATGTAATGAAAAGACTGTTTGCAAAAGAATATGATAGAAATCTCAATAATTTTTTAGTTTAAAAACTAAAATTATATGTTAACCAAACAATGCCAAAAGCCATTGGTAGTCACTTACCTTAGTTATTCATATGCAGTTGATTTGCCCCATAAATTCAAGGGAAGAGTCAAAACCTTTTCTGATTTGCCTCTTAAGTTCAAAGGAAGAAGAAATGTTTAAAGAGTTTGTATTCATAGTTATTTTACCTGGGAAAGAAAAGCTTCAGGAAGAAGATCTAATCATATAAAGGATAATATTAAAGATAGTAGGTGATTCTTCTCTTTACCAGATAGAGAGCAAGAAGAAATAAGTGACTCTTAAAGTGGCCCTGCTTAAATTATCTGTAAAATAGCGACCTGAAAATAATTGTTAAACAGTTGAATAGCCAACCAAATTGTGTAATGATTTTCCCTACACAGTCCTCTCTCTGTAAAGATCTAGATGCAATAATAATAATAATCTTTAGAAGGGAAAGTGTTACTTAAGCTAGGTTTCTTAAATCTCCTTCCAGTCTGTGCTTTCCTTCCAATGGAACGCCAGAACACATTGCTATTCTTAGAGCTACCACAAGGGTCAAAGAACCAACCCCACCCACTCAAGTGGGTGGAGTGAGTAACATTCACGGTGTTGGAGCAGAGTGCACAGTAAGTGGCTCCCTGGGTTGGTTAAACAGTGACCAGCCTGCAATAACCACAGGAAGCTTGTTACTTTGTCACAGGCCCTTTTTCAAGGCATAAGGCCTCCACCTCTATGGTGGGAAGGTTTGATGGGGTGATTGATAGGTTATCTATACCATCTCCTGGTGTTAGGTTGGAAGAGTGGGCACAAATTGAAAAGTGAATCATAGTTAAAAGTGCAAGTGAAGTAAACCAGGTGCGTTGGCTGGTTTGATCAAGGGGAGGGAACAGAGGAGTTGAATGTGTTATAAATTTGGCTCTAAAAACCTTTTAGATCTTAGACCTTAGTAAGCCTAGAAGTAAACCTAATCTTAGGGGCTGTGGTTTCTGCATATCTGATTTCCGCTTCCTCCAAATACTAACAGTGCACATAGTACAGAAGTGTAGCTCAGGAGCAGTGTGCCAGTTAAGATTCTTGTAAGATGTGCATGTTATTTTTTCCCCCAGAAATTCTTTATAAGAAGCATATAAGACACCTGAAGATCAGAACTCTCTGCCACCAAGAAACTCCAAGACCTTGAACCTTTCCCCTTCAGTTCCTCTTCTGTGAAAGAGATACCTCACAGTGGCTATATGGTCACCAAATAGGAACTATATGTGGCATTATTTATTTTTTGCCTTTATACAAACTGATCTGATCACTGGTTCATGCTTTGAGGTCCACCCCATTGTCCGAATTTTGCAGTTTGAGAATTTCTTCCAGCTAAAGGAAAATGGTTAAATAATATGTGAAATATTAAAGAATACCTAAGAATGGGAGCACGGAGAACCTCACCATGTTATAATTTTCTCAAATGGGACATAAAATATATGGTCTGCTGCTTTTTAAAAAATACCTAGAGAGCACCTTGAAAATAAGATTAGAAGAAAAACATTGATATTCAGTCACATCTATTTATTGCTTGTCCTGATATGCGGGTATATGTAACTGAGACCACAGCAGTGAACAGGACAGAGTGCCTGCCCCCATGGAGCTCCACTCTGTTGCTGCCTGTGTCTACAGTGCTTTTCTTTGGCGAATGCAGTTTTTTAAAACATGCAGGTATGACTTCTATAATTAAAACAAAAGTTTGTGCTTTATTGATTTCAGAGAGGAAGAGGGAAGGAGAGAGAGAGAGAAACATCAGTGATAGAGAGAATCATTAATCGGCCGCCTCCTGCACACCCCACACTAGGGATTGATCCTGCATCCCGGGCATGTGCCCTGACCGGAAATTAAATCGTAACCTCCTGGTTCATAAGTCAACACTAAACCACTGAGCCACGTCAGCTGGGCAAATAGCTATCTTTTTAGTGCTTAATGTGTCCAATGTAACATTAAGTCAGAACAATTCCTTCCAAAATAAAAAGTTTGTTTCTTAACCCATGGCAGCCTAAGAGCAATTTCCACCAGGTGAAGCAGTCACACTAGCACAGAAAAAATGGGAGGTGTGAAAAGGTTTTATCATTTACTTCAAAAAGCTGGAAAGTAGCCAGCAGTAAGTATTGGTTTAGGGGAAAATGCCTTTAGAGAGTACAGTCTTATGTGGACCCATCAGTATAAATAACTGGCTAAGATTCAGTTATCCATTGTCTTGCCTTTAAAAAGCTGGTGATGAGCAAAATAATTTTAAAGCATTCAAAATGAGCAGGCTAATTAGAATCAGTTCCCAAAAATTGTGATTTTATCTCTTTATTCACCTGGGTTAATGGTTTGGCTATACTTACTTGATAACTAACATTATCTATACTCACTTAGCATGCATCCTTCTGCTCTATTGAAAAAAAGATGTTTACGTGCAGTGTATGATCTGGAGGTTGTGACCAAGTCCTAAAAGAGTAAAGGATGACACTTGATTGAAAATCAGGTCCTAGGCTAACCTTTTGGATTTAATAGTTCTGTGAGTGACTTGCTTGGTATCTCAGATAAATCTGCTTCCCTCTATCGTTTCCCATCTACCGAACGAAATGAAAAATGCTGGCTTAGGAGAAGCTTGGCAAACACAGTGCTTTAAAAATAATGAAATTATCATGACCTTTGGATTAACATATTTGTTTTTGTATTTTCTAGTTACTAAAGAGAGTGTATGGGAGCTTCTTGGTAAATCCAGAATCAGGTACGTGGCAATGTATATGACTGGACAGACACAAAAAGAGACCTGCCCTGTTTGTACTATGCTTTTTTTAGCCAGTGGATTTTGTTTATTATCTTGCAAATATTTCTGTATGACCCCAGTTCCCACTTCAACTCTCCATAAAAATAGTTTTTAAGGGGCTTTGCATTGTTCAATAATGGTACACAGAGTGGTGTACAGTATTGGTGTATGTTTTTTCACATTTATTTAAAGGGGCCAGTTGACTTTCTTATTATTCTTTCAGCCAGAGAGCCCCCTTTGTGGTGATTAAGATGCCTTTTGAAAAGACTAAGCAAATATTGATTCCCACCCCAATCCCTAGTAATACCTTTTTTTGTACACAGCACATTTTGGAGAAGGAAAAGGAATATTCACAATTGTTCTCACATTTTTAAATAACAAAAATAGCCACAGGAATTAAAAAGTTCCATTGCCATCCTTGATTAGAATAGCTATGTTATACTGCTTTAAAGGAAGTTTAAAGTAGAAAAGCAATATTTTCATCCCTGAATGATTAAGTGATCATCTCAAATTTTGAGGCATTTAACTGGGCCCCATAGTTGGACCAGGTAGTAAGACCATTTGAGGGTATTGTTTTTTACTCAAATATTATTGCTGTGGTACCTTGATTAATACATTGTTTTAAGAAGGAAGATGTGTCTGTCACTTTCTTTTAATAGCAATTACTTTTGCTAGCATATTGACTTCTTTTTTCTGACATGGCCCTGACTCACCACTCCCCTTACAATACTTGCTGTCTCCTATATGCTGCTTAGAAGCAAAATATCAAATACAGAAAGGTACCTTTGGAATGTAACTTGTTACTAGGAGTATTTGTGGATGGGAGTTTTAACTGCCATCCATAAGGAATGCTGAAATGTGTTAATCTCCAAATTGATGGTACCAATATATTGCAGAAATAAAAAACAAAGGTAAATAACACTGTAGACTTTAAGAGGAATCAAGGAGTTGGAGGGAGGATGGAAGGAGAGAAGGAGAGAGAGGAAGAGAAAGAAGAGAAGAGAAGAGAAGAGGGGAGGGGAGGGGAGGGGAGGGGAGGGGAGGGGAGGGGAGGGGAGGGGAGGGGAGGGGAGGGGAGGGGAGGGGAGGGGAGGGGAGGGGAGGGGAGGGGAGGGGAGGGGAGGGGAGGGGAGGGGAGGGGAGGGGAGGGGAGGGGAGGGGAGAGGAGAGGAGAGGAGAGGAGAGGAGAGAAGAGAAGAGAAGGGAAGGAAGAATCAGAGCTAAAACAGAAAAATCACGTAGGAACTCTTGGGCATGCTTGTCACAGCTCAGATCCTAAAATCTATCAGTATAACCGGAGTAAACACAGAGAGCTTATGCTTTGTACCTGCCTTTTTTCCACTCCCTGCTAAAGCACAGACATTGTCAGATTACAGACCTGTGTTCACACAAGTGCAAAACATGTGAAAATAGTGTCTCTCCTCTTTTTCTATGGGTTTATCTGGGCAAGTTTGGAAAATGCAGCAGGGCATACTAGATTTTTTATTTTCTTCATCCTCAGTATGTTCTTTTCATCATATCAGAAGCCTTAAAGTCTGACTTCAGCAATGGTTTTGTTTATTTTGTTTTATTTGGCTTCTTAAAGCTAGCAAACCTCAACTTTAAATATTTTCCTTTTTTATCTAATCTTGTAGTCTTTTGCTTACTGGTTTTTGGGTCCCTAAAAAGGAATAATGCTTGATATTATTTAATATTGGAGGGCCAAAAATGTGCTAAGCACTATCTAGAATAGAGATTTACATAGCTCATGCTCTCAATGAGGATAGACTCAACAAAAAACACAGACTGAGGAATGTTCTTGGGAAAAAACTAAATTAAAGGTTCAAGATGTTGTTCAGCAATATGAAATCCTTTGCAGTTCTGATAAAAGTATTCCCATCAGTTGCCTAGAATATGAAATGATCCTCAGTGATGTACAGATATTTATCTATAGGCAATTTGGGCACATAGTAATCATATCATTATATAGTCAAGTGTGCCAGCCTTGTGTGCTGGCATTTGTACTCGGTATGCTGTAAGGAGCCAGGATAGTGCAGTGGTCAGCAGCCTTGGATTTCAGTTCTGTTCTGCCTCATTTATTGATGACTCGCTGTGTTCCAGACACTTTAAATATTGTACTTTTCTCTTAAGTCTCCCCCATCTCACCACCCGCTTTTTTAACAGATGCAAGAGTTAGAGGGGTTAGGCAATCTGTCCAAGGTCACAAAAGTGGCAAGGCCAGGATTTGGCTCCAGTTGTGTTTAGCTCCAAATAGAGGTGCCTCTGCCTCTCCGTCATGCTGCATTTGTCATGGCACTTTGCCTGTTTGAAGCTCTTTTTCCCTCTGAATGAGAATAAACATCTGACCTGCTTGTTTCAAAGAATTCCTATGGAGACCAAATGAAATAAAATATTTTCAAACATTTTGAAAAATTTAGTGTATACAAATAAAAACTACTGGAGATATTTTTTTTCTAGATTTTTCCATTTTCTGCCTCCTTCCACAAAGGACTTGGAATGTTACATAGGAGGTATTTTTATTATCAAAAAGATACCCAATGCCCTGCCAGTGTGGCTCAGTGGTTGAGCATAGACCCATGAACCAAGAGTTCAATTTCCAGTCAGGGCACAATCCTGGGTTTCAGGTTCAATCCCCAGTAGGGGGTGTGCAGGAGACAGCCGATCGGTGTCTCTCTATACTTCTCCCTTTCTCTCTCTCTAAACTCAAAAGCATATTAAAAAAAAAAAAAAGATGCCCAGTTTGTTGGCACTTGGTACATTAAATCTCAAAAATTTTACTCAGTCCCCTTCACAACTGTGCATAGAACACTAAATTTTTAATCAAATTTTCCAGAGTGTGTCATCCATTTATTTGTAATCAGTCATCTTCAATATTGATTCAAATTTTGCATAGCATTTGTTAATTAGCTGTATATATTTACAGTGATGTTACAAGAATTGAGATTTTATTTCACCTCATTTGTCCTATGAGGTAGGTGGGGATGGACAGCATTCTACCGGGGTTAAAAGTATGATCATGGAGACAAAATAAAATGTCATAAGAACTTGGAAAGTTTTTGTTTTTTTAATAATATCATACTGGGTGTTTTTTTCCCTCCAGGATACAATGTCTCTTTGCTATACGACCTTGAAAATCTGCCTGCATCCAAGGATTCCATTGTGCATCAGGCTGGCATGTTGAAACGAAATTGTTTTGCCTCTGTCTTTGAGAAATACTTCCAGTTCCAAGAAGAGGGCAAGGAAGGAGAGAACAGGGCAGTTATCCATTATAGGGATGATGAGACCATGTGAGTATAGAATATGGTCCTGAAGCTTGGGTGTGGCTGTCGCACACGCTTATCAAAAGGCATACAGCCAAGTCAAACCTTAGACTGTTGTGTGAACCCTCCTCCTCTGAAGTGTCTTTCTCATAAATTCTTCAAGCCAGGATGTATGATTTGAGGTCAGAGGGGAGGCTACTTCCCTAGTCTCCAGTATTGAACGTTGGCAAAAGATAAAAAGAGAATCCAGTGCTTTCCTTAAAGGTACCATAGTTCTGAGTCCCTTTCAGTAATATAGCCAGATAATCAGGAGGTAGAGGGTGCCCATAGGTTCTGTGTTATTGTAACTTTTGGGTCATCTACATGCTGTGAGTCTCATTGTATGTAAATAAGTAAAACTTTTAAAGTGGTGTTCAGGGAATCACTAACTCGAGATTCCATTTCATATCATATAGACAAAGTTAATAACATCTACTTTGGTGATTTTCATCTCCTGCCGCTCTCAGGTCATGCATTTATTATACGGACTTTGTTGGCCATAACTACTTAGTCTCACTGGGCATACCTTGTTTTATAAATTAAGAGATTTATGACTTTACCCTCCTAATTTACTTATAGATCAAGTTCTTAACAAAACCCCATTCTGATTCTGTACTTACTCATGGGTTTTGTTCCCTTCAGGTATGTTGAGTCTAAAAAGGACAGAGTCACGGTAGTCTTCAGCACAGTGTTTAAGGATGACGACGATGTGGTCATTGGAAAGGTGTTCATGCAGGTATGGAGCGAACATCTTGGGGCAAAACCATAGCGTGGTGGTTTATAACCTGGCACCAAAACCCACCATAGGCACAGGAAAGAGAACTGTCAGTTCTGTTGATGTTGGACCTTGTTGAAGATTTAATTAAACAGCCCCCACCAAACTCACTGAATGTATCTTCGTGGTTTTAGCCTTTGTAGGACTGGACTAGAGGGTGATTTGAATATTTAACATACTAACAATATGACTAAAATATTAAGCATCCTTCCTGCCATGGGGGTCTTTGATTTAAAGCTTGGTCACACTTCCTATCCTCTTGTATTCATCAGATTTCTGGCAAGGTCTATTGACTTGTGTCACTAGATTTCTGAGTCTGATACCTGCTAATCAGTTGCTGGCTCTGGGACATGAGAGCTCATGATGAAGTGGTATCCAGGCTGATTTCTCCTGAAATGGCTTAGCATTCAAAACCTAGTATAGTGGTTAAATTTTCAAAAAACTTTATGTTCGTTCTGTTCCTTAGCAGGGTGATGAGATTTAAGAATTCTGGGACAGTCTCTTGAGTTGAAAGATAGTTGTGCTTTATATAGTGAGGGTACCTTATTACAACGTGGCTAGGGAAATCTTCAAAAGTGATCTCAATTTGATCCATCTGTCATGGCTTTTTGTGTGTAAACTAATGAATCAGAAACTCTAATTTTGTAGCCCCTATGCAGAAGAATTAGAATATGAATACTTCCAGCCTTTGAGAGTAATAAATTTTGTGTGTATGTTAGAGAGAAAGTGTGTGTGTGTGTGTGTGTGTGTGTGTGTGTGTGTGTGTGTGTACATAGATATATAGATATATATATATATATATATATATATATATATATATATTGGGTCCAAAATGTAAGCCTCCAGACATGAGCTTCATATATTTTTGTGCAGAATTGACGGGAATTAAATGCAGTAGCTCAGAAATTGGGGTAAATCCAGACCAGCGAACTAATTTTAAAAGCTATGAAGTATATATTTAGATTTGGCTGGTTTTTACCAATCTTGTTCCATTTTATTCCAGGCGACATCTTAGTTCTTTTTATACTCTAAACAGATCTTATCTTGGAGAGTGTACTGGAGATTTGTTTCCCAGGAGAATTTTGTGTATTCTTTTTTTGTGTATGAATGTAAACTCGTCCCTCACAGTACATGTGATAGAGGACTTGTCTAAAAGAGAAAACAAAGTCTCTGCATTTTTGTACTGACAGTATCTCCAGTTAGTGACTGGCCTGGCATTGTGCAGACTCATATGGTGTCTGGGAATGTGAAATGGCTGTGTTCAGGAAGCCATCTGCCTGCCTCCCTCTCCAAATTTAAAGTCTGGGGTCACTTATTTGAAATGACTATAGAAACCTAGACTGACTTTGCCAGTTTTTCCCCCAAAATAAATAATCTGTGCATTTTCTTGGACCTAGTGATTCTAAATTTCTAGGAGAAAGAACAATGGATGCCTGGCACAGAATGTTGTGACCTGGGACACTGTTTGGAGTCCCTCATGGTCACTAGTCTGCTTGCTGTGGGCCTTTGTGGGTTTTCCCATGCCAACATGCACTTTCAGCCTGATCAGAACACAATTCCTGCTTTTGTCATTTGGCAGACACACTCTGAGGGATGCTACTGCCTGTAGAAAAAAGACAGGGAGTTTCCAGTCCCCATTCACATAAATGATCTAGTGCCTGGATTTGGTGCATATCTTTGTAGGCCTATCTATAAGCTGATGTATGCCCACAAAGAGAAAGGCTGGTAGATGTCATCATTTCAATGCTTATTCTGTGAGAAGCAATTAATGACTCTTGGAGATTGGAGTATGGTAAACTAGAATTTTTCCATATTAGATCTTAAAGTCAGTAACTAAGAAAAGTTCAATGGAAACCACTGGGTTCTGTATGTTGAGGGACAAGACACAAGCATTCTGCCTCTTTAGATAGTTGTGAAGATAATATTTTGAGGACCCTCGCTATCTGTATATATGTGTGATTATATATAATGTACTACAGGCCTGGTGCATGAAATTTTGTGCATGGGTGCGACCTCTAGGCCTGGCTAGCAATCGAAGCGCGAGTGTCTGGTGTGGATGGGCAGGTCCCAGCTGATCTCTGGGCCCCTGGGCCCCCCTGTGCCCCCTCTGTCTGAGTCATCGGGCCCCTGCCCAGCTCACTCTGCACCTGGGAGCCCCACTCGCACCTGCCTTGGCTTGGCGCCACCCACTCACCTGCTCCACCATCCCATCACGGTCCTGCTCTCAACAGGGCCCATCATGACCGGCAGCGCCTCCATTGTGGCCCACTGCTAGCGCCATGTTGCCGACACCCACCATGTTTGGCACCACCCCCTGGTGGTGAGTGCACGTCATAGCGAGTGGTCGAACTCCTGGTTGAGGGGACAATTTGCATATTAGGCTTTTATTATATAATAATACTAGAGGCCTGGTGCACAAATTTGTGTACAGGTGGGGTCCCTTGGTCTGGCCGGCGATCAGGGCTGATCAGGGTGGCAGGAGGTTGGCCAGGGGGAAGGGCCACAGGAGGTTGGCTGCGCAGGGGAGGGGCTGAGGGAGGTTGGCTATGGGAGTGCACTGACCACCAGGGGGCAGCTCCTGCATTGAGTGTCTGCCCTGTGATGATCAGTGCGCATCATAGGAACTGGTTGTTTGGTTGTTCGGTCATTCGGTCACTTAGGCTTTTATATATAGATATAAGATATTTTCCTGACCTGGGAACAGAGTCAAAGTCAGTAATTTTTTTGTTTGTTTTGTTAATCCTCACCCAAGGATACTTTTTCCATTGATTTTTAGAGAGTAGAAGGGAGAGGAAGAGATGGAAAGAGAAAAACATTGATTGGTTGCCTCCCACACACACCCTGAACAAGGATAGGGATCAAGCATGCAACTGAGGTACATGCCCTTGACCAGAATCGAATCTGGGACCCTTCAGTCCTTGGGCCAATGCTCTATCCACTGAGCCAAACTGGGTAGGGCCAAAGTCAGTAATTTTGATAGATATTGCCAAGCCCTCTTCCACAGAAGGTGTACCATTTTCCCTTCCACCCGTTTTAGCATGCCCATTTCCTCAGAAAGTGTTGTCAGACTTTTGGATTTCTTTCAATCTAATGGATTTTAAATGGTATCTATGTTCCATTATGAGCAAGGTCAAAACATATTTTATTATATGTTGAAGGTTTTTGTTTTTCTCTTCTTGTGAGGTGTCTTTTTATGTTCTTTACCCATTTTTCAGTTGGGTTATTGATCTTCTCTATTTCTTTTTTTTTTTTTAATATATTTTATTGATTTTTTACAGAGAGGAAGGGAGAGGGATAGAGAGTCAGAAACATCGATGAGAGAGAAACTTCGATCAGCTGCCTCCTGCACATCCCCCAATGGGGAAGTGCCCGCAACCCAGGTACATGCCCTTGACCGGAATCTAACCCGGGACCCTTCAGTCCGCAGGCCGACGCTCTATCCACTGAGCCAAACCGGTTTCGGCTTCTCTATTTCTTTATATAGTAGGGAGATTAGCCATTTGTCTGTGATAAGAGTTGCAATTTTTCCCCCCAGTTTGTCATTAGATTTTGTGGTCTTTTTATTCCCCCATGCAGAAGTGCTTATTTACACATAATTACATTGATCAATCTGGTCCTTTATGGCTTTCTTGATTTTGAGTCATAGACACTCCTTTCCTACTTCAAGATTATAAAGAAATTGACCTAGCCCGGCCGGCATAGCCCAGTGGTTGGGCCTGTGAGCCAGGAGGTCACGGTTCAATTCCGGGTTGGGGCACATGCCTGGGTTGCAAGTTTGCTCTCCAGTAGGAAGCGTGCAGGAGGCAACTGATTGATGATTCTCTCCCGTCGTTGATGTTTCTACCTCTCCCTCTCCCTTCCTCTCTGAAATTAATAAAAATATATTTAAAGAAAAAAAGAAATTGACCTGTATTATTTTTCTAGAATTTTTAGTTTCATTTTACACATAAATTTTTTTTATTATCTGTTTGGAGTTTCTCCTGGACTGTAACATAAAAGATGGACCCAGCCAGCCAGCCATGACTACCCACTGGTCCCAATAGCAATAATTTGAAAGCCCATGTTTATACTACTGATTCAAGATGCTACCTGTATCATATACTAAACTTCTGTAGATACTTGGATTTATTCTGAACTTCTATAATAAATTGTGCTGTTGCAGAAAAGAAAAATAGTATTGTGATGCTCAAAACATCCTACCTGGAGGGAGAAAAAAGAGATAGTATTGCTGATACATATGTAACAAAGACACTAAGGAAAGAAACTATTTGGGTGGGTTGGTGGGTTGATTTTTAAGTGTTTAGAGAGAGAACCAAAGAGAAAGACATGACATTTCTGAAGGATAGTCCCAAATGAGAAGTACTGTATATTTGTTAAGTCTTAAATGTATTATTTTCTGTCTGCAGAACTAATGAAATAGTAGTTTCACCTCAGATTTATAAATACCGCGTCTGGATATGAATGCCTTTTATAAGTGAATCGGAGCCTTCGATAAACTTACTAAACACAAAAAAATGCTGGCAGATGGTTATTATCTGTTTTGTTTTCTCCCCTGAGGCTGAAGAGTAAAACCGATAGAAGTTAGAAAACCTCCCAGCCACTTTGCATAATGAAAGGTGTTTTCTAGAGATGGGCAATCTCTAGAGTTTTGCTTTAGGAATTTCCATTTTGAATGATCTTAACTCCTTTTCAGCTTCTCCAAATAATTTTCTTTTGGAGAACAAAATTCAAAAGGGAGTAACCTAACCTAGCTATGTTGATTTATTTTCCACCAACTGAGATCCCAGAGTAGACTTTAGAACTCCTCAAGTGTTATCCTTCCTTTGCCATTAATTTGCTGGGGGCTTCCTGATCAATGTGTATTATTCCTACCTCCAAAAGGAAATATAGTTTCTGTTCCTTCCTGTAGAATGTATGACACTAAGTCAGCTAGGGTAGAAATGCTTTTTTTTATTCAGCAATCCATGTGCTAGGCAGCCTCTTTGAAGGACAAAGGAAAAGCTAGAGGAATAAAGCAGAATCCTTGGCTTGAGGAACTCACAACCTGGTAGGGAAGCCAGCTGCATTAATAAATAGTGCAGTGTCATAGTAGAGGTTTGTAGAAAAGACATGGGAAACCAAAGGAGAGAGAAGCCAGCTGCCCCAGGCTGCTGGGGATGGCATTATTAAAGAGGTCATAGTTGAGCGTAGTGAAGAGCGGCTGTTTAAACATGCTTTTAGTGCTCATAAAACTCAGGTCTTGGTTAAGCCCTTGGTTCCATCCTTCTGCCATCTCTCAGTGACTTTGGATCATCTGGTCTTACTGGCATTGCTAGAAAATCTAGTTCAGTTCTTACAGATCTGGGTTGAGACAGGGATGCCTTGTATCACTTTTCTATTTACACAGGAATGTGTGGATTGGAAAAGCTTGAGACTTGGAGATTTGAACAAGGATGGAGTGGCTGATTGTCTTATCCTCAGTCATTTTGCTGTAGTTTGTTAAGGATGGGTGGGCTCGTTTTGTTAAAGGTGATGAGCTCTTATGCAGCATGGTGGCTGTTTATTTAGTGCAGGGCCATTCAAGAGCCAGAATTAAACATTAGGTTTTCATTTCTCATGTGACACGGTCTCCTTGTCTCAGTGAACACTAGGACAACTCAGCTTCTTTAACTGCGTTGTCTTCTGCCCCATGAACAGCTTAAATTTCGTCTAAAGTCTCATTGATGAATTCTAAATAGTAACAGGATCTAAGATATTTCAGTGAAACAAGACTTGTGTTAACACCCAGAGCCAGAGAAAATGTGGTATTCATGAGACTGAAAAAAGTGGAGATGCGGGTGAGGGGAGTGATAAAAAAAATTGGTCTGCTCATCAGGGCGTATATGCAAAGATAAAAGGAATTGAGACTTGCTCTTGAAGTCTTAACCAAGTTTAAGCTTGGGTTCCATTCATCCAGAAATTTTAAAGATTTCTTGAAAAATATTACCTCCTTCACATTGAATCGACAAAACTATTAAGTAGTAGCCCTTATCTTAAACGTAATCTGGTTCTCGCAGTGTATTGCAATTTGTCATCTGTTTAATCTCAGATACGATTCTATCACCTATGATATTCTAAAACAAGAGAAAGGGAAGATTAACAATGATTTTCATCGCATTTTGAATATTGAACTTAAGTAAATTGTGACTTCTGCGTTTTTTAATCTGAAGTGCGTTGTTAGCAGCCAGCACTTGGAATATTTCACATTAGGTATAGTTGAGTTTTAGTCATCTACTGGTCCAGGGAGCTAAAAGGTCACACCCCATAGGGCAAACCCCGTAACATAAGTTCTATTCATCTTACACCAGATTACCTTTGCTTGTCCTGGCAGGAGTTCAAAGAAGGACGCAGAGCCAGCCACACGGCCCCACAGGTCCTCTTTAGCCACAGGGAACCTCCTCTGGAGCTGAAAGACACCGATGCTGCTGTGGGTGACAACATTGGCTACATTACCTTCGGTAAGCAGGGTGAGGTCACCATGTTGGTGTGCCTTTGATGCGTTCAGACTACAGACTGCCTGCCCTGGACAGACCTTCGTTAAAGGGGGAGGGGGCAAAAGCAAGCATACCAAATTGTTCCTATTGCCATGACTGTAAGGGGGGGTGTCACAAGACACTAATTACAGGTCATGTACAGTAGTCATCTCTCCTTTTTCCTGTTTTAAAACCTAAGGGGGGCAGGGTAGCCTCTGATGTCAAGTGTTGGGAGGTAAGCATTGCTGAGCAGCTGGTGGGAGTTCTCTGTCATTTGGCATATCTTGGGGTTTTTTTGGAGTTAGGCTGAAGCTCCAACCATGATTCACTTATTCCACTTTTTCCACTGAAGGAATTCAGGTCTTCCCATCTTACAGCTGTTTCTGCCTAAGTGAGCTGGCTTGGCTCATTGTTAGAGCTGACAGTTTGGAATAACGTTGTGTACACACACTGTACCTCATGCCCTAAAATGACCCCTTTCGTGAAGTTTTCATTAATTCACCTCAGTGCTAAAAGGAGCGAGTGGATTTACCCTGTTTCCTTACATCTAAGCTACACATTTTTTCTTTTCATGAGGTCAGGATGCAGCTACATTTCATAGCATATGGCAGTTTAATTGGCAGTACATGTCTCTATGGTACATAAACTGATGGTAAACTTCCAGCCATGAGCATCTTAGGTTCTGTACAGTGCAGTTATCCTATCCCTGGTGGTCACTTCTTTTCGTGGGAACATTCCTTTTCATTTCAGCAAAACTTCATACTTAGGATTTTGCTGATGGTGAAACCACTGAGTAGAGTAGGTGCAGGAAATAGGATTCAAGAAGCCAAAGCAGGCAGGGGCGGGGGTGCAGGTGCAGAGGGCTGAGTGCCTGCACAGGTCTTTAGGTGGTCAGTGCCATGGGAGCTGCTTTTCTCAGCCTCCATCCAAGACAGTCCCTCCTGCCTGTCCTCATCAAGAAAGTTCAGGTCCTTATTGTTTATACCGTAATGCTTGGTTTTCACCACAGGAATACAGGGTCTTGTCTGCATCTAGTTTCTCCAAAGTTTTACTCTACTTCAGTACCAAGGACATAGGACAGGCATAGGTTTCCTAATCCTGATTTCTTTTTTCTTTTTTTTAACATATTTTTTAATTGATTTCAGAGAGGAAGGGAGAGGGAGAGAGAGAGAGAAACATCAATGATGAGATAGAATCATTGATGAGTTGCCTCCTGCACACCCCCTACTGGGGATCGAGCCTGCAACCTGGGCATGTGCCCCTGGCTGGAATCGAACCTGGGACCCTTCAGTCCGAAGGCTGTTGCTCTACCACTGAGCCAAACCAACTGGGGCCTAATCCTGATTTCTTAAGTTAAAGTGTTTTCTCCAAAGTTAGTAGATACTAGTATCACCTTTCAAAGAGATTGCTGAGCTGCAGAGGCAGGAGCTAGTGGGCATGTGGCAGGCAAGGTTTTATTATGTTGGGAGTGCAAAGCCACAGAATCCGGACCTGGGATGAATGCCAGGGCCACACCCATTCCTTGGGGAACTCTGTTTTCTGCCATGATCTCCTCCTTTTTCTCAGTGTCCCCCACCTGCACTCACTGGCATGTGCCCTAGTTAAGGTATTTATCCCTTCCTGGTCTCAAGGAGGAAAATCTGACAGCCTGGGCATGAAACGAGTGGATGGTACTTAAGCAGGAGATGGGAACTGACTGTGGGTTACTGGTCTTCCTGCCTTTGGCATTGGTGTTACATGCTGACTCCTTGTTTGTGCCCCCCAGTGCTGTTCCCTCGCCACACCAATGCCAGCGCTCGAGACAATACCATCAACCTGATCCACACGTTCCGGGACTACCTGCACTACCACATCAAGTGCTCTAAGGTGAGAGGAGCCACAACATCTCGGCTCCTGTGCTCTCGGTCATTCTCTCCACCAGAGCTGATAACAAAAAGTCATCCAGTAGTCCAGGCTGTTGCTGTGAACTCTAAGTAGATGGTTCTAGAGGTTAGGAAATCATAGTCTTGTTCATCTCTCCCCCTACCACCACTCCCCCTAGCAGAGAGATGAATGTATGCCTCCTGCTTCCCTGCAAGGCCCTGTGTCAGTCCAGGGTATGTTTCCAATCCTTCCTGATAACTTCTAGTGAAAGCAAAGCTGTCTTTCTAGTACAGGACTCTGCTTCAGTACTCAATGTGTTTGCCTCCAGGCCTATATTCACACACGTATGCGGGCAAAAACATCCGACTTCCTCAAGGTGCTGAACCGTGCACGCCCAGATGCCGAGAAGAAAGAAATGAAAACAATCACGTGAGTAGGGCGAGCCCACAGCAAGACCACCTTCCTCTCCTGAGCTCACTAAGCAGGAAATAGTGGGTGTTGGTAGCCTGGCCCTTCAGGGATCTGGGCAGGAGCTATCCATATGTGAGGTGGCAGGGTTAGGTCTCAGCTACCAGACAGACTAAAGGTGGGGTGAACAGGTTTTCTTTTCTGAGTAGGCGGGGCTGTGTTTCCTTATTCCCACATGCTTGTGAGCTAGAAGAATGGCAGCTAGAACACAACGGGACCTTTTTACCCAGATAGGCTGTGTTCTCTTTGGGCCTGTGTTGAGGTCAGTGTTACCCTTCCCAAGGTCTTCCTGAAGAAGGAGCAATTAACTTTAACAACATTTACTTGAGTAAATAGGCCTGGAAACACACACCAGTGTTCTTTTTCCTGGTCTGCTCCTCAGCAGGCATTTTGCATGGAGAAGAGGTTGTCTTTATCAGGGATGGAAATGGTGGGTGTGTGCCGAAGAGGCCTCTTGATATAGAGCCTGGAGATTTAGGTCTTTGTGCAAGGTGCCAGGCCTTGGTTCCCTTTCTGGTGACGTTTAGGCAATCCCTTTCTTAAAATAAGGTAATAGGTGCTTATTTGCTGTCTTTTGTGCCCATTGAATTACAGTATTGAGGGGACCTAAGCCTCCCTCCCACATTCCCCTGCAGCCCCCCACCCCCCATGCCCCTCACACCCAGTGTATTTGCCAACACCTAGCACTCTTGCAGGTAACTTTGGTAGGTGTGGTATGCATAAAGCTTCAAGCTCTCTCGTCTGGCAAGGTAGTTTCTGCTGCCACTTAACTGGATGAAAGGAGTATCTGCTCTTAATGTGCCTGAGTAGAGGGCTTTCAACCGCTGAAACACCAGACAGCAGTTAAAGTCACCCCTGACTTCTTCAGGCAAAGGCTTTGGAGACTTCTGGTCTCTTTAGGAAATTAGTACCAAAGGCCTTTCTCTGGAGTAGCTCTCTGCCTCCTGCCCAGAGCCAAGTGCTGTTCAGCCTGTAACTAGATCCTCTGCTTAGAGAGATGTCCAGGTACTCTGGCAACAAAATGGCAGCATGATTCCTTCTGCAGCTTCTGGCCTATCCTAAAATGGGGTGGCGAATGCGGGGGAGGCAGAAGCAGGTGTAAGTGCTGAGACACACATGTTCTTTCTGCCCCTCCAGAACCTTGCCTCCATCCTGGAGTTTACAACCTCCCTTCTTTGCTCACTTTCCACAGGAGTACTTTTCTCATCAGGCACCACTTTGGTGACCTTGAGTGTGAGGCAACCCATTTTGTGCCACTTTCAGAACTCAGGGGAGAGAAGGCAGTTTGGTAGAGCCCAGGAGGTAAACAAGCAGCTAGGGACAGCAGAAGGAAGCCTGACCTGGCCAGCCTGTCACACACCAAACATTGGGCATCACGGGGAGTCACAGGGCTGCCTGCTTGTCCATTCAGGAGATGAGCCCACTAGGCAGCCACTGCCCAGTGTTTCCCCCATGCCTCCTGCACCCTGCTACACGCCAACAGGTGCTCCTGAGGGTCGCTGCAAAGTGAGTGCAGTTGTCTGAGGGGCAGGATAGAACAACTCTATCCTGATGGGGGAACTTGGAAAGGATGAGTCATTGAAATGAATAAATTGCCCATAAACATCCTCCCTGGGACTTACAAAGAGCAGCTTTGCCTTTTTCTGTCCCATAGCCTCTCTTTGGCAGAGGTGGGCCGCAGAAGGAAGGGGGAGGCAGACAACTGCAGCCATCCCCAAAACCAGATTGTTACTAAGGGTGGGCAGGAGAAGCCAGGACACACGCACACACACACACACTCACTCCCTGGTACAACGGAGCAGAAGGGGTCTGCAGAACCATGAACAGCATGTAATAGGGTGGCAGGCCGGCTGCAAGAAATGGCCTGGATCAGAAGCCAACCATCAGCACCCACAGTGCTCTGCCAGAATCAAATGCTCATGAGCTTTTTATTAAAGGTGGGATGGTTTCATTTCGGGGTGGTGGGACATTCAGGGCAGGAAAAATTTCCCATAGTTCTCAGCTCTTGCTTCCAGGCTGCTTTAGCAAATACTACTCTGTCATTGAGAACCTACCTGTTCTCAAAGCTGCCCTTGTGGGGGACTAGTGGGTAGAACACAACCCAGAAGCCTAGCCAGGCAGGTGTTCTGTAACCCACAGTGTAGTTGAGGGTTACTTCTTTGATCATTCTGCCTCCATGGTGAAAGATTTAAAATGGGATTGCCATCTGCTGCCCAAAAAGCTATAAGCTGTGTAGAAGGAGCCTGATCTCTACAAGGAAAAGGCTTGAGCCCACTGTTACACAAGTAGATCTAGGCCATCCAGAAACTGGACAAATGATTCTCCTTTCTACTGGGGAGGTTGAATGTCCTCATGGACTTAACGCAGGTTTTTCCTGGTACCTGAAAGTATTCAATAGAATGAAAGAGCTGGTGGAACCTTTCCACCTCATGCTTAGTGTCTCTTTGGGACCCCATCCCTAGTTCAGGAGTGTGGGTAGAAGGTAAGGTGAACCCGAAACTAGCCTTTACACTTATTCTCTGCTTTTAAAGGGGGAAGACGTTTTCATCCCGCTAACTCTTGGGAACAGGAAGAGGAAGCGGCTGGCAACTGAAGGATGGAACACTTGCTACTGGATAATCGTAGCTTTTAATGTTGCGCCTCTTCAGGTTCTCAAGGGATTCTCCATTTAGGTTCCATTTTGTACACGTTGGAAAATAATCTGCAGAAACGAGCTGTGCTTGCAAGGACTTGATAGTTCCCAAGAATTAAAAAAAAAAAAAAATCCACTTGATCAACTTAATTCCTTTTCTTTATCTTCCCCTCCTCACTCCCCTTCCCTTCCACCCTCCTACCAAGCTCTTTTGCTTTGCAATATGTTACTGGTAATGAGTTGCAGGATAATGCAATCTTAACTTGTTTTCTCTTGAGTATTTGAGTTCAAAACTCCTGTATCTAAAGAAATACGGTTGGGGTCATTAATAAAGAAAATCTTTCTATCTTACATGAGAATTTGCTGGGTTTCTAGACTGTGAGTCCAAAAGAGAGGAGAGATGGAGGATGAGGAATCTGCAGACCTGAACTGGAAAACCTCAGGCTCCAGAGCCCCTCAAGCCTTCCTTTAGAGTGGTTCTCAACCTTCCTAATGCCGTGACCCTTTAATACAGTTCCTCATTTTGTGGTGACCCCCAACCATAAAATTATTTTCGTTGCTACTTCATAACTATAATTTTGCTACTGTTATGAATCGTAATGTAAATATCTGATATGCAGGATGTATTTTCATTGTTCGCGACCCACAGGTTGAGAACCGCTGCTTAGAGAGAATGGCTAGCTAGTGAGCTCTTGGTTGGTATTTCTAACTAAACTTGAATAAGTTTGCTCTAAAGCTCTGTTACTAAGTCTGTCTGGCTATAGCCAAGAAACTCCCAGGACAGTGATAGGCACATTAAAGTGTGTTCTGGCTTATTCTTTTATCATGAATAATGTATAGCATTTCCCCAGTGTGTTCCAGGAAGTGTGTGATTCTGCAGGTAGGTATTTAGGTGTGGATCTGATGCAAACGAAGTGGCCACATTTTTCTTTCTCATATAAATAGCCCAAGAAACTGGCACTCCAAAAAAACTCACTTTGGGAGATTCTTACCTAGCAAATAGTACAGAGCCTAGCAAAGTATGCTGTCCCTTAGTAGGACACTGATCCCTAAAATAAACTTGGTTCAGAAAGTTTGTTTGGTAAAGAACTACCAGGAGGATTTTAGGAGCACCTAAAGTGGTCTGAGGGCCATCCTTATGGTTTCTATCTCCTTTCCCTGTTTTTAGAAAATACATTTTTATTGATTTTAGAGAGGAAGGGAGAAGGAGAGAAAGAAACATTAATGATGAGAGAGAATCATCATTGATTAGTTGCCTCCTGTAGGCCCCACACTGGGGATCAAGCCTGCAACTGGGACATGTGCCCTGACCTGGAATCAAACCGTGACCTCCTGGTTGATAGGTCAACGCTCAGCCACTGAGCCATGCCATCCAGGCTCCTTTCCCTTTTAATTTGTCTCCATCTAATGCTCAAGCTGGGTTGAGGCTCGTTAATGAATCGTGAAATTTCTTGACTGAATCACAACCAGCATTTTCATTTCCTGTACTATCTTGAGATAATTATATCTCACATACAGTTGTAAGAAGTAATACAGAGATCCTGTGTACCTTTCACCCCTGGTAACATCTTGTATAGCTAGTATCATAGCCAGGGAACTGATGTGGTTATAGTCCTGGCATCACTCAGATTGTACCAGTTTTACATGCACTCATTTTTGTTATTTCTATGCATTTTTATCACATGTGTAGCTTTGTCACCAGCATTTTTAAAAAACAGAATAGTACAGACTAGATCAATCAGTTCATCACATCTGTTAAGGAAGGGTAAGTACCAATTTTGAAATGTGTTTTAAGGTATATATGCATATCTTGACTGGATTGTAAAATGCTTTAGGTCATAGTCAAAAAGTTTGAAAGCCACACAAGGTCATTTAGTCACCTACACTTCATTTGACTTCCTTTAAATGGGCCCTTAGCTCGGGATGCAGTCAGGGAGTTATGTGCTGGTCCCAACAAACATGTCCCCTGGAGAGTGCTATCCTATCCCCTGGCTTGTGCTGACCCTGTGGCCTCCAGTGGGAAGAGTACACCACATGAAATCTGCCCAGCATTTTCCTGGGACATAGCCCCTTGTCACCTACTCCTGTTAGCTGGAAAACCTGGCTAAATTAGATATATTGGGTGATGGTGACATGTATGTATGTATTCTGTACCCCTGGTCCTGTTAGGGTTAACCAACCGGATTCTCCACGTCTCCCCAGGAGCCAACTGCAGTGCTTTTATCAATTTCCAAAGGGAAAAGTATTGCTTGAACTCAAATAGCACCCGTTAATAGCTAGTAGGGGTTTTCAAGGGTAATTTTGACTAGGAGCAGTTTTTGCTTTCCTGCTGGGTTTAGAGCACAGCTCCTTAATAAGTTGGAATTCACTTGTACTCTCAGCCAATAGTAGAAATCAGATTTCTGAAAATCTGAAGCCTATACAATCTATAGATGATAAAGCCAAGATTGCTTAGAAAATACAGAGGGGGAAAAACAAGGCATTACATATTTTTTACAGCAGTAGAGCCCAAGGCAGTATCCTATAAAAGTCCATGCGGGTGAAGACTCTCCAGACTTGCTCCTTTTTCTTCACCTGTGTCAAGACACACTTGGTATTGGTGTAGAAAGACCCTCCCTTTGTGGACAAAGGCCCACTAACTTCAGCCAAGTTCCTGTGGACTGTGGGAGGAAGGAGGCCTCAAGATAATGAGGGTCAGCTTTTGAAGATAACTGGGTATCACATAGGCAATTACAGTGCCTATAATTATCCTTGATAATGCCATCTAAGAAATCTTAAGTTCCATTCTTATACACTCAAGGGGATCAGAAGTGGCAGGACTGCTAAGGAAGCAAAGTCCAACATAAGCCAAGGTCCTTCCAAGAGAGGTGGTATTTTTCTCTGCTTGGGTGCAGTGGGAGATGAGGAGGGTGTTGGTGGGACCCTCTGTGCCTGGGTAAAGTGGGACCTGTGTATGCTAAGAACTAGTGTGGCTCAGTGGTTGAGTGTTGACCTATATATAAATCAGGAGGTCACAGATTCCGGGTGAGGGCACATTCACAGATTGCATGCTCAATCCCCAATGTGGGGCGTGCAGGAGGTAGCTGATCAATGATTCTCATCACTGATGTTTCTATCTCTCCCTCACCCCCTCTGAAATCAATAAAAATATATTTAAGATCTAGGAGCTTGGCAGAAAAGGCAATAAGACTAATAGGAAGTAGAGGGGTGGGGATGAAAGGACAGGAAGTTGCAATCCGGAAAAGAAAGCAGTGCCAGCTGCTACATCAGAGGTGGTATTTGCAGTTGCCATTTCAGTCCCCTTTGGTGTCATTCAAAGTTGGAGTGATAGGCACTCCTCCCAAAAGCTCTGTAGAGGCCTAAGACCCAAGCCTGGGTCTACTGGAGGGAGTGGGTGCTATCTGAGTTCAAGCAATACTTCTCCCTTTGGAAATTGATAAAAGCAGTGCAATTTCCTTTGGCTCCTGGGGAGAGGTGGAGAATCTGGCTGTTTAACCTTAACAGGGCCAGGGGTTCTTCTGCCATATAGCTGACTTAGGGCTTCCTGAAGCCAGGATCCTGGCCATTTCAGTCACACGATTGTGCCCCGAACCTTTCAGAGACTCCCAAGAGCTAGTGAAGGGTTGAACAGCGGCTCAAGGAGGATCCGCAAATATCATATATCCAAGAGAATGGAATGGGCAAAGGAGGCCCAGAACGTTCCCTGCCAGAGTCTGGATTGGGCACCATGATGCAGACTTTACCTGAGGAAAGGAGAACTGGGTGGGGCTGGGTGGTAGAGCCTGCAGAGTCAGCTCAATGGAGCATTTGCAAGCTGCCTGCATTAGGACTCCTTTGGGTAAAGGAGAAATGGCAGATGAGTCAGTTGCAGGGATTGTGGGGGAGCAGAGAGGAACTGGATGATCCAGTAAGGAAGAAATGGCTGAGGGAGCAGGGGATAGAACCCAGGCTTCCCAATTCCCACCGCCTAAGCTGTTCCCCCTTCACACGTCATCCCACACACAGTGTTTAGACAGAGCAGTAAGAAGAAACACAGACATCCTGGATCCCTCAGGGAGGAGGCCAGAGCTGGGAACAGACGGAGGTCTGTTTATTCCTGGCAGTCCAATATCCGAGGGGCCCCACACCCACTCCTGTCCAGACTCCAGGATGAACTCTCCCAGAGCCTCTGACTTCTGTCCAATAGATAGTGTGGGGCTGAGGACAATCTGTTGGAACCCAGTGTCCCTCGCCCACCGGCTTCCTCGAGGATGGGTTTGAGGCTAGATGCTTTCCCCTACCCACTTTGTCCCAACATAAGTCCTGCCTCTCTAGGACCCCTGACAGCTGTGCCTCCAGTCCTTCAACCCTGGTTTCCCCCAGAGAACTCCAAAGTCCCCTTGTCCATCCACCTGTGCTCTTGAGCGAGGAAGTGTTTCCTAATGTCTCACCTCCAGCTTTCTTGCTGCAGTTTTAGCCTGTTCCCTTCCATTTCAGGGCGTGTAACTGGCTTCTCTCCCTCACCCGAAAGCCACACTGGATATGATGTAGAAATGGGGGCACCTCTGGGCTTTCTAACCCTGAACTTGCCCTTCCTCTCACTATGCAGTCATGCACTACTTAAAGACATTTGACCCTGGCTGGTGTGGCTGTTGGTTGAGTGTCATCCCATGCACCGCATGCACTGAAGGGTTGCTGGTGTTCAATCCCTAGTCAGGGTATCTCTCCCTCTCTGAAATCAATAAAAACATACTTTTCTTAAAAAGACATGTTGGTCTTTAAAGGACTGCACATGGGACAGTGGTCCCATAAGATTATGCAAATGTAGCCTGACTGGCAGCGTTCACTTGCCCAGGTTGCGGGCTCAATCCCCTGTGTGGGGCATGCAGGAGGCAGCCAATCAATGATTCTTTCATCATTGATGTTTCTTTTTCTTTTTTTTCTAAGGCTTCTGAAAGGTTTATTGGAATATCTTGGCCTAGACATTTACTCGTCACTTTTTTCAATTACTTTTCAACATTCTAAAAACTTTCCGTTTAAAATACATTTAGCCCTAGCTGGTTTGACTCAATGGATAGAGCGTCAGCCTGTGGACTGAGGGGTCCCGGGTTCGATTCCAGCCAAGGGCACATGCCTGGGTTGTGTGCTTGATCCCCAGTGGGAGGCATGCAGGAGGCAGCCAATCAATGATTCTCATCATTGATGTTTCTCTCTACCCCATTCCTTTCCTCTCTAAAAACTCAATAAAATATATTTTTTAAAAAATACATTTAACTTTGCCAATACTGGATTCTCCCCCAAAGGACTATCATAACTGTTTTCAAACAGGAAAATACATTAATACAATAGGATATAAAACTGAACTATGTAACCTATCACTGCATGTTCCAAATCCTTAAGTTAAATGTGGGATGAATTTGAAAAGGGCCAGGACCTGGGTCTGCTCTAAGCAGGTGGATGCAACATCTTACCTTTCCGAATTTAATTATACCAACAGAAACAAAGTTATGAGAATGAAGGGCTCCAGAGAAGACAGAAAAGGTAGCTTTTATTTCTCCAGCAAAGCCTTCCAGAATGTCCTCTCCATCTTGTCAGGCCCACATTTTCTCCAAGGACAAACCCACAGCGGCTGGCATTGCCTAATTTACTTGACCAAGGAATTCAAACCATAAACCAAAGCTTTCTGCGCAACCCCTCAGTACTGCCCCCCCAAACACACACACACAATTGGGGGCCAATGACATGTAGAGGAGAAGACAGACACTCATCATTGATGTTTCTATCTCTCCCTTCCTCTCTGAAATCAATAAAAATATATATATTTAAAAATATTTTTAATTGATTTCAGAGAGGAAGGGAGAGATAGAAATATCATTGATGAGAGCAAATCACTGATCGGCTGCCTCCTGCACAACAGACCAAAAGGCATAGAATGCCAGAAAAAAAGGGACCCATGTAGAGCACTGCCATCTGGGACATATTTTGGGTGCATTTAGCTTAGTTTTGAAAAGCCTAATATAACATATAAACAAAACAGCACCAGTTTCCTTCATTGTGCACACATTTTTAGAATGCTTCTTAGGACTATGAGATTTGGGGAATGGCCCCTCATAGTCCCGGATTGCAATAAATGTGACTCTTTAATTCGAAAAAAAGAAAAAAAAAAGAATGCTTCTTAGATGCACAAGCCCGAAACTGAGGCGTGTGCCCTTGACTGGAATCAAACCAGGTGCCCTTCAGTCCGCAGGCCAAGGCTCTATCCACTGAGCCAAACCGGCTAGGGCTAAAAATATTTTTTAAAAAAGATTATGCAGCCTAGTTGATTTGGCTCAGTGGATAGAGTGTCAGCCTGCGAACTGAAAGGTCCCAGGTTCAATTTCAGTAAAGGGCACATGCCCGGGTTGTGGGCTCAATCCGCAGTGGGGGACTTGCAGGAGGCAGCCGATCCATGATTCTCTCTCATCATGGATGTTTCTATCTCTCTCTCCTTCTTCCTTCCTCTCTGAAATCAATAAAAATACATTTTAAAAAAAGATTATGCAGTTGTAAAATTCCTATCATTTAGTGATGTAGCAAAATGCATTACACAAATACCATTATGTTACAAGTGCCTACAGTATCCAGAACAGTGACATGCTGTTCTGGTTTGTAGCCTGGGAGCTGTAAGGGAACAGAATTTGTCACCCGCAAATATGTCTCTTTAGCATAAGGATTATTTTAGGCTGGTTAATTTTAAGAAACCCTCTGACTTGGAAGAAGCTCTGAAAACCAAGTAGAAGTTACTCTTTGTAAAAGATATTTGTGCTTGTAGGGACCTCTCCATTTGCAAGTGTGTCTTCCTCAGTGTACCAGGAAGAAGGGGAAGGACCTTATCTCTAGAAAGTCTTATCAGTGTAGAAGACCTTGACTGAAATTTGCATAATAACCTTACCCCTTGTTTACGGCCCTTTCCCCCAGCCCCAGCATCAGTGGTTCTCAACCTTGGCTGCACATTAGAATCACCTGGGAATCTTTTTAAAATCCTGATTTCTGGGCCTCATCCTCCGGAAATTCTGTTTCTTTGTTATGGGGTGGGGCCACAACATTAGTAACAAAGAAACAATTTCCGAAGGATGAGGCCCAGAAATCAGGATTTTTTTTTAATTTTTCCCCCCCAGAAATCAGGATTTTAAAAAGATTCCCAGGTGATTCTAATGTGCAGCCAAGGTTGAGAACCACTGCCCAACATCCTTTGTCTTAAGCTAAAGATGGTATTTAAGGTGATGGTTTCAGGCATTCTGGTGAGTTACTCAGTTTCCCTGGGTAACTCCTAGCTCCCAAGTACGCATGTTATCAAATGTTTTCTCTTGTTAATGTGTCTCTTAGTAAAGGAATGTCTCAGCCAAGAGTCCAGAAGGTAGAGGGAAAATTATTTTTCCTTCCCTACAGAGCTATAAGCTATACTAACCCTAGGTGAGTGGTAGGCTATACCATATAGGTTTGTGTAACTAAATTCTATGGTATTTCCGTAACGACGAGATCGGCTAACAACCCATTTTTCAGAATGTATCCCTGTTGTTAAGTGACACGTGATTGTACTTAGTTTCCCTGTGGAGCAAAAGCGTCACTGCCCTCTTGCTTTTCATAGGTAATCTGCTTTTCTCAGGGAAGTTCTTTCTTAGAGGGGAGGATTGGCTGGAGGGAAGGGACATGCAGAGAAGGGCAGAAATCCTAATAATGTTATTAACTGCTACCTTTCATTGAGTGCTTATGTGCCAAGCACTGATCTAAGTTTTTATCACATATTTCATTTAGTCTCAATGGGTGAGTACAATGTGAGCCCCATTTTGCAGATAAGGAAACTAAGGCAAGAGAACTTTGTTAACTTGCCCAAATTTATACAGCTAAAAAAATAGGATCTCAGCCAGGATTCTGAGATCCAAAGCCAGGCTTTCTGATTCCAACACTGGCTTGTGCCTCTTATTCATCGAAGGAGGGGGAGAGTGAGAGAAAAACATTGATTTGTTGTTCCACTTATAAATACATTCATTGTACAGGCCCATAACATTTTCCACAACAACCCTAAGAGTAGCTTTCTTTCTTCCCCATTTTACAGGTGGGAAAATTGGAGCCCAGAGGTAGCTTGCCCAATATCACACCCCAGAGCTATTTGAGCTTGTAGCCCACAACTTGACTCACAAAGTAGCTGAGGAAAATGCGGAATGACTCCAGATTCTAGAAGGCAAGGCTGGCTTTATAATCTGAAAGGTCCACCAGGCAATACGATGGGGGGCAGTGAAGATACTCAACCCCTACCCCCTACTGCCACCATTACACACACACTCCCCTTTGGCAGACAGGTAGGATTATGGAGCTCAATATGCTGTCAGCTGGCTGGCCACTCCAGTATAAAGCTCATAAAATGTAAATGTATTAGCTGGGGCAGAAAGTGGGGAGGGGTAGAAGGAAATCATTCACTAGGGAATGCATTTCTCAGATCAGCTAGGCCAGTGGTTCTCAACCTTCTGGCCCTTTAAATACAGTTCCTCATGTTGTGACCCAACCATAAAATTATTTTTGTTGCTACTTCCTAACTGTAATGTTGCTACTGTTATGAATCGTAATGTAAATACCTGATATGCAGGATGGTCTTAGGTGACCCCTGTGAAAGGGTCGTTCGACCGCCAAAGGGGTCGCGACCCACAGGTTGAGAACCGCTGAGCTAGGCAGTATCAGGAGAGGGGTCTCCAAACTGAGTGACCTGAGAGAGGATCTGCCCCCTAAGTGAAGCTATAGCCAGTAGCTGGAAAGGGGAAGCTCGGGTCCAGCAGGAGAGGAGGAAGGCCTCCCATTTGCTAAAGCCGGGGTGTGCCAGGTCCCACCCTCAGAGGCGGGGCCAGGCTAAGCCCCGTGGCCACAGTTCCATCCTCCCAGAACCCAGGCAGGAGCAGAGCCGGGGCAGCTACGAGCCTGGGGCCCTGCTATCCCAGAGTGGAGGCACCATGCTCTCCGCGGCCGGGACATCAGACATCTCCAGAGGCCCTGCAAGGTCAGCTGCAGCAGTTCCCTGAAACAGGCCAGGCCAGGCTGAGGAGCGCCTGTCTCCAACTGCCATGTGAGTCGCTATGCCCCTCCCCACCCCAGACCTCAGCCCCAACCCTGAAGAAGCCATTGCCACCAGAGCCAGCAGGGTCACACTACCCACACACCACTGGGAAGTCGCTCCTGGGGCTGGCCCTTCCCTTCTTGCTGCTCTGGTGGGGTAGGGGACTCACTCAGGAGGGCTGGAGCTCCAGCCCAGGAGCCAGAGGCTAGGTTGGAAGTAAGGTACCCTGAGGTCTTGTGGGGTTTAATCAAGTTGACATGCAGGGACAAAGGGGAACAGAAACTGGAGGGCTGCTGAAAAGAAAAGATGTCCTGAGTTGGGGGCAAAGGGAAGATTGAGGAAGAGAAAACGGGAGGGGGGGGAAGGGTGCAGCAGCTTGGAGGCCCGGCGTGGGGGCCTCAGCTTCTCCTGAGTCAGGGCGGCTGTCGGAGGGGGCAGTAGGAATCCTTTCCTTATTGACTTTAATCCTAGCAACAGCAGCTGCTCCCATGGACAGAAGCAGGCGTTCCCACAGGATCCAGGACCCCTCCCTGTTTCCCGATGTAGCCGTGGGGCCGGGGTGCTGGCGGGCTGAAAACAAGGAGCCAAGTGAAGGAAAGGACAGGGACAGAGCAGAGCTGCAAAGAGGCCAGCCCTGTCCAGCAGCTCCTCTCCCCTTTCCTGGGGGTCAGCTTCAGCCTCAGGGTGTGGGAGGTGTCCTCCTTGCTGCTGGCATCTCCGCATTCACTGCCAATCCTCCTCCAACCTCCCCACGCACCCCCCGCCCCACCACCCACTCACTTCTACCCCCAGCAACTCCTCTCTCTCCTCCAATTCCCTGGAAGGGACCTGTTGCTAGTGGTGCAGATGAGTCAAGTTTATGGGCTGGAAGTCCTATCCAGAGGCTGCTCACTCATCTGTAACCAACTGGCCACAGGGCAGATGGGGATGGTGGAGCAAGGGACAGGGCATCCCACTTGCTGCCACCATTGCCCTGACCTCGCCACTAACTCTGATGCTTAGTGATCCCTCTCTCTGCCTCACTCCTGCCCCACCCCAATCCTAATGCTCTGGTTTCCCACCAGGCTTCGAGCATCTGAAGACAGAGACCCCTCTCCTGCACCTGAGCACCCACTTCTAGCACCTGGCCCTAGCCCAGAGGAGGCTGTCAGCTTTGGCTGACCACTACACCAGCCACACCCCGTCTTCCCTTTTGGCTAGTTTAGAGGCCTTGCCAGTAGAGGCAGGGGTGGGCAAGATGCTTTGGGGCTGGATGGGTCATTCTTTCAGTTTAAACAGGCATAAGCACAGCTGCCCAAGGGGGCCAAGCGGGTAACAGAAATGGGTGAAGTGGCCTGTGGGGAGGTCCTCACTCCAGCTGGTCACTACCATATAGGACATAGGTATTGCCACAACTGATTTCTTAAGAGAAGCCAGAAATAGAAATTTTAATTGGCCATTAATTGAAAAAAAAATGTGTATACAGCTTAATCCATTTGGCTGCAACCTCTAGATTAATAAGTATTCCCAAGAGGACAGTGACCCGCAGCCCCACCCTAACTCTAGCCACCCCATCTCCTGTCCAGGCATGTCGGCCGTTGCTCCAGATTTTCCCTGTCCCCAGACCCAAGATGACACCCAACAGCACCAGGGAGGTGCCCGGTGCTGTTCCCATGGGAGCCTTTGGGCTCTCCCTGGTCCTGGCAAGCCTCATCGTCGTGGCCAACCTGCTCCTGGCCGTGGGCATTGCCGGGGACCGCCGCCTGCGTAGCCTCCCTGCTGGCTGCTTCTTCCTGAGCCTGCTGCTCGCTGGGCTGCTCACAGGGCTGGCACTTCCCACACTGCCAGGCCTGTGGAGCCAGAGCCGCCGAGGCTACTGGTCCTGTCTCTTCCTCTACTTAGCTCCCAACTTCTCCTTCCTCTCCCTGCTCGCCAACCTGCTGCTGGTGCACGGGGAGCGCTACATGGCAGTGCTGCGGCCTCTCCGGGCCCCTGGGAGCACTCGCCTGGCCCTGCTCCTCACCTGGGCTGGCCCCCTGCTCTTCACCAGCCTGCCCGCGCTGGGGTGGAACCACTGGGCCCCTGGTGCCAACTGCAGCTCCCAGGCTGTCTTCCCAGCCCCCTACCTCTACCTCGAAGTCTATGGGCTGCTGCTGCCTGCCGTGGGTGCTGCGGCCCTTCTCTCTGCCCGTGTGTTGATCACTGCCCATCGCCAGCTACAGGACATCCGCCGGCAGGAACGGGCAGTGTGCCGCGGGGTGCCCTCGGCCCTGGCCCGGGCCCTTACCTGGAGGCAAGCAAGGGCACAGGCTGGAGCCACACTGCTCTTTGGGCTGTGCTGGGGACCCTACGTGGCCACCTTGCTCCTCTCAGTGCTGGCCTATGAGCAGCGCCCACCGCTGGGGCCTGGAACTCTGTTGTCCCTTGTTTCACTGGGCAGTGCCAGTGCAGCGGCAGTGCCTGTGGCCATGGGGCTGAGTGATCAGCGCTACACAGCTCCCTGGAGGGCAGCTGCCCGAAGATGGCGCCGGGTGCTGCGGGGAAGAGCCTCCCGGAGCAGTCCTGGCCCCGGCACTGCCTACTGCACCAGCAGCCAAAGCAGCATGGACCTGGACTTGAACTAGGGGAAGGGCCTCCACTTACTCCTACTAGAAGCATCCATCCATCTCAGCCACGCCTGTCTCCACTTGTCCGCACACCCCAGGATCAGAGACCCTGCCCTTTTTTATTGGTGGAATAAAGCTCCTCTGGCCGAGTTTATTGCTATCTCATTCCATATCGCAGAAGGGGAGAGGCAGGTAGAACAGCTGTGGAAAGAACCTAAAATAAGGGAATCAAGGGAGATTCCAACTCTGGATAGAGCAGCAATTGTAGGTGAGGCTGCACCACCGGCAGGGAGGGCGGGCTGAGTGCTGAAGTCCAGCACATGTGGGGGCCTCGCCCTGATATGCCCCTCACCAGTTCTTCCTCAGGTCCAGCCACCACAAAATCCACAGACATAGTCTCTGGGAAGTATATTTTATTTACATTTTTAAAATCTGTAACTAATCTCTCTCTTCCTCCTTTCCACCCCCAGAGACTTGGGAAGGGAAAGAACAGGCATCTCAAACACCTACTCCCCACATACAAATAGGCACCCCATAACTCACACCCACAAATGAAAGTGAAAGAGAAAGAGGTCTGAACCTCCCTCTGAGAGATCCCCCAGGTCTGGGGGAGGAGGAGGGGCCTGAGGGGTGAGGGGTGGGTCTCTTATGAGAAGAAAGGGACAGAGGGGCAAGTCAGTGTGAAGGGGTTGGAAAGTAGTCCAAGGCCCCTCCCATCCTCTTCCTTCATACCCTCCTGCCTCTGCTGGTGAGGGGTCTCCCTTCACCTCAACACCAGACCCAAAGCAGAGGCTGCAGCCACTAGCGGTCAGGTCTCTGGACACAAAATACTTTTGCTTTGTGGTCTCCTGATGTGGTCACCACCAGGGAGGCATCTCTGTGGACAGAAAGAATAGGCTCGAAGGGATGGGAGCCTTGGGGCTGGCCCAAGCCCATGACCCAGGGCCCCCCAACCCCCCACCCCCACCCCCAGTAGTCCTCTGGAGCACATCAATTCTATGCCCTAGGTGCCTAGCACCAGGCTGACACACCCATGTCGAATGAACACATGTGAAGCCAGCAGTCAGCGAGGGAATGAGAGGAACCACAATATGGGGGAAGCAGTCCCAGCCCCTCAGCCCCGGGACTGACATGAGACCTAGCAAGTGACTGTCAACCAGAAGGGCAACTCTCTCAGGCTTCCCAGCACTCCTGCCTCCAAAGCCACAACCAGGCCTTGGGTCCCAGCTTCTCTCAGGAAGCCCCCCCACACCCCCAGTTCCGTGTGGCCCTCCACATGCTACCCCCACCTTCCAAATACAGAGACTCCAGCCCTTGCCCATTTCACTTACTTGCTGAGGGCAAAGTCCAGGATCTCAGCCGTGTGGCCTCGGTAGTCAGTCAGCAGGCGGCCAGTCCGAGCATCCCAGAGGCGCACGATGCCATCCAGGCTACAAGTGTAAACCACGGCGGTGCCCGCCTCCCACAGCAACTGCACGATGCCCGACTGCACGGGTACAAAAGGCAAGGTGGAGGTGAGAGGAGGAGAGCTAGGAGGCACCTCAGGGAGGGAGGGTGGGAACGTGGACCATAGACAGGACCAAGCAGGAGCCAGGTCTGGGGTGGATGCTGACAGAGGCCTGGGCCTCCCCACGGGTGCCTGTACCTGGTGCTGACATTGGTGCCTGAGGGTCTGCGTAGACAGGTCATAGATGGCCAAGGTCCCATCCAGGTAGCCAACAGCTGCCAGAGGCATCCTGGGTAGAGGGGAGCACCACAAAGCTCACAGAGGGACCTGGGCCCACATGCCCTTCGTCCCTTCCTGGTCTCCCCGCCCAGGCCCCTCCCCAAGCGCAGTCCCTCTCATCTCCAGGCGGCCTCCAGGCCTAAGCCTTAGCTCACACTCACACACTGCAGAAGCCCAAGGATTCCACTGAGTTGGACTCGCTCTCCTCCCCTTCTCCCAGGTTGGGCTGGGAGGCCACAGACTCAGGCCTGAAAACACCCACCACCTATGAGCCAGAGGAAAGCATCAGAGAAGGTCCTAGAAACATGGTCCTCTAATAGAGAAGGAAGGTGGAGAGGCAGGGAGGTTGAGTGAAGGATAAGAAAGGGAGGGGAGAAGAACGGAAGGCTTCACAGCAAGGCTTCAGGTCCCACTCACCTTGCCGGTGGTGGCACTGACCAACTTGGCCTGGCAATCCACAGAGCCAGTTAGGATCAGGCTGCCATCCTGATTGGTGGCAACACAGGTCAGAGGGCCCTGGTGACCCTCAGTCCCTAGGATGGAGCAAAGGGATAAGTTAGACTTCACCCTGTCCCCTGAGTCCTGTCCCAGGTCTTAACCACCCGCCCCACAAAGGCCGAGGGTAACACGTCCCCCAATTCTGATACCTTTTAGTACATGGATAGGGTTTCCCTGCTTCAGGTCCCAAATCCTGATGGTGCCATCTTCATAGCCGACCACAGCTCTCTTCCCTAAAGGGCCAAAAGTACAGATGAAGACAGAAGGACAGACCACACACTCAGACATACCCAACAAGGGAATTGTGGGTATGGGTGGGAGCCAAGAGAGGGAGACAAGAAAGGGAGGGGACAAACACACCCAGGACCCAGCAGAGGAGACTCAGTTCAGGATGGACAAGAGGGAGCTGACTGCTCTGGGGCCTATGAGGTCAGTGCTGCTGAGCCCGCACTCTGAGCCTTGTGCCCAACCTCTCTGCACTCAAGAACGGACACTCAGGGGAGCTTATCTCACCATCAGGGAGGACTCGGCCACAGGTGGCTGGGCAGTTGGGACCCTGGAAGGTCTTGCAGTCACCACTGGGGACCTTCCACATCCAGGTGTTGCCATCAGCAGTGCCCGCCAGTAGGATAGGTGCCCGAGGGTGCCACTCCATCCACTGGACAGGGAGAAAGAGTCAGCAGGGAGGCCCATCACCCCATCCCACCTAGGAACCTGTCTTCTGAGCCCCACCAAGCTGCCCCTGCTTCTGAGTTAGGGGGGACAGTCTAGGTAACAGGCACAGATATTCTTGCTGTACCTTCAGAGTGCACTGGCTTAGAGATGGCTTGGTCTAGTAAAGGTGGAGGCGAAGCTCCAAGCTCTCACCCACTACCAACCAAGGCCCCTGAGTTGAATCCACCCTAATCACCTCCAGGTCTCCTGCTTCAAAGGACCAGACCTCCTCCTTGGTGTCCACCTGCCACACTTTCAAGAGGCCACTCATGTCCCCTGTGGCCACTAGGGTGGAGTCATGGCTGAAACCAGCACAAGTCACAGAGTCCTTATGGCCTTCAAAAAAAACCAGAAAGAGAACATCAGGGCACCTAGTGCTGGGGGCACATGACCTGGGTATCTGGCCTCTGAAAGGACCAGCTGAGAGAAAACAAGAGTGGGTCCCAGCAGAATAGGTGACCGAATTCATTGTAGTTGCAGGAATCAACACACCCAGGTCTCCCCACGGAAGACAATGCTGGCCCTCCACTCAACCACATGTAGCCTAGGCCTACGTCTTACCCTTTTGTCCATTCTGCACCTCTGCCTAGAATACCCACATCCTTCCCTCTTCCCAAATACCCCTACGTCAGCCTGTGTCTCCTCCTCTCAAGCCTTTCCCAGACTCCCTTGCCCAATTAGTGCCTCCCTCCCCTATATCCACAGCAGACTATGCTATTCCTCTTCAGAGTCAATAAATGGCTGTGAGATGCACAACTTCTGCAGGCTAGTCCCGGAGGACTTCCAAAGGGACACGACCTCAGCGGGGCCCCCTCACCTGCACACTCAAAGAGCAGCTCCCCATCGCTGAGCCTCCACACGAAGGCTTTGTCATCTTCACCCCCCGTCACCGCCAATGTGTTGGTCTTGGGGTCCAGGCTCACACAAAACACAGATGCTGTCCCAAGAGATATTTCACAAGTAAGGGGAGGGGGCTCCCACCTAGGGTTCTGTCCTTCGGGACCGGCAGGAAGCCCACCCCCTCCCACCCAAAGAAGCACGTCTTTCCTCCTGGAAAAGAAGGATGCATCCAAGTTCCTTCTAAGTTTCAAGCATCAGATGGTTGGAGAAACCCCTCCCCGAGCTCGCCACGCTCCAAATCCTTCTCCAGAGCAGATGCCCCCTTAGGATGCTGCACCCTTCACCACCCACACGGATGCCATGGACAACAGGAAAGTGTACGTGCAGGGCTTACAGCTCTCCGCATGGGATGCCACCAGGCTGGGTACAAACAGAGGGAGGAGAACATCATGCTACTGGCTCCTCATTAAGAGCTCACATTGGAGGGTTACATAAAATATGCTCAGTGTAACTGACACCAAAGTAACGTTTTAAAAGAAAACTAAGACCCAGGGAGCTTAATACAGATGGTAAATTGGTAAGGAGCAGAGGTAAGATTTGAACACAGGTTTCTCGGCTGACTCCAGGGGCCAGGCTCCCCGCCATGCCACCACACTGCCCCCTGCCCGCGAGTTCCTCCAGACCGGGGCCAGCGGTTCCCTCAGGATGCGATGCTCAGATGCCCGCCCGGCCTGAGTGTAGGACGGATCTCCGCAGAGACCTACCTGAGTGCAGTGCAAAGGTGACCTCGCTGTCGTCTGGGCCCTCCATGCTGCCCACCACCCCTTCCTGGGGTTCCAGAACCCAGCCCTCCTCGTTGCCCTCTTCCTCTTCCTCCTCTTCCTCAAAGTCCACATCTTCCATCTCCTGGGCTAGATCATCTGCATTGGTCAGAGGGTCAAAAAATGGGGCTCAGCAGGCGGGAAGAGGGATGGTGACAAGTGTGGGGAGTGCTGGGGTGCATCATGTGGCAAGAGAGTGAGGGCAGACGAATGGGATGAAGCGAGGCCGAGAAGGTGTGTGGGACGAGGGCAGGAGCCGGCTGCGTACCTGGCGTTGGCCAGGGACTGGAGAGGAGGACCGAGGGGATGACGGGAAGGGGGTGTGCGAGGGGAAGGGCCGGAGGAGGCGTCAGGGGAACCCCCACCCGGCCAGGCCCGAGCACTAAGGGTGGGGGTGGGAGGAGGGGGAAGGGCGCAGAAAGTCGGTAGGAATGACCGGTAGGGTGTGGAGGGGAGGGGGGGAAGCTGGGGTCATAGGCCAGGGGTGAGCGCCTCCTGCCCCACGGCCGGGACCGGCCATTCTCACCCGGGTCCGGCGGACCGGGATCCAGTTCTACCACCTCGATAATCTCTTCATCACCATGGAAGCTTAGGGTCTCCAGTGGGGGGGTGTCAGCGGCAGCCCCGCTTTCCGATTCGGATTCCATGCGGCGAAAGCAGCCGATCCACTTCTCTGGGCCCAAACGCCTCCCAGAGTCAGCGCTGCGCGACGACGCGGAACTCGGGCCCCTCCTCCCCGGGAGGAAATAGGCGTAAGCAACTCTCCGGAAAGGGAGAGCGACAGCCGTTTGGCCAATCAGAAAAAGGGCTGATAGCCTAACCACCAATCATAGAGCAGGGTTGGGAAAGGGACGGGGCGTGGCAGAGGGAACCCAAACTCCGCCCGACCTGACTCCGCCCCTGGCAGAAGGGAAACAAGCGAGCGTGCGCGCCTCCGGGTCTCCTGGGAGGAGTAGTTCGGCCGGTCCGTTCCGAGGGCTTTGGGGAGATGTAGTTTCTGGTCTGTAGGCGGGACGGAAGGAGCGGGGGAGGCCCCTTACGCAAACTACAATTCCCGGCGGGGACCGCGGTGTAGGGGGGTGGGATCTGAACATGGCGGCGGTGGTGGCTGCTACGGCGCTGAAGGGCCGGGGGGCGAGGAATGCCCGCGTCCTCCGGGGTAAGGAGAGGGACCCCGGGGAGGGCAGGGTTGCAGGGGATCCCCCTCCCTTTTTTTTCCTTTTACATCCAGCCCGGCTATAGCAGGAGGTCAGGGCTGTCGATTCCTGCTCGCACCCCTCTGCGGGGTGAAAGAGTTGAGGGGCTATAAGGTGGTCTCTCGAGGTCACCCAGTCCGCCCCTCTGCCGTCGGCTTACACACGCCCCCGTGTCCTCGCTGCGAGAGGGCGTCCCAAGGAAGCCTTCTAGGCTCCCGCGCTCCAGGTGTTGGACACTCACCGCAGTGCAGAGGCGAGTCCTGAGCTGCTGGAGGCTCGGGTTCTAGCCCCGGATAATTAGCCGTGTGACCTTGGGCGAGTCGTCCGTCTCTCTCTGGGCTTCCGTTTCCTCTTCTATGAATCGGGGGGCACGGAGCAGACCACCTCTAAGCTCCCTTTCCGTGCTACCGTTTCTGCGGTTTGAAAACATTCCCGCGAAGTTCCTCCCTACGGCTCCTGTGAGTCCCACTGCGGTCCTTCCCGCCCCGTCTCCCAAGGAGCGGAGCTCGCTCTCCCGGCACCAGGGCGAAGCGCCCACAGTGACGTGGAGGTGGCTTCCCAAAGGTGTCCCCTCCGTGGCGATGTTCCCATTTCCCGTCGGATTCTCCCTGGCACTTGTGACACCACACTGCAGTCACTTCTCTTCCTCAGATCGCAGCCTCTCCTTCCCAGGCGTCCACCTGCTCCTCCGCCTGACCTTCACATTCTCTGCCCAACAGGGATTCTCGCAGGAGCCGCCGCTAACAAAGCGGCCCAGAGCAGGACCCGGGCGCTGCAGAGCCACAGTTCCCCGGAGTGCAAGGAAGAGCCCGAGCCCCTCCCTCCCGAGCTGGAATACATTCCCAGAAAGAAGGCCAAGAACCCCATGAAAGCTGTGGGAGTAGCCTGGTGAGTTTTAACTAACCCTTTGCCCACCCATAGCGAGTGGCACCGGGGGAGGGCGGAACCCAGAAACTTCTCCACATTTCAGGTGGAAAGCTGAATCCGGGGCTGTGGGGACAGAATTGCTGGCTGCAAGGACTGGAATCTCAGAGGAATGGGGCAGGGAAGGGGGGGAAAGTACGTGAAATGGGAGAGAGAGTGGGTTTTCTGTGGAGAACGCTGAGCTAATCTGATATGAATTTGGTTCCCTGGCCTCATCTGTTTTGGGGAGCTTGGGGTGAGACCTAGTTGGGGTTTTAGCTCGAAGGTGCTCAACACATCGTTATTCAGATTTGACTCTGACCTAAATACATCATTGATCAATATTAAAGGAAAAGGAGGAGTAAATTACCAATTTTTTCCAAGGGATCTGATCTTAGCAGAATTTTTTTTAAAAAATTTAAGATTTTTTGAGCCCTAGCTGGTTTGGCTCCATGCATAGAGTGTCGACCCCTGGACTGAAGGGTCCCTGGTTCAGTTCTGGTCAAGGTCACATACCTCGGTTGCAGACTCGATCCCCAGCACCCCAACCCCAGTATGGGAGGCAACCAATTGATACACCTCTCACATTGATGCTTCTGTCTGTCTCTCCCCCTCCCTTCCACTCTCCCTAAAATTCAATGGAAAAATATCCTTGGGTGAGGATTAACCAAAAAAATAAGTTAAAGTCAATAACTATAAGGCCCCCAAAAAGGATTGTTTTGAGGGAGAGAGAAATATCAATGTGTGGGGAATTGAACCAGCAACCTTTCGGTGCATGGGATGACACCCAACAAACTGAGCCACACCCATCAGGGTGGGAAATTACTTTTTTTTTTTTCCAGCGCCTTGGGTGTTCCAGGACTTTACAGTATAAGGTTTTAGTCTTTGATAAATATTACATCCCCATTTCACGGATGAGAGAACTGAGGCTCAGAGCTGAGATTCTTACCAGGTCTTTTGACTCCATGCCCTTTCTCCCCACACCAAGTAGCAGTTACTCAGATTAAGAAGGGTACTCTGGGAGAGGTTGTTGGGCAGTTCAGGCAGAGAGAAACTTTGCCAAGAATTGAAAAGGGAAAGAGGATGGGCCATCTGGGGAATCATGCATAGACTGTATAGTAGGCTTGCAGGCTTGCAGGGCTCATGTTGAGAGGTGTCAGGCTACAGGAGAAAGGAATGTAGAAGTGGGCAGAGACCCACCTACACTGGGCCTTTTGTGCCATGCCTGGGTGTTTGGACTTGGCAGGGAAGTGATGGAGAGCTGTTATGAGATTTAAGCAGAGTAGCAGCAGGAGCTGATTTGTGTAGGGCCCTCCAGCAGCCAACGAGGAGGCTAAATAGATACAAGAGGTATTGCAGTGTTCATGAGATCAATGAAGCTGGAATGAGATTTCCCCCAGCCTCTCTAACTCAGGCGTGGCCCCTCCCCAAACCCCGTGCACATCTCCCCACCCCTAGGGCCATCGGCTTCCCCTGTGGTATCCTCCTCTTCATCCTCACCAAGCGGGAAGTGGACAAGAATCGTTTGAAGCAGATGAAGGCTCGGCAGAACATGCGGGCATCCAACACGGGCGAGTATGAGAGCCAGAGATTCAGGGCCTCCTCCCAACATGCCCAGTCTCCTGAAGCTGGGTCTGGGGTGCAGACCTGAGGAACACTGCAGCCCTCCCCCTAGATTGTATTGACTGGCCTCGAGAGCACGAAATCCTTTGGGTTTGGCTGCAATTCTAGTCCTTGCCTCTAAGGTCCACCAGAGGGCGTATGAAGCCCAGGCTGCTGCCAGCCCTCATCTCCCCCCACCCCACCTCCCTCCTCCGCTCTCCCTCCCCTCCCTGAGAAACCAGCCAAAGGCAAATAAAGTTATTGAGTGTGTGAGTGGAAAGGAACCAGGACTGGATTTTTGAGTCCCTTGGGATGGGAGGGGCAGAGGGCGGGGACGGCTACTCATGTGAGCTGTCTCATTGAAGCATTCAGTGTTCCCGATTAATGGTTGGGGAAACCACAGAGACTTAAGCAACAAGTCTAGATGCAGGCCCTGGAGACCAAGTCCTCAGAGCTGCTGGCCAGGAGGGTGGGGTCTTTCTCAGCTTTGAACAAATAAATAAAGAACAATCAAAGAGGGCATTGAGGGTTGCTGGGGTCCAGCCCCAGCAGATCCAGGGGTTCCCAAAGGTGTGGACGGAGTTGGCATTCAGTTGATCAGCATAGTTGGGTTCTCTAGCCAGGATCTCCAGCCAAGTTCTGTTTGTTATTGTCTTATTACATCTGTATTTATACCTGTTGATTTTAATCCTATCAATTTCTATTCCAAAGGTTAGGGCGTTTCTTATCTCCATACCAGGGAGTAAAGATTATGTAGCTTAAGTGTGATTGTTCGTAGTTAAAATGATTAACTACTCGCCTGGCACTTTAACTTCAGGGAAAAATCCCTACCTGGGGAAACAATCTTTCTCGGAGAGGTGACCTTGGTTAAAACACATAGCGCCAAGAAAGGGAGCAAATATATTAAGAACAGTATGTCATATGTGCCAGGTCCCTTGAAACATATGCTGTGCAGATGTTTCTTCCCTGCAGCGACTGTGTCAAGCAGCAAGGATGGACCGGCTTCCGGCAGAGGGTGTGAAAGAAATAAAGCAGTACTCCTTGTGGCTGAGTCCAAATGACTCAACCTCCCTGAACCTGGGCTACTTTAAGAGGTTTTGAACTAGTGATTTCTAAGGCAGGGGTCCTAAACCTGAACCTGCAGTCCACCCCCGACCCCAACCCAACTGTGAAATTGTGTGTACACATACAACTTTGTGGGGAGGAGAGTTCATAGCTCTCATGAGCTTTTGTAAAAGGTCCATGATGCAAGAAAGGTCATGTTCTCCGTGTGGTCCCTGCCAGACCCAGTAATGCAGGTCGAGCTTCCAGCAGCCTTTTGCATCCATTACCAGGAAGTGCTGGGCAAAGTGTATTTGGTTATCTTAGAAAAGGTGGAAGATAGCAAGCCGGAATGCAAAGGTTGGAAGTGGATGCTTTGGGCAGGGCCAGACCGGAAGTGAAGAAAACCAGAGCCAAATGGGGTTTTAACTTCTAAATGTAAGACTTTATTACATTTCTAGTTATGTCTTTTTATGTGATATACTTGGGACCAAGGACTTAGAGAAGTCCTACTTATACCCTTGAGCTGATTTGGTTTCCACCCCACCTGATAGAGTGACCTTAGAGTGACCCTTGTTCCCCTTCCCATTCCAGCTTGAGGCACTTGGTGTCACGAAGAAAGCAGGCGCTGGCTAGAGAGACGGGGTCTGAGTCTACAGTCCCTCAGTAGGAGTTAAGAACAGAGGGGAAGTCTCCTTCCTCTCAGGCCCTCCCCAGGTTAGCAGAAGGAAAGAACAGTATCTGTCAGACTGGATGGGGTACTCCAAAGCATCCCAACCCAGTCTCTTCTTCCTGGTTACTTCCTGGCCACACACGATCCTATAAACCACCCCATCTCCTGACCATTGCCCCTCACTTTCTGCCTGAGCAGCCTGAGCATGGAAAGCCAGAGATCCCTCTGACAGAGCTCAGAAGCACCAGGGAGGCCCCCCAGGCAGCTTTGGAGAATGGGGACCCAGTGGCTGCAAATGGGCCTGCTCTCTGCCACCACCACAGCCACGAGGAAGCCCAGGGTAGACGCTGCTCTGTACTGGCCCCTGTGCTTGAGTTTGCTGCTGTCTCTCCCTCTCCCTCCCCACCCCCAGCCCAGATAAACAGTATGTACATGCATCAAGAGAGGAGCTGAAGCAGGGGCACCCACAGCACAGATCGCTTCTACCTCCCTGAGCCAGGGAGCCACAGGGTTTGCCAAAGGAATACAGGATAATGGCCTAAGAGTCCAGCAGGCTGGGGACAAACCTCTTTGGCTCTGTTAGGGGTTGAGGGAGGAAACAGCTCCAGCTACCTAGCCCAGAAGCCTATGGCAAAGGTGGGAGGGGGAACCTCATCACCTTGAAGAGTTACGTCTACATCCATATTCCCTTTTAGTTTTAGAAGAGGCTCTTTCATCCCTCCCCACTCTGACCCCAGCAGTTTAGAAGAATTTGGTGCCACATAGTGGGTGGAGGGAAAAGGCACATCTTCAGCCTAGTTCCTGCCAAGTCCATCAAGGGCAAGAGTTAGTCCCCAGTTCCTCCAGCCCCACCAGGTGGTACCCACACATCCACAGCCACAGAGGCTACTCACCCAGGACAGAAAGGAAACTGGGTGTATTACTTTAGGGGAAGGAAAGGCGTCTGTGGCCCAGACCCTGGTCACAGGACCCAGCCCTCTAGAGTTGGGAGAGCCCAAAGTGGAGCGGAACTGGGGGTGCTCTTTAATCACGACTCCCCACCAGCTGCAACACAAAGGTAAAGATGTAGATGATGTCGGTGTAGATCTGCAGGGCGCCAGTGATATAGTCCTCTGGGCTGATGGTGTGCTTCCGGTTCCCCAGGACCAACTGGGTGTCGTAAGCCAGGAACTGTAGGGACAAGCACGAGTGAGATCCCCGGGTACAATGCCAGAACTCGTTTCTGGTCAGCAGATCTGTCCCCAGAGCCTCTGCGCCACGCAGTGTGCTTAGGGGACACATTAATGAGTGGCACAACACATGGCCTCTACTCTGAAGCAGTTCCCAGTCTAGAAAAGGAGAGAGACACGGTCCGCCTGCTGAGTGTTCTGCAGGCAGTGTGGACACGAGAGGGCAGGGGTGCCCAGAAATCAGCGAACCTCTTGACAGGGGAGAGAGGGAAGGGTAGTTGTAGCCACATTCTCTGCCTCCCAAGTAGCCTAAATTCATGCTCCATCCACTCAGTTCCTCCCTTCCCTCCCCTCAGCTCCCCTTCCCAGAGGGGCAGGGCCTTACTCACCAAGGTAAAGCAAATGGCCCCCAGACCAGCATAGACCATATGGAGCCAGTAAATCTGGGGAGAGGGAACAGGGATGGTGTTAGAAATCTTAGCAAAGCACGACCAAGGTGAGCTCTCAGGACCAGCTTCCCTGGGATTCTGGCATCCAAGCGGATAGATCCAGGAAGCTACCTACACAAAAGGACTACCTCTGCCTTCCAGATCCTGGGAGAAATTGAGAATGGTAACAGATTTGGCAGAGAAAACAGCCATCCTCCAGTGGCCATATAAAAACCAATCTCCAAAGTGAGTAAGGTACAGAGGTGTCCATATATTTCTGGGAAAGAGAAGGTGGTTGAATTGCAGCTCTGGGAGGGGCGGGCTCAGGCAAGCACTGGTCAAAGAGCCCCACTGCCGGGGTCCAACCCCAGCAGGTCCAGGGGTCCCCAAAGGTGTGGACGGAGTCGGCGAAGAAGAAGGAATGACACGGAGACAGCGTTCAGTTGATCAGCAGCCTCGCCAGGATCTCTAGCCAGGATCTCCATCCAAGTTCTGGTCTGGATCTCCAGCGAAGTTCTGGTTAGGATCTCCAGCCAGGTTCTGTGTCCATGTTCTCTTGCTAGGTTCTCCAGCCAGGTTCTGTCCAGGTTCTCCAGCCAGGTTCAGTCACCAGGTTCTAGTCAGGTTCTCTTGCCAATTTCTGTAGTCAGGTTCAGTCCAGGATCTTTTGCCATGTTCTCTCCCTAGGTTCTGTCTCTAGGTTCTGAGGCCAGTTTCTGTCCAGGATCTTTTGTCATGTTCTCTCCAGTGAAGTTCTTCTGTCTCTAGAGAACGTTCTGTGTAGGTTCTGTGCCTAGGTTCTGTCTCTCTTGGTTCCGTATTCTAAGTTCTGTGTCTTGCTGTCTTATTACATCTGTATTTATACCAGTTGATTCAATCCTATCAATCTCTATTACAAAGGTTAGGGCGTTTCTTATCTCCATTCCAGGGAGTAAAGATTATGTAGCTTAAGCATGATTGTTCGTAGTTAAAGTGATTAATTACCCACCTGGCACTAGTTAAGAGGTTTTATTCCCTCCCTAACTTCAGGGGAAAATCCCTACCTGGAGACACAACCTTTCTCAGAGACCTTGGTTAAAACACATAGTGCCAAGAAGGTGAGCAAACATATTAAGAACAGTATGCCATATATGCCAGGTCCCTTGAAACAGCAAGCATGGACCGGCTCCCGGCACCCCACCACCTTTCCCCAGCCATAGTCCACCTTCAGGGAATGCTTCTTGCAGCCAATCCTGGAAGGGACGGACTAAAGAAGAGGGTTCGGAGGGAAGCCCCAACCACTTCGATGAACATCAAAGTCAGAGTACCCCAGGCAGCCCTGCTTAGCAGCCTTCCAGGTGCCTGTCCACTGAAGGGCAAGCAGCCCTTCTGTTCACATGCTTCCCCTTCCAGCTCTGTGCTCCCCTCTCTGCCATGGGGCTCCTCTCCCACCACCTCCTAGAACCTGGCCTCAGCTGCCAGATCTCATCCACCACTTCCCATGGGAATTCCGTGATGCTGTCCAAGGCCTCAGGTGTGATGGGTCCCAGGGCCGCCTGTTGCTGAAGAGGAATAACTATACCCTAACTCAAAGGATGGGCCTCAGCACTGGTGCCTCTGCTGGCCAGTCGAGGGTCCTGGGAGCCAACGCCTGCCCAGGGGCCTGTGGGCCTGCTTCGCTCGTTCTACAGAAAGTCTCCCCTGACCACTGGGCTCGCTGACCCCAGCTCTCCCGAGACACTCACGTATTTGAAGGACAGCACGATGGCAGTGACAATCCCAGTCACCATCATCACAATTCCCAGGACACAGAAGAGGCCTGTGCACGAGGTGAAGTCCACCTGCCAGGAATGAAGTTTCTGTCAGACGAGTGTCACAACCAGCAGGCCAGCCAGACTGGCCCTGCCTCCCCCCACCTCCCAGGAGTCCCAGTGCTGCCTTTTGGGGGGCATGGGAGTGACAGTCTAAGGCAGGGGTGGGCAAACTTTTTGACTCGAGGGCCACAATGGGTTCTTAAACTGGACCGGAGGGCCGGAACAAAAGCATGGATGGAGTGTTTGTGTGAACTAATATAAATTTAAAGTTAACATCATTACATAAAAGGGTACGGTCTTTTTTTTTTAGTTTTATTCATTTCAAACAGGCCGGATCCGGCCCGCGGGCCGTAGTTTGCCCACGGCTGGACTAAGGACTGACATAGGGAGCAGTTTTGAAGGTGTAGTAGCTCTGAAGGGAAGGGATTAGGGTCTCTAAGGGAATCCCCAGTCTAGGGGGTCTGGGCTCTCCCAGGCCTGGTTAAGCACCAAGGCTTAAGGGCCAGCTCTGTATAAGAAAGGGGGGTGGAGAGGCCAGGGAGGGACCCCCCAAACCCTCACCTTGGTCTGGAAGCAGAAGATGGTGACTGAAATAGTCACCACAGCAGTGATGATCATTGCGATGATGACAGCTTTGGTTTGATACATACTGAGAGGAAGGAGAGGGAGAGGCCAGAGGTATAAGCCATATGTGACGGACTTCAAAACCACCACTTCCCCCATGCACAGGATTGCCAGCCCAGAGATGCCTGCTCCCCCATAACACACACTTCCCAGAGCACGGTGGTTTGTCCCCGAATGTACCTGGAAATGGTGCCGGTCATGAAGCCCAGGGCAAGAGTCTGAGGGAAGGAGAGAGACAAGAATGAAACACTTATGAGAGGCATGGCCATGGCAGTGTCAGGGCTGAGAGTAAATGTGACTGAGGAGACAGGCGTAAGGATAAGGTGGCGGAGAGAACCAGACACCTTCCACAATGGCATCCCCATCTCTAACCCTCCCTCACACCATCTCCACCTCCCCTCCACGCTTCTAGACTTACAAAGAGGGTCAGCAGGATGATGTTCCATGGGAAACGGCGTCTGAAGGGAAAGAAACCATAATTAAGTGACTCATGGCCAACCAGTTATCAGAGTCCTTTAGCAGAAGGAAGGTCTTGGCCCAGGTGCCTGGAGAATTAGGCCTTGACTGGGGGAGGGGAGGCTGGCTCAGCCTTTGGTACCTGCTCAGGTGTTCTATGCAGGGACAACACAGGGCAATAGGACAGATGTGGACTGTGGGGCCACAAAGACCTGCATTCATTTGAGCTTTTACACTATCTGTGTGACTGGGAAAGTTACTCAGCCTCTCTGAGCCTTGGATTCTTCCTATTTGTTAAATGGTAAAATGTTACATATCTTGCAGGGCTGCTGAAAGAATAATGGCTACATAGCTAAACAGAGCCCACACAGGCAAGGTACTTTGTTGTTTTTTCAAACTGTAAGAGAAAGTTTATTTAGAAGGTTACAGAGGTAGTAGAAGTGAGCCAGCTGGGCTGCATAGGCTCAGGAAACTAGTTATAGATGCAAAAGGGCCCTTGGAGCTTAGGAGAGAAAGGCAAAGATAATGTGCCTGGGGAGGGGGAGAGGGGAGGGGGGAGGGAGGAGGGAAAGGCTGGGGCACCAGGCAAGGTACTATACACACCTGCATGTAGCTGCTATCATCCTCATTACTGCTTGTAAGTCTTCATTCAGCTGCTATAAGGAGTCCCCTTTCTGCCCCAAATATTTGGCCCCACTCCTGCCCCCTGCCATCCCTTCTCTTTGTCTAAGTCTATGGGACTCACCTGGGTCCCTGGCAGCAGGCAAGGGTCAGGTAGGTGGCCAGGAAGACAGCACTGGGGAGAAAGAGACAGGAAGTAGTCCACAGGCCTGGTCAGCACTAGGTCCCTCTTGGCCCCACCTGACAGCACTCACCAGGCCAGCAGGTTGGAAGCCCACAGAGCTGTTTGGAAGTCTGGGGGAAGCTACCTAGTAGGACAAGATTACCCCAGCCAAGGGCACTGTTATGGGAGGTCTGGCCAGGAAGAGGGTGAAGGAGGTCAGAGTAGACAAGCTAACCGACTGTGGGGACCATTTTACTTTATAGGTGTTGCCACCAGTTCCCCACCCCTGCTCTTAGCAGTCTGTGCTGCTGCTGCTCCTCACTGGGTGGCATGCACCCACACTTCCCAACAGAGGTGGCAACGTGAAGGGCCCCGCACAAACAGTATTTGGACCCCTGCTCTGAGAAATCCAGAGTTGTCACCTCCTCTCCCCTTGTCCCGAGCAGAGAGGAACATAGACTCACTAGGATACGTAATAGACAGCCACATTTCTTCTCACAAACTCGCCAACTGGCTTCCTGTGGAGCAAGAGAAGACCCGAGTCACAGCTGTTTCCTCAAATTGCCCACATCCAGCCCTTCTTCCGTCCCTCTGAGTCAGGGGCCCCCCACCCCAGCTCCTGGCAGGTACCCAAGCAGGCCCAGGACCTCAGAGCTCCAAAGAGGGGCGGAGAGGCTTAGAGACTCACACAAAGGTGAAGATGGCGATGATGGCCACTGTGATGAGCAGCTGGACGGAGATGATGCTGTAAACCTGCAACACAGACATGTCAGCATCCCACACCTCTGGCCTCTCCCCAGGAAGCAGCCAGTCCCCAGACCAAGGAGCCCGAAGACTCTCCTCCTCCCCTGACTATTAACTGTGAGGAGGGCCTCCTTCTTAATTTTGAAGGATCCACTCTTTGTTTCCACTCGAGAGCCTGCCCTAACTGCAGCCAGGTGGAGAGGCTGTCTCCAGTATTATCCACATCTCAGAGCTGATCCTCACCTCCAGCTGCTACCTGACACCCCATCCCTGTCTGACATCCAGCCTTAGTTTACTGCTTACTTCCCCTGCCTCACTGCACAGCCAGTGTGGCCCTGCAGTTGCAGCCGTTCAGGCTGATACTGCCAGGTATCTGTCTACTCTGAGCAGGGTGCTATGCACACAGGAGATGGGGAAGGGAGGGTGAGCTACCATCATTTCTGGCTTCCAGTTGCTTACAGCCAAACAGGAGAAAGAAGTCTGGGGAGGACAGAACACTTTGCAGAGTCTGCTGAGATTTTCCCAGACTGAATCTGCCCCTGACCCCAAAACAAGGTCACGGAAAGAGGAGCGAAAGGTTAGGAACAGGGATGAGAAGAGTACAGGGCTAGAGAGAACCTGGAAGGCAGCAGTTATTTCCATGGGAATGAGTCCCCGGGCTAACAGTGCCTCCCTGCCAACCACCCCATTCCCACAGCCCAAGGGGCCCAGGTACACCTGCCTCCCAGCCCACATCTCACCTTTCGAATGAAGGTGTGTCGGACTTTCATGTCATCCCACTCTCCGGCCCCGAAGCTGTCACTCACTGCTCTCTCCTCGGCGTCATAGCCTGGGCCTGGGGACAGATCATATATGACCAACTAGGAACATGTGGCCTCAATCCCAAAGCCTCTGTGACATTATCTCAGAGTCTCGGATATCTCCAGTCAAAAACCAAGTGTTATAACAAACTCCTTGCCCGAGCCAGGTCCTCTAGATGCCCACAGAGTAACCCATCAGCATGCACTGAGGTCTCCTGGGTGAGGGTGCCCAGCCCACACCTGTGTGCTCTGGTGTATAAACACCTGTGGTTGCAGGCACGTGGCCTAGAGTGTCAGCCAGAGGAGCTGTGAGGGTGGGGGCAGAGCAGGGGACTTGATAGGAGGAGGAAAAGGAAGGTAAAAACACTGCACAGCCCTAGCCCACTGGTTAGAATGTCAGCCCACGGACTGAAGGGTCTCAAGTCTGATTCCAGTCAAAGGCATGTACCTTGGTTGGGTTGCAGGCTTGATCCCTGCCGCAGTCAGGGCGTGTGCGGGAGGTAACCAGTCGATGTGTCTCTCTCCTATCCATGTTTCTCTCTCTCTCTGTCTCTCCCCCTCCTCTCACTCCCTTTAAAAATCAATGGAAAAAATATACTCAGATAAGGATTAAAAACAACAGTAGAAAACACAGCACATGTGTGTGCAGGGTGAAGAGTGTGTAGACCAGTGATGGCGAACCTTTTGAGCTCGGCATGTCAGCATTTTGAAAAACCCTAACTTAACTCTGGTGCCGTGTCACATATAGAAATTTTTTGATATTTGCAACCATAGTAAAACAAAGATTTATATTTTTGATATTTATTTTATATATTTAAATGCCATTTAACAAAGAAAAATCAACCAAAAAAATGAGTTCGCGTGTGTCATAGGTTCGCCATCACTGGTGTAGGCCATGATCTACCTCGGGTCAACAAGTAGGACTCAGAGAAAACAGACATGTCAGGGATATATGTTCACAGGACAAGACAGGACTGGAAACGTGACTGACCACTGATATTTGCATGGAGCAGACGAGTGGCCAGATGAGCCTGGGCTGTGCTCCAGGCCACATGGCATTCCTGGAATGCCTGGGGGCTACTTTCAAAGTCCGCGTGTGGGCTGCTCAGGAAAGTCACTGCCTTCTCATCTTATCTCATCTCAAAGACCAAACAGCATTTACTTGCCAGGGTGATTACCAAACATCCAAATGACCTTTGGATGTTTGCAAAAATCATGTTACCTTAAAGGACAAGGATTTAAAAAAAAAAAAAAGTACCTCAGGTTCCAAAGGGAGAGAGGAACTGGGTGGGGTGGTGACCCCTAGTTAGGAACGGCCGCCTAGTAATTAATTACTTCACCCAGCCACTTTCTCTGTGGTGTGTAACTTCCGGTATGTCTTATGGACTCAGACTCCCTGCTGAATAACGGGGCTAACAGGTGGTCCAGGGGAGCTAGGTATGAGTAGGGAGAAAACAAAGATGGGAAATGGAGAGATGAAAAACCCGGTTAACAGGAAGTTGAAAAGGAAGGAAATGAGGTGGCTCGGTGCTGCCAGTGCTCCTTCCACCCACCGCCAGTCACCCTCAGGCACTCACCGTAGTGCATGGGCATCGGGTGCACGGGGGGCATAGGCTGTGGGTAGCCAGCAGGGTGACCATAGCCAGGCTGTGGGTAGGCAGGGTAGGCAGGGTACCCGCCGGGCAGGACAGAAGGCTGCCCATAGCCCCCCTGGGGAGGAGGGTACAGGGGGTTGCGGTCCTCATACGGAGGGGGTGCGCTGGGGTTGGACATGGCCACTCAAGGGCTGAGGGGAGACCCCAGCGGCTGGGACCTGAAATGGAAGACAAGAAAAGCAGTCATGAGTGCCTGAGTCCAGCTCACCCCACCCTAGTCCAGGTGGTCTCTGTGGAAGGAGACTCTCATAGTTTCTCTCAATCATGGGGTGCCATCCTCTGACCATAGGCCATCCTCCCCATCGCCATAGTGCCCTTGGCCCACCAGCTCAGCCCCTGCCCCTCACCTTCACACCAGCTTTCTGCCCACAGCCCTCCCTGTGCAGCATCCTGCCATGGGGGGTGGGGAACAAGAGTCCAGAAGGATCACTGGGCATCAGTGGGGTAGGCGATGAGGAGCAGGGGCCTGGGAACTCCCCTGTGATCACTTAAGAATGCCTTCTAGCCCTGGACAGTGTGGCTCAGCTGGTTGGAGCACTGTCCTGTATACCAATACGTGTCAGGTTCGACTCCCAGTCCGAGCACATATCCAGGTTGCGGGTTTGATCCCCAGGCAGGGAGCGTGTGGGAGACAACAGATAGATGTTTCTCAGATTCATGTTTCTCTCTTTCTCTTTCCCTTTTGTTTTCTCTCCCTCCACCACCGCCCCCCCCCCCTTTTCCTCTCTCTGGAATCAATTTAAAAAATAATAAAGAAAATAAAATTTTTAAAAAAGCTTTCTAGTGACTAGGGAAGAAGCCCGATGGCCCAGCAAAGCCTGGTGAATCACAGGGCCAGCTGGGACCCATTGAAGGGTCAACCCAGCCCCCAAGGCAGCTGGCAGGAGAGTCAGGCCTGAAAGGCAGAGCTGGGGAGGAGCCAAGGCCGATGGTGGGGGAGGAGGCGAGGACAACAAGCTAGCCCTGGTGCTGGAGCCACCAGCCCCAGCGTGGGAGGGCAGAGGGCTATGGACAGTGGCAGGCTGAGTCAGGGGACGCCAGAAGCCTGGGGGAATGGGTGCACAGGGCTGGCCACCAGAGCTGGGAGGCGGCGCAAAAGGGCAGGCCTGAGACAGAACTTTCTGGTTCTTTCAAATAACAGCCTAGGCGTGTCAGATGGGTGTGTAGCAGCCTATGGCTGCCACTGCGCTCTTCATGGCCTTGCCATGGTGCTTACAGGGCCTCAAAGCCCCCGGGGAGGGGGAGACACTTGTTTTGAACCCCAGGGTCTCTAGTGTCCCTGTGATTCTTGCCTGTCTCCCCCAGGGGCAGTGGCTAGCAGGGAAGAGGGAGCCCTAAGGATTCATGCCACAAGGTCCAATCACTACCTTCTGCAGGAGGAAGAACTCCACAGCCAGGGGAAAGCTGAGGACAAGGCCACAAATGCTCGGTTCAGATGAGGGAACCAAGGCTCAGAACAGTGAAGTGATTCCCCATGATCACAGAACTGGCAGGTTAATGGTGCCACCAGAATCTCCGAGGCCTTCAGGGTCCTAGATGTTTGTCTTCTATATTATGCCTGTCTGTCTCTGTCTCTGTCTCTGTCTCTCTCTCTCTCTCCTTGGTTGATTCCTGCATGTGCCATGACGGGGATCGACCCTGCAACCCTGCCATATGGGGATGATGCTCCAACCGAGCTAGCTGGCCAGGGCATATGCTGTGTTCTTTATGCCTCTTACGCCAAGTAAATGTCCCCCAGGACTGGTATTCCCCTCTTAAGTGGCAGAGATTGGGGCTTGCGAAGAGCTAAGAAGGAGGTCCCTGAAAGACCTGGATTAGGAACAAGCCCTGATAGAGTCTGGGCCCCTTAACAGGGCCACCACCTGCCCCTAGCATCCTCCAAGGGGCAGACCTTTAGGATCCCACAGAGAGGAAGCGCCCCCAGATTCAGGTCAGCAGACAGCCTCAGAGCCTCTGCTGGAAGGAAGAGCCGGCTTTTTAGGGCACCTGCACAGTTCAGGGATCAGATAAAGGACTGTCTTATCTCTTCTCTCTTATGACAATTGGGATAATCCAGAGAGAAGAAGGTGGCAGGGAGGGTGGGGAGGCAGTATTGAATTACAGGCCAGGTCTCTAAATGGGTTATTTTGAGGAAAGCTGTTCTCCATCTTCCCAGAGTAAATGGACCAGCACAGCAAGAATGTGTCAGGTCAGAAATAAGAAAGATGTCCCGGCCAGCAAGGGTGTGACACAGCAAACCAGGGCATTGGAAGTGGGGTCTTGTGCAGGTCCTGCACCTGAGCGTAGAGTGGCCTGAGGAGAGTGGAATGAAAGGAACAAGGGAGGACTAAAAACTGGGTGTGCTGAGTTTAAGAAACCGAGATAGTCACTGTTTCTGACAATGTTTTGTTTAGCCCTAGCCAGTCTGGCTCCATGGATGGAGCGCCGGCCTGCGGATTGAAGGTTCATGAGTTCTATTCCAGTCAAGGGCTTGTACCTCAGTTGCAGGCAACCAATAGATGTGTCTCTCTCACATCGATGTTTCTCTCTCTCTCTCTCTAAAAAATCAATGGAAAAATTTCCTCGTGTAAGGATTAACAGCAACAATAACAAAAATGTTTTGTTTATGTAAGAGTGAGAAAATACTCTTAAGTTGTTATATGTGTCTCTTCTTAATAGACTTTTAAAAGAGGAAGAAAGAAAAACTGGGGTCCCCTTTTGTGAGACAAGAGGCTCCTTCACCCTATAACCCTCTATCCATCCCCTTCAAAAATCCCCTTTTAGCCCTAGCCGGGGTTTGGCTCAGTAGATAAAGTGCCGGCCTATGGACTGAAGGGTCCCGGGTTCAATTCCGGTCAAGGGAACATGCCCAGGTTATGGGCTCAATCCCCCGTAGGGGGCATGCAGGAGGCAGCTGATAAATGATTCTCTCTCATCATTGATGTTTCTATCTCTCTCCCTCTCCCTTCCTCTCTGAAGTCAATAAAAATATATAAAATAAATTAGATTAAAAATTATTTTATTGACTTCAGAGAGGAAGGGAGAGGGAGAGATAGAAACATCAGTGATCAGAGAGAATAATTTATCAGTTCCCTCCTGCATGCCCCCTACTAGGGATCAAGCCCACAATCTGGGCATGTGCCCTTGACCGGAATCAAACCTGGGACCTTTCAGTCCACAGGCCAATGCTCTATCCACTGAGCCAAAATGTCTAGGGCAAATATATATATATATATATATTTTAGATCCCCTTTTAACTACACCAAGAGAACAGTGGCCTGTTTGCAGGAAGAGGGATGGGCTTATCTTGTCATTATTGCCCTCATCTCAGCACCCGGGACCATTTGATGTCCACCATCCAGATGGTGGCATATAAGTGAACAGGCTGAACACAGCAGGGGGCACTGTGGTCAGAAGCTCCACAGTGTCACCAGTGTCACCAGTACCCAGTTCTATAGCCTCCTCAGGGTGCTCCTCTGTGAAATGAGCTAAGTGGACCAGACGGTCCCTGACTCATTTCCATCTCTAACAGACTGGAATCCTGAAATTCCCCTGAGAAGCCAGGCTATTCAGTGCCTGCCCTGTACGTGGCCAGCCAGCCACTCCTCCCTCCTTCTTCAAAGCTGAGCCGGACAAACAGGTCCCTGTCCAGACTAAAGGGTGAACCAGGGAGAGCAAGGCCGGCCCTAGATGGGCCACGAGGATCCAGGGTTCCAGCCAGTGCAGAGGGCTGCTGACTCATGAGGACTCCCTCCGCACTCCCGCACTCCCTCTGACTCTTCTGGTTTCAGAGGAATTCACTAGTGGCTCTGCCTGCTGGGGACACAGGAGGTCACAGACCAATTCTCTGGGGCCTCGGCCACCAGCCATGCTCACCAGAGACTGGCACTGACCATTTCACCTCACCATGCCTCAGTTTCTCCAGCTGGAAAATGAGTTTAATATTATATTGAGTTTAATATTAACCCTCCAGAGAGCTGTAAAAATCAAATGAGAAAATACACATAGAACACGCAGAACATTGCCTGACCTCTGATAAACAAGAAATGTTGATTATTTTTAGTTATTATTTCATTAAATCCTCGCAAGAGGCCAACAGGGTAGATAATGTTATTTTCCCTATTTACAAATGAAGGAATAGAGGCTTAGAAGAATTAAGTCACTTGCCCAAGGTTACTTAGCTAGGGTATGAGGAAGTCAAGATTTGAGCTCCAAGACCAACTCCAGAGCCCATGCTCTTAGAGCCCCTGCTCAGAGCCCTCATTCAAACACCTTGTCTGTTCAAACTTCTCATCACTTCTCATAGCTTCTGATCCAAGACCCCCTAATGACAATGGAAGGCTTACAGAGAAAGTGGATTCCAGACCATTCAGCCCCTTCCATATCCCCCAGGACCCCAATCCTATGCAACCACCAGGAGGAAAAGAGGGTAGTCAGGGACAGAGATTCTTACTTGTAAGAGCTGAAATGAAACTCACTCAGCTAGGGTAAGCCCACCCCTCACTTTGCCAACCAGACAGCCATAGCCAGGGAGGCAGAGTGACCTGCTCTTTGTCACAAAGCTGGAGATGGGGTTGGGTGTAGAGGCCTGGGGACAGGAGAGGGAAAGTGTCCAGGCCATCAGGGAGAGGCTGAACTCAGCCACACTCACCTCTGAGCAATGCCAGACTGCACAGCCTCGGCCCAGGGCTGCCAGCACCGGCAGTTCTGAGCCTGCTCCCTGGCTGCTGCCCCACTCTCATGACACCCTGGCCACCTCCTCATTGAACTCAGCTGGGGATGAGGTTTGGGGCTGGCACTGGCCCAGGGAAAGGGGAAGTGGCCAGTATTTACTTTCATGGCTATGACTACAGGTGGGAGCTGGAGAAGAATGTAGAATTGAAAGGGAAGGAAGGGAAATATCTAGAGAGTGAGGATGATTCATGCCCAAAGACTAGGAGCCAGAAATCAGGTCATCTGGAGGGGCTCACAGTCTCCAGGGGCTAAAAAGGACTATTAAGGTTCCCCATTGGAAGCCAGAATTTTCCTAAAACACAGTGAGCATTCAACTCCTACTGGATACACTCCAGTGACAGGGAGCAAGACTGTTCTACTTGCAGGCAGCTTGAATCACTAGAACATTCTTCGTCACAATGCCTATTACCAAGACATTCAGACTCTGTCCTGTCCTTGCCATATTACAGATCTAAGTGCGCTCCCCTCTCTTATGACCCCGATCCCTCATCAGAAAGGAGCCGGCACCTCTCCTTTCTCCTGCAAGACCCCCAGACCCAGCCGGCACAACCGCAGAAGTGGGTGGGCTCAGATGCAGGACTTGCTGGCTGTCAAGGTTTTCAGGTGCAGCGTCAGGAAAGCATCTCCTTCCCCTGGAGTGTGGCCACCATACTCCTAGCCAGTTGAGGCCTAGGCCCAGACTCCCCTGGGGGCATCCGAAGGTTAAGGCTCTGGAATCTGCAGAGAGGCTGGTGCTACTGGGGTTACAGCAAGAGGGTGTGTGTGTGTTGGAAGGAGGGGTGGAAAGGAGCAGCTGACTGGTCCAGGCAGCGTGCCCTCCTCCCTGCCAGGAATGGATGCCCAGAGCCAGAGTGGAAAGAATAGCTCAGAGTGCACATCTCAGGAAACCCCGCCCAGCAGGCCTAGGAGGGCAGCCCCGGCCCACTGCAACCAGGACTCTTACTACAGTCTCTTTTCCTCCCTCTTCCTTTACCTAACCCAACTCCCCCACCCAAGAAAACACGTCACCCTCCTACCCCAGCATATAGCCACCAGGGCAGAGGAGGAGTAAAAAGATACACCCAGGAGTGTCTGGGCATGTCACCAGGCCTGACGCACACAGACCAATGGGCCCAGAATCCACTTATCCTCTGTCTGCCTGGCCCCTGGGATTAATAGGATGACGCTGAGTGGATCTAAAAACTGAAACATCAGAACTGGGTTGGACTTTAGAAATCATCTGGTCATTTGACAGACTAGGAAATCCCAGAGCCAAGAAAGTTCCTGTCCCAGCCCACGACAAGCCCTCTGGGTCATGGGTTTGGAACGTCATTCTCAGCCCTGCCCACTGTCTGAGAACTCAGAGAAACAGAAGGCCGCACACACACCCTGAGGCAGAGCCAGAACAGTCCACTCATTTCCCCAGTTCTCTGTGCCTCCTGCTCAGAAATAGATAAGACTGTCAGCCCATGACTTCCTTCCCAGTCCAGGTCTAACCAGGGCACTCTCTCCAGTCAGAGAGTGAGAGGGGCGGCTCCAGTCTCCAAGCTGCCCTGGAGAGCAGGGAGGACACAGGCATCCACAGCTCCCCCATCACCCTTCGCTGAGGGCAGAATTGTGTCATCAGTGTGGTAATCTCAAAGACCCCAGGCAAGTCAGTGGTCAGAGTGGCCTGGGAGTGCAGTTTAGGGAATGAGGAGGCCATTAAACAGGGAAAGAAGAGAATCACTTACAGTAAGCAGTAAGTGCTGTGTACTTACCACGCAACACTTGGGCACATGGGATACCCACAAGGCCCCTATGAGATGCATATTCTTTTTTTATTGATTTCAGAGAGGGAGAGAGAGAGAGAGAGAGAAGCATCAATGATGAGAGAGAATCACTGTCGGCTGCCTCAGGCACACCCCCTATTGGGGCTCGAGCCGGCAACCCAGCCATGTGCCCTGTCTGGGAATTGAACCATGACCTCCTGGTTCATAGGTCTATGCACTGAGCCACACCAGCTGGGTGAGATGCATATTCTTATTCCCACTCTACAGATGACAAAACTGAAATTAAGAGAAAAACAGATCTAAGGTCCCATAGCAGGTGGACAGCAGAGATGGGTTTGAGCCTAAATCTGATGTCTGATTTTACACCTGCCTAGAGCAGATGCCTCTGAGACACCCCACCAGTCACCTGTGTGATGAGGTCAGCACCCAAGGCCGGCTGAGGTAGAAAAGATCTTTGCTGTTGATACCAGTCCCCTCCCCCTTGTAGAAAGTCCATCCAGGCCAGGGCCCTGGGTTAGGAGGCAGGGAGCTGAGTTCTTGTCCTGGCCCAGGTCCTGTCTCCACTGTGTGAGTCAGGGTAGGCCACTTCACATCCCTGGGCTCAGTTTTCTCATCAGTGAATGAGCACACTGAACCAAAAGATCGAAGTCCATGCCAAGTCTAACAGTTTCTGATTCTGAATGAACTGCCCGAGCAAACCAGAACAGGAGACTTCAGGGCAGATTGACCTACTTCCTGAAGAATCTAGGCTGAGGTCACTATTCATGTTAACTGTTCTGGATGACCATCTACCGAGGCAAAGGCATGTGGCATGTTCTGGGTATGAAGGTGGCCAAAACTTCTCCTCCCCAACTGCCTCTGAACCCTACAGCCAGCATCTCCTAGGGCCTCACTCACCCCAGAACCTGAAGCGAAACAAGGTAGCACTAGAAAAGAAAGACTGAGGCAGAAAGCCAAGAAACCTGGGTTTAAGTTCTGACTATCACTAACTAGTTGTGGGAATCCAAGCAAATGACCTCCCCTACCCTCCTTTTCACCCAGATCAGCCCAGGTGGGGGAGAGGAGGAGGGACTTGTTATGGGGACCAGAGAGTGGAGAGCTAGAATCATCACCCAGGCCTTCCCTGGACTGCTCTAAAGAACACAGCCCAGGAGATGGGAATGGATGAGCTCTGAAAACAGATCAGTCTGAAAAGCAACCCATATCCCCTTTTGGAAATTCACAAGGCACAGTGGCATACCAGGCTGCTGAGAAGTCCTGCAGTGAGCAAACCTGTTCAACTTTTGTTTAACCCAGTGTTCCTTCAAACTTTCTCAAGCCCGAAACATTTTTATCAAAGCACACCTAATGAATAATATTCTATGCGTGCTGAGCAGGCCACCTTTGTTTTACAGATAGACCCAACCTTGAGAATGACTCATGCCCTAACTCCTCATATCTTTACTTTTTTCTTAATGTTTATTTATTGACTTTTTAAAAGTATTTTTTTATTGATTTCAGAGAGGAAGGGAGAAGGAGAAACATCATTGATGAGAGAGAATCATTGATTGGCTGCCTCCTGCACAATCCCCCACCGGGGATGGAGCCCATACCCTGGGCATGTGCCATGGCCTGGAATTGAACTGTGACCTCCTGGTTCATAGGTTGACACTCAACCACCGAGTCACACTGGCTGGGCTATTTATTGATTTTTGAGAAAAGAAGGGAGAGAGAAAGAGGGAGAGAAACATGGATTTGTTGTTCCACTTATTTATGAATTCAGGATCCCTGAATTGGGATCGAACCTGAAACCTTCTCATATCTTTTTTTAAAAATTGAAGTATAAATGACATATAACATTATATAAGTGTCAGGTATACAACATAATAATTCAATATTTATATATACTGCAAAATGGTCACAATAAGTCGTTATCATCCATCACCATACAAACTTACAAAATTTTATTTTTTGTGACAAGAACTTTTAAGATTTACTCAGCAACTTTCAAACATGCACCACAATATTACTGACTAACTCCTCATATCTTAAAACCTCGGCCCTTACATACAGCCTCTCTGAGCAGTCACATTAAGTACCAGGCATGCCCCCTCTCAGAGAGTCAGCTAGCTCAGTGCCAGGATGGGTCCTCTGTGGGGGTCCTTCCTCTCATCCCTCCCCCTCCCTCCAAGCTGCTATTATAATCTCCACAGCAGGATTTACTGCCAAGGCTGGGTGACATCTCCAACTAGCATAGAACCGGGAGGCTGGCATTCCCTGACATCACCTTAATGTAACAAGAAAAAATACAAATCATTACACACAAGAAGGACTCATTCTTATCTTCCTCCCTGCCCACTGTATTGAGTACCCTCTAGGTACCCAGCACTGTGGCCTGTGGACTTCTGGATATCATTTCTACTTCAAAAAAACAAACAAACACACACACACACACACACACACACACACACACACACAAACAAACACAACCAGGGTTTAGCTTAGAATCCCCGAGTCCTAGGGTTGGAAGATTCTGTTAAGGCCATCCCCTCCCAGGCGTTTCCAACAGAATACTCCAGAAAGCCCACATCATTTTGCTAGCGGAGGCCTTCCCAGAGAGCTGTATGAGCTTGAGCTTTCACTCCCTGGCCCTCCCTCTGAGGACACACAAGTGTGTGTCCCTTCTCTGGGGCCTCTGCTCTTTCTAAGGGCCCAGGGTGAAAAGTTGGGGGGATGGAAGTGCTCTGAGGTGGACAGCTTGCAGCTAAGGCCCCCATTCCCATGGGAGGAGACTAAGCTGAGGTGGCTATTACTCAGCCTGACATGAGGTTCTCCCCACACTTAAGGTGTAACCCATCATTACCTCTCTGAGGTGCCCATTTTTACAATGAGGCCCTGAGATCATGGCATAAGGAGACAGTATATCAGGGCCCTTGACACTATGAGGTCCCACCACTTTCTTCTGAGTTACAAACTGGGTCTCTGGGTCCTCATGACTGGAGAGACAGGGAGCGCAGGCATGTGAGAAGGAAGTATGGCTGCCTTTTAGTCCCAGACAAAGCGGCCCCAAGGAAGCACCTCGCTCCCCCTGCCACCACTGGCCAGGCCAAAGGCGCCAGCTTTGAAACCAAAGCTCACCAATGAGATGAATATTTCAGAGCCCCAGAGAACTGGACACCTGAGGGACCTTCCATGACACGTGTGTGGCTCTGACCCTGGTTCCCAGGCCTACCCCCACTTATCCCATGTCCAGGTCCCTCAGACAGAACCCCACAGCTAGAGGCCCCAGTGGGCTGAGTGGGGTAGAGACCCCCCAGGGACAAGAACTGATGCAGAAATCACAAGATCAGGGCCAAGCCTCCCAGCATTCTTCCTCTACTTGCCCTCCCACTGTCCCCTGGCTCCTTCCCCAGTCTCACTTGTTTACCCCTTTTCCATTTTCCTGCTTGCTTTTTACTCTGACCCAAAGAGGACAGGAGAACAATACTGTCCCTGTAGCTTTCTGAACAGCCTGAGGAAGTGGCCGGAAGCAGGCAAGGTGAGACAGAGCCACGGTGACAGAGGTGCCCACTTCCCCACCCACGGACAGGGGCTGCTCGCTATTTCCACCCTGTGGCTTCCCCCACTCACTAGGACTCTTTTACCTGTCTACACCTGGGCTGGCGCAGGGGCAACCTGCGGCCGGGTGGGTCCCGCGCCATCTCGTGCTCCCACCAGCTGAGGGCCATCAGAGCCCTCACTCCGCGCACAGCTGGCCACTCTGGGGATGGCACTGTGGACACGCCCTGTGACAGACACGCGCCAGAAAGAGGGGCACATGATACCCTCAAACCCTGGCCCGCCCGCCGGTGCCCACAACCAGCCGCTCGGCTCCCAAAGATAAACGGGTGGCACCCGCCTGCCCCAGGCGCAAGGGGAAAAGCGAAACTCCAACAGAGAGCGACGGATCCGCGTTCTGGCACCGGCTGCCGGGGCGGGAGCGGCCCGGCCCGCCGCGCACTCCGAGAAAGTTTGGGGGCCCCGGCCTAGCACCGCCCCAGCCCTGACAGTCCCCGCCGGCCCGCAGTCCCCAACTCCGGAGGGCCGCGGCCCCCTGACTTGCCTGGCAGATCCTGACGGTGCGTTCCCGGCCTCCAAGCGTCGCAAGTCTGGCACCACCCGCCCCGGCCTGGGCTGGGCTGGGCTCTGCGCCCCGCCCCGTCGCGTCGGCCCCTGGGGCGGGGTCTCTGGGCGCCGCCAGTGGGGCGCTGGGGTCCGCCCCGGTCCCGCCCACGCCCGGCCTGTGGCCGTGACGAATTCGCTAGTCCTGTATTTTCGAATTTAAAGGCAATACGTGATCACTGATGGAAACTTAAAAACACACAAATACAGGATGAAAGCACTTCATCCCACCCCCTCCCGACTCCCAGCGGGAAGTACTTGCTCTTGGTGCTTCTTTGCCTTTACGTATTTTACTTGTTTTTCTAGAGTGACGTCATATTGCATGATAAGTGTTGTTTATTGATTTTCTTTAATATTTTATCACAAGCATCTTCTTGTTACTAAATATTTTTCAAAAGCAACTTTTAACCCTGGCCGGTGTTGCTCAGTTGGTTGAACGGTGTCGCAGGCACCCAGAGGTCGCTGGTTCCATTCCCAGTCAGCGCACAAGCATGGGTTTCAGGGCTCCATCCCCAGTAGGGGGCGTGCAGGAGGCAGCCGATCAAGGTTTCTCTCTCATGGACGTTTCTTTCTCTCCCTTTCCTTTCCTCGCTCTTTAAAATCAATAAAAACAGATATATATATATATATATTTTTAAGTACACTTTTAATGCTTCAAAGTATTCTATCACATAGCTATGCTGACTTATTCTACAATTAACTACTGAACAATATTCAAATTGTTGCCCATTTTTTCATTATTAGATATAAGTTTGTGATCAACATCTTTGACAATTCTAAGCTTTTAAGCCGAATGCACTTTTTAGGTTTAAAACTTCAAACATTCAACTATAGAGGTGAAACTTAGAATCCATGGGGCCAAGACATTTCCTGCTTGAAATTGATTCAACCAGGAAAGCAGCTGCTAAGAGTCAGAGTCCTGAATTGAGATGTAAATTACTACTGTCAGTGCACACCCTTGGGCTGAGGGATTTGCGTCCCTCTCTCAACCCTCACAGCCACAAACGGAAGAGGCACTATCAGTTTGACCTTAGAGATGAGGAATGGGTTCTGGGAAGTTTAGAAACCCTGCCTGAGTTTACACAGTTCCCAAGTTCTGTTTTTTCCATTACACCAAGGCTGACGCTGCTGGTGGCTGCAGCTTTATTTAAGGTGCTTATCTCGTGTTAATAGCTACAGATCAACACTACCACAAAACGTCTTCACGGGCTGCTGACCCTTTTCCTTTTTGAATGCATGAGGGTTGACTTGACAAAACACATCTAGGAACGAATACAGCTAGATAGCCAAGACAACCTGAGCAATTCCTGCTTCCAGCCCCCTCACTAAGCACTTTTCCTGACATTATTATCCCCTGTAGCCAGTCCAGCTCCTTTAGAGAACAAGGCTTGGGAAGGAAGGGCCTGGGCTGGACTTACTGGAAGCTCATATGCATTCTCAGCATAAGTGAAAGCAACCTGTTTACTACTAAACATAGTAAGCAAAGTTGCCACTTAGATTGTATGTTTCAGGCTAATCAAAATAGAAATGTTTCTTAAATTACCTTCCCCCTCCACACACAGGCTGTATGTTTATTTGTATAGGTAGATATACCTTAACTAGGAGTTACTTTAGGGGATTGACAGGTGGACATCATGGTAAGCAAACCCCCAACCACTCTAACCTGTTACCAAACAAGGAACCTGCCCCCCGGGGCGGTTTGCTAGGGCCAGCCAGTACTGTGTGAATTGACTTGGTGTAGAAAAAATTTCACAAGCCCAGGTGACTATGAGGGTATGTTAATTAAAGCTGGGGACAGACCTAGCTGGTTTGGCTCAGTGGATAGAGCATCCGCCTGTGGACTGAAAGGTCCCAAGTTCGATTCCGGCCAAGGGCATATGCCTGGCTTGTGGGCTCGACCCCCAGCAGGGGGCGTGCAGGAGGCAGTCGATCAATAGCTCTTTCTCATCATTGATGTTTCTATCTCTCTTTCCCTCTCCCTTCCTCTCTGAAATCAATAAAATATATTTAAAAAATATATAAAAAATAAAGCTGGGGACAGTAAAACAGGAAGGGCTTAGGTTAGGTTAGAAGAAGCAACAGGAGAGCCTAGGCTGGATTGCCTTAGCTCTCTGGGAGTCAGAGAAAAGAGGGCCTCGAAGACAGGTTCAGGGGATTAGCCTGGGATGAGCTGCCACTGCCATGCTCCCCTGGTTGCAAGGCTCTTGAGGTCCCTTAGAGTTTAGTAAATGGGTGCCTGTGGGGGAAGAAGGGGAAGGTAATGACGTGGGTGTGCTCCCCAGAGCAAGAGCGAGCTGGGTTCTTTATCTTGAGGCTTTTATATCTCTTGCAGGTGGGCGTGTTAGGGGAGGCCTCGGGGGAGGGTTTCAGCAGAATATTCATCAGTTTTCCAGGTGTGTTCTTCCAGGGTCATGGTCTCTACTGATTGGTCAGTACCAGGGCAGGGTCGTTAGTCGTTAGTCGCTGTTGCTGGTCCTGGCATTGCCCACCTGGTTTTTCTGCTTTTCTGAGACTGGAGCTGAAATACAACTAAGGCCTAGATGTTATGTATCTGGCTGTAAATTGCTCAGCCAATTTTTTCAGCTCTTTGTCTGTTTCCCCATTCCATTTGTCCTGACTTACTAGTCTGTCTCAAACTATTATCAGTGGAAGTGGAGTTCTTGGGGTGCCATGAGGAAAATAATTTCCTGAGGCCCCCCACGGGATGATGGGGTTTCATGGAAAGCTTTATTAATGATGTAAAATTAAGGAGGTTCCCCTCCAAACTCCCATCTCTGTCCATCTTGCCATGGAGGAAGTCCAATCTTGTCTTCAGCAGGGCCAGAATTAAGGCCACTGCCCAGAATTTCTGTTCCATATTAAAGTCTAGTCCAGCATCTGACTAGCTTATACTTCCAGCTGCAGTCCATTGCGTGAGGGGTCCACATGGCCATGGACCATGCAGCTGCTTCAGGCCACAGGGCTCTGGAGAGAGAACATTCAAATACATGGAGCAACAGAGAAAAGGGGAGGGAACTCTTTGGGGATTTTTAATTTTCCAAGATTTTTTTTTTTTTTTAATATATTTTATTGATTTTTTACAGAGAGGAAGGGAGAGAGATAGAGAGCCAGAAACATCGATGAGAGAGAAACACCGATCAGCCGCCTCCTGCACATCCCCCACTGGGGATGTGCCCGCAACCCAGGTACATGCCCTTGACCGGAATCGAACCCGGGACCCCTCAGTCCGCAGGCCGACGCTCTATCCACTGAGCCAAACCGGTTTCGGCAATTTTCCAAGATTTTGTGTATTTCTGATGGGGTTCACCCGTTAGCCAATCCACTGTTTCCCAGGCCAAACTGTCAGGCAAGCACCTCCCCTTTGTCACTGACTTCACTGTGCATGTGCCCATCTCCCCCTTTGTTTGGTCCCTTCCCCAGTGATCTGCAGGGAATGGACCGGTGGTTCCCTGGGGAGCATGAAGCTGTAGCTTCCTGGGGAAGCTGCCAGATGACCATGCTTACAGTGTCTGATTCTCTCTTTGCTCTCTTCCTATTATGAATATCAATAACTAGCTAATTATTCTGATAATAAAACCCTTCAATCTAAGTTCAGTTCGTAGGGACAGAAGGCCTCATTTTAGGAAGTCACCAGCAAGAGTTCATGGAACAAGTACAGTTCTGCTCAATTTTATCCTCCCCCTGGATCACAGTGTGGAGCCCTAGGTGTACTGCAAGGCCTTGTAGAATCTGGCCAGACCTCTGATATCCCTGCATGCTCTCTACACTTTGGCACCCTTTCCAGAAAGCACACTCCACTTTCTAGAACTTCCAAAGTAGAGACATCTCCAAGGACATTGTTTTCCAGGCAGCAATCACATCTGCCCCGTGGGAAAGTGGAATGTGGGGACTCAAACAGACAAACCACACAAGCCTTGCTGCGGGCTCTTTCTCCTGAACCCATTTTCTGATCATGGTGTCAAGATTATAATCCTAAAAGAGCATCTGAGGCACCAGGCCCAGAGTGAGGGTTTACAATAAGCATTCAATAAGTGATTTCCTTCTCCTGACCCCTTTTAGCTCCTGTGTCAAGATAAGAAGCATCCAAACCTGTAGAGAATTTTTATGAGTTGATTTGAGACAAACTGACAATTGCTGGGAAGCAAAATCTCAAGGGATTGAGAAAATGCTCCAGAGAATGCAGTTTTGCAGCTTATTTTATACATTAGAATCAAAGGAGATGTAGAGAGGTTACATGAAATCTGTTGATGGTACATTAAGGGGGCAGGAGAAAGCAAAGTGGGGAAAACTCTGGGACTGGATAAAAAGTGAAACAGAGACACGTACTTCTTTTACAGTAGTGGGTATAGGATAGTTAACAATGATCACCTACAGCACATAGAGATGGTGTGCAGAGAACAAGATAACATGAGGGGTTCTGTGGTCTCATACTCTGCTGCGAGACTGTGCCCTGAGGGATCTGAAAAAGATTACTCTGACCATCCAAAGGTGTGTTATCATAGATGCAAAAAGACAACAGTCAGCTCAGTTAAGGCAAAAACTGATCTTTGGTCAAAGAAACTATAGACCCAGGACACGACAGTCCTCCATGACTCACTTTTTCTGCTGTTGTGCATCCATGTATTCAACTAAACATTTGTTTACTTAATACAGACCCATGACTCAGAGTCAGAAGTTTCCTCAGAGCAAGGGCAGTGAGAGATCAGATTTGGGGGCTAGAGATCCCTCCATGATTCACTTTTATTTATTTATTTATTTATTTATTTATTTATTTATTTATTTATTTATTTATTTTTAAAATATATTTTATTGATTTTTTACAGAGAGGAAGGGAGAGGGATAGAGAGTCAGAAACATCGAAGAGAAACATTGATCAGCTGCCTCCTGCACACCCCCCACTGGGGATGTGCCCAACCAAGGTACATGCCCTTGACTGGAATTGAACCCGGGACCCCCCAGTCCGCAGGCCAACGCTCTATCCACTAAGCCAAACCAGCAAGGGCTCACTTTTATTTTTTAAAAATATTTTTTTTATTGATTTCAGAGAAGAAGGGAGAGAGAAAGATAGAAACATCAATGATGAGAATCATTGATCAGCCGCCTCCTGTACACCCCCTACTCTAAATCTAGACCACAACCCAGGCATATGCCTTGACCTCATGGTAATGCTTAACCACTGAGCCATGCTGGCAGGCCCTCCATGACTCACTTCCATTTAGGAACTATGGATGAAAGGGGCCACATGCTGACCTGACAAGCTCAAGGGAGGCCTGCATGGCGGTCTTGCAAACTCGGAGACCTAAAGTAACCACAAAGGATGGTCTGAAATTAAATTTTAACTAAAAGCAGTTATGGTGGGCAGTTACGTCCTAGGCCAGTATCTTCACTGACAAGATCAACCTTTACCTTAACTGAGCCTATCTGTCTTTTTGCATCTATGATAACATACCCTTGAAATGTCTGGGTAACTTGTGACTTCCCTTTATCTGGAGCCTCTGGGGCACAACCAAATGTGCTGGGTCCCAGGACAGATACCACAAATTCCTTCATCATCATGTTAATTGTTCCTGCTCCCACCTAAGTATGTGTCCATCATTTTACTTTTTATCCAATCCCAGGGGTTTCCCTGCTTTGCTTAGCCCTCTCCTTAATCTATCACCAATGAATTTCATGTAACCCACCTATGTTCCTCCTTTGATTGCAATGTATAAATACGGAAGTAACCCCGCCATTCTCTGGAGCATTATCTCAATCCGTTGAGGTTCTGCTTCCTGGCATATGTCTACAGTTTGGCTCAAATAAACTCACAAAAATTCTTTACAGGTTTCGATGGTTTTTTTTATGTTAACAGAACTTTTATGTTCAAACCAACCTCTGTGGTTACTTCCGGTCTCTTGAGTTTGTAGAGTCCTCCATGCAGGCGTCTTCTGAGTTTGTCAGGTTTAGTATGTGGCCCCTTTTTCATCCACAAGGGAGCAGCACTTGAAGCGAAGGGCTTAGGTCCCATTGTCCCAGCAATCTAAGACTGGGCAGGTGGAGTGAAGTGGGAATGGTGAGAAACAGAACTAGGCAAGAGGCAGGGGGCCAGGAATTGAGATTTTTACCCAGAGAGCAATGGGGAGCCATGAAACTGGCAATAGCTATTTGGAGGGAAGTTGGAAGGGTAGGAGAGGTGTGGTAGTGCCCCTGGGGCATAGTCACCAACTTCTGAGAATAAGGACGAGGACAGGCATGTCGATGTAAGAAACAGCCAGCTCTATAGAGAATTTTCATAGGAGTTTATTTGAGCCAAACTGACTAATATGCCAGGAAACAAGGTCTCAGATGCTCCAGAGAGTAAGTTTGTAGCTTCTTTTATGCATTTGAGATTAAGGAAGGGAAGATTGGAGAAACCAGGTAGGGACTGGGGATTGGATTGCAGGATTGTTAACGCGATTATGTGTTCCCGTTAATACACCCTTTGAGGAATATTACTTCTGGTATTTCAAAGGTGTGTTAACCTTTGCACAAACCAATGGCCAGGCTGGCTTAAAACTCTTCAAGAAGTTCTAGGTCTGTGTCATGACACCAACCATGACCTGCCCAGTTAGGAATTTAATTAGCTCACCCTGTGAGGTTACTTTCCATTTGCCTTTTTTTTTAATCCACAACCAATTAAATTTGAACTCAAACAAATAATTTTTTGTATAAGTATTCTTCCATTGTCCCATACAGCATTGGGGACGTATCCATTGCTTATCTGAAGTTTAGATTTAACTGGATATCTTGTATTTTTCTGGCAACCCTGCCCTAGGAGGAAAGTCAAGTCAGTGGCAGCAGGAAAGGGGCTGGAGAAATGAAAGGGATCAAGCTGATGTTTATTTTAGGGAAGGAGTAGCCAAAGTTTAGTGATTGATGAGAGGAAGGGTGGGCCCCTGGAGTGGTTCCCAAGAGCCCGGGCGGAACTCCAGGGAGTGGGTGAGAAACCCTAACTGGATTGGTGGATCCAAAGAACTTTCTCGGCAGCCAGGTCCCCTGCAGCCCAGCCTCCAGGCTCCACTAATCGGCCTACACGCTCCTCCTGCAGGTGCCTGATACAAGAGCTTACGGTTACTCCACCCAGAGGTGGAGTTGCTTAGACAAATGCCCTAACTTCCTCAAAGAAGTTGCCTTTTCCAGAGTACTTTGTATTTACTGAATGAGGCATTTAACCCAGCCCGGGGTAAATATGGCTCTTTCTCCCACTGGAGGGCAAAGACAAAGTCTCATTCATCTCTAGGCCTCGGCACAGCCCTGCCCCATCATCTGTTGAATTGAGAGAACTCAAATACTCTAAATTAGGGTCAGCACAAGGCTCTCAGACAGAATGACAGATACATTAGGGGAGGAGGGGAGGACAGTTAGAGCTTTTCCCCCTAAAAATTAGCCTTACTATATGTAAACATTAGTTAGCACTTTCATAAACAAACTAGAGGCCCAGTGCACGAAATTTGTGCACAGGTAGGGTCCTTAGGCCTGGCTGGCGATCAGGGCCTTCTGGCTGCCGCCAGCTGGGGCCGCCCTTCGTTCCGCACTGCCCCCTGGTGGTCAGTGCATGTCATAGCGAGCAATTGAACTCCCGGTGGAACTCCCAAGAGAACACTTTGCATATTAGGCTTTTATATATATAGACTAGAGGCCCGGTGCACAAAAATTTGTGCACTCGGGGGGCAGAGGGGGTCCCTCAGCCCGGCCTGTGCCCTCTCGCAATCTGGGACCCCTCGGGAGATAACGACCTGCTAGCTTAGGCCTGCTCCCGGGTGGCAGAGGGCAGGCCCAATCCCTAGGTGCAGCCCCTGGTCGGGCTCAGAGCAGGGCCGATTAGGGAGTTGGGGCGCCGCCCCCTGTCATGCACAGAGCAGGGCGGATTGGGAGGTTGCGGCGCCACCCCCTGTCACGCACAGAGCAGGGCCCATCAGGGGGGTTGGGGCTCCGTACCCTGTCACGCACAGAGCAGGGTCCATCAGGGGGTTGGGGAGCTCCCCCCTGTCACCCACAGAGCAGGGCCCATCAGGGGGTTGAGGAGCTCTCCCCTGTCACTCACAGAGTAGGGCCGATAGGGGAGTTGGGGCACCGCCCCCTGTCACACACAGAGCAGGGCGGATCAGGGGGTTGGGGCACCGCCCTCTATCACCCACAGAGCAGGGCCGATCAGGGGGTTGGGGCACTGCCCCCTGTCACACACAGAGCAGGGCCAATCAGGGGGTTGGGGCGCCGCACCCTGTCACACACAGAGCCGCAGGGTGATCAGGGGATTGGGGAGCTCCCCTATCAGGCACAGAGCAGGGCTGATCAGGGGGTTGGGGCGCCTTCCCCTGTCACGAACAGAGCAGGGCAGATAGGGAGGTTGTGGCCCCGCCCCCTGTCACACACAGAGCCGCAGGGCAATCAGGGGGTTTGGGCGCTGCCCCCTGTCACGCTGATCCTGGTGCCAGGAGGCCTCTCGGCTCCACTGATCCCGGTGCTGGGAGGCATATTACCCTTTTACTATATAGGATAGAGGCCTGGTGCATGGGTGGGGCCGGCTGGATTGCCCTGAAGGGTGTCCTGGATCAGGGTGGGAGTCCCCACTGGGGTGCCTGGCCAGTCTGGGTGAGGGGCTGAGGGCTGTTTTCAGGCTGGTGGGTGACTGAAGCTCCCAACCACTCCTTTGTTTCTTTTTTTTTTATTCTGAGACAGCTTTAGCTTTGAGGCTTGGCGCCAGCTCTTAGGCCTCCACTGCTGAAAGCAGGTTTCTGGCCTTTGTTTACCTTCTGTATTTGAAACAATGTTGTGATCCTGCTGGCTGAAGCCTGGCGGACTAAAGCAGGTTTCTTGGGTTTTGTTTAGCTTCTATATTTGTAACATAGTTGCTTAGAGTTGCAGGTCAGAGGCCGGCAGGCAGCGGCAGGCGGGGAATGTTGGAGTCCTCCGTCACTGAAGCAAGCAAGCCTCATGTTCGCTTTAAGCTGCCTGGCTGCCGGCCGCCATCTTGGCTGGCAGTTAATTTGCATATTGCCCTGATTAGCCAATGGGAAGGGTAGTGGTCGTACGCTATTTACCATGTTTCTCTTTTATTAGATAGGATAGATAGAGAGTGGAAAGAATGGTGGGTTTGGATGTCCCAGTCAGGAGGCTTTGTCACTGAATAACCATGAGGTCCATCTCTTTATCTATATAGTCAGTGCTTCATAATGATGTTTCGGTCAAGGACAGACCACATATGCAGTGGTCCCATACGATTATAATGAGGCTGAAAATTTCCTATTGCCTAATGATAGCGTAGCTTTCTAACATTGTAGCGCAATGCATTACTCATGTGTTTGTGGTGGTGCTGGCGTAAACAAATGTATTATGCTGCCAATTGTATAAACATGTAGCACATACACTTCTGTACAGTACGTAATACTTGATAATGATGATAAATGCCTATACTATACTTTTTATCATTATTTGAGAGTGTTCTGTAAAACAGTATGTGGTTGTACACTGGCAGCAGCTTCCTCCATTACTTGCTTACCAAGTATCTTGATTGCCTCATTTTCTCTTGTACTTGATTTAATCTCCTGTTGTTTTGTACAATAACGTGTCATACAGGTTTGTAGCCCAGGAGCAATGGACTATACCATATAGGCTAGGTGTGTAGCCGGCCATACCATCTATACTTGTGTACGTGCACTCTGTGACATTCTCACAATGACAAAATCACCCAACACATTTCTCAAAGCGTATCCCTGGCGTTAATCAGCAATTGACTATATATGTGTCTAAGCATACTGCTCTTTCTTACCTTCTGTGACTTTTGAAACCTCAGATGAAATCACCTATATGAAAGCCTTGAAAAATGAAGGGACATTAGTGACTCTACCCAATAGACAGAACTACAAGTGGGTTGGGCAAGAGCTCCTCCTACCCGAGAGAGAAAGTGCTGCTGCCATTTGCGGAAAGCTGGGCCAGGAACCAGCCTGAGGGCCACAGAGCTGCAACCAGGACTCAGGGTGATGCTTTCCAATCTTCCCTGACCATCAGAACACCCAGAGGGCTTTTGAAAGTATTTGCTAAGGGATTCTTTTTTTAGATCTATGTATTGGAATCTTCCCGGAAGGCTGAAACAAATTCTCCTGGGTGAATCTGATTATCAGCCAATTTTGGTGCTCTAGAGACCTGGGCTCTGTTGAAATCGCTTTAGTGTCTGTGTGCCATTTGGGATTATTACTACCTTCTCTGAGCCCTGGTAGCCTTATCTGCCAAAGGGAACAATATAGGGTGGTAAGGATTAAAAACAATAGTTTTCAAGAGCTTGGGACATAGCAAACACTGTTAATTATTATTATTGTTGGTGAGATAGAGGCCTAGTGATTCAGTGTTTAACACAACCTGAGTTTGGCCAGTGGTGTGATTGCATTTGGAAGACTAAACAGGGCCTGGATGATGAATTTGCTATAGCTCAGGAGGCCCAGGTTCCAGCTGTGTGCCCTCACACCCTGCCTGCTACACCATGGACCTTGGCCTCCTAGGTCATCCTGACCTGCTGGGGATTCCCAGCATTTGCAGCCCCCTCCTGGACAAGAAGCTCTTCATCATATTTCACTTGCATTTGTCTAAGCAACTCCACTCTCCAAAAAACCCAGCAGCCATTTTATTTCCTTTTATTTTATTCTCAGCCCAAGATAGTAGCTACCCTAGAACCTTTCCTTACCACCAACTGCACCCCCTCCATAATCTCAATTTCAAGCACCCTTCACTATGACCACCATCTCCCTCTCCAGCGCTGACCCTGATTCCAACAACTCCACGTTGATCCACATCAAGATTGACAATCTAGCTTGGTCCACATGGCTCAGTGGTTGAGCATCAACCAATGAACCAGGAGGTCAAGGTCGATTCTCAGTCAGGGCACAAGCCAGGGTTGCAGGCTCGCTGTAGTACTTTCAACAATAAAGATAAATTTTTTTTAAAAAAAAGATTGACAATCTATGCATCTTATCTGCTGTTCCTTGTCCCTTCCAGCCTCACGTCCCTTCTTAACCAGCTTAGATCCATTATTACAATCACTCCTCACTCCTTTGCCTCTCTCTGCCTGTGGTACTCAGCAGGCAAAACCCCAGTTCTGCACCAACACAGCTGAAAGGGAGGAGAAAAACATGCAGGTGCTGACTGATCTCACCTCCAGCTCACGAAGACTTAGGTTTTTCTGGTTCGTTCACATTAACATTCCCATCCTAGGTAATTACTCTGCCCTTTGTCCAATCTCTTCAAAACTCCAACACCTTCTTGGCAGTCTCACTCTCAACCTTGACCTTGCTTTCCTATGTCACTGAGCAAAGAAAAGCAATCAGAGAACTGCCACCTGTATCTCCATTTGGTTATCAAATAGGTGACTGTTTCTCAACCTGTAATGTGCAAACAAATCACATGGCGATCTTGTTAAAGGCAGATTCTGCTTTCATAGGGTGGGGTGGAGCTCAGAGTCTGCGTTGCTTAGGAGCTCCAGGTAATGCTGCTACTGCTGCTGTGTGGACTATACTCTGAGTGGTAAGGTCAAGGCATCTCACCACTTCTAGTCCACCTCACTATCCCCACCCTCGTCTGAATGAGGATTCCAGCAGCTTCCTCCATCTCCCTCTGAGAGCCCTCCTGTGCAGGTTCAGAAGGATCTCCAGTCTGTGAGTGCTGTTGTTGAGACAGGCTAGTAAGCCAGGACAAACAAGAATAGGGAAACTGAGACAGATAGTTAAACAGCCAAGCAGTTTACAGCCATCTAGTAAATTGCAAAATCCTCATCTTCTGTAATCAAGGATACGTAAGAGTACATTTACACTTCTCCCCAACCAGAGCGTATATAGCTTAAATCCCCCTACTCAGGAAGACAGATAACAGAAATCCAATTAGTGCCATTTGCCAACCATACCCAAGCACAGGTGAAGTAAGGGAATAGACCTCATGAATATTCTATTGATCCTCCCCTAAGGCCTCCCCTAAAACTCCCAGCCTTTAAAACTCCTCACACCCCAAGCCCCACAAGGCCCCAGCATGTGTTCTTCCGACAGGAGCGTGCTGGCCTCTTTCCCTCCCTCCTCTTCTTCCCCCACAGGCATGCGTATTCTAAACTGGAAGGGAGCCCACAAGGCTTGCAACCAGGGAGCAAGGGGCAGCGGCAGTTCATCCTGGGCTAACCCCGACACTGTCCCCAAAGCCTCCTTTTCTCTGACTTCTTAGCCAAAGCAGCCCACCCAGCCTAGGCTCATTTCTCTACCCAGTCCCTCTCCTGTTGATTCTTCTATCCTAGGCTCTTCCTGTCCCTGCCCCCCACCCCCTGCCCATTTTTATTTTTTTTTATAATTCTCACCCGAGGATATTTTTTCCATTGATTTTTAGAGAGAGTGGAAGGGAGAGACAGAGAAAGGGAGGGAGAGAGAGAAAGACATGGATGTGAGAGACACAACAATTGGTTGCCTGCCCCGGACCTGAGCCGGGGATCAAACCTGGAAGCCAGGTAACTGCCCCTTGACTAGGAATTGAACCCTTGATCCTTCAGTGTGCAGGGCAACACTCTAACACTGAGAAACACTGGCCAGGGCTCACTGTCCCCTTTAATAAATGTCCTCCTGGATTCATGCTGTAAAATCTTTCCTGCACAAAGTCAAGAACCCACACAATACTGGCTGGCCCTAGGCAGGCCTGCTCAGGACCAGGTCTCCTTTCTGGTAACAATGTGACACATTTTCCACCCCCCTCTTTTTCTCTAATTAGAAATTCAAAAGAGGGGTGAGAGTGGAATGGAGGGGGTCAATGGGGGGAAAAGGAGACATATGTAATACGTTCAACAATAAAGAATTATAAAAAAAAGAAAAATATTTTTAAAAATACAAGGAAGAAAACCCCCAAAAGATTCATCATACATGATAAAGTTGTCAAGAAATTCTGTTAGCCACATAATTTCAATTTTCCAGTAGCCACATTTAAAAAGTAAAAAGAAGCAGGTAAAAATAATTTTAATATATTTATTTAATCCAACAAGATATTATTTCAACATTTTAATCAGTATAAAATTATTACTGGGATTTTTTTATGCGAGGTCTTTATTTTATTTTTTATAATCTTTTTAAAAAATATATTTTTATTGATTTCAGAGAAGGGAGAGGAAGAGAGAGATAGAAACATCAATGATGAGAGAGAATCATGGATTGGCTACCTCCTGCATGCCCCACACAGGGACCGAGCCCTCATCCTGGGCATGTGCCCTTGACCAGAACTGAACCCAGGACCCATCAGTCCGCAGGCCCACACTCTATCCACTGAGCCAAACCAGCTAGGGCAGGAGGTCTTTATTTTATTTTTAATATTGTTTATTGATTTTGTGTGTGTGTGTGTGTGTGAGAGAGAGGTATTATTTGCTGCTCCACTTATTTATGCATTCACTGGTTGATTCTTGCATGTGCCCTGACTGGAGATTGAACCTGCAACTTTCAGGTATCAGGACAACACTCTGACCAAATGAGCTACTCCACCAAGGCCTCTTTAAAATGTGGTATGTAGTTTACGTTTACAGCACATCTCTATTTGGATGTTGGGTTTTCATCAGAAATATTGAATGTTTATTTAGATATTATAAAATGCACAGTTGAAAAAGTAGATTCATATACCCAGGTTCTTTATGTGAATTAAAAACATATTTGAGGTTGCGGCCGTGATGCGAGGGCTGGTCCTGGCCTGGCCCCGGGATGGTGATGTTCCGCAGCCTGGTGGCCTCAGCTCAGCAGCGACAGCCCCTGGGGGGGGGGGGGGGCACTTAAAAAAAACACAAAGAAACAAACATATTTGAGTGTTTTCCAGTAACTGAAACAATTTTCCATTTTTATATTTAAACTAGGGGCCTAGTGCACGAAATTCGTGCACTGGGTGTGTGTGGTGGGGGAGTGTCCCTCAGCCCAGCCTGCCCCCTCTCACATACTTGGAGCCCTCAGGCGTTGACCCCCATCACCCTCCGATCACCTGATCGGGCCCTTGCCCAGGCCTGACGCTTCCGCCAGAGGTGTCAGGCTTGGACAGGGGACCCCCATCTCCCCCCCCCCCCATCACTGGCTCTGACCCCTGCCCAGGCCTGAGGCCTCTGGCCCAGGAATCATGCCTGGGCAGGGGACCCCCATCTCCCTCTGATCGCTTGCTCCACCCCCCGCCCAAGCCTGACGCCTCTGACCCAGGCTTCAGGCCTGGGCAAGGGGACCATCATATCCCCCCAATCCCCGGCTCCGCTCCCCACCCAGGCCTGATGCCTCGGCCAGAGGAGTTGACCCTCATCACCCTCCGATCACCAATCACCGGTTCGGCCCCTTGACCAGGCCTGAGGCCTCCGGCAGAGGTGTCAGGCCTGGGCAGGGGACCCCCAGCTCCCCGCAGTTACAGGCTCCGCCCCTGCCCAGGCCTAGCGCCTCTGGCAGAGGCGTCCGGCCCGGGCAGCAGGGACCCGCAGCTGCAGCGGCCCCACGATCGTGGGCTCCGCTTTAGGCCCAGGCAAGGGACCCCTAGCTCCCAGGACTGCCAGCTTTGACCGTGCCCAGCTCCCATCGCTGGCTCCACCCCTACTTCCTGCTATCACTGGCCAGGCTGGCAAAGGCGCCTGATTCTCCGATCGTGGCTGGGGGGCAGGGCAAAGGCGGCCCTGGGGCAAAGGCCGCCTTTGCCCTGCCCCCCACCTCTTAGCTCCCCCCTGGGTTTCTGATCACTGTCAGTGGCAGGGGGCTTCTTCCTGCTTTCCCTTTCGCCTTCCTGCATTGTGCCTACATATGCAAATTAGCCGCCATCTTTGTTGGCAGTTAACTGCCATCTTAGTTGACAGTTAATTTGCATATAGCCCTGATTAGCCAATGAAAAGGGTAGCGCCGTAAGCCAATTACCATTTTTCTCTTTTATTAGTGTAGATATAAATTAATTAAAATTAAATAATTTAAAATTCAATTTCTCAGATGTACTGTACTAGCTATATTTCAAGCCTATTCAATAGCCACATATGGCTACTGACTACCATATTGGACAGTACAGACCCATTGCAGTTATCATTCTGGGGAAGACTATAGCAGTGAGAGCGTATGTCATAATTTACCTCAGATCCACCCCCCAGATGCCTGCCCTGGGGCCTGCACTCAGTACTTTTTACTGAAATGAATTTATTTTCAAGTTAAAAATTGTTTCTATGAAGACAATCAGTTCCCAAACATGACCACTAGGGAGCAGGATCTGGCTAGCTAGCATCACTTGACAAGAAAAAGGGGAACGCTAACAGTTTTCTAGATAGCTGGAGGATCCTTCAGTGCCGTGTTTTTTATACTGCTGGTCATGACCCATTCCTAAAATCAACTAAGTGGTTTATAAGAATTGTTACAAAAATAGAAAAATACAAGCACTTACAGTCAACCCCAGCCCCCACCCCATCCTCAGTTTCTGCATCTCTAATTCAACCAACTGCTGATCAAAAATATTCAGGGGGGAAAAATGTGAATGTTGTTGCTGATGTGTACTGTCATTATTCTCTAAGCGATACAGTATAATAGCTATTTACATAGCATTTATATTGTATTAGGTTTCAAGTAAACTAGAGGTGATTAAAGTGTATGGGAGGATTGTGTAAGTTATATGCAAACACCATGCCATTTTATTTATTTATTTATTTATTTATGTGTGTGTGTGTGTGTGTGTGTGTGTGTGTGTGGGTGTGCATGTGTGTACACGGTGGGTAAAAGTTCGTTTTAGTTGTCTATATGGAAAATGATACAATAATAAATAATAATAATACAAGAATAAACTCTGCATTCCATGTATGCAACAACTATAAGCCCACCCTGTGTATGGTGTGTGTGTGTGTCTCTGTGTGCGTAGTGGCAGGCATGCTGTGACTATTTCCCGGAAGGTGAAAGAGCGTGGGGTGTTCTGGAAACTTCCAGTGTGGCTGGAAACTGGTGAGCACTGGGGTGTGGCCTAAGAGGAGACTGGGGAGGTGGGTGGAGGCCAGGTCTGTAGGACTTTAGGGTCATAAGGATTTTGGATTTTATCCTATAGGGAATCCATTGACTGGGCTTGAGCAGGGGAAGGTCATGATTTGGGTCATGTTTTAAGAAAATCCCCCAGCTCTGGCTGGCGGATGGGTTGGGGAGTAGAGCATGAGAGCAGGGAGGTCATCTCAGAGCTGCCCCAGTTATCAGGAGAAAGGTGATGGCTGAAGAGTCAGTACACCCCTGCCCACTGCCATCCCAGCCCACACGTCGTCTTTAGCCTCGCCTGGCGGGCTCTCTTCCATTTGGCCCCCATGTCCATCTTCACCCTTCACTGTGCGTGGAGCTGGCCAGTGCGGACACATCAATGGGCTGGCTCTTCGTCGGTGGAGAGCCTCACAGAAGAAGGAAGGAGGCAAGGAGTCCCTGAGGTCAGGTTATTTGGTCTTCTTCTCTGAAGGGTCACCAAGGCCTGGCTCATCCCTCAACCAAAGGGGACAGCTCTAGTCAGATGGCCCTGCCCATACAGCTCTGTCCCTCAGGTTCCATACCTGCTCCTCCCTTCACCTGTCATGCCTGGAGGTGGAGACAGAGCCCCGCTGTCAGCCCTGGGAACTGCACTGCCATAGCCTTGGGGAGTAGTCCTTTCATAAAGCTGTCTTCCAGTTACCAGTTTGAGGGTGTTATCTGTTTCCTGGCAGGCTCGCTACCCTGGTTGGCAACACAGTATCAGCAGAAAGAGCCTGTACTGTGGGGTCAGATAAGACCAGGACTGAATTCTGGCTCTGTCCCTCATTAGCCCTGTGATGAGGCATGTCATTCAGCCTCCTTGAGCTCCAATTGTTCATCTCTAACATGAGGACACTATTACCTTCCTTATAGGGTCGTTAGGATGATGAAATACTACTTGTAAGGGCTTGGTGCAGGCTCAGGGCACAGTAAACCTTCATACATGTTTGTTCCGTTGTTCTTCCTTCCCTGCAACGGGCAAACACTTATTACCCTGCATGGCTCAAACGGAGTGCTAGGCACTGGGGTAGGGAGACCCAGAAGCACAGGGCACTGTTTCTGCCTACAGGAAAGACACAGTCCTGCAAAGGAGATACAACCCCCCACCCCCACCTCTAGGATTCCCCCATCATTCAAAGTGGAAAGGAGTGAGGGCTACTTTTCAAGCCACTTATTTCTTTTTGACTACTATGTGGTAGGCATTTTTCCAGGGTCTGGAGATGGAGTAGTGACCAGAATTGCAAAGAGTTGTGGTAATCAGAAAGGGGTTGAGCCCTGGCCAGGTAGCTCAGTGGTTTAGAGTGTCGTCCCAATATGCCAAGGTTGGGGGTTTGATTCCTGGTCAGGGCACATACAATAATCAACCAATGACTGCATAAATAAGTGGAACAACAGATCAATGTTTCTCTCTCTCTCTCTCTCCCTCCCTTCCTCATTCTCTAAAAACAATAAAGCTTTTTAAACTTAAAAAAAGGAAAAGGGTTGTTAAGGAGCTGTACCAAAGGTCGGGCATATCAGTCTTCCTGGGGACTGAACTCCCTGCCCTTTCCTCCCCTGGAAGAGCCTGCAGAACTCCCCAGACTGAGAGTCTTAATGAGTTACAGTTACTCCTGGGAGTGATTTAGAGCGCCTCAGGTGTGCTGGGGCTAAAGGTACCTTGAGAAGTGTGCCTTAAGGACTCCCCAAGGCGTGGTGGGGCAGGTGTAGGGGGGGCAAAAAACCCTAGGACTCTGACCAGTGCAGGTTGACTGAAGCGGGTGGGGCACGTGATGGCAGTGGGAGCATAAAACACTAGAAAACTGGACTGAGATCCTATTAAAAGTCAAGCAATGTGAATTTAATTGTGTAGACACTGGCTTTGAGCAAGGGGAAGACTTGATTCAATCCTGGGCTTCCAGAGGCTTTGACAATTATGTAATAAGGTGGATGGGAGCTGGAGGTGCCTGCAATGAACCAATTAGGGTGATGGCACTAGGAAGGGAAGGATCACACCCTTGGCATGCACTCATAATATATCTATCAGAGTACCCACAAGGCCAGAAAAATGATACAAAATGCAATAACATCAGTGAACATTTAATAAGTAACTGTGATGATTTGGGCACAGCATCCTTTACTTGAGTAACCATAGTTAATCGTCAAAATAGCTTCCTGCAGATTACCAGTCCCTTTACAGAGAGACGGAGGCTCTCCTACCTGCCCCACCACGGAGACAACCAGGAAGAAGATGGGCATTTAGATTTGGAACTCAAGAAGGAAGTTAGGCCCAGCCAGTGTGGCTCAGTGATTGAGCTTTGACCCATGAACCAGGAGTTGATGGTTTAATTCCTGGTTTTGGGCTCGATCCCCAGTAGAGAGCATAAAGGAGGCAACCTATCTAAATTTTATGATTCTCTCTCATCACTGATGTTTCTATCTCTCTCTTGTCCTCTTTCTATAAAATCAATAAAAACATATTTTTTTAAAAAGGGAAGTTGGGATGGACATTTCTCCCTGGGAGTAATGAGTTGTATTTCAAGTGATAGCTGAAGTCAGGAGAAGCAGTGAATGAAACTGAGAAGAAGAAGAGGCCAAGTACTGACCTCTGGGGAAACCAGACACATGAGTGACAGCATCAGCCGGGGAAGCTTGTAAGGGACGTGAGAGGAGAACCAGAAGAGACTGTGACAGGGAAGGTGAAGAAAGAAAGCTCTGCCCAAAGGTTAAGTGACAGAAACTGAACAGTGACAAACAGGTTTGAAGTTCAAGGGGTCAGAGCCAAATTAGGATGGAATGGTGGGGCAGAAGCTCAGTTGAGTGGCCTGAGCTAGATGGGAAGTTTTGTTGTTTTAATAAAATGATAGTTTTTATTAATATAGTAACATACCTTTATTATCAAAGGTCAGAAAATATTTTTAAAGTGTAAAAAAAGAAAACAAATGCCCTAGCTGGTTTGGCTTAGTGGATAGAGCGTCAGCTCACAGAATGAATGGTCCCAGGTTTGATTCTAGCCAAGGGCACATACATTGGTTGCAGGATCAATCCTCAGCCCTGGTCCGGGTGTGTGCGGGAGGCAACCAATGGATGTGTCTCTCTCACATCGATGTTTTTCTCTCTCTCTGTCTCTCCCCCTCTCTTCTACTCTCTAACAATCAATGGAAAAATATCCTCAGGAGAGGATTAACAAAAAGAGAAAAAAAGAAAGTGCCCTAGCTGGTTTGGCTCAGTGGATAGAGAGCATCAGCCTTTGGACTGAAGGGTCCCAGGTTCAATTCAGGTCAAGAGCAGATGCCTGGGTTGCTGGCTTGATCCCCAGTAGGCGGCATGCAGGAGGCAGTTCATCAATGATTCTCTCTCATCATTGATGTTTCTATCTCTCTCCCCTCCCTTTCTCTCTGAAATTAATAAAAATATATTAAAAAGAAAAGAAGGAAGGAAGGAAGGAAGGGAGGAAGAAAGAAAGAAAGAAAGAAGTGATACTGAATGAGACCTTCAATAAAACATTGTCACTGGTAGCATTTTAGATTTTTTTTATGCATCCTTATTTTTAGCAATATTATCAATTATACAAAATTTATAGTTTTGAGTCGAACCCACTGACCTTCACTTTGCAGGCAAACACTCTAACCACTTGACCACACCGCCCAGGGCCATAATGTGTGGGGTTTTTTAAAATAAACAACTTTATGAACATATGAACACAATTCTATTTGTGTGTATTTTAGTGTGTGTTTTTTAAATAGGAGATATTCTTTTGAAAAAAAATTTTTTTTTATTCATTTCAGGGAAGAAGTGGGGAGAGAGAGATTGAAACATCAATGATGAGAGAGAATCATTGATTGGCTGCCTCCTGCACACCCCACACTGGGGATCGAGCCCAAAACCTGGGCATGTACCCTGACTGAGAATCAAACTGGTGACTTCTTGGTTCCAAGGTTGACATCAACCACTGACCCACATTGGCCAAGCTGTGCGTATTTTAGCTTTTTAAAAACTTTTTATGTTAAAGTTATTTCAGAATTACAAAATATTTGCTTCTAGTAAAAGTGCAAGGAGGTTCCATACACCTGTCACTTAGCTTCCCCAAGTTCACATTTTGCTTATCTGTAGTATCAGCATCAAAACCAGGAAGTTAACATGCATTCAATTCTTAGACCCTACCCTCTCTACAGTCTTTATTCAGATCTTGGCAGTTGCCCCCCTAGTGTCCATTTTCTGTTCCCAGATCACACATGTCATTGGGTTCTAATTATAAATACTATGTAAAAGCTGCACAGAGGTTCATGGTACCTAACTCTTCCCTTCCGGACCTAAAGGCTGTTTACAGTCTCACTATTGTGTACATTTCAAATGGTATATTTTAGGACAGGTCCTTTGGGGAAACCTCTAAAACAGAATTACTGAGTCAAAGGATAGGAACATTTTTAAAGCCTTGATACATATTGAGAATTGCATCAAGAAAATTGTACCAATGACACCACCACAATGTATAAACACCCATCTTTCCATATACTTAAAAATTTTCAGGATTTTATTAGGTTTTTCTTTTTTTAATTGATTTTTAGATTGCACGCGTGAGAGAGAAACATTGATTTGTTATTTCACTTATTTATGCTTTTATTGGTTGATTCTTGTATTTACCCTGACCTAGGATGGAACCCAAAATCTTGGCATATTGGGATGATGCTCTAACCAACTGAGCTACCCGGCCAGGACAGTTTTAAATCTTTGCTATTTTGATAGATAGAAATCATATCTCATTGTTTAGCTTGCATTATCTTGATTATAAGTTATAACATTTTTTCATGTATATGCCATTTATTTATCCCTTTATTAATTGGGGTCTTTGTGTTTTCTCATTTATTTAAGGTCTTTATATATTAAGTAGAATAACTCTTTTGCAAATCTGAGGCAAATATTTTCCACTTTTTTTTTTTGCTTTTTCTTTTGTTTGTGTTATTTTTTTTTTAATATATTTTATTGATTTTTTACAGAGAGGAAGGGAGAGAGATAGAGAGCTAGAAACATCGATGAGAGAGAAACATCGATCAGCTGCCTCCTGCACATCTCCTACTGGGGATATGCCCACAACCCAGGTACATGCCCTTGACCGGAATCGAACCTGGGACCTCTCAGTCCGCAGGCCGACGCTCTATCCACTGAGCCAAACCGGTTTCGGCTGTTGGTGTTATTTTTAAAAAACCTATAGAAGGTTTAATTTTTTTAAGCAGCCAAGAGAGCAATTCTTTCCCTTGTTAGGTCTGTTTCCCTTTGTCTGAGTTTAAAAGTAATATATGCCTATTAAAGAAAATTAGAAAAACTCTTTTATTGCTTTTAGCCTGAGAAAGTCTTCCACTATCAGAGATCAGAAATATATTTAATTTCCTTCTAACAATATAAGGTTTACTTTTATCTTCTTAAACTTTAATTCACCTGGAATTTATTTTGATGTACTCTGGGAGGCACTGGTCTAGATTGCTCTTTTCCAAATAGCTAGTCAGTTATCCAAGCACCATGCCTTTCCAACACCATTAATAACTAACCTCTTTGTTCCCACTGTCTTCGTTAGCTGCGGTTGCAATAATGCTGTGTAACAAGCAAATCCAGAACTGAGATGCATACAGCAATAGCATGTATTTTTTCTCTCGTGCATCTGTGGGCAGGCTGGGTTTCAGCTGATCTAGGCTGGGCTCTGTTGGGTTGCACTGGCTTCCAAGCCATGAGTGGGGCCAAGTCAACTCCATGTACCTTACATCCTCCTTAGGCCAGCAACTTCCTGAGGGATGTTCTCAAGGTGAAAGGAAAGGCACAGGAACAGAGGCCAAGTTAACCACAATAGTACATTTAAGACTTCTCTATGTATCATGTCTGTTAAGATTTCATTGGCCAAAGCAAGTTACGAAACCAAGCCAAACCTCAGTGGTGTGGGGAAATATATTTCACCTCCATGGAAATGATGCATGGACACATGGTAATGGGTGTATTTACAGGGAGAGACTAAGAACTGAGAACTGAAATGTAATCTACCACACCTAGGGAGGCAGACTTTCAGGAACCTAGGTTACCTATCTATATATATAAAAGCCTAAGCAACCGTTACAACCAGTCGACCAAATGACCAGTTGACTGGTCGCTATGACATGCACTGACCACCAGAGGGCAGATGCTCAATGCAAGAGCTGCCCCCTGGTGGTCAGTGTGCTCCCACAGCCAACCTCCCATGGCCGACCAACCTCCCACGGTCTCTCCCCCCGGTTGGCCGGCCCCAATCAGCCCCAATTGCTGGCCAGGCTGAGGGACCCCACCCGTTCATGAATTCGTGCACCAGGCCTCTAGTGTATATATATATAGGCCTAAGTGACCGGTTGACCAGTTGACTAGTCGCTATGATGTGCACTGACCATCAGGGGGCAGACACTCAATGCAGGTGCTGCCCCTGGTGGTCAGTGCACTCCCACAGCGGGAGCACCGCTCACCTGACCAATGGGTGCCAGACGCAGGGCTCATGGCTGGTGAGCACCACTGTGGAGGCTTGAGCCTCTCCCAATCGATTGGACTGACTGGACACAGCGGGACCAGGATGAATGAGAGAGGCAGGCAGGAGTGGCAGGCGGCATTGGGCTGCTGGTTTCGGCCTGATCCCTGCAGGCCATGCCACCCCACTGGTGCATGAATCCATGCACTGGGCCTCTAGTGTTGCGATAAAGGCAGAACAGAATCTATAAAATGACCCAAGGTTAAGGAAAGCTTTTAAGGCAGGGAGATAATCCCTGTTTGTGCATATGGTAAGGAAAAATAGTGGCCAGGAGAAACACTGCTTAAAGATATGAACAAGAGGGGCTAATAGTACTTCCTCTAAAAATTTTAAATATAAGTAACAAAATTTGTAGAGGGATGGGCAAGCCTCTAAGAAGGCTATTAGCTGAAAGCAAAAGATTGGAGGGCCTGAGGATAATGAGAGGCAACCTCAGCCATGTAAAAGCACTGCCAAGCCTTGGTGTAATGTCCCAGGAAGTCCGATTTGTGGAGGCCCTGATTCACATGGGACAGTCGTTTTCTCCTGTCCACGAGGTTGGAGCAGAAAAAGTGGATTGTCAGGTTGGTACAGGCAGGTCTGGAGGTTGGTAGACTGAGGTTGGAGGGACAGGGTATGAGGAAGCTGACAGCTGGTGAGTGGTTTAAGAGATGACCCCAAGTTCTCAGTGAGAGGGAAGCCATGTAGGCTGGAGGGCTGAAGGGCTGAAGGGCTGGAAGAAAAATATTTTGAGGGGCTAGAGATGGAAGGGTGCATGTTGTGGGAGTGAGATAGTCAGGCAGAAGGACACCGGAGCGTAGGCTCTCAGACGTAGAAAGTTTCAGGGAAATCCAGGGTGTGACCATGTGAGTAGGTTGTGGAATTGCATTTGAAAGCCTTGGAATTGAGGTCAGGAACTGAGGCCAAGGCAGAGTTCAGAATCACTGAGGCAAGATTCCTGGGCCCAGCCAGACCTACTGAGTCTGAATCTCTTGGAGAGGGGCCAAGGATTCTGTATTTTAACAAGCTGTGTGGTTCCTAGATTCCCTAAAGTTGAGCTAAAATGTTGAAGGAGCCATACTTGTTGGAATTACCTGGTGGCAGGCATCAGGCAGGAAGTCTAAAAACAGTGTCGAACTCCTCAGAGTCTGGACTTGGTCTGTGGCTGGACTGATGAGGAGGGTGGAGAGTTTTTAAATGAGGCAGGAGGAGCAGTGATGTTGACCTGGAAAGGCATGTGACAGAGGTAGGAGGCAGAGGATGTCAGGGGGATTTATTTCTAAGCAAACCAGGGTTCTGGGGTGTACAGCACAACAGCTCGGAGGGAAGCTCACAGTGGGATGGTGAGCTTGGGGTGGGGGCATGAACCAATGCTGCATGTGAATGGGGCTGGGCTGAGTGGAGCCAGATTATCCTAGTCACCACTTCTGCACTGGCTAACTTTTCTAAACTGAACTTCTTCACCCTGGTCCAACATGATGTCTCTTGTCTCTAACATCCAAACAGCTCCAATCATCTCAGCTTCATGATTGTGTCATCGTGGTCATCATTGTCGTCGTCGTCGTCATCATCATCATCATCATCATCATCGGTTTCCTGAATGCCAGCCAAACACCAGGCATCAAGCTTGAGCTAGGATGCAAAGATGAAGGCAGGCTTTCAATCCTAAGGGGAGCTAACAGGCCAGTTGGGAAGGCAGGATTCAGACACCAGAGATAGACAGACTAAGATGGCAAATGGATAAGGAGATGACTTAAGAACCCCACCCCCACCCCAGGAACCTGGAAGGAGGCTTGCTCTTTGTGAGTTAAACTCTAAGACCACCACATCACAGGCCAGACCTGCATGACTGCCAGTCACCTGACCCAGGTTACCAATGGGTCTCTCCTTAGGAGAGTCAGAGGCAAACCTTAGTGTTGGCAGTATCCCCCAAGCTACTCAGGGGAAGAGGTCATGGGCAAAGACCTAGATTGTAAGGGTCCCCAGACTTGGCTTTCCTGCAGCCTTCCCTAATGTTATGAAAAATGCAGCCATCAGGCTTGTTCTGGCTCACGCTTCACAAGCCACCCAACTGAGTCAAAGAGCTGGAGGGAAAGTTTCAAGTGGAGCGAGCATGAGTAAAGGCCTGAGATGGGAATGAGCTTGGCACATCTGAGAAATAGTGTGGCTGGTTTGTGGTGAAAAGAGGAAGAATGGCATCTGATGACGGGGGAGATACGGGCTTGGCCCCAGCAAGCAGAGGCCTTGGAGTCGACATTTCAAAGATTACTTGTGATGGGTGGTGGGCACACAGTGCAATAGACAGATCTTGTAACAGAGAAACCCACACCTGAAACCTATATGTTCATGTTGACCAATGTCACCCCAATAAATAAATAAATAATAAAAAAACAAAAGAACACTTGTGAGTATTTAGTATATGTCTGGCACTGGAGATTCGAAGATGAAAAAAAAGTGAAATCATAGTCCCTACTCTTAAGAAAGATAATAAAGCCTTCAAGGCTCTAGACTCTGAGATAAACATGTAAACAAAATATATGGCATAGGAGTATTGCATTGAATGATGCTATACTGTATGTACGAGACCTAGAATTAGCACAAGGGTGGGAGGCATGTTTAAGCCCATGCTGGGGTGGGAATTCTGGAGAAAAGCTTTCCTGAAGAGAGCACACCTGATCTGAATCTTTGGGGAACAAAGAATGAATGGCACTCCAGGCAGAGGGCACAGCCTGTGCAAAGTCATGAGGGTATGAAGCAATATGATGGGCTCAGGCGAAATATAAGCTGTTAGGTATTAACACAGTGCAAGAGGGGGCGAATAATGAAGCATCGGCCTGGCAGGCACAGAAGATTCTCACGGAGCAGAGGTGAAACAAAAGCAGATTTGGAGCAGAGGTTGGAAGTCTCCCAGAACAGTCCAGGGGAGGGGAAGGTTGGCTTCCTGAGTCTGCATGTGTCCCTAAAACACCCACCCTCACTCCTTATCCCTAGCCCTGTCCTAGCTCCAAATATTTCATAAAATGCAGTTTAGATTATTATCCTTAATCTTGTTAATGTGTGTGTGGCTTGAGATTAGAATTTGGTCATCTCTGTATTCTCTGCTGGCTTATGTCTGAGCCTGCATTTCCTGTTTCAGATGACATGGACTGTGTGTTAATTTCTCAATATAATGCCTGGCACAGCCTTATCTTCAGAAAGGTGTGTTCGTAATGCCTTTTGATGAGGCTTCATAATTCTTTACTTTGCATGTATAGACACAAACTCCCTTGGAAGAACTTTCTGCAAATTAGCTTGTCAGTCTTCTCCCCCCTTTGCCTCCTCTGTAGCACACAGGAAGCTAAGGGCAGGGGCTTACTTCAATTCTATCTTGTTTATTAAGAGCCCTTTATGTGTCAGGCAGTGAGAAGGAGCTGAATTGTAGGCAAGGAGACAGGGAGGGAGCAGGCTATAGGCTCTTGCTCTCAAGATGTATCCACATAAGAGAAACTTTATGTCTGGTGTTTCTGAATGAAATCCAGGACTAGGTGTTGGGATTACAATTCAGTTTGGGGATCATTTAGCCCATCTGTTGGGTTTTAGGGATGGGGTGGGGATTGAGAGCTCCAGTTCATTGTGCATGAAGATCCTATACTTCCATACTCTCCACGCAGGGTAGGTGGTGGGTGGGTGGGGGGAGGGGTGGTGGTGAAGCTCAGCCTTTAGATCCAACTACCTAATCAGAGTACAGAAGAGGGAGAGAGAAAAATGTGTGATTTGGGAGTCATCTAGCACCATCTCACCTGCTTCCCTCCAACCACCTCCCAGTGGGTGAGAGAGCTAGCTTGACTGTTTGCAGCATTTCCTTCCCTTCCTGTGCTGGGTCAGGGCAAGACTGGAGCCAGGAGCCCAGCCATAGCTCTGGTTTGCCCAAATTTGTAGGTGTTACCACGCCTGCCCTTACATCTACTTCCATCCCAGGGACCATGACAGTGGGGGTTGGGTGGTGGGTAGAGATGTGGAATTCCCTCAGGGCTTAGGAGTCGGAATATTTTGGCCCTGGTCCTCTCTCTGCCACCCATTGCTGCATAACCTTGGTCCAGTCACTACCTCTGAGCTTCTGTGGCCTCTTATCCTTCAGGGTATGGCTTACATGTCATCTGCTCAGGGGGCCCTCCGCCATTTAAACTGGTCTTCTGTCCTCCATATCACTGGCCCCCAATCACACACATGTATGTATGTATATATAGCATATACATATATGTACATGTATAAGTATAAATACATATACACACAATTATGTTTGTCTGCTTATTTGGTTTGTTTCTCTACTAGATTCAAGATTGTAGGCTTCGGGAATGCAGAGACTGGGTGTCTTTGATCCTTGTATCTTCAGAGCCTAGCACAGTGCCTGGCAGACAGGAGGGATAGAAAAGTAACTAAGTGAATGAATAAAGGAACGAATGGCCGCTGCCCCACATGTTCCTTCCAGCTGAAAATTTTCATGAGCCTAAGGTTTCCCGCTAAGAGGAGCATTCCAGGACCCTTCCCAGAGTTCCTCTACAGGGGGGAAGGTGAGAGTTGCGTGGAGGGTGGGCTGCAAGCCTAGGTCCCTTCGAAGGATTCAGGCGAATGTGGACAGGAATCCGTGCAGGTCCGAGGGTGCTCGAGTCCCGCCTCCAGGCCGGCCAGCGGGGGCGGGGCCGGGCCGCCTTTGCCCGGGTGGCATTCGAGGGGTTCGCCAGACCGCGGGTGGCGAGAGGCGGGTTAAAATGCTAGTCAATGGCAAGTCGGGGCCAGAACGCCCCCATCGCCCCCCCCAGCCTGCTGGCGCAGGGGGCGGCGCCTGCGCCCTGTGGTTGCCTAGCAACGCCCCGCCCCGCCCCCCGCCCCCCGCCCCGCGGCGGCGGGCGCCTCCCCCCAGCATGGCCTGGCTGGGCTGGCCGGCGCCGTGCCTGTGGGTCGCCAGCTGCGGGCTGCTGCTTGTCCTCGTCCTGCTCCTGAGCTCCCGCAGCCGCCGAGCGCGGCGGCCCCTCCGCGGCCTGTTCATGGCGCGCAGCAAGCAGCTGCTCTTCCGAATTGGGTTAGTGCGGGGCGCCCGGGATGCGGCGCTCGGGAAGGCGGGCTGGGGGGACTGACCGGCGGCGGCCGCGGGAGGCTTGGGGGTCAGTGCGGGTGAGGGCTGGGGGGTCCGGGTCCAGAGAAGAGCGGTGGGAGAGGCGGGCTGGAGAAACCACTGATCTGGGGGAAGAGAAGAAGTCGGTGGGTTGGACATTGGTATTGGCTGGTAACGGAGGGTTGGAGGGGCAGGCCAGGGTGGCCAGACATGAGGCGTGAGGGGACATCTGGAGAAAAGAGACAGGTGAGGGCGGAGACAGGGAGCTGGAAAAGGAGGGTAGGTGCAGTATCCCGGACCCAGAGGCCCGGTGGACAGGTGCAGGGTAGATGGGATGCCACGTACCACCTGACATTTGAATAGGCCAACTCCTTCCACGTGTCCCTGCCCCTCTCCCCGTCACCCAGCTCCCCACCACACATCAGCTCCCCTGGCCCAAGCGAGTGTCCCACCCCTGTAGGTCAGTCTGTCCCCTTCCCCCTATCCTGGCCTGTGTGGGAAGCCCCAGGCTGTGAAATCCCACCCTACTTAACACGCTTGACTTGTTAAGGTTCACTGACCTCCAATGACTTTTTACTGTCTAACCCCCTCCATACCCTGTCCTCACTCCCTACCCTGTGCTCACTCGTCCATTCCCCCTACTTCTGCCCCTTCCTAGGCAGGCAAGAGTGGCTAACCAGCTCTGTTCTGCCCTGAGACACTGAGAGAAAGGGAAGGAGCCCGAAGAAAAAGATTTCCTAGGGTCCCTACCCGCTTCCCACGACTAGCAGGGCCAGGGGGCAGGACCTCAAGTCCCAGTTTAAGGACAGTGATGTTGGGGATGGGAAATGTGGGAGCCCTTGCCACAGGCCAGTTTCAGGCAAGGACCTAAACTTGGGAATTTCCTGAGCTTAGAGAAGACATTGTACAATTCACTTCTCCTTAGACCACCACAGATATCTCAGGTGCTTCAGCCCTAGGGTGCTCCTCCTATTCAGTCTAAGAAATAGAGATGTAAGGGCCTAGTAGTGGGAGAGAACTGGAAAATACGGCGGGGGTGGGGGGGTTCTTATGTGTGGGCCTTTTGGGGCGCTCACATTTCTAATAGCCTAAACATCGGTCACGTTCTCGATAATGCACCCACCAAGTCGCCATTGCTCTGCTAATAGGATTAACATAATGAGATAAATATTTAGATACTTTCATATTTGGGATTTAAAAAATTGTCTCCCCACAAAAATTTTGGAAATTTTACAATTCTATTTGGGGAGGGATTTTTAAATCTACTTCTGATTTTCAAAATGGGTAATGTTGAAGTCATCATACAAACCCTGAGGAAGTAGAAAATAGAAGTTTCCACAAGGAACTGGAATTAGAAATCCTGAGATTAAAATTCCCAAACTGGCCTTCTCCGAATCCTGACAGTTCGAGTATTCCTAGAATTTTGGATCTGGGAGTTACCAGGTTGCCAAACTTGGAATTCTCAAAGAGTTTATTTGGAATTCAGTATTCCTAAGGGTTTCCTGTATCTGCATTTCAAGGTTGCCTTGGAATCCACTCCCCAAATTTGCAGAGCAGAAGGGCGTGCCTGGAGTCAGAGTTCCAGGTCCTGCCCCTCCACGGTCTGGGAAACAATCGGTCCAGTCCCTGGAGGGAGAGGCTGCTGGCTGCTGGGAGGGGCAGCGGGTGTTAGCAGGAAACAGGCTGGGGAAATAGGCAGGTGTTGATGCCGTGGGGGTGCCTCCAGGAAGGATGGAGAGGGAGGGGTGGATGGAACAGGACATGATGGGGAGGGGCGGACGGAGAGGACCACAAATAGAGGAGTCTATTGGGGGCTGGAAAGCAGCAGTGGAAATACTAAGTAATGCCTGGGAGAAGAGAGATGGTTCATGTTATCATTAGTAACAATCATCACTGGTGTTTGACAATTTTATAAAGGGCTTTTCTCAAACACAACCACAGTTGTCTTGGAATGGGATAACTGGGCACAGTAGAGGGTAGATTTGGGCAAACCTGAGGTAGACGTGCGCATTTGGGATTCTGCAGGGTCTGAGGAACAGTGAGCATAGTAGTTAAGCACATAGCATGTGGGGTCAGGCAAATCTGCTTTTGAATCCTAGTCTTGTTGCTTAGTAACCATGTGACCTTGAACAAATAACTTAGCCTCTATGTGCCTCACTGGTTTGCATCTGTAAAATGGGCATAGTGATAGCGTTTACCTTCTGGGGCTTCTGTGAGGATCAAATGAAATTGTGCATATATGTGCACAGGGCCTGGCTCATCGTAAGCGCTCAGGAAATGTTAGCAATTGCTCATTCTGTAGCATGGGGACTAGGTGGAAGGTACATGGTGCTAGGTAAGCTCCTTCTGGAACTTTTTACATGCTTCTACTCCAGGCTTCCAAGCCTGTTCTGCCAAGCCACCCATCAGGCAATCCTATGGCCCCTCATACAGTGAACCCCTCGCTGCCTGGGTCAGGATTGTGGGATCACAATGTGAGCACAATCTAGTGGCTCTTCTCAAGAAGCAGGGGTAAGAGCATGTGAACAGGAACCCAAACCGTGGCAGGAATCAGGGCATGACAAGTTCCCCAGGAGTGAGTGACAGGGTGTGCATGAGGAGGCTGGGATCAAGAGTGTGGGCTCTCCCAGCTGTGTCCCCTGCTTCATGTCTCAGTTTCCCTTTTGCCCCTTTGCCTTCTCAGTGTTGTTGGGTAGGGAGGGCGGGCTGCAGAACCTGGCCCAGAGCAGAAAATCTGTCTGCAGAGTGGGGTTGAATGGGGAACAAAGCTGGGCCTGGGAATGTCTGCAGAGCTAAGTGGATGGCAGCCAGCCTTTGGGGCTGCACAGCCCATGCTACCTCCCTGACCAAACCACCCTCTCCATTTCTAGGCACAGAGGATCTTTCTTTTAAAAAATGTTTTTATTGATTTTAGAGAGAGAAGCAGGGAAAGAGAGAGAAAGAGAAACATTGATGTGAGAGAGAAACATCGACCTTAGCAGCCTTAGCATCACAGCAGCCCCTCTGCTCTCCCCCTGTCCAGCTTCCCCTCTGCTGACGGGTTAGTCTACAAACCCTGGCTCTGAGCAGATGGCCCCTTCCCCAAGCCACACTGTCTACAAAATGGAGTTCACACCTTCACCCAGGCCTTTGGGGCCCTCCGACACCCCCTCCAAATCTGCCCAATTCCATCATCTCTAGGCCATGAGCTTTCCCATACTTCTGTCTGAGAACCTGTCAGATCTTCCTTCCTCTCTACATTTCTACTGTTGCAACCTCAAAGCTCACCTTCATCAAAATATGTCCAAAATCTGAACACTTATCCCCACCTCCACTGCTCCCACCCTGGGCCAACCCACGGTCAGCCCTCACCTGGCCTCACTCCTTCAGCCTTTGTACCTCTAACCAGAATGAAACCGTTAGATTTAATTTAGGCCCTGACATTGTTAAATGTCTTTTAATGAATGAATAAGTGAACAGCTTGGCCCAGGTGCCATCTCCTCTGCCCAGCCTCCCCAGTCCAAGTTCATCTCTGCCTCCGAGGAACCCCTCTTTGTCTTCCCTCTTAGGGTTTTCATCGCATGTTCTTGCTTTTCTTGCATTAGGTGTTCACAGGTCTGATACCCCTCTGGACTCCCACAGGCCTGGCCCAAGGGCAGTACTGGATCAAGAGGGCCTGAGATTGGCAGGGGATAGAGCCAAAACAGACAGACCAAAATCAAACCAAACAAAACCCCAGGGGCCTAGGCTGGGCAGTTGGCCTGGGGTGGTGGGCAAGGAGACAGAACTAGTTCAGGCCTCTCTGCCAGGACTGAGAAACCACAGAGAGGGCCCAGCAATGCCTGTGCCTCTGGTCCCCCTGAGAGTCCTCAGGAGCAGCTCCTCCTCCATCTGGGAAAGATGGGCGACGTCTGGAAAGGGCCTTGAAGTCCTCAGAAGACCATTCCCGGGATGGGCATGGAGACGGTAGACACAGGCCCCATGAACTCCGGGGCAGGCCTATGTTTGGACCACATGCAGGCACTGCCCTTCTCCTGGGCATGGGGAAGTACCCTCTGCCTGCCAGGCTTGCTGGAGCTTCAGGAAATTCACCCTGTAGGGCTTAGTTAGCTGTCTCTTTCGCTTCTTCAGTTTCCTCAGCTTTCACAACTCACAAAACATGGAGCTGCTCTCTTTGTCCCTCAGGAGCCTGGGAGCAGGCCCTGGATGCGGTAGAACTCTGTGTCCTGGTGTCCGTGCAAGTGCCTCAGCCCTCAACCATTCCTGGGTCGGCTTTCACAAAGAATGAAAGCCGACTGTGGCTAATCAGACACAAAGCCTTCACCACATGTCCTTGCTTATTCCTGTATTAGCTGTTCAAAGGTCTGGTTCCCCTCCCTGGACTCCCACAGACCTGGCCCAGGGAGCAGGACTGGGATTAGAATGAGGGAGAGCAGGGAAAAGCTAGAAGAAACAGACCCAAACCAAAACCAAACCCAACCCAGGGGCCTGGGGTCTGGGGGGCATGAGAGGAGAATTCCCAAATCCTCCCTGACCAGAGGCCTCACCAACTTAGCTTGCCTGTTGGGTCCTGGTGGAATCTGGGGCCCCACCAGGATTGGGGGTCATTTAGAGAGTGCCGGAGGGAGGGGTCAAAATAGGTGACCCTCAATAGGGGCTTTCCAGGTCATTCTGTTGAATGCAGAGCGCCCCCCCCCACCCCCCCATGCCCCACCCCCATGCCATCTTGAGGCTGAGCCCAGGGCCTGGCTGGGACAGACACTTGAAAAGCCCTCAGGCCTGCCCAGCAAAGGAGACTGCCCTTGGGGAGGAGGGGAAGAAGAAGAACTTCTTTGTGTGCTCTCCACTGTGTGCAGAGGGCGGAGGTTAGGGGGCGGGCTGTCTCACTGTCTCCAGCTGTCCCACCAGCCTCCCATGGGGGCTGGAGGTTCAGACTCAGATATCAGAGAAGCCACGCTCTGGTTCAGTGTGCCCGTGACCCCTCACTGGGGCAGCTGGTGCTGTGTCCGCAGCCCTAACCCCAGGGGAGGGCCCCTCCGACAGCTGCAGGGCTCACCCCAGCCGGGGGCCCCCACCCCCAGCCCTGCTCTTGCGGAGTGGTTTCTCTGTCTCTCCCACTGGGTCCCAGAGGACCAATTAGAAAATATTCTTTCCTTTTTGGTGAGTGACTGTGGGTAGTTCCGGGCCCCAGAAATGTTAAGTGAGAATTTAAGTAGGGGGCCAAAGGAGGAAAAGACCAGAATCTTCGTTGTTAGCCGGCGCCCTGGGTCATTCTAGAGCCCAGCTTTCTGCCCATGCCTGGGGGCCCATGGCAGAGTCTGATCCCACATCTGGCCCTGGGGTGTCAGGTCATCTTGTCGGTCACAGTGAGCTTGCTGGGCTCTGCTTCTTGCCTCGGCAGCAGAAGAAAGGAAGTGGTAGGGCCCACTCCATGGGGCAGTGACGTCCCAGTCACTTCCCAGTGGGGCCTTCATCTTTCACATTTTCCCATCTAGGGTCTTGTTCTTTTTTCCTAAATTGTCTTCTGCATCTGACTCACGACACTCCCCCGAGAACCATCAACCCCGTCCTAAGTCCAAGACTGAGAAGCACAGGGCAGATTGGAAAGGGATTCTCCGCTTCAGGGCGTCTTACCCTGAGGCCCACGGGCTCTGACCCTCTGTCCTTGTGGCAAAATGCTGCCTGTGTAATGAGTTGGTCCTGGGAGATGATTCACAGTGTCCTGGGGTCTGTATCTCAAAGGGCCCAACCTAGTGTCCCAGGAGTCCCAGGGACCAGATCCTGGGCTGCGTGTCTGGTCAGGGTGATAGGTCATTTTCCTCAGCAAAGGCCCTCCAAGGAGCTGGGTCTGCCCCCAAATAGCTCCGCCCACGCATCTCATCGGAGCCCCTTACTTGGGTTGGGGAGGATTTTAGCAGTTAAGAATGCAGACTCCAGGGTCAGGCTGTGGGGTGATTCTCTGCCCCACCACCCACTGCTCTGCGGTCCCAAGCAAATCCCTCTTACCTCTCCGGGCTTTACTGTCCCCATCTGTGAAGTGGAGGGAAAGTAGTACCTGCCTCGGGGTTAGTTGGAGGATGATAGCAGATCATTGATAGGGCTGCTCACAAGGAAAGCTGTGGAAAAGGTCACTGTTATTAAAGATGAGCCAGTGAGCTCCAGACAGGCAGCCTAACCTGGTGGGCAGAGCCAGGGCTGTGGACTGAGCCAGGACTGTCTAGTACTCCTAGCTCCTCCACTTCAGAGACCCTGGGTCCAGACCCCAGGGCTGGGGAAGTTGGGATTCTGTGCCCCAATGACACAGTCCCATCCATGCTCTTGGGTCTAGGTGACCTGCTTAGCAGAGCAGCCTGTTTGGCCAGTTGTGTGGGTGCCGGAGGGGGAGGGGAGGGACTTGGAAGCAGGTGGGTAAGAAGGGGAGGGGAGAGCAGGGGCAGAGGTGGCTGTAGCTTAGGCCCCAGATACCCCCACTGGGCTTTGCAGGGTCCACAACCTGGCATGAGGCTAGCTGCACGGGGTGCCGAGTGGACAGTCCATTTCAAGTGCCTGGTCGCTTTAATACCTGCTTGCCCAGCCCTCCCCACCTTCCTGGTCACTAACCATTCTGAGTACCAGTTCTGTGCTGTGCTGGGGCTGGGGCTGCAGGGGGTGCAGAGGAGCCAGGAGGAGCAGGCTGGGTCTCCAGCTGAGTCCACCTGCCCTCTTCATGGTCCTTACCAGGTGGTAAGGCCCTGCCTCTGAGGGGCTCCCTCCCCGTGGAGGGGCGAGGCCGAGTGCTCCAGATGGAGGCGGGGAAGGAGGCTTTCTGCTGGGGCAATCAGGAGCTGCAGGGTTTGAGCTGGTCCCTGAAGGAAGCTTAGGATTCCAGTAAGTAGAGAAAGGCATGGGGGGTATTCCAGGCCAGAGACCTGCAGGAGGATGGTAGTTTTGAAATTTTAATGAGTTATTTCAGGTAGTCAAAAAAATAGATAACAGTCTCTCCACTACCCAGCTCAAGAGATATTGCAGACCCTGTGAAGGCCTGTGCCCTCCTCCTGCTGCCTCCAAGGGAGCCTGCACGCTGGTCTTCCCCTTAGCTGCTGTGATTCTTTACTGTGTACGTCTACATCCCCACCAATACAGGCGATGGTTGTGCACTTTGGCATTGTTTTTGTTTTAATCCTCACCCAAGGATATTTTTTCCATTGATTTTTAGAGAGAGTAAAAGAGAGTTGGGGGAGAGAGAGAGAGAGAGAGAGAGAAAGAGAGAGAAACATCCATGTGAGAGAGACACTTGACTGGTTGCTTCCCGAATGCATCCCAACCAGGGCCCAAGGATCAAACATGCAACCAAGACACATGCCCTTGACTGGGAATCAAACCCACAATCCTTTGGTCTGCAGTCCAATGCTCTAACCACTGGGCACATGGGCCAAGGCTACATCCTTTGTTTTCCTGGCTGTGCAGTTCTCCATGGTCTGATTATGTCACCACTCGTTTATCCCTTGCGCTGTTGGTGGACATTTGGGGCTTTTTGCTTGTTTACTCTTGGGAGCACAGGGTCTTCCCTGGGCCACAGAGGGGAGGAGGCAAAGACTTGTTCCCATCCCAGTTCAGGCCTGACTGGGCGTCGGACACTCGCCTGTCAGCAGTGGGGAGCCACTGAAGGCTTTTGAGCAGGAGCGGGACTCCGTCAGCAACGGTGCTTCTTTTGCCAGTGGTTTGTAGTTTGGATTGAAGGTAGAGAGCTGTGTAAAGGAGGCTTGTACAAGGGCCCGCTCCTGGGTGAGCCCATGGGTGAGGGGTAGACGGTAAACTTTTTCTTTTTAATTCTTTGCTGTTGAAAGTATCACATATTTCTCCTTTCCCCTCATTGACCTCTCCCAGCCTGCTCCCGCCTCCCAGCACAGGCCCTCACCCCCCTTGGTTATGCTGATATGCGTGCACACAAGTCTTTTGGTTGATCTCTTAACTCCCTCCTTCCACCCTCCCCTGCCTTCCCTCTGAGGTTTGACGGTTTGTTCGATGCTTCTGTGTCGCTGGATCTATTTTTGCTCATCAGTTTATGTTGCTCATTATATTCCACAAATGAGTGAGATCGTGTGATACTTATCTTTCTCTGACTGGCTTATTTCGCTTAGCATAATGCTCTCCAGGTCCATCCGTGCTGTTGCGATGGTAGGAGTTCTTTTAGAAGGTAAACTTGAGGGAAAGTCTGTTTTGGTCGCATGTGTCAGGGGAGGGTTAAATCAGGGCTCACACTGTGAAACTGGGCAGATGACAGGGCCTTTCCCAGAAGGAGAGGCAGCAGGAGGAAGAGCTGACAAGCATGGTTTTGGACGCTGGTGATTGTGACACAGCCATTATGTAGAGATGGAAGAGGAGCCAGACCTCAGAGACTGGAGAGGCACGTGGAAGTCATTGTCAGGGGAGGACTGGGCTGGGAGCTTGGGGCGAGTGTCCCACGTGTTACTAGGTCCTCAGGCCCCCCCTTCCCCTGCTTTGCACTGTGATCCAGACTTCAGGGCCACCCTGTCCCTCCCCCCCGCCTCCCTCCCCTACGGCCAGCAGGTCCGGCACCCATCTCCAGCTTTCTCGTCTCCAACACCCCCTCCAGTCCACTCAGCGACTCCATTTCCCCTGCCACCTTCCACTGCACCCCTACATAGCAGCCACATGAATCCTTAAAAAGGGAAGTCAGAGCACATGCTTCCCCACTTTAAAAGCCACCAGCAATTTTCCACCCCTTCTCTTGGGCCTGGCCCCTGCACACCTCTGCTCTGACCCTCTCTCTGCCCCGCTGGCCCTGCCTCGGCCTGCTGGAAACTCCGAGGACACACCCCACCCCTGCCTGCCCAGGACCTTGGGCCGCACCACCCAGGCTGTCGGCACTGCTGTCTCCCTCTCATCTGTCCATTCCCACCTCAAAGATTGCCCTTGGAGAAGAGGCCTTCCCTGACCACCCTGTCCACAGTAAGACAGACCTCTTCCCTTCCATCACCAGCTATAGTTAACTGCTTGTTTGTTGGTTGGTTTTCCGGTTTGGTCTGTTGGCCGCTCCACTCACTATTCTGGCAGCAACCCAGCTGCCTGGTTCTCTGCTGCCTGTACCCTGTCTGGCATGTGCCATGAATATTTGCTGAAAAAGCAAATGAAAGAGAGGGGCCTCGTTTACTGCAGCTTCTTAATGCACAGCCCCTGTCCTCGTGGATCTTGACCTTCGTTGGGGGACAAAGCACATATGAGCATCCAGAAAAGGAAAGCAGGGGGCAATGAGCAGCCCCTCCCAGCTGTGGACGCCTTCTGCTAGCAGATGTGAGGGGCGCCTAGCTGAATGTGGGTAGGAAACAACAGTTGCGCAACACTTTCCACTCCCGGGCCCTGACTATTGCCATTTGTTACCTTGTTTTATGTCACTTAGTCCTCACACAGCACTGCAGGGTAAGTCCTGGTAGCATGCTAAGGATGAGGAGCCTGACCTGTGGGCAATGACTTGCCCAAGCTCTCAGGAGCAGGACTCCAAGCACAATGTGAGGTGGTGTCAGGGCCCAGAGGAAAGGGTGATTTTAAAAAATTATTTATTTTCTAGAGGCCCGGTGCACAAAATTCGTGCACTTGGGGGAAGGGGGGGTCCTTCAGCCCGGATTGCAAGAGGGCGCAGGCCAGGCCGAGGGACCCCACCAGTGCATGATCAGGCCTGGGGTGGGATGCGAGAGGTTGGCCAGCTGGGGAGGGACCACAGGAGGGCTCCAGGGCATATCTGGCCCATCTCACTCAGTCCTGATCGGCTGGACCACAGCAGCAAGCTCACCTACCAGTTGGAGTGTCTGCCCCCTGGTGGTCAGTGCACGTCATAGCGACTGGTTGACTGGTGGACTGTCTGCCCCCTGCTGGTCAGTGCACGTCATAGTGAGCAGTTGAGTGGCCTTAGCATTCATTAGTATATTACACTTTGATTGGTTGAATGGATGACAGGATGACCAGACACTTAGCATATTAGGCTTTTATTATATAGGATGATTAATTTTTAACTTTTCATTTTGAAATTATTTCATACTTGCAAAAATAGTACACAGTATCCCCACATGCCCCTCACCCACCTCCCTTGAATGTTAACTTCTTTCATAACCACAATACTGTTATCAAAAACTAAGAAATTAACATCAATATAAATTATGAACTACTCTCCAGACCTTATTGAAATGTCACCTATTGTCCCACTAATGTTCCTTTTCTGGTCTAGAATCCCATCCAGGATAATTAGGTTGTTCCACAAATCACCTCAGGTTGGGCATCTCCCGTGCCAGCTCTTTGTCATCACTGATACACCCACCAGAATCCGCAGCTCCCACAGCTCGCTCCCTCCCTCCCTCCCTCCTCGGGGCTTCTGCACTTCCTCCTGTCCGGTTCTTGGGGAGCTTTCCCCAGATTCTCACTCGACCTGCTCCCTTCTTCTTGGAAAGTCAGCTCCAGAGAGGCCTTCCTTGACTCTGGTATCTAAAATAGCTCCTCCTGCCGAAACCGGTTTGGCTCAGTGGATAGAGCGTCGGCCTGCGGACTGAAAGGTCCCAGGTTCGATTCTGGTCAGGGGCATGTACCTGGGTTGCGGGCACTTCCCCAGTGGGAGATGTGCAGGAGGCAGCTGATCGATGTTTCTCTCTCATCGATGTTTCTGACTCTCTATCTCTCTCCCTTCCTCTCTGTAAAAAATCAATAAAATATATTAAAAAAAATAATAAAAAAAAATAAAATAGCTCCTCCTCTGTCCTTGACACTATGTTTGTTGTCCTGTCTGTCCCACTAGAATATAAGCTGCAAGAGGACGCTGACTGTGCCTACTCACTGTGTGCCAGAGCAGGCTAATCACAAGGCCTCACTAAATATTGGTGACTGAGTGAGAAAGTACAAAGTGGCTGAAGCTGATTAAAAAACAACAACAACAACAGTCCTGACCAATATGGCTCCGTTGGTTGAGTGTCATCCAGTGCACCTAAAGGTCACCGGTTCAATTCCCGGGCAGGGCACATGCCCAGGTGCAGGCTCAATCCCTGGTTGGGGGGGTGCATGCGGGAGACAGCTCATAGATGTTTCTCTCTCATGTTGATGTTTCTCTCTCTCCCTCTCCCTTCCTCTTTCTCTAAAAAAATCAATGAAAACATATTTTATAAAAAGAACAGACTGGTAGTTACAAAATAGTCACAGGGATGCAAAGAGCAGCATAGGGAACACAGTCAATAACATTGTGCCAACTATGTGTGGTGTCAGGTGCGACACTTAGTACATATTTGTCTAACCACCTGCGGTACACCCGAAACTAATACAAAATAATATTGAATGTAAACTGTACAACTGAAAAAAAAACAATTAAAAAATAAAAATAAAAGAGAAAGAGAGCCTATGAAAAATGGACATAAAGTCACAAAGAATGACAAAACCCCTCCATCGTGTGTCGAAATTCCCAGTCAATACCGGTGCATGAGCACACAGGCAGGGGCTGCAGTGATTCACTTTAGCTAAGTCACATCTGCCAGATTGTCACAGGAACCTGCCTGGTTTTGAACAAATTGCTTGCAGACAAATCAGCTAGCTCTTTACGAAGGGCCTGGAGAGTGGTCACGCCTGCACCTCAACCCCCTCCCCACACCCTCACAATCAGACTAGCACGAATTTTTCCATTAATTTTTATATGGGACAGCACCAGTTTTAAATGCATATGTGAGGACATGTAACTCCCATGTGGAATCACTGGAACTACATAATTCACATTTCTCAGCTTGTGTAGGGATATGTATTTCGTTCTGACCAGACCACTGGAACGCTGCACAAAACGAACTCAACTCTTTTTATTTCTCCTCTTGACACACCACATCCTACCCTCACACTCTACCTTCAGCTCATGGATGAGCGAGGAAGGACCGATGAGAAGAAGAGGACAGATCGGTGACCCCCTTTCCCTTTCCTTCTGTAGCATCATTTGCAGCTTAGTTGGTTGAATCATACAGAACGTAACTTGCGTAAGGAAGGATGTGGTAGGGTTCCTTGGTCATTTTTGTTTCTTAGAGCCCCACTGCTTTCTTTATACCTTTGAAGCAGATTCTGGTCTGAACTGAAGGTGTGGCCCCTCAGGCAGTGCCCCCCTCACTCAATTGTAGGTGGAAACTCACCTTGTATCACTTTGAGTCTGGTTGCATTCCCACACATAGTAGGTCTGCCAGAATTCTGTGCTCATGGGTCATTGCAAACACGGTATGTGTATGGGGCAGCAAGGAACAGAGCATACCCGTGTTGTGTGTATCACCTATGCTTGTGTGCATGTTCTGTTGTCCCATCAGACTTCACACAAGGTCAAACGTAAAATCATTATGGATTTCAAGATGGGAGCAGCAGAGCATCAAACCCAGCAGGGGCCACACACCTGTGAGGCTGGCCCTGCGTGCTGCCTTCGGTGTTTGTAGGGCTCTGTCACTTACAAGTCCCGCGTCCTTTTCGCAGCCTTTTCACTGTGTTGCCTGGGATGGCCTGGCAGGTGGCCAGAAGAGGGAGGAAGTGTGGTCAGCCCATCCAACCTCACCTCTCGCTGCTTCCTCCACCGAACAGCCAAACAGGACTTTCTAGTTTCCCTCAACAAGCCCTGCTGTCTGCTAGTATAGTTTCCTCTACCCAAGTGGTTCTCCAAGTTGTGGTCCCTGGGCCAGCAGCGTTCCCATCACCTGAGGTTGTTGGAGAAATGCCAATTCCCAGGCTCCTTTTCAGGTGGTTCAGCATTCCCTGGCACCATTGTGATGCATCCTGCTCTTCCTGAAATATATTTCTCACCTATTTCAGCTTCCTAACTCCTCCACCCCTTTCACTGAAAAAACTCACACTCCAGGAGTCTGTCTCAATTTTTCACCTCCCCCTGATGGGCTGCAAGCAGGGTGTGTCTGTCTTGCTCTCCATCTTGTCCTGAGTACTGAGCAGGGCAAACAGTAGGCACACAATAAGTGATGGTGGCGTTGCATTGACTCAAGGGTGGCCAGCGGAGGGGAGACATGGGGCCCAGGCCTCACGGAAGGTCGGGAGTGCGGGGCTGAGCACAGACATCCCGCCCTGCAGGTACAGCCTGTACACCCGCACCTGGCTTGGGTACCTCTTCTACCGACAGCAACTGCGCAGGGCTCGGAATCGCTACCCCAAAGGCCACTCCAGAACCCAGCCCCGCCTCTTCAACGGTGAGCTCTGGTGGCCCTGGGCCAGTCGCTCCCAGCTATGCCCACTACCCTCCCTGCCTACTCCCTGTCACATACCCTGGGCTCCCTGCTTGTCACCTCACCCGCAACCCACTTCTGTCCCCAGGAGTGAAGGTGCTTCCCATCCCCGTCCTCTCGGACAATTACAGCTACCTCATCATCGACACCCAGGCCCGGCTGGCTGTGGCTGTGGACCCTTCAGACCCTCAGGCCGTGCAGGTGAGGGGCAGGGGTCCCTGGGGTCACCTTGGGGACTAGCAGCTGCCCTTTACTAGAGAAGGGCTGGTCCTGGTCCCTCTGCCAATGGGATGTGCCCCCTCCTCATGCGCTCACACACAGAAACCCCCACAGCCACAGCCTGGGGCAGGGTGGGTGGGTGTCCAGGGCTTAACTGGAGGAAGCGGGGAGGGCAACAGCGAGGGAACCAGACCCCAAGAGAGCGATGCTGACGCAGGACTGTGGGTCCCTCATTCTCTGTGGCTCTTTCTGGCCCTCTTCTCTCCTCACCTCTGTCTGTCAGTATCCAGGACTCTCCATTTTCCCCTCCTGTTTCTTACTCCTGTGTGTGCTTATGTCTTTCCTCCCCTCCCCTCCCCTTCCTCACCTCTCCTGTGTGCCCATGCTGGGTCTCAGCTACCACCTTCTCTGCTCCAGCCCTTTCCTCCCACCCCCTTCTCTTTCTTTAGCTCTACCCTCTCTCTCATCCCTCCCTCTCTCTCACCCCTCCCTCCTCTCTTTTCCTCTCCTTTCCACCCAGCACCCATGCCCCTATCTCTCTCTGCCTGGAGCCTCCCTCTGTGCCCTGTTCCTCAGTCTCAGTAACTTCTCTCTCCTCCAGGCTTCCATTGAAAAGGAAGGTGTGACCTTGGTTGCCATTCTCTGCACCCACAAGCACTGGTAAGGAGCTGGGTGGGGGTCCAGCTACACTTGCTCTTCCCTAGCTGACTCTTACCCAACTCATCTTGCTAGGTCTGAGCTCCATAAGGTCAGGCTGGGCTGGGGGTCAGGAGGTCAGGATGGGGGCCCACACCTCATGAAGTACCGGGGCCTTAGCACAGAGGGAGGGCAGTGGGCCTCCCACTGCTCCACTTATCAGGCTCCGGAAGCCCCAGAGGAGGGCAGGGCAGACACTTATCTCTCGTTCCGTGTTCCATGGGCACTTCTTACATGCCTGCTGTGCTCCGGGCATGGGCAGACCTTGTGATCTCTTAAGAAGATTATAGTGCAACAGGGGAGACAGCCGTGCATGAAAGTGTACAACAGTGACAACAGTGGCAGTTGGCACAGGGTATAGAGGGTGGTGGGCACCAGGTGGGGCATAATCAGATCCACTTGGAAGAATTAGAAGCTGGTGACCCAGGAGCTGAGAGAGTCCAGAAAGATCAGTTGACATTGGCCGGTGATGGGGGCTGGCAGGGTGTGTGTGGGGTGACATTCTGGGAAGGGAAACAGCTTAAACAAAGGCCCGGAGGTATGGACAGCTCGGCTCAGTCCAGCAGCCAGGGACATCCAGGGCTCACAGGCCCGGAGATGCCACGGGAAGAGGAGGCGAGGAGGCCTAGTGCAGTTGTCCCTCAAAGCCCTCCCTGTCCCTGCTGTCCTACAGGGACCACAGTGGAGGGAACCGTGACCTCAGCCGGCGGCACCAGGACTGTCGGGTGTACGGGAGCCCTCAGGACGGCATCCCCTACCTCACCCAGTAAGTCCCTGACCCAGGGGTGGGGTGGCACTTCCATGGGCCCATCCCCCAACTTTCAGTCAAGTATTTTGCTGATGCCTTTCCTGGCCTTTAGAGAGCCAATCACAGCCCATTTGAAGACTGGCACTGCCCACCCCACAACTGATCCAGCCATGATCCCCAAAGCAGGAAGCGGGGAGGGTTTGGATCTGAAGTTCTAGGCACTGGGGGTGCCTTCTCTTTCTGGTGTGGAAGCCCCGACTCCTGCAAATCACCTGGCCCCTTGAGCCTCAGTTAGGGCAGGACCAGGTTGGCGTAAGCTCTAGTACCTTCTCTCCCCTGTTGCCTTGCTCCTCAGTCCCCTGTGTCATCAAGATGTGGTGAGCGTGGGACGGCTTCAGATCCGGGCTCTAGCCACCCCTGGCCATACACAAGGACATCTGGTCTACCTGCTGGATGGGGAGCCCTACAAGGGCCCTTCCTGCCTCTTTTCAGGGGACCTGCTTTTCCTCTCTGGCTGTGGTGAGTTCCCCCAAAGGGAAGAGGGAGGGAAGAGGCCAGGGCAGGGGCCCAAGGACCGCCTCAATGCCATGCAATGCAGTAAAGCACTGTCTTTGCACAGATGTTGCCTTGGCAGTTACTCTGATTTGGGGAAACCGATACCTATGTTACCTGAATTTCTTTTATATTCTCATGACTTCCCACAAGGACTGGATAGAATGAGACAATGTCTGTAACTGAGTACAGGGCATTTGTTTCCACTGGGTGGAGCCTGGTTCTCTGATACAGTGACTCGGGGACTAAGTTACAAAAACTTGAGAACCCCTGAGCAAGAGGACGATGGGGATCACAAGGCCCAGGCTGTACAGAGTCCCAAAAGGCAGCACTAGCAAAGAAGGAAGTGCTCCGTGGAAAGGAGCAACCTGACAGGGCCATGCTTGGGGTTGTTAGGACCCAGCCTGAAGCCTGGCACCCCCTCTCCACCTGCATGTCAGTATGTGCAATGGAGGCCTTCAGGGGGGCTTGGCTGGGGGTGAATAGATGGGCCCAGCTCCCTGGTGTGTGGTTGAGGGCTGGTGGCTCGAGGTGCACAAGCTGGTCCCTGCCCCACTTCACGTTCCTTATATCATACTGTGTTATCCTGTGTTTTATAACACACCCCCGACCCACCAGGACGGACCTTTGAGGGCACTGCCGAGACCATGCTGAGCTCGCTGGACACTGTGCTGGGGCTGGAAGACGACACTCTGCTGTGGCCTGGTGAGGTGCCCCCTTCCCCAGCCCCTCCTCCTAGAGTCCCCCAGACCCAGTGCCTGTCCCAGAGCTGACACAGCTCCACCTCTGGTGGCTCTGGGAGTCCACTGTAGCCGGGGCCACAGTTCCCCTCTTATTGGAGCACTGGCTCTGTAACGCCTCTGCTTAGCCAGAGCCGAGGATGAAAAGTCGCCGCCGCTCATCAGGGAGGAGTCAGTAAATCCAGTCTGCGTGTATCCATTGTCTGCATCATATCCACACATTGTATGTCCAGCCATCTGTGTATATGCATGTACATTGCATGTCTATACAGACATATGTGTGTACAGTTTCTTTTTTTAAAAATATATTTTGATTGATTTCAGAGCGGAAGGGAGAGGGAGAGATAGAAACATCAATGCTGAGAGAGAATCATCCATCAGCTACTTCCCGCATGCCCCCACCAGGGACCGAGCCCGAAATCCGGGCATGTGCCCTGACCGGGAATCAAACCATGACCTCCTAGTTCATGGGTCAAAGCTCAAACACTGGGCCACACTTGCCTGCACAAGTCTACAGTTTCTAAAACACATTAACCAATATCTCAGTTAATCCTCAGAATATCTCATTTCATCCATTCACTCATACTATCTTGAGCACCTAGCATGTGCCAGGCTCTGTTCTAGGCACTGAAGACACACCCTTTTCTAGTGGCATTATTTTCTACACCTGCCAAAGAAAACTGTGGCCCAGAGAGGTGCCATGACTTGACTGAGGTTGCAAAGGTGGGCAGGGGCAGAGGCAGACTCGTGCTAGAACACGGTCTCCTGGCTGCAGATCTGGTGGATTCCCCTGAATTGCTTCTGCCACTTTACACGTGCTCACTTGTGCCTACCTTTCCTGGGCAGTGCTGCCCCTCTTCCTGGGTGTCAGTACCATAGACCTGGGGGCAGGGAGGACTTTTCCTGATCACACACCAATCTCTCTCTGCCCTGCGTCTGGCCCCATGGGGATCCCTAGGTCATGAGTACGCGGAGGAGAACCTGGGCTTTGCTGGTGTGGTGGAGCCTGAGAACCTGGCCCGGGAGAGGAAGATGCAGTGGGTGCAGAGGCAGCGGATGGAGCGCAAGAGCACGGTGAGGGGCCCTGAGGGCACCCCCGGAGGGACCCCTTCCTGCTGAGCCCGTTTGCTTCCGGTGCCTTCCAGTGAGAACTCCTGGACCCAGGACGGGGCAGGGGGCGGGAGGCTTCCCTTGTTGGGTACAGTGTCCAGATTCTCCCCACCAAAGCCAGCTGCTCTGGTCCCACAGTGCCCGTCTACCCTGGGAGAGGAGCGCTCCTACAACCCATTCCTGAGGACCCACTGCCTGGTGCTGCAGGAGACTGTGGGGCCAGGGCCGGGCCCCGCTGAGAACGATGGCTGCTCCCGGGCCCAGCTCCTGGAGAAGCTCCGCCGGCTGAAGGACCTGCACAAGAGCAAGTGATGTCCCCCAGACCCCCCAGCCCACCCGCATGGTGGGGAGGCCGCCCATCGCCCACACAAACCACCCTCATTGCTACCAACACCACCTCCATCAGTGCCACGGTGGCATCATTCCCCGACCCTGGTCATGGAGAGAGGAGGGACAAGGCGGGGAGACCTTGAGGCCCAGGGAAGGGACTGCTCCAAGGCTTGGAGACTCCATGGGGTGAGGCTGGGCTGACAAGCCTAACAAGAAAGGAGGGGCCCTGGGGCGTCTCCAGACCTAACTGTAAGGGTTCCTGCGCTGGCAGTGAGCACCTGGAGGCTGCGATGAGCCCCTCCCTCAGGAGGCAGCGCTCTCGCTGCAGCCACTAAGCCCAGGCCGCAGGAGCCGTGAACAGGTTGAGTGCGTTGTCCCCCTTCCCCCATTCAGGGTTGGGAAACTCAGTCTCCCCAAGCGGGCTCTGGTTTACTGAGACACCGCCCCTCCTCCCCCAGCCTCCCCGCCCTGCCCCATCCCACCCTGACCCCACAAAGGCATTTTTCAACTGAGCCATTTCTGAGAAAGATGAAAGGGCTGGAAGTCTGGCTGTCTGTCCAGTCTCAGCCTCAGTGGCTTCCCTACAGCCTGGAAGAGGGAGGGTCCTGGTTGCCAAGGAAACCTTGACTTCAGGCTCAGGAGACACCTGAGGGTGCTGGATTGCAGCCCAACAATCTTGTAGGTCACACGGGCTCCCTGCACAGCTGGCCTGGTCCTGCCCGCTGGCCTCTGCCCCTACCCTGGGCCAACAGGCCCCTCCCTTCCAGGGGAGAGAGAGCCATCGTCCGCCATGGCCACTGCAGTTTTCTCATTATGGCTTTTATTCTTAGGAACTTCTGCCTCCTCTAACTTCTGCTTTATCCTCAGCCCCTTTCCTCTTTTCGTTATTAACGACATTCATCTGGCCCCTTGCAGTTTGCCAAGAACATTCTGTGACATTGCTCATTTGGTCCCTAGCCCCATCCTGGCTAGGGAGGGGTCTGTGAGGCAGAGTTCAGAAATGGAAACCTGGGAGCAGAGGCCTCTCAAGGGAGCGCAGCTTCCAGGACCCCAGGCCTGGGCCCTGCCCTCTGCTCAGCCCTCCCTCAGCTCAGCGTCTCCTTTGGTCTTGGGTCCAGGTCCCTTTGGGGCCTCATGAGGAACCCTATGGTCCTCATGCAGGCGTACCTGGGTCAGCCAGGGGCCTTGTCTTCCTTCCTCAGGCTCTGCTCACCTCTGGCGAGCCTCCAGGATGCCCCCTGCCCTCAGTTTCTCCTCATCATCCGGCCTCTGCCTCCCTCTCTAGCCACAGCCTCTAGTACCAACTCTAGCAATACAATCAGAATAGAGTTCCCCGCACCCCAAGATATGCAGTTTCCTGCCTCTGTGCCTTCGCTCATGCTGTTTCTTCAGACTGGAATGCCTTTCCCTGCTCCTCCTGCCTTGTCTGCCTGGCCAACACCTGTTCATCCTTCACAATCCCCCTCAATGGCCCCCTCCTCCAGGAAGACAACCCCATGTCCCCCACCCCACACCCCCAGGCTACCTCTGCTCTTTGTAAATGCTTCTCTGTGGCACTTATCACTCTGTATTACTTGTTTACACGTTTGTCTCCCCTTCCAGACTGTGAACCCTTCAGGGCATGGACTGTATCTTATGCATCTCTGTATTCTGCGCCTAGCACGGTGCCTGGCACACAGTAGGCGCCCAATAAATGTTAAATGAATGAATGATTTAAGAGACGCTTGATCACGCAGTGGGCTTGTCTTTATTGCTGGTTTTGTTCTGTCTGGGTTACAGGTCCACCAGCTTGGAGTTACTGTACTTCAAGAGCTTTGGCCAGAAACAATGCCATGAATATACCCTCCTATGTATGGCTCGTGTGCATCTGTTCAGGGCTTACAACTCATTTACCTCTGTGTTTTCTGAAGCTTGAGATGCACAGGTGTGCCTGGCCACAGGGAGATGGTTTTACGTGGTCACAGCACAGCAGTGGAAAACACTTCAAGGGCAAGGCCTTGGCCTCTCTCTAATGCCTCTCTAACTAAGAGCCAGATGCCACTATCTGGAGATAAATTTTAACAACAGAGTTTTGTTTTCATTGTATTTACCTTCGGGGTTAATATTTTTGACAAGTGACACCACTTTTCAATTCAGGACAGTAATTATAGATATTTATTGAAATAGGAAAATAAGAAGCAAAGGTGACACTTGGCTATGGCAGAATTCTTTTTTAAAATATATTTTTATTGATTTCAGAGAGGAAGGGAGAAGGAGAGAAATAGAAACATCAATGATGAGAGAGAATCATTGATTGGCTGCCTCCTGCACACCCCCTACTGGGGATTGAGCCCACAACCCGGGCATGTGCCCTTGACCAGAATTGAACCCAGGACCCTTCAGTCCTCAGGCTAACGCTCTATCCACTGAGACAAACTAGCTAGGGCTATGGCAAAATTCTCGAAGGTGGTGCTGGCACTGGCTTAGCTCCACATTTCCCTGGGGCCAGCTCAAGGCATAGTTTTCCCACCCCTGGCCATACCTCTGCCTTCTCTCTGAGGTGCTCCTCTTCACCCCAAGTTGGGGAGCGTGGCACTGGCCCAGGATGCCCTGGATCAGGGCTGCACCTGGGGTGGGGGTGGGGAAAGGGACCTGGTCCTCACCTTCCTGAAGAAAGGCAGTTGTCTGTGTCTCTGTGTCACTGCTGTCTTGAATGGGCCAGCCCCAGGGCCAGGTCACTCTGGGTACCCAGCTTCAAGGGGCCCTTGGTGATGGTTCTCTAACGCTGGTGACACATCTTCCCAGGGCCTTGGGTCATCCTCCCACAAATGCATCTGTCCTGAATGATGACACATGTTTCTCCCAGAGCTGGAACTGACTGGTAGCAACCAGGCCACTTGTTCCTTGCTTGTAGGAAGCAGGTGTCACTGGGCTTTGAGACCTGAGTTCTAATCCCAGCTCTGCCACTCAACATCCAAGTGGCCTTGGATAAGTCACTTCCCTGACCTCAGTTTCCAATGGAGATGACAAGCATGAGTGAGTCAGAACCTTTTCAAGGACAAGTGACAAATACTTAACAGAAAGGAGCTTAGACCAAAAGGGAAATTTATCAGCTCATGAAATGGAGAAGAATAGGATTATGTCATGGTAAGTTCAGGCATGAATATGAACAGTATCATCACCATTCAGATCTGCTTTCTTCTGTATTGGTATGGTTCTCTGTCAGGCTTTCTCCCTGCAGCAGCAAGATGTCTCCAGGCTACTAGTTCATACCATTTAGCAGAACCTCCCATAGTCCCAGGGATCAAGTTTCATACGCCCAGTTGGGGTCATGTGACCAACCCTGAACCAACCATAGGGATAAGGTATCTGGACCTCTCTGACTGGCCAAATAGGTCACATGACTATACCTGGAAGAGCAGTGTCATACCCAACTGAAACACTGTGCATTGAGAGTAGGGAAAGAGTCCCCCAAAGGACCAGGAGGTCTGATACCAGAAATGATGCAAAGCAGCAAAATCATACCTCTTCACTAACAATTCCACTTACTATTAGGAGAGTCTGATGAGAAAAGGCATATGAAGTCACCTTGGAAAATTCTATATCAGATTTTTGATGCTATAATCCTATCTAATAAAGAGGGAATATGCTAATTGACTGCCCCTCCCTTAAAGATGGCGATGCCCACAGCCACAAGATGGTGGTGCTCAGCCCCACCAGGGCAGCAGTCATGCTCTGCCTGCCTGCCTCCGGAGTCCCCCAGTTCCCTCAGCCCCCCAGCTGCCCAGGGCCGCCCGAGGCTCAGGTAACCAGCACCAGCAGAGGCTTGCGCTGCTGGCAGTGGCAGCAGCAGAGGTGTGATGGGGCATCTCCTTCCCCTGATTGCTGGGTTGCCTCCTGCCCCTGAGGGCTCCTGGACTGTGAGAGGGAGCAGGCAGGGCTGAGGGTCCCCCCCTCCAGTGCATGAATTTTCATGCACCAGGCAGGCCTCTAGTTAATTATAAAGAAGAAAAGGAGGTAGACATATGGCCTCCAAGGTGTTTGAAAAAATATATAGGAAAAAAAAACGTTAGTGATTTACATATGAAACCAATAGGGTTTACTTTTTTTAGATTTTATTTAAATCCTCTATTTTTTTTTGTCAACAACTTTGAGATATAATTTACATAACACAAAATTCACTCTTTTAAAAAGTGCACGATTCAGTAGTTTTTAGTACAGGCACGGTTTTCTGGCCATGGCCGCCATCTAATTTTAGAACATTTTCATGATCTCAGATAGAAACCCTGTGCCCATTTAATGTCACTCCCTGCCTCCATGCCTCCACTTCACCCCAACCAGGCAACCACTGATCTACTTTCTGTCTCTAGATTTGTCTATTCTGGACATGCCATATAAATAGAATCATAAATATGTGGTCTTTTGTGACTGGTTTCTTTTACTCAATATGATTTCAAGGTTCATCCATTTAGCATGTATCAGCACTTTATCCCTTCATGGCTAAGTAATATCCCATTGCATTTATTTACCACATTTTGCTTATCCATTCATCAGCTGATGGACAGTTGGGTTGCTTTCGCTTTTTGACTATTATGAATAATGGTGCTATGAACATCTGTGTACAAGTTTTTGCATAGACATGTTTTCAGTGCTCTTGGGTATATACCTAGGAGTGGACTTGCTAAGTCATGCAGTAACTCCATGTTTAACTTTTTGAGGAACTAATAAACTGCTTTCCAAAGCAACTGTGAGTTTTCCTACTGCCACTGATGGCTCACGTGCAGAGAGAGGCTTATTCATAAATCACTTTGGCTTTTAAAAATGAATGCTCACTTTCTTAAAATGCATATTTTAAAACATAAGCATTTCAAAAATTCTTATGTTTAATCACCAGTCATATCATTCTAATCACATATCTAATGACTATTAATAACCTCTAAGGGGGCTTTGATTACTAAATGGTCTTCTTTTTAAAATTAAAATGGCTTTAGGCAGTTTATATTACACTTATTTATCCTATATATAAGTAGATTACCATATTTTCTTTTTTAAAAATATTTTAAAATTTATTTTAGAGCGAGAGAGACATCAATGTGAAAGAGAAACACACACAGCTGCCTCCCACAGGCCTCCTACTGGGGACTGAGCCCGCCAGGTGCCCTGACCAGCGCAATCAACCGAGCCACACTGGCCACATTTTCTTTTTTAAAGTAATTGCTGTATAATGATTACATCGCAATAAAGCTGGAAAAAAAATAAAGTAAAATGAAAAGAACTCAGTTCTCTCAAAAATTTTTTAAATAAAGCCCTAACCTGTTTGGCTCAGTGGATAGGGCGTCGGCCTGCGGACTCAGGGGTCCTAGGTTCGGTTCCGGTCAGGGGCATGTGCCTTGGTTGCGGGCACATCCCCAGTGGGGAGTGTGCAGGAGGCAGCTGATGGATGTTTCTCTCTCATCGATGTTTCTGGCTCTCTGTTCCTCTCCCTTCCTCTCTGTAAAAAAAAAAAAAAAATCAATAAAATATACTTTTAAAAAAAATTTTTTTTAAATAAAGCAATTGATTGACAAACTAACCTCCCAAGTACTTTTATTGCATCCTAATAAGTAAACATTTAAATACAGTGAATTTGAAGATTTTTTTTGTTTTAATGTTTTTACAATCCCAATAAGAATTTAACTTCGAAGAACAGTCTAAATAAATGATTCAACTGTCTGATTTAAATTAGAATCTCCAGGCTCATCTTTTAAGCACCCCACTATGCCAAATTATTTTAAACATTTCAAGTACTTAAAATACCAAATATGCACAATGCAACACACACACACAAAAAACCCACACACATTAACACTGTTAGTTTGAGTCTCTTAAACAGTTCCACACATGATTCTAAATTTTCCTAAAGTTGATAGATAATTGCCCAGTAAAGAGCTATCTGAAGTTTACCTTCCCGAGTGATGTGGTGTGGGGGAGGGGATGGGGAGTGAGGAGCACGCCTCCTTAGCTGACTAAGATTTTATGTCAAGATTTTTCTCTTATTTATTTATTTTAAAATTATAGTCAACATACAATATTATATTAGTTTCATGTGTACAACATAGTGATTAGGTATTTATATACCTTACAAAGTTATCACCTCAATACATCTGGTACCCATCTGTTACCGTACATAATAATTACAATATTATGGACTCTATTCCCTATGCTGCACATTGCATCCCCGCGGCTTATTTTATACCTGACAGTTTGTACTTCTTAATACTTTCTTTTACCTTTTCCACCCATCTCCCCACCTCCTCCCAAGGTTTTTCTTCTGTGTGACCCTATCAGGTTGAGCCCCTTTTTATAGCCACGCACCCAGACCAACACTTACAAGTGGGGATCAGATGGCCCAGAGCCTGGGGTTTGAATACATCATAACTCAATTTTCAAGCCTTTGTCTTTAATTACTACCCACGTAATGGCACCATTTGTTTAGGCTCAATGTATTTACCACTTCATTTCTCTGAATTCTGACTCTGGAGCCAGACTGACGTGGGTTGAGCCCTGGCTCTGCCTGTTACTAGCTGTGTGACTGGGAAGACATTTAATCTCTTGGTGCCTCCGTTTCCTCAGCCATCAAATGGAGGGGGGAAGTGCCTGCTCACAAGATTATCCTGCAGCTTGAGATCATGTACGTGAAGCCCCATGGACAGTGCCTGGCCTAGAGTCAGCATGGTTTATGAGTTTGCTGCACTGTCACTGTACAACCATCTCTGTTACGTGTTAGGACCACAACCCGCAGCACTATTCACAGGCCATCGAATTGGGCTCTGAATTGGGTTCTGTGTGTGAGGGCAGTCTGACTCAGGGCCACCACATCTAAGGTCATTCTAATCATCCATGTCATCATCCTGCCTCTTAAGAATGTCACATGCTCCCTCTGCTGGACAGTACCTCAGGCTTGTGCTGAGTCCCGGAACCCACGTGCAATTCCAACCAGTTCCATTCTCAACCTGTGGGTCGTGACCCCTTTGGGGGTTGAGCGACCCTTTCACAGGGGTCGCCTAAGACCATCGGAAAACACATATATAATTACATATTGTTTTTGTGATTAATCACTATGCTTTAATTATGTTCAATTTGTAACAATGAAAATACATCCTGCATATCAGATATTTACGTTATGATTCATAACAGTAGCAAAATTACAGTTATGAAGTAGCAACGAAAATAATTTTATGGTTGGGGGTCACCACAACATGAGGAACTGTATTAAAGGGTCACGGAATTAGGAAGGTTGAGAACCACTGCTCTAAGATCTGGGTGTTTGGTGAAGTGGGAAATGGCCCTTTAAGAGGCAGTAGCTAGCTCCTAGTTGCCATGGAGACAGCTGGAAACAGACCGGGTGGCAGGCAGCAGGCAGCAGGCAGCATGTCCTCTAAAGTTCAGTCCAAAGGTGGGAAGAGGGCTGCTGGGGCTGGAGAGGGGAGGGCGACCTTCTCCCTCACAACCTGCCGGGAGGTAGCCTCGGAGGAGTCTGCTCTTGGGACCATTGCCCACCCCTGTCCTTCTCTCTGGGGTCGGCCATCCCAGCTTCTTTTCCTTCCATAGGCCTCAAGGCCAAGGACCAGCCGGCCCCAGCCCCAGAGAGTCTGCCACCCCCAGAGGCCAATGCTGAAGCCATTCACTTCCTCGACTCCCTCAGTGAGCCTGGGCCGTGTGTGTGTGTGTGTGTGTGTGTGTGTGTGTGTGTGTGTGTGTGTGTGTGTGTGTGGCGGGGGTCGGGGGTACAAGTGTGGAGAGGAGGGGAGAGAGAAGGAAGGCCCAGACCTGTCCTGGTCTCTCTCAGCTTTGATTCTCCTGGGATTCGGAAAGGGTTGATATTTGTTGATATTTTTCAAGGGAAGACCAGGGACATGGGGGTCGCTGGGGGTGTCTTCACCTGCTGGCTGCTGTAGGGGCTGCCTGGGAGGCGGGGATGAGGAGGGAGTGGGTAGGGACTGTGGGATACTAGTGGCCAGGGAATCAGAGATTGAGGCTTGGAGCTGGGGCTTTAACTGTCCCCATGGAACCCCCTCCCCAGGCCAGGAGGAGCTGCAGATGCTGTTCTTCTCTGAGACTCTGGCCATGGTCTCGAAAACAGGGGAGCCTCAGGGAGAGCTGACCATTGAGGTGCAGAGTGGGAAACACGAAGACAACACGGGCACCATGTTGCCATGCGCCCTTGTGCACGCCTTTAGCCGTGGCTTCGTGGACAAAATGCTCTGCGGAAACTCTCTCCTGGGTAGAGGCCCTGCTGCAGAACACCCTCCCTCCCCCCACCCAGCACCCCCCTCCTCCCCTCCTCCATCCCCAGGACTTTGCTTAGTACCAGCCCTTGGACTTCACCGTGGGACCAGAATGAGGCACAGAGAGTGTGAGGGAGGTGGGGGAGGCTCAGGACAAGAGCATCCATTTTGTCTAGTTTTTTGCTGTGGCCACATTATACCTGGGCCTTCCAACCTGGGCCATCACCCTCCCCTCCTGCAGTCTCCAACGCTGTCTCCCTCAATGGCACTGTCCCCTCCTTCCACCCCAGGCTATCTCACGTGGAACCTGGAGACCGTGGAACAACATAGTCAGGAGTTCGTCAAGGTAACTTCTGGAGCCCCGAACCTTGACCCCAATCCAGGGTGAGAGAATAGAGACCCTGGGAGAAAGAGAAGAGGAAAGAAAGAGGTTCAATAGAACGTCACCCTAACTCTCTCCTCAGTTACCCTGTAATCCCTACAAAAGCCTGGGAAACAATCCATCCAGGGAACAGGAGGCCAGCAGCAGGTTGCTTCTGAGGACCTTCTAATACACAAACGCTGGGTCCAGCCCAGCTGGACCCCTCCAGCCTGAGAGCCGGGCATCTCCTAGGGCCACGCTGGCTGACCTTTCCCAGAACCTGACCTTTCCTAAGGGCCTGTCACCACCTGCCTCCAAATTCTCCTGCGCTGTGCCCCTCACAACCGCCCCAGCCACTTCATTAACTTCTGGAACGTGGCCTGCTTACACTGTGGAAGCCCCTTTTGCTGAAGAACCTTCCCACACAAACCATTCCCATCTTTGAAAGCCTGTATTTGAAGTGTATTTGCTTTTTAACTTTATTCTGCACCATCACATGACTTCTATTCTTGGGCTTTCCTGCACATGGAAGGTTTTCTATCCGAATCTCCCCTTGGTTTTCTCACTTATAAAGGAGAATGGATAAGGTGACCTTTGGTGGGAGAGGAGGGCATTCGTATACAATCCTGGGAGTCCCTGATTCTCCTCTCCATGCTCTGGCCCTCAGTTCCACATCCTCCCCATGGAGCAGAAGACGAGTTTGCTGAGGCAGGGGGACCAGCTGGCCATGACCAGAAGTATCAGGGAGGGTGAGGTGAGGGTGGGAGCCAGGTGGGGACCATCCTCCATATCCTCTGGACACCAGGAGGCCAAACTGCGTCAGAACCTGGGGTGGGGGCTCAGTGAGGACTGTATGCCCAGCACCTGGCTTGCCCGCCCGCCCTGTCCCTTTCTGGCTCTATGTTCCTAACACATGTTTGTCCTGAACAGGAAGTGAGGAACGAAGTGACATTCTTCCCCTGGCACTCAACTGCGGGCTTCATCTCCCAGGCTGCCAACCTGCTGCTGCTGAGGGTGATGGCCTGGAGGCAGATGGTGCCCAGTAATGCCCGCTTCCTGGCCTTGGACATGGAGGGAAAATTCTGCTATTCCACCTACGTGAGGGATCTCCAGCAGGGCGGGGCGGGAGGGGGGGGGCGTGGACTTAGCCTGGGGAAAACGAGAAGGGGCAGGAGAATGCTGAAGTAGGGGACTACAGAGTGGAAGGGGGGTGGAATGGGGATGAAACCAGGGCAAGGGACAGGGGCTTCCACAGGCAGGAGAAGGTAAGGCTCATTTGTTAGCGAGAAGATCAAGCGCGGGCAGGTGGAGTGAGGAGAGGGACTAAAAGGTGAGCAGTTGAGGGAAACAACACTCAGTCCAGGAAAAAGAAACGTATTTTTTAACATCAGGAAATGCAGTATCTCCACGTACACTTAAATATTCTTTATTGTGTCTTAACCCTGAAGGGTCTTCCTTTTTTTTTTTTTTTTTCCTTTCTTTTGTTTTGGCTAAAATTTCATAATCAACATACCTAGGACTCCCTGCAATACGTGATTTAAAGCCGTGCCTCTGGACACACACTTAGGGGCTGATTTGACCAACTTTGTGAATGACATTCTAGCCTTTTCTATCACATATTGCAGGGAGCCCTAGCAATGTGTTGGACACAAGCAGGCACGTGCCATTTACCCCTGTTTTCTCGGAAACACGTGTTTTGCGTTAGCACTTTTCTCCCCATGGCTGCAGCCCTACCAGGGGTTTATGTTTTAGTTCCAGCAGGGCATCCTGCCTGCAGCAGGAGGGGCCACAAGTCCTAGCTGAGTCCCACCCCTCAGAGCTCCACTGTCCCCCACCCCAACACACACACCCTCACACCTAATTGGTTGATCCTCATCCTTGTAACAGAATCTGCCAACTAGAAGCACGGGGAGGTATTGGGGAAGGAACAGGCTGGTGCTGGCTATGAGGAGACCCCCAACTTAACTTTGGGGGCACAACTCAAATCTTGTGGTGCCTGGACAGCCAATTGTTGCTCATCACTGATGAACAAGGAATGAAGCTGTGAGAGGGAGAAAAGGGCCAGGGAAAGACTGTCAGAGAGACCCTGGTGGGCATCCACCTCCCCTCCTTCTCTCCTTTTTGGCTGCTGCCAGAAAGCCCTGGGCTCCCAGACCATCCAGGTGGACCGTCAGCAGGCGGACGCATTCATCGTGGAGCAGACCGTGCACTCGGTGGAGGGCATCCCCTTCTCCTGCCAGTTCTACCTGCTGTCTGACGGGTGAGCTACTGGGGCAGGCCCAGGGGGCAGTGTGAGCACAGCCTGGGCACTCAGCCTTGGAGGCTGATGGGAGAAGGAAGACCACTGTTTCTGGGGACACCACTAGGAAGAGATGCTGTTGAGATCTGAGTGCCCCTGCTTTATCCACACCTTTCACCCTTTCTTCACTTACTCACTTACTCTCCTGGTCCTCATGATGCCTCCCAGACCTCACCACAGAGCCCTAAATGGCAGAGGATGCTCACACCAATTCCCCAGGACCTAAGGCATAGTTAATGCAGCTGTCACAGGTGCCGGGTTTCACATTGATAAACACCGAGGTTTGAACAACTCAACACGCAGTAAGATGCCGGGAGAAGCATTCTGGCACACGACTAAGCTGTCCTCAGCAACATGCAGGCGACCACACCGTGAGGAAATGTGGGAGGGGGAGAAGAATTTGTTTCTTGACATTTCTGAAGAGGTATTGACATACTCACTACACTAAACAGGGTAATCAGAGCATTCTTGGACTTCCTTAGTTCATCACTTAGCCTGTGGTTGCTGTTTTGCACGTCAGGTATCAGAGGCTCATGATTTTTTTAGTGATTACGACTCCAAAGGTTTTGGTCCAGTCCTGGCACACCAGCGTGTATCTTCAGGGGTAGGAACAGTGCCCAGTTTGAAAAGCAAGGGTCATTACTGGGGGAATTGGAAATGAACTTGACCTGGGAACTCAAAGATAAGTGGGAGGACAGCAGTAAAGGGAAGCCCCCAGGACAGCTGCCTTTCAAGGGAGTGGGCTGGTCTAGGAAAATGCACACCTTCTCCTGTGTGGCACTCCAGGCACCTGGCCAAGCGAGTTCAGGTGGGCTCCCCCGGCTGCTGCATCATCACCAAGATGCCCGTCTTGAGGGAGGAGGGTGAGTGAAGCCTCTAGTTGGTGGAACACCCAGCCCCCCTCCCCCACCTTGCAGGGGCTGGATTGAGGGTGCTATGGGTGCCATCAGAGCCGGAGATCCGATAAAGAAGCTTTGCCCTCCAGCCCTTGACCCCAAGGCCATTAGGGGAGGGTCATTTTGCAGGGACCCACTGCCAGCAACTGTGCCCATGTGGGCGGATCCCTGGGTTTCACCTGCCTGCAATCTGGATGCTCTTGGGCGCCCCTGTGTATCCGAGGGAGGTTCTGGGGATGGATACACAACCTTCCTCCCTTGGCTCCCAGATGAGATTGAGCCTCGCCCAGTGTTTGAGAAGAAGCCCCTGGCGTGGGAGGAGGACATAGAGCTGCACTCGAGGTTCCTGGAACGGAAGGTGAGGAGGGGCTGCCCCCAGCCTGGGGTGCCCATACCCCCTCCTCCAGGGCTCCCCTTCCCCCACATAAATCCCAACGTTAAAGATCTCTCTTCCTGCCGGGTTGCAATGCACACCCCAAGGGACTGGGAGGCCCCAGCGCCCCTAAGTGCCCTAGCGACGTGGGGGGCGGGGCGGGGCCTGGGGGGGGGGGCGGGTGGTCGGGTCGGGCTCAACCTGGTCCCCGCCAGGAGGAGCTGCGCCTCAGCCACACCAGGTACCTGCAGCAGCACCCCGATGGCGAGGCGATCGTCTCCGACTTCCTGCTCTTCCTGCTGCTGCGCCAGCCGGAGGACGTGGTCACCTTCGCCGCCGAGTTCTTCGGGCCCTTCTCCCTGCGCCGCCCGCCCACGCCCTCCCTGCGCTCCTCCGCCCCGCAGAGCCCCTTCCGCTCGCTGGACCCCCGGACTAAGCGGGAAACGCACCAGGCCCGAGCCCTGAGGCTGGGGCCCGGCAGAGACCCGGAGGCCTTGCTTTCCCTGCTGCGGTTTTGATGGAATAAACCAAGCTGGAACCTTCCCTGGCCAGCCTGTGTCTTAACTAAGAATAGGATACCTTGACATCGTTTATCGAGAGAATCTCAGCCTGTCTTCCTAAATGCTCTTTCCGTCATTATCCCCATTTTGCAGATAAGAAGCTAGAGGCACAGAAAGGTTAAATAGCTCTTAGAGTGAGCACATGGGGAGCTGGATTCAAATCCGGAGGTTACATTCCAAAACCCACGCTCTTAGTCACTCGGTTAGCGGGGGTGGGGCTTCTTGTCACTCGGGATCACTCTGGGTACCACGTAACGTAACTGCCCGCTCCCCCACCCCAAGAAAAAGAGCAGGTGACGTCGGGGGAGAGATGGGGAAGGGACCCTGACCACCACTGGTCTCGCTCATCTCCTCCGAAGCCTCCTGGCACCCGCTGCCCTCCCCATTCTCACTGACCTTCGGATCCCCACAAACTGCGTGTGATGGTCCCTATTTATCGGCTCCCGGAGGAAAAAGATGGACAGGTGATCACTTCCTCCGTTAGGGTCCTTGCTATTCAGGAGCTTGTTTCTGCCCAGTGCTAGCTGCTGCTCAGTAACAAATGTTAGGCGAGCGCCCAGAAGGCAGCTGGCAATGGGGGTGCCCTCGGTCAATTCATTCATCCAACTTCCTGCTGCGAGAGGAGGGACTCGGAGAAGTTCTGCATTCCGGTGAGCAATACCAGCCAATATCTCCAAGGCTGGGAGTAGGGGCTAGTTCATGGCCCAGGAATCAGGGAAGGAAGGCTTCATGGAGAACTGTCACTTGAGTCTGAAAGAATTTTTAAAAATATTTTTTTATTGATTTCAGAGAGGAAAAGAGAGAAACATCAATGATGAGAGAGGATCATTGATCATCTGCCTCCTGCACGTCCCCCACGGAGATTGAGCCTGCAGCCTGGGCATGTGCTGACTGGGAATTGAACACTCACCTCCTGGTTCATAGGTTAACCTCAACTCTGAGCCATCCTGACTGGGCAACTTAAGGAATTTTTAATAATATATTTTATTGTCCCCTTCCCCTATGTTCATTAGAAAAACTTTAGAAAAAGGTGATAAACCAAGAGAAGAAGTGAATTCACTTCAATTCTTCTACCTAGAAGCAGCCACTCTTCAGGTTTTGGCAAATATTCTCTCTACTCTTTTTTTCTAGCAAAACGTGGTGTTTGTTCAGCAATTACTCTGTCCAACACTTTTACATAGAATGTTTGATCTGGTCTTCGCAGTTCTAAGGGACTTCATTTAACAAAAAGTGAAATCATACAGTAGTTGATTCTCAGTAACTGGTAATTGCATACTTAATTGTATTCTTGGAAAGTTTCATACGGATAAAGCTGGAATCTCCCTAGATTCCCACCCCAATCTTCATGTGTTTTAATGGGTTCTTTCATTTAGCAATATATTTTGAAAATATTTCCCTGTCACTACAGTCTTCTACAGGGTATCCCCACAAATGTATACACACTTTAACAGCTGATAGCTCAATTGATGTTTCTTTCTTTTCAGACTTAACCCATTGGAATTAATAATTATTCAAAGTGTGCTTACATTTTTTGATGATTCTACCATAAGGTAACCAATCTCTCCCCTCCCCCGCCTTTTTATTTTTTACTATCATAAACCCTGCTGCATTGAATATCCTTGTAGCTAAATCTTTGCATATATCAACAATTTTCTTAAGGATACATTCTGAGGAGTGTAATTGTTGCATTGATATTAAGGCTTTTGTTTGTTTGCTTTAACAAGTTGCCAAATTCTACATGTGTAGCATTTTTATTAAAGGTCCAATAAAGCATTCCAGGCAGAGAAAATGACATAAGCAGAAGTAAGAAAGTGCAATGTATGTGCATGGTCTAGAGCAGGACATCCAACAACGCTTTCTGCAATGGTAGGAATGCTCTGTACCTGCAGCGTCCAGTGTGGTAGCCACTAATCACATGTGGCCACTGACAACTAGAAACGTGGTAAATATGACTAGGAACTGGGGTTTTACTTTAATTTAAATTCATTTCAATTTAAATAGCCACATGTGGCTAGTGGCTGCCATATTAGATAGTAGAGAGTAAGCTCCTTTCATTCAATCAGGCAAGTAGTTGAACAACTACTGGACCCCTTCCAAGTGCCAGGATTATTTGTGGCGCTGGGAGATCAGCAGTGACGAGACAAAGTCCCTGTCCCCAGGCAACATGGAGAGATGGACAATAAACACAAACGTTCATTTCAGATGTGAAATTTCAGACATTGATGAAAACAGATAAAACCAAGTTGTGAGTACAGTGACTCAGGGTTGCAGAGGTGAGGGTGGACTTCATGGGCTTCTGGGGTCTCAGTTGAGCTGGGACCTAAATGACAAGAAGTCAGACCTGTGAAGAGCCGTGGGAAAAGCATTCTAGGCAGAGGGAACAGCAAGTGCAAAGGGTTTGAGCCTGGCATGTTGGGAACAGAAGGCTGAGCCCAACAGGGTGGGAGGGGCTGGGGATGAGTCACCCTGAGGAAGGCAGGGCCCTGGCCAGTTCTCTGTAGAGAACTGAAACCGAGGCTCTGACTCAGCCTAGTGCACCCAGAATATTTCTGCAGAGATACAATAACCCCCTTGAACCCCAATAATCTGCAACCGTGGGGAAGAGGTTGGGCAGGAACATCCGACCCACAGAGAGCCTTGCTGTCATGCGTCAGATGACTTGGGAAGGAGTCCAGCCACCTTCCTGCCTGGTCTGTGACATCCATTTCAAAACTGGGTTGTTTTTAGATGGTATCACTTGTTCCTGGAACTTCTATGACCCCTCTCTTCTTGCTCCATAACACTAAGAAACATGCTTCTCTGAGCAAAGGGAAAACAAATCTTGAGTACTTCTGAAGTGCCAGGAATGCTTTCGGCATTCCCACCCATATCTTATGAGTGGTCTGGTTTCTCCACACCATTGCCAACGTTTGGTGCTATGACTGTTTTTTATTTTAGCCATCCTGATAGGGGTGTAGTGATATCTCATTATGGTTCTCTTTGCACCTCCTTAATGGCTAGGGATGCTAAACATCTTTTCAGGGGTTCCTTGCCATCTGCACATTCTGTTTGGTAATGCCTGTTCATGATTTTTGCCATTTATAATTGATCTAGAGGCCCAGTGCATGAAATTCGTGCGGGGGTGAGGGGGTGTCCCTCAGCCCAGCCTGCACACTCTCCAATCTAGGACCCCCCACTGGGATTGGGCCTAAACGGGCAGTAGGACATCCCTTTCACAATCCAGGACTGCTGGCTCCCAACCACTCACCTGCCTGCCTGCCTGATCACCCCTAACTGCTCCCCTGCTGGCCTGATTAATGCCTAACTGCTCCCCTGCTGGCCTGGTCACCCCTAAATTCCCTCCCTTGTCAGCCTGGTCACCCCTAGCTGCTCTCTCCTGCTGGCCCGGTCCCCCCCAACTGCCCTCCCCTGCTGGCCATCTTGTGTCCACATGGGGGTGTCCATCTTGTGTGTTGGAGTGATGGTCAATTTGCATATCACTCTTTATTATATAGGATTGTCTGATTTTTTTACTGTTGAGGTTTTTTTTAATATATATATATTTTATTGATTTTTTACAGAGAGGAAGGGAGAGGGATAGAGAGTTAGAAACATCGATGAGAGAGAAACATCGACCAGCTGCCTCCTGCACACCCCCCACTGGTGATGTGCCCACAACCAGTGTACATGCCCTTGACCGGAATCGAACCTGGGATCTTTCAGTCCACAGGCCGACGCTCTATCCACTGAGCCAAACAGGTTCTGGCTACAGTTGAGTTTTAAGAGAATTTTCTATCTCTAGATACTGGTCCTTTGTCAGATATGTGGTTTGCAAATATTTTCTCTGAGTCTTTAGCTTGTCTTTTTATCTCTTTACAGGGTCCTTCACAGAAAAAAAGTTTTTAAGTTTTATGAGATCCAATTGATCAGTTTCTCCCTTTTATGGATCATGCTTTTTGGTGTCAAGTCTAACAAGTCTTTGTTTAGTCTTGGATTCTAAAGATTTTCTCCTACTTATTTTTTCTAAAAGTTTTATATTTACATATCGGTTTGTGCTTCACTTTGAGTGAATTGGGTTTCATGAAATTTCACTGCACACATGCAGGGTTCAGTATCCAGCAACAGCTCCAGGTGCAAGGGGACTGATATGCAGGTTTCTAATCCTCTAGCTCACATAGCTCCTGCTCTCTGCTACTCTGTCAGAACCTCTGCTCTTAACCATTACACTATAATGGTTAAGTTAAAGGTTGTACGGAGTATTGATCAGTTGTTAATCAATTATACTTATTGAGTTCCTAACTATAAGAAAGGCCCCACAAAAGATACAAAGAAGACATCTGTCTTAGTCATGGCTCTTCAGAGAAACAGAACCAATAGATAGAGAGATAGAAATGATAGATAGATAAATAGATAGATTGATAGATAGATAATAGATCAGGGGTGCTCTAACTTTTTAAACAGGGGGCCAGTTCACTGTCCCTCAGACCGCTGGAGGGCCGGATGATAGTTTAAAAAAAAACTATGAACAAATTCCTATGCACGCTGCACATATCTTATTTTGAAGTAAAAAAACAAAACGAGAACAAATACAATATTTGTATTTGCATGTGGCCCGCGGGCCGTAGTTTGAGGACCCCTGTAATAGACAGATAGACTAGTATACACAGGGAATTGGCTCACATGAGTATGGAGGTTGAGAAGCCCACTGATCTGTGCAAGTTAGAGACCCAGGAGAGCCAATGGCATACATAATTCCAGTCTGAAGGCCTGAGAAGTAGGAAGGGTAAGTTCCACGGTGTAAGTTCCAGTCGAATCTAAGTCTGAAGGCAGGAAAAAAACAATCCTAGTTCACAGGCAGTCAGGCAGAGAGAGAGTTCTCCCTTACTCAGCCTTTCGTTCTATTTAGGGCTTCAGTTGTCCAGATGAGGCCCATCCACAACAGCAATGGAAATCTACTTCACTCAGTCTACCAGTTCAAAGCTGATCTCCTCCAAAAACACCCTCATCAGCACACCCACATATCCAGTCACATCCTGGTCCAATCAAGTTGGCACATAAAATTAACCCTCACGACATACTACACCAGCCATGCCCATATGAGCCCAAGGCAGTGATTGGGAAATGTGCACAAACCTAGTGGTCAGGGCCGGTGATGGGAGCTTGAGCAATAGGGTTGCACAAATCATGATGCTGCTCTCTCCTGTCTGACTCATCATTCACCCCACTCCCCCACTTTCCAGTCCCTCCAGCCTCCTCCATCAACTAGGAGTCAGGGTATTGACTGCCTCCCCTGACCCTGGGTTTCCGAGCTTTGGTAAAGTTTTTGATTCAACATCGGCATACATCACGTCCCAGATCAGGTCTGGCCCTGAGAACCTGACTGGGTTCTCTCTGGGTCTTGAGATCTCAGACTTTGGAGTTGGACACTCCATAACAATTCCAGTTTTGAATCTTCTTGACAGAAAAAGATGGCCACAAGATAGAAGGCATGAGGGGTATGGGAGGGAGAAGAACTTAAGGAAGGGAAGTGGGGAGCACAGAAGCTTCCAAGGGGAAGAGACTGGGAGCTGGAGGAGTCTTGCCCACCTTTTATCCAGAGGTTACAGGATAATACCTCTCAAGTAGAACCCAGCCTATAGGGATGTTTTGTTTAGATTATACAATATTTTCAATGTTTTGGGGTCTAGTATTCAAAAAGCCTATTTTGCATAAAATTCTAGCATCTTTGACAAATCAGAAGGCACTGTGACAATCGGCCCACATGGCAATTGGCTGGAACTCCACAGACACTGCCCTCCTCAGACAGAATACCTGACCTCTGTTTTGCTACAGTCACCACTGTTCCCTACTGTCTCCTCACACAAAGGCTCAGCATCATATGTCTTTTAACACTGAGCTAGTGCTGTTTTTCTTACTCCCAACCTGTCTTAGAGTTCATCTTACCAGCCTGGCCTCCATGGGCATCTACATTTTAACCTCTTACGTAGTTTGAATCCTTTATTTAATCGAAGAAACAAGCTCAGAGAGAAGACATGCTCTGGTGACAATCTCAAGTGAACTAGTGGCAGAACCAGGACCAGGACCCAGTGCCCCTGTCTTATGAGGATCTCCTTGGCCAGAGTACTGAATGCATGTCCCTGAGGCAGTGTCTGGAAAGTGTTTTCCTCTGAGGCACTCAATGGGAGCCATCAGGACTCCCTCCCTCCCATTAGCCCAACCAGTGGTCAAGGGACTCCAGGAGAAGAGCTGAACTGCTTATGTAGGAGGTGGGGGGTGGGGTGGGTGGGGGGGGGGGGTAGGGGGAAGTCAAGTGATATGGATGTGAATGCCCAAGTGGTAGAAACTATCTGGAAATCAGGGCTAACTTGGGTGATGCAGAACATGGGGTGCCTGGAAGGGAGCCACAGATATTGTGGGGCTCAGGCCAGAAGGGGAACAGAAGTCCAAGCAGACCTTTCCGCCAAAGCTGGCCACTTCTGCCTTGGAAAGTGTTTCACAACGCCCCATGTGTGTGAGGACAGCCGGGCTCACGACGGATGGGCAAGAGGGTGTGGGCTCATACACTGACATGTACTGGCACCCAGAGAGAGCCCGCAGCTGAGGAGCCGGCCAGCACGCCACTCACACGCAGAGAGTGACTGACCTGTCGTCCTCATGGCAAGTGAGTATCCCCCTCCAGGGATGGGGTGGGGAGAGTCAGGGCGGCAAAGGAACACCTGGTCCCATGGGAGTCCTGGTCTGGGCCATAATTCCGGACACGAGCCTGGGGTTGGGCTCTTGGCATCCCCTTTGTCTGATCTCTGTGTCCTTGGAGCCCCTGGAACTTCTTCGGCTGCTGGAGGAGGCAGGGGTGAGGCCAAGGGGCACACGTGCCAGTGTTAGTGTCAGTCAGCCCTCCTCCGAGTCCCGCGTCCCTCCCCACATCCTCTGTGGCAAGAGAGATCTGGATGTGGGGATCTTTGCACTCACATGGAAGGCGAGTAATGCCGAAGGCTCCACTTCTGACATTGTATGGAACATTTGGTCAAGGGGTGAAGGTCATGGAGCCTACATGGAAGTCAAGGGCCCCTATTCAGCTGGGCTTTGATTCTGCACTTTGCCAGGAGGCGGCAGGGGAGGACACATGGCTTTAGCCCTGGGCCACCGAAAACAGCAGGTCACTCACCGTGCCCCATGGGGCCCTTTGCAGGTGACAGGGTTCCCCGAAGGCTAAGCAGTCCCAGCTATGGCTCCATCTCCAGCCCACCCAGCGCAGGGCCACAGCAAGCACCTCCCGGAGAGACCTACCTGAGTGAGAAGATCTCCATCCCGGACACGAAAGCGGTGGGAATACTGGAAACTTCCTGGACTCTTTCAGGATTGACAGGACAATATGGGGCGGGGGGTCTCACGGGCTGGGTGAGGGAGTCCCCTGAAGACCATGGCAAGTCCCTTCCAGCTCTGAGCCGCAGTGATAGACAGTGTAACCGCCCCCTTCCTGCTTCTGTCTCCATCACTTAGTTTACCATTTATCTAAAAATCATCAATGGCTTTCTGGATGAATCCCAGCTTTCCTATGAAGGCAGAGGGACTTGGGGTGAATTCAGGTTGGAGCCTCGAGGATTGGTTGCTAAAGGAAGGGACCTAGACAAGGGCATCAGGAGGAGCAAAGGATGTTGTGGGCTGGCTTCTAGATGCTGTCACCTGCATTTCCAGAATCTTTAGCAGAGCCCAGGCTGCCAGACCAAGCCCTGGAATGGGGTGGGGGCCCTTGGCTTGGGGTGGGGGGGCCCTTGGCTTGGGGTGGGGGGGCCCTTGGCTCAGTGGACTCTAGAGAGGAAGACCTATGGTCTGACAAGGGGCTGGGGAAGGAGGAACTGGACCAGGGAGGCCTGACCCCAGGAAAATCCCCTATTGGGGCTCTAGGATCTGCAGAGTCAGGGTCTGCAGGAGGTAAGCTGGTCAGGTGCAGGCAGGCTGCTGAATGTGCTGGATCCATAGCAGCCGATGGGCTGTTACTTAGCAAATCTTGCTGGTTCCTCCCACCCCATGTCCTCCACTAACCCCTGGGGGATGCGGCTCCAGGAATGGGGAATAGAGGGCCGGGCTGGCCAGGCTGGGCTGATGAGCCCCTTGGAATTCAGCTGGTGGTGGCCCAAGGCCAGTTATTGCAGCCCCTAGACCCAGGACATCCTCACCCCATTTCCACCCACAGGGCACGTTCAGCCTGAGGAAGCTGTGGGCCTTCACAGGGCCTGGCTTCCTCATGAGCATTGCTTTCCTGGACCCAGGAAACATCGAGTCGGACCTGCAGGCTGGTGCTGTGGCTGGATTCAAAGTGATGGAGTTGGGGCACTAATGGGAGGGGGGGGGGGGTGACCCGGTTAAGAAAGTGGAGACCCCAGCTTGCCCCTTTTCCCCAGAGTGGCTTGCATGGCTGCTGTTCATGGGAGATGCTAGGTCCTAATGGGCCGGAAAAGGTCCCCAGGGCATCCCTGCCAGAATGTGGGATGTATGGGGTGGGGGTGGGGTGGGGGAGGAGGTTGGTCTTCTTTCTCTATCTCCCCTACTCTGTCCCCAAGGAGTGTCCTTGGTTAGAGGGTGCCACCAATTCTGGGGTTAGCCCATTCGCCCCTATGGCTGAAGGCCTCTCCCTGCCTTCCCGCAGCTGCTGTGGGTGCTGCTGTGGGCCACGGTGTTGGGCTTGCTCTGCCAGCGACTTGCTGCCCGGCTGGGCGTGGTGACAGGCAAGGACTTGGGTGAGATCTGCCATCTCTACTACCCTAAGGTGAGCTTGGTGGGTCCGGACAGGAAACACCCCAGGTCCCAAGCCCGAAACAGCCACTTACAGGTTCCATAATCGAATAAATACATACTCTCAAGTGGGGTGTTACAAGTCCACTTGATAGAACACTGAGGCTCACACTAACAGCACATAGACTGAAAGGGACTCTGGATATACCCTGTCCATTTCATAGAAGGAGAAATGGACACCTCGAGAAGTGACTTGCTTAAGGCAAAAAAAATAGGGAGGCATCAGCTTGGTCGTTGGCTGAGATGGACACTGGGGGCTTGGCTGTTGTCAGTGTCCAGACAGGAAAAAAAAATTTCAACATTACACATCGCAAAGGTATTTAATGCAGGGATGTCACCACAGAGGTGTTGGAAGAGCTGGGACATGCAGGGGAAGGAGGGTGTCACCCAGAGGTCAGAGAGCTTCTGGGCAGGAGCCCAAGAGCCATCATTTGCTGCCGAGTGCCCGGGAGCATTGCCACTTCTGCCGGAACAGCCACCAGAAGCAGGGAAACCATCTCTCCCTGCCTTTTCATCTTCCATTAGTGTTTCCTGCCAAACCCAACTGGAAGCCGGCTGACAAGGCCGTCTTGCAAATGCAGTTAGTAGGCTTCTAGCCCAGCAGGGCAGTGCTGAGTATTGAAAGGTGCACGTAGGACTGAGACAAACAACTGTCCAGCCTTAAGGAAGGTTACCTTCTCCCCTAGGTGCCCCGCACCCTCCTCTGGCTGACCATCGAGCTAGCCATCGTGGGCTCGGACATGCAAGAGGTCATCGGCACAGCTATTGCATTCAGTCTGCTCTCGGCGGGACGGTACTTCCCCACGGGCTCCGGCTCTTCAGTCCAGAGCTGGGATCAGCTGCTACTTCTTCCTCAGGCCTTTTACTTCCCTGTGTCCATTTCCTCTTGCAGTCCCCTTTGACCCAGAGTTGTTGCCCAATTGGACAAGTGGGGAAACAGAGACCCAGAAATGCAAAGTGATTGTATCTAGTCACACAATGTCAGTGACCTTGCAGGCTTCCGGGTTGCCTGCCATACTGGACCCCACCCATTTGGCCCTTCCTCTCCATCCTGTGCCATTTGCCATCTCCAGCACACTCCCACTCCCCTCTCCTGCAGTTGTCTGGGGCCACTTGGGTCCCTGCTCCCAGGAGATCAGACTTCAGTCTCCAGCCCTGAGAGTGGGAGTTTGGGACCCTGGGACCAGGCTGGGCTGACCCAGGCCACTCTGGTTTCAGAATCCCTCTCTGGGGTGGCGTCCTCATCACCATCGTGGACACTTTCTTCTTTCTCTTCCTGGATAACTACGGTGGGTGTGCCCTTCCTCTGAGGGGGCTGCGGGCTGGGGCGTGTGAATGCAAGGCCAGCGGGTGCTCTGCGGTTCTGGGGGAGGGCTCAGCTTCTCGCTCGGCGTGGCCTTGAGCAAGTTACCCAGACTTCTGTTTCTCCGTCTGGAACATGGGGAAAATAACAGCACAGACGTCACAGGGCTGTGGTGAGGATTCACTGAGGGAACATATGTTAAGCACTTGGCACAGTGCCTGGAACAAAGTGCTCAAGATCTCACCATTAATAAGCACTTATGTTATGGTTTTTTGTTTTGTTTTGAATGTTCTGCCCCTTTGCTCTCTCCCTAGGGTTGCGGAAGCTGGAAGCCTTTTTTGGATTCCTTATTACCATCATGGCCTTGACCTTTGGCTATGAGGTGGGAAGCCAGAGCTGCTACCCTCCCAGGAAGGCCACCCCTCTCTCTGCCCCCTGCGGAGCCTGAGGGGCCAGGGTCAGGGTGGAGGGTGCGAATGGCTTTGCAGGGGCAAGGTTTGTCCTGACCAGGCTCCTCCCCACAGTACGTGGTGGCGCATCCTGCTCAGGGACCGCTTCTCCGAGGCCTGCTCCTGCCCTCGTGCCCCGGCTGCGGCCAGCCAGAGCTGCTGCAGGCTGTGGGCATCGTTGGCGCCATCATCATGCCCCACAACATCTACCTGCACTCAGCCCTGGTCAAGGTGAGCACAGGGGCAGGGAGGGAGGTGCCTGGTCCCTTGGCGTCACACTGGCCCATTCTCCAAGCCTGGAGCCCCTCCCCTTTGGCTCCTGAGGTCGATGGCAAGATAGACAAGAGGGAAAGATAGACCATGAGCAAGTAAACAAATGTCAGAGAGAATTCTAGATTGTACAAGGTGCCCTAAAGGAAACGAAACAGAGAAGTGTGACAGAGAATGACTGAGACGGGGGCTACTTTAGGAAAGGTGGTCGGGAAAGGCTTTTGTAAGGAGTTGCCTTTGAGACATGAAGGATGGGAAGGAAGATCAGGGGAGAAGATATTCTAAGCAGAGGGAATGAATGGTGAGGGCAAAGGCCGCAGGAGAAATAAACCGGGCATGCAGGAAGGGGGTCGCTGACCAGGGCCTGTCCCAGACTTCCATGTGGGGGGCTTTAGAGAGACCTGGGGTTTGGGGAGAACATAGAGGTGTGCGAGTGGAAGGTGTTGGGGTGGCCCTGAGAGACTTGGGCTGTTCCCTCCCCTTTGACCTTTATAGTCTCGAGAGATAGACCGGACCCGACGGGCTGACATCCGAGAAGCCAACATGTACTTCCTGATTGAGGCCACCATCGCCCTGTCTGTCTCATTCTTCATCAACCTCTTTGTTGTGGCCGTCTTTGGGCAGGCCTTCTACCAGCAGACCAACCAGGACGCGGTGAGCTGCACCACACCTCCCATCCATCACACCTCCCATCCACCACACCTCCCATGCACCACACCTCCCCATCCACCACACCTCCCATGCACCACACCTCCCCATCCACCACACCTCCCATCCACCACAGCTCCCATCCACCACACCTCCCATCCACCACACCTCCCATCCACCACAGCTCCCATCCACCACACCTCCCCATCCACCACACCTCCCCATCCACCACACCTCCCATCCACCACACCTCCCATCCACCACACCTCCCATCCACCACACCTCCCCATCCACCACACCTCCCATCCACCACACCTCCCATCCACCACACCTCCCATTCACCACACCTCCCCATCCACCACAGCTCCCATCCACCACACCTCCCATCCACCACACCTCCCATCCACCACACCTCCCCATCCACCACAGCTCCCATCCACCACACCTCCCATCCACCACACCTCCCATCCACCACACCTCCCATCCACCACACCTCCCATCCACCACACCTCCCATCCACCACAGTTCTCCATCCACCACACCTCCCATCCACCACACCTCCCATCCACCACACCTCCCATCCACCACACCTCCCCATCCACCACACCTCCCATTCACCACACCTCCCCATCCACCACAGCTCCCATCCACCACACCTCCCATCCACCACACCTCCCATCCACCACACCTCCCCATCCACCACAGCTCCCATCCACCACACCTCCCATCCACCACACCTCCCATCCACCACACCTCCCATCCACCACACCTCCCATCCACCACAGTTCTCCATCCACCACACCTCCCATCCACCACACCTCCCATCCACCACACCTCCCATCCACCACAGCTCCCATCCACCACACCTCCCCATCCACCACACCTCCCCATCCACCACACCTCCCATCCACCACACCTCCCATCCACCACACCTCCCCATCCACCACAGCTCCCATCCACCACACCTCCCATCCACCACACCTCCCATTCACCACACCTCCCCATCCACCACACCTCCCATCCACCACACCTCCCCATCCACCACACCTCCCATCCACCACACCTCCCATCCACCACACCTCCCCATCCACCACAGCTCCCATCCACCACACCTCCCATCCACCACACCTCCCATTCACCACACCTCCCCATCCACCACACCTCCCATCCACCACACCTCCCCATCCACCACACCTCCCATCCACCACACCTCCCATCCACCACACCTCCCCATCCACCACAGCTCCCATCCACCACACCTCCCATCCACCACACCTCCCATTCACCACACCTCCCCATCCACCACACCTCCCATCCACCACACCTCCCCATCCACCACACCTCCCATCCACCACACCTCCCCATCCACCACACCTCCCATCCACCACACCTCCCATCCACCACACCTCCCATTCACCACACCTCCCCATCCACCACAGCTCCCATCCACCACACCTCCCATCCACCACACCTCCCATCCACCACACCTCCCCATCCACCACAGCTCCCATCCACCACACCTCCCATCCACCACACCTCCCATCCACCACACCTCCCATCCACCACACCTCCCATCCACCACACCTCCCATCCACCACAGTTCTCCATCCACCACACCTCCCATCCACCACACCTCCCATCCACCACACCTCCCATCCACCACACCTCCCATCCACCACACCTCCCATTCACCACCTCCCCATCCACCACACCTCCCATCCACCACACCTCCCATCCACCACACCTCCCATCCACCACACCTCCCATCCACCACAGCTCCCATCCACCACACCTCCCATCCACCACACCTCCCATCCACCACACCTCCCATCCACCACACCTCCCATCCACCACACCTCCCATCCACCACAGTTCTCCATCCACCACACCTCCCATCCACCACACCTCCCATTCACCACACCTCCCCATCCACCACACCTCCCATCCACCACACCTCCCATCCACCACACCTCCCCATCCACCACACCTCCCATTCACCACACCTCCCCATCCACCACACCTCCCATCCACCACACCTCCCATCCACCACACCTCCCATCCACCACACCTCCCCATCCACCACAGCTCCCATCCACCACACCTCCCATCCACCACACCTCCCATCCACCACACCTCCCATCCACCACACCTCCCATCCACCACACCTCCCATCCACCACAGTTCTCCATCCACCACACCTCCCATCCACCACACCTCCCATCCACCACACCTCCCATCCACCACAGCTCCCATCCACCACACCTCCCATCCACCACACCTCCCATCCACCACACCTCCCATCCACCACACCTCCCATCCACCACACCTCCCCATCCACCACACCTCCCCATCCACCACACCTCCCATCCACCACACCTCCCCATCCACCACACCTCCCCATCCACACCTCCCATCCACCATAGCTCCCCATCCTCAGCATTGCTGGGGGCCCCAGGCCATGAGCTAAGCTCTTTGAATCTCTGCTCTAGACTCCAGGCATTGGTAGCAAGAGGGAATCTGTGATCCTGGCCTCTGGCTGGGACCCCTATCCTCAACCCACTGGGGAGACACAGCCCCCCATAGGCAGACTTTTTTTTTTTTTTAATCCTCACCAAGGATATTTTTCCATTGATCCTTAGAGAGAGTGGAAGAAAGAGGGAAAGACAGAGAGAAATATGGATATGAGAGAAACACATTGATAGGTTGCCTCCACATGCGCCGGGAAGAGCCTGCAACCGAGGTACATGATTTGTTTCCTGCCTGCTCACTCTCCACCCCCCAAATCAAACCCGGTACCCTTTGGTCAGTAGGCCGACGCTCTATCCACTGAGCCAAACCAGCTAGGGCCAGATTTCTCTTTCTCTCTCTCTCTCTCTCTCTCTCTCTCTCTCTCTCTCTCATATTTTTACTGAATTCAGAGAGGAAGGGAGAGGGAGAAAGAGATAGAAATATCAATGATGAGAGAGAATCATTGATCAGCTGCCTTCTGCACACCCCAAACTGGAGATTGAGCTTACAGCCCGGGCACGTGCCCTGACCAGGAATTGAACCGTGATCTGCAGGTTCATAGGTTGACGCTCAACCACTGAGCCATGCCAGCCGGGACAGGCAGACTCTTGAGGGTCAGAGCCACACAAAGAGGCTGCAAGGCACAGACATCCAAGGGAAGGGCCTGGGAGGGAGGAGCTAAGTCTTGGGAGACCCAGCATTCCAGCTGCACCTGGAAAGCTGGGCAGGATTTGCCCAGCAAACTGCAGGGAGGGGGTTCTGGGAGGAGAGGATGTCAGAGCATGAGTGTGGAGCGGGAATGCACAGCACTCATGTTCTCCTCCGAGTCCTCTCTGCTCATAATCTTCGTTAGCAGATACACGGTCATCCGTTCAGCAAATATTTACCAAGCAGTTGTGATGTGTCAGGCAGTGCCCTGGGTCCTGGGGATACGGGAGTCAATGATATGAAGACCCTGCCCTCATGCAGCTTAGATTTGGGGGGTGGAGAGTGAGCAGGCAGGAAACAAATCATCAAATCAATACAGAAGGGAAGAGTATGGACAACTTGTGAAGGAAATAAAGGAAGAAATGGAACATCACTGGGGATGTGGTGGAGGGAGGGCCACGTCAGGCCCGGTGGTCAGGAGAGGACTCCGAGGAGGTGACATTTGGCCAACTCTCTTGGATTTGTGACCTCCTGGGTTTGTGACCTGTGGCTGTCTCCCTTTCCGAGTGGGTCTGTGATGAGGCCCTAAATGACAGCTGGTCAGTGTGGGGTGCTTACCGAATGCTGACCACGTGGTCACTGCTACTGCCTGGCTCCGTGGCCTCCCGCGGTCACACCCCTCCCTGGCCTCATGCTGCTCCTCCACACAAGGAGAGAGGTTTAAACAGGGACGGCAAACCCTTGCCTTCCAGACCTGGCCAGTCACAGAGCTGGGGAGGAGGGCTCAGTGTGAGGAAGAGAGGCCTGGGGGGCAGCTGAGGCACTGCCAGCCCATTGCCTCTGTGGTAATGCCAGCTCCTACAGGCCCAACAGACCCCTGGGAACCCGGTTCTCATGTGAGTTCTCACTTTTTTTTAAAAATATATTTTATTGATTTTCTACAGAGAGGAAGGGAGAGGGATAGAGAGCTAGAAACATCGATGAGAGAGAAACATTGATCAGCCGCCTCCTGCACACCCCCCACTGGGAATGTGCCCGCTACCAAGGCACATGACCTTGACCGGAATCAAACCTGGGGCCCTTGAGTCCGCAGGCCGACGCTCTAGCCACTGAGCCAAACCGGTTAGGGCGAGTTCTCACTTTTAAATGTTGGCAGTAAATTCACATGAAAGAAAAAACAACTTGTTACCCAAACAAAACATGTCTGGCCAGACTCAGGCCACCAGTTCTCGGCCCCTGGTGGAGGCCTGGGGGTCTGAGCTTCGGAGACTGAGTGTGCACTTCCCGTCTCCCTCCTACTGCCCCGGCGCCCGCAGTTCAGCGTCTGTGCCAACAGCAGCCTCCGCGACTACGCCAAGATCTTCCCCAGGAACAACCGCACGGTGGACGTGGACATCTACCAGGGAGTAAGTGCGCGGAGGGCCCGAGCCGCTCGGGCGAGGCCACGCCCACCGAGGGGAGGGGCCTCGCGAGAAAGGGCGGGGCCACGCGTCTGACCACACCCCTCCTCCCAGGGCGTGATCTTGGGCTGCCTGTTCGGCCCCGCCGCCCTCTACATCTGGGCGGTGGGTCTCCTGGCGGCCGGGCAGAGCTCCACCATGACTGGCACCTACGCGGGACAGTTTGTGATGGAGGTGGGGTCTGGGGCCTGGGGCCTGGGGCGCGCGGTCAATTGACACATTACGGGGACACGGGCTTCGTTGATCCTTAAAGCAGCCTTTATAAACCCCACTTTGCAGACTAGAGATTCAGAGAGGTGAGCGACTGGCCCAAGGCTGCAGACCCAGGACTGATAGGAGGCTTTTACCTAAAACTCTTCGGTCTGCCGCCATCAGCTGTGGGAACTCCCCCAGTTTCTTCCTACCCATTGCCAACTAGGGACAGAGCTGCCCCCCATTTCAGAAATGCAAAAACAGAGGGTTCCCCCAGCATGAGATGGGGTGAGGGGAGACAGAGGTCCTTCATCTGGAATCTCCAGCCATCAAGGTGCCCCCCCACCCCCCACCCCAGGGCTTCCTGAAGCTGCGGTGGTCGCGCTTTGCCCGGGTCGTCCTCACTCGCTCCTGCGCCATCCTGCCCACCGTGCTCGTGGCCGTCTTCAGGGACCTGAGAGACCTTTCAGGCCTCAACGACCTGCTCAACGTGCTGCAGAGCCTGCTGGTGAGGGCAGCCCTACCACCCTGACCCCTTGCAGAGCTAAACAGGAACCACAACAGTTCCCTATATTGAGTTCACCCTCCTCACACACCTTGCCAACAAGCCTCACATAATCCCACAGCCAGCCCAGGGGTAGGAACCACCATTGTCCCCATTTTGCAGCTTGGAAAACTGTTGCACGCAGTTCAGTGGCCAATGGCAGAACTGGGGTTCAAACTCAGGCAGCCTGGGACCACAGCCCCCAAACTCTCCTGCTCAGGAGCCCCACAAACTTGGAAGGCACAGAGGTGGAGACACAGAGTGGTTACAAGACTTGCCCAAGGGCACACAGCCAGGCAGAGGGTGAAAGGCACTCCGATCCACCCTCTCCTCCTGGCTGAATTCCGAGGGCAGGGTTCCTCAGCCCCATCCTCCCCGTTCTCCCCAGCTTCCCTTCGCTGTGCTGCCCATCCTCACATTCACCAGCATGCCCACCCTCATGCAGGAGTTTGCCAATGGCTGGTGAGTATTCCCCATCCCAGGCACTGGACTTGCATTACCGGATTTGATCCTCACATTCACCCTGAGGTAGGAATTACCATTATCATCCCCCTTATCCAGAGGAGCTCAGAGAGGTTAAGGAAGTTTCCCAGCAAATGGGGGAGCCAGGACTGAAACCTGGGGGCGAGGGCTGTTTCTAGAACCTGAGCTCTTCACCTTCACCTCAGACTCTGCTCTTGCAAAATCCCACCAGGGTGGAGCCTGCGGGGCCCACGAGGCAGAAGTGGAGGGGGTCTGCTCCAGATCCACAGCCCAGAGAAGCTGGCTTTGCCATCCCCCCCCCCCCCCCCAGACTGGCCGTGGGCACTGGAGAGGAGGAGGAGGTGCAGCAATCCTGAGTCTCCCTCCTGTCCTCCAGGCTAAGCAAGGCCATCACCTCCTCAATCATGACACTGATCTGTGCCATCAACCTCTACTTCGTGGTCAGCTACCTGCCCAGCCTCCCCCACCCCGCCTACTTCGGCCTGGTAGCCCTGCTGGGCGCAGCCTACCTGGGCCTCACCGCCTACCTGGTACTGTAGGGCCAGCAGGTGCCTTGGGGATCGGGAGGGCAAGGAGAGGAGGCAACAGATGGAGGGAAGGAGGAAAGGAAGGAGGGAGGGAGGGAAGGAGGGAGGGAGGGAGGGGATGGACTGGGGCTTCCCCAGAGGTCTGGTTCTCATAATCACCCCTTCCCCAGGTCTGGACCTGTTTCATTGCCCACGGAGCCACCCGGCTGGCTCACAGCTCCCACCAACACTTCTTGTATGGGCTTCCTGAAGAGGAGCAGACTGGGGAGCCCTCTGGATGAACTCCCCCTGGACCTGCTTGAAGGGAGGCAATAAATGGGGCAGACTGGCCTGTTGGACAGGGGAGTGGGGGAAGTGGAGGCAGAAGATGGAGTGGGAGTTTTGGGGGGCAGGCCAACCTGGGTTCCATAGGGACCTGCTGTTTCCCAGCTTGGACAAGTGATTAACCTACAGGTCTTAGTGTCCTCATCGGTAAAGTGGGACATCAACCTTGCAATGGGTGTAAAGCACTTGAACACAGTGCTTGGCAACGGGACTTAAAAAAAATCCTAAAGTATTTACTGAGCACTTACAGGAGTGACCTGACAGACAGTCCCGGGTGGGGCAGGCTCCAAACTGGCACTTAAAACACAGTCCGGTGGATGCGAACTCAACGCCAGTTCTATTCTCGTTCAAGAGGGGAACGGAAACCAAGGAAGCACAAAATCCCATCAAGAAGAGCCACCTGTCCTGGCCGGTTTGGCTCAGTGGTAGGGCGTCGGCCTGCGGACTGAAGGGCCCCAGGTTCGATTCCGGCCAAGGGCACATGCCCGGGTTGCGGGCTCGGTCCCCAGTGGGGGGGCGTGCAGGAGGCAGCCGATCAATGGTTCTCTCTCATCATTGATGTTTCTCTCTCTCCCTTCCTCTCTGAAATCAATAAAAATATTTAAAAAAAAAAAAAAGAAGAGCCACCTACTCCAATGCCTCCTCCTCTCGCAGTCTAGTTCCTCTCGCTGGAGTGGCCTCCGCCTTTCTGACCCACCAGCAATCCCATTTTCCAGGCAGTAAAACCGAGGCGCGGTTCTCGCCCCTCCAGGCGCCGGGTCATAGGAACCCGAGTCTCTGCCTCCGAGGCCCGATTCATCGGCCGCCTCCCCAGGAAACCGGCGGCGCGACTCCCACGCCGGCCCTCACACTCCCAGGGCGCGGACTCCCAGCTCCCCCTGGGGGCAGGGACGGTCCCGCGCGCCCGCATGCCCAGCCGCAGCCTCGCCCTTCCCGGCTGCGGAAGAAAAGGCGGGCACTTGGGCCTCCCGCCCTGAGGCCTCAGAATCCGCCCAGGCCAGGAGGGGGTCACGGGGAGCTGTGTGGGCGGGGAAGCCCCGCCGCCGCTGGGAGCCGCCCGACACGCCTTCGCCCCTGGCCGGGACAGCACTTTACAGACGCTCCCTGGGCGGTTTCTAGGCTCCCCCAAGCCCCTCCTCCGGCCTCTTCCTGTTCCTCGGACCCTGGCCCCGAGCGGAGGCGGCAGCGCGGAGACGGGGTCGCCAGGCTTCCCCGGGTGTTGAACTTGAAGCGGGCGCTGTTCCCCTAATTTCCCGGGGATTCGGCGGGGCCAGCTCTGCGCTCAGGATAGGGTGCTTGTTGATGAGAATTTCCTCTTTCTTAAAAGGGCAACGATGCCAGTGGGGCCCTCCAGGAGGCACGGAATGGGACGGGTCGGGCTCTGCCAGAGCGACTGTGGAAGAGGTGACCTGAGCGAGAAAGCCGCCAAGTCCCTTCCCGGCCTGGCCCTGGAGAACCGGGGGCCGCGCGAGCTGGGGGGGGGGGGGGGCGGCGGAGAAAGGCCTCTCCCAGCCCTTCCCCAGCTCCCCGGGGCGCCGCCGTCCGTGCCCCCGCAGACGCCCCGGTCAGTTCCCTGAGCGTTAGAGGGGCTCCGGCCCCGCGCTGGGCCTGGAGGGAGGCGGGTTCGAATGACCGGGGATCCCGCCAGGAGCGCCCGCGGGCGGGTGTGCGGGTGGAGGCGGCCGAGTTAGTAACAAATCGCTACTCAGTGGGTGGGAACGATCCACGTGCGAGCGGAGCTGGAAAGAGGGGGGTCAGGACCCGAGAAGGCCTTGGACAGACTTGGAAGCTGAATAACCACGGGGCGACGGGCATGGGGGGGCGAAAGCGCGGACAAGCGGAGGACTCTTCGCTCCCGTGGCGCCGGGAGGGGCCGCAGCGGATGGGCAGGGAGGCCCGGGACTAAGGACCCGCGGACGGGGAATGCGGGGGGGAGGGGACCAAAGGCCAGCGAGGGGTCACCGCGGGCGAGAGGTGAGCGAGGAGAGGGCGTCATTCCAGGTCCGGGGCGGCCCCTGCGGTCCTCCCAGCTCCGGGGCTAAACTGGACTTTCCCCGGAGCTGCCTGGAACCCGCCTTTCCTGCACGGCCCCCCATTTGGAGATGGGGTTCCTGCGTGCTGGATGGAGAAGTCACAGCCCCCAGGACTTGGTTCCTCCTGGTTTGAAAAATAAACTGTGCTAAGGCGACCCCGCGCTGTGGTAGAGAGAGACACTGGGTGTGCCCGCCCCCCAGTGAACAAACTCCAAGACACCCCCCCAGACCACCCCCCACCCCCCAAACCGCCCCCCCCCCCCCAGCTCCTCGGTGCCACAGCTGCCAGACCCTTCGCGGCAGCCCTCGTGCCTGGGCGCAGGGCAGGTCCCCAGGGGCAGAGGCCGCCCGACAGAGGCTCAGCGGGGGATTGGGGAGGGGGGTCGGGGAGGCGGGCGCACCGCGGACCTGCCAGGGCACCAGCCCTGCGTCAGCTCCTCTGGCCTCCGGGGACCGCAGGCCGGTCCGTCCTCCCGGGGCAGGAGGAAGGGGAAGAGGAAGGAGAGCCGCCTGCCCAGGTCAGGGCGCAGCCGCGGCCTCACTCCGGCCTCGCCGCACATTTCGCGTCGGGTCGGCGGCCGGGCCTCCGGGTGAAGCGGAGGCCTTGGCCCGGCGGCCGGATCCGCCTCTGCCCGCAGCGGAGCTGGGCCCGGCGCCTCGTGCTCAGAGCCCAGGGACCTCGTGTGCAAACGGGGTGGGGGGACCCGCAGGAACGCGCAGGCCGGTCGTCCAGGGCAGAGGAGGGGGCGCAGCCAGACCAGCGCTCGCTACCCGACGGCGGGGAGCGCTCAACGCCACGAGGGCGGCGGGGGGCGCCGGGGCCGGAGGGTGGGTCCGGCTTCGCGGCTGCGCGTCTTCGGCGGGGCCCGCCCTCCGCAGGCTCCGCTCCGTGGGGCCGGGGGACCGGGGCCGCCCTCGCACCGGCGGTTGGACGGGACCGGACGTGCTCGCCCCGCCCCGCCGCCGAGGCCTATTTGTCCAGGCTTGGCGTTATTATTTTTTAAATGACGAACACATAATAACGACGAAAGGAGAGAATAATAAACAGGAAACAGAAACCCACACCCAGGGCCAGTAACACGGGAGTTTGCCGTGAAGAACCCGCGCGGACGCGGCCAGGTGTGCCTGCACCGACCGCGCGGAAGCGCCGTTTAAAGCCTAAGACATGTCAGCCCCGCCGAGGGCCGGGCCCAGGCTGCGCGTCCCCGGGGCGGGCGCCACGGACACCCCGCCCCGGCCTCGGATGGCCGCGTCGGGTGGGGAGCGCTGGGAAGGCCGCGCGGAGGGGCCGTTCCTTCCAGGTCGGAGGGACGTGGCTGCGCGGAGGGGTGGGAGCGCGTCCCCGGCCGAGGGAACGGCGCGGAGAGGGCGCCTCCTGGCGGGGACGCCGGGTGATGGCCGCTCTGCTGGGCGCCGGGCGGGGCAGCTGGAAGAGGTGGGCCGGGGGGTCCCAGGGCAAAAAGTTGGATTTTCCCGCCCTACACTCCCGGGCCCCGCGGCTGCGATGGGTGCAGACGGGCACAGTCCGGTCAGGGGCGTAATTGTGTGAATCTTAGTCGCTGGGAGGGAGCCAAGGGCCACCGTTCGCTCACGACTTCCGCGAAGTGGTCCCTGCAACAATCAAAGATAAAACCAGAGAGTTCATCCCCATTTTCCAGAGGAGAAAAAGGAGCGGCGGGCCCCTGGGCCTTGGAATGCGCAGGGGTGAAGGCACCGCGCCGGCGGGGCGGGCCCGGCCCCGAGCGGCGCAGCCGGGAGCTGTCGGTCCTGCCACGCAGCCGCAGAGGCTCCCCGCGGGCGGGCGGGCGCCAGGAAGGGAGGCGACGCCCCCTGGAGCGCGGCCGGAACCGGGCCGGACCCGCCTCCCCACCCGCGGAGCGCGCCGGCCCAGGAGTGGTGAAAGCCGCGGCCGCGGCCAGGTCACGCCGAAGCCGTTGCCCTTTTAAGGGGGAGCCTTGAAACGGCGCCCGGGTTCCATGTTTGCATCCGCCTCGCGGGGAGGAAACTCCATGTTGTAACAAAGTTTCCTCCGCGCCCCCTCCCTCCCCCTCCCCCTAAGAACCTGGCTCCCCTCCCCTCCGAAGCTCGCGGGGATCCCTCCCTCCCACCCTCCCCTCCCCCCCGCGCCCCGATTCCGGCCCGAGCCGGGGGGGAGGCCGGGCGCCGGCGTCGGGGCCAGAGTCCGGCCGGAGCGCAGCGCGCCGGGCCCCATGGACAGCTCGGCCGTCATTACTCAGATCAGCAAGGAGGAGGCGCGGGGCCCGCTGCGGGGCAAAGGTACTGGGGCGGCGCGGAGGGGCCACCTGGAGGCGCCGCGGGGGGCGGGGGCCAGGACCCTCCCTGGGCCGCCGCCGCCCCGGGAGCCCGCCTGGCAGCGGGAGGAGCGGGGAGAGTTGGGGCCCGGGAAGCGGGGCGGGGTCGGCGCCCTGGGCGCTCCGTGTGCTCGGCCGGGGAGCCGCGGCGGGAGTGGACCCGGGGCTCCGCCAGGGTCTCCGGCCGGCGGTGCGCAGCGCCCGGGGGGAGCCCCCCCCCCCCCGCTCCCCCGCCCTGAGCGCCGGCGGGGCCGGGAGGTCGGTGTGGAGGGCGCCCGCGGCCGCCGGAGACCCCGCCCACCACCCCCGGGTCCGGGGCGGGAGGGGCGCGAGGTGACAGCGGGCCGGGAGGGTGCGAGGCTCCCGCCAACACTCAGCCGCGATTCCCACAAACTTTGGGTCTCGCGTGGCGGCGCCCAGCCCCTCGGGCACCGAGAGCAGCCGCCACTCCGGAGAGGCGCGCGCCCGCGGCGGCCCGGCTGCAGCCCGTGGGCCCCGGGCCTGTGCACACAAGTTCCGACCAGGGAGCCGGCCGACCGCCTTGGCGGGGTCGGGGGAGGCGGGTGTCTGGGCTGGAGGCCCGCCCCGCCCCGTCCGGGGACGGGCTGCAGCGGCTGGGAGTCCTTCCCGCTCTGCCCACCTGGCCTGCGCCTCCTCCTCGCCGGGGCCGGGGCCGGGGCCGGGGGAGACGGGCTGTCAATCAGCCGGTGGGTGCGCGGCTCGAGGTTGGAACGAGGGGAGGGGAGGGGCGGGGAGGGGCGGAGCGGGGTCGCGGTGGCCCGGGTCCACCCCCTGCCTCCCCGTCCAGCCTCGGGTCTGAGGACTTTGGACTCACAGGGGCCGAGAGTATGGAAGGAGGCGGGAGTGGACCCCAGGCCCCGGCCCTCCTGGGCCCCACTGAGCAGGGGCTGCTCAGGTAAAGGTGGGGTCAGGAGGCGCCCCCAGTGGGGCCGATACCTCAGCAGGTGGAGGCTGGGAGGAAAAGATAAGGACCCTTGGTGCCCCCTCCAGCCAGCCCACTCCCTGATGGGGGTACCGTGTACCCCACACTGGAATGACGTGTGGGAGCAGAGGGGTGGCCTGGAGCCATGCTAATGCGTCTCCCTCAGTGAAGCGGGTATGGCCAGACCCTCAGAGCCCAGGGCTGGCGCCGGGGCACACAGGCATGCCCCCACCTTGGGCCTCCCTGTTCCAGGTGACCAGAAGTCATCCGCTTCTCAGAAGCCCCGAAGCCGGGGCATCTTCCACTCACTTTTCTGCTGCGTCTGCCGGGATGATGGGGAGGCCCTGCCCAGCCACAGTGGGGCACCCCTGCTTGTGGAGGAAAACGGAGCTGTTCCCAAGGTGCGTGGTGGCCAGGTGAGGGCTGCAGGGCACCTGGGTTCGCCCTCGACGGGGGTTACGGGAAAGGGTTTTTCTTGACCAGCCTGCAGGCCCTGGAAGGTCTACCCAGCTTGTCACCTGACAGCTCCGAGAGCTCCTCCAAGGGAATTTAAATGTCCCCGTCGTAGTGGACGCTGTTCTCTGCCTGGATTTCCCAGGTGGGGAAGTAAGGCCCAGAGAGCCAGGCGGCCTACCCTGGCTCCAGAGTTGGCAGGGGCAAATCTGGGAAGAGGGTGGCCTCTCCCCTGTCCCTGTGACTTGCCAGCTAGAGGGCTGCAGGAGGGAAGACTTGTATGAAGAAATGACGGGGGTGTGAGAGGTGGCCCCAGCCAGCCCCGCTCGTTCCCACAGCAGACCCCGGTCCAGTATCTGCTCCCCGAGGCCAAGGCCCAGGACTCAGACAAGATCTGCGTGGTCATCGACCTGGACGAGACCCTGGTGCACAGCTCCTTTAAGGTGGGCCTGCCCAGCAGCCCCCAGCCCTGGTTCGGAGGGGCCTGCCCTGGCCTGGGAGGGCGGTCTGGTCTGGGCAGGCCTGGCCGCAGCTCCAGCTGCTCTTTTCCCCCACAGCCAGTGAACAATGCTGACTTCATCATCCCCGTGGAGATCGATGGGGTTGTCCACCAGGTGAGGGGCCGGCTCCTGGGGGGAGGCGGTGGGCTTGGCTTTTCCCACCAATCCTGAGAGCCTCGTATAAGCCTTTGGTAGATGTGGAATGTCAGAGAGGGTGTGAGACTTATCCAGGGTCACACAGATCCTCAGGGACTTGACTCTGAGGCCTGCGGGGAATGGGGTTCTTCTTGGCGCCCCCTTACCCCATCTTGCCCGGGACCCAGTTCAAGTAATTCAGGATAGGTTGTGTGCTGTCCAGCCTGTTCTCCATTACTTGGCTCGGGGGTCGGTGCCCTGCAGCCTGGGGGTGAGGGGGCTGCCCCAGGCCCCTCCATTTGGCTGAGGCCGTGGAGCGGGAAGGGCCTGGAATTAGTGATGCCCCTTGAGGCAGGGCCAGAAGCCTGGAACTCACAGGTTCATTTTGATCCCCTTCTGAGAGGGGGTGGTTTCCCTAGCAGCAGTTGGGGTGGCTGGTCAAGTGGGGCCCCCATAGGACCTGGGACCAGCCTGCCCCCTGTGCTCCTCTGCCTCCTTCACTGGCTCCCTCCCAGCCCCCTACCACCCCCCCACTTCCAGCCTGAGGCCCAGCAGTCCCCTCACTGGCCTGCCCCCCAGGTTTACGTGCTGAAGCGGCCCTATGTGGACGAGTTCCTGCAGCGAATGGGCGAGCTCTTCGAGTGCGTGCTGTTCACTGCCAGTCTGGCCAAGGTGAGTGAAGGGCTCCTGGCACAACCCCTCCCCCCTCCTCACCAGCATGTGGCCTCTGGGCAGCGGCCCTTGGATCACCCTTGGCCCCAGATGACTCACCTCCCATCCACAGTATGCAGACCCAGTAGCTGACCTGCTGGACAAGTGGGGGGCCTTCCGAGCACGGCTGTTTCGTGAGTCGTGTGTCTTCCACCGGGGGAACTACGTCAAGGACCTGAGTAGGCTGGGCCGAGACTTGCGGCGGGTGCTTATCTTGGACAACTCGCCTGCCTCCTACGTCTTCCATCCGGACAATGCCGTGAGTGCCATGCAGGACCTGGATAGGGAGCTGGGATCCAAGAAAAGGGTCCGTCCATCTGGGCTTCCCCTCACCTCTGCTCCCAAGCTGGGTGGTTTCCCAGGCCTGGTGCCTTCCCATTCCTCCCTCTCATAGACCTGTGCCCACTCGCCCCGTACTTTATGGATCGTTCAGATCATTCTGCTTGCTGGGCATTGGAGCAGGTGCAATTTTTTAAGCGGCCAGTTGTGACCAGTTAGTGGGTCACAAAAATAATTTAACAGTTCCTAGTTGGGGTTTTGAAAAAATGAAATAAAATAGGAAATATCAGAGTGCTTTGCACACAGTTAGATTAAGTTTCATTTCGTAAAATTGTTGCTTTGTTATGTATGTAAATGTGATTTACTGGGTGCTGCTGTCAAAATATTTGAACACTGTGGGTAAGGGGTTTCAAGGAGATAGCCCACCCAGCCATGGGTGCTCAGGGGTGGCCTGCATATTCTGCGTCCAGGGTGGTGACCCTACACCCATCTGCCCAGGTACCGGTGGCCTCGTGGTTTGACAACATGAGTGACACAGAGCTCCATGACCTTCTGCCCTTCTTCGAGCAGCTCAGCCGAGTGGATGACGTGTACTCAGTGCTCAGGCAGCCACGGCCTGGCAGCTAGTGAGGCGCCCTGGGGCCAGGACCTGCCCCTGACCACACCTACACCTTTCACACATGGACTCTTCCTTAGGAAAGCCCAGCAGCCTGGGCCACCTCAGTGCCATGGGGAAGTGGGCGTCTCCCCCTCCAGCCTGGCTAGGCTGCGAAGGGGGGCAGCAGGCTGCACAGAGGGCAGTGAGACCCTGGGTCCCTGTGTCAGTGCCTTAGAACCTCCTCGCTCTTCTTGGGGGACCTACGGGGCCCTGCATGCTGCTCCCCTTTCTCTTTCTATGCTGCCATGTTTCTCTGCTGCCAAGTTGGGCCTCTCGGCCCTTTCGGTTCTGCTTGGGGGAGGGGCAGGGTTCCTGCTGCCCCCTGCCTTGGGCCCCACCTGGGAACGTGGACACCAAGTGCCTTGCATAGAGCCCTCTTCCCCACCTGGCTTTCCCAGGGCCAGGTCAGGTCAGCTCTTGCCTGGAACAGTCTCCAGACTGTCGGTCGGAGAGAAGCTAGTCCTCACGCCTCCTCCGTGGGGGCTGCTGCAGACCCCGTCACCTCTGCCTCGGGGGGCACAGGAGGGGAGAAGATCTGTTGCCACTTGTGAGAGCAGCAGGGGTTTGTCCTTCAGGACCCAGTCCTGCTTCTCTGGACTCCTCAGCTGAGGGCTGCTCCCCATACCACCCAAGGCTCTGCAGCTCAGCTCCCCCAGCTCCAAGTGTGGGGGCATAGGCAGGACCCCTTTATGGTGCCATATAAATATGTATATGTGTATATAGATTTTTAGGGGAAGGAGAGGGGGAATGGTTGGAGTAGAGACAGCCCTTCCTCACCCCTTTCCCGGGCCCATAAATTGGGGGGAGGGAGGAAAAGGATTTTTACATTTTTAAACTGCTATTTTCTGAACGAAACAAGCTGGGCCAAGAGGCCCCAGGCCCTGTCCTCTGTCACCCACACCCTCTTTGCTTCATTTAAAACATTTATTGAGCACCTTCTCTGTGCCCAGCCTGTGCTAGGCCAACCAGCTGAGTGTGTGTGTGAGGCGAGGGGGATCTCTCTCCACCACCCACCCCATACTTCACCCGTGCCTTTAGGGGATCTGTAGGAGGTGGGACACTTGCCAAGCTACACCCCTCCATGCCAGCCCACTCTCTGCAGCCCCCTGCCTCATCCCCAGCTGGCTGAGGGCTGCTCCCAGGACATCTGCCTTCCAGCTCTGCCTCCTCTACCTGGAATCCCTCCCCCAAATGCTGAGTCTGGAGGTCAAGGCCTTGGGCTCTTCCCAGGGCCTAACAGTTAGGGGACCCACATATCAGTGCCAAGGGGGATGTCAAATGGAGATGTCCTTGTTTTCCGCCAACCCCCAGCTGGGGGCGGGAGGGAGGGCATGGCTGGTCCGAATCTGATGACCCTCCCATTTAAGTGCCTTCTCTGTGATAGAGAGCCCCTCAGTGTGACGCGAACTAAAGAGAAAGCCAGACCCCCACCTGCCTCTGTGGTTATTGGGCGGTGAAGTGGGGGCGTGACTGTCCCAGGAAGCCTCGCTCCGCTTCAGCTGACCCTGCGGAGGGAGGAGGGCGGTCCTGGAGGCTACCCTACCCTCCCGGGCTCCAAGTGCGAACGTGCAGGAATGACCGAGTACTGTCTAATTTCCCTGCTTCTCTCGGCCTCAGTTATCTGGTCTGCAAAATGGAGATCGGCTCCCTGCAGAGCCGCTTCGGTGCTGCCCCTGGAGACCTTAGTAAGATTAGCTCAGAGGCTACGCAGAAATGCGTCCCTAGGCGAGGCCCCTGGAAGGTATTTGGAGACGGAAGGGGTGGGGTCTCTGCCCGGAGCGAAGGGGAGGAGTTCGTGAGGCCCCAGAGGGGGTAGGTGGGGAGCGGGGCGGGGTAGTGGGAGCCAAGTTCAACTCCAAACCCAAGACCTTTGAGCGAGGCTGCCGTGGGCCTCCCGCTGCTTCGCGGGAAGGGCTGGCAGGCCGAGGCGTGGGGACTCGGGGGAGACGGGCGCCCCTTCCCCCACCGGCCTCCCGCTGGCCGCGCCCTTGCACGAGCCTCTGGCCCACTTCCTGCCCCCGCCCCTCCAGCCCTGGCAGCACTTCCTTTGCAAAACTGGGCAGCCCCGGGCCCTGGCAGGAAGTGCCCTCCCGCCCCGCCCTCTCCTGCTTCCCACGGTGGCCACTAGAGGCCTCTCCGGCCTCGCCGGGCTCCGCTGCGCCGGGCCCTCGGCGATCTGCCCCCACCCCAACCCTGGGGGCCTGGAAAGATGAACATTTCTCCTTCACTCCTCTCCCGGGGGTTGCCCGCCTCCCCCTTCTCTCCCCACCCAACACACACAGCGGAGAAGGGAGATCTGCCCCTTCCAAAGGTTGGGCCCTGCCCCCCACCCCCAACCTCTCATCCCCTTGTGAATCCAGCCTCAAGCCTCCCTCCTGGTGTCCCAGATGCTAATCTGCCCCCCAGGTCTCTGAGGGTGACCTGCACGTGTATGATGCTGCCCCTTTCCTTCCCTCGCCCCCCTCCCTGCTCCTGGTAGGAAAGTGCTGGGAAGCACCGACCTGGGAAGAGCACGTGCAGTTCCCGCAGTTCCATGAGCTCCCGTGTGAGCTGGAGCCTCGGAGCCTTTGGCCCAGTTAAGGCCCAGGTGGCCTGCTTCTGCCCTTGTCCTCCTTGGGGTGCCACTGGGTTTCCTGCTCTCCATGCAAACACTAGTCCCCCAGATTTGCATCCCACAAGCCCACAGAGGCCAGGGAGTCACCAGGGCTCCCAACTTTGAGACCGCAGTCAGCCTTTACCACCCACCCTGCACCCACAGAGTTCAAGGTAACCACATATACCTGCACTTCCCGTGTGCCAGGCACAGTGCCAGGACTGGGGACACACCATGACTAGGGCCTGCCTCTGCTCTCAAGGAACCCACACTCTAGTGTGGAGAAGGACGCCTGAACAGGTGATCTAAGACCTTCAATGCTGTAGATGGAGTTGAGGAAGAACATCGAAGGCCGGGATGGAAGCACAGGGGACACCACCCGGCCTGGGTGGGGATGCAGGATTTGGAAAATGCATCCTGAGGACGTGAGGCTAAGAGGAGTTTGGAAAGGAGGCGTGAGTCAGGTGATGGTGGCCTCAGCAAGGAGAGGCCCCAGAAAGGAAGCCCAAGAGCCAGGAGCCGCCCCAGCAGGGAGTGTGAAAAATGACAATTTTGGAATTGTACACAGCCAGGGGAGATGGGAAATGACGCTGCAGAAGGCAGGAGGGGCCAGATAATGCAGATCTATAGGCCCGCCAAGGCAGTGGCCTTCTCTCTTGCAGGCGGTGGGTGTCTTTGAGGGACACAGGGACACTAACCAGGAAAGAGGTGTGCTCCATCCTGACAGCTTCACGTTGGAAGATAAGTCAGGGGTATGGGACGGAGGACCTTCCTGGGAGGCCACAGCCGTGGAGGGCGGAGAATGGAGAATGAAGACGAACGGGGGCACAGAGGCAGAGTGCAAAGAAGAAGGAAGGATGGATGTGAGCTAGGAGATAAACTTGACAGGAAGCTGTGGCTGGTTGGCCCTAGGGACTGGGGTAGAGGTTTTGGAGATGTCAGCTGCAGTGAAAATGACAGCCTGGTATGGAACAGACATTCACTATTTGCCTGTCACACACGCAAATACACACGCACATACATACACATGCAGAGGAAACAGGCACCTGATACACTCCTGTTGGCAGGAGTGTAAACTGGTACAACCTCTTTGGAGAGTGATTTGACAATACTATTTTTCAAAAGTAATTTTTAGCCCTGGCTGGGTAGCTCAGGTGGTTAGAGCATTGTCCAGATACACCACGGTTGTAGGTTTGATCCCCAGTGAGAGCACATGCAAGAATCAACCAATGAATGCATAAATAACTGGAACAACAAATTGATGTTTCTTCCTTCCTCTTTCTCTCTAAAATCAATTAAAAAAGAAAACCTATCCATATTTTATTTTTATTTTTTTAGCAGACATCCTTTGATCCAGCAATTCCACTGTTAGGAATTTATGCTGTAGAAAGAATGCATATACACATAACTTTGTACGTATCCAATATTAATTGCATCCTTGTTTATAATAGCAAAACACTTGAAATAACCTAAGTGTCCACCAGTGAGGGACTGTAAGTAAATCTTGCTCTATCTATACCAGAGAATACCATGCATGGGGGAAACAGTGAGGTGGAACTATCCAAGCAGATATAGAATGGCCTCCAAGATAGACCAGTAAATGAAACAAAGTAAGATTTATAACAATAGTGTTGGTGTATTCCCACTAAAGAGCAATATAAAGGTAGACAAATATACATATATATTTTTGTTTACTCCAGTAGGGTAACAAGAAGTGGGAATTATGGCTAATCCTGGGAAGTAGTTCTGGAGGACTGGGTGGGACTCATCTAAAATGGGAGGGACACATTTTTACGAACACCTGTTTGTGTTTAGTAAATGTACCAGGTACATTTTTTAATTTTTTTATTTTTTTTATTTATTTTATTTTTTTTTAAAAATATATTTTATTGATTTTTTACAGAGAGGAAGGGAGAGAGATAGAGAGTTAGAAACATCGATGAGAGAGAAACATCGATCAGCTGCCTCCTGCACATCTCCCACCGGGGATGTGCCCGCAACCCAAGTACATGCCCTTGACCGGAATCGAACCTGGGACCTTTCAGTCTGCAGGCCGACGCTTTATCCACTGAGCCAAACCGGTTTTAATTTTTTTAAAGGTAAAAATTAGTTTAAAACAAAAACAACAGTCAATCTTCTAAACATAACATCAAAACAGAACTCAAATTCCATGTCTTTCCTTCAAATTCCAGGCACTAGGGTACAGCAGCGAGCAAAACAGATACTGTGGGGAAAACAGGGTTAAAAAGTAATTACAAAACAAGAAGAATAAGGTGGTAAATAAAGAATTATAAACTTCCGTACTGCCCTGGCCAGCGTGGCTAAGTTGGTTGGAAGGTTGTCAAGCGGCATTGGGTTTGATCCCAGGTCAAGGTGCATGCAGAAGGCAATCGACCCATGTTTCACTTTCACATCAATGTTTCTCTTTCTTCTCTTTCCTCCTCCCCCTCCCCCTCCCCCTCCCCCTCTCCTCTCCCCCTCCCCCTCCCCCCTCCTTCTCCCCCTCTTTCTCCCCTTTCCTCTCCCCCTTCCTCTCCCTCTCCCCCTCCCCCTCCCTCTCCCTCTCCCTCTCCCTCTCCCTTCCTCTCTAAAATCAATAAAAACGTGTCCTCAGGTGAGGATTAAAATAACACTTTTGTACTGTCAGTGCCAAATTATCACCCCAAGATGACTTATGATTGTAAATGGGGGAAAGTGCCTTTACAGTGGAATGCTGGCAGTAAGCAAGGGAGCAAACTTCGAATTACTCATGCTGCGTCAACTTGACTTCATCTATCGCCGAGTCAATGCAATGTGAAGTACACAGCATCACCTTTGCCCGTGCTACTCAACGTGCGGTTCAAGAACCAGCAGGCACATCAGCTTCGCCCGGGAGCGTGTTAGACAAGCAGGATCTCAGGCCCCACCCAGACCTACTGAATCAGATTCTGCATTTTAAAAAGGTTCCCAGGTGATTCTTTGATAGTACAGTTTGAGAAGCGCTGGCCTTCATCAAGTATTCTTGAAAAAACCTGTTTAACCAGGACAAACCTTTAGAGGTACTTTCAGTTTGTGGGGAAAATAGGAGGAAGAGGAACAAATTAAATAAGACACAAAGATTTAGACAAGTCCACAGTGTGAACATTCTACAAGACAACTGTCCTTGACTCAGGTAAGTCAATGTCATAGAAAAAAAGGCTGGGAGACTGTTCTAGATTTAAAATCACTGAAGAGCCCTGGCCGGTTTGGCTCAAAGTTCAGAGCAGTGGTTCTCAACCTTGGCTGCACATTAGAATCACCTGGGAATCTTTTTAAAATCCTGATTTCTGGGCCTCATCCTCCGGAAATTCTGTTTCTTTGTTACTAATGTTGTGGCCCCACCCCATAACAAAGAAACAGAATTTCCGGAGGATGAGGCCCAGAAATCAGGATTTTAAAAAGATTCCCAGGTGATTCTAATGTGCAGCCAAGGTTGAGAACCACTGGTTTAGAGCATGGGCTGAGGACCTTCTCGGTTGCAGGTTCATCCTGGCCTCTGTGGGGCACCTGTGGGAGGTAACCATCAATGTATCTCACATCTCAATGTTTCTCTTTCTCTCTCTCCTCCTCTCTCTAAAAAAATCAATGGAAAAAAAATCCTGCCCTAACCGGTTTGGCACAGTGGATAGAGCATCAGCCTGCGGACTCAAGGGTTCCAGGTTCGATTCCCGTCAAGGGCATGTATCTTGGTTGCGGGCACATCCTCAGTGGTGGGTGTGCAGGAGATAGCTGGTCGATGTTTCTCTCTCATCGATGTTTCTAACTCTCTGTCCCTCTCCCTTCCTCTCTGTAAAAAATCAATAAAATATATATATTTTTTAAAATAAATAAAATATATTTTTTAAAAAATCCTTGGTTGAGGATTAAAAATAATACTGAAGATAAAGGATTAAAAAAAGAATACTGAAGATACATAACAATAAAAGGACATGCAGGATCTTAATTTGATCATGAATCAATAAAAACAGCTGTTAAAGTCCTTGTGAGGACAATTGGAGAAATTTGAACTGGATAGAAGATGATATTATAAATAATTTGTGATACCATTTTCATGTGAAAATTGCATTCCGGTTATTTTATTGATTGATTGTTTTTATTTTTATTTTTAAAAAATATACTTTTATTGATTTCAGAAAGGAAGGGAGAGGGAGAGAAAGCTAGAAACATTAATGATGAGAGAAAATCACTGATCAGCTGCCTCCTGCATGCCCCCCACTGGGGATTGAGCCCACAATCTGGGCATACGCCCTTTACTAGGAATCGAACCTGGGACCCTTCAGTCCTGAGGCCGGCGCTCTAGCCACTGAGCCAAACCAGCCAGGGCTATTGATTGTTTTTAGAGAGAAAGAGGAAGGGAATGAGAGAAACATTGATTTGTTGTTCTGCTTATTAATGAATTCATTGGTTGCTTCTTTTCTTTTTTTAATCCTTATCCGAGGATATTTTTTCAAAGAGAGTGCAATGAAGGAGGGATAGAGGAAGAGGAAAAGAGAGAGAGAGAGAAACATCAATGTGAGAGAGACATATGGATTGCCTCCCGCACATGCCAAACAGGGTTCGAACCTGCAACCCAGGTACATGCCCTTGACCATCAGGACCATGCTCTAACCAACTGAGCTACTGGCCAGGGCCTTGTATTACAGTTATGAAGGAGAATGTCCTTATTCTTAGGAGATGAGCGATAAACTAAATATTTGGGGCTGAATAGCATGGTATCTGCAACTTACACACACACACACACACACACACACACACACACAGCAAATGAGAATTTTTGAGCCCATCAGTGTTTATTGTTATACTATTTTACTATCATTTATATTTTTCTGTTTTTGACATTTTCATAATAAAGAAATTGGAAATAATTTTTAAAAACATAGGTTCTCCTCCAAAATCCTGAGGCTAAATTAAAAGGGAAGCACCAAAGTGGAGTAGAGAACCCATAAATGACAGGCAGGCTACCAATCTCAATGCATTAGCTATATAAGCAATCAACGAATTACTTTAAAATTCATGAAAGAAGACATAGGCAATACATATATTTAAAAATGGTCTATCGCACTGGTAATAAAAAATATATATAAATCAACACAATGCTGATTTTCTTTTTGACATTCAGACAGACATTTTCTTTTTTTTTTGTTTTTTAGAGTAACCAAACTTTATTTGTAATAATAATTCGTTATTGTTGACAGTATTATATATGTCCTCTTTTTCCCCCCATTGATCTCCTCCAGCTCCCCCCCCCCCACCCCCAGGCCCTCACCACCCCATTGTCTGGGGCCATGGGCCATGCATATATGCATACAAAGTTCCTGGTTGATTACTTCCCACCCATTCACCCTCCCCGGCCTTCCCTCCGAGATTCCGCACTCTGTTCCATGCTTCTGTGTCTCTGGATCCACTCTGTTCATCAGTTTATTTTGTTACTTAGATTCCACATATGAGTGAGAGTCATGTGATTCTTGTCTTTCTCTGACTGACTTATTTCACTTATCATGACACTCTCCAGGCCTCTCCATGCTGTCCCAAAGGGTAAGAGATCCTTTTTTACTGCTGCATAGTATTCCATGGTGTAGATGTACCACAGCTTTTTTACCCACTCATCTACTGATGGACACTTGGGCTGTTTCCAGATCTTAGCTATTGTAAATTGTGCTTCTATGAGCATAGGAGTGGATCCATTCTGATTGGTGTTTCGGTTTTTTTTAGGATATATTCCTAGAAGTGGGATCGCTGGGTCAAATGGCAGATCCATATTTAATTTTTTTGAGGAAACTCCATACTGTTTCCATAATGGCTGCACCAGTCTGCATTCCCACCAGCAGTGTTCTAGGGTTCCCTTTTCTCCACATCCTCACCAGCATTTGTCATTTGTTGATGGTAGCCATTCTGACAGGTGTGAGGTGATACCTCATTCAGACAAAGATTTTCTTAAAAACTGGAGCCCAGGGCGGGGAAGAATAGAGAAACAGGCAATCGCCTATCCTCCTGACCTGAACACGGGGCTACCAATTAATGCAACTTTTCTGGAAGGCAGCTGGCCTACTCACATCTTTGACCCAGCAACCCCACTTGTAGGAGTTTATCCTAAAGAAAGAATAATTAATACTCTGGTTTCTCTGCAGATCGTATAAATCTTTCGCCTTTTACTAAAGAAAGAATAATGAATGCAGTCTAATGGCAAAGATTTCATAGTAAGAATATTACCACAGCATTCTTGGTAGAATCGAATAATTGGATATAATTTAGAAGTCTGAAAATGAGCTATTGGTTACAGAAACTGTGCTATCTAATGGACTGCCATGGGACAATTTAAATGAAGTTGCAAAATAACAATCATGTCACAGAAAAAGATATATGTATGTATGGTCATTGGCTTCCTCATTCCCAAGCTCCACGGCCCTTCTTTCACCTCTAGAACTTGTTTGCTAAGCCCATGTCTTCTAGGAATTACTTTTTCTGCCTCTGTAATTTACCCAACAAATGTTCTCTTACAGAAAAAAAAAGTATATATATGTAGATAGATCAATCGATCCGTATATAGGTATCATATACATATAGTAGACATATGCTGTTGAAAGAAATGCTAATAGTGACTTATCTGCAGATTACCTTTATAGTGGAATTACAGATAAGTTTTTCTTTCCTTTTTGCCTGTTTGTACAATTGAATGAACATATACTTCTTTTTATTCATAAAAAAGGTATTATTTTCTTTTTCTTTCTTAATATATTTTTATTGATTTCAGAGAGGAAGGAAGAGGGAGAGAGAGAAAAAAACATAAATGATGAGAGAGAATCATTGATTGGCTGCCTCCTGCTGGGGATTGAGCCCACAACCCTGGCATGTGCCCTTGATCGGAATCGAACCTGGGACCCTTCCGTCCACAGGCTGATGCTCTATCCACTGAGCCAAGCCAGCTAGGGGAAGGGTATTATTTTCAAAAACAAAATCTCACTTGCAGTGTGTTTATGCTTAACAGGCTGCACGTCAGAGCGCTCACACTTGCACACACCTGCACATATGTGCACACATAGAACATCCGGTCTCCATAACTCAGGGAGGTGTCAGGAGGAGGGCCGCCCTCGCCCAGCCCACTGCATCTCACCCTCCAGGAGACCGGAGTTCAGAGGTGACAGGAGAATTTCTGCAGGGACGCAGGCTGGAGGGCAGCTGCCCAGGATGATGAATTTGTGGGCAAAGCCAACTTCTGCACTTGAGAGGGTCGCTCTCCTTTCCCATCCTGAATCCTAGGCCCCCGGGCTCAAGAGGGAATGGAGACTGGCTGCTGGGAGAGGGTGGCAGAGTCCAAAGGCACTGGTTTATGGCAGCTCATAAACAGTCCAGGTGGAGCCTGAAGAGGGTGGGAGGGCAAGAAGAACAATGGCCCCCACTGAGCGAGTGTCATGCCAAGTGTAAGAGACCTCTAGGGTGTCAGGGTCCCATCTGTCCTGGAGGGACCCTGCGAGTGAACCCCTGGCCCTGCATCTCTGGCTCTGGGGCTCCCTTGCCCCAGGAACCATTCCCCCAGGGGAGGAGGGAGGACTGTGGAGCCTGTTCCCTGGCAGGTGCCATCGACCGCAGTGAGGGCCTGGGCCCTGGGCAGCAATGCACCCCATCCCTGGCAGAATGCGGGAGCCCGGGGTGAGGGACTTCGGGGCTGGTTGTCAAGCTGTCCTTAGGCTCCTGGCTCCCAGGGACCTGCTGGGCACCTGCCTCCCTACCCCCTCGGCCATTCTCTCTCTCAAGGGCCCTACCTTTCCTTATATGGAGAGGGCAGTTCCTAGAGGAGGGGGGTGGGGACAAAGGTCGCTCTCCTGCAGCCAGCTCGCCACAACTCCCTGAGATCTCGCAGGTGGCAGCTGCCTTCTCCAGCAGGTAAGGCAACCCTGCGGGGACACAGGGACCATCGGGCCCATCGGTGGTGGGAGAGGACAGGGTCCCTCGCTTCTCTCTGGCAACGTGGGGCCTCCTGAGGGGGAGGCTGGGCGCCCTGGAGTCTGGGAAGAGCCGTGAGCCTGTGGCTCCCTTGGCTTCCAAGTAAAGACTTGTGCAGGCTCCGCCATGGACCCTGCCTGCCGCTAGCCCACGCCGGACCTGAGGAGCATCCAGAGGTGCGGGACTTTGGGACTTAAAATTCTGACAGTCCTGAGCTAGCCAGGACTCACTGACCTCACTCCTCCGCTCTCTCACCTCTTCACCCATTTCTTTTTCATCTGAAGCGGTTTCTTTCTCGGTGTCACCATCCCCCTGACACTCCTAGGATCTCAGGACTCTTGTCTCTTGGGTCCTAGGGTGTGATCAATAGCCATCAGGGGTTGAATGGGCAAAGCAGAGGCAGGGGACTGGGTGCTTGGCCCTGCTCCACGAACTGCCCATCTCCCTTCCACCAGGACCCATTGTCCCCTTGGCCTCACCAGCCACTATGGCCCCAGTCTGCTGAAATGGGAGCGAAGGCAAGAGACGAGTCCAGACTAGGGTCTTGGGACACACTGACCACCCCCTTCCCAGGAAGCCTGCTCAGGCACCCTCAGGGCCGGGGAGGGGGGGGGGGGGCAGAGTCTGTAGGCTGGGGGGCTGGGGCGTGTCCATCCCACTGTTATTATGGGCCCGGGGAAGCAAGAAGGTGTCCTTGTTTCAGGGACAGTCACATCTCTGTCCAGCTCAGACTGCATGACTGAGGACTGAGCTGTGACAGCGTCCCAGGCTCTCTGGGACCTGAACTCTGAGGACAACAGGGCAGCAGAGAAGAAAGGGAAGATGGGACCTGGCTGGATAGGAACCCTAACTCCCTCCAAGGCCCCCAGAATGTCAGTCCCCTTCCATCCCACAGTGCAGTCTTCCAGCTATTCGCTGAGCACCTACTATGTGCTAGGAGCTGGGGGCTGCACAGACAAACATGCCTAGGTCCTTGGCCTGGAGGACCTCGGGCTTACAAACAGGTCGTTTCATCACCATGTGGTCGGGGGACAAGACAGCCATCGGCCCAGATGCTTTGGGGCCCCAGACGAGGGGCCCTAAACTAGCCTGAGGATTCTGAGACAGTCTCCTGGGAGAAATGAGACCTAAATTGAGTCCAGAAGAACATTTAAGTATTAGCCAAGTGAAGAAAGGCGGGAGGGCTATCAGCAAAGGGGACGGCAGGAGCAAGGACAGGGAGGGGAAGGTGAGAAGCAGCATGGGGGGCCTCCCTATAACCACTTGCCCACCCTTGGCCACAAGGAGGCTCCCCTTTATCTGTCCAGGCTGCTGGAGGTCCCCAATCCTGATTTCTCTCTCAGGAGCTTTTTCAAGTCCTGCTTACCTGAATCGCCTCTCTGATGGGCAAGAAGTACCTCCTCGTGTCCACCCTCTATTCCCCTTGCTGTTCATCCTAGAATCAGAGCATGTCCCTGGTGGGACTTCAGAGATCATCTAATTGACCCCCAACCTAGATGAAGAACAGGGCCCATGTTCATACAGCCAGTGTCAAAGAATCTGCCTCAGAGAAAAGGGGATGTCGACAAAGGTGGTGAATGAAATAAAACATTCTCTTCCTTTGCACCCAAATTGGTTGTACTGAGCCAGGAGTCCTGGCAGCCTTGGGTCCCTGTGGGTTGAACTCATGGAGGGGAGCAGGGCCAGCAGGGACACCAGGCAGGACCCAGGCACAAGCTCTGTGCTGGCCATTGGCAGGTGGCTCTGATCTGCTGGAGGGGAGGCTGGGCCCGGAGACCTTGCCCCAAACTCCAGAGTGCCAGGGCGGGGGGTCACCACTCAGGACTCAGAAGAAGGAGTTTCTGAGCAGTAAAAGGCCAGGTCATTGTCCCAAGAGGTGACTCAGAGTCAAGGTGCAGAGATTAGATAGAGTCCAGGCTGTCATTTCGAGGCTGGGTCTGTGGGGCACCCTGATCTTTCATTCATTATGGATCAGTTCAAGGAGCACTCATGGAGGGTAACCCTGTGCCAGGCTGCGTGGTAGGCTCGGTGGGGAGGGGCAGCAAACCAGGGACAAGGACAACTGGGGACCAGGTCCTCCGCCCTGGTTCGTATCAGAATCACCGGGGAGTTTTGAAAGCACCCATGCCTCGCCTCTCAAAAGGCAGAAAATAAAGCACCCATGCCCAGGCCCTACCCCAGCCTAGCTAAATCAGGATCCCTGGGAAGTGGCTTGCCCACTGGAGCGTCAGTATCATTTAAAAGCTCCCCGAGTGATTCTGATGAGCAGCTGAAGTGGAGAACACAGTTACAAGTCAAAACCAAGTGTCATAAACGCTACCATGAAAGAGCTTGGGAAGGGGAGGTTTCTCCCAGCGAGCAGGTGGAGGGTGGTTCACAGTGGGGAGTTCACTCTGTCATTCATCCATCCATCCACCCATCCATCCATCCATCCATCCATCCATCCATCCATCCATCCATCCATCTATTCATCCATTCATCCATCCGCTCAGCCACCCACCCACCCATCTATCTACCCATCCACCCACCCACTCAGCCAGCTAAGTGCTGCACTGTGCTACATGGGGAGGGAGGATTCAGTACTGAAAAAATAAACCTGACCCCACCCTTTTGGAGTCTACATCTTGTGGGCCAGGAGAACAGTGATTGAGGGGTGTTTGGGGGTAGCTGGGAAGGAACAGGAAACTGCTGCATACACTTTTTTATTGTGGTAAAACACACAACATAAGATTTGCCGTTTTAACTACCTCAAAGCCTACGATTTGGTGTCATTCAGCACATTCACAGCATTGCACAGCCATCACCCTCTATCTAACTCCAGTATTTTTCAACATCCCAACTGGAAACTCTGTACCGATAGCAGTGATTCCCAATTTTCCTCCCCCGACAGCCCCTGAAAACCATACGATCTCTATGGATTTGCCTAGTCTGAGTATTTCATATAAATGGAGTCATATCACACAAGCCTTTTGTGTCTGGCTTCTTTCTCTAAACATAATGTATTCAAGGTTCATCTATATTAGAACATGCACCGTACTTTTTGTGCTAAATAATACTCCATTGTGGGAATATGCAACCTTTTGTTTATCAATGCACCTGCTGATGAACACTTGGGATGTTTCTGCGTTGGGGCTATTGTGAATAAGACTTCTATGAACTTCATTTACAAGCATTTGTTTGAACACCTGTTTTGTCAATTCTTTTGGGTGCATACACTTTCCAGCCCTTATTATTCTTTGCTTTCTTTAAAAAAAAACACCACCACACACACACAAACACACACACACACACACACACAACTCTCTGATTTTTTAAAATCAATCTTTGATGAAAATTTTCAAAAAGAAAAATTATTTGAGGCTAGAAGGGCCTTAAGTGATAGGCTAAGGAGAGGGGGCTTTATTCAGAAAGTGATAGGGAGTCAGGTGTTTGAGGAAGAGAGTGACAAGATTAGAAATGAGTCTCAGGAAAAAAAGAAATGGGTCTGGGCCCTCAGCCAATCAGAGCCCAGAGTAGGGAGCCAAACCTCATCTCCCCACTCCTCCCCCCCCAGCTCCCTGGCCTCTGGCACCGTTGGGAGTTCTCAGGGCTGGACTGGAAGAGCAGCACCCGAACTCCAAGCGCTCCCAGCTCCTCAGTCCTTCCTCTCACACCTCTTCCCCCTTAGGCTCGTCGCCATGACCAAACTGAGCGCCCAAGTCAAAAGCTCCCTCAACATCACCACCCCTGGGGTGCAAATATGGAGGATTGAGGTGAGGTCTGCCTGGGTGTGGGGTGGGAAAGAGGACCGAGGGAAGAAAAGGCTGGGGATTATGCTTACTGTCCTCCAATCCTTCCCTCCAAGTGCCCCTCCCTATCCTCAGGCATGGCCTCTTTCCCTGCTCCTTTACCTCCTCCCCTCCTTATATCCCTTCTCCTCATCAGCTTTGTCATGCCCTCCTCCTCCCAGCTCTCTGCCTCTCCCAACTCCTGTGTTTAAGAGTAGAGGAAGCCGGGGTCCTGAGTGGTCCAGGGCAGCCCCTCTGACCTCCCTTCTCTCCCCAGGCGATGCAGATGGTGCCTGTTCCTCCCAGCACCTTTGGTAGCTTCTTTGATGGTGACTGCTATGTAGTCCTCGCTGTGAGTAGGGGCAGGTGGGAGAGGGGGCTGAACAGAGAGCAAAGCCCTCTGTGGGGTCAGGGAGGAAACTTGAGGCAGGGGCAGTGGGAAGAGCTGGCCTGGCTTCAGCCCCAGACTGTTCTCACCAGGTGTGTGCAGGTGCCCAGCTTAGTGGCAGCTCTGTAGGCTCGGAGCTGTAAGAGGCTCTTCCTGCCTTTGGGCCACTGAGCTCCAAGCTGAAATGACCTTCTGTGGATTCATAGTCTCAGGGACCTTCTGAACTAGTAGAATGTCACCCTACTTGAGTCCACATTTCCCAAACTCACAGCCATCTTCATATCACCTTTTTGGTTTTGGCCACATCCTGGTACTACCTGTACTATTAATGCATTTGTATTGTTTCTCAAAACTTTTTAAAATATATATATATTTATAATAAAACTTTTTTAATATATATATTTGTATTCAGAGAGAGGGAGAGTGATAGAGAGAGAGAAACATTGATAAGAGAAGAACATCATTGATCAGCTCCTCCTGCACATCCCCTACTGGGGATCAAGCCCGAAACCTGAGCATGTGCCCTGACCAGGAATCGAACCAGCAACCTCTTGGTTCCTGGGTCAATGCTCAACTGCTGAGCCACACCAACCGGGCATATAACACACTTTTAAAAATTAAATACATTTGTTTAAGAATATAACTCTATATCATCACTGAAGTGGAAAGCAATGTCCCATGTCCCAAACAGAAAGTAGCTATAAAATATTTACATAGTAATTTCATATATACATTTGCTTGTCTATCACCTAATCACCCAGGGACCTCTGCTGGCCCATGCACATGACTTTGGGAAATGCTGCTATAGTCCAGCTCAGTTATTTCCAAAGAGGAGGTGAGCAAGGCCCAGTGGGGAAGCTGCTTGCCCCTTGTCTTGGAGGAAGAGCTGGTGCCACAACTCAGGGCTCATCTGTGGCCCAGCCTGCATGTGCATGGGAGACCATGCCAAGCAGGGAGGCGGGAGAGCGTTGTGGGAGCCCAAGGTCTCAGGCACATTGGACATTCCCTCTCCCTAGATCCACAAGACAGGCAGCAACCTTTCCTATGACATCCACTACTGGATTGGCCAGGCCTCGTCCCAGGATGAGCAAGGGGCGGCTGCCATCTACACCACGCAGATGGACGACTTCCTGAAGGGCCGGGCTGTCCAGCACCGAGAGGTCCAGGGCAATGAGAGCGAGACTTTCCGTGGCTACTTCAAGCAGGGCCTTGTGTATGGAGGGGCGCGCTGCAGGCTGGGGAGTGGGACCAGGGCAAGGGAGGCACACCTGAGGCTGGGGGGCAGAGCTGGAGCTGGGAAGGGAGCCTGAGGCTGGGGGGATCCCATGAGGGTGATTTCTTTTTCCACTCCCCCAGCCCCACCTCTGCTGCTTCCTTGTCCTTGGTCTTCATCCTTCCAAGTGCTGTCTTTGGCTGCCCAAATGCTGTTCTGAAATTCTGTAACTCTGTGAACCACGAATGTTTGTAAATCAACCTTCAGGGTATTACATCAAGTCTCCCCTCTAACCAACTGGCAAATGACTCCTCCTTTCTCTGAAACAGGACTTTTACACTAAAAGCTCACATTCCAGTCTCTAGACTTTTCCCATAGAAAGACATGGTCAGGAACCAAGTTGTTACTGGTCTGTGGTTATAGGCCAGGAGCTCTCCAGTTAGCCACAGTCCCCACCCCTCCCTTTTGTCTTGCTGCTCCCCTTCTTCCCACACTTACAGCAGTATTCACTCATTTGGGCATTTGAGCTGGCACTTCTTTTTTAAAGATTTTTTAAAATTGATTTCAGGGAGAGGGAGATAGAAACATCAATGATGAGAGAGAATCATTGATCAGCTGCTGCCTGCACGACCCCTATTTCGAGCCCACAACCTGGGCATGTGTCCTTGACTGGAATCGAACCTGGGACCCTTCAGTCCACAGGCTGACGCTCTATCTACTGAGCCAAACCGGCTAAGGCTGAGCTGGCATCTCTTCTGTCTTAGTCAGCTTAGGCTGACATAGCAAAATACAGAAAATACAAAAAATACAAAAATAGACTGGAAGGCTTAAACAACGTAAATTAATTTCCTCACAGTTCTGGAGGTTGGCAAGTTCAAGATCAAGGTGCCAGCTGATTCGGTTGCTGGTGGGGGCTCTCCTGCTGGCTTGCAGATGGCCACCTTCTCACTGTGTCTTCACCTGGTGAAGAGAACGAAACTCTCTGATGTCTCTTCTTATAAGGGCACTGACCCCTGACGTCATCTAAACCTCCTCTAAATCGATTACCTCCCAACAGTCCCATCCCCAGTACCACCCCACTGGGGGTTAGGGCTTCGGCATATGAGGTTGGGAGGGGACACAGTTCAGTCCACAGAATCTACCCTCTTTTCCTTCTCTTCAACCCCTGCCCTCAGAGTCCTGCGCTGGCCCTCCACATTGCCTTTGAAGGACTCCCAGCAGGGGAGAGACTAAGGTGGAATGGAGCGGTCTAGGGAGCAAACTTCCAGGAGGCATTCACTGCCAGGGTCATGCAAATACAGGCAATGCACGGACCTTACCCGTGCATGACCCTGAGAGGGAATGTCTCCTTAAAGTTTGTACCTGAGGTGCCTCATGCACTCATCCTAGCCCCAGCCCCAGCCCTCAGATGACCCTGCTTAGCCAAACACCCTGTCACACTTCCCAGCCCGCTCTCTGGGGTCAGCTCACCTCTCTTCTCAGGATCCGGAAAGGGGGCGTGGCTTCCGGCATGAAGCACGTGGAGACCAACTCCAGCGAGGTCCAGCGGTTGCTGCATGTGAAGGGCAAGAGGAACGTGGTGGCTGGAGAGGTGGGCATCAACCAGAGCCCTAGGGCATGGCCTCCTGTCCCCCTCCCAATTGGGGTGAAGGGCAGAGGCCGAAGAAGGGTGAGGGGCGGGAAGGCAATGGGGAAGAGATGTCGGATGACGGAAGGGGTCTGAGTGGCGTCTGAGCCTCCCCGTGGCTCTCCAGGTGGAGATGTCCTGGAAGAGTTTCAACCGCGGGGATGTTTTCCTCCTGGACCTCGGGAAGCTTATCATCCAGTGGAACGGGCCGGAGAGTAACCGCATGGAGAGACTCAGGGTAAACCTACCCATGCATCACCCCTCCCCCAAGCCCGATCTGCCCCCACCTGCCCCCACCTGCCCTGCACACCAGCACCCCGCCTCCCCCAGACTTCTGCTGCCCAGCCGCCTCCATTTCCCCAGGCCTTCTCTCCGGGGGGCGGTGTTTGAAGGTGGATCTGAGTCTTCATGTGTTTGGGGACAGGTGTGCATGTTGGAGTTGGCGTGTGTGCACCTGTGTCGAATCCCCTGAGATTTAATGGGTACCTGCTGTGTGGCACATCCTGTGCCAACCGTTTGGGATCCACTGATGAATGAAGAGGCAGAGCCCTGCCCTGGCTCTGGCCTCCAGCTGAGCATCCAATGGAGGATGGGACATGAATGGAATAATGCAGAAGTGAGGGGTGGGGTGTACATCTGGGGATTCTGGGAAAGCTCCTGGGAGTTGATGAGGGTGGGGAGGAGAAGGCCCTTAGGCAGGAGAGAAATGGCTGGGGTCGGGGGGCTGCCTGAGAGTGAGTGGGGGTTCAGGGGGCTTGGAGAGGAGGCGAGCTTGTCTCATAGGGGCCTGTTATGTGGTCAAAAGGCTGTGTAAGAGGGTTGGGGATTGTTCTCAGTGCCAGGAAGGCTGTTGAAGGCCACCTGACTTCTGAGTGACAAAGGGATGGAGGGGCTTAGGGGCCCAGGGAGCCCTCTGTCCATCAGGTGAGGAGGGGGCAGGTGTCCTGGCTCCTTGGCCTGGGAAGGTGGAATCCACTAGACTTGTGTGTTGCATGGGGGTGAAGAGAGAGGGGTGAGGCAGAACTCACGCTCTGCTTGAGCAGTTATAGGGCTGGACGGAGTCCCATTTCCTGAGATGGGAAAGACCAGGAAGCAACAGATTTGGGAAGAAAATCTAGAGTTCAGTTTGGACATCTTAAAACGGGACTCTTATGGAAGTTGGGTTAATAAGGTGGGAGCAGAGAGCTGGGCTGGAGACAGAAATGTGGGATGGGGTGAGATCGCCTTGGAGGGAGAGAGAGGGGCCTGGGACTCAATGCCCATAACTGAACAGTAGATGTTGGGCTGAGGAGGGTGAGCCAGGGTGTGTGTGAGGCTGTGTGTGTGTGTGAACATGTGGCCTGTTCACCCTCGTGTGTGTGTGTCTATGTGTGAGGACAGGAGAAACTGTGCTGTCTGCGTGTGTGGGTTTGTGCATATGTGTGTGTGCACATGTGAAGCTGTGTGTGTATATGACTGTGTGTGTGTGTGCACAAGTGTTTGAGCATGCTATGGGGCAAAGAGACTGAGTACTGTGATCTTGAGAGCTCAGCTTTTGTCCAAAATTGTGAAGTAAAATCATAAATTTCAAACAATGTGAAAAGTGGAGGCGAGCAAGGTCCACCTGAAACCCCTCTCCCAGCGGTTCTTACCTGGTTTCCCCTCCAAGGAGAAAAGCAGGGGGTGCCTCGCTCCTCGGGGCTGCCGCAGGCAGGCTGTGGTCTCGGCCCTGTCCCTGCCGGCCTCCATGGGTCACCGGGCTTCTCCGCAGGGCATGACCTTGGCCAAGGAGATCCGGGACCAGGAGAGGGGCGGGCGGACCTACGTAGCCGTGGTGGACGGGGAGAACGAGAAGGCATCCCCGCAGCTGATGGAGGTCATGAACCACGTGCTGGGCAAGCGCAGGGAGCTGAAGGCGGCAGTGCCTGACACAGTGGTGGAGCCCGCCCTCAAGGCTGCCCTCAAGTTGTACCAGTGAGTGCCCTGCTGGGCTCTTCCCAGATGGTGGGGGACTTCCTGGGGGCAGAGTGCCGGCTGAGGGCGTGAGCCCCCTGGTTTATGCTGTACCTTTGTCCCGCAGTGTGTCCGACACGGAGGGAAAGCTGGTGGTCAGAGAAGTCGCCACACGGCCACTCACACAAGATCTGCTCAATCACGAGGTGAGAGGGCTGGACACCCCTCCCTAACCCCCTCCCCCCGCCCTGGCTCCCAAGCTTCCTCAAGCCAAGCAGTGTGGGGGGTGGGGTAGGTTGGGGGGCGGGGGGTGGGGGTAGGGGACCCAGGCGGGTGTGGGAGGGAGACTTTCTGTGACAGCAGTTCCCCAGCCCGGCACTGCGCACCATCAGGCCCTCATTCTGGGTCTCTGTCTCCCACCTTTAGGACTGTTACATCCTGGACCAGGGGGGCCTGAAGATCTACGTGTGGAAGGGGAAGAAGGCCAATGCCCAGGAGAGGAAGGGAGCCTTAAGCCAGGCCCTGGTGGGCATGGGGTCGGGAAGAGAATGGCAGGGAGAGGGCAGAAGCTCAGACTGGGGTGTAGAGGCCAGGCGTAGACCCACTGGGGTCTGAGGGTCTGCTCTAGAGCCATCTGGAGGGTTCTCTGCACACCAGGGAGCCAAGCACCAGGCAGCATGGGGGCCTCCTGAGGAGGTGGGCTCCTACCTCAAGCTGAGTTCAGAAAAGGGAGGAAGAAACATGGAGGCCACCCTTCCCACAGAGAGGATGGGGTCAGCATGGGGCAGGGCCAAGTCAGAGTTTGGGGTCATTGTTGGGCTGGAATCAGTAACCCTAACTGACTTGGGGGTCAGCGTACGGTTGAGGATTGGGTTCAAGTTGACAATGGGGCTGACAGCCAGGGTTAAAATTGAGGTGGGGTCAAATTTGGTGTCAGAGTTGGCCTTGGGGCGGGGGTCAGAGGTAGATTTGGGTTGGTGTCAAGTTTAGGATCTGGTTTGGACCTGAAGGTGGGGCCAGAGCAGGGTCAGCATTGGGACTAGGGTTGGGTTTCCGGTGTGGGCTTTGGACCAGGGGTAAGAACCAGGCTTTGGCTTGTACCAGGAGTTGGGGGATAGGGGTGGGACACAGCCCCAGCCACCCTATCTCTCCCCAGAACTTCATCAAAGCCAAGAAGTACCCCCCAAGCACGCAGGTGGAGGTGCAGAATGATGGGGCCGAGTCCGCTGTCTTCCAGCAGCTCTTCCAGAAGTGGACAGTGCCCAGCAGGACCTCAGGCCTGGGCAAAACCCACACCGTGGGCTCCGTGGGTAAGGGCCGGGCAAGGCAGGGCAGGGAAGGCTGGGAGCCAGGAGTGGCGCCAGGAGAGCACCCAGATCTGCCTCCTGCCCTCCTTCCCGGCTACCCCTCCTCTGTGTGCACTTTACCCTGGTCTGTGCTCCCCAGCTGGTGGGGGGACATGAGGGCATATGGATAAACTCAAGAGTTGTCACAAACGGGAGCTGAGAATGACCTGCCTCTCATTTGGAATGGGCTTGTGTCTCCCTGGAAACCAAGTAGCTCAGTCTCTCACCAGATAATATTGGCTGAGGGCAGGCTCAGTGCCAGGCACCTGGGGGAGGCTAAAAGGGTTATCCCTCTCCTGGCTCCCCTGGGGTGCGCTGGTGAAGCATGAGTCTTAGGGACAAGGAGGTATGGTTCTGTATTATAACTCTGCCATGTGTAACCTTGGGTAAGCTACTGAATCTCTCTGGTCTTGGTTTCATTATCTCTAAAACGGGTCTAAGGATTATAGCTACCCCTCAGGGCTGTTGTGAGGGCCTGGGGGACCTCATCTGTGATTCCCTTCACTCCAGCCAAGGTGGAGCAGGTGAAGTTCGATGCCATGTCCATGCATGTCCAGCCTCAGGTGGCTGCCCAGCAGAGGATGGTAGATGACGGGAGTGGAGAGGTGCAGGTATGGCGAGGGGAGGGAGGCCTTGCCTGGGTGAGAGGGGTTGGTGGAGCCTGTCCCAGACCTCACACTTGCCTGGTACTGGCCTCAGGTGTGGCGCATTGAGGACCTAGAGCCGGTGCCTGTGGAGTCCAAGTGGCTGGGCCACTTCTATGGGGGCGACTGCTACCTGCTGCTCTACACCTACCTCATCGGAGAGAAGCCGCACTACCTGCTCTACATCTGGCAGGTCAGGCCCCGCCCACTCTTCCAGAACACGGCCAGCTCAGCTCCTACCCCACTATACCCTTGCCAAGTGGCCATCCCCTTTGTGTTGAATATTCCTGGTGATAGGGAGCTCACCTCTTTTCCACTTTGGGACTGCTTTGGCTGTGCGATCCCCTGGCACTGAGAACCCCCATTCACAACAACCCTTTTCTCATTTTGTTTTTTTTCCCCCTTTTGAGTCTCCCTTCTCATTTCCATGACCTCTTGCATTTTCTCTCCACCTGCTTTGTGGGTTTCTGTGTCCAGATGTGAGAGCAGGGAGGTGCTGGGGGTGAGTGATGTGGTAGCCATGATGTTTCCCAGAGAAAGGTACAGCGAGGAGGAGGGGAAGTTTGGGGTTAAGGCTGGGGTTTCAGGTGGGTCAGGCTGGGCGGGGGCAGGGAAAGGGTTGGGTATGGGGCTGGGATCAGAACTGAAATCAGGGTCAGGTTGGGTTGGCTGTGACAGGATGTTAGGTGGGGAAGACAGTTGGGTTTGGGGCCAGAATTGGTGATGGAGTTGTCGCTGAGGTCAGGGGTAGGGTCAGATTCAGGACTTGACCTCACCCCACCCCTTCCCTTCTGCTCATCCCAGGGCAGCCAGGCCAGCCAGGATGAAATCACAGCCTCGGCCTATCAAGCCGTCATCCTGGATCAGAAGTACAACAACGAACCGGTCCAGATCCGAGTCCCGATGGGCAAGGAGCCACCTCATCTCATGTCCATCTTCAAGGGACAAATGGTGGTCTACCAGGTGTGGCTGCTGGACTGAGGCAGGGTGGGCGGCCAGGAGATGGGGGCGGGGATCTGTGATGGGGGCGGGGATCTGTGATGGGGGCGGGGATCTGTGATGGGGGCGGGGATCTGTGATGGGGGCGGGGATCTGTGATGGGGGCGGGGCTGTGGGTGAAGCCTGTTCTCCACAGGAGAGGACTGTTGAGGCTCCACCACTGACGTAGAACTGGTAATAGAAACACCACTCAGTGCTTTAAAAATCCATGCGATGAGCACGTAGCATGTGCACGCACTGTTTCTCTCTGCACCCCAACTCTTCAGATCCTTTATATGAAAAAGGAAGTTATTTTGGCTAGATTTACCTAAACCATGGACTTGTTCAAATGCATGGGTGCCTTCCAACATAATGAAACAGACAGCTTTGCATTCATTTAAGCAACAATCTGTTTACTGAGAACCTACTAAGTACATAGCCCTCTGCAAAGCGCCAGGTGGGGAGAATGCCTGCTTATACTATTTACCATCTTGTTGGGAGAGCAGTGAGCTAGCAGCCTGTGGCACCATGTGGTTAAATGCCCGGAATATACGTTGAATTCAAAGGGGAATGTGAATACAGTCATCTGGGAATAGGCATGGAGTTCCTGGTGGAAAGGGGGTTTGAAAAGAGTCTTGACATGGGGTCAGCTGAAGAGCTCAGCAGAGGTGCGATGAGGGCATGCAGTGCAGGGGGCACAGCAAGGAAGGAGGCCTGGAGGAAGGGATCTGTGGGGGACAGTGAGGAGCCTGGCCAGGGTAAACTGGAAGGTTTGGAGAGAGCAGAGTGAAGGCAGTTTGCACCCTATTCAGGCAGGGCCTTCAAAGGCCCCTCTGAAGGGCTAGGTTCTAGTCTATAAGCAGTGCGGAGCCACTGCAGGTTTTTGAGCAGGGACGTGCCATGACCACATGTTTCAGAGGATTAATTTGATGTTATCAGCGGACCCGGAGGGGCAGGCAGGCCCTACCCCAATATCTCTTCCTTCCTGGTTTTCTGTGTCCCTCTAACGCCCCCTCATCTTTACTAAGTGACTTCTGCTTTCTCCTCACACCCTACAGGGAGGCACCTCCCGGGCTAAGAACCCGGAGCCGGAGCCCGCCACACGGCTGTTCCAGGTCCGAGGAACCAGCACCAATAACACTAAGGCTTTTGAGGTCCAAGCCCGGGCCACCTCCCTCAACTCCAATGATGTCTTCATCCTCAAGACCCAGTCCTGCTGCTACCTGTGGTGTGGGAAGGTGTGTGCAGGCCCCGCCTCAGAGCAGACCTGGCACAGGGTGGGAGCCTCTGGCTGAACAGGCCCAGCTGCCCCTAGCCCTGGCCCCTCCTCCGCAGCTCTGGGTCTGGCCTGCTCAGAGTCTCTGCCTCCGTCTGAGTCAGTCATTGTGTGTCTCTGGCCACCCCTGTCTCTCCCAGTACTGGTCTGTCTTTATGTCTTAGGCTCTCTCTCACTATCCCTGTGCCAGTCACTCCTTCTCCATCTATCTCTGTAATGAGGACTCTCAGCCTCTTACAGTCCTTCTCCTGCCTTGTAAGGTGAGTGAAGCTTCTATTGCCTCCCCTGTCATTCTTTGGAGTGTCGAGGACAGAGGGTGGGAGAACTGTCCCTGCATCGGCCATGTGCTCAGGGTCCTGACCCAAGAGAGCCCTCACAGCTCTGGAGCTCAGTGAATGTGGTGCAAGGGTGGGGGTCAGCATGGCACCAGAGATGGTCTCCCCAGTACATCCAGCCCCCCTTTCCCCAGGGCTGCAGCGGAGATGAGCGGGAGATGGCCAAGATGGTGGCTGACACCATCTCCAGGACAGAGAAGCAAGTGGTGGTGGAAGGGCAGGAGCCGGCCAACTTCTGGGTGGCCCTGGGTGGGAAGGCACCCTACGCCAACACCAAGAGGTAAGTAACTATGGGGTTCCTCTGCCTCCAGCAGGCATGGATTGAGGACCCCGTGTGCCAGGCCCCCAGGGCCACAAGATGAGTCAGGAGCAGTCAACACTCTCAGAACCTCTTAGACACAGGGTCTATAGCTGTGCTCGCACCATGGTCTGCCTGGGGCCTGGTGGGGTGTTCCCCTGGTAAAGAGAGGTCACAGCCAGAGGAGGCAGCCCAAAGGGCTATAGGTTTGCCCTTTGGGAAGATGTCAGAGCCCACCCAGTTCCTGCCCTTGGGGTTGACACGGGAGGGACCCGGATGCTGAGGAGTACCAGCTGTAAACCCTCTTTCAAACAGTTTTTCTTAAGAAGATCCATGACACCCAGTTCAAAAGCATAAGGTCATGTACTGGAGTAGCAGCAGGAAGGCTAGAAGGAAGGTATCAGAAAGAACTTCCTAACAGGACTAGAGAAGAGCCACTGGAATGCATGTCCAGGAAAATCAGTGGGAATTTCTCCCGTGGAGCCGTCTCAGACTCTTGGGAAGAGGGGGGACCTTTTGTGTGACCAGAGGAGAGAGCATTTTCCTAGGAGATGGGCTTTCCCTGTCGGAGTCCCTTCCCCAGAGTGCTGTGTCCTTGATTCTCCTCTCCCACGCCTTCCTCTTGCCGACACAATCTCTCTCCATCCGGCAGACTGCAGGAGCAAAGCATGGCCTTCACCCCCCGGCTCTTTGAATGTTCCAACCAGACTGGGCGCTTTCTGGCCACAGAAATCCCCGACTTCACTCAGGATGACTTGGAAGAGGATGATGTGTTTCTGCTCGATGTCTGGGACCAGGTAGGACTGAGGCCTGGCCAAGAAACAGTGGCTTTAGGTTTGGGAAGGTCTGGCGTTTCCTTGGCTCCCATATATGTTCTTCCTGGGAGCAGTGTTAGGAACACAGGAGCCTGAGAAAGAAGAAGGCGGCCTGGAGGGGCTCCTGGGTGGGATGTCTTTTCCCAAATCCAATTTATTTCACGTGGCAGAGCAGTGTTTTTGAGGGCTTAGGCTCTGAAGTCACATATTTGCAGAATATCCAAGGAGAGAGCATCTGTCCAACCTCCTCAACTGCCCAGATGCAAAGTTAAGGCCAGATGTGCCTGTTCAAGGTCAGGCTCCTCGGTTGGACAGCGGAGCCTGGGTGAACCGAAGCAGAACCTGCGGGCCAGGGGGACAGGGCAGACTGACAGAGCTCCGGGTTCTCACAGGTCTTCTTCTGGATCGGGAAGCATGCCAACGAGGATGAGAAGAAAGCCGCTGCCACCACAGTGCAGGAATACCTCAAGACCCACCCCAGTGGCCGGGACCCTGATACCCCCATCATTGTGGTGAAGCAGGGACACGAGCCCCCGACCTTCACGGGCTGGTTCCTGGCATGGGATCCCTTCAAATGGAGTGTGAGTGGCCCAGCCCACCCTGGTCCTTACAGCCCAGCACACCCTTCTCCGGGTGGCTCTTCATGGTGCATCCTGAGAGCAGAGTGATAGATGACATGTGATATATTCGTGAAGAGTTTAGAACGAAAAGTAAGGCTGCAGTGAGCTTATGAAGCCCCCTGGTGAGGGTGAGGGTGAGGGCGAGGGCGAGGGTGAGGGAAGGAAACTCAGGCTGATGAGAGTCCATTGCTTTTACACTAGTTTTAGTTCAAAGCTGTTATACATTATTGGTAAGAGCTGTACTGGCTACTTAAATTAACTAAAATGAAACAAAATTAAAGATTCAGTTTCTCACTGGCCACACTCTCAGTGGCTTAGTGGCTACTACCCTGGACAGCACAGGAAGAGGAACATTTCCTTCGTCACAGAATGTGCTATGGGACAGCGCTGGTGGGTCCTCGTGCCAGTGAAAGGAAATGTCAGCTCTAACGTTCGGACAGCTGTCCTCGTGGCACTAAATTCTAAGCAAAATGGGTCACACATGGGTCCTTCCTGAGAGGCAGTGACTCAGACTTCCACCGGATTTTCCTAAACTGGCCCCAGGGAGAAGCAGAAGGCAGGTCCTCAGATGGAACCCCAGCAAAGGTTTCTGCAGGAAGGAGGAAGGCAGTTAGAATGAGTGCTGGCCTGGTGGCTCTGAGTGTGCTAAGTTGGCACAGCAGACGATCTTCGATTAATTTCCTCAAATACATTTTAAAAAATTCAGTGGGCTGAGTTTAGTTTTGAGGATGGAGTCAGACAAATCTCAAGGTTGCAAATTCAGGTGCCAGAACTTAAATTCACATCATCAGTGTCCCAAGTCAACAACGCTGGCAGTCTCTCCTCGCCTCAAGTCTGTGCTGGCTTCTCTCTCAGACTTCATTCATTCATTCATTCAGCATAACGGAAGCTCATGTGTCACGGTTGGTGCAGGTCCTGGGGATATGGAGATGGGGCTCCTTGGTCCCTTCTATTCTCTACTCCTTTGTGGCACGGTTCCCTCCAGGCTCTCAGAAGAGCCTCCCAGTTTTCCAGGACCTCCGTCCCCAAGTTGGGCCTTTTCTGACCTTCAGGGCCGATCCTCATCACCCCACCTCCTTTTTCAGGGGCCCCTCCAGCCCCCGCCTAGCTCCCTCTTCCCTTTCTCAGCCCCAGGCTGTAGTCCAGCCTTCTTTCAACTCTTGAAGGAAAACGGTCTTCTGTCTCCTCTGCTGAGAGCCAGGCCTAATTTGTTGCTTTCTTTATGTGCAGAACGCCAAATCCTACGAGGACCTGAAGGCGGAGCTTGGCAGCTCTGGGGACTGGGGCTGGATCACTGCTGTGAGTCTGGGGCAGGTGGCTGGGCCCTGAGTGGGCATCTGACCGTGATCAAACCTGTGGGGGCTAAGAAAGCTCCAGAGAAGATGCCAGTGTCCTGTGCTTTCCTTCCCACCGTCTCCTCCCACGCCTTATGGAAGTTCATTGTCTCTAGCTGTTTTGTCTTCTCCATTCCCTAGTGAAATGATTCTCACATTTTGTCATGCACAAGAGGCTGGGTGATGGGGAGCTGGGGGTGAGGGGAGCATGTTAAGCTACAGATTCGAAGGTCTCACTCACTCCCAAAGATTCTGGTTTATAAAATTGGGTTGAGACCCAGGAATATGTGTGTTTTTCATTAGGGGTCCAGGGGTCTAGCTCATAGATGACACTTGGAGAAATGATTTCTCTGTTGTCACCCTTGGGATCCCCTCTCCAGGTAGAATAATTCTACCCCGTCCATCTTAATTCTACAGGTAGAATAATGCAACCCCGTCCATCTTTCAGCTAGTTACAGAAATATATGTAGCCTGGAGGTCTGGGACATGGAAAAGTGAAAGCAAAGCCTTTCCTTTAGGAAGTTCACAGGCTTGTAGGCGAAACAAAGCCAATGAGACTGGCAGAAATGTGTCCGGAACAAGGGAGTGATTTCCCAAGCTCACCAGGATCATCAGCAGATAACGTATATGGCTCCTCAGCCCCACCACAGTCTGATAACCTGGTGGCGTTCATAAACCTTCTTACTAGATTGATGGTACAGGCAGGAAAGTATGGATAGGTCAAGGCTATGTGACTTTACAGATGACAAGTTCACAACAGATAAGAGAGAGGGTCATAAATGCCTAAGATAGACCTCGGACATCTGGGGAGAGCCATGGAGACGCTCATATGTCATAGAATGAAAGAGTCATCTTTAACCACTGGCTTTGGTTGGATACACACCACCAAGCTTTGGCTCACAAGTGTGTATATGTGTATGTGTATGTGGGTGGGCCGGTGGAAGTGGGGTCATGGAAGGCATCTTGGAGGAGGTGCCTTAGGATCAATGTTGACTTCAGAGAGAAAGGCAGCTTAGGAGGCAGCCACAAACCAGCTGAATTAACAGTGTTTTCCTCTTCTCCTCTAGGAGATCACAAACCCTAAACCGGACGTGTTCAATGCGAACAGCAACCTCAATTCTGGGCCTCTCCCTGTCTTTCCCCTGGAGCAGTTGGTGAACAAGCCGGTGGAGGAGCTCCCTAAGGGTGTGGACCCCAGCAGGAAGGAGGTGGGTCAGACTTGAGGAGGAGGAAGAGCTGAGGCCTGTCCATTCGTTGGATAGCACTAATGGACCCCCAGATTGTACCCTGCAGATGACCAGATGCTGGGGACAACCTGGTGAACAAAACACACCTGGTCTCTGCCCTCATGTGAAGTTACATCTCAGTGTGGGGAAAGGAAGGAGCCTGAGTACACTATTATTTAATTTGTGAAGATAAGTGCCATGAAGGGTATTATAAAAGGAACCTGGGTTAGTCAGAGAAGACTTCCTTCTGAAAGGTGAACAGGAATTGTCCAGGCAGAATGGGTTATTTCTGGAGAAGGGAACAGCATGCACGAAGCCCAGAGGCAGGGAATAAGCACAGGGTGGAGCCAAATGCCAGAGTGGTGACAGGGTGCGTGCTGGGGTGGGGCAGCTGGCCGGAGGGTCAGGGGTTGAACTGAGCAGTGCCTTCTATGCCACTTAGCGATGGTGGTGTCATCCTAAAAGTGGAAGGGAGCTGCCCGGCCGGCATGGCTCAGCAACTAAGCATTGACCTATGAACCAAGAGGTCACAGTTAGATTCCTGGTCAGGATACAAGCCCAGATTGCGGGCTTGATCCCCAGTGTGGGGCATGCAGGAGGCAGCTGATCAATGATTCCCTCAGCGTTGATGTTTCTATCTCTCTCTCTTCCTCTATGAAATAAAAAAAATATATAGTGGAAGGGAGACATCATGGTTGAAGCAGGCAGATGCAGTCAGGTTTTTACTTTTAAAAGACTACGATGGCAGCTTAGTGAAGAATGCATTGGGAAATGGCAAAAGCAGCAGCCGGAAGTCAGGCTGAGAGGCAGATGGTAGCTTAGCATAATAGGTGGCGGTGGGGAAGGTGATGATTTACAGCAGTGGTTCTCAACCTTCTGGCCCTTTAAATACAGTTCCTCATGTTGTGACCCAACCATAAAATTAGTTTCGTTGCTACTTCATAACTGTAATGTTGCTACTGTTATGAATCATAATGTAAATATCTGATATGCAGGATGGTCTTAGGCGACCCCTGTGAAAGGGTCGTTTGACCGCCAAAGGGGTCGCAACCCACAGGCTGAGAACCGCTGATTTAGAGAAATTATAGGTGATAAAATAAATGACACTTGGTAAGTACCGGATAAAGGCTGTGAGAGAGAGGGGGGAAATTGTATTACTCTCTGAGATAAAGAATAAAAACAAAAAAACCTTGAGTCAGAAAGAGCTTGCCTTTGAGGGTGATGTGAGTTCAGGGAAGCCATGTGGTTTGAGACACCTGGGAGACATCCGGGTGTCGGTGGGCAGGCAATTCAGAGGCGGTGCCCGGGGGCAGACCCAGCTGGTAGGTGCAGCTGCATGGATCCCCCGGGGCAGTGGTCGGCAAACTCATTAGTCAACAGAGCCAAATATCAACAGTACAACGATTGAAATTTCTTTTGAGAGCCAAATTTTTTAAACTTAAACTATATAGGTAGGTGCATTGTTATTAACTTAATTAGGGTCCTCCTAAGGCTTAGGAAGAGCCACACTCAAGGGGCCAAAGAGCCGAATGTGGCTCGTGAGCCACAGTTTGTCAACCATAGCCCTGGGGGAAGAGTTTGGCAAGAACTTGTTAAAAACATATTTCTAATATTCATTCCCACTTCATGAAGATCCAAAATGGATTTCAAATCTAGCTTGATGGGGTGCTGAGGTGAAAAAAATTTATTCTATGTGTAGCAAACGATAAAGAAGTCTTACGAATGAATTAGGACATCCACTGAAGAGATACCTGATTTCGCCAAGAATATCCAAGTCTGTTAGGAGCTTGGGCCTGATATATGTGAAAGTGTATTGTTTCCAGAGCATTTACATCCTGCCCCTCACCTTGGAGACCACTTTCATACATTCTCTCTCAGATATGCCCATCTGTGTCTTCACTATAATACTGGGGTGATCCCAATGTATTATTCGTAATAATAGTATTATAAATATTATTTGCCCAGCCTCTAGTGCATAGAAAGTGCCCTATAAATGTAAGCTGTGATTATCATTGCTCTTCTACTCCTGAAAAAACTCAGGTCCAGAGCAGGGAAGTGACTTGCCTAATGTGATGTAGTTACTTAGTAGCAAAGACAGACCAAGAACCAGGCCCTCTGAGTCCCACTGTTACCATCATATCAGGTGGCATAAAGAAAGGATTTCTAAAGGGAAGGGCAGCCAGTGTTACTGAACCAAGTGATTGACAGGAGGCTATATGGATTGCTAATTTTGAATGAAGCACATGGAACCAACACAACCCTAACAGAGTAGAAGCAGTCTAAGAAGTCTTTGAGCCTTTTATCTATCTATCTATCTATCTATCTATCTATCTATCTATCTATCTATCATCTATTTATTTTTTAAAAATATATCTTTATTGATTTCAGAGAGGAAGGGAGAGGGAAAGAGCGATAGAAACATCAATGATGAGAGAGAATCATTGATTGGCTGCCTCCTGCACATCCCCTACAGGGGATCAAGCCCGAAACCTGGGCATGTGCCCTTGACCAGAATAGAACCTGGGACCCTTCAGTCTGCAGGCCGATGCTCTATCCACTGAGCCAAACCAGCTAGGGCCTTTGAGCCTTTTAAAGAAATCAGTTGTCTATTGCTGATTTTTATCATGGGAGTAGCATACATTCTTGTGGGAGAGCTGTGGGTTTAATGCCAAGTGGGGAGGGTGGGAGAGGTCTTCAAACCTCTGGCTGCTCCAAATTCAAAAGTGGAGCCAGTGACAGTGAACAATGGGATGGTGGGTCTGACTGCAGGCAGTAGTAAGAGTGTAATCTAAGTGTTTGAACACCAGTGAGTAAGCCATAGAGAGGCGGATGTGGGCATGGGTGAGGCCGGCAATCAGCTGACAGGACAGCAGGGTTCAAGAACAGGACCAGTGGAAAGATACAAGTCCACTGGGATGGGCAGTCTCTGCTATCTAGCCCGAAGGTCAAAGTCCAAAAGTCTCCACTAAGCTGCAGAGCCGGCCTGGGTGGGCCAGAGAGGGCACCTGAAGCCACTCACAGGCCAAGGATATTGCAGACAGCTGTGAGGGACCTGGCAGGGGAGGGGAAGCTACAAATAGACTTGGGGTAGGCAGCTCTTCCCTATTATTCACTGATGCCCAAACCACTCATATTTACTATCGTCTTCCAAAACAAGGCACTTCACTGCCCTGACTGTGGGGGTGGGGGTGGGGTTGGGGAGCGCTCCAGGAGCCTGGTGGCTGGAGGCAAATCTAATGACAGGCTAGAGAACTGGGGCATCAGAACCACCTGAACTTGAAATCCAGCTGCAGGTGTTTACCAAGCTGTTCAGACGAGGGTTCTCTGCGGGAGTCAGCAGTGTTCCCTGGGAGTCAGCAGTGTTCCCCACGCAACTCGCCATAATGGAAAAGAAACCCATTGCTTTCACTCCACCCTGTTTCCTCCTGGTGCCTGAGGGAGCAGAGATGAAGACTAGAGGGTGCTGTTTTATATTAGCTTTAATTTGGGGTTCTTACTTGAATGTGCCTTGAGGATATTTAGCTGGCCCAAAACAATATCACTATCATACCAGCTGGGAGCAAAGATCATGTCAGGCAATCCCCTCATCTTATGGCTGAAGATACCCAGGGCCTAGAAAAGTGAATCCTAGCTGGAGGGTCACGGTTTGATAAGGAGGTAGATGCCCTTTCACATGTAATATTTTCATCTCCATAAAAGCATTAAAAAGAAGTGAAAATTGGCCTGTAAGAAATTTTCCCCATTAAGAAAATGTTTTTAAGAGGTAGAAACATCTATGAGAGAAACATCAATTGGCTGCCTCCTGTGTGCCCCCCACTGGGAATCCAGCCCCAAATCCCAGCATGTGCCCTCATAGGGATTCAAACCAGTGAACTCTTGGATCATGGGAAGATGCTCAACCAAAGGAGCCACACCAGTCAGCGAGAAATTTCTCACATTTTACAGAGAGGAAAACTAAGACCTGGAAAGAGAAGCAACTCTTTAACCAAGCTAAGAAATGCCCTGCTTATTTCAGGGCTAGTGTGAACTTGAACCCGTCAAAAGAAAAGGAGCTCCATCTATCTCATGTTTGTTAGCGTCCTTTTTATTACGCTCCCAATTCAGGGATCCAATTTCTTGGACTTACCCGCCTCATCCTTTCCCAGTCCTCCTAACATTGCCTGTTTTGCTCTTCATTTGATTTCTATACCACACCTATATGACTCATGGAAGCAAACCCTGGGGAAGAATGTGACCTTTGCCTTCTGGTCCCTGTTCTAGGAGCACCTGTCCGTTGAGGATTTCACCAAAGTCTTGGGGATGACTCCAGCTGCCTTCTCTGCCTTGCCTCGATGGAAGCAACAAAACCTTAAGAAAGCCAATGGACTATTTTAAGAGTAGCTGCGGTTGCAAAGCAGTTTCGTTTTGTTATTACTGGTATTAATCCTTTACTTAATTGAAATTTTACTTGTACCTGTGAGCAGCAGTCTGTGGCAATGCTTCTGTTTACTAACCTACTCCTCCACAAAGATGATGCTCCCAGGAGGCTGTGGTCCCAATTTCAGCTCTCAAGAAGGTGGTTGCCATATGATTTCACTCATACGTGGGAAATAAAACTGAAACTCCTAGACACAGACAACACTATTTGGGTTACCAGAGAGAAAGGGTGGAGGGTACTACGGGGTAAAAAGAACCAAATATATGTGATGGAAGATGCACTTGAAACCTATATAATCTTATTAACCAGTATCACCCCAATAAACTTAATTTAAAAAAATGAAGAAATGAACCCAATTTCAGATTATAAAGGTATCTGTACCTACATGCTAATTGGGGCGTTCACACACAGAGGGCACTAAGAAATCAGCGGCTCTCAGTTCCCCTCCTTGCTTTAAAGAAATTGAATCAAATGTTATAATCATGGGCTCTGGAGTGAGTGCCATCACTCCGTTTTCTAACCATGTAAATGTTTTTTTCAATTAGTTCACATTCAATATTATATTGGTTTTAGGTGTACATCATTGTGGTTAGACATTTATATAATTTACAAAGTGATCCCCTGATAAGTCTAGTACCCACCTGGCACCACCCATAGTCATTACAACCTTTTATTTAAAAGGAAAAAAAAAGGTAGTTGCATTATTTCTGTCCTGAGGTGTTGCACCACTTTAACCATACTGTTCTAGAGCTGCCCCTTCTTAGAAGAGCAGCCAACACTCCCGGGAACACTTGTTCTGGAGTCCTCCGTAGGCGTTTATCAATGGCAGGTGGGCTGAAGCATTTTTGTCTACCTTTCCCAGGATAACGGTTTTTCCTTTTCACATACGTCTTCCTCTGGTGATAAGTTAAAGGGGATCCCTTCTTTGAAGGAGTTCAATGGCCTAGGACAGTGGTCGGGCAAACTCATTAGTCAACAGAACGAAATATCAACAGTACGATTGAAATTTCTTTTGAGAGCCAAATTTTTTAAACTTAAACTATACAGGTAGGTACATTGTTATTAACTTAATTAGGGTACTCCTAAGGCTTAGGAAGAGCCACACTCAAGGGGCCAAAGAGCCGCATGTGGCTCGCGAGCCGCAGTTTGCCGACCAAGGGCTTAGGAGATGCCTTACTAGGAGGTTTCACAAAACTCACTAAACCAGTCCCCAGTGAAAGCCAACATATCCACTGGGTTTAGGCTTGAGTTTGAAGGCAAGTATGAACTGCAAATGCTAGTTCACCCTTCTCTGGGAAAGGTGTAAAAAATGCTAAGGCCAATGCTGGGTTTATAAACTGTTATCCAGAACCTCTGCAAAGCTTCCCTGGCTCCTCAGATGGAAACAACGGGAAATCGGTGCATATGTTGGTTTGCCATCCCATTTTCTTTAGGGTTTAACAGTGCTGCACAGAAGTCCCAAGTCTGAAGGCCAACAGAAGGTGATTTCTACAACTTCAACAACTATTGTTAAGTGTCTGCAAGAATATGTCCTTTTCAGAAATAAGTCAAACCAACACAGGGTTAATAAAGGCTTTAATTTCACACACACAAAAAACCTCTATGCATAATTTAAAAAGGAAACCAAAACAAGGAAAAACTGTAAAGAATACAGAGGAACAGTTCTGCTAAAACACAGATAAAGTGCCGCTCCATACAAAACAAAACATAAAGATTTAGAATCAGAAGTCACTCTGAACACAAAGAAAATCACCTCACAGATAATGTGGCCAAAGCTGCCAGCAAACCTGGTAGTGGCTCAACTAGGCAAAGTGTAGAAGCTTAGTTGTTTTCCTTTTCTTAGCATAAATAAACACTTAACAGGCCAGAGCAGTCAGAGGGAAGGAAACCTGGGGACCCGAGGTGTGTACAACCACATGCAGTCATTCTTCGCTCCCCCTCCCGTTCTTGAAGTAGGCCAGCCCATTCGATTGTTTTGGCCTAATGAACTTGGGTTCTGATCCAGACCCTCAATACACTCTATTTTTACGTCAGTGTACACACCTATTCTTCATCTCTGTACTTTAAGAAAAGTCCAATGTTACCAAAATCAATTGCTTATATTCATACTGGCACACTTTGTATTAAAATATCAAAACCTCAGACACATAGCACACATGGAAAGGAAAACTTACTCACTGTTTATAAATATGATACAACCAAAGAGACTGCCTGAAGCTTAGTAATCAAAGCATGCCATAGGAGTCAATGATTGTGGTGAGACACAGCAAAAGAATTCTGTCACACAACTCTCAAGGCCTAACAAACTATAGTTTCCCAATTAAAAAAAAAATTTTTTTTAGAGGTTAGTAAGACCCATCGATAGAGACAAAATCAGGGTTCTGAAGTAATATAGTAGAAAGTCGTTAAGCGGTCAGAAATCGGTTTTCGTACACATTTAAAAAGAGCATTACTCAGTGTAAAGCAAGATGGGAGGAGGAAAAGGACACATCTGTTTTTGGGGTACATTTTTATGTGACTTGCAACTGGTACTGGGTTGTTGGTGGTTTTTCTGAAGATCTCCACACATATACAAGGTCCACATGTACTTGGAGATCTAGCTGTTTCCCTGACTTCTAACACTACCTAAGAGCGTCAATTAAATCAGACAGGGCAAAAGATGGCTGGACGACTAAGAGCATCCACTGTTTCATTTCAGAGGACAGAGAAGAGTGAGCAAGAAGGGTAATGTTTTTATTAGTTTTAACATAATCTCTTTTCAGATCACAAATGAGTTTATAAACTACCTTCTTTCTGTATGTTTCCACCCCGCCCCCCTATGCTCTCTCTACATGTTCTCTCTACACTCAAAGCACTGACATTGCCAAGAATATATATATATATGAGACATTGCCAAGAATTTCTTTAATTTAGATGTTTTCAAACAACTTTCATTATACAACTATATCAATAGTTGTAGCTATATTTATATAGTTACATAATGGTAACGGCAGTATGGAAGGATAAAGCCAGGAATTCACTTGCTGAGGTTTTAATTCTTAAAGCTTTTCTTTCAGAAGAATTTTACACTAGACAAAGAAAGAATTGTGTAGTCTGTTTGCCTCCCAGAGTTAGCTGATAGTTACTTCTTAAAATGTAAACACATTTACATTTGTTATACTTGCTATTGAACAATTAAATTAGTAAAGTAAATTGGCAAGTAAACAAATAGCGTTTGGAATAAAAAAATATAAATAGAACAAGTCATGGATTTGCTTCTTTTCTAGTTTGCTGAAACAAAACCTATGAGCGCGTGTACACACACACATATTTTGCCCACAGAACAGAGTCTATCTTCTCACAGGCTTAAATTATAGCCATGGCTACTGAAGTGACAAGAGAGAGCATTTGACAACATACAACCTTCCAATTCTCCATTATAATAGCCAATAAGAATTAAGTTTGAATTTGTTTTTCCCTTTCAAAAAAGTTCCAATTAAGATCAGTTGAGTGCAGAACTAAGTGCTGCCAAGCTCCAATTCAATGCCATTTAGAAAAATGTAACCACATGTGGTATTTTCAATAGGAAATTTACTGTGCAGGCTGCCTAGGACTAAAGCACTCTGTCCCTATTTCAGTTGTCCCTTCCTGGCACAATATGCCAAATGCCATCCCAACCCCCTGACTCTGAGCAAACTGATCAGACTGCACAAAAAAAATCTACTTATAATTTTTAAATATATATAGTCAGCTCAAAAACAAAACAATAAACCCCATCAACATGGTCCAGATAAAATCTCCATCTACAGTCATTAATCCTTCACTAAATCAAAACAAGAAAGTAATTTAACTCATCTACCCCAGTAACCTGTATTCATTCAACAAGTAAGTCCTGCCCAAGACATGAAGATCAAATCAAATTAGGTTTCTGAGCCAAGAGTACTTCTAAACCATACACCACAACCAAGCTATGAAAAGCAAGTCAACGAGGGTATTTCATGGGCAATCTAGGCTTATCGCATTATTTCTAATTTTTTTTAATGCCCTAATGTACCCCTCACTTCAAATCATTCCCAATCATTTTTAACAATACCTCTCAAGGCTCTCAAATACAGACACAGGAAAGAGGAATAATAAATAGCTAGAGAATTTGATCACCACTTCATTTGTATAAGAAAACCAGTTATTTTCAAGAAAAAAAAAAAAAAGGAGCTCCCCAGTAGAAATAAAACATAAAAAGCAAGTTTTTAAAACAAATATTTCCCTCTGCTCTATACTACTCTTGCGTATTGTACCACCATACCATTTGGAACGTTTACTGGAGTAATATCTAAGTAAGTGGTAGGAAGCAAAGCTTTTATCAGTAGTTAAGCAAGAGTGTTGGGGCTGTTTACAATCCAAAAATTCAAAATTTTAGAAGAGGTTACTATGTCAGAACACATCCAAGTTTTAAGAGTGGGGCTGGAACTCTCTTATGGCAATTTTCCAGGAAAGGTGTTGCATCTTCTGTGACAATGAACTTTACACTTGAAAACCTGCTAACAGTTTTTTCCCTACCTCAGAAGAGTAATTTCTTTACAATAAAAAAGCAAAAAGAAACAATATTGAAGGTTTCATATTGCTATACTTAACTCTGTATGATCCTAATGATCCCTGGGCTTACAAAATTATTTTTTGGACAGAATTCTACTTTCAAACTCATTCTTTATATAGTTTCACAAGCTGCTGAACCAAGCTGATTATGTCAGCTGAGTGACTAATGCAGCAATTAATGCTGTACCCCCATTTAACCTCAACTTGAAGCACCTAAAAAGTAGAACAAATACATTATGCACCTTTATATATTAGTTCTTGGGATTATTAAACCAATCACACTTTTAATTCCCATTCTGTTTTAAGGGCAAAGCCAGACAGTGGAAGGTTAAATGTTCAAGCTTTATCCTACAGCTCATGCACTTATTTCACACTATAGTAGGGCTTTTAGCTTTAGTGGTCCAGAATTTTAACTTTTAACACAAGAATACTCCTCTTGACCTCTTGGAGAGACAGAGATTCTAGTATTCCTCCTTATCCCTAAGTATCCTTGCTGGGGAGTCCCAATTGGGACAATATTATTTCCCTACCTTTTAAAGTTCTGGTTGAACTCTGTTAGGATAATGCCTGCTCCATAAAATAATTATTCTATCTTCACCACTGTAATATAGATGATATACAATGAATATACTGTGTGAAGGAAATCTCTTTAAAGGAAATACAAAGTGTATAATAAATACCAAATGTGGGACCAAAACACATTCCAAGCACCAACAACAATCCATTTCTTGGGACTACATGTAAACAGCAAAAGCATTACGAATCCATGAATTTTTAAAAAATAGCCCCCCAAGTCAGGTGGCAGAAATGCCCCTCCTTTGCAAGGAGGACAAACTGTCATTAGTGTAACATGGAGAGCTTATTTTCCAGTGACCTTTACTAATAAGAAACACACATGAAAGATTACAGACTTGAGTGAAACTACTCAAGGAACATAAAAGCCAAATGTCAACTGATATGTATATCTGTACACATTTCTCAGGTGAATGGATTCTTTGACAACTTAATTTCTTCTCCAAACTGCTGTGCTATTAATTTTGAGCAGGTATACTCTGGTGGCTCATCCTAACTCTTTAAGGCTCCATTCATTCCACATATATGTTTGTATGTACATATATATATTTACAACAAGTATTTCCAAGACAAAAGGAAGTGCTACTCTTGTAGGAGAAAAAGAAGATAATCAGCTATAGAGGTGAGACCAAAGTTTCCATAAAACAATTAGCATGGAGCATTCCACATAACTGCAATTTTCATCTTTTGGTTTGGCCCTGAGCTGTTTGTTGCTCCCGCATCAAACAGAGTTCTAACTTCTCCTCAGGTGGAGGAAAGTGAGGTGGGTGACAGTAAGGGAGAATATGCAGTGCACACTGCCAACCCAGCAGTTTGTTCTTCACGAGGCCTGACGAGTGGTCTTCCCCACTTCCATGCTGAATGCCTGAGGGTTCTTTTCTGTTTCCAGCAGCTCATCAAAAACCTCCCTTAAAATAAAACAAAAAAATAAGCATTCAATGAGCAAAGCCAAAGAATATACAGAAAATAGATAATGATAAAGCCTGCATAAACCCATTTGGTACCTAAATTTTATTACATAAGCAGCTCATTCATTTGATCACCATCTTAACCCCAAGTGCTGATTTTTGAAAACATTAGGAGGGAGGAGGCTGGCAAGAGCCAGCTTTCATAAAAATGTTATGTAGTTTCCATAGATATAACTCAGATCTTCTAGCTGATACAACTAGAAGACCAAAAAGGTTTATGATAAGACAGCTTCTATCATAAAAAAATCTTAGGTTCCATACCTAGATGCTACTGTGTGATGAGTACTTAATGCTGAATTAAGAGAGAAAATATTCTGGACTTATAAGGAAATAAAACATGAGCCCTAAGCAAAGATAACAAAACAAAAAATTATCAACCAATTAAATAATGGGAACATTTTATTCTTAAGGAAGAAAAAAGAGTTGGGTAATTTTTAGCCCATGTCTTCAGATCTGGGAGTTTCTTACTTGTGCATGTAAAAGAAGATGTAACCACTCCGATCCCGATCACTCTGCACGGAAGCCTCTTGGATTTTAGATACCTCTAGGTCATTATAAGTAAACCATGCTTGCTTCTTAATGTCATACACATCACTAATGTAATGACCTGAAATAAAGAAAATCTTAAAATTGAAGTCTGTAAAATTTTTTTGCATGTCTCTCAGGTATAGGTAGTTTCAGAAAGAAAAACAGCCACCCCCTCTACCTTACTCCTACAGAAGTTTCTAAAAACCACTCAAAATACAAGTAGAAACATTTAAGATAGAAATATACTACACCAGACAACTTTTTGACAAGACTTCAATGTTTTTCTTGATGCATTCAACTTACACCTCACAAAGCAAGGCACAAAACAACCTAATAAGGAGTAAATGTTGGCTGCTTATTTATAAAATGCTAAAATCATTTTGTCCATTTACCTGAAGAAGAAGTGCTACCAATGTGACTGACAACACTGATGAGCCGATAGGAATGAGGAAGATATCCTGTCTGGAAAACAGAAGTGGGCATGACTTTAAACTCCTCATTTGAATAAAAAGCAAAACACTAATTTTAAATTTATTATCAAAGGTGACATGGCTAAGTTTTAGTGTGTGTGTAAAGTCAGATACAATAAAATATCCAGTGGTTGGTATTGTTCATATTCTTTGATCCAAGTATTCTACTCTCAATAAGAATGTATCCTAAAAAATAATTCAAGCCCAGTTGGTGTGGCACAACGGCTGAGCGTTCAACTATGAACCAGGGGGTCACAGTTTGATTCCAGGTCAGGGTATATGCCCAGGTTGTGGGCTCAATCCCCAGTGTCAGGCATACAGGAGGCAAGCTGATCGATGATTCTCTCTCAATATTGATGTTTCTCTCTCTATCTCTGAAATCAATAAAAATGTGTTTTAAAAAATAATTCAAAAGAAGAGTACATGTATAAATTATTTTATTGTAGCATTATCTTTCTTTTTTATATATTTTTTTTATTGATTTCAGAGTAGAAAGGAGAGGGAGAGATTATCTTTAATAAAAAAAGTTGGAACTAACAATAGGCCCAATAATAGCTAAACCATTAGTGGTACAGCAACTCAATGCCATACTATTCAGCTATTTTAAAAAATCACGTGGGTTACCAACATATTCTGTTTTCTAAACCTACAAAAACGCACATAATAACCATAGTTCTATAAAAATAGTATGTCAATAGTTAAGTACTCAATAACAGAATAAAAAAATGAAGAGTTGCCCTAGCTGGTTTGGCTCAATGGATAGAGCATCAGCCTGCAGACTAAAGGATCCCAGGTTCTATTCCGGTCAAGGGCACATGCCTGGGTTGTGGACTCAGTCCAACGTGCCGGAGGCAGCCAATCAATGATTCCCTCTCATCATTGATGTTTCTCTCTCTCTCTCTTCCTCTCCCTTCCTCTCTGAAATCAATTAAAAAATATACACACACACACACACACACACACACACACATATATATATAGAGAGAGAGAGTTGGTGTAGGGGTTATGGGTGAACATTTACATTTTAAATATTTCTAAAAATGCTATTAAAATATTCTTAGTAAAAAAAATAAAACAAAAACTGAAAAGATATTTCTGCACCGAGGCAGCACTATTAGGTATAATTTTGGGAACAAATACAGCTATATGGAAACCAGAAATCATTAAAATAGTCATAAACTTTGATGTAGTAATTTACTTCTAGGGATTTAGAGAAAAAATCCTAAATATAGAAAATGTTAGAATAATACAGTTCCTTAATGTATTATTTTTTACAGTGAAAAAACAGAAACAACATAAATGCTCAATGTTAAAAATACAGTAAAAAAAAATGAAAGATTCCAATGCGTTCTAGTAACATTATTATTTTTAACCATTTTTATAGTTTCAGTAGAACTAAAAGAAATTTAATATACATGTGACTTTGAGAGCCATGTCACTTGGTTTTACCTAACTGCACGTAAGGTAGTCAGGAAATATTTCTGTTTTTGTTCCATTTTGTTTTGAATCTTGTAAGAAATGAGAAGCAAAGGATAAGAGAAAGTGAAGACAACTTGACGGCTACCAAAGGGGCAGAAATGCACCTCAATGGAAACTGACAGTGGGGCCTATGAAGATGAAGAGCAGGAGCAATACTGACCGACTGACCAGTGCTACTCAGGGAACGGAAAGTCACCTACCTCAGCATTTCTCTTCAGTTCCTCAGCTTCAGCTTCTGTGTACTCCATATCTAAAACATCCTCATTCCCAGAGTCTTCATCAGAACCCAATGAATCCAGAAAAGAGTTGTTAAACTCTGAAGAACACAAAGACAGAGTCTTGTAAAATTTCTTGGAATAGACACAAATAGATGATTAGGAAGAAAAGAACAGCTTGGGTACACATGTTATCATCCAATTCACCCAGCCAATTCTGGGGACCAACAACTCAGGTAGCTGATATCTGTAAAAGAAATGCTCCGTTTCCTTTTAAATATATCTATATGAAAGGTATATAACTCACACAAAGAATAAAACTGAAGAGGAGAATTTAATTTTAAAGATAGTCCAAGTGTATTAAATCCTATATTATAGAAACAATTTTTAAGTACATGGTGCATATTGTAGGCAACACCAGCAAATATAAATTACCTCACAGAAAAGAGACCATAAAAAGGTCACTATCCTTTCATTCTCTTTAATATTAAATCATTTTCTTGAAATTTAACAAAAATAAAGGAAATTTAACCTTTAACTCTTAAATTTCAACTTAAATACATTACACAAACAAATCCAAGACCCATTTTTTTTTCTTTAAATAATAAGTCTATCTTTAAATAATCACAGGAGCATTTGTGCATAAATGGCTCTTTGCTCTGATATTTAATTCCACTAAAATCACAGAATAGAGCTGTTTAAAGCAGCGGTCGCCAACCTTTTGGACCTCACGGACCACCGGTTGGTGACTGATGGTTTAAAGGACATGAACACCTAAGAATGGGAAGAATAGGAAGAAAGACTATGGCCTCAAAATCCTGGAATTTGAAAGGAGATGGGTGACAGACCTGAGAAAGCCAAAGTCAAATCCTAAGCCATAATGGAAAAATTGAGAACCATCCAATTTATATCACCAAAATTTCAAAAGACATACAACTTGGAAATACCAGGTACCTCTGAAACTAGAGGCTAAGTAGGGGATAAAAATAATGATTAGATGAAAGCTATTTGAGAAACAGACTCCTAGGATCCACTTTACCCCACTTGATGCTGCTAGAATAACTAAAGTCTGGAACTTTATTCTGTGAAGAGGGTAAAATAGTTTCTGGATAGAGTGTGCCAGGCAAAGGGGAGGCTATGAGTACCACACTGAAAATAGGAGTAGGTAACAGCCTGCATACTGAAGGATGTGCATATCCTCCTCCTCAGTCCTATTCTTATACTTGCCTTTCAGAACTCTGGCAGCCATATCTTTTATCTCTAGGCAAAGGAAAGAGTTTAGAAAACCCTTTAGGAATCTGACCAGCCAAAAGAGAGGATAAAATATTAACATCATCCCCATACAGTCCCATCCTGTAAAATTCAAAAGTTGACTAGCCCAGTGATTCATGTGTTCAGAGTGTCCAATCATTTATTTAGTCCCCTATTCTTAACCATAAGCTGATAATCAAGTATTACTAGATATCCGAGGAAAGCCTCTACTAAGAAATATAAAAACCATAATAAACATAGTACAGAGCAATCTGGAAGAGATGGAATCTATTCAGCTATAGTAAACTTGAAATAAACAAACAAATGAACTACATTTAATATTCTCAGAGAATTGAGATGGTATTGTTTCCAAACCAAAACAAACAAAAAATTACAAAAAAGGAACATTCACAAAACAAATCAGTTTTTAAAAAAATAAATATAGAAATAAAACACTCAAAAGAAGTTTTGGAGTTGGAGATAAGGTTGGAAAAACTTTCTAGAGGTAGAGTAAAATGACAAGATCAAAACAAGAGATAAGAAAATTAAAAGGACTATACTAGAAAGTCTGGATAATATGAGTTTCAAAAGAGAAGAGAAAGAGTGGAAGGGAGGAAATCAGTGAAAATTTCTTAGAATTCAAGGATACATTTCTAGATTAAAATGATTCATCAAGTGCCTTGCAAAACGGATGAAACAGACCCACATCAAGGCACATCACTGTGAAACTTCATTACAGCAAAAACAAAGAGAATATACTACTAGCTTTCAGAGAAAAAGAGGTCACATCAGGATAAAGAAAGAACAGCTTTAGATTTTTCACACAGCGACCTGCAAACAAGACTTCTCCCATTGCCCAGCAGCATGAAGTTGGCGGGAAACAATGTTTTCACAATGACTGCAGACCTGGAATTCTATATTTAGCCAGACTACTAATAAAATACTACAGTAGAATAAAACTTGCAAGGTTTCAAAAAAAAACCTAAGTCATATCCCCTCTATTTCAAGAAAACTACTTGGGGGTGCTCTCTATCAAAGTACAAATAAGTCAAGAAAGAGGAAGAGTGAGACACAGGCAATGGGAGATTCAAAGAGAGGAAAGAATCAGACAGAACTCCGAGGAGAATGATTAGGGTGATCTTAGGATGGTTGTGCATGGATGTAGAGGGAAACCAGTCCAGACTGGAGCAATAGGATTCGACACGGACATCACCATCACCATAATACCATCTTTTTAATTTGAGAGTAGAATGCCTGGGTGAGCTTAGCTTGAATTCTTATTTTAATAGTCTCAACCATGTCCCAAATTCTTGCTCTTTCCTGCATGTCATGGTGTCTAGACCAGTCTTTCTCATTTTATACTATCAAAATGTTTTGCTTTGATCTATTTCTGAGAGTTGGAGGAAGACCTCAATAATCTTAGAAACAGAAAATACAGACTTAGCTCACTTCCTGTGGTTACATGTCCCTGTGGCCTTGCAGCACGTGGTTCATATATTAGTTCTGCCAAATGTCATAACTATGGTGAACCTTACTCTTCTGAATACTTGCTCATAACTGCCCAATGATTTTCACAGAGTGAGCTCTTGTAAATTCATGGGGAAACTGAAGCCACCTTATTTTCTCCCAGGAGTCTTAACAGTGGGAGTACTGCTCTTCATATAAATGGATTACAACTCAACAAAATACCAATCCAAGTCAAACTTTGCACATATTTATATTTATATTTGAAAAGAAACATTTCAGTAATTTATAATAAAGAGCACTATTTTTTAATGAAAAAAAAAATAAATGGATTACAGATAGACTGTCCCTGCTATTTAATTTTTTCAAAATTAAAAAATGTATATTGTTTAGGAATATGGATATAGTAAATACTGTTTTTTGTTTGTTTTTTTTTAAAAAAGCAAACTACTAATGAATACAAATGTTAGAATCGTGGTTTCTTTTAGAGGGAGGAGGAAAGAAGGGGAATCCAGGTATCTTCTAAGATTCTATTTCTTTACCTGGGAGGTGTTCAAGTTTGTTATTGTTATTAAAAATAAATTTTACATGCTTTTCTCTGTGTGATTCATTTCACCATTAAAAAAAAGTAATTAAAATAATCTCCATACCTTGAAGACTTAACTCTGTGGCTCTTTTGAGGTCATCATCTTCTTTCTGTTCCCAAGCCTCCTAAAAAGACAAGAATAAAACTAAGGCACTTAAAGAGGTACTGATTAAACTTATTTAGTGATGATAAAAATCAGTTGCTCTAGAAATATTGTTAATAATATATTACATGATTTCATAGATGTTTGGAACATGACCTATTGAAGGATGTGGAAAAGTTCTTTACTTTTTCCTACACTATCCTCCTAAAACAAAACCTGGGGGATTAAAAAAGCTTAAATGCTATCTCTTCTAGTCAGTGAAATTTGGTTTGCTAACCAAAAGCCATTCAATGTGACATTTTGATATAATCCCCTTTCTTCTTACATGTACGAGATACCTGGCGTACAGCAGATACTTAGCAAATTGCTCTCTTTACTCTCCCCTGATTTACAGTGTTTATTCATTTCCTGGTATAAGTGCTCCCACAATGGCCAATTTTAAGCTACCAACATGAGACTGAATGCAGTGTTGGAAAGAGGTGTGTACAAGTTGGCTTTCCTGAGCTAAGAGTGAGTTGGCTATAGCACACCCCTGACCAGAAATCTATGACAGCAGGATAAACAATATTTCCACATGATATTATTCATAGATTTCTATTTTTGTTCTTGCTGAAGAAACCAAGACACATAATAGACGCTTGGTAAGTACTAAATGAATACTGTTGACTGTTACTTTTCTAATAAATCTAAGGTTCTCTTAGAGAACAATTAGTACCTCTGAAAATGTCTCAATTAGGGGACTAATTATAAAAAGAAATAGTGAAATGCTGACTATAAAAAAATTTCCCTCTCATCTTTAGAGAAAAGATAATTTATAAACAATGAATGAATAAAAAATATAATTTAAACAGAATTATTTTATACTTTCCTCAAATCTGAACTTGTTTTTAAAGTTACTAAAGTATGAGAAGCTCAGAATGAACTATTCTACATTATAGTACTTGTAGCAATAAATACTGTATTCAAGAAAGCAATAAATATTTCCTAAGAGAAAATAAGATTACTTAAAATTATCCAAATACATAAAGTCTATGCTGAAACCAGAAAGAGAATCTTTTAGTTCTTAATAGAATAATGCAAGTAGACTAAACTAAAGAAACTTCATCTTATAATCCTACCCTCACACCTGAAAAAAACACAGGGTGGGGCAAAAGTAGGTTTACAGTTGTGAGTACGTGAAATAGAGTTATTCTTGTACTAGTATTTATTAGTTACTGTATTATTTTTCATATGAACAACCATAAACTTCTTTTGCCCCGTCCTGTAAGTCAGTTTTAATGAGCTCAGCTGATAAGAAATACTACAAGGTACTACTATTAAGAAATCAGACCTTGCCCTGGCTGGGAGGCTCAGTCAGCTGGAGTATTGTACCATTGGGGTGTGTATGGGAGGCAACCAATCTATGTTTGTCTCTCTCTAAAAAATCCATAAACATATCCTTAGATGAAGATAAAGAAAAGAAAGAAAGAAATCAGGCCTTGGTCTTGTACATTAAAAATAAGTTTTCTAAAACAAATGATCTATATTATTTGTAAAATAGTTTGACATGTATACATCTTGATGACAAGGTAGCTAGTGAGGAACTATTTATAAATAAAAGAATACAGAACAGCTGGTTTTGAAAGGGTTTTAAAATAGCAGTCCTCAACCTTGGCTGCACAGTAGAATCAAGGGATGCAGCTGAAAGAAAAAAATTCTTATTCTTTTTTTAAAAAAAGAAAACTAAGAAATCTAGATGCCCAGACCACAGCCCAGATCAATTACTTCAGAATTTGAAAGGCAGAATAAGCTAGGCATCAGTATTTTTTAAAACTCCCAGGTTAATATTACCTGTGCAGTTAAGCTTAAGATCCACTGTTTTAGAGAAATTAGATTTCTTATTTAATAATTTCTTAAAATATGTTTTTGATTTTAGAGAGAGAGGAAAAGAGAGGGATAGATAGAAACATCAATAAGAAAAAAACATGTATTGACTGCCTCCTGTATGCCCTATATCGGAGATCGAGTCCACAACCTGGGCACGTGCCCTGACCAGAATCGAACCGGTGACCTCTTGGTTTATGGATTGACAATCAACCACTGAGTCACACCAGCCAGGCGAAATTAGATTTCTTAATCTTACTGTTTGTAAACACTAAAACTGTTCACTCATTCTAGGGAGTCTTGGTAAATTTTTATTAATCACCTGACTTGGATTGCATAGGGTTACAAAAGCATGAAAACAACACTTTTTAGTCAGATACCTTGATTACTGCCACAGTGCAAATCAGACAGCTTTGGCAAATATAAAGAACTAAAAATTAAAGAACAGAATCTATAATAATAAAAGCATAATATGCTAATTAGACCAGATGACCTTCTAGACGAAGCTGGGGCTGTGAGGGAAGCCCGGGTCCCGGGTGCCAGAGGGAAGCTGGTGCTGGCAGCCAGGGGAAGGCCTACTCTTGCACAAATTTTGTGTATCGGGCCTCTACTATATATAAAGAGCAGATAAATGTTAGTCTATGACTAAAATCTAAATTTCAGATAATATTCCTAAGAATTTTATGTCAAACAATTTATAGGAAAGGACTCATATTGTGAGAAAATGGCCAAAACAAATACTTTGCCTTAAAATATTAATGATAAAATCATAGTGTTATACTGGCTGTTTCCACATCTTGCAAAATAAGGTTGCATTGGGATAATCTCTAGTAACCCATCTTGCTTTAGCATGCAATGAATTATTGTAATGGAAGGTAACCAACAATATATTTTGTTGCATTTGGATTTTCAAAAACAGAAAAATTACCAAAGTTTCTGTTTCAAAACCAATGCAAAGCCCCAAAGTTTTTATTTTGTTTTGGTGGATCAATGACATTGTATTCAAATCACCTGGAACAATGCCTGACACATCATAAATGCTTAAAACATGTTGGTTATTATTATTATTACTAGTAGCCTGGTGCACAAAATTTTGTGCACTTGGGGGTGGGGGGGGTGAGGGGTGGGGTCAGACCCCTCAGCCCGACCTGCATCCTCTGTCATGTTCTGGGACCCCAGCCGCTCCTGGCCTAGGCACAGGCCTACAGACTTGGGGTGGCCTGGCTCCCAAGGCCCCAATTTATCAAGAGAACAAAGTCGGCGTTAGTTACAGCCCTCACCGAACCCAGTACACTGCATCTGTGCGTACAACTGCCTCGTTCATGTGCCTGCTTCGCCCTACTGAATTACTAACATCTTGAGGACATAGCTCTGTCTTATCCTGCTTCAACTTCAGTGCCTGGCCTGGTGCCAGTGACCTGAGAGGGTTTGCTGAGTGAGTGAGTGAATAATGAGTGAGTGAATGAGTGAATGAATGAGCAAATAAGTGAATGAGCAAGCAGCTACGGGGCGGGAACTTCTGCCCCACTCCCAGCTGCCTGAACCCCCACCCCGGGAAGTTCTCGCCCTGCTCCCAGCGGTCTGACGCCCCTCTCCCAGCTGCATAGTTCGTGCCAGGCAAAGGCGGCCCGGATTCTCCACTTTTGCCCTGACACCTGGCTCTTGCCTGCTGCCTGGGTTTCAGATCACCGTCAGTGGCAGGTGGCTTCTTCTGTCCTTCCCCTTTCGCCTCCCAGCATTGCGCCTATGTATGCAAATTAACCACCATCTTTGTTGGCAGTTAATGTGCATATCGCCTTGATTAGCCAATGGGAAGCGTGGTGAAAGTACGGTCAATTACCATGTTTGTCTATTATTTGATTAGATTACTAGTGCCCCAGTGCACAGATTCGTGCACATTGAAAGGAAATTAATTAGAAGGTGGCCTGAGGGGCAGGACTGGGTGAGACTCACCCTGAAGCCAACCTCCTGCGGTCCCTCCCTTCCCCTCCCTGGCAGGCCGCACCTGGGGCAGTGCCGTGGCAAGAAGGGCATCTGTGGAGTGAGTGGGGTACCTCCAGCAGGTGGGGTCCCTTGGCCTGGCCTGCAGGGATTGGGCTGCAACCAGCTCTCTGACATCCCCTGAGGGGTCCTGGATTGTGAAAGGGCGGTTCTTGGCTAATACACCCTGGAATCGGGGTGTGTCACCTGAGAACTGCAGCTGCCAAAGTCACCGCAGCTTGGCAGTTCCTATGTTGAGCATCTTCCCCCTGGAGGTCATTGCACATCATAGCTACTGGTTAGACAGTCGCTTAGCCTTTTATATATGTAGATTACTACTACTACTACTACTACTACTACTATTCCATTTCTTGGGGAAGATAAAGGATGGAGAAAGTAGCAATATAAATCTTACTTGCTCCTGGAGGCTCTGAGCCAAGGCCTGCTGAAGCTCTTGCTCTTCCCTTTCGCGGTCCACATCATACTGCTGAAGCCAATCAACCTCTCCTTGAGGTCCTTCTGGGGTTTTGTTTTCTTTATTCTCATCACAGTCTTTAGTTATCTCAGTAAAACTGGCTGGATCTGAGGAAGCAGAACAAAACATAACTGGGAAATCCTCTCTAATAAACTGAAATCTCTGGACCAGAGTGACATCTACTGTTCAGAGAGTAATTTACCTCAACCTCACACATAGCTTGCTTGGGATATACAATTTCATCTTACTACATGTACACTAGCGTTTCTCTATCTCAAAACTATTGACATTTTGGGTGGGACAATTTTGTTGTTGTTGGGGGGGGGTGGCTGTCCTGTGCATACATCCCTGGTATCCACTTACTAGATGCCAGTAACACCCCTCTCTCTAGTTGTGACAACCAAAAATAGCTAATAATGAGCTTTCCCCATTTATTATAATGTATGTTAAATGAGTGTTTTAGAATTAATAATCAAATAAGCCTTATACATATTCTGAATCAAGAGTTCCATAGTACTGGCGGTGTGGCTCAGTTGGTTGAGCATTATCCCATGCACTGAGAAGTCGCCAGTATGATTCCGTCATGGCACATGCTTAGGTTGTAAGCTCGATCCCTTGTAGGGAGCGTGCAGGAGGCACAGCTGATGGATGTTTCTCTCTCTCTCCTCTTCTCCCTTCAAAAATCAATAAAATCACATTAAAAAAAGAGTGCCATAAAATATGTAATAAACATCTCATGTATTGCACAAGTATATGACAACATATATGTTTAGAACATTGACCAGGGAGATAAAAAATTAACCATCAATTTCTTTCTGTTCATGTAGACCAGGGGTGGGGAAATTCTGGCCTGCGGGCCACATAACTCTTACACATTTTACAGATCCATCTCACACTTCCCATTATTTAGAAGCCATTTGTCACTATAATGATTTTGAACACAGTTGTGCCTTAACAGCTATCTTCATTAAACCTACCTGGTTCTGTGACTGTTTTAGGTTTCTCAATTTCCATAGAGTCTGGATTTTCAGGTATTTCTTGAATATCATCCTCTGCAAATCCAGTATCTGGGCTGCTGGTTGGTTTATCATCATCTTCATGACTCAGAGGTGGTGAAGCTTCTCTCTTACTTATCTCTAAAACAGCTGCTAGAAGCTCTTCTTCGCTCATTCCATCAAATCCTGAGTTTTCTAATTCAGACTTATCAGGTTCTATTCTGCATGATTTTGAATCCTGAAGTAGAGAGTTACTTTTAGAGAAAACCTGAATGACTACAAATATAGCAATCTTAGAGTTTAAAGTGAGAAGTTAATTTTATTTCTAAAAAGCTTCCTTTCTTTGATACTTTGGGTTCAGTTCTTATTCTTTGAATAAACGAATAAAATAAAAATACAAGTATATTAAAAAATAAATACACACACATATATAAAATTAAACAGTTGCATGAGATGATGCAAACTCCTAGAAAAGCTTGTATCTTCAAAGTATTAACTATCATTATGTATCAAGATAGGAAATAATGTAGTTATGCTTTCACACACATTATTTAAACTTTTAGTTTTTGTGGTTAGTCTGTTGTAAAACATTTACTCTGGTTTCATCATATTAGCGATTAGTATCAAAATAAAGCAAGTAATTATTTGAGGACCAATATGTAAAAGCTTTGAAGGAAGCCCTGCCCGGGTAGTTCAGTTAGAGCATTGTCCCAATATGCGAAAGTTGCGGGGTCAATCTCTGGTCAGGGCACATACAGGAATCAACCAGTGAATGCACAAATAAGTGGAACAACAAATCGATGTTTTTTCTCTCCCTTCCTCTCTCTCTCTCTAAAAAAAAAAAAAAAAAATCAATAAATAAAAATTTAAAAATAAAATAAAAGTAGCTTTGAAGGTTTACAGGAGAAAGTATTTTATCTAAAACTTCATTTCTTAAAAGTCTCAGTCCTGTAAACAACCAAAGTGCCTATCAATGGATGAATGAGTAAAGAAGATGTAATATACATATATCTTATTTAGCCATGGAAAAGAAGAAAATCTTGACATTTTCAACAACATGGATGGACCCTGAAGGCATTATGCTAAGTGAAACAAGTCAGACAGAGAAAGACAAATACCACAGGGTCTCACTTACTAATATATGTGGAATCTAAAAAAATAAACAAAAAAACCCAAGCTCATAGATATAGAGAAGATTGGTGATTGCTAGATGAGGGTGGTGTATGTGTGTGTGTGATATATATAAAATGGGTGAAGGGGGTCAAAAGGTACAAACTTCCAGTTATAAAATAAATATGTCCTGGGATGTAATGTACAGCATGGTGACTACAGTTAATAATCTTGTATTGCATATTTAAAAAAATATATATTTTTATTGATTTCAGAGAGGTAGGGAGAGGGAAAGAGATATAGAAACATCAATGATGAGACAGAATCATTGATCAGCTGCCTCCTTCATGCCCACTGCTGGGGATTGAGCTTGCAACCTGGGCATGTGTCCTGACCAGGAATCAAACCCATGACCTCCTGGTTCATTGTTCGACGATCAACCACTGAGCCATACCAGACGGGCTGTATTGAATATTTGAAAGTTGTGAAGACAGTCAATGTTAAAAGTTCTCATCACAAGAAAAAAATTCGTTTGAGCCTTAGCTGGTTTGGCTTGGTGGATAGAGCGTCAGCCTGAGGACTGAAGGGTCCCGGGTTCAATTCCGGTTAAGGACACACGCCCGGGTGGCAGGCTCTCTCCCCAGAGGGGGCATGCAGGAGGCAGCCAATCGGTGATTCTTTCTCATCATTGATGTTTCTATCTTTCACTCCCTCTCCCCTCTTCTGTGAAATCAATAAAAAATATATAAAAAAATTATTTTGGTAATTATGTATAGTGATGAATGTTAGCTAGACTTATTGTGGTAATCATTTCACAATATGTACAAATATCAAGTCCTTATATTGTACACCTGAAATGTAATACAATATTATTTGTAACTAGAGGCCCGGTGCACAAAAATTTGTGCACTGGGGGGGGGGGGGTGTCCCTCAGCCCAGCCTGTGCCCTCTCGCAGCCTGGGACCCCTCGGGAGATAACGACCTGCTGGCTTAGGCCTGCTCCTGGGTGGCAGAGGGCAGGCCCAATACCTAGGTGCAGCCCCTGGTTGGGCTCAGAGCAGGGCTGATTGGGGAGTTGGGGCGCCGCCCCCTGTCATGCACAGAGCAGGGCGGATCGGGAGGTTGCGATGCCACCCTCAGTCATACTCAGAGTAGGGCCGATTGGGGGGTTGGGGCACCGCCCCCTGTCACACACAGAGCAGGGTGGATCAGGGGGTTGGGGCGCCGCACCCTGTCACACTCAGGGCAGGGCCGATGGGGAGGTTATGGCTCTACCCCGTCACAGAGCAGGGCCTGTGGGGGGGAAGGGGGTTTGGGGTGCCGCTCCCTGTCACACACAGAGCCGCAGGGCGATCAGGGGGTTGGGGAGCTCCCCCCTATCAGGCACAGAGCAGGGCTGATCAGGGGATTGGGGTGCCTTCCCCTGTCACGAACAGAGCAGGGTGGATAGGGAGGTTGTGGCCCCGCCCCCTGTCACACACAGAGCCGCAGGGCGACCAGGGGGTTTGGGCGCTGCCCCGTCATGCTGATCCCGGTGCTGGGAGGCATATTACCCTTTTACTATATAGGATAGAGGCCTGGTGCACGGGTGGGGCCGGCTGGTTTGCCCTGAAGGGTGTCCTGGATCAGGGTGGGGGTCCCCACTGGGGTGCCTGGCTGAGGGGATGATGGCTGTTTGCAGCTGGTCACACACCCTTCAGGGTGGGGGTCCCCACTGGGGTGCCTGGCCAGTCTGGGTGAGGGGCTGAGGGCTGTTTTCAGGCTGGCGTGTGACCCAACCACTCCTTTTTTTCTTTTTTTATTCTGGGCCAGCTTTAGCTCTGAGGCTTGGCTCCAGCTCTTAGGCTTCGGCTGCTGAAAGCAGGTATCTGGTTTGTTTGGGTTCTATAATCGAAACACTGTTTCAACTCTAGCTCTGAGATCCCAGCTGGCTGAAAGCAGGTTTCTGGGGTTTTGTTTAGCTTCTATATTTGTAACAATGTTTCAAACTGCAAGCTCAGAGGCTGGCAGCGGCAGGCGGGGAATGTTGGAGTCCTCTGTCACTGAAGCAAGCAAGCCTCATGTTCGCTTCAAGTTGCCTGGCTGTCGGCCGCCATCTTGGCTGGCAGTTAATTTGCATATCACCCTGATTAGCCAATGGGAAGGGTAGCGGAGGTACGGCTAATTACCATGTTTCTCTTTTATTAGATAGGAGGATTACATCTCAATTAAAAAAGTCTCAATCCAACTTTAAACAGACTGGTTCTGTAGCTATAGAAAGCACATTCTAAAATTAGTGTTGGAGACTTTCAGTCAAGATGGCAGTGTAAGTAAACTCTGTATTTGCATTCTTCCACAACCACACTGAAGTAACAACTAAACTACAGAACAACCATCAGAACCACGTGAAATCTGGCTGAATGGAAGTGCTACAACTAGGGAATTAAAGAACAAGTCACATAGACTGATAGGATTGGAGATGTGGCATGGGCTGGTCCCACACCCACATATGACAGATAAAAATCGGGAGGGATATCTCAGCTGCAGAGGTGCCCCCTGAGGAGTGAGGGGTCCTAGCCCCACACCAGGCCCCCCAACTCAGTGGTTCCAGTGCCAGGAAGAGAAGTTGCCATGACTTCTGGCTATAAAAATCAGCTGGGATTGAGGCTGAAGGAGAGGGAGGGCTGCTGGAGTCCCAGGCAGTTTCTCTTAAAGGGCCCACATGTAGACTTACTCAGATTCACTCCCACTTGGTAGCAGCCTGAAAAACACCAGAGACATACAGGGAGGAACTGAATTGTCTAGCATCAAGGTGAAAGCTGGAGGGGATGGGGGGAAGGAAAGGGAAGCTTTCTCCCAGACAGAAATGCTGGCAGCGTCCATTGTTCCTTTAATGAGCCCTCCCCACACAGAGCAGGCAGGCAGGCAGCATAACTGAGACTCCATCAACCTGGCTTACACAGTTTGCCCTGCCCTGGTTATTCCCTGAGACCCTGCTCCACCAACTTGCAGGCCCACCCAACCTGTTTCCAGTGGCTTTTCTATATGAGTGGCATGTCTTGGCTCATGCTTCAGATTTTCCTAAAATCTCTCAAATATACAACATCTGGTCTCAGCGTGCCCTATATCTCTCACTAAGTGGATCTAGGACCAGCACTATGAATATATATCTGTAGATATAAATACATATCTATCAGTAATTGAGTCTAAAATAAAAATAAACAAGCAGAACAGAAACAGATTCATACATACACAGAACATTTTGATGATTACCAGAAGGGAGGAGGGTTAAGAGGATGGGTGAAAAAGGTAAAGGGATTAAGAAATACAAATTGGTTGTTACAGAACAGTCATGGGGATATAAACTACAGCATAGAGAATATAGTCAATAATACTCTAATAACTATGTATGGGGTCAGGTGGGTGCGAGATTTATTGGGATGATCGCTTACTAGTAGTAAGTTATGTAATGTCTAATCACTGGGGTGTACACCTGAAACTAATATAATAATGCACATCAACTGTAACTGAAAAATAAAGAAAATGATTAAAAACCATAACAACTGGTGTTTGAACAGACCCATTAAGTTTATGATCTATCTTGTGTATTAAGTTTGCTGATGCTGGTTATAAAAGGCATTATTTGTTTGGCTATTAAGAGCTATACAAATCTTTGTCATATATTCTGATAAGAAATTACTTACCTTTTCCACATCTTCCTGCTGTTGTTCACAACCTGTTATTTCACAGAATCTCTGGCTAAGGGCCACAGAGCGTTTTAGTTCATCCTCACTGTCTGAATCAAGGCTCAAAGCCAATGAGCTCTTGGATTTGAAGGGGAAATTCCTGTAATTCAAGGGAAAATAAAAAAACCTATATAAGACTGATAAACACTGTCATTATTTGTTTGAAACACAAGTCCAAAATAAAACAAAAGCTTTTCCTATATGGAAAATAATGTAACAGAAATAAAGATATATCAAAAAGTATACTTAAACATTATTACCTTTGCCCCACTTCAAAAGAGTCATGCTTTGAAAATTAGACAGCTTTTATATTACTATATGTCAATAAACCAATCACTTTGTGCCTTTTTTCTTTTAATGATCAGCCCCAAAGAAGTTTGTTATTGTCTTTATAAAGCAAGTACAGTACTGAATGCATGCAAAGATAGCAATGAATAAATGTTTTGGACAATAGAGTATGAGAACTAATTTTTGAACTTTTAATTTATGATCCATGTACTTTAAAATTAACAGTAACATTCCACTTATCCACTTATATGTAGGTCAGACATCTGGCAACCTCTACCTTCCAGAATACAGGGATTCAAAAGTAAGAAAAAAGGCTTCTGAGGAAGGCAGCATTTCAAAGCCCATGTACTTTACTCTTTAGACAGGGACCCTTCTTTCCCAGGAAATGATATATAAAATAATGTAGCAAGTTCATCAAGAAATGAGAGCTAAGAAATGAGAGAGAATAACCACAAATAGGGCAATAAAGACCTGTAAGTCATTTAATGTAAAGGTAAACCGTCTTGTAGAATAATGCCATCTGAGGGCATTATTATATTAAAACACAGTGCAATAACTGATACTCATAATGTTGATTCTAAGTCATTACAATATATTTAAATTATCTTCAATATATTTTACTTAAGAATATAAAGAATTCTGTAAAGTTACAGACTATATAACCACCTAAAATGGTTAAAATTTTTTTTAAGATTAATGCTCAAAAAGACAAACTTTAGTTATATAAAAATTCATTTATGTGGAATATCAAATATTCTTCAATGATACTAGATAAGTAAGGTGTTACTGTGTTGGCTTCCAAGTGAGCTGAAAATGAATTAAAGGAAAAAGTGGTAAAGGTCAAAGAGCACAAACTTTCTTTGATGGAGGTTAACATAAATTCATATGCTATACTATGTAAAATATGTAAAATGGAAATTGGAAAAAAGGCATTTAATTTAAAGTGAAAACTGTACATAAACATATAGAATGATGGTACCAAGAAATAAGAGGCCACAGTGGAAACCAGGAGAACTGTTTAGCAATGTAGATCAAAGAAAAGAGGCAAGTGGTCAGTGATAATCCCAAACATAGTCTTTGGCTGAGAGCAGCCAGGATATCCCTGCATTTCAGCCGGAACACTTGAATAGTCTCCCATTATGTTTTCAAAAGAGTTTTTAAAAATAACTGAGAAATAGCCAATTAACCATCTTTACTTCTCATTTCTGATTTAATGCTCACCAAGCAAAACTGAACATGTTAAATTTGTTTATCCACATGAATACTTGGCTGAATGAGGCTGACACCTGGCTATCAATATACCAGGGTCAAATGTGATGACAAAGGACACTGTAGACAATCCAATGGTGTTCTGCTTCATTACTCAGCCTCTTTTAAGTTTGATCGGCATGACAGGTCTTCTAGGGCCTAATCATCCTTTATTGACCAATTCTCAAATTCTCATACCAATAGACCCTGGAGAACAGATGACCATGCCAAGTATAATGATGCTCAATGAAACCATCTCTTTCTTGAAACTACAGTGATCTGGTACATAAAGAGTGCATTCCATTAATAGTTACTATATTCACAGAAGGCAGCTTGCCTGTAGTAATGAAAAATATTCATCCTGTAAATGCATCACTTGCTCACTTTCTAAGCAGCCAAGTGGTATTGCTCATTTGTATCTTGAGAACGGGCAAGAGTATTCATATCGGTACCATTTCTAGTCATGTTAGTCATCTGGTTTTAATTGCACTGAAAAATAATTAACAGGAGGAAAAGAAGATAGCAATTCCCAAATGTCATTTTATGGTTATATAAGCCCCCCCAAAGCCCGTAAACAACAAAAATGTCTCTTTTCTAAAAGTATGTTGGGACATCAAATTTTTAGAAAAACTCATTTTAAAGACCAATGACAAAGCATTTAGACATTTAGAATTGTCTAATCAAGAAACTGTGGTTCTAGTTTAATCACAGAGGAGGTATATTTAAAAAAAGTATTTGTGTCTCATCTTGGACAAACTTTTGGACTTAAGCAAAAAATAAAAAAATGAAACATTTGTAAAGCAGGTACATTCCAATGTGTGTTTGTTTTCTGTCTCCTTTCAGAATAGCTTCAGTTCAGTGTCTAAGACAAGAAGTCCCAGATTGGCTAGCAACAAGTAAAAAGATATTTTTGATATCTCCCATGTTATCCTTGAGGGATGGTGCTTTACACCAACATGGGTTATTTCAGCCCTTCAATCCTCAACATTCCTCATCATCAGTCAATTTCTAGAGAAGTAGGATGAAAATATTACATATTAACAGATGATTTTAAATGTTTTAGAACAAAATCCTGAGACGATCATCTCAAATTGCTTCACTGTTAAAAACTTGTTTTACCCCAGATTACAGTTTAAAGCAGAATCAAGAAAATTCCAAAGTATAGTAATACAGAGCAGTTATCATGCAAAAAGAGAAACAATAAAGAAAAGGGGAGGGAATAATTTTGGAAATTAGGGTAAGCCAAATCCTTAAAAATACAAATTTTGGGTATACAAGACATATAACTCACTTTGAAGGTGTAGAAGGGCTGGTGATGCAGGAATTCACCATTTGAGAGGCTTTCAATGGTCTAGAACTATCAGAAAATTAGAAAATATATAATGTATACAATTATATTATTAAAAATATATATTTAATTTACAAAATGAATTATTCTGAACTATAGACCCATATCTATCCTCTTGAAAAGCAAATAATTATACTACTTTTACTAGCAATAGAGGCCAAAGGAGAAAACAAAATACTATATCTGGCCCAGCTGGTGTGGCTCAGGGTTTGAGCATCAACCTATGAATCAGGAGATCATTGTTTGATTCCTAGTCAGGGTACATGCCCAGGTTTTAGGCTCGATCCACAGTAGGGGGTGTGCAGGAGGCAGCTGATCAATGATTCTCATTATTGATGTTTCTCTCTCTCCCTCTCCCTTCCTCTGGGGGAGGGGGGGGGAGGGGAGATTATATATACACACACACACACACACACACATATGTATTAGAGGCCCGGTGCATGACATTCATGCACTTGTGGGGTGGGGCGTCTCTCAGCCAGGCCTGCACCCTCTCGTAGTTGGACATCCTCTGAGGGGTCCTTAGCACTGCTAGGGAAGCAGGAGCCTTGCGGAGGCGGGACAGGCTCCTGCCGCAGCCACTGTGCTCACCAGCCATGAGCCCGCTGGCGAGCCCAGCTTCTGGCTGAGTGATGCTTCCCCTGTGGGAGCACACTGACCACCAAGGGGCAGCTCCTGCATTGAGCATCTGGTCAGTGCGCGTCATAGTGACTGGTCTTTCCGCCATTCAGTCGATTTGCATGTTAGCCTTTTATTATATAGGAGATATATATATATATATATATATATATATATATATATATATATATATATATATATATATATAATACTATCTCTGGCCTTTCCTTGATCTAATGACCTAAATAAACAGCATTGGAAACAAAGTCAAATGTAAATGAAGTCGAATGTAACGCATATGAACAACTTGGGAAAAATTATCTTGTCCCAGTTCTTTACTTTTAAGCAATAAAATAGTAATAGCTCTCATTTTTTGAGGACTTACTAGATGTCAGCCACTGGAGTAAGAATGCGTGCGTTTCACAGCATTTAACGTTCACAACCACCCGATTATTTTCCCTACAGCTAAGTCAAGGAATTTGTCCAAAGTCTTAAAGCTATTAAATTACAGAGTCAGATAGCCTGTTTTCAGGCCTGGTATGATTCATAAAGAGCCTACATTGATAGGTTGATATAGTACTACTGCCAGCCAGAAAGAGTAACAACTCTACCAGCAGAAGGCAGTTGTACCAAGTAAAAAAAACGAACAAAAACAAACAAAAAACACACCCACAAAACCCACATCTACTCCAAAGAAAGGCCATAAGACAAAATCCAGAAACATTAAGAATCTCTGGAACAGGTTTTATTAGTATATCCGTTAAGGTCTTTAATATATACTTATAAGATGTAGTATACATTTCAATTATTAAACCAAGGAGAAAGACATTTTTACGAAACAGTATCAATTCACGTTAGCAAATGTTCATCCACTCTCTGAAATGTCTTTTATTCCACTTTAGCCAAGAAATCTGGCTTTTCCGGCGTACTAACCATATGACTTTAAGAAAATTACTTAATCTCCTTGGGTCTCCTCTGTAAAATTAAGAGTTTAGACAAAATCTCTAAAGTCCTTTTCAACTCTAAAGTCCTAAACTTTATGACTCTCTCAAACTAGAGTCCAAGTATAAAAAGGAACTACATTATATGGTTCCAAAGTAATACAAGTATGCAGAAGAAAGAGCAGTATTCAGAAAGTCCTAAGGTTTTTCTTGCATTTTATGATGAAGCAAAATTAAAGGTTACTTCTCTTCTCATGTAAAAATTTCTAGGAGCCACTGAAGTTCTTTACTCCCACTGGTAATAATACATTTATGAAGACAAAATCTATTTTTGGGGCCCCAGCATAACATTCAATATAGTGTTTCCCAAATTTCCATATCCCAAAGAGCCAGAAAGGCTTTGGTAAAAATATTGATTCCCAAGTCCTATCTTAGAACTAATGAAACAGAACTTCTAAGGAACACAGGAGTCAGTATTTATGTTCAGATAATGCATATGAGCATGCAAATTAAGTTTATATTCCTAACATATATCACACTGTGTTCTAGTGATCTAAAATCGTTAAGAGTTATTACCTAAAGAGGTAACTTTTTATGAAAGGCAACTAATGTACTTGGAAAATTTTTGAATAAGCACTTTATTACTTCAATTGATTACAATTACTTCAATCAGGCAGTAATTTAACACAAAATCTCCAAATAAAGCAAAATTAAAATTTCCTTCTTCGTCTGATTTTACCTGGCAGCTGTGTTATCTAGCTTAGTCATTCTTTTGATCAGACACTACAGGCTTTCCACATTATTATTATTATTATTAAGCCTTTCTACTTTAAAAGCAAAGGCAAAGAAATTCTCTCTTAAGGACTTACATTGCCATATGCGCACTCCAACCGAGAGTGAAGGGTGGTTTTGTACTTTCAGTGCAATGAGATGACAGGGTCAGGTATCTTGGAATGATGACTTGCTGCCCAATCTTGTTGTTAAGTGAGAGAGTAATATTGAAGCTATATCGCTTCAAATGAAGAATGAGGATCCTAAAAACAGGAGACGATGACGTCACTAGTTTGTACATAATAAAGGTAGCTCTGTCATGCGTGAAAAAAGATCACAGCAACTAGCCATGTTAAATAGCTCTTGATTTAAAGAATACATTTGATCAAACTAAAGATTTGGCCAAAGAACATTTACTGCATATCTGCTATGTGCTAGGCACTGTGTTAAGTAGTAAGAATAGAAATAAAAATAAAACAGTGGCATTGGGTGGATTTAGGTAAAATACTTACAATGTTCCTAGAAAAACAAAATACACACAAAAAAACCCCACATCAGGCAAGAACGCTATATTTTTAAATGCTAATATTGATAACTGGGTTAAATTCTTAAATTCAATGTCATATAGTTTTAAAAAATAGGTGTTATATAACCACTGATAATTTTAATTAAAGCATTAAACAGCCCTATGTTGGATGGTAAACACTGGTTTTTGACAAGCTGATTTTTTTTCCTTGTTCATCCTTACCTGAGGATATTTTTTCCATTGATTTTTAGAAAGAGTGGAAAGGAAGATGAGAGACAGAGAAAGAGAGAAACACTGATGTGAGAGAGACACACTGACTGGTTGCCTCCCACACACACCCTGACAGGGGCGGGGGATCGAGCCTGCAACTAAGATATGTGCCCTTGACCAGAATCGAGTCCAGGACCCTCAGTCCACAGGCTTATGCTCTAACCATTGTGCAACCGGCTAGGGTAACAAGATAATTTTTGACAAGAAGTAGGCTTATTTCATTAGAACTTTCTGTGAAAAAAGCTAAGGCAAACAGAAAAAATTTTCTCTACTTAAAAGTTCTACAAAATTTCATGGCACATCTGGTTTGTGGGTCTGAAAAGGCTTTTAGATCTGTAAAAACACTTCTTCTTAATTGCTACTGTGGCAACCTTTCATCTCTAATACAGAACATAATCTTTGCTTGATGGACTAGATATAGTTCATAGTGCACAAGAACACTTTAACAAGTGAATTTTTCAGAACTTTATGGGAATAAACCTCAATTCTGCAAAAATAATGTCTGATTTATGGAAAACAGTTTCATTTCTTACCATATACATATACCTTCATCACAGAAGCCACGAACTGAAAAATCTGTAAATTAAAGTTATCAACTGTATTTTTCTCTTAAAAGTATGCTAGAATTCCTAACCTTCACATTCACAACTTGAGAAAACACAAGGATACAACTGATGTGAAGAAATTGTCTAATTTGCTGACAATTAGAAATGTAAGCATTCAGAAGTCTAACTGCAATACAAAACTATTATGAGATGTCAAATATTTTGACTAACTCTTCAAATAATCATACCAAAATAAAAGGCAATATGAAAGACAGATGATACAGTTAAAAATCACTGATTTACAAAGATGAGGTAGACTAGAAATGAACAGATTTTTAAAAAAATTTTTAAGTACATTAGAAAGATATTTTTATTGATTTCAGAGAGGAAGGGAGGGAGAGATAGAAACATCAATGATGAGAGAGAACCACTGATCAGCTGCCTCCTGCATGCCACCCACCAAGGATTGAGCCTACAACCCGGGCATGTGCCCTGACTGGGGATCGAACTGTGACCTCCTGGTTCATAGGTTAATGCTCAACTACTGAACCACACCAGCCAGGTAGATTTGATAAAGACACCAGACCCTTCAAAAATAGTAGTTGATTGGCTTTAATAGTAAAATGAACAAAAACAAAAAAAGTACAATATTAAGACTTATGATACAAAGGCTTCTATTTCATGTAAGTTTGGAATAAATTAACCTTTAACATATGTGACCTACCAGAAAGAAAAAAAACTAAGACGATAAATTCCCCTCAGTATTTTTTTCTACCAATTGAAAGACCATATAGCTAGACAGCTAGAAAGGGAATACATTCAGCTTGCCAGGTCAAACAAGTATTTTTAATTGTACACCGGTTTCATTCACTAATGACAGCTGGTAATAATCTTTTGCCTTAATATTTGTCCCCTCCCACCCTCCTGACTTAAGACACTCACAAATAGCAAAGAACAAATTCTTTGTTATGATTTAGAAAGTCATTTCTTGAAAAAATATTTCATTTTCTAGAAAGGAACAAAAGAACTAGGCTCTAGAGCAGTGATGGAGAACCTATGGCATGCATGTCAGAGATGACACGCGAACTCATTATTTTGGTTGATTTTTCTTTGTTAAATGGCATTTAAATATATAAATAAATACCAAAAATATAAGTCTTTGTTTTACTATGGTTGCAAATATCAAAAAATTTCTATATGTGACACGGCACCAGAGTTAAGTTAGGGTTTTTCAAAATGCTGATATGCCGAGCTCAAAAGGTTCGCCATCACTGCTCTAGGGGCTAGGTTCCAGAAACTCCATACTTAATTCTTTTTTTTTTTTTTTTTTAATATATTTTATTGATTTTTTTACAGAGAGGAAGGGAGAGGGACAGAGAGTTAGAAACATCGATGAGAGAGAAACATCAATCAGCTGCCTCCTGCACACACCCCACTGGGGATGTGCCCGCAACTAAGGTGCATGCCCTTGATCGGAATCGAACCCGGAACCCTTGAGTCCGCAGGCCGACGCTCTATTCACTGAATCAAACCGGTTAGGGCACTTAGTTAATTCTTATTGTTACAGAAAACTTACCAACTTATAAGAGCCTTTGAATAAAGAAATACACAAATTGCAGAAAAGTACTCTTCCTATTTTATTTTCACACACAGATATATGTGTCTGTAGCAGATTTTTACTGAAAGTTTGGGATAAGAGAGGGAGGGGCTACAGCACAACACAAGAAAAAAAATTATAATTGAATGTTATACATTATTTAATTAAAAAACTACTAGTATTCACTATCATTATTCCCAAGTTTCACCAGCCAAGTCCTCTTGTTGCCATCACTTGGGACTCTGAAGTTCCTTCAACATTCCAAACCCTCCTCCTGTCTTCTCCATTCTAGCTTTCTATCCTCTGCCCTCTTCATATCTCAGCTCTACTGACCTTATTTACCAATCCACTCTGGTAAACCTTACTTATTCAGTAATATTTGTAAGTACTTTAAAAAAGAAAAATGAAAGAGCAATTAATTTTACCTGGGTAGCCTGTTAAATTTGTGCCTGACAAGAGCACACTTCCCACTACACTTCTCACAGGAATACTCAATTTCTTCTGCCTGTAAAAAGACAAGAAGGAAAAATAAAGAAGCATAAAGTTGAATTAGTATTATCCCATTAAATGCTACTAATTTTCTTTAGTCATACTACTTCAGTGGCTTGACAGCTCCGACCAGTTTGTATCCACAAACCTAACTAAATTAAGACCTAATGCTCAAAATATAGTTATAATAACATGCCCTATTTCAGAATTCCTAATTTCCTTTTTTACAAAGGAAACATCTCAATTTATGATAGTAACTCAATTTATGATAGATTCTACGGTAGCAGATTCTCAACCTTTTCCCCATGAATACATACACAAGAACCACTGCCAAGAGTATATCTAACATTTGGCCATAGCAGAGATAAGATCACCTTCAGGTTAGGCGGAGTTCCTGGTCTGTTAGGTGTAACTCTACCCCTTTCTTATAATGGAACTCAATCTTCTGGTAACAGCCCACTAAGAACAACTGCTCTAAAGGACCAAAGTTTGGGGTGGATAGCATTACCTAGAGAAAACTGAAACAAGAAATCCTTAAAAAATGGGGGTAAAGATACACAGGAAAAGCTTCAAATTCTATGATAATAGTAGGAATAGCAAGGAATGATTAAAGCAAAAAGAAAAGCAGAGTATTTATCATTGGGTGGAGCTAAATGTTACTCATTTAAAGAAAAGAAGTTTTTTAACCTTAGGAAGACAATTCTGCCCATTTGCTACAACAAAACAAGAAACACTATTTTAAAGACAAAGGGTAATCCTGGCAAATTTCCTTCAGTTATAAGGACTGCTACACAACAGGTCCAATTATGCCTCAGATTATCTGTAACAGTATTTCACAGACACAAATATTTATTTACAGCATTAGGTAAACATGACTTCTGTGTTGTTTCTAATAGAGTACATACAACCTAAGAAAAGCAAAGAGCATTTTTTATTCCTCAGATCTTAGTATACTCACTTATATAGTGTCTCCAATTTTAATCCACATTACCAAATTTTAGCATGTGTCACTTCCTAGGCTTCAAATTAATATTTGTTTACAAATAACTGCTTCTAAGGTTTAAAACACTTCCTGTTGAGTCAAATGTATAATCTATTTAAGCAATCAATCTTCTTCAATGAGTTAACAATTAGATTTATCAAGCTTTTAAAAATATTTATAAATATTTCTCATTTGTTTTCCCTCAAGTAATTTTGTCCAAATTCTGCCTTAAAGAAACCAACTTCAAATATAATTATATATGATATATAAAATTTAGTTATGGAAAAATACCAAAATATATTACTTACCCTAAAGAAAAGATCAAGAGAATCTTGAACTGAACGCAGAGGGAGTGGCTTTTTCCTTCGAGGAAGGTCGATGGAGAGGTCATTAAACTGTTCTCTTTTGGGAATAATCTCTCCACATCTGTAAAAGAAGACAAATCTAAGCATTCAGAAACCTAACTGCAATACAAAATAAATACAAATATACTTCAGGAACACTGCTCCCCCACAGTGTATGAACAGGCTATGATTAAGCATAAGAAATATACACATTTAAGACACGTTACTTTAACCCTTATTAAATCACAGGTATCCGACCGGTGTTGGTCAGTGGCTGAGCGTTGACCCATGCACTAAGAGGTCACTTGGTTTGATGCCTGGTCAGGGCACATGCCCAGGGCTGTGGGCTCAAAACCCAGTAAGGGGCATGCAGGAGGCAGCCGATCGATGTTGATGTTTCTCGCTCTCTCCCTTTCCCTCTATTTCTAAATTCAAAAAAATATATATATCCAAAAAAATCAACACAAAGGGTAATCCTGGCAAGTATTTAAGTACTTTCTTGAAATGTGAAAAGGCCCTGAGGTACCAAGATTCTGGCATTTTTTTAAAAAAGGTTAGAACAGAATGAACAAGGGGAAGAGTAATAGGAGATGAAGCTAGAGAGTAAACTGGGGGAGAGGGGTTAATCAAAGACAAATCCTAAGAAGTTTTGTAGATCATAGTAAGGATTTCAGCTTTTATTTTAAGGGTTACAAGCAGAGGGTTGACATGAACTAATTTCCATTAAAAATTTATCACTTTGACTAATGTGTTTAAAATAGACCACAGAGAGACAAGAGCAGAAAGACACCAGTTTAGAAGGAACTGCAACAATCCAGGCAAGAGATGATAGCAGCTTAGTCCAAAGTAGTGGCAATAGAGGTGGTAAGAAGGGGTCAGATTCTGGATGTACTGTGAAGAATTGAAAGGATGTGCTGACAATTAGATGTAGGGGTGCAAGAGAAAGAAAAGAATTAAGATATACACCACATTTCTGGAACTGTCATTACTGAGATAGACTGCAGAAGGAAGTTTTATGAGGAATATTAAGTACTTAATTTTAGATATTTTAAGTTCTTCAAATGAAAAATTCATAATTCTTTTTAAAAAAAATATATTTTATTGATTTTTTACAGAGAGGAAGGGAGAGGGATAGAGAGCCAGAAACATCGATGAGAGAGAAACATAGATCAGCTGCCTCCTGCACACTCCCTACTGGGGATGTGCCCGCAACCAAGGTACATGCCCTTGACGGGAATTGAACCTGGGACCCTTGAGTCTGCAGGCTGACGCTCTATCCACTAAGCCAAACCGGTTTGGGCAAGAATTCATAATTCTTCATATTCAAGAATACATGAACATATTGAAATGCCATGTAATAATTGAAAACCGGTAGATTTAAACTATAATACTTTAAAAAATAGGTATATTTGGCAAACTGGCCAAACTAACTTATAGTCAGAAGAGACAGAAGCTAAAAATAAAAAATTACAATATGAGGAATAAGGTATATAATATCTTCCTTCAGCCAGAAACTACTTTGTGGTTAAAGAACTGTCTTTTTTTTCTTTTTTAAAAAATATATTTTTATTGATTCAGAGAAGGGAGGAGAAACATCAATGATGAGAGAGATTCAGTGACTGGCTCTCTCCTGCACGCCCTCTACTGGGGATCTGCCCACAACCCGGGCATGTGCCCTTGACTGGAATCGAACCCAGGACCCTTCAGTTCACAATCTGACACTCTATCCCAGCTGTGGGCAAACTACGGCCCGCAGGCCGGATCCCGCCCGTTTGAAATGAATAAAACTAAAAAAAAAAAGACCGTACCTTTTTATGTAATGATGTTTACTTTGAATTTATATTAGTTCACACAAACACTCCATCCATGCTTTTGTTCCGGCCCTCCGGTCCAGTTTAAGAACCCATTGTGGCCCTCGAGTCAGAAAGTTTGCCCACCCCTGCTCTATCCACTGAACTAAACAGGCTAGGGCTAAAGAACTGTCTTAAAGAAAATTATTAATAAAGCAACTAAGTCATGGTCTTTGAGGAGATAGTTGTACCACAGTGGCTGTGGCCCCACAGAAACTTGTTGCCTACAGACTTGGCAAACTCCTGGGCCACTGTTCAGCCTGGTGTGCCTACATTCTGTAAGTCACGTAGTTTCATGCACCGATGCACACACCTCAACTAAACACCTGACATTTGGGCGCTGCGCCTGACAGATGCTGTTGGCACAGCGCTGGAGCCACCTCTTTGATATCATCTTCTTTCTTCCTGTGCTGCCTGTGGCCATTTCTATCAGAGGCAACTGAAATTTTTCTATAAAAATAAATTTGGTTGCCCTAGCCCAGGGATGGGCAAACTTTTTGACTCGAGGGCCACAATGGGTTCTTAAACTGGACCGGAGGGCCGGAACAAAAGCATGGATGGAGTGTTTGTGTGAACTAATATAAATTCAAAGTAAACATCATTACATAAAAGGGTACGGTCTTTTTTTTCAATAGTTTTATTCATTTCAAACGGGCCGGATCCGGCCCGCGGGCCGTAGTTTGCCCACGGCTGCCCTAGCCAGTATGGCTCAGTTGGCTGAGCATTATCCTGTGCACCAAAAGGTCACTGGTTTGATCCCCGGTCAGGGCACATACCCAGTTGTGGATACAATGCTCAGTTGGGCACATATGGGAGGAAACAGATTGATGTTCCTCTCTTCCCCCTCTCCCTTCCTCTCTTTCAAACCAATAAAGACATGCACCAAGAGGTTGCTGGTTCGATTCTCAGTCATGGCACATGCCCAGATTGTGGGCTCGATCCCAGTGAGGGGCGTGCAGAAGGCAGCTGATCAATGTTCCTCTCCCACATCCATGGTTCTTTTTCTTTCTTCCTCTCTCTAAAAAAATCAATAAAAAAATATTTTTTAAACCCTTGTTTCTCTTTTTGACTTGAACAAATTTTGTTTGGAAAGTGCACTGGGTCCTGGCTGGATGGCTCAGTTGGTTAAGTGTCATTCTGTACACCAAAAAGTGGCAGGTTCGATTCCTGGCCAAGGCACATACCCGGGTTGCGGGTTTGACCCCTGGTTGGGGCACATATGGGAGGCAACTAGTTGCTGTTTCTCTCTCACATCGATGTTTCTCAGATCAATGTTTCTCCTCCCTAACCATCGCTCTCTAAAATAAATATCTTCAGGTGAGGATTAATAAAAAAAGTGCATTAGAAGGGAAGGATGGCAGTTTATCATATTATTAACTGCTGATGGGTTTTCCAGCTTTTACAAGAAGATAAGCTGAATTTGTAAGACCTGGACTTTTTCTTTTAAAAAATAATTTATCCACTGGAGGAAAAAATGCTAAAGAAAGCATGAAGGCAACAAATGTCACAGACTGGTGACATAGCGCAATTTACAATAGCTAAGAACTGGAAACAGCCCAGGTGCCCATCAGCAGATGAATGGATAAAAAAGCTGTGGTACATTTACACCATAGAATACTGTGCAGCAGTAAAAAAAAAAAAAAAAAAAAAAAAGAACCTCTTACCCTTTGAGGCCGCATAAAGAGATCTGGAGAGTGTTATGCTAAGCAAAATAAGCCAGTCAAAGAAAGACAAATATCACATGATCTCACTCATATGTGGAATCTAATGAACAAAACAGACTGATGAACAGAATAGATCCAGAGATATAGAAGCATAAAACAGACTGATGGATCTCAGAGGGAAGGCGGGGTAGGGAAGTTGATGGGGAGAGATTAACCAAAGAACTTATATGCATAATCAATGGACACAGACAATAGTGTGGTAAAGGCCTAGGGTGTGGGGTGTGGGGTGGAGGGCGTTAATGGGGGAAAAAAAGGGGACATCTGTAATATTTTCAACAATAAATTTTTAAAAGTTAAAAAAAGTCACAGACTAGTAATACAAAACTACCATCTTTAGTGTCCACGTTTCACATGGTTATTCAAAATTCTAGTAAAAAATACTAGAATGTTCTAGCTGAGAGACCTCAGTGAACACTACATTTTGAGCAAACCAAGAAAAACAGACAAATATGGAAGCCAAAGAATGGAGAGCCAATATATGGGTATTGAGTATTTCTAAAAAAAAATTCCAGAATAAAAGAAAAGTAGTATTTAGAGACTAGTTTCCTTGAACTGAAGAAAACTCCAAATCTTCAGATGAAAAAGCTCCATCATGTTAAAAGCAAAATTAACAAAAAGTGTCTAGATCTAGATGTAAACTAGTGAAAAATGCTAATTTCCAATAAATAAGGAAGATTTTCAGGAAGAAAAAGATTATCCAGAAAATCAGGTTTCTCCCAAGTTACATCTAGTAACAAGATACAATGAAACAGCCCAGTCTACATGGCTCAGTGGTTGAGCATCGACCTATGAACCAGGAGGTCACAGTTCAATTTCCAGTCAGGGCATATGCCTAATTTTCTGGCTCGATCCCAAGTAGGGGATGTGTGCAGGAGGCAACCAATCAATGACTCGCTCCCATCATTGACGTTTTTATCTCACCCTCTCCCTTCTTCTCTGAAATCAATTAAAAAAATTTAAAAAGATACACTGAAACAGTTTGCATAATATGTTGAAGGATAAGGCTATATGTGACTGAATAATCCTGTATTAAGTCATGTATTAAAGTCACAAAATTAATTCTCACTAATACAGGGGCTGTGAAGAATTCTACTCTCTCTGAAAAATTGTATTCAGATATGTGCTACCAATAACTGGAAAATTAATCAAAACAGAACCTTTTGATGTGATACAATGAACATGGAAATTAAATTTAGAAAGTAAATTTGAGTAACTAATGTAAATATGGTTAAAAAGCATTGCAGAAGTTAAAAATAATTCAAATTTTGATCTATTTTATAAAAACCCATTTTTAATAAAATCAATTTGGTTCAATAAAATAAGCAATAGCAAGTTTTTTCAGGATAAAAAGAACAAGTATTCCCAGATAACTTGATATTCCACACAGCCCTAGCCGGTTGGCTCAGTGGATAGAGTGTCAGCCTGCAGAGTGAAAGGCCCCAGATTCAATTCTAGTCAAGGGCATATGCCCTGGTTGTGGGCTCGATCCCCAGCAGGGGACTTGCAGGAGGCAGCCAATCAATGATTTTTCTCTCATCACTGATGTTTCTATCTCTCTTTCCCTCTCCCTTCCTCTCTGAAATCAATAAAAATATATGAAAAACAGCCAAAACCGGTTTGGCTCAGTGGATGGAGTGTCGGCCTGCGGACTGGAGGGTCCCAGGTTCGATTCCGGTCAAGGGCATGTACCTGGGTTGCGGGCATATCCCCCGTGGGAGATGTGCAGGAGGCAGCTGATCGATGTTTCTCTCTCATCGATGTTTCTAACTCTCTGTCTCTCTCCCTTCCTCTCTGTAAAAAAATCAATAAAATATATTTAAAAAAAATATATATATATGAAAAACAAACAAAAAAAGCACACACACAGTAGATCAAAATGAACTGTTATCACTAAAGTATATGGCAAAATATTTAAGTACTTTTTAGTTCTCACCCCAACAAGCATTTTTACAGAAAATAGTAACACTAAAAAAAGATGTCTGTATTTCTGTTTTTCCCATGACATGGGAAGGAAAATGTGGTAAGAATTAAAACCTTCAGAAGAGTTTCAATCACTTGCCATTAAAATTAAAAGGAGCCCTAACCAGTTTTGCTCAATGGATAGAACATTGGCTTGAGGACTAAAGGATTCCAGGTTTGATTCTGGTCAAGGGCACATGCCCGGGTTTTGCAGGCTCGATCCTTAGTAGGGGACATGCAGGAGGCAGCTGATCAATGATTCTCTCCCATCATTGATGTTTCTATCTCTCTCTCCCTCTCCCTTCTTCTCTGAAATCAATAAAAACATATTTTAAAAAAAAGAATTAAAAGGAAAAACAGATTTCTTGGAGACTACTTACGCTTTACAGATAATGGAGTGTTGAACCTCAAACTCCAAATTAGTAATAACAGGGCAAGTGTATACTCTAGTGGCTGAAATATCTGGTGAATTTTCTTCTCCAGGAACAGGTTCAGTCTTCCAAGTTTTATTTAATTTTTCCATATCCTCTTTTAGCTGGTCTAAGCACTGACTTAGAAATTCATGAGCATCCTAAGAAGGTATAACATCTTTAATCAGATCAAAACATTTTTTATCACAATAATAGCTTATCAACATTATGATTTATAAAACTAAGCACTTGGGAGTCAATAACACTATATTAAAAAGTAACATAGAGATTTACTCTAATGATTTACTCTACATATTTTCTGAATAAGAACAAATGATGAATTATATATTCTTTACTATCAGTGAGATTAGCAAGAATAATGGAATCACTTCTTACTTCATTTTTTATAAAAAAAGGTAATTTAAAAAAAAAGCCTTTGTAGGTAAAATACCCCAAGTTCCTTCACGGACAGAACACATCTGTATTATTAAAATATAATAAACCACAAAAGAGTCACATTGAACCTTACCAGAAGTTCTTAGGTTCTCCAACCTGTGATGAACACAACATATATGTATAAATCTCACTTTAAAGTAAAAATCAGGTAACACACTAAGATCATTTCAATTTCCACTACCTTTAAAGTGGCTAAAAACAACTGGTACTCACATTCTGCATATAACCAGAGAATCTCTCTGCTGTAGCAGAAATGGCATTTTTAACCTTCTTGAGTAAATCCTTTTTGGTCTCTGAATTACAGGTATCTTTTTTTACAAGCAAGTGTGCAAAGCGTCTGGTAAAACAAAAGAGAATAGTTTAGCATGTTTTACAAAACACTGAATGGTATGATATTTTAAAGACTATTAACATAGCACATAGAATTTTAAGTGTCTAAAACTTCATTATTCTATAATCAATAAGGTAAAAGTTTACTCAGTAAGTACGTAACAGTTACCTGATAAGTGCATTGTGTGGAATTTTCTTCCATGGGATACCTTGCTTAAGCAGGTCATTTGCAAATGACTGGAGTGAAAATAGGGACTGTAAAATAGCATTCATATAGCAAGTATTTCCCAAGTTGGAGAAGCTGAAAAGTAAAGAAAAAATACTTTTGAAGACATTGGTAGTTCCTGAAGTATGTTCATTAGAGCATGGGTTCTCCAGAAAAGCATGCATCAGAATCACCTAGAGGGCTTATTAAAATACATATTGCTGGGCCCCATCTCCATAGTTTCTGATTCTGGAAAAAGAAGGTGCAAAAATATGCATCTCTAATAGGATCAACTGATGTAATGCTGCTGGTCTGGGACCACACTATGAGAACCACTGCATTATAACATTACTAGAGGCCCAGCGCACGAAATCGTGCACAGGTAGGGTCCCTACGCCTGGCCCGCGATCAGGGCTGATCTTTCCTCGCTGCTGGCAGCTGGCCGCATCCCCACTGCCACCGGTTGCCCTCTGTGTGTGGGGCGACCGATGGGGCGATTGGGGCCCTGGCACTGCCCACATCCGCCACCACTCACCCCCGGTTCCCAGTTCGCCATTGGGCGATTGGGGCCTGCGGGCTGGGGGCAGCTTCTGCGTTGAGCATCTGCTGTCTGCCCACTGGTCGTCAGTTTGCATCATAGCCGACCGGTCGTTCTGCCATCGGTCAATTTGCACATTACACTTTATAAGACTAGAGGCCCGGTGCACAAAAACTTGTGCACTGGGGGGGGGGGGGGGTCCCTCAGCCCAGCCTGTGCCCTCTCACAGTCTGGGACCCCTCAGGGGATGTCCACCTGCTGGCTTAGGCCTCCTCCCCAAGGGATTGGGCCTAAGATGGCAATCAGACATCCCTCTGGCAGTCCGGAAGCCCTCGGGGGATGTCCACTTGCCAGCAGGGAGCAGACCTAAGCTGCAGTCAGACATTCTTAGCGCTGCTGAGGAGACAGGAGAGGCTCCCACCACCACCGCTGGCAGCCATCAGCCTGACTTGTGGCTGAGCAGAGCTCACCCATGTGGGAGTGCACTGACCACCAGAGGGCAGCTCCTGCATTGAGCGTCTGCCCCCTGGTGGTCAGTGCGTATCATAGTGAGCAGTCATTCCCAGTCTTTCTGCTGTTAGGGTTAGTTTGCATATTACCCTTTTACTATATAGGATAGAGGCCTGGTGCATGGGTGGGGGCTGGCTGGTTTGCCCTGAAGGGTGTCCCGGATCAGGATGGGGGTCCCGCTTGGGTGCCTGGCCAGCCTGGGTGAGGGGATGATGGCTGTTTGCAGCCGGTCACACCCCCTTCAGGGTGGGGGTCCCCAATGGGGTGCCTGGCCAGCTTGGGTGAGGGGCCAATGGCTGTTTTCAGGCTGGCCACACCCCCTTCAGGGTGGGGGTCCCAACTGGGGTGCCTGGCCAGCCTGAGTGAGGGGCTGAGGGCCGTTTTCAGGCTGGCCGGCGACTGAAGTTCCCAGCCTCTCCTTTTTCTCATTTTTTTTTTTTAATTCTGGGATTTATTTACCTTCTATAATTGAAACTTCGTTGCTGTCACTGGAGCTGAGAGCCAGCTCCAGCTCTGAGGCCATGGCCTGCTGAAAGCAGGTATCTGGGGTTTGTTTAGCTTCTATAATTGAAACTTTGTTGCTGTCACTGGAGCTGAGAGCCGGCTCCAGCTCCGTGGCCACCACCAGCTGAAAGCAGGTATCTGGAGTTTGTTTAGCTTCTATAATTGAAACTCTGTTGCTTTCGAAGCTTAGAGCTGGGCTGTGGCAGGTGGAGAACCTTGGCTTCCTCCATCACTGGAGCAAGCAAGCCTCCTGCTCACTTCAGCTGCGTGGCTGCCAGCTGCCATCCTGGTTGGCGGTTAATTTGCATATCACCCTGATTAGACTATGGGAAGCGTAGCAAAGGTACGGTCAATTACCCTTTTTGTCTTTTAGTAAATAGGATAACAACATATACTTTCAAATAAAAGCTAACAGAGGCTGGGGACTTATGCAAATTGCTATTTGTTCTTAGTAGGACCACTGGGTCATAGAATACAAAAGTAGGGCAAAAGTAGGTTTACAGTTGTGAGTAAACAAAAGCTTATCATTGTATTATTAATCACTGCATTATTTTCCATATGAACTGTAAACCTACTTTTGCCCCACTCTGTATATGTTGTGTTTAGCTTCAATGATTACTACCAAACCCTTTCCCAAAGTACCTATTTTTAAAAAACCTTTATTTAGAAATATTCTCAAACTTTTAGGGAAGTTGCACAAGAATATTCTTTATCTAGATTCACCAATTGTTAATCTTTTGCACTATATGCTCTATCATTTCATACCTCTGTGAGTTTTATTTTCCTGAACCATTTGAAAGTTGCAGAAATCATACCCCTTTAGCTCTAAATACTTCAAGATGCATTTCCTAAGAACAAAAACATACTTCAGTTGAATCACTTTATAGAAAGAAAGCAAAATGAAAGAATTTACCTACCCCTGCAGTTGCTGTTGGTGAGAGGAAAGGGGCACTCTTGGTTTATTCCAACCAGTATAATCTTGATTACACCTCAATTTTTTAACAGATAGAGGAGCTGGCTGAGGAAGAAATCCCAAACTTCTTTTGGCAGAGGGAGTTTGGCTTGAGATGTTAGTCCTATAAAAAAGAATAAAAATATAAAGAAGCAAAACAGTTTTTAAAATACTCCCCTCTCACCCCCATAAGTAGATTCAGAGAAGTCATATCTGAGAGAAAAAAAATCTAAATTTGGGGAAATACCAGTAATAATGATCACTTGAGGAAAAAATCCACAAATTCCAAGTCTGATAGAGAGCTGAAGAAGCATATAATACTTAACCTACAATCAAAATAATCTAAGTCAATGGCTTAAGAAACAGTATAAATATAGTTTTACATTTTTATTCACTTTTACCACTTAATGGATATCATACATTAGTTTGCCTAGTTTGAAAACATTTGGACAGTTAACTTTTTCCACTATTAAATGACACAACCAATATTCTTACCCAACCTACTTGAGAACAACTTTCAGTTTATATGCTGAGAAGGGAAAATATTAGTATCTTTTAATTTTCCTAGATAGTGTGATTTTTTCCAAAAAGACTGTACCAATTTACAGATTCCAACAGTAGTGATTTCCATTTCTTCATATGGTCTCCATTACAGTATTACTAATTTAATGAGTGACACATGATCCCTCATTGTTATTTTATTTTCCTGATTACTACTGAAGTCGAATATATTCTTATAATTGTTTACTCTTCTCTAAATTTCTTTTTGTGCACCCTTAGGTTTTATATCGGATTCTTAAAGATTTGTAGTTTTTTACACATTCTATATTCTAGTCCTTTGTCTATTAGATATCCTAAGTTTCAGGTTTTTGCATAGTCAAATTTATCATTTTTCTTTTATAGTTTCAAATTATGTGTCTTGTTTAAGACTCATTCTGTAGCATAAGGTCATAGAAATGTCTTCCTTAAAAGTTTTAACACCTGTTTTCCCTCCTATTTAGGTCTTTAATCTGCTTGAATGTTTATTTGCTTGTATGTTGTGAAGTAGGAATATGATTTGCTTTTTTTATAAGGAAAAACTGTCTCCAAATGACTTATTGTCTGGCTAGGCCATCTATTAGCCACTGTTTGGTTTTATTGTAAAAAAAAAAAAAAAAAAAATGTGTGCCTTAGTCGGTTTGGCTCAGTGGATAGAGCCTGAGGACCGAAAGGTTCTGGGCTAGATTCCCATCAAAGTCATGTACCTCAGTTGCAGGCTGCTGACCCCTGCCCAGGGCCCTGGTCAGGGCATGTGCAGGAGGCAACCAATCGATGTGTTTCTCTCACATCGATATTTCTCTGTCGTTCCCTCCTTCTTCCACTCTTTCTAAAAAGCAAAGGAAAAATATCCTTGGGTGAGGATTAAAAAACAAAATGTGAAGTAGAATACTTTACAAAAAAGTATGTAAAAATGAAATGTGTACCACTGTGTCAATTGCGAGGGAAGCTGCATGTGTGTGGGGACAGGAGGTTCATAAGAACTCTCTGCACTTTTTGCTCAATTTTATTATGAATCTAAAACTACTCTAAAAAAATAAGGTTTATTAATTTTTAAAAAAGTGAAATGTAGAGCTCAACAACTTTTAAAATTTTACTGATTTCAGAGAGGAAAGGAAAGGGGGAAGAAGATGGGAACATCAATGATGAGAGAGAATCATTGACAGGCTGCCTCATGCACACTCCACACTGGGATACACCCCACAACGCTGCAGCCCTCCTCACAGGGAATCGAACCATGACCTTCTAGTTCATAGGTAAACGTTCAACCACTGAGCCACGCCCCTGGGCAACTTAGCAATCTTTATAAAGTAAATACCTATGTAACAATCATTCATGTCAAAAAACTCTAAATGCCTCCTCCCAAACACAACCCTATTCCTCTACCCTAAAAGTTATCACTAACTATTTCAGGTTTATCCTTTCAATGCACTGCTAAATACTGTAGTTTGGACAATGCAAGGTATATCTGTTTCCATTCTTTCTCTCTCAACCTTTCTGCATCTTTCATTGCAGTTGTTTCTTTTTAAAATAGCAAATAGATTATTCCTCCTTAAAAATCCAGTTTAGCCCTCGCTGGTTTGGCTCAGTGGAATGAGTGTCAGCCTGCAGACTGAAGGGTCCCGGGTTCGATTCCAGTCAAGGGCATATGCCCCCAGTTGCAGGCTTGATCCCCAGTGGGGGCGTGCAGGAGGCAGTCAACAGTGATTCTCTCTCATCATTGATGTATCTATCTCTCTCCCCTTCTCTCTTTTTTTCTGAAATCAATAAAGATACATTAAAAAAAAAATACAATTTATTGCCCTGGCTGGTGTTTAGTGGTTAGCACAATGGCCCGTGGACCAGTGTCTTGGGTTTGATTCCCAGTTGATGCTTCTTCTCCCCCTCCCTCCCCCTCCTTCCCCCGTCTCTAGAAGTCAATGAAAAAAGTATCCTTAGGTGAGGATTTAAAAAAAAAATCCAGTTTATCTTTCTCTTTAATTGAAGCATTTAGTATATTTATATATAATATACTTAATGATTTGGGTTAATAACTGTTTTAATATCCTTGCCTACTAATTCTATCATCTGTATAATCTGAGTCAGTACTTATTAATTTTTCTCTTCCTTATGAGTTGTGTTTTCCTGCTTATTAGTATGACTAGTAATGTTTTCTCAGGTGGCAGACATTGTGAACTTTACCTTGGTGGGTGCTGGATATTTTAGACTTCTATAAACATTCTTTTTGTTGGTGTTGTTAATCTTTATCAAAGGATATTTTTTCCATTGATTTTTAGGAAGACGGAGAGGGAGGGGGAGGGAGAGTGGGAGGGAGAGGGGAAGAAAAACATCAATGTGATACAGACATTGGTTGCCTCCTGCACGCACCCCAACCAGTGCAGGGGATTGAACCTGCAACCCAGGTATGTGTCCTTCACCAGAAATTGAACCAGCAACACTTCAGTGTCCAGGACTATAAACATTCTTGAATTTCGTTCTGGAATGTGGTTAGGTTACCTGGAAACAGTTTGATCTTTTGGGGCCTTGCTTTTAAGGTTTGTTATGAGGGACCAAAGCAGCAATTAGTCTAGGGATAGTTTTCATCACTAATAAGGTAAGACCTTTCTTAGTATTCAAACTGCTATTCAGAATAGGAACTATGCCTGGGTTTATGTGAACTCCCTAGTATTATTCCCTTAGATCCTCTTGAGTAGTTCTTTCTCTAGCCTTGCCTAGATTTCTCACCTACATAAGATGATTGGCAGCCAACTGAATACTCAAGGTGGACCCTCTGCAGATCTCTGCAATTCTTTCTCTGTACAGCTCTGCCCTCTGGTGCCCTGTGAATTCTAGGTGCTTTGGCCTCTCTAGATTCTTAGCTCCATTTCCTGAACTCAGGAAGAGCACAGGGCTCTGCCTAATTCCCCCTCTGTGTGGCAGCCTGAGAACTTTCTCTAGAAAGCAAGCTGGAGCAGTCATAAGGCTAATTTTATTTGTTTCCCATCTCTCTAGGATCAATATACTTCACTGCCTCATTTCCAATGTCTTAAGATCCATTGTTTCATATGATTTGCTCTGGTTCATAATTGTTTCATGAAGGAGGACAGTCTGGTCCCTGTTACTCCACCTTGGCCAGAAAAGGAAATCATCTTTAACTGTTTAATATGTCTAACTTAACTGTGGCCTCCTCTTAAATAAGAAAAGGAACTTAAACTTGTCCTCTGGAAAGAGGACATGTACAACTAGAAGTTAAGAAACAAAGGGAGATTTACTATTTACTTTTCACTGTATCCACTCTGTAACTTTTGAAGTTTCTACTATATGTATTTATTAGTTATACAAAAGAATAAATTTTAAAAGTATTTTGATGTTAAAATTCACCTTTAAAATTATTTTGCTCAACAGTATTTCTTACTTTCACTCCTGTTCAGTTTTCTTTTTGAATACTTTCTTGTATTATCTAAAAATAGCATTGTCTGCATTCTTCAATTAGAATTTAGCTGGGTATACTGGTAGAATTATTTGATGCTATTACTTCAGTGTCTTCTGTTCCTATGTTGCTAATGTCAGTCTGTTTTACCTTCATAGATGACATTTTCTTCTGGTAGCTTTTAAAATTTCTTTATCCATCATATTCTACAATGTGAATTTTTATTTTTTTAATATTTGCTGTTAGCACTTGTTGAGGTAATTTTTCCATGTGTGGACTTTCATCATTTTCATCTATCATGTCTTTGACAAATTCCTTACTTTTATTCTTCTTAGTCTTTCCCCCCAGAATGCTATTAAGACATGGAAGATAGACCATGGAGACCAACATAAGTCTCTCAATTTCATTTACATTCATCATCTCTTCTCTGGTGCATTCCATGATCATGCCTGACGTACTTAGTAGTTGCCTCAGTCTGGACCTCTAATCTGCATAGGACTTTATGTTAGGGGTTCAGAATTCTTGCCCTATGAAGGTAACACTAAAGCAGATACCAAATCACCGCAATTCCCATTTCTTTGTATTTTTTCTTGCTCAACGAGCATCAGGCAAGCAGCACATTTATGGTTTTGTTTTAGCTTATTAGCATAGAGAGAGCAGTTGTAGATACCCACCTTCATGTAGCTTCATATAAGAAACCAGGTTCTGGTCTGGGGTCTTGTTCAGTTTCCAACCTCATGTTAATTTTGAAGACCCAACCGTAAATACTTGACTCCTGTCTATGTTTTCCATGTGTCTTATGGACTCAGCCTTTACTCAATATTAGTTTTCTCACTTATCTGAAAATTTTTACCTTATTTTTTGAATGTAGCTTTGCATTTTGAAAAATCACTCCCCTCAATCACTGCTTTGTGCAATGAAATGATTATTCTATTACTTTGAGAAAAAATCTGTATTGTACTAATAAATCATTTATAAACCAAATGCGTTTTTTTAAAACTTAAGATTTCTTTATGATCCCTCTAATAAACAGAAATAAGCCAAGCTTCCTCTCTCTTAAATTCAAATGACCTGCCGAGACCGGTTTGGCTCAGTGGATAGAGCGTCGGCCAGCGGACTGAAGGGTCCCAGGTTCGATTCCGGTCAAGGGCATGTGCCTGGGTTGCGGGCATATCCCCAGTAGGAGATGTGCAGGAGGCAGCTGATTGATGTTTCTCTCTCATCGATGTTTCTGGCTCTCTATCTCTCTACCTTCCTCTCTGTAAAAAATCAATAAAATATATTTAAAAAAAAAAAAAATTCAAATGACCTATAGTTACCACTGCACTCATAAAGTGCTTGACAGATACCACCCAAAGTCTTATATACTTAAATATACATTATCAAATTCTTTACTTCACCTTAATCATTTTCTATAAATAATCAAGATGTTTTTTACCACTCTGAATTTCCAGTAAAAACCAAAATATGACTTAATAGGTCATTCATTATATACCATATTTATTATACAACATCATTACCATTACTTTTTACATTTACCATTGCTCCTCTGTGCTACAATCTGTAATCACACCTTCCTGACAAGTGTTTAGCAGTTGTCTTATATACTTATATCCAATAAATCTCAAAAAATGGCTGAAACCGGTTTGGCTCAGTGGATAGAGCGTCGGCTTGCGGACTGGGGGGTCCCGGGTTCGATTCCGGTCGGGGGCATGTACCTGGGTTGCAGGCACCTCCCCAGTGGGAGGTGTGCAGGAGGCAGCTGATCGATGTTTCTCTCTCATCGATGTTTCTAGCTCTCTATCTCTCTCCATTCCTCTCTGTAAAAAATCAATAAAAAAAAATAAAAAAATTTAAAAAATCTCAAAAAATGTAATCTACAGCTATAGACCACAATTAAATTTTTGACTAGCCTTTTCCAATAATGTGAAACTTGTTTTTTAAAAAGAAAATGCCCTTATAGATCAATGGAATAGAATAGAGAACCCAGAAATCGGCCCGAACCAATATGCTCAATTAATATTTGACAAAGGAGGCAAGAACATACAATGGAGCCAAGATAGTCTCTTCAATAAATGGTGCTGGGAAAATTGGACAGATATATGCAAGAAAATGAAACTAGACCACCAACTTACACCATACACAAAAATAAACTCAAAATGGATAAAGGACTTAAATGTACGACAGGAAACCATAAAAATTCTAGAAGAATCCAAAGGCAACAAAATCTCAGACATATGCCGAAGCAATTTCTTCATTGATACAGCTCCTAGGGCACTTGAAACGAAAGAGAAAATGAACAAATGGGACTACATCAAAATAAAAAGCTTCTGCACAGCAAAAGAAACCATCAACAAAACAACGAGAAAACCCACTGTGTGGGAAAACATATTTGCCAATGTCATATCTGATAAGGGCCTAATCTCCAAAATTTATAGGGAACTCATACAACTTAACAAAAGGAAGATAAACAATCCAATCAAAAAATGGGCAAAGGACCTAAATAGACACCTTTCAAAAGAGGACATTCAGAAAGCCAAGAGACATATGAAAACATGCTCAAAGTCACTAATCATCCGAGAGATGCAAATCAAAACAACAATGAGGTACCATCTCACACCTGTCAGACTGGCTATCATCAACAAATCAACAAACGACAAGTGCTGGAGAGGATGTGGAGAAAAAGGAACACTTGTGCACTGCTGGTGGGAATGCAGACTGGTGCAGCCACTATGGAAGACAGTATGGAGTTTCCTTAAAAAACTGAAAATGGAACTCCCATTTGACCCTGTGATCCCACTTCTAGGAATATATCCCAAGAAACCAGAAACACCAATCAGAAAGGATATATGCACCCCTATGTTCATAGCAGCACAATTCACCATAGCTAAGATCTGGAAACAGCCTAAGTGCCCATCAGTAGATGAATGGATCAGAAAACTGTGGTACATCTACACGATGGAATACTATGCTGCTCTAAAAAGGAAGGAACTCTTACCATTTGCAACGTCATGGATGGAACTGGAGAGCATTATGCTAAGTGAAATAAGCCAGTCAATGAAGGAAAAATACCACATGATCTCACTCATTCATGGATAATAGAGACCATTATAAACTTTTGAACAATAATAGATACAGAGGCAGAGCTGCCTCAAACAGATTGTCAAACTGCAGCAGGAAGGCCGGGATGGGTTGCGGGGCAGGTGGTCGGGGGGTAAGAGATCAACTAAAGGACTTGTATGCATGCATATAAGCATAACCAGTGGACATAAGACATTGGGGGATAGGGGAGGCTAGGGACTGTCTAGGGCGGGGGGATAAAATGGACACATATGTAATACCCTTTGTAATACTTTAAGCAATTAAAAAAAAAAAAAAGAGGATAATGTGGAAAAAAAATAAAAATAAATTAAAAAAAAAAAAAAAAAAAAAAGAAAATGCCTTAACTTTTGATAGGTACCTTAAAAAATACACAGGCAACAAAGGCAATCTGTTGAGATCTTAATATTTTCATAATTTGGGATGATGGAGAATTCACTGATCCAGAATCTGATCATATTGCCAGTCACAACCTGTGGCCTCAGTACAAATTTTCCTAGAATTTAGTTTATTCATTTACTAAAAAATATAAAAAAGAAGAGTTTTAATGAAAATATTTGTAGGTACTTTTTAACTAAAATGTCAGGATTCTATGATTTTCATCAATTTTGTTATTTTAAATTAGTGTATTCACTTAGAATATACTTAAAGATGTAATAAACCTTAATGTTGAAATTAAGGTACATCTTACAAAGTTGATGTGAAAGAGAGGGGGTAAAGGGTATTCATGCATAATCTATCCCTTCATTCAATATCTGAAGAAGCCCTAGCTGGTTTGACTCAGTGGATAGAGGATCAGCCTACGGACTGGAGCAGCAGTTGCCAAATGGTGGCCCGCAGACCACTGGTGGTCCGTGAGGTCCGAAAGGTTGGCGACCACTGGACTGGAGAGTACCAGGTTCGATTTTGGTCAAGAGCACATGTCCGGGTTGTGGGTTTGATCCCCAGCAGGGGGTGTGCAGGAGGCAGCCAATCAATGATTTTTCTCTCTCATCACTGATGTTTCTCTCTCTCCCTTCCTCTCTAAAATGAATAAAAATATATTTTTTAAAAATATTCTGAAGAAGAGAGCTCTTTAAGTTCTTTACAGAGCATATAACCAATGCATACCTGTCTAGATTAGTATTGCCAGAAGAGTAGTCCTTGGATCCAGATCTGCTACCATAAAAGGATGATGACTGCAAAGGTAAAAGTCCTATAAAACGAAGAAACACAGGAACAATTTTATTCCTAAATCAACCATTGAAGTCCAATTAATAATAAAATTATGCATTGGGCCTATTTATATTTAACTCTTTTCCCCCTTTCTTTTCATCAAAGTTGGATAAATGTTAAAAGATCTATACTGTGTAAAAGGTTATAATAGCTAAGAATACTCTCCTGCCCTAAAGCTCCAAAAACTTTTTAATTTATTCATTTTGAACAGTATCAACTGACTCCCTATTAGGAGAAACTTGAAATTTCTCATTTACATCACCCCTACTCTTATGTACTTCCTTCCGACCAATTATTAGTTGTGTTATTTTAGTTCAACTGATTAACTTTGTAACTTTAACACACTTAAAACTTCTACATTTTGTTCCACGAACCTTCTTATCTTCCTTCTCTCTCCTCTTCCACCTTAACTTTTGTAATGTGTATCTTAACTTCAACATTGTTAAGGCTTATTACACCTTCAAGTATTTTCTAACTATAGGTTGATTATAAAAGCTTAAAACTAGTAAATGGAGATTATATAATGTATTATTATTTCAGAGATAAGAAGTATATTCAAGATACTTCTTTCTGTAGGAGTCTAAAATCACAACTCGGAAAGGCTAAAAGGAGATGATTTCTAGAGTCTTAATCGAATTAATTCCCTTAAACTCTCAATTTATCAAAATTATGCCATATTTTAGTTTGCTTCAATTTAATTTCAAGTTGACATAATATTCAAATCTACATAGTTCAGAGGATCATAGAGATTGGTTAAGTGTAGGAAATATTAACGAAACTTAATAGACAATTTAACTTTTAGATTTTGTAAAAACAGGGTACAAGGTGAGATTAAGCAATTGCTTTAGGCAATAACTTCAAGATCTTATAGAACTTATAGTAAATGGCAACACTGATGAACTTTAATTTCAATCACTTTAACTCCTTGAATTCACTTTAAGGTACCTTGATAATGAGAGTTTAATTCTAGGCAGTTAAATAGGGAAGAAGGTAAAGTCTAGACTCTTTATAAATAGAATAAAAGGTCCCTTATATTTCTATACTTTAAAAGTATTTTAGCAGAGTACTGGATACAAATTGGTGCCCAATAACTAGTACTGAATTATGGAGTATTCCTGAATAACAGAGAGGTATGTCCCAATTTAGGGTTTTATTTCTAGTCTATACAGTATATCCTATATAATAAAAGGCTAACATGCAAATTGACCAAATGGCAGAACAACCAGTCACTATGACACACACTGACCACCAGAGGGCAGACGCTCAACACAGGAGCTGCCCCCTGGAGGTCAGTGTGCTCCCCTGTGGGAAGCCGGGCTCACAGCTGGTGAGTGCAGCGGTGGTGACAGGAGTCTCTCCTGCCTCCGCAGCAGCACTAAGGACCCCTTAGATAAGCCGGCAGTTGGACATCCCCCAAGAGGTCCCGGACTGCGAGAGGGCGCAGGCCAGGCTGAGGGACTCCACCCCTGCAGTGCATGAATGTTGTGCACCGGGCCTCTAGTTATATAATAAATGACTATCTTATATAAAGACCAAATACTTACCTGAAGTCCTATTCTCTTCCGACTGTTTCAAACTCAGCTGCTTCTCTCTACTGCTGGTTAAATACTTTCTTGAGGGATCTGTCATAGCTTTGTTGTTCCTATAATCAATAATTTAATTCAATATATATGTGTGTAAAGTGTAATTCTTAATTTTAAATAGCTGTCATTAAAAATTTACATTTCAAGTGCTAAATTCATGGATTTGCATGGAAGTTATGCTATAAAGTGTTAAAGCCTCAAAAGGTCAGAGACTTAAGCAAATGAGAATCATGAAAATAAGGTTTCATTACCAAGTCAAAAACCAACCAATCCATAACCCTATTGATTAAGCAAAAATGAAGGAGCATTTTATTTTTTACAAAACTCAAACCAGAGACAGCAAGATTACACAGGTTTTCTTAGTCAAAAGCAAGGGCAGATGAAATGATTTAGCTACTAAAATACCAAAAGAATCAAGAAGTAAACTATTCGAGCTTGATACTAAATAGGTTTAAAAAGTAAACATAACGGTTTGTTGAAGGAATGAATGAGTGAGGATGTGTCAAATATTCAAAGACCTGTGTACAGAAGAGGAATTGGATTGATTAATAATCTTATCTTAGTGTGATTCTATTTCAGAGTAAGGCACAGTTTTTCGGCAGTTTGTTTATCACTGAATAACCCCAAGCACATAACTGGTACTCAACAGGTATCAGTTAATATAATTGCTCACTGATGCTTTTTTTTTTTTTTTACTTTTGACATGTTTAATATAAGAATATTCACATTCTTAAAATAAAATCAGAAAATGTTGTCATATAGCTAATATATTGTAGACATTTTTAGACCATATGGGAATATTAACCTTGTCCTCAAATTGCTTATAGTTTACTTATGGAGGAAAAAAAAAATCCAGCCCTGGCCAGGTGGCTCAATTGGTTGGAACCTCATCCCATACACCAAAAAAGTTGTGGGTTCAATTACCCATCAGGGCACATATTTAGGTTCTAAGTTCAATCCCCAATTGGAGAGCATACAGGAGGCAACCAATGTTTCTCTCTCACATAGATGTTTCTCTCTCTTTCCCATTTTCTCTAAAAAAATTAAAAAAATAAAAATCAATAAACATATCCTTAGGTGAGGATTTAAAAAAAAAACCTCACAAGAAATAGAACACATTATTAGCAAGAGGAAGATGTACAACAATGTAAGCAATATCACATGGTGGCAATATTGTTTGGCCAAAATATATACATATATTTATGAATATGAAAAATGGATTTTTAAAACAAATGTTTGCCAAATAAACTTGTGAAGTTTATTTGTAAAGCAAAGAAAAAAAGTAAAGCAAAGAAAAAAGTAAAGCAAAGAAAAAAAACCCTAAAATGTTCTTATAGTCTATAGATTTGAAATACTATTTACTGTGTCAACATCACTTACGAGTAACATTTATAGTAAATTATTTTTTTATCTTTAAATTCTTTATGAGTTAAGGTATTACAACTGTGTCTTCATCCCCCCATTAACCCCCATCCTAAATTATTTTAATTTCATGAACACAAAGGTAAAGTTTCTTAAGCCCCATTTCCCCCACTATCATTCCTAAACTGATATTCAGATAATGCTCATGCTTTAATTAAAAGTGTTTACTTTAGGAGGACCATTATGAATAAAGCCTGTATTAAACAAATTAGATGCTCCACCCAAATTCCCTCTGACCCCATTTTTGTATCCTCTCTTCCACATCAATTTAGGTATGTTTTCCATAGCAGTACTTAGGACTATCCCTAATAATATTCTATTATTGTTATTTTGGTTTTCTTAAGGGATTTGTTTTCTGTACTTCACTGTCTTGCCCACCCGATTCCCTTCCTGGTAACCCCTGGGAATACTTCCTTAATAAATTACTTGCACACTTAATCTCCATTTCAGGGTTTGCTTTCTGGGAAACTTGATCTGTAACAGCTGGAACTAAGAAGCACACTCTAAGGACAGGATTCTGGAATTGGATCACTTGTTTGGCAATGGGAAGAGAAATCCCATTGCTGATAATACCTCTGTGATCCACAGTGTATCTGTACTGAATTGGAATGGGATAAAGTGAAAGAAATATGGCTCATGCAGTATCTCTAGCATTCATGGAAATGTGGTAGAGTGCACAATGAATCTTGGTGGAGTTATAGAAATGTTCAAAAACTGAATTTGGTAATGATTGCACAACTCAATAAATTTACCAAAAAATTATTGAATTGCAGATTCAAAACAGGTGAATTTTATGGACTATAAAATGTACCTCAATAAAGTTGTTTAAAAATGTCCCAAATTGCCCTAACTGGTTTGGTTCAATTCTCGGTCAAGGGCATGTACCTCCTTTGCAAGTTCAATCCCGACCCCTGGAGTGGCGCTTGTACGGGGAGGCAGTCAGTCTATGTGTCTCTCTTACATTAATATTTTCTCTCTCCTTCCCTTTCACTCTCTCTAAAAATTAATGGAAAAAATATCCTCAGAAAAGGATTAAAAAAGAAAGTCCCAAATTATTCCCCTTCTAATATTCAACACCTCCACCCCAAGAAATGCAATTGCTTCTAACTCTCAAACTGAGGCAATGATAAGAGGTAAATGGAAAAGTAGTTTGTGAAAACTTGGATATTAGCATTAGGGGAAACTGGGTGAGGGATATATAGGAACATTCCATTTCATCTCTGTAACTTTTCTGTAAATCTAAAATTATTCCAAAATTTAATTCTTTCTGGACCCTATAAAAGCCTACTTGTTGTGCCTTTAAAGGAACTTCTAGATTTCTATAGACGCTTCTTCCAAAACAGCACCAGCATGAAACAGGCTACAAAGAACAGTTTTCAAAACCTTCAGCTATAGCCTTGAAAGATAACAAAGGAAACCCACCAAAGGACAAAGCCAGGAGTCATATGGAATACAATGAACAAGGATTTCTCTCAGAGGAAAGAACAGAGATTGCTACATGTACTAATCAAGAATTTACTCCCCTGCCCTGGCTGGTTTTGCTCAGTGGATAGAGCGTGTCCTACAGACTGAAGGGTCCCCAGTTTGATTCCAGGTTGTAGGTTCAATCCCCAATGGGGGGGCATGCAGGAGGCAGCCGATCAATGATTCTCTCCCATCACTGATGTTTTCTCTCTCTCCTTCCCTCTCTCTCAAATCAATAAAAAATAAAAAAAGAACTTACTCCCCTGCCTTCACAATTTCTGCTTAGCAAGATTTTATTGCTGCCACAGACCAGTGACTCTTCCAGTTTCCTATTCTGTCTATTCTAAACGTAAATTTTTATTTTTTATTTTATTGATTTTTTACAGAGAGGAAGGGAGAGAGATAGAGAGTTAGAAACATCGATGAGAGAGAAACATCGATCAGCTGCCTCCCGCACATCTCCCACTGGGGATGTGCCCGCAACCCAGGCACATGCCCTTGACTGGAATCGAACCTGGGACCCTTCAGTCCTCAGGCCGACGCTCTATCCACTGAGCCAAACTGGTTTCGGCCTAAACGTAAATTTTTATTGTGAATCTTCTGTGCCTACTCCAGCAATGTACAGGCATACCTCATTTTATTGCACTTCACACAGCAGTTTATTACAAATTGAAGGCAAGATCCTCTACCAGCAAAAAGATTATGACCACTAAAAGTTCAGATAATGGTTAGCAATTTTTTTTAGCAATAATGTATTTAAAATTAAGGTATACACTGTTTTTTTGTTTGTTTGTTTGTTTTTTAAAAATATATTTTATTGATTTTCTACAGAGAAGGGAGAGGGATAGAGAGTTAGAAACATCGATGAGAGAGAAACATCGACCAGCTGCCTCCTGCACGCCCCCCAGTGGGGATGTGCTCACAACCAAGGTATATGCCCTTGACCAGAATCGAACCTGGGACCCTTGAGTCCGACGCTCTATCCACTGAGCCAAACTGGTTCGGCTGTTTTGTTTTTTTTTTTAATATATTTTTTATTGATTAAGATATTACATATGTGTCCTTGTCCCCACGTTACCCTCTACCCCCCACCCCCCCCACCCCCGCTCATGCCCTCACCCCTCCGTTGTCCATGTCCATTGGTTAGGCCTATATGCTTGCATATAAGTCCTTTGGTTGATCTTTCCCCCTTACCCCCACCCTCCCCTACCTTCCCTCCAAGTCCCGACAGTCCAATCAATGCCTCTCCGTCTCTGGATCAGTCCTTGTTCATCAGCTTATGTTGTTCATTATATTCCACAAATGAGTGAGATCCTGTGGTATTTATCCGCTCTCAAGTTCCATCCATGCTGTGGCAAATGGTAAGAGTTCCTTTTTCTTCTTCCTCTTCTTAAAGAATACCTTTCAGCATTTCATATAATGCTGGTTTGGTGGTGATGAACTCCTTTAGCTTTTTCTTATCCGTGAAGCTCTTTATCTGACCTTCTATTCTGAATGATAGCTTTGCTGGATAAAGTAATCTTGGTTGCAGGTTCTTGCTATTCATCACTTTGAATATTTCTTGCCAGTCTCTTCTGGCCTGCATGGTTTCTGTTGAGAAATCAGCTGACAGTCGTATGGGTACTCCCTTGTAGGTAACTGACTGTCTTTCTCTTGCTGCTTTTAAGATTCTCTCTTTATCTTTTGCTCTTGGCATTTTAATTATGATGTGTCTTGGTGTGGTCCTCCTTGGATTCCTTTTGTTTGGGGTTCTCTGCGCTTCCTGGACTTGTAAGTCCATTTCTTTCACCAGGTAGGGGAAGTTTTCTGTCATTATTTCTTCAAAAAGGTTTTCAATATCTTGCCCTCTCTCTCCTTCTGGTACCCCTATAATTCTGATGTTGGTACGCTTGAAGTTGTCCCAGAGGTTCCTTACACTATCTTCATATTTTTGGAATCTCTTTTCTTTTTTCTTTTTCGGTTGGGTATTTTTTGTTTCTTTGTATTTCAAATCTTTGACTTGATTCTTGGGATCCTCTTTTCTGCTGCTGGATCTCTGTAAATTATTCTTTATTTCAGTCAGTGTATGCTTAATTTCTAGTTGGTCCTTTTTCATGTCCTCCATGGTCTCCCTATACTTATTGAGGGATTCATTAAATTTATCGGCGGTTTCCATAAAATTCTTGAAAAACCTTATAACCGTGGCCTTAAACTCTATATCCAATCGTTTGCTTTCCTCCATTTCTGCCATTTGTGACCTGTTTCTTTGTCTCCGCATTTTGGCAGCTTCCCTGTGTTGATAGAGTGGCCCTGCGCGCCAGGTGTCCTGTAGGGCCCAGTAGCTCAGCCTCCCCAGTTACCTGGGGTGGACACTCTTGGTGCACTCTTGGTGCCTTGGTTGTTGTAGAATCACTGGGAGGAATTGACCTCCAGGCCAATTGGCTGTGAGAATCAGCTGTGTCTAAAGTGGGAGAACTTCTGTGCTGAAGACACCCTTCTGGGGCAAGACTTGCTTCAGTGGGGCTTTGGTGCTCACTGAGTCTGCTCCCTGAGTGCGTCCCTTATGGATCTGAGGAGTTGCAGTCTGGATGGACCCCCTCTGACCACTGGGTACAGTGGCTCCTGGATCTAAGGAGGTGCTAATTCAGCCTCTGCCTGAGGCCACACAGCAGGAGCCACGAAGAGGCTCAGCTGTGAAGCAATGCAAGCCGCTGCGGGGCCTTGGGCCTTCTCTTGGAAGTTCCAGGTCTGCCTGGTTCGGCTGCAGTTAGGTACATTCACATGCAAAAGCCTCTGCGGCAGCCTGGGTGGGGCGGGGTCTCAGGGAGTCAGAGGGCGGAGAAAGCGGCCATGGCCGATTCTCCGCCCGGAGTCGCGCGTCTCAGTGTTCCGGTAACGGCTGCAAGCACCTCTGAGGGAAAGCCGCCCTCAAGTTCGCTCGCTGCCGGACAGACCAGCTTCTCCCCGTGTGAGACCTGGGTCCCCAGAGACTTCCCGGAACCGGAGTTCAGAGCCGTCGGGAGTTTGTGATTCAAAAAGACAGCCGCGTCCTCAGGCGCCACCCCCTTTCCTCGCGCGCGCGCGCGTGCGCGCGCCGCCGTACCTCTGCACTTCACCTCCGCAGCGCCTCTGGCTCTCAGCGTGCTTTTCTTTCCTTCTAGTTGTGGAATTTACACTCAGCCAGCCTTCCTGTTGTTCTGGATGATGTTTGCTCAGTCCTTTGGGGTAATTTTCAATTGTTGTGTGAGGCAATAATTTCCCGGTGTTTACCTATGCCGCCATCTTAGTTGCTCTCCTGCTCTATTCTGTTTGTTTTTTTTAAAAGACATAATGCTATTGTATACTTACCAGGCTGCAGTGGGAAACCAAAAAACTTGTGTAATTTTATTGCAATATTTCCTTCACTGCAGTGATCTGAAACCAAACTCACAATATCTCTGAGATATGCCTGTATAATGATATGTGTATGGAGATGGGCATAGGGAATGCAGACTAACTTGCCTTTTAGTTTTTAGGAACCAGATCATAAGGCACCTGGTCCAAAAGAGCACACTTGGACCTTATGGAGAGGACTGCACATCACTAAGCAATCCTGGACTTGGAGCTGGATACAAGGACTAAATGAGAGTTGGAGGCTGTCTCTATTAGGCTGAGGGAAAGAGTGTTAGTAAACAGGGCTATTTCTGTGGATATAGGGGTAAACTACAACAGCCTGTTAGTAAACAGGGCTATTTCTGTGGATACAGGGGTAAACTATAACAGCCTGTTAGTTGTCCCCAAATAACCATTGTACCCTTCTGCCATTATAAAATTTGGGCTAGGCATATTTACTGGTCTTCCTTATAACTTGATATAACCATATGACTAAGTTCTGGTCAATGTGACATACATAAAAGTTGTGTGTACAATTTCCAACCTAAAGGAAAGCAGTATGCCCTCCCTTTGCTCCTCTTTCTTTCTTCCCTCTGATAGGAATGCAGACATGAGAGCGAAGACTGAAGCAAAATGGAAGCTTATTAAGGACAGTGAACAAACAAGATAAAAGGAGTCTGAGACCTTGGTGATTGTGGTTTCAGATACCACACTATTACCTACCCAGATTTTTACATTTATTACAGCAGCAGAACCAAGATCTTAATCTATACTAATGAAAGGGTAATATGCTAATTAGACCAGGTAGATCGGACGTCCTTCTGGACATCATTCCAGACAATGCCATGGTGGCAGGGCCGAGGCAGAGGTGGTTAGGGGCAATCAGGCAGGCAGGCAGAGCAGTTAGGAGTGATCAGGCCAGCAGGGGAGAGCAGTTAGGGGAGATAAGGCTGGAAGAGGAGAGTGGTTGGGGGTGATCAGGCTGGCAGGAGAGAGTGCTTAGGGGTGATCAGGCCAGCAGGGGAGAGTGGTTAGGGGCATCAGGCAGGCAGGCAGAGGTGGTTAGGGGTGATCAGGCAGGCAGGCGAGCAGTTAGGAGCCAGCGGTCCCAGATTGTGAATCGGACATCCCCCAAGGGGTCCCCGATTGGAGAGGGTGCAGGCTGGGCTGAGGGACACCCCTCCCCCGCCCTGCAGCAGTGCACAAATTTCATGCACTGGGCTTCTAGTTAAAGTTCCTTCACCTTTTTCCCAGTTCTTTTATGGTGATCTCTTAACCTCAAATACCAGTTAACTATCAATTTTTGTTAAGGTGTTAACTGAGGTATTAACTAAGAACTGTGTCAAATAAGTTTTCTCCCCCTAGAAGACAAAAAAGACCCTCCCATGAAGAAAAAGAGGATGTGAGTTGGTGACTGTCTTGTTATAGGTGGATACCTTTTTGTTCAACCCAGAAAATAACTCTAAAAGGTTGACACTCAATGCCTAGAACCTATGTATGGTTTACATTTTTTTTACCCCTAAGCTAACTTTTCACATGAATAAGGTAAAAAGAAATTTTTGTAGGTAAAGGGAAAAGGGAAAGAAGGAGTCCACTCTAAAAGAGCAGACAGCAAGAAACATTTATTAGAGTTCTTCAACTCTACTCTTCCTCTAAGTCAGTGATGGCGAACCTATGACACACGTGTCAGAGGTGACACGCGAACTCATTTTTTTGGTTGATTTTTCTTTGTTAAATGGCATTTAAATATATAAAATAAATATCAAAAATATAAATCTTTGTTTTACTACGGTTGCAAAGATCAAAAAATTTCTATATGTGACACGGCACCAGAGTTAAGTTAGGGTTTTTCAAAATGCTGACATGCCGAGCTCAAAAAGTTCGCCATCACTGCTCTAAGTACTGCAGATTTTTTAAAAAAATCTATAATGGAAGAAGTGCAATCAAATGATCAAAACAATAGTAATGGTCAATCTATCACTAAAATACTTTAAATTCTGCTTTTCTATCTTTGAAATTCCCATAAATTGAATAATCTTCCCTCACAGTTGTAATTACCACTATAACAAATACTGATCTAGGGCCTTAAAAGCTCTTAAAGCAACTTACGATGATGAATCATTTTCCTTAGGGTAATCTTCATTCAACTCTGAGCCAGACAGCATTCTTTTCCTCTTTTCAGTTCTATAGAGAACAGAGAAAAGGACCTTATTTGAAAAAGTCAGAATTCATACCATTAAAAAGTATTAAACAACACACTCAAGGACAGATACTGTGACTACTGCTATCTAATTCTCTATACCACATGTAAAATAACATACCATATATCTGCACACTCGATATGTGTCACTGACATAAACCACATAAAACAAATACTAATTATCTACCAAAGATGCACTCTATACTTTCTTCTAACACATTTGACTAAATGGAAAATCTCACTCTTTTTCTCAAACTACAGGTCTTTCTATAAAGCTTAAAAGACATTTCTAAACAGGCACAGCTAATGACTAAGAAAGAAAAAATGTCTTTCATACCTATTTTCTAATAAACCTGATCTAAGAGGTGTTGATGTAGATGTCAAAGACGGAATCGTTCGGGTGACAGTTATTCCATTTCCTACTGCAGTCTTAATCGATCCTCTACCTGGATTACCAAGAACTTTTCGAAATGGAGTATCATCTTTAGTTTCCAAACTTCCTCTTTTTGAAGAGGCCTGTAAGAATAAAGTTTGAAATAGTAAATTGTCAATTTGCAAACTTTTAGACCAGTGATTCTCAAGTGAGAAGTATGAAAAAATACATACAACTAGAGACCCATCACCAGAGAGTCTAACCTAATTGGTGTGGGAATGAGGCTCATTCATCAGTATATTTTTTAAGCACCCTAGGTGATTCTAATTATGATCAGTGTCATAAATTGAGCAACATTTTTTCCCCCTGTAGTATTCTTTTTTTTTTCTTCTCTCGAATTAAAGAATCACATTTATTGCAATCTGGGACTATGAGGGGCCATTCCCTAAATCTCATAGTGATAAGATGGTGGCAAAACCAGACTTATATAGGCAAAGATCACAAAGGTATTGATTACATCTCAAGGTTTGGAATGAGGAACCTGGTTTGCAAAAAAGCAGTTTACAGAAGCAGAAGCAGCCTGTTAATTATAGTTTTGGGTCTCTGGATCACAGAGTTGCCAGGAACACATACATTATCTAGAGCCCTCGGGTCTTGAGACCACTGAGTTGTCAGGAACACATTATCTAGAGCCCTCGGGTCTGGAATGAGGAACCTGGTCAGACTTAAGCATGTGATCTAAATTACAGTTTTGGGTCTCCGGAACACTGAGTCAACAGGGACACGTTAACTGGAGCCCTCTGACCTTGGGATAACTGTACTGTCCTTCCCAGGTAAAGGAAAATGTGCTTTCTAAGACCAGTATGACCACTACAAATGGGATTTCACATTACAATCAATAGGGTATTAATCGAATGGGGTGATTTATATAATTCAGAAAATCAAAATAACTTTTCTATTGTTAAACAAAGCAAATAAGTACAGAAGTCAAACAGCATGGTTAAAGTTAAACTACAGTTTCTACCTGAGATGACTGCTACCATACTTCATTCCCCACTGGTTTTATGTACATGAGCCAAATCATGGACTCATCTTCATTAGTTAGGGGATTGTACTGCCCCCTAACTACAAGTAGTTTGACAGAATTAATTTTTCTGAACTGCCTGCTCTCCTGTTCCCTTGACATCTAGCCCCTGTAATATTCTTATAAACTTAAAAATTCCAAAACATACCTAGAGGCAGAAGAAAAATACTGTGAATTATTTATTTTAAAAAAAGGTGGGGGAGGGTTCACATATAAAGACATGGTTCTAGTAACCAGGATGAAAATAAATCTTTAGAGAAAAATCCAATTATAATTATGATAAATTAAAGTGATGTGTGTGTGATGTGCCGATGAGTAGTATCCAACTCCTGGCAACCCTAGGAATAAGTGATGTCCACAATGTCCTGTCCTCAACTGCCCTGCTCAGCTTCTGAGGAAACATGCTTGTGGCTTCTTTTATGGTGTCAATCCATCTTAGTTTTTGTCTTCCTCTTTTTTTGCTGCCTTCTATTTTTCCCAGTATGACTGTCTTAAAATGACTTAGATGTGACAAAAAGGAGCAATAATGACATTTGGTTGCCACAACTCAAATGCCAAGTCACATGTACATCATTATGACTTTTGAAGGGGTTCCAGTTTGGAAAAATGAAACAAATATATGTAATGATGGAGAAAATGATAGTGACATAGAGCTCATTGCAGAAGCTAAGTCAAATACTCTACTACTCCCAAGACACAGCAAAAAAATTTGGAGAGAAAACAGTAATAAAAAAATACAGGGTGGGGCAAAAGTACACTTACAGCTGTTTGTATAGAAAATAATACAATAATTAATAAATAATAATATAAGAATAAACTGTTTCCTGTACTGACAACTTTTGCCACACCTTGGGAAACAGTGCTTTCTACTAGCATTCTGCCAGATTGAAATTTTATAACTATATTAAGAGCTATGTGAATTACAATCTTAGGATAGGGAAGAAAAAAATGTGAGGCTCTCTGCATGAACAATTTAAAAAGTTACACTTATTTTCAAATGGGTGATACATACTCAAGATTCAATAATTGCCAAAACCGGTTTGGCTCAGTGGATAGAGCGTCGGCCTGCGGACTGAAAGGTCCCAGGTTCGATTCCGGTCAAGGGCATGTACCTGGGTTGCGGGCACATCCCCAGTGGGAGATGTACAGGAGGCAGCTGATCGATGTTTCTCTCTCATCGATGTTTCTAACTCTCTATCTCTCTCCTTTCCTCTCTGTAAAAAATCAATAAAATATATTTAAAAAAAAAAAAAAAAAAAGATTCAATAATCAAAATACAGGGGGAGCAAAGGGATACTGGAAGAGATTAATGGGGGGAAAAGAAGGACCTACGTAATACTTTCAACAATAAAAATTTTTTCAAAAGTCCAGAATAAAAAAAATAAAAACAAAAAAACCCATGCAAAAATCAAAATACTATTATAAAAACCACATGCTGAAAAATTTCATTATCACCCCAATGCCATTCACCCATTCTTCCACTCCTCATTTTCCTACTCCTTATAAGTATTCTTTTATTGTTCCTTTATGCAGAGGCAAATCAATATTTTATTCTTTTTGTTATATACATGGTAGCATACTATATGCAAACTGTTTTGCATTATCTTCAACCTTATTTGGCCCCATAGTAAGACACTTTACATTGCAACCTATTACACATACATGTAAAGTAGAAATGAAACAAAAGTTTCAGAAACCAATACTTATCCTTACTATGTATAATACCTATTCTATTCTATTCTATTCTATTCTATTCTATTCTATTCTATTCTATTCTATTCTATTCTATTCTATTCTTTCCTTTTTTATTTAATGCTAGTCACAGCCCACAAATTAATTTTATAATCTTAGAAATAGGAATTACTTATGGAGTATAAATATTTGCTTCTGCTATACATGATAACACTTACACATTTAAATATTTCAACAGCTTACATTTCTACCTATACTAGTAAATGGGTGGATCTCAAAGTAGTTATGGTGAGTTAAAAAGCCAGACCAAAAGAAAAAAAATTACACACTGATCCCATTCATATACACTTATGCAAATTAATCTATAGTGACAGAAAGCAAATCGTCTGTGGCTTAGGTGTAGGAACCAGAGAGGGAGAGGGAAGGAAGGACAACAAGGGGAGAATGGGGAAACTTTTAAGGGTTATGGCTATGTACACTTGGTTGACTGTGGTGATGATTTTACAGATATGTATATGTAAGTCAAAACGTTTCAAACTGTACTTTAAATTATGTGCAATTTATTGAATGTCAATTATACCTCAACTAAAATGTAAAAAAAATCCCACCCATCCTATACAACAACAAACTAACAAAAATGAAATTTTGTTCACTGCTTATCCCAGTAAATGGACTAAGTAATCACCTCGATGCACAGCCAAATAAAAGTAATCAGTTCCAAAGTTTCTCTTTGTGCCCAGTTTCACTTTGTAAAAAAAATGAAGAGATATAGGGCTGTTTAATTGCAACAGTGCATAGCAAATCTCATGGCTGGCTGAATATTTATGAAAGAAAAACTATTTAAAAAGCAAACAGAAGACTTTAACAAAAGAGTCTGGTATCATATAGTGTGGGGGCAAAGTTCATAATGTAGAACAGACACAAATGGCATCATAAAAATAGTAGCAGCAGACTCTGATCAGGTTGTTAGTATATGGTATTCACATGCATTATCTCACAGCAACCCTTAAAATATCATTGCTGTCTCAATTTTACGGATGGGTGCTAAGGCTTAGGATACTTAAAGAATCCCTCTGATGACTCACAGCTAGTAAGTGTCAGCACCAAATCTCAAGTTCACATACAACTCCAAAGCTATGCTTTTAAAAACCATACTGTACTTTACTGCAGTTCATAAGACATGAGACACTGAGCAAAGATTAAATTGTATTCTGTAAAACTGTATGTAAGAAGGGAAGTGATAAGTTTTAGAAAGACGTTCATAAAAAATAGTTGGAGACTGAAATAGCCAAAATGGTAAATTTCAGGTATGTTGAAAAGACCCTTAGGACAAAGCCAGAATTATTAGGTATTACAGTCTAAATTCTAATTCTTGCAATTACCTTATAGCAGGGGTCCTCAAACTTTTTAAACAGGGGGCCAGTTCACTGTCCCTCAGACCGTTGGAGAGCGGGACTATAGTTTTAAAAAAAACTATGAACAAATTCCTATGCACACTGCACATATCTTATTTTGAAGTAAAAAAACAAAACGGGAACAATATTTGTATTTGCATGTGGCCCGCGGGCCGTAGTTTGAGGACCCCTGCCTTATATAGAATGTCTATCGTTTTTTTAAAAAGCTTTTAGATTCAAAAGTACATACCTGATTGTCTGAGTAAGAAAGCTGCCTGTTGGTTTCCTTCTGTGAGGTTCTACTGCCCAGAATAGCTCCAAAACTACCAGACCCCTGAGAAGGTTTCATGGCTAGTGCAAAAGAAAAAAAAAATCCCAAATCACTCATTTTAATATCGAGATTTTCCATTATTAGTATATAACATTGCAGAAGTAGAAGCAGAAATAAATTAAAGTGCTTATTAATCAATTCTTTCTGAATAGAAAGCACATCTGATATAAATTGTAATTAAAATTTAGAGCTAGTCTCAAGCAAAAAATGAAATAACAGGCAAAAATTTGGAAACATATAATAGGACAAGATTTTATTTTTTAAAGTATCTCATAGGGTTGTTATAAGCCTTATAATATAAGGATTAAATATTTTTTAAAAATGTATTTTTATTTATTATAGAGAGGAAGAGAGAGGGAAAGAGAGATAGAAACATCAATGATGAGAGAGAATCATTGATTGGCTGCCTCCTGCACGCCCCCTACTGGGGATCGAGCTTGCAACCTGGGCATCTGCCCTTGACCGGAATCGAATCTGGGACCCTTCAGTCTGCAGTCCGACGCTCTATCCACTAAGCCAAACTGGCTAGGGCTAGGACAAAATTTTAAATGCTAGAAATTCTCCTATATCGATATTTGGTAATTAACACTATAGAAAAGTTAGTCGCCATGTGTCTATGGCATGAACACTGACATTGGATGAATGCCAAGAAGACATGTCAGAACCAGTGGCAGATATATTTCTAATAATGTATACTTCAAAATATTCTCTGTAAGTTCAGCAAGTGAAATGGCTTGTATTCCAAAGAAATCAACAATAAAGAACACGCAAAGTACTGTATATACTTTAAAAAATATTTTATACTTAGTCAATTCCCACTGATGATCATTTGGAATGTTTTAATTTTTAAAAATTGAAAACAATGCTGAACATCCTTTCAGATCCCTTGCACTAATGGTACGATTTTTAAAGGATAAACTCAAAATACTAACTGCTGGGGTAAAATAAAGGATGCTCTGACTAGGACTTCCAGTACTATGCTGAATAGAAGTGGTGAAAGAGGGGCCGTAGCTGGTTTGACTCAGTGGGTAGAAGCGTTGGCCTGCGGACCCGAAGGGTCCCGGGTTCAATTCCCGTCAAGGACATGTACCTTCAGTTGCAGGCTCTTCCGCAGCCTAGGCCCTGGTCAGGGTGCATGCAGGAGGCAACCAATCGATGCATTTCTCTCACATCAATATTTCTCTCTTCCACTCTCTCTAAAAACCAATGGAAAAATATCCTTGAGTGAGGATAAAAAAAAAAAAAAAAAGAAGTGGTGAGAGGGCATCCTTGGCTTGCTCCTCATCCTAGAGGAAAATCTTTTAGTCTTCATCATTGTGATTTTAGTTGTGGGCTTTCACATATAGCCTTTATTATGCTGAGGTAGTTTCCTTTTACTCCTATTGAGTATTTTATTGAGTTTATTGAGTATTTTTTATCATGAAAGGGTGCTGAATTTTATCAAATATTTTTTTTGCATTGAGATGATCACGTTGGTTTTTGTCCTTTATTCTATTAATTTGGTGTATTACATTGATTGATTTTTTTCATATCTTAAACCATCCTTGCATTACAGAAATAAAACTCACTTGGTCATAGTGTAATCCTTTTAATGTGCTGTTGAATTTGGTCTGCTAATATTTTGTTGAGGATTTTTGCATAAATGTTTACCAGGGATACTGGTCTACAGCCTAGTAATATTCTTTTATAACTACTAATGTCAGACCTTGGGATAATTAGTGCTCACCTGCATTGAGTCTGTTTTGATGGACTGCATCTAGAAACAATCTCATTTCCTCTGCATCCTTACTTGGTACTTTGTCAATAGATAAGAAGCTGTTATCCTGTAGCGTTAACATTAGGCGGCTTTGTTTTGCTCCACTGGGTCGAAGCACCACATTTTTAATGTTATGACTTAGCTGATTAACACAAAAGGGAAATGATCTTATCATTAAAAACATGATAATGAAGTATATAAGTTGTATAATGAATACTAAACTTTATACTTTCTAAGTTACATTTCTTACTCTTCCCCACATTAGGTTTTTTTCCCCAACCAAAAATAGTTCCCACTTCTTGACACATTCAAATCAAAGATTTCACTTTTAGAAGAGGCAAACACATAGTATTAAATTTTATTTTACATTGTAATCCTAGCAGTCTTGTTTTTATGGCAGGAACTTGCATATTTTCAGGTACAGTTACAAAGTTATAAAAACTAGTGAGTTAGAAGGGGATCTTAATATAAAGTGACAGAAGATATTTGACTTTGGGAGGTGGGCAAACAGTGCAATAAACAGATCTTGTAACATAGAAACCCACACATAAAACCTGTATGTTCATGTTGACCAATGTGACCCTAATCAATTTAATAAAACTTTAAAAATAAATTAATTTTTTACAAAACAGCACAACAAAAAAACTGAGGGAGTTAATTTTCAGAGTTTGGATGGTTTTTATACCATCATCGGTTTAGAAAACCCCATAGTGCAGCAGTCGCCAACCTTCGGACCTCGCAGAGCACTGGTTGGTGACCACTGCTCCAAAGGTCTCCTTAAACCAGCGGCTGCCAACCTTTCGGACCTCACGGACCAGGACCACCAGCTGACGACTGCTGCCATAGTGGATTAGAGGCTTTCTTTTTCTTTTCAACAAAAGCTTATAAAATACCTGGCAAATGGTGTAAATAGCTGTAATGTAAATAGGACATATTAATTCAAATTATAATCCTCAAAAGAATTCCACTCTCACACATTGAAACAAAACATTACCAGTATAAGAACATCTTTTTTTTCTTTTTTAATTGTTTAAGCAGGCTCATTTAACATTTATTCAATCACAAAGAACATGAGCACCCTAGAACTACCTTAGCTTACTTTTCCCACTCCCTAGAACTGGTTCAGTAACTTGTCTTATACTCTTCCAGACTCTGGACATGTGCTTTCAAGTGATAACTTTTCTATTCTCTTGGCTGAAATTTTTCCTAGAATTAATATATTTTGTAGTTTATTACCTAAATAATTCCTGCCAATCGGGCAAACTTGTTCTTTAACATTCTCCCCCAGCAGGCGTATACAAAAGTTTCTAAAGCTAGCTTTTCATGAAGACATACTCTCTTAACAGCATAAAAAAGGAAGTAATCAAATTTCATTTCTTGATTAGGAAAAATTGACCTTTACCAATATTCAGATAAGAATGAAAAAAATAATTTTACCAGTCAGACTTAATTTATATTTAAATTTTAAGTGATAGGTCTTAAGTTCCATGTCCTTGAGTAGAAATTTTTTCACAAAACACAGTAACTAGTTTTAGATGCTTTAACTCCGAAGTATAAATGAACACTTTAATATCAATAGAAAAGTAGATAACATCAATCAATATACCTCTTTTAAAAAATGAAAGTTAAGCCTTGGCCGGGTAGCTCAGTTAGTTAGTATCGTCCAGATACATCAAGGTTGCGGGTTTGATCCACAAACAAGGCACATACAAGAACCAACCAATAAATGCATAAATAAATGGAACAGCACACAGATGTTTCTCTCTCTCTCTCCCCCTCCTCTCTCTCTTTAAAATCAATAAAACAATAAAAATTGTCTTTCTCTGTTTAACTTATTTTACTTAGCACAATACCCTTTAGGTCCCATCCATATAGTTGCAAATAGGAAGATTTCATTCTTTTTAATGGCTGAGTAATATTCCATTGTATATATATACACACCACATATCTTTTTTTTTTTAATACCACATATCTTTGAAATATTTTTAAAGCTGCGAATGCATTTGATTCTAAGTTCGAGAGGAATAGTGTATTATTCAGCTCTATATTCTAAGCCCTTACTACAGTACCTACCACAGCAATTTCTAGGTGGTTAATGAATGCTGAATGCAACCTGATGTAAAACTGAGATGAGGGTGGAAACACATATAGAATCATATGCTCCTGAAGATCTATGTTAGCTTTAAATATTTAGTGCTAATTTGGGCTGAGGACTGAAAAATCAAATCTCTATTTGGAAAACAATCTTTCATTGAAATGGGCACTTTGGTATACATATATGGCAGAAATTACTATTGTTTCTATTACCCATGTCACCATGTCTTTCTTCTAATCTATTTAAGAATATCTTTCCAGCTAAAAGTTCTTCTTAAATTTATCTAGGTCTTCCAATGCTCACCAGTAGATCCCCACAAAAACTATGTATATCTTTGATACACAAAATCATAAGCAATTTATTTTCATAGTTGAAAAGCAAAGATAAGTGGCAATTTTACCTCAGCTCAGGTTCTCAAGCATAAAGTTTTATAAATTGTTCTTCTATAGGGTACTTTACATTTAGAATAAATATATTTTGTATAATTTAATTAACAAATAGAACTTTAAAGTACAGGAAAATATAAGTAAAACATTTTTTTCTTAATTTCAACTCATTTCAAAATGAGCAGTTCTTCGCTGCACAAGATAAATAGCATAGAAGTGAAAACAAAGTTAATTATTTTTTGCAGTGATAAAATAATGAGACCCTTTAAGTGTGCAAATAGCCCTGGCTGGTGTGGCTCAGTTGGTTGAGTGTCATCTCATGCACCAAAGATCACCAGTTTGATTCTCAGTAATTAGGGTACATGCCTAGGTTGCAGGCTTGATCCCCCCAGGTAGGAGGCAGGAAGGAGGCAGCTGATAGATGATCCATGTTTCTCTCTCACCTCAATGTTTCTCTCTCTCTTTCTTCCCCTCCCTCTCTCTCTAAAATTAATAAAAACATAGTATTTTTTTTTAAAGTTTGCTATTAGAAGAAAATAGCTGTAAGGACGGATGACCTTGAATTATCATCCTTGAACAGTGCATACACCATTCTGGCAGGATTATTTTGAAAGTAAACATTAAGATAACACTAATCAATCCCATTAAAAGCTAACACTAAATAATGACTCTATCATATACATTAAGAAAAAAAAAAAGAATAAAGTTATTCTAATGTGGTTTTTAAAATAGCTTCAATAGTTTCATCTTCCACTAGCTTTCTTTTCAATAATAGTGACTACTTCCTGCTCTTTATTATATACTAGAGGCCCATTGCACAAAAATTTGTGCACTCGGAGGGGAGGGGGGGTCCCTCAGCTTGGCCAGTGCCCTCTCGAAGTCTGGGACCCCTCGGGAGATAACGACCTGCTGGCTCAGGCCTGCTCCCGGGTGGTAGAGGGCAGGCCCAATACCTAGGTGCAGCCCCTGGTCGGGCTCAGAGCAGGGCCGATTGGGGAGTTGGGGCGCCTTCCCCTGTCATGCACAGAGCAGGGCGGATTGGGAGGTTGCGATGCCACACTCAGTCACGCTCAGGGTAGGGCCGATTGGGGGGTTGGGGCACCGCTCCCTGTCACACTCAAGGCAGGGTTGATAGGGAGATTGCGGCGCCACCCCGTCACGCACAGAGCAGGGCCAATCAGGGGGTTGGGGCGCTGCCCCCCGTCACGCACAGAGCAGGGCCCATCAGGGGGGTTGGGGCTCCGTACCCTGTCATGCACAGAACAGGGCCCATCAGGGAGGTTGGGGCTCCATACCCTGTCACGAACAGAGCAGGGCGGATAGGGAGGTTGTGGCCCCGCCCCCTGTCACACACAGAGCCACAGGGCGATCAGGGGTTTGGGTGCTGCCCCCTGTCATGCTGATCCCGGTGCAGGGAGGCCTCTCGGCTCCGCTGATCCCGGTGCTGGGAGGCATATTACCCTTTTACTATATAGGGTAGAGGCCTGGTGCATGGGTGGGGGCTGGCTGGTTTGCCCTGAAGGGTGTCCTGGATCAGGGTGGGGGTCCTCACTGGGGTACCTGGCCAGTCTGGGTGAGGGGCTGAGGGCTGTTTTCAGGCTGGGACTGAAGCTCCCAACCGCTCCTTTTTTCTTTTTTTCTTTTTTATTCTGGGCCAGCTTTAGCTCTGAGGCTTGGCTCCAGCTCTGAGGCCTCAGCTGCTGAAAGTAGGTATCTGGTTTGTTTAGGTTCTATAATCGAAACTCTGTATCAACTCCAGCTCTGAGATCCTAGCTCGCTGAAAGCAAGTTTCTGGGGTTTTGTTTAGCTTTTATATTTGTTACAATGTTCAAACTGCAGGCTCAGAGGCCAGCAAGGCAGGCGGGGAATGTTGGAGTCCTCCGTCACTGAAGCAAGCAAGCCTCATGTTCAGTTTATGCTGCCTGGCTGTCGGCCGCCATCTTGGCTGGCAGTTAATTTGCATATCGCCCTGATTAGCCAATGGGAAGGGTAGCGGTTGTACGCCAATTACCATGTTTCTCTTTTATTAGATAGGATTATCTATAATGCTGCTGAATAATACTATACAATAAAGGATATAATATAATATGCAAATTAACCCTCATGCCCTCACAAGATGGCTGCCTACAACCAGGCCGGCAGGGGGGGTTAGTGAGGGACAACCAAACGACTGAACAGCAGGCTGCATGGGGCAACCAGGCCAGCAGGGGGATTAGTGAGGGACGACCAAACGACTGAACAGCAGGCTGCATGGGGCAACCAGGCCAGCAGGGGGATTAGTGAGGGACGACCAAACGACTGAACAGCAGGCTGCATGGGGCAACCAGGCCGGCGGGAGGGCTGTGAGGGGTGACCAGGCCGGCAGCGGGGGCAGTAAGAGGTGACCAGGCCAGTGGGGGTGGCGGGAGGATTGTGAGAGGGATGTCCCCCGAGGGGTCCCTGATTGGAGAGGGTGCAGGCTGGGCTGAGGGGACCCTCCCCATGCACGAATTTCGTGCACCGGGCCTCTAGTTTATAAAATAAGAACATAACAGTATCAGTGTCCTGGAAATAAAAAACAAGAAATATTAATCTAGTAGAAGGGCTACCATGATTCTCAATATGGCACAGAACAGCTATTCACTAAAGGATGTGATGGAAGATCTATTCCAAATCAAAAGTTGGTAATACCTGAAATATCCTTGGAATTCCTCCAGTATTGTAGTGAACCACTAGGCTGACTTTATTATCCTTTTCCACAATTTCAAAGGATCCTTCTTTCCATTTTGTAATCCCAGTTTGCATACTTCGAATTCTGATAGGACCATGTATCTTCAGAGGAGACATACTTTCTTTAAAAATAAATTGCTTCTAGCAAAATTATAAAACAAAAATATAACTTCACCCAACAGATTCTAAGAAAGAAAAATAAAATTAAAAGTTACAATTTACTAGTGATTAAAATAAGTGTATGAAAGAGAACAGTTAGTGAACCATCTTATATGTCTTTTTCTCCATTTCCATAAACCACATTTTATTAAGCATCCTTAAAGGCCTTGATTAGCTGGATGGCACAGATAAGAAAAACAACTAAAGCAGTCACTCATGTTAAGCGTCTGAATCTAACCAACATTTAGTTCTTCTATACACATTCTTTTCTTTGTCATGTGTCTTGCACCTGTGTCTATTAGTGCCTAAATTTTGCATTTTGCACCATTAACAAGTCAAAGTGCTGCCTCTAAAGGCGTGCCAATCGATAATACTAAAAATTCCATTCTCAATGTGACCAATTTTTACATTCCTTCATGAATAATAATGCATCTTGAACTTCAAATATACGTAAAAAAATGTTTTCAGTCAACTGACTTCATTTCTTAGAATAGAGCTCCTTCCAAAATATCAAATCATATCACCAAGTAGTCTAAGCATATCCACGTTTAGAAGACATTAAATGAATACAAACTATAAGAAAAATCAAATTAGTTTAACCTCCAGAATTATTTGAGAAAACCATTTATTTTCTAGGGAAAACAAACTAACAATATAATCTCTCTTCCTAAGAACCACCTATCATTTATATTTAATATTATCATCCCAGAAAGACTATCAATTTTATCCATGACAAATATTCAAATTTCCCAAATAAACTTCTAATAACTTAAAAATGGCTTACAATAGAATTTCTAAAACTCTTCAAATTAGTTTACCAAATGTCAATACATGAATACAATTCTAGTAATAGCACAGAATGCTATCAAATAGCGTGTGTATTATACAATTCTACGTCCATATACCTTCCAGGTATCTTTACAATGAATTTCAGATCAAATTACATCACACACAATGTTAAAACAAATTTTATTTATACACTTCAAATCTTTAGAAACACTGCTCTAATACAGATTCTTGCTTACAATTTAATAAATTTTAAAAAATTCATTAAATTTTGCATCTGCAAAAACAGCTAACCTAGAAAAGCTTTAATAAAGTAGTCATCAAAACAGACTAGGTCTAGATATCAGGAACCAGCTCTGATATAATTTATAACTTATCTTTTCTAACCATTTGTTTTCTCAAGTGTAAAATAGGTAGAGCAAATGTTATAGTGTTGCAGTTAAACAACACACATTAGGCATTAAATAGACCCCAGCTCTTAATATGAAATTAGTGTCCACTTTCTGAATTTATTCCTGGTCTATAATACCCTTCCAAAGATACCAGATAAATAAGTTAACAGGGATTACCAATCCAACTGCCTATAAGGCCTGGCAAATCACATAGATAACTTAGGCAGGCAAAATATGAAAACCGTTAATCACCCCACCCAGAGTGGTTGAGTTGGTTGAGCACTGTTCAGTGTCCTGAAAGTGCAGGTGAGGTTCTTGGTCAGGGAGCACACCTGAGTTTCAGGTTTGACCCTCGGGGAGCGTAAGGAAGACAATCAATTGATATTTCTCACTCACATTGATCTGTCTGTCTCTAACTTCCTTTCTCTACCTATGTCCTTAGGTGAGGATTAAACAAAAGAAAACTGCTATTCAAATTTAGTCAATTTTATCATGTGAAAATAAGTGAACCTAGCATTGCCAGATCATCTAATTTTTCAAGAAAATGACATCCCAATTTTCATGTAAACCTGCCCATTTTTAATTGTGGTCAGTGAATTCAGTTATTTTTAAAAGCTACAAATCAGCCCTAGCAGGTTTGGCTCAGTGGACAGAGCGTCAGCCTGTGGACTGAAGGGTCCCAGGTTGGATTCCGGTCAAGGACACATGCCTGGGTTGCGGGCTCAGTCTCCAGTAGGGGGCGTGCAGGAGGTAGCTAATCAATGATTCTCATCATTGATGTTTCTATCTCTTCCTCTCCCTTTCTCTCTGAAATCAATAAAAAATATTAAAAATAAACAAATAAAATAAAAGCTACAAATCAAACAAAACCCACCTGTAGGCAGGATACAGCCTAGGGACCACTAGTTTGAGGTCTCTAGATAGTATACATCAAATAAGTGGGAATGAAATTTAAAAAGAGACATGAAAACACTTTGAATAGTTAAAAGGTGTTGCGCATTGTAAGTCCTTTATTGTTATTCACTCATCTCATCAAATTTTTTTTAAAATATATTTTATTGATTTTTTACAGAGAGAAAGGGAGAGGATAGAGATTTAGAAACTTTGATGAGAGAGAAACTTTGATCAGCTGCTCCTGCACACTCCCTACTGGGTATGTGCCCGCAACCAAGGTACATGCCCTTGACCAGAATCGACCATGGGACCCTTGAGTCTGCAGGCCGACGCTCTATCCACTGAGCCAAACCGGTTAGGCCTCATCAATTTTTTTTGGTTCCTACTGTGGTCAGATTTAGATAGTATAATTGGCTGGGTATATGAATCCATCAAAGTAATCGAGTCCACTACTGTTTTTACCCAGTCTGTTAATAAGACAGTTTGCTCAACCAGTAATTACAGAATTTTGGGCCAGCAATGTGTGTTTGTAATACTTTTCTTTGGCAATTAATAATTTGGTGCTTCATTGTTTGGATATGTCCTTTGAGATTTTTTTCCTACTCTGTCCTTTAGCACTGCCAATAATATGTGGCCCCCTCCTAACCCAGATGCCTATGCCAGAAACATGGGAGTTATCTTTGACTTTTCTCTTAATGATTATTGATATTAGATTGGGGATGGAAGGTCAAGGTAGAGTACTGTCAATTCTACCTCCATACACCTTCCAGACATTTCCATAATGAGCTGCAGATAAAATCACATCATTTTCCTCCTTAATATTATCCAATGACTCCCAACTGCCCTCATAATAAAATCTAGACTCATTAATATGACATAAACCCCCTTCATGATCCAGGACCTCCTTACCTCTCTATTCCCAACAAGCTCTCCAAATCCAGCCATTTGAACTACTTATAATTTCCCTAAAAAAGCCACATACTTTCATGCCATGTGTACATTGTAGTCAATGTTTATAGGATTTTTATGTACTTTCCCCATCCTCCATAATTTCTTCTCCTGTCTATAAAATCAAGGCTCAACTCAGATATTACCTTCTTTAAGAAGCTTTTCCTAGCTACCTTTTACTTTACTCTCACTCCATATCCACACTGACATTGTTTAAGGTTTCTCTATTCTCCTATTATACTCTGTGCTCACTGTTAGTAGAGCATTTATCACATTATATAAACTGTTTACTTTATATAAACTGTTTACCTCTTTGTCTCTACCTAGACTCTGTTATTTAAAGACAGGGAATATGTCCTTTAATCTTTACATCTCCATTAGAACAGTGTCTGACATACATGAAACAACAATCTATATATATAAAAGGCTAATATGCAAATATCCCCATGGGGGTTCAACCAGGAAACCGAGAGTTCTATTGCTCGCTATGATGTGCACTGACCACCAGGCGATGGCGTGGAACAAAGGAAGGTCCTGGCCAGCAGCTGGAATGCCCAGAAGAGCCCTGATCGCCAGCTAGGCCTAGGGACCCTACTTGTGCACAAATTTCATGCACCAGGCCTCTAGCTTAAGAATAAATAACAACAAAATAATGAACAAATCAGTATTATCAATTTATTGTTAAAATATACAGCCCTAACCGGTTTGGCTCAGTGGATAGAGCATCGGCCTGCGGACTGAAGGGTCTCAGGTTCGATTCCGGTCAAGGGCATATACCTTCGTTGCGCGCACATTCCCAGTAGGGAGTGTGCAGGAGGCAGCTGATCGACGTTTCTCTCTCATCGATGTTTCTATCTCTCTATCCCTCTCCCTTTCTCTCTGTAAAAAATGAATAAAATATATTTAAAAAATATATATATACAACAGTAGATACTGGAACCATAAATTCCTTTTATGTGACCAATATAGGGTTATATTTACTAAGTTCTTTAGAAGAGTATCACTATGCCCTGTATTACATATGACTTATCTTTTGAACACTTAAGCTTTTTCTATGTGGACCTGAACTTTTACACTAAATGTACAGCTGTTCTCATATCTTAAATTCAATGAGAGAAAGATCATTTATGAAGAAAAAGAATTAATATGCAGTTACAGAATGCATTAAAACAAAAACATTAATAAACTTGCCTAAACTGGGATTCATTTTATACACGACTCAATAAAGAAACTTCATTTTAAGAGTATGTCAGATTACTTCACTTTAAAAAAATGTCATTATGGGTCATGGTGCCAAATTAAAATGAATTAAAATAAAACCACATTATCTTAGTGTTTTCCTTACAGACCAAAAGTAAATAAAGGTTATTAACCTTGAATTCCTCCAACAAAAACTTGTTTTTAAAAATTGCATTTAACAAAAATTTGAGATGAAGATTTCAATGTTCACTAAAGTTAATAAAAAATAAAAACTTGTTACTTCTGTTTCTCTCTATATAATTTTCAAATATTTGATGCAGTTTTGATTACACATATAAAATTTTACTTCAGATATTTAGTATTTTCTTAACCTTTCTACTAGCAACCTCTCTTTCTTTGAAAGAAGAAACCCTGAAAGGTGCAGGACAAAAAACTGGCAGAACCAATAAAATAAAACTTCTAATGCCTCAATTTAGTCCATCACCTGCTCTTGTACTAAATGCATTAACTATATCTATTTTTGTATAATCATCATATTTTCAGGGTTTACCTTACTTAAAGAGAAAATAACTTTCTTTTTCAGTATTCAGCATAATTCAGTAACTGTTAAACTTTCTATGAACCTAGAACCAAGATAAGATTTCTGAATTCTGTAATGCTAATTCACTACCAAAGTGATATTAGGAAGACAAAATATAATAAAAACTCATTCTTTAAGTACACCATTCAGATTCCCCTTTCCCTAAATTTCTTCACAATTATTAAAACTACCATTCAGCCTTGAGCATTCTATGAAAGCTCAATAACATTGCCAAAAATGTTTCTATACCCTGGACAGATATTTAAATACTCCTATTTTAGCCCCGGCTAGTATTGCTCAGTGGTCAGAGTGTCAGCCCCTACACTGAAGGTCATGGTTCCATTCCCAGTCAAGGGCACATATCTAAGTTGCAGGTTTAATCCCCGACTTCATGCGGGCAGTGTGTAGGAGGCAACCAATCAATGTGTCTCTCTGCACATCGATATTTCTCCCTCCCTCCCTCCCGCCCTCCCTCCCTTCAACCGTTCCTTCCACTCACTCTAAAAAGCAATGGGAAAAATATCCTTGGGTGAGGATTAACAAAAAATAAAAACCTACAGCTTAAAAATAAATAATTAAATAAATGTTCTTATTTTAGATATTGCTTTGAAAATATCCTTATCTAGAAGGGCATTCTATGGTTAAAAAAATACACACACACACACACAAAACATGCTAAAGCATGAAAACTGTTACTAAAAACAGAAGAAAGAAAATGGTCAATTCTTGCCACTATGCATACTCTTGGAAACATATCTAAAATAAAAACATTACTTACTTTTCAGTGACTTTTACTGAAAAACCCTATGTAATAACGATTCACCTTTATTCTGATGCTTGTGCCAAAGGCAATGCAATCTTCTTGGGGAACTACTCATATTCTGCAGCTATCCCAGTTCTTCGGAAGCCATCAACTCAGCTACAGGAAATATAAGTGTGCCTTTTAAAAATAATCCAATTCACAAAATTAAAATGATTGTTAAAAGTGATCATTTATACAGCAAAGATTAACCTTTTCATTATTTAAAAACCACAAATTTAACCTTATTGAAAAAATTTAAAACATAATGCTCAGGATACACACACACACACACACACACACACACACACACACACGCACACACAACAGAACTTTAGGGATCTGTGTGCAAACTGAGGGACTCCAGGAGGAGCTGTACCTTGATCCATTTGTATCTTGGTTTATCCCTGCTACATTTTGAAACTATGAAGGCAGTGAAAAAGAATACATCCTTTGTTGACTTTATAAACATTGTCACATAAGGATGTTTTATGTCTTAAAACACCACTTCCACCAGGTGCTGTTACAAATTTAAAAAAACTGATAAACTTAGTTTTTACTTTTTTCAAAACTAGCTTTACAGGTTTCTTTCTCGAATTGAAGCATCTCTAAATCTCTCATTGCCTTTTGAAAACTAAAACAACTTTAAACTGATTTGTTCACTTCTAAAAAAATCATTTATTGAGCTACTCTAATTTGATATACTGTGGTAGGGATACAAATGTGAAAATTATACAGTCCATGCCCTCAGAAGGCTTCCCTATACTTGTCCTCCCACCATCATTGAGGCAAAAAATCTTAGTATCAGCTTTAACCTCATTCTCATTTATCAAAAACCCCATCTTTTTGTAACTACTACCTTAATTCAGAAACACATCACTTTGCTACCACTCCAATCTAATATTTATTACACAACATTTATTAAGCACAGTGCTAGGCACCATACATGCATTTATTTTCACAATAACCCTAAAGGACAGATATTAATATATATTTATAGATGAGGAAACTAAAGCTAAGAGAGATCAAGTAATTTATCCATGATTATAGTCAGTAAGTGACAAAAATAAGTCTAACATCAGAATCTACGTTTTTAACCACTACCATAATGCATCCTCATCAATGAACGTGATTCCAGCAATGAATCCTTTACCCTTTCTAAAAAACTACTTTTATTATCGCCTACCAAAGAAAGTACAATATGCACTAACTGTCTTCTTAACTTTCTCCCTGAAGGAGGGGGAGAGAGGAAGGAGGACCTGTCCTATCTTCTTTTGTACTCCTGCAAAATAACAGGCACTTTGTAAGTGCTAAATACTTGCCATTGATGCCGATTCCCTCCCAAACATTTTTAAATTCTGTGTTAAGAATACTTAACACACACACGCACACACACACACACACACACAAAGAATACCTAACACAAGATCTGCTCTCTTAACACATTTTTAATTGTACAATACAGTACTGTTAACTAAGGTACAATGTTCCACAGCATATCTCTAGAGCTTACTCAACTTGATTAAATGAAACTTCCTCCTAAACGTTTTTAACAGCTCATCACTCACTACCTATAAAATAAATCCAAATGCCTCTTTGTTTGACATTCATACATTTCCTATGTTTTATTTTCAACTTCTCAACAAAAAATGTTGTTCTATATACAAACAAATTACTGAATTTTAATACTTTCTTTCACATTCACCACCAACAACTTAAATATGACATTTTCCTTTATCTGTTTATGAAAACATCATACTCACTGGTCTCATAGTTTAACCTGTTGGTAAGATATATAAACCACTATTCTGATTTTAAGGGCTTTCTTTCTTTTTTTTTTTTTTAAATATATTTTATTGATTTTTTACAGAGAGGAAGGGAGAGAGATAGAGAGTTAGAAACATCGATGAGAGAGAAACATCGATCAGCTGCCTCCTGCACATTCCCCACTGGGGATGTGCCCGCAACCCAGGTACATGCCCTTAACCGGAATCGAACCTGGGACCTTTCAGTCCGCAGGCCGACGCTCTATCCACTGAGCCAAACCGGTTTCGGCAAGGGCTTTCTTTCTTAAAAAGATCCATAAAACAAATGCACAGAGATAAAATTAGTGTTATGGCTGAAAGAGAGAAGTTGACCTAGATAAACTTTATCTCCACTTAAAGTGTCTAAAATCTGAATGGTTTTATGACATAAGAATGTAAAAATCATCCAAAGCCATGGAAAACCCATTGTTTTTTTCTTTTGTGTTCTTTGTTTGCAGAGTGAATATTCAAATGACAAAAATATCAGTAAGCTGGTGCTTCCAAAAGACATGATGGTTCTTACAGCAAGCTCCAGTTTACTTATTCACTTAACAAATTTTTGAGAAAGAGACATAAAATAATTACTAGCTTATATTCTAATAGGGTCAGACTTTAAATAATCACACAAATAAAGATATAATTAGAAGTTCTGAAAAATGATATAAAATGCAGGGCTTGATGAGAGATTTTAATACGGTACCTGACTTAAGACTTGGGAGTCAGGGGTTAGAAAGTACCACTTAGGCTGAAAACTGAAGAATGAGTTAAGTGAAGGATGGTCATGCTGGGTCAATCCAGGCAAACAGAACAAAATGTGTAAAAGCCCTGCGATAGAAAATAATTTGGTTTGACTGAGAAATGAAAAGCAGTGTGTCTGGAGTTCAGAGAGGGAAGGGAGGATGTGCAAGATGAAGCTAGTAAAGCAGGAAAGAATCAGATTATGAAGAATCTTGTAGATCACTGTAAGGATTTCGAATTTTACCCTAAATGTAATAAACACTTAGTGATGGGCAATCCACTGAAGAGTTTTAAGCGGAGAAATGACATGTTACTGCTGAATGGACAAGTGATGTGCTTTGTTTGGGTTTCAGGAGGAGAGTGAAAGCAGCAAGAATGAAAGAAAACTGGGCAACCGGACAGGAAAGTATTGAGTGATTCAACTTATAACAACACTTACAATAACAATTAATGTTTACTGGCTATTGACGGAAGGCCATGTGCATGCTATGGTTACTGCGTTTAATCCTCATAACAATCCAATAAGGTGATGTTTATTCCCATTTTACAGATGAGAAAACAGGGTATCAGTGACATTAAGTCCAGGTGAATGAGGATTGTGGCTTCAACTAGAAAAGTGATACTGAAGATGTACAGAAATAAATTCAGTTATTAAATGCCAAGAATCCCTCAGTGCTCCATCCTAGGCCCCTTTCTTTTCTAGCACTGTACGCTCCTCAGGCAATTCCATCCACATCCATAGCTTTACCATCATGGTGGCAGATGACATATATACACTTACTTGTATGTCCAGCTCAGAACTCTCCTCTGAGCACCAACCCAATATATACAGCTGTCTACTTGACATCCTCTCTTAGATATCTCCAGGTAGATACTTTTCAGATACTGCCACCCCCAAAAAAGGGCCTATCCCTAGGCAGAGCCAAATTTTTGAAAGAACTACCACAAAACCAGTACAGGCCAACTTTCCGAAACACAGGATTTTGTCACCGATTATCATTTCCTTTAGTGGACCATGCCCTAAAATATGTAAACTTGACAACGTGATCTGATGTCTAGAGCTGGGGAGCAACCAAATGCTTGACAAAAATACAATCCATGCCTTTTGGTTAGAGATGATTAGGAGAGGAAGGTGAAGAATTGTCAAGAGTGAAAGAGTACCCTGTCCAAGGCCTGACGGATGTGCGGCTACCGCAACCTAAGTTCCCTTTAGAGACAGCAGGCCTCGTTAAGGGGCGAGTGGCGGACGGCGACAGCCCCCAGCGAAATGGGGCAGGTTCGGGCTGCGGAGGAAGCGAGTGACAGTTAGGACCAGGTCAAAGAAGGAAAGCTTAGGGATAGACCCTAGTGGAGTACGTGTGAGGCCCGGGGAGCTGCGAGGGGCTGGGGGCAGGCTGAGCAGCAGCAGGGCGAACTCCAGAAGAGTGAACGCCGAGTGGGCGGACCGCACCGGGCAAGGGGGGTCTCGGAAAACGGCTCAGTGGAGAAGCTCGCTGGGCCCGTCTTACCTGTGCCTGTGAGTCCGGGGCTCGCACCGAGTCCGCGCGGAGGGGGAAGAATGGAGGTTAAGGAAGGAAGGGACGCCGAACCCAAACTGAGGTATACAGCTCGCTCCCCCAAGTCAGGGAGAGTGGCTGATGGCGGGAACTGTGACCACACGCAAACACGCAACGCACGCACGCACACTCGACGCGACCGGACAGGGCGCGTGCGCGCAATCCTGAAAACACCGCCCCTCCACGCCCTCGTTCCGCCCCAGCACCGAGCGGAGTCCGCGGAGGTAGCTCCGCCCCATAGTAGCACGCATGCGCATTTTCACTTCACTCACTTTCGACTGCCCCTCGTTTCGTCTTAGTCGGCCTGGTGGGGCATGCGCACTACTTGTCCTCCCGGGACTTTTTCCCGCCCTTCACTGGCCTCCGGAGTAGGGTGGGAGTTCACGCCCCTCTCTCGGGGTACCTCCCAGGGGATGCGGGGACAAGTAGGTGGCAGATGTCCTTAAGGTCCTGAATCTTAAGAGGCAAAGGACATACTTTGCTGAGAGTTAGGAGGTGGGAATAAGTTGTTCAGAAGGGGTCAGGGGTGAAAGGTCATAGGACTGCGAAGGGGCGGAGCGAGCCGAAGGCGGATGGCGGCCGCGGCGGTTCATCATCTTTGGCGGCTTCAGTGCTGAAGTGGGGACGTGGGTCGGGAGCTTTCGGCGGTGGGCGTAGAGCGGCTGCCACTCCCAACATGCACAGTCTGGCGACGGCTGCGGTAAGTGACTGGGGCGCCCGGCCTAGGCCCACAACCTTTCTCTCTCTCTAGCCCTGCGTTTCGGCCTCCTCCTAGGTCCCTGTGTCGAGCCCGGAGTCCAGCTCCTACTGCCCTCTCCTCCCGAGGCCCCGGCCCCCCTCCTCGCCGCGCCTTGGCCGTGGTGGAGCCCGCCCTCACTTTTTGCTCGGCGGCCGGCTCTCGTGGCCTCTTGCGTGGCGTTTCGCGTTCTTCTCCGGCCTCGGGGCCTGGTCCCGCGCCCGCAGCGCCGGTCTCGCGGCCGGGGCCGGCCATTCATTGCGCTGACCGACAGTTTGGGGTGCCGTTTGCGCGCTGGGCGCCGGTGGGGATGAGAATTCCGTGAGCAACCTGACAGGCAGGGCCCGGGGCCCTCGGGACTCCCTGCCTAAGCACATCGCAGCGGGAAGGAAAGGGCTTCTGACCCAAACAACAGGCTTTACCGAAGCAACGCTCAGACCCGGGCTCATGTGTGACTTACGGTTCTCTGCGCTTAAAACCTTTTCCCACACATCTCATTTTATCAGTGCAGTTTTTTGACAAAAACGGGGCCTGCAGTTCACCTGTCTGAAGTAATCCTTTGGCTGCCGATTGCAGTAAGATAAAATCCAGACTCCTTGCCATGACATACAAAGCCCTCCCTTGTCTTTACAACCACGTTTGCAGTCTCCTTTTATGTCACTTGCTCGGTAGGCTCCACTGGCCGCCGTTGCATCCCTTCTACCCTCCCTTCCAGTGCGCTTTTCCATCGAAGGGGCGCTTTCTGATCTCTGTTCTTGGAACGCTCGTCCTACTCCCATGCCTTATGCACACACACACACCATGTGGGCTAACGTGGCTCCTCTTCCCTCAGGTCTCTGCCTAAACCTCCCTAGAACTGGCCTTCCCTTACCATTCTTTTTAAAGTAGTTCTGTAACCCTCGACTTTATTAAAGTACCTTTACAGCATGGATTCCACTTTGTAATTTTTGTATTCATTCCCTTGTTTTGTCGGTCTCCCTCTTGAGGACAGAGACAGGTGTAGTGTGGGCCCTGCGTACATGGCTACCCTTGTTCCTGGCATAAAGTAAGGGCTCAGGTACTTTCCTGAATGAGGGAGGTGGCTACTGAGAGCGCTTAGCCATGATGGGAACACAGGACCATATGATCTGAGCACGCTCTTCTAAATGCCCATCCCACTTGTTCTGTTTCACCAAGGTGAAGTGATTTAGGAGAGGGTAACATATGGAAACTGCATTATTTGGCAAAATGACAAGTACCAAATAGAGAACTAAAAAAATCACCTTGACTTTAAATATAAAAAGTGAGCTTCAGTGTGATTGGGCTGTAGAAAACTGTCATTTCCAGAGCCAGTGGCATCTCTGCCCCCAGACACCATGTGTCTAAGTGTTTGTAACTATTCAAAGTGGAGGGGTACCTTTTATATGTCTCAACTGGTATTTGCAGTTTCCCAGTTTTTTTCTTCTTCCAAATTGCATGTATAATTTAGAAGAAGCAAGTCAAGATGAGGTTGCTGCTGGTAGGGGAGGGGCAAGTTAATTAAGGGATTCTAATAAGGTTGGCTTGTCTGTCCATCTCTCAAAATCTGATTGTGTCTTCTCCACACTTTGATACCAAGCTGCTCTTTTCCCTGTCCCTCCCCAAACTCTATACCTATTCACTTTTATTTTCATTTGCTCCCTAATGCTTCTTTTGAACAGCCATTAAAGCTGTGTTTCATTACTTAAAATAAGTACTGAATTAATGGTTTTCCAATTAAATTTACAATACCTTGCATTTTTTAAAAATTTGAACTTTTAGGTACAGTTTCACTTGTTATGCTGTTTAGACCACACAAAAGTGCTGACAAGTTCCTTTGTACCACTCATTCACTAGAATATTTGGTTAGTCAGGAGGTGGAAGCATAGAAAAGTTGAGTGGCCTCTTTCCCAATTCTCTATGCCTTCCATTAGACAAGCTGCTTGTTATTCTGATTATTTTGCTCTGGGTAAAGGAACAGTAATGGTGTTTGTCACTAGCTACTGTAATAGTGCAATAGTGCTTGCAATAATCTAAAGCCACCTGAGAAAATGCTTTGTGCCTAATGATGAAAATTTGCATTGTGTTAACCTTTATCTCTTTTTAATATAACAGGTAAATCATCACTCAGTTGGGGAGACATTACTATCAAAGGAGAATGTAGTCACATGAATGCAGAATGTCATTCACAAAAGAGAGAATTTGAGATAATTTTGGAAGTATCTTAAATTTTCACTCTTGAGTGGTATTTTATTACGCTAAAAATGTATGGTGTAGTAGATTTGTCACTGTTTTTTTTTTTTTAAAGAATGAAATTGGAACCTTATCTTTTTTTTTAATATATTGTTATTGATTTCAGAGAGAGAGAGAGAGAGAAAAACATCAATGATGAGACAGAATCATTGATCGACTGCCTCCTGCATGCCCCCTACAGGAGATCGAGCCCACAACCCAGGCATGTGCCCTTGGTTGGAATCAAACCTGGAACTCTTCAGTCCTTAGGCCAATGCTCTATTCACTGAGCCAAACCAGCTAGGGCTAGACTTGTCATTCTTTACAAAATACATCCTAACATCTTCATTATTGCCACCATAGAAAGTAATTTCTGTCTCACATCCTATATATAAAAGCCTAATATGAAAATTGACCGAATGGCTGAACGACTGGTTGCTATGATGTGCACTGACCACCAGGGGGCAGATGCTCAACGCGGGAGCTGCCCCCAGCCCGCAGGCCCCAGGCCAGCCAAGGCAGGTGCCAGTGGGGACCCCCGGTCGCCCCGCAGATCAGCCCTGTTTGCCGGCCAGGCCTAAGGACCCTACCTGTGCGTAGATTTCGTGCACCAGGTCTCTAGTCTATTAAATAAGGACACACATACCACACAGGATTACCTAAAGATTAAATAAGAATAACAAAGTGCTCAGTGGTTGGCTAGGTTCACTCACTGGTGAAATGACTTGCTCCCAGATTCAACCTTGGGACTTAATTCCTGCCTCCACAGAGTAACAAATCACTTTGTTATGGACCTCACAGGTTGCTTTAGAATAGTAGAACTACAAACTTCACATACTGTGGGTCTTCTGTAATGAATGTTATGCTAGTGATTTAAAACAGCCAAAGGTAAGCCTTTAGGAGATGCATTGGGTATGCATTTTTTAAAATTTTTCTCACTGATGTCCATTGGCAATTCTAACATCCATAAACCTTTTTTTTCCATCACTTTCCACCTAAGTGGCAACATCATTAGTTACTTTATACCTTTTTGTTGAAGCTGTGCTAGACTCCCAGACACTCTCCCCTTTGTCAGATAAAAAGAACATTGTGCACTCGGAAGGATCTAATTCAAACACTATCTCCTCCCTCCCATGTCTCCTGTTGAAATTTAAGCAGATTGTCTAATTTCTCTTTGCTTATTCACTTCCATTTTTAAAAAGGTATTTTAAAGAACATTCTGGCCCTTATTTTATAAAGATAGGATTATTAAGCTAATTCATTATTTCCCTTTGGCATTATTTAAGAAGTGTAGGTTTTTTGAATGTCATTATGTAGACATCCAAAACCACATGTTGAGTCATCTCCAGAATTGGGAAAATACCTGTTTCAGTCCAATTCCATTCTGTTACATATTCATTGGTAGGAAAACCAGCAGTTATTTTGGCCTTTAAACATAAAATTGTATTGATAGGTTTGTCTATTTTCTGTTTAAGAAAGCCATCAATGTCAGTTTTTAATTTTAATCATAGGGGCTAAATCATATTTTTATTTATGGGTAAATGAGAGTCTTTTGATTTAGGTTCTAGATATGTTTTTCCTTTTCATATTAGGTGTTAAGATTTTCATAGAAAATCAACTGTCAATAACCTGTGTTTGTGACACTTGGCGTTAACCATTGGTGACTCACTTTGGTAAATCTCTTGCCTGTGTTAAGCTTTGTTGAAAGAAAGAAAATTATTTGAAATACTTTTCCTTATACAAATCATTAAACAGAAAAGAGGAGAGTGATTCCCTCGTAAATGTTGACAATACAAATATTTTTCACACATATATTAAAAGGAAAGAACCACGGACATTAAATGAGTATATAACTAAAGACACAGTTATATCCAATAGATTCTGTTTCTAATCTTAGCAGACATTGTTGAGGAAGATAACAGTCCAAATCAGACTCTCATGACTTTGTTTCTAGATATGTAATTGAACTTACTATTTAGCCAAATCCAGCTGTTAGTGAGCTGTATTTACATAATAGAATATTAAAGTTCTATATTGTGTTCTTAAGAAACTATTTCTTCAATTGGGAAGGATATTTGTGATTTCAGTTCTATAAACCAGTTAGGGTTCACTGATTTTTGAGAGAAGTAGACTAATTCTGCCATACACTCACTTTGCAATTTTGAGTATGTTAAACCTCCCTGAAACCGTTTCCTGTTAGAATTTTGAGAATAAAGGGAGGTGATCCACAGTGACTGGCTGGCACATAGTATGTTCAATAAATTTACCTCCTATAAATAGTTTCTAGAAAAGGCAGACCTAATATATAGCAACAGAAAGCATATCTTTCTGCTTTCTGGTTACCTAGGGCTGAATGTGGTGGGGTTTATTAAAAGGAGTACTAGAAAACTTTGAGGGGTGGTAATTGAAGTGGTCTATGTCTTGATTGTGGTGATGGTTACACTGGTGTATAGATTTCTCAAATACTGAAACTTTTTATTGTGTGCAAATTATAACTTAAAAATTATTATTTTTAAAGGGCCACTTAGATTAGGTTCTCACTTATAACTATACTAAATAATTTCTAAGATTTTATAACTGACTGAGACTTTGGGAATAATCCTATGTAATAAAAAGGCTAATTTGCAAATCAACCGAACTGCAGAATGAGTGGTTGCTATGATGCTCACTGACCACCAGGGGGCAGACACTCAGTGCAGGAGCTGCCTCCTGGTAGTCAGTGTGTTCCCACAGCGGGAGCGCAGCTCAACCAGAAGCCAGGCTCACGGCTGGTGAGTGCAACGGTGGTGGTGAGAGCCTCTCCCGCCTCCATGGCAGCACTAAGGATGTCCGTCAGTCGGACATCCCCGAGGGCCTCCCACTCCACCCAGTGCACCAGGCCTCTAGTTGAATATGGTTTCCTCATTTTACCAATGATAAAACTGAAGCTTGGAAAAGTAAAGGACACAATTCTAGAAATGGCAAAAAAGTATTTTGAAGACAGTTCTGGCTTCTAGTCCAGTGTGCATTCCAGTTTTGTACTTGTGTAGTTACTTGCAAATCAAGGTCTTTTCTATTCTTCTTCTTCTTTTTTTTTTTTAATTGTTTGACTCTGCAAAAATCAGAAGGCACTAATGGACAACCAACCCATCCCATGGTGCTCTGAGTAAAGATAGTCAGCTTAGATATATGATGGACTAAAGTCTATTCTTTAACTTGATAAACAGGTTCTTAATCCTGGGTTAATGGATGGGTTGGGGTGCTATCCATGAGTTCTCTGAAATTATGTGTAAATTTTGTGAAAATCAAATTATGTGCAAAACAATTTGCAGTTATGTTTTTTTCTAAGGTAAAGATCCGTAGATTTCTGTTGATTCAAGAAATGTTCATCTCTGTGTTTGTGGTAATGTCCTATCATTGTTTAATGTGTTTAAGTTAGGTAAGTCATAGATTATTTTGCTTATCTGCTGCTGGACAGTGTGTGCTACTAGGCTGAATTCCATATCAGCCACAGCCTCAGAAATATAATTAGTAACTTATAAATTAAAAGATTGTAGCAATGGAATTAGGAATCTTTAGAGGTGATCTTTAAATAGAGAATGGGAAGAGGAGGAAATCTGCCCACCATCATTTACTCATAGTTGTAAAACGAGGATAATAACCACATTGTTGTGATTACTAAGTGAAACTATGTTTTTAAAAAAGTACAATACAATTCCCTCTCTTCCCTCATCCCCCTCTTTCACTTCCCACTCCCTTTTAAGAAGACATCAATTTTCAGATTTTAAAAATTTTGTAAGAGGTATGCCTAAATGATCTTTGGGATTCAGAAAGAGAGTAAGATACATTTTGGGTTTTACTATCAAGATCAAAGAATGAAACTAGATCACTATTTTACACCATTCAAAAAATTAACTCAAAGTGGATTAAAAATTTAAATGTAAGATCTGAAACAATAAAATACATAGACGAAAACATAGGCATTAAGCTTTTGGACATCAGTTTTTGTGAATTTGACTAGAAAGGCAAGGGAAGCAAAACAAAAAACTAAAATGCCTCTGCACAGCAAAGGAACCATGAACAGAACAAAAAGTCAACCAACTGAATGGGAGAAGATATTATTTGCAAATGGTATTTATGATAAGGGGTTAATATCTAAAATACATAAAGAACTCAACAACAGAAACAACTGATTTAAAAAATGGGTAGATGGCCCTAGGCATTTTGGCTCAGAGGATAAAGTGTCAGCCCATGGACTGAAGGGCCCTGGGTTCATTTCAGGTTAAGAGCACTTACCTTGGTTGCAGGTTCCCATCCCTGGTCTGAGTGTGTGCAGGAGGCAACCAATCGATGCGTCTCTCTGTCTCTCCCTCTCCCTTCTACTCTCTCTGAAAATCGATGGAAAAATATCCTCATAAATAAATAAAAATAGGTAGATGAACTGAATAGACATTGTTCAAGGAAGCCATACAGAGGGCCAACAGACACATGAAAAGATGTTCAAAATCATTAATATTAGGGAAATGCAAATCAAAACCACAATGAGGTATCACATCGTACCTGTTATAATGCTAATCTTTATTTTTTATTTTGTTAATCCACACCCAAAGATATTTTTCCATTGATTTTTAGAGAGAGTGGAGGGGAGGAGGAAGAGACAGAGAGAGAAACATTGATGGTTGCCTCCTGCACACCCCTGGACCTGGGCCAGGGATTGAGTCTGCAACTGAAGTACGATGAACTCAGGACCCTTCAGTCTGAGGGTCGACGGTCTATATCAAATGATTTCACTGACTGCCATTAAAATGATGGTTATTAAGTGCCTTGTAATCTCAACAAGTAGAGAATTTCTCTTAACATCAGTGACACTGTTCATGGTTCTGATTGTTTTCAGATTCTGCTGAACTAATAGCAATAACTTTTTAATTTTAGTTTGAGATTTTTATATATTCCCTATCTCTATTGTCTAGGAAATAGACACAGGAAATAGTTTTTTAGAAAGTTGTCTTTAGATCAGACCTAATCTTTCAGGCAGGTGAGAAGCAGCATTAGCAAAGCAATTAAGAGTCTGTTGCCAGACCACTTGGATTCAAATCCTGGCTTGTCACTTAACTTTTAAGTCAGTGCTCCTCAGATTTCTCATCTGTAAAATGCAGGTGGTGATGATACATATTTATTTAGGACAGTGCCTGTCAGAGTAAGTACTATATATGTTAGCTCCCTTTATATTTTAAGAAATGATTATATTCATCCCATAACAAATAGGTTGTGGGATTTAAACTAATGCCTCCTATTAAGCTGGAGGCAAAATTCAATAGGCATGATGAAAAGGAGGGTCCCTGCACCAGATATTTCCTGGTATCAAACTGCCTTCACTGCCTTCCCATTGCTAGAATGGTCTACAGAATCCACAGCTCCAAATTAATGTCTGAGATCCCATCCTGACATCCCTAGCTCTCTTAGAACCAAATTCTCAGGGAGGCTGCAGCTCCCACGAATAGTCTCAAAAGTTGGAGTTTTGCTGGTAGTGGGTGGTCATAGCCCTAGGGACCCAAGCAGACAGACACAAGGCATTGGCCTCCCAGAGTGCCAGCACCATTCATCTAATTGGAGTCAAGTCAGCTCTGGAAATATAAATTAATATGTGGAGATAGGGCATGGTGTTCAGAAGCCATAATATGCTGACTGGTGTTGTTCACCTAGGGTGCCCCAGGGTGGATTGGGGTACAGGGGTGCTGGGTATAAGTCACAGGCTGGGTTTAGTTGGGGTAATGGAGTTTATTGACGGTAGTGTCTGGGTGACAGGACTTTGGGGAGAGTTGACCAGAATGAGCAATGACTAATCAGGGTAGATACTATATTGCTAGAGCAGCATCTGTGAAGCCCCCTTGAATTACTGGATTTCAATTCAAGAGACTGGGCAGGAAACCCAAAGCTAAAATTTTAGCCCTTGTTTCCACTGAGCTTTTAAGGTGATGTAATACTCTAAGCATATCTTATCTTCTGATGGGAATTGCATTTCCAAAAATAACTTTTTAAGTTGAGGGCCTGTCTATAGTAGAATAGAAAGGACAAGTGCTTGGACAATTCTGTTTTTGCTGTAGAGAGGGGAGAAACTATCCTATTCTTTCTACATCATATTGTTACTTTAGGAGCCTTTGTTTCCTTGAGGAGTATCACTGCTGGGAGTCAAAAAACAGCGTTTAACAGATTACTCTAAGGCAACAATTTTCAACTGGTATGCCGCAAGAAATTTTAAAACATGCAATACCTGACTATTTAGTTAAGGGCACTAACCTCTTTTCCCTTAGATTGTTAAGTTTAAAAAATGACAACAGCCAACACAACAATAGTCGTCGGGTGTGAATGAATCAAAATTATACCTTTTTTTTGTCAGATCAACAAATATATATATTTTTTGGTGTGCCACAGAATTTTAGTAATTACTTATGTGTGCAATGAGATGAAAAAGGTTGAAAATCACTGCTCTAAGGCATTTAAGGAAGACTTAAGCTGCATGGTATTTCATTTCATTTAGCAGAACACCTTGTGGTACATTCTGTCAAGCAAGTGAAATGATAAACATTAAGCTAAAAACTTACAATCAAGCTTCCATTTATAGAAGGCGATTGTTTAGCTTGGGTAGAGTAAAGTGAATACGCCTCAAAGTTCATCTGAGACTTCAGTCTATTCTTCAACAAAAACGGTTGTCCTTTTTGTTCCTCATCTTTCCATCTGTATGATGGGTGAATCAACATTCTATCACATTAAGGTACAGTGGGAACATGTACTAGTAAATACTATGAGAAGCCATATAATACCATTCAAGAAAGCATTGGAATATGCACCTTCATACTTGGGTAAATTGAGCAGGTTTATTCCTTTGAGCATAATGATCTCATCTGCAAGTGCAGAGCCCTTCTTTCTAGCTACCCAACTTTTTCTTTGTCATGGTTTGGGAGGAATTAAATGAGAAAATATTGGACATAGGGACAGAAATCAACATAAATTTGATAGGACTTTCAAAACAGCAACAGTTGCCCTAACCGGTTTGGCTCAGTGGATAGAGTGTCGGCCTGCAGACTGAAAGGTCCCAGGTTCGATTCCGGCCAAGGGCATGTACCTTGGTCGCGGGCACATCCCCAGTAGGAGGTGTGCAGGAGGCAGCTGATCGATGTTTCTCTCTCATCGATATTTCTAACTCTCTATCCCTCTCCTTTCCTCTCTGTGAAAAATCAATAAAATATATATATATATATATATATATATATATATATATATATATATATATAAAAACAGCAACAGTAATCATTTTTCTAGTCTACCATCTTATTTTCCAGATAAGAGCAATTAAGGGACTTAACTAGGTCATAAGGCTATTTGACAAGTGTGAAGAATTATAGATATCCTCAATTTGAGGGGAATATTGTGGTTCTTTAGCACAATAATGAAAGCATGTTCTATTAAGTCTTTATATAATTCCTACATGAGTATCTAACATGATTCTCAAAGGGGAGAATCATTAGAAGGAAGAGCTTTTCTAAATTACATCCGTTTTCTTCTTCACAGAAGGGGATGCTGATAAAATAAAATTTAAAAAAAAAGAGAGAGAGAGAAAGGGATGCTGGAATTATTGGAGAAGAACAGCAATAGATGGCATGGGTGTAACTTTTTTCTTTCAAAAACTTATAGCCGGGCCAGTGTGCTCAGTGGTTGAGCGTCGACTCAGGAACCAACAGGTCAGGGCACATGCCCAGGTTGTGGGCTCAATTCCCCATAGAGGGCATTCAGGAGGCAGCCAATCAATGATGTTTATCTCTCATCAGTATTTCTATCTCTATCCTTCTCCTTTCCTCTTTCTCAAAAAAAAAAAAATCAATAAAAACAAAAAACTATTATAGGTACATGATAAAAAAAAGTTTAAACTATGTAAAAGCTTTTATTGTATACAATGAAAAGTAAGTCTCCCATATGGATTCCAAAGTTAGAGCTAACTACTGTTAACAATTTCTTATGTGTTCTTTTAGAAATGTTACATGTAAATATGTAAGAATATATGTGAATGTTAATGGAAGCATATATGCCATTCTGCACTCTTTTTTGTTGTTTTTGGCTTTTTATTTAGTATCAACAGATACAGAGGTACAGTGTCTCTTTTTTAAAAGACTACGTAGTATCTATAATAATGAAAACATAATATGCTAATTAGACCGGACAGCCGAACGAACTTCAGGATGTCCTTCCAGACGACCTTCTGGACGAAGCCAGGGCTGCAAGAGCCACTCCTTGCATGAATTTCATGCATCGGGCCTCTAGTTCTGTATAAAAATGTACCCATACATTTTAAACCAGTTCCTTAAGGATAGATATTTGTTATTTTAAGTTTTCTGCTTTTAAAACAGTGCAACAGTAAATATCTTGGTATGTCTTCAGTACAGCCCAAGTATATCTATGGGATAAATTCCTAAACATGGAATTATTAAAGTGTATGTGCAATTTAAATTTTACAAATTCAATTAGTTTATATCAAGTGTGTATATTTAGAAAAGCTCTCCGGATATTTATGAAAAGTATATTCACTCTAAAGCACTACTGCAGAGTAAGATTTGGTTTGATTCTAATGAAACACACTTGTTTACTTTCTTGTTTTCACTTGAAGCCTGTGCCTACTGCACTGGCTCAAGTAGATAGAGAAAAAATCTATCAGTGGATCAATGAGCTGTCCAGTCCTGAGACAAGGGAAAATGCTTTGCTGGAGCTAAGTAAGAAGCGAGAATCTGTTCCTGACCTTGCACCCATGCTGTGGCATTCGTTTGGTACTATTGCAGCACTTTTACAGGTGAGTATATATATACATGAGCTGTAGTTCAGCCCTGTTTATTACACTTGTAACTCTCCCTTTGCCCAAATGATTTTGAAGACATTAGTAGGGTGAGTCTCTAAATGTTGGCATTTGCAAGAATCTTGTAGAAAAGTTTAAGGTGCTTGTTAAAATGCAGATTTTTGGATCCTACCCAAGATATTTGGTTTATTTAGTCTGAGATTAAAATCTGTATTTTTAATAAGCACCTCCCCTGCTCTCAGGTGATTCTGATGCAGGTGGTCTAACAACTACACTTTGAGAAACACAGGACAGTTCTATATGACAGTGGCGAGAAGGTGGAAAGTCAGGTGTAAAGACTGCAAGGTATATACTGGGGAAAGAAAATGTTAAAGATATGACAGTTGTAAGATTAAAGGTGGGAACAATTGTACATTAAAGATTAAATAACTGAAATTTGTTTCTGACCAAAATGGTCATTGGTAGGGAATAAATTGATATGCTATAGTCTAGGAATGATCATCCTTTAAAGTACTGTATGAAATACCTAATATTTATGTTAATTTTTTAGATCTGTTAAGTCAGTTCACATTCTGTCCCTATTGCATGTAGCCAAGAATCTAATCTTTCTTATTGGAATATTTTTTATGTAAAAGTTTTACAATTAAAATAAATGAAATTGTATTCAACAAATCATCATCTTTTGAGAGAGAGTACATATATTCACTGCATATACCCATGTTCTTATCTTCCTCTTTTTGCAGTTGCTGTCTGGCCAAACTCAAGCTCCTTTATGGGTCACTGTGGTTGATTTACTAACATTGTCTGGCCAGGTTCCTCATCACTGTAACTTAAAGCAGGGTGTTGACAAAAAAGAGATTATAAATGTAAGAATTCCACACAAGTGAAAGCTTCAACAGATGCAGGATATAAAGAATATGTCAGTGACCACAGCTGCCTCCATAGCTGTCTTCCTAGAGACATGTAGAAATATCAGGTAGTCTCAGTCAAGTATATTTCTGATGAAAGGATAGGAGCATATTTAAGTTCTTTGCTTTAATATCATGGGAATTAATTTTATAACAAGTTATACTTTGTTCATCGGGTGGTTTCCATTTTTTAGGAAATCGTAAATATTTATCCATCTATCAACCCACCCACCTTAACAGCACACCAATCTAACAGAGTTTGCAATGCTCTGGCATTACTGCAGTGTGTGGCATCACACCCAGAAACCAGGTAAATGCTTTGAATGAGTCTATTTGGGAAGGTTTGTACTGAATGTGATCTTTAACTTTTTCTGAATGATGACAAGGAGGGGCATGCAGTAGGGTGCATGTACGTGGGCATGGATATTCAGGATCCACATTTACTTTTTAATTTTATCCTGAAGAATTTCTGGTATCTTATTCACTAAATTTTAGTGTGATGACAGTTATAGTATTATTTAACATGTTCTTTTATAATTAACTTTTTTTAACCTCTTTTTAGTGTGGTAAAATATACATAAAATTTACCATTTTAGCCACTTTTAAGTGTATAGTTCATTAGTATTAAATATACTTATAATGTTCAACCATCACTACCATCCATCTCCATAATTCTTCATCTTTTAAAGCTAAAACGCTAGCCTGGCTGGTGTGGCTCAGCTGTTGAGGGTCAAGCCATGCATCAATAAGTCACTGGTTCGATTCCCGGTCAGGGCACATGCCTGGGTTGCGGGCTCAATCCCCAGTAGGGGGCATGCAGGAGGCAGCCAATTGATGATTTTCTCTCACCATTGATGTTTCTATCTCCCTCTCCCTGTCTGAAATCAATAAAAATAAATTATAATAAATTTTTTTTAAAGTTTTGTGTGTTAGCTCTCCTACAAGGTTTAACTATAAATACTGCACAGTAATAGATTGGTTCCATATTAGTTGCCTGACATAAGCTGCAAATTAAAATGTTTTTAGAATATTTAGTGTATCTGGAATTTCTCTAATAAAAAGAGAAGAAAGAGTATGAGTTTAAGCATAGCAAATAAACCTGAAATGGCTGCTTTGTTGTCTTCGTTTATAAGGTTTTGTCTGACTATACCTGTGAATATTGTTATTCAGCCATAACTTAGGTGAGAGAAGGCATCTAGGAGAATCTCTTGGGCACTTGATTGCATTTTATGGTCTAGTATTTTAAAATATGCAGTTAGATATTTCTTAAGTACTTGGTACTGATACGAGGGAAAATCATGTATTCTCTTAACCATTGGCCTAGACTAGGGTTTTTAAATCTTGACACCATTGATGTTTTGAGCTGGATAAGTGTCTGTGGTGGGAGGAGAGGGGATGGGGAGGGGAGAGGGTTGTCCTGTGTATTGTAGGATGTTCAGCAGCATCCCTGGCCTCTGTCTACTGGATGCCAACAGCACTACCTCAGTTGTGACAACCAAAAATATCTTCAGACGTTGCCACATGTCCCTGGGGGTGCAAAATCACCCCATTGAGAACCACTGGTCTAATAACAGTCTTTCCTAAAGATACCTCAGTCAGTCAATGTTAAAGACCTTACAGAATTAACCATCTGGAAATTTGAATGTTTAGAATCCTTAGAAATTAATTCTGGGCTCCTTATGATTATTTCTTCCAGGTCAGCATTTCTTGCAGCACACATTCCACTTTTTTTGTACCCCTTTTTACATACTGTCAGCAAAACGCGTCCCTTTGAATATCTTCGGCTAACCAGTCTTGGAGTTATTGGTGAGTCATAAGGGTTGTTCTGCAAGCCTGAAGACCTGATTTATAATAGTGGTCTTAACTTGAGTGCTTTGTCTGCTGTTTTCTAGTTCACTAATTGTTTTTGTCTTTGAGATTAAGAATGTTTTTACTAATGAGTATCGACCATGATGGCTCTTCTCAAGTACCATTCGGGGTGTTAATAAGGCCCAACATTTGGGATTAAATTCAGTGTATATGTAGAAACATTTGCTAGAATTGGGAGAGTAAAGTACTTCAGTCAACAAATAAAAAGTATAATTCTAGGAATAAGAATCTGAGTTTGTTGTTTGTCTTTCTCACTTCTAACCTGTTCTCCTTTAACTCGAAGGGTTTACCTTCTATTTCACCTAGTTCAATTTTTGCATGCTCAAGATAATGCTTCCATATACATTTACTACGGGAAATGTATCTAAAATACATTTTATTCAAGAAAATAATATAGCTCCTATAATATATAGCTATTTCAGATAGCTATTTCAGATCTCAGCTTCCTGGGTAGTAAAGAACTACTTTTGGGTTTGGGAAATGTAAACACACTCAAGAAAGTTTCTTTCTCAATTACTCTTTCTGTTTTTAGTGTCTTCTTATAGTTTTTGCTTACATACCAATCAAACCATAAGGACATTGATTATTCAAATTTTGTTTTATTAGGTTATTTTTATGTTCAACCTGTGTTCACATGCCTATGGTTATAAACCATAAATCAGGAAGTATAATTTAAAAGTTTGGTATTTCTAAGACATATTTCTGACATTTTATTATGCTTTTAAGGAGTAACTATTACTTCATTTACTCCAGATGAATGTTATTGTTTTTTACATCTTCTGGGTGGCACTCTAATTAGTAACTTTTTTTCCAATATATTCTTTTCTGCTTTAAAGCTATATAAATTGCTATATAAATTTGTCATGTAGGATTTAAGATAACATGATTTCAGCCAAAAGAAAACATTTATGTTTTAAATCTGATTTAAATCATCCTATTTCTATTGTGTGCTTTTTTTACTGTTGATGTTGGATGGTATATTTATGAGATGGTAAGATAAAGATAACAGTGGAGGATGAATAAAATACTTGGACAACATTAAGCCAATTGTTCACGGTTGCGTATCTTTTCTGAAACTCAGTTTCTCCAAGTCAATTGAAGGTGAACATTTGGACCTAAATTTTTTGCTTATACAGTAAAACCTTGATATAACGGACTAATTTGAGTGAGGTGGTGTCCATTAAAGCTGAAAGTTTGTTATATAATAAAGTAGGTTTTCCAAATGTATGTTAAAAAGTTGACAAATAGCCAAAACCGGTTTGGCTCAGTGGATAGAGCGTCAGCCTGCGGACTGAAGGGTCCCAGGTTCGATTCCGGTCAAGGGCATGTACCTGGGTTGCGGGCACATCCCCAGTGGGAGATGTGCAGGAGGCGGCTGATCGATGTTTCTCTCTCATCGATGTTTCTGACTCTCTATCTCTCTCCCTTCCTCTCTATAAAAAATCAATAAAATATATTTAAAAAAAAAAAAAAAGTTGACAAATAGTTTACCTGTTTTTACTTATGTAGACATGTTTATGTAATTAAGTATGTTTGAGAAGTTTAATTTTACAAAAAAACATTTCTAGATGTATAATGGTAATTTTAAATTTATACTGAATTAGTCTAGTAAATGCATGCATTCACCAGTCACTATAAGTAAACAAATGCACATGGCTGGAGCATGGCTTAGCACACATCCACACGAGTTAAAACTGCTGCAGAAAGTCATGTCACACAACAAAGAACCAGTTACCAAGCATGATGTATTATGATCACATACTAGTCATTCATTGAACATTGTTTACATGGGGTAACTCTTAGATTTAAATATGTAGACTATAATTGTAGATGTAGTATTTATTTATGTTGGCGAAATTACTATAGTGTTTTTTCTAACATATGGCCTATTCCCTAAAATTTGTCAAAAATAACAGTGAATTGCCCAGCCGGTATCGATCAGTGGTTGAATGTTGACCTATGAACCAGGAGGTCACTATTTGTTTCCGGTCAGGGCACATGCCCAGGTTGTGGGCTCGATCCCCAGTGAGGGTCGTGTAGGAGGCAGCCAATCAATGATTTTCTCTCACCATTGATGTTTCTATGTCTTTCTCTCCCTCTCCCTTCCTCTCTGAAATCAATAAAAACAAAAAGGAAATAAATAATGGTGAATTGCCTTGGCCAGTGTGTAGTTACAGCATTGGCCTGCCCTCCCAAAGGTCTTGGGTTTGATTCTTGGTCAAGAGCACGTACCTGGGTTTCAGGTTTGCTCCCCACCCCCTGTCAGGGTGTATATGGGAAGCAACCAGTCAAAATGTCTCTCTCACATCGATGTTTCTCTCTCTCTCTCTCTCTCTCTCTCTCTCTCTCTCTCTCTCTCTCTCTCTCTCTCTCTTCCCCTCTCTTTCCCCCTCCCCCTCCCCCTCCCCCTCTCCCTCTCCCCAGTGGGAAAAATATCCTCTGGTGAGGATTAACAACGACGACAACAAAATAACAGTGAACTAATAACAAAAAGTAACCTGTTAATTTAATTATAAGCAAATTTTGGTTAAAAGCATTTTAAAATTAACAGGATGTTAATTTTCACATATGACATACGTACCGGAAATTTTGTCCATTAAATCCCAAATTCGTTAAATTGAGGTCTGCAAAATCAAGGTTTTACTGTAGTGTAGTTCAAGAGTCATTAGGCAAGTTTGAATATAAATGAAATGATACATAAAAGAAATTAGGAAACACTTGAAACTGAATGAAAATTAAAACATATCAAAATTTGTACAATGCAACTGAAGCAGGGCTTAGAAGGAAATTTGTAGCATTAAATTCTTATACTAGAAAAGGAGAGAGGTCTTTAATTAAATATCTTAAGCAAGCACTTTAAGAAACAAGAAAAAGGAGCAAGAGAGTAAGATTTTCTCTTTATCAACCTCGTCTTCTTTTCTGAGATGGAAAATGCAAAAGGCAAGAAGTGGAACTCCACAAATAAGTCGGGGTCGGGGAAAGGCTTGAAATTTCAACCGGTAGAAGCTAAAGAGGAACATCATGCTGCTGGTGAACCAAGTATACAAAACTCAGTTGTTTCATGGGGTTCTGCTTCCCTGTGTACAGAACGGAGATAATACCACTGAACTGTGTCAGTCACTTGGTCAATGGTCTTAGTTTAGAGACCAACAGAATAATAGTATTTTGGAAATCATTTGTTTCAACTATTATTTTTAGATAAAGAAACAGGCCTACAAAGGGAAGGTACCATTATCAAACTTAAGTAAACTATTGTAGAACCAGGATTAGAATCTAGGTGTATGTGTGTTTCTTGTTTAGATATCCAAATGTTTGTGCTCTTTGAGGAAAGAGGGGCAATTAATAATCAGGAAGTAATGTTTATTTATGTGCATTGTGAAGTAGGATTCAGACTGACACCATCTTTTTGCTATCTGGGAATGTGCTTTAATACTGATGTAGAATTCTCTCTTACCTAAAATAAATGAAGAATAGATGGTAATATTATATGATTGTCTACCAAAAGTGATTAAAAAAATGATTTAGATGGCTACACTGTTGCAAACTCTGTGATGGACCAAACTTGGTTCCTGATCTTTTAGAGCTGACTGATAGCAGTCAATCTGTGCTTCTCTTCCTCCCCCTTTTTTTTAAAAAAAAACATGGGTACAGCTGATGTTCTGACATATAAACTACAGTTTGTGTTCTGTGTTATTTCAGTTCCACAACTAGCTTGGATGAACAATACAAAGTTCATTTTAATTGGAAATCCTAACAACTGAAATACTTTTGTTTGTCCATATTTTCTTTAGGGGCTCTGGTGAAAACAGACGAGCAGGAAGTAATCAATTTTTTATTGACAACAGAAATTATCCCTTTGTGTTTACGCATTATGGAATCTGGAAGTGAACTTTCTAAAACAGTATGTGCTTTTAACTTAATGGATTCTACATTGTGTTGGCTCTTGAGCTACTTCTTTATGGTGTATAGGATAACTATTTTGGAAAGCTATTTGGTGGCAGTATCCACTATAAACATAAGCCTTTTTCATGATCCAGCAGTCCCACTCTTAGGAATATACACAAAAGAAATGAGCTCTCATATACATCAACACATGTACAAGAATGTTTATAGCAGTTTTACTTATAAAGGATAAATTGTATTATAGTCACAAAATAAACGGTATAGTAATTAGCCCTGGCCCATGCACTTAAGATTAGTGCACTTTGTACACTTTACACTTTTATTTTATATGTTTGTATTACTTTGCTATTGATGCCATAACAAATTGCTACAAGCTTGGTGGCTTAAAATAACACGAAATTTATTCTCTTATAGGTCTGGAAGCCAGAAATAGTCAATCAGTTTCACCAAGTGAAAGTCAGGGTGTCAGCAGGGCAACGTTCTTTCTGGAAGCTTTAGGGGAGAGTGCCTTTCTTTACCTTTTCCATCTTCAAGAATTGCATGCCTTGACTCATGCACCCTTCCTCCATCTTCAAAGCCAGCAGTGTAGCATGTTAAAATCTCTCTCTGCTTCTATCACACTGCCTTCTCCCCTGTGGTTGAATCTCCCTCTGCCTCCCTCTTGTAACAGCACTGTGATGCCCTGGCCAGTGTGGCTCAGTTGGTTGGGTGTCATCCCATGAACTGAAAGGTTGCCAGTTTGATTCCTGGTCAGGGCACAACACATTGTCCCAGTTGCAGGCTCAATCCCTGGTAAGGGGCAAGCAGGAGGCAGCTGATCTATGGGTTGCTCTCACATCGATGTTTCTTTTTCTCTCCCCCTCTCCCTTAAAAAAAACTACCAAAAACAAACAAACAAAAAAAAACAAAACACTTGTGATTACATTTAGGACATACCTGGATAATCCAGGATGAGTAATCTCCCCTGCCCTCCCCCAAGATCCTTAATCACATCTATAAAGTTCCTTTTGCCATATTATGTAGCATTCACAGGGTTTGCTGATTAGGACCTGGATATCTTTGGGAGTCATTATGAGCTAACCACAATGTTGTATCCCAGTAAAATTAACTAATTCCCACAGTTGATTCTGATAAGCAGGCAAAGAAGAGAATCATTATAATAACTGACTTGAATTAAACTAGTATTTTTTTAAATTCTTTCTATGTAAGAGTTAATGAGCTTAAGTTGGGGGTATTCGAAGGGAGGCTTAAAAGTCTTATTATTTTAAAGATCTTTTAAGAATAGGAAAAGCCTTCATTTGGAAAAGATGAGGCATAGCTGCATCTCTAAAATCATCTTGTCCCATGGAAAACAGAATAGGCTCTGTATTCAAACTAGTTTTGAATCTCAGTTCTGCAACTTAATAGCTTTGTCACTTGGGACCATAATCTGGCAAGTTATTGATTATCAGCTATACCTGATATATAGTAGGTTTTCAGTAACAGAAAGTTTCGACTTTTTTAAGAATCTGATAATTATCCAGAATCTATTTTTTTGTGTATGTAAAATGAGAATAACAATGGTACCTACCTCATAGGTATATTGTGAAAATAAAATAAGGCATGTTTTATATCTTTAGGAAAAATTCTGACAGATAGTAACTGTTCAGTATTGTAAAAGTTGTTTGTTTTTGTTTTTTTACTATGTATATCTCATCAAGTAAGATGTATGTAATGCAAGGGTCTCTGCTTCATTTTCTGATTCATAGTTATTTCTGGGAGATTGTATAGACTGTTGGAAGACAAATCTGAGTAATGTTTTGGACTCCTTCATTTTGTTTTACTCCAGGTTGCCACATTCATCCTTCAGAAGATCCTCTTAGATGACACTGGTTTAGCTTATATATGTCAGACATATGAGCGTTTCTCCCATGTTGCCATGATCTTGGTGAGTTCCTTTATCCACCCTTTTGCAACTACTTCTGACCACACAGCTTAGTTCCTTTGCAGTTGATGCTGAACAACTTCAGTATTCCAACTAGAAATAACCCTGGAACCTTGTATAATCATTCTTGCGATATCTCATCTTTTGATTATTTTGTGTTTTGTGGTTTTTTTCCTACCCACCCCATTTTGGGGAGAAACAGGGTAAGATGGTCCTGCAGCTATCCAAAGAACCTTCCGCCCGTCTGCTGAAGCATGTAGTAAGATGTTACCTTCGACTCTCAGATAATCCCAGGTAAACATTTACAGAATTTATAGGACTTAGGGGAAATACTCTGGTGAATGGTTGCTTCATCTCATGGCATAGCTTCTATATCTTTAGGGCAGGGAAGGGATATAACTATATTTAGTTTATCTGAGACAGAACTTGATTAATTCCTTTTAAAATCTGAAGTGATAAATTTTTAAAATCCATCAGAATTTTATTTCTCCATTATAACTGTACCCTACTCTAAAATTCCAAAGAGTTCAAATAGTTCCCTGGGAACCTTAGAATACATTACTCCTGTGATTTGAGCTTTCAATTGCTACTCTAGGTGGTCAAAAAGATAATATTTTCAAAGATCTTAAGAAAGGAACAGGACTTAGAGGGCTCGTGATGTATTTTCATTTCTCTCCTTGATTCCTGTAAAGTTCTTTAGCTAATTATTTCATCTCCCTATGTTTATAAAATCTTTCAGCCAGAAATCATATATTGTAGGTATAATGCATTTTAGAAATATTTGACCTTTTGCTTTATAAATCCATAATTCATGCTGAAAGCCACTTTCTCAGATTCTGCTAAACCACATAATGGAGTGATTTCTGTGTTCCTAGGAATGGGAATTACTTGATTTAATGTGAACTCTTGCCACTGAGGTTATTCAAGCCCTAACTATTTATTTGACCATTTTGTCCTGCTCCTTAGTGGTTCCTATTTTCACCAAAGTTTGACTATATTTATTTGAAATTCTCCTTGTACAGAGCTGTAACTTTGCTTAAAACGAAACTGCCTTATACAGGGGTGGGCAAAAATAGGTTTACAGTTGTGAATATGCAAAATAGTTTATTCTTTGTATTGTTATTTATTTGTATTATTTGTCGTCTTATTATTATTTTGTATCCTGACTTATGATTTATCTTTTAGGTAATGATGTCTGGTAATTTAACCTACTTTTGTCCACCGCTGTAGTTAAACCTTTTTGAGGTTTTCAGATTTGACTTTCTGCTGGTCAACTTTAAAAAAAAAAATAAAGCATGTAAAAGTTCATCTGATAATTTTGCTACCATAGTTTTGTTTTTATTGCTCATCTCTTACTAAGGATTTTAACTATAAAACTGAAGCAATTTTTGGAAAGAAACAAATTTATATTAATTTAGAATTAAAGTTTATTGTAATACTATGAGTCGGGCCATATTCCTTGTTAGCGTACTGATTTTGGAAATGTTTCATTTATTATAACCCATATATTTCTGATATGAGCATATTGGCAATATTTACTGTAATAAATCAGAAAGCAGTTTGAATTGAAGTAAACTATTATACCATTTCATTCCATTTTCCTTTGTCATGAAGTTCTATATGGGGGCATCATTGTGAAAATCTGCAGGCTACAGATTCTGAAGATGTCTCTGAGTTTATACCTCATATAAGCTTTAAAGAATGTTAATGGCTTCTAAAAAGTAACTTGACAAAGCCATAGGTTCCAGAATTCTGTATATTTATGTCTAAGTAAGGGGCTCTTCCATGTCCCTCAAATGTGGCTTTATTTGTTGGTCTCCCTGGTTGGTTTGTTTGTTTCTGATGTAGGGCACGTGAAGCACTCAGGCAGTGCCTCCCTGACCAACTGAAGGACACAACCTTTGCCCAGGTGCTAAAAGATGACACCACCACGAAACGCTGGCTTGCACAGCTGGTGAAGAACCTGCAAGAAGGCCAGGTCACCGATCCCCGGGGTATTCCCCTCCCCCCTCAGTAATCCTCTCCTGTCCCCTCCCACTACTCCCACAAGTTGGGAAGGGAGGGAGAACCTTCGAAGAAAACAGCTCAGGTTTTATTGCCGACTGGGAATAGACAACCTCAATGCTGAACTGCACTGGAGAAAAAGGGCAAGGTACTCCAGCTGAGGTACATGAGCTGCCATCTCAGGCTGCTTTGACGACATGGGCTTCCTCTGCTACTCCCAGAAAATGGGCTCCTGACAGAAGTCTGCCACCACAGCCCCAGGAGGGAGTCAACACCAGCAAATGCTGTATTTGCAGCATGCCCAAGATCCTTCTCCCCCACCTCTACCTAGCCACTGGCAGGGAGAGGAGATGATGGTGATAGCAGCGGAACTCTAGGCATGGGAACGCCTGGGACCAAGCCATGTGGTGTTCGTTTTTTGTTTTGTTTTTTCATTTTGTCTTCCTGGAAGACTCAAGATGTGTCTCTTCATTCCCTCTCTCAGTATTTGTTTACTTTGGTATTTGTTTGTTTAAATCTCAGAGAGAGAGAGGTGTGTTTGTGGACACAAGCTGTAATATTCAGCAAAACTTTGTCAATTGGCAGTGTTTACAATCTGTTAGCTGCATAAGCTCAATAAAAAGTTGGTCTGGGCATAACATCCCCTCCAGCAGGCCAATAGCTGCATGAACTATTGGGAAGAATGGGAGGCAGGGGAAAGAGATAATGCCAAAGGACAGCAGGAACCCAACCATCTATTTCCCTTCCCTTTCCCAGTCTTCTACCCTCAGTTCTGGATGCCACCAGGACCTTAACCTCATTTTTGGCTTCAGCTGCTAACTATATCAAATCTCATTTTCCTCCAATTAAAGTTAAAACAGACATCTTAATTCATCAGGCTGTCCTGGAAGGTTATTATATTGAGGGAGGCAGTGGTTCTCACCTATTCAAGTCCTCAAAGATCTTTCCTGGAAGACTTTTTTAAAGGGAGATGCCTGGAATTAAGATGATAGGCTACTTGATCCCCTTCTTTCTTTGTTTTAGTGTGAATTTCTGCAGCTCCATCTGTCTTCATGATTGTACTTGAAACAGTATTAGCCAAATTGAGTTCATTTTATTCAGATTTAAGATAGATGGCTGAGTCCACTATCTTAGTCCATTCAGTCCTTTCTTTTTTACACATTCCCTTTTGATCTATGGGAATTATAGGGTTGCCACTAAAATTTTTTTCACTGTTCATATTGTGTTAGAGAACCCCACTTCCTTCTGTGGAGCTTTAGGTAACTCTACTCACAGTCCAGTGTAAACTGCCTTGCTTTATCCCAATCCTTCCTCCTACCAACACCTGCTCTTGCTCTCTCATCCCCACTCCATTGAAAGATGGGATTGTTAATCCGACTCTAGAAAGAGACCAAGTATATTCTGTTCACATCTCACACAATTGAAGGTGTCTGAACAAGTTTAGTCCATAAGAGGCAAATTCAGAGAAATCTTTGCAGAGACACTTCTGCCAACACAAGGGCTCTTTCAAACCGACTTTCACAAAGGGAGCCAGCCTTGTTAGTTGACTTCTGTCTCTTTAGAGCCAAGAAAGTTGTAATTGACTGGCCTAGATGTAGGAAGAGTAGGATAAGCACTTAATCCCCTGCCTTCCAAACTGAAGAGGAGGACCAAACTAGCTCTCAATAATCTCAAGCCTGAAGAGAAGAGGTCTTGGAGGAACAGAGAAGAAGAATGGACTGGATAGACATCTTGACCCCCCTCAGCCCATAGTTTATATCTGAAGAGTCCAGCTAGGGTAACCCTAATTTTTGCCAAACATCTTTCTACTGAGCCAAAGTGTTCTCATCCCCCTCCACTGGGAAGCAGCTGAGGCTCAGGCCCTTGCTCCCTGAGAAATTGTTTCTCCATCTTTCGGTGCATTGGCCATATTACTGTGCCAATAGTGTCTTAATTCTTTTTCCATCTATTCTCAGCTGTCCTTGGACCCCATATAAGAGTTGCAGGGGAGGGATGGAAATGGGTATTATTCCTTGTAGTTGATCCTGATGTCGTGTGTATAAAAAGATCCCTCCCCTCATTCTGTGTTTTTCATCCCTTGCATTTCTTCAACAGGATTGAAATAAAAACATGCTTCTGTTTTTATAAAAATAATTTTTCCTTTAAACTATTTTGTCAGTATAGAGGTATCTAGGCACTTTAGTCAGATGATCCTTGTCACCCCTGTCTACCCTGTGTCTACCTGAACAAACACACTGACCTGCCAAGAGGGCATTGATAGTTCCTTTGTGGATAAGTCATTTGGGAGAGTCTTGCTGATGTATAAAAGCTGTTTGGGAGACAGGGGTGGTGCCCTTTATCTGATAAAGTATCTCTTTACTGGGACAAAACCTCACTCCTGGCTGTAGTACCCAGTACTTAGTACTGGTATGAGAGAGACTTCTATATGTAAAGAGGTAACACTTGAAAGATTTTATCACTGACTTTAATATTAATTTTCTTCTTGAGATTCAGGACTGAGAGCTCATCTCCAGAGTTGTTTCCATGCCTGGTCATGGCTCTCAGTGGGATAGAGCCAACCTGTGCTTCCAGCTTTCTCTCCACCCCCCGCCTCCCAAGGTTTTAGAGAGCCTTTGACTGTTTCAGTGGTGCAACAGGGCAAGGAGAGACATTGGTAGCCTTCACAGCATGCCTTCCTTACTATCCATATATATGATTTCCTGCTCACTATTCCTGCTACTCAGTGTCTGGGAAAGAGGAGATATACAAAATTATTGCTATCAAAAACGTAAGAAAAACAAGTGGAATAGGAAACCATAGTATGAAATGAGATTTCTTTCCTGAGTTGTAGATTAATTTTAAAAAATATTTTAATATATTTCAAAAGCAAATATAGCATAAGTTGAACAACACAAGAAACCTACTTTAACTGACAAATAGAATGCTATCCTCCAAACCAACAGTATGCATAGTTTTTAATTAGACGAAGTATTTTACCAAAATTGATCATAATTAGACCATCAAGCAAGTCTCAAAAAAATTATTTTTAATTAATAGAATGTTCTCAGAAATGAATACATGCGATTAAGCTAGGAAAAAGAAAACTGAACTGTTTAAGATCGGGTAGTACAAAATAAATCAGAGAAAGACAAATACCATATGGTTTCACTTGTATGTAGAATCTAATGAACAAAATAAACTAGAAACAGACTCAGATACAGAGAACAGACACAATTGTCAGGGGTGTGGGTTTGGGGCCTGGGTGAAATAGGTGAAGGGGATTAAGCAGTACAAATTGGTAGTTACAGAATAGCCACAGAGTTGTAGATTACAGCATAGGAGATATAGTCAGTAATATGATAAATAGGTATGGGGCCCGGTAGGTACTTGAAGCAGCAGGGGAGCACTCTATAAATTACATGCTTTTCTAATCACTTTGCTGTACATCTGGAACTAGCACAGAATAATCTTATATAATAAAAGCCTAATATGCAAATTGACCAAATGGCAGAACAGTCACTATGACATGCACTGACCACCAGGGGGCAGATGCTCAGCGAAAGCTGCCCACAGGCCCCAGGCCAGCCAAGGCAGGGGGCCCCCAATTGCTCCACTGGTCCCCCACAGATCAGCCCTGATCGCCAGCCAGGCCTAGGGACCCGACCCATGCATGAATTTCATGCACGGGGCCCCTAGTGTTAAATATAAACTATAATTTGAAAAATTAAAATTTATACCAGAGGGGAAGGGCGGATGGGGAGAGGGTATACAGGGAATAAATGGTGATAGAGATTTGGGTGGTGAACACAATACAATATACAGATGATGTATTACAGAATTATACACCTGAAACCTATATAACTTCATTAACCAATGTCACCCCCATTAAATTCAATTGTTAAAAACTTAAATAATAGTCCTGACTAGTTTGGCTCAGTGGCTAGAGTATCGGCCTGTGGACTGAAGAGTCCCAGGTTCAATTCCGGTCAAGGGCATGTACCTTGGTTGTGGGCACATCCCCAGTAGGTGTGTGCAGGAGGCAGCTGATGGATGTTTCTCTCTCATGGCTGTTTCTAACTATCCCTCTCCCTCTCTGTAAAAAATCAATAAAATATATTTTTTTGAAAACTTAAATAATAAATTAAAAACCAGTAATACAATTCTAAATAACCCCTGGGTCAGAGAAGAAATCACAAAAGGAAATTAGGAAAAAATTGTAATTAGATGATAATGAAGATATGCCATATCAAAACTTGTGGCATACAGGTAAAGCAGAACTTAAAAGAGATACATGACTTTATTTTATTTTTTTTTAATCTTTTTAAAAAATATTTTATTGATTTTTTTACAGAGAAGAAGGGAGAGGGATAGAGAGCCAGAAACATCGATGAGAGAGATCGATCAGCTGCCTCCTGCACGCTCCCCACTGGGGATGTGCCCGCAACCAAGGTACATGCCCTTGACCGGAATCGAACCCGGGACCCTTCAGTCCACAGGCTGACGCTCTATCCACTGAGCCAAACCGGTTTGGCTAAAAGAGATACATGACTTTAAATTCACACGTTATAAGAGAAAGGCTGAAGTCAGTGGTCTAGGTTTTCATGTCAAGAAACTGGAAAGGAATAGCAAATTCAAAGAACAGAAAGATACCCAAAAAAGCACATCAGTAAATTAGAAAACTAATGTTCAATAAAGAAAATCAACAAAGCCAAATATCATTCCCTTGAAAATAATAAAATTGATAAACCCTTAGTAGACTAATCAGGAAAAAATAACATCAACAATGTTAGAAATAGAAAAAGGGACATTTTCATATTTTACAGTCACCAATCTCATTAACTGCCAGAGACTAGAAAAAAGGGAACATCCAATTCACTTTTAAAGTAGTATTAACTCAGCCACCAAAACCTATCAAGGATATTAAGAAAAGGGCCAAAATCCCATGAATATAGACAAAATTTCTAGACAAATCAAATCTAGCATTATATAAAGATGATAGCCTGGCCAGTGTGGCTCAGTGGTTGAGTGTCAGCCTATGAACCAAGAGGTCACTGTTATATTCCAGGTGAGGGCACATGCCCAAGTTGCAGGCTTGATTCCCAGTAGGGGGCATGCAGGAGGCAGCCAATCAATGATTCTCATCATTGATGTTTCTATCTTTCTTCCTCTCTGAAATGAATAAAAAAATATATAGTTTTGCCAAAACTGGTTTGGCTCAATGGATAGAGCGTCGGCCTGCGGACTGAAAGGTCCCAGGTTCGATTCCGGTCAAGGGCATGTACCTGGGTTGCGGGCACATCCCCGGTGGGGGATGTGCAGGAGGCGACTGATCGATGGTTCTCTTTCATCGAAGTTTCTATCTCTCTCCTTTCCTCTCTGTAAAAAATCAATAAAATATATTAAAATATATATATATATATATATATATAGTTTTAAGTATCCCAAAAACCCTACCATAAACCTCTCATATTGAAATCATTATTGATAAAGTATTGAAATCATTCTCCATGAGATGAGGGACAAGATAAAGATGTTCATAACACACCTCCACTTGTTATACTGGTTATGGCCAGTGTGATAAAACCACAAAGGAGGAAAAAATGCTGACAACATGATTATATACACAAATCTAAAAGAAGCTACAAGCCATTAGAATTAAGTGAATTTTGCAGCAAAGTCAATATACAAAAATATCAACTCTTTCTAAATACAATAGAAAATAAAGTTTCAAAATACCATTTATAATAGCACAAGAAATCAAAGTGCTAGAAATATATCAAAAGACATGCAGAACTTTTACATTGAAAACAATGGAACGTTCTTAAATGAAACCTACATTAATAGAGAGATACATATATCTTCATGAATTGGAAAACAATAGTGTAAAAAGCCAATTTTCTCAAATTGATCTGATTAAACTCACTTCTAACTAAATTCCCAGCAGATTTATTTTTGTGAAAACTGACAAGCTGATTCTAAAATTTGTATGGAAATGCAGAGTGCCAAAACAGCCAAGCAATCTTGAGTAAGAAAATTGGAGTCCTCCCATCCCCAGATGTGGTCCTTTAAATTTCAACTTTTTAGTAATACCTTTTTGTAGATACGAGTCTTAATAGCACACACTTGTATTTTGTTATATGACCTTTTCTGAAAGGTTTCTTATGGAATATACTATTTGTATTTTTTTACTCTAGCTTCTATCATTTCAGTCTCTCATTTATTTTATGCCTCCCTGTTCCTCCTCCCCTGGGTGTTCTTGTTTATTTTTAATTTTGTTGGAATGAAGGGATGGCTATATATTCTCTGGCCTTTTGAAGTTATATATTCTTTTAATTCTACATGTACTCTCACTGATGATTTTTTTAAGTGAAATTTAATATTTTGTGTTACTTTTTGGACCATCAAGAAGATGGGTTTTACTTCAGAAGTGTGAGTAGTTTGGCTGGATGAGCTGGGAAACTGGTATCTGACTCCCTAGCCTGACTGTTCCCAAAAGAAAAAATGTTTAGGGTGTCACTCCATGTCAGGAGGAGGGTCTAGGCTTGTCTGGATGGCAGTGTGAGAGTGTAGAGTTTAGGTCTTCCTCTGCCAGCTGAACCTTCACTTCAATTTAGGGCTTCTGGTCCTTTCCTGGGCATGGTTCCCAGAAAGTCTCTGTGCTGCTACTGCTGTGATCAGGTTTCTGGATCTGTTAATAATAGCCAACAGTGGAGGAAGGGCCAGGATCATTATGGGAATAGGAATAACCAAACCAGGTGGACAGTTCTTGTGCCGGGAGCCATCTATCTGCTCCCTAATCTAAAGAGCATCCTGCAATGAGCATGTTTTCTAAGCCACTCTTTGAAGCTATTCTAACCTTTGAAGGTCTCCAAGTGCCTGCCCCCAAAATCAGAACATATGATCTGGGAGCACTGTTTATGAGGACACTGAAAGAGAATATTTGAGATCTGGACTCTCCCAGAAAATCCAGATTGAATGAGAGTACTCCTCATAAAACACCCTGAAGAGAAGAAAGTTGGGCAGAAATAAGGTGAAGCCAATAATCACTTAGGAAGAGGCAAACCATATATAATCCTGGAGGAGTGGGAATGTGAAGGGGAAGCATAGAAAAATAAGGACATGATGATGTTGAGGAAGTAGAAATGGGAGAGTGCAACAAGCATGCGGGACATGGCCTCTATTAATTAAAATCTGAGATCAGCACAGTTTAAATATTGATACTCCCATAATCTTCCTGTTCCCAATAATGGCCTCATTCTGTCTCCCCTCTCTGTACACTCCTCTTCCTTTATCAAAACCGGCTCTCACTAAAGGATGGTAAACATAACCTAGGTATAAATTGTGAAAAACCAGTAAGGCTTTAGAAATTATCAGGTGCAAAAATTTGAAACCTTCTTATTATAAAATATAACACAGATATAGCAAACTACATAAAGAAAACATATAGCTTAATAATCCTATCTAATAATAGACAAACATGGTAATTGACCGTACCTTCACTACGCCTCCCATTGGCTAATCAGCGCAATATGCAAATTAGCCTCCAACAAAGATGGTGGCTAATTTGCATACTGCAGGCAGGGTGGGACAGCGCCACCCCACCTGCCCTGCCGCCATCTGGGCCTGCTATTTGCGGCCCGGGGCATAAGGGTGGGACAGCGCCATCCTGCCTGCCCTGCCGCCATCCGGACCTGCTATCTGCGACCCAGGGCGGCAGGCGTCCATGTGCGACCCGACCCCGGGCCGGGGGGGTGCAGCAGCAATTGGCCAGCCTGCCCGGCCTCCATCCAGGCATCCCGTGTGCGACCCCCCCGGGGTGTCCCGTGTGCGACCCAACCCGGGGTAGCACCCCAACCCCTGGATCAGCCCTGCCATGTGCACGACCTGGGGAGGCGGAGTAGGCACCGAGGGATCGGGCCTGCCATCTGCCACCCAGGGAGCAAGCCTAAGCCAGCAGGTGGTTATCTCCCAAGGGGTCCCAGACTGTGAGAGGGCACAAGTGGGGCTGAGGGACACCCCCCCTCCCCTGCCAGTGCACAAATATTTGTGCACCGGGCCTCTCGTTTATTATAAAGTGAAGACCCCTTTTAGCACCCAGAACTGGAAATAGAACTTGGCCAGCTGTTTCAGAAGCCATATCTCTGCCTTTTCCATCACAACTCCTACCTCCTCCCAAAAGTAACCACTATCCTGACATTTATGGTAATCACTTAGAAGGATTTTATTTTAATGGGACTAAAGTTTAGCTATAAATAATCACTAATAGTAGAATATTAGGCGGTTGAGAGGTATGTGGGGGAGCCATCAGAGACAGCCAGATCTCAGCACACTTAAAATCACATCATTTTATACAGTTAGTTCACTCTGTGCCCATAATTAAGACAGACCTCACTGGAAAAGGATCCCACAGAAGTCCAAGCAAGTACCAGGCTGTGCCCTATGCCCTCAGCTATTTTACTGTCATCTACTGGTCCAGAAAGAGCCATACACTGCAGTCTTTCCAAGGCAGAGCAAAAGTAGGTCCCAGCTCACAGTGCTTGGGAGAGTGCAAGGGACTAGTTGTCTTTGCTAATGATATATGAGTCCAGGACATTGCCTAAACTTCCCTGGGCCTCAGTTTCTCACTGTGAAGTATGGGGCCACAATAAAGCCCTTTACAATCACCCATTCCTCTCCTAACTTAGTCCTCTTTCCTCAATCTTGGTGTCTGTTTCAGCTGCCTATTCATTCACCCTTATATAAGAAGCTCATTATCTTCTTTTCCCAGCTGGGTCTTTCCAGTCTTGTGCTTCTCTTTTTGCCCTTGATTCTTACACACGGTGAGTGTGCTTCACACACATCTTTATAAACATACATGTATGTTCTTGCACATTGGAGGTGCTGAGAAAATGCTCATAGAATGAATGAATGTAAAGGAAGAACAAATGAATTCCTGTATACATTCCTTAAGTATTTAGCGAGTGCCTATTATATATACAAAGATACAAACCTGTCTCCCTACACTCTAAAGATCATTCCTCTCCTCCCTTTCTCCTCATCTTCCTTTTCCATCTTACTCCTTTTTTTCTTTCACTGCACCGCGAAGCTAGACTGAGTGCCCTGCAAGGCAGCATGCAGACATACAGAAGCAGGCAGGCTGGTGGAAACAGACACCATGGAAAGAAGCCAGAGGAAATAAGGGCAAAGACAGCTGTATAACATGCAGAGAAACCAACCAGAATGAAAAGCCGTGATTCATGGAGCACTGCAACTCAGACACTCCTTGGATTTCACTTTGAGAGCTGAGTCTGGATTGGGGTCAGCGAGGGCTGGCACCAAGATGAAGGGCAGTCAGGCTCCTCCTCCCTGGAGATGTGGTGCTCCAATCCCTCCCCTTAATCCTTTTCTACCCACTCTATCCCCACGACTCCCTCACTGACCAGTGTCCTGGGCCTTTAAGAGTTGGGTGGGCTGGACTGAAGATAGCTCACACTTCCCCCCACCCCACTCCTTCCTTCTGGCTGTAACTCTGCCAGTCACAGCAGCAAACTGCAGTAGAGGAGGGGAGAAAGCCAGCGAGTGCAAGAAGAGCAAAGGAGAAAAGGAGAAAAGGTGCCGGCTGGGTTTCCTCATCCCACAGTGGAGAGCAAGCACTGCAGAGCTCACAGACACAGGACTGCTATCCTGCACACGGTAAGGGCCTGGAGGCTCTGACCAGCCTCTCTTCCATGTTCTGTCCTGCCTGAGTCCCTAGGTCTGCCTTCTACATGCCTTTATTAAATTGCAGTCTCACCCTGGCCGGGTGGCTCAGTTGGTTGGAGAATTACCCCGTACACAAGTACACAAAAAGTGTGGGTTCGATTCCCAGTCCAGGCATCTGCCTCGGTTGTGGGTTTGATCCCCAGTCGGGGCGCATACGGGAGGCAACTGACTGATGTTTCTCACATCGATGTTTCTCTCCCCTTTCCTCTTTCTCTAAAATCAATAAACATATCCTCAGGCGAGGATAATATATATATCACCCTGGACTCCTTTGCCAGAACAAGGCTCTGGCCTTCTGGTTCTCTCTAGCTTATCCTCTTTGACTTACAGTTTTCCTGCTGGCTTGGGTCAATCACCTCTTTATATGGGACTTCTTAGCCACCCAGAGCTGCCACTTAGAGGTAGCCCCATCATAGTAAGGAGAGAGAGAATTGTAATAACTGTGCTTTAGCATGGATTCATTAATGGATTGTTGAGGATTATCAAATGAGGGTTGGCCATGGCCCAGGTGGAGTATAGGAACCCCTGGTAATAGAGAGTTATGAGACTTCCTTGGAAAGAGCCAGGGTTTGAATTCTATACCTCGTTCTTCGCCTGCTCACTGGACCAAGACCGTTTGTTGGCATGCCCAAGTGCTGTTCTGGGAAGAGAACTTGCTTCTAGCCCTGACTGCCATCAATCAGGTAGGTGACTTTGGTCCCCAACTTCCTGATCTGTGATAAGAGGGAGTTTAGGGTTTCCCAGACTTGCCTGTGTGTCAGAAGTGCTTGATAAAAATAAATCTACCTAAGCCCTATTCTTGGAATTTCTGATCTGGTAGATTGTGGGCTAAGGAATCTCTGTTATAATATTCCCTCTCCAGGGAATATTGATGTAGCCAAGAACCTCTGGATTATATGTTATAAAAAGTCTTCAAACTCTGACATTCTGAGGGCTAGGACCTATGTCTAGGGGCATTCTGTCCTCTCTACATGAACCAGACATAATCCTGCTCAGTAGCAAAAGAGTAGACAAAATGTAACAACTTAGAAAAAAAGAGTAGACAGAATGGTTCTCTTCCTTCCTGTTCCTCAGGGAGACCGGAGACACCCTGGATCCCACTGTAATGCCGTTGACAATTCTGCCATGTCTCCCATAAGTTACCTGGAAGTTGAAGACCCAATCTTGCTTGGAAGACCTGGCCACTTCCCACCTCATTTTTTTCCCCTCTGTTTTCTCATCTGTATTATAGAGGAAATTATTTGTACCCTTGAGGATCTCCACATGTGTGTCCACGAGGGAACAGTTAAGACCAGTCTCTCTTACTCACAGTCTTCATCCTCTGCTCCCAGCCTCTTGTTCCTACTCCCAAATCTTTTGTGTCTTTTCTAACCACACTTGCACCAGCTGTGAGCATCCTTCCCAATTTACCTTCAGACACCAGAGGAAACACCGAGACCTAGAACACTTGGGTTCTAAGTTGCATTCTCTGGGCAGTTTGTTTAGTTAGTCTCCTGGGATACCGGGGAAAGTGAGGTTGAGTAGAGGAAGGATGTACTATTGGACCACAGTTTCAAAATCCTCATGGGTTGAGAACCAGAAAAGAGAGAGGATGAAATGATGGGGAGAAGGATGACAAGAGAACAAAGAGAAGCTGACAAGTGAGCAAGTAGAGAGGTAGATAGGACAGGAGAGAAAAGAGTGAGTTGGGGGGAAAAGAAAAGGTATGGGTCAGGTAGAGGATGGGGAAAAGAGAGAAAATAAGAAAGAAAAGCTGTTTTGTGGGATATGGAGGAAACAGAAATGATGGAAGGGAGAGACAAAACTTTTTGATATTCTTCATTGATTCTTAGCCCTGCTTTAACCTGCTTCCTAGTGAAAGCCCTTTCTAAGGGCAGAGTCTTGGTGAAATCTCTGAGCTGGTCATGTGGAGGTCTTGGTTGTTATCCTAGTTCTGCCACTTAATTTTAGGTGACTCTGGCAGTTGAGCTAATTTTTCTAGTGCTAACTCCTTTTCTCTATAAAATGAAGTCCAGCTCTGACATTCTGTAGCTCCTTGTGTTGAAACTGGCCATCTTATGCATGGCCACATGTCACCTAGATACAGATTTGAAATAGTGATTCAGGAATGGGAGCAGGATTTGAAGAGCATGCCAAGATCTGGGGTTGGAAGTGTTTGACAAAAGAGGATAAAAGAACTTTCTAAAGCTGCTCTGAGAAGCTCCAAAATAGGGGCATCCTGGTACTTGGGCTCTGTTTTCAGGCTTCCCATGTTTTAGGACATTATTCTGTGGCTCCTGGACCCAGGCGTAAGATCAGGTAATTCTGCCTTCTCCCAGGGCCAAGGTCCACCCCATCCCAGAGTCCCTATACCCCAGACGTGGGAGCTGAAGTTCTGAGAGAAGATGTTATAGGATGTTGGCAAGGGGGTTTCAATTTCAGCTCCAGGCTGACCCCCATCCCCACCCCACCCCAGAGTCTGAGGACCTGAGATATTTAAGAGGGACCTGTTTGTTACTTTCTACTTCAGTCTTAATATAGCTTTTGCAAGCCTCAGGTTCCAAGCTGTGTATCTCCACCCAGAAAAGTAGAGATGCGCTTCTCTCTCCCAGGAAGCACTCTGCAGCCCTTCTTCCGTTCAGGGGTTTCTCACCCAGGCTCTCCTATTCATTCTCAGCCAGCAAAACCTTTTCTTTTTTTGGAACCATTGCAGGGATCTTTCTCTCTTGAGAGAAGCCTTGAGTTCTCTTTCCCACTTAGGTACAGACTGATTACCAACTTTCTCTATTCCCTCTGACACCTACACATTGCTACTCACTTAGAAAGCCTTTTCTAGGTGCTCCAGTCAGGGAAGCTGTATTTTCAGCCACCTCTACCTTCTTTCCAAAGACTTAGTTATCCCCAGGTGACTTTATAGTCTCTTCCCACTGGAGACATAGGGTACTAATAAGCTTTGTGGCCTCAGACAAGTCACATCACATTTCTAGACTTCTGCTTTTTCGTTTGTAAGATATAGAGAGTTGAGCTGCATGATGTTTTTTTAAAAATATGTTTTTATTGATTTTTTTTTTTTTAGAAAGAGAGGAAGAGAGAGGGAGAGAGAGAGAAAAACATTGATGTGAGAGAGAAACATCAGTTGCCTTCTGCATGCACCCTGACCAGAGACCAAACCCACAACCTGGGCACATGCTCAGACTGGGAATTCAATAGGCCACCCTTCGGTGCATGGAGCAATGCTCAACTAAGTGAGCCACACCGGTCAGGGCTGCATGATGTTTTCATAGAGCATTAATCAAATGATTGTTTCAGAGATTCTTTTAGTTTTTTAGACGTTCACCAATGTCAACATTTTAAACTTATTAATTAAAAAGCACAACATTTCTATTCAAGTGTAGATACTTTTCTTATACAAAAGCATAGAGGTTTATGTTTCATGGGCTTTGCCAGTTTCAGAATGATTTGGTCAAGAATTGAGCATTTCCGCCCTAACCGGTTTGGCTCAGTGGATAGAGCATCGGCCTGCGGACTGAAAGGTCCCAGGTTCGATTCCGGTCAAGGGCATGTACCTTGGTTGCGGGCACATCCCCAGTAGGAGGTGTGCAGGAGGCAGCTGATCAATGTTTCGCTCCCATCGATGTTTCTAACTCTCTATCCCTCTCCCTTCCTCTCTGTAAAATCAATAAAGTATATTAAAAAAAAAAAAAAGAATTGAGCATTTCTTATAGGGGCAAAGCTAGAATCAAGTGGCCATATATAAAATCTTCTAGTCCTTTTCAAGGGAAGTTTGTTGTTACTTACTAGGACAAATGAACCAGGTCCTGAATTAGCATATATCATAAAGGAGGCACTCTTTTTTTAGTAGGTAGAGAAAACTTAAAAATGCAATTCTGCCCTGACCAGTTTGGCTCAACGGATAGAGCGTCGGCCTGCGGACTCAAGGGTCCCAGGTTCGATTCTGGTCAAGGGCATGTACCTTGGTTGCAGGCACATCCCCAGTGGGGAGTGTGCAGGAGGCAGCTGATCAATGTTCCTCTCTCATCAATGTTTCTAACTCTCTATCCCTCTCCCTTCCTCTCTGTAAAAAATCAATAAAATATATTTAATTAAAAAAAATGCAATTCTGAGACTTTGTAATTTATATGGTCCATTAAAACTCTCAGAATAACTGTTATGAAAAGGAGTATAAAATATGCTTTACCATGTGAAGTGAAGAAGATGGCTTATTTAGTTATGTACAACATGAAGTGTTGTACACGAGACAAAGGAAACACTTCAGGAGCCCTGGCCAAATAGCCCAGTTGATTAGAGTAATGTCCCGATATGCCAAGGTTCTGGGTTCAATCTCTGGTCAGGGGACATAAAAGAATCAACCAATGCTCCCTAACCGGTTTTGCTCAGTGGTTAGAGCATTGGCCTGAAGACTGAAAGGTCCCAGGTTCGATTCCAGTCAAGAGCATCTACCTTGGTTACAGGCACATCCCCAGTAGGAGGTGTGCGGGAGGCAGCTGATCGATGTTTCTCTCTCATCGATGTTTCTAACCCTCTGTCCCTCTCCCTTCCTCTCTGTAAAAAATCAATAAAATATTTTTTTTTAAAAGAGAATCAACCAATGAATGCACAAATAACTGGAACAATAAACCTCTCTCTCTCCTTTCCTCTCCCTCTCTAAAAATCAATTTTAAAAAAATAAAGAAAAGAAAAAGCCCTAGCCAGTTTGGCTTAGTGGGTAGAGTATGGGCCTGTGTAACAAAGGGTCCCAGGTTCAATTCCGATCAAGGGCACATACCTCAGTTGCAGGCTCAATCCCCGGCCCCACGGCTCCATGCAGGAGGCAACCAGTGTTTCTCTCCTTCTCTCTCTCTTCCTCCCACTCTCTCTAAAAATCAATGGAAAGATATCCTCAGGGAGGATTAACAAAAAAATTTTTAAAAATAAAATAAATTAAAAATAAAGACTTCAAAGCTGGATGGTCTACATGGGAGCATGGAGAGGGCTTCCAGAAAGGGAAGTTAGGATGATTAAGATGATTTTATCTGGAGAAGAGAAGACTGGGATGTAGAGATTCCAGATTCTGCAAGGGCTGCCAGCAAGATAGTGGTTTTTTGTTTTTTTTTGTTTTTTAATATATTTTATTGATTTTTTACAGAGAGGAAGGGAGAGGGATAGAGAGTTAGAAACATTGATGAGAGAGAAACATCGATCAGCTGCCCCCTGCGTACCCCCGACTGGGGATGTGCCCGTAACTAAGGTACATGCCCTTGACCAGAATCGAACCTGGGACCCTTGAGTCTGCAGGCCGATGCTCTATCCACTGAGCCAAACCGGTCAGGGCAAGATAGTGGTTTTTAATAATGAGGAGCTGAGCAGTGTGACATGAGGTTATCTTGTGGAATATGGGTTATTGGGAAAGAGAGAAGTATTTGGCAGAAAGACCTGGTTTAGCCCTCTCTGGAGATGACTATGGGAAGCAGCAAAGGTTCTAGAATCAGACATACTTGGCTTCAATTCTGAATCCCTATGTGATTTGAGGCAGGTTTCTTAGCCTTTCTAAGCCTTGTAGTTACCAAATTCAAATTAGAAGTAAAAAGAGCTACAAACTATATAGATGGAATGCCTGACACATAGTGGGCAGTCAGGAAACATTGGTTTCCTTCTCTTCCTCCCTGTTCTGTTATTCTAAAATCACCAAGATTAACCAGTCTTTTGCTCCTCCTTACTCCTTTAGGTGACTCTGGCGCCAGCTGGTGGAGCAGTGGGTGATGGCATCCCTGCTGCAAGGCCGTGAGTACCCCTGCAGAAGAGGGCTTGGGGAGACAGCCCAGGGACGGGGAGGATACTGAACCCCTATTCAAGAGCTCCTCCTGGGCCCTCCACATCCCTGGTTGGCTATCCAGCCCCTGCTTCTCCTGGCCCAGGGCTGCCCATCAGTCAAGATGTGCTGCTGATGCAGAAAGGTACAATGATGCGCAAGGTGAGATCCAAAAACTGGAAGAAGCTAAGATACTTCAGACTTCAGGAAGATGGCATGACCGTCTGGCATGCCCGGCAGGTCGGAGCCAGAGCCAAGGCCAGCTGTAAGTGACATGGATAGCTAGGGGTGGGCATATGGGTGGATAGAATCCTGAGAACAGCATCTGATAGCAGGAGAGGGACCAGGGTCCTATGATGTTGCCTTATGCTGTCCCACTTGTATCTATGTCTGAGCCTATAAAATGAAAATTATAACAGTATTTGCCTCTTAAGGCTGTTATTAGGATAAAATCAATTATTGCATGTAAAGGGCTTAGAAGAGTCCTGGAACATAAAAAGGCTCAATAAATCATACATTATATATCTTGTTATTTTTATTATAATAAGAGCATGATCTCAGGCATCTGACTGGCTGGATTAAAGCCCTGACACTTTCTAGCTGAGTGGCTTTGGACAAGTTACTTAAACTAAGCTTTAGTTTCCTCATCTGTAAAATGGATGTTAAACAGTACCTGCCTAGTAGGTTATAGGGACTCAATAAATTAATGTTTAAAGCATGGGACCTGAAACCAGATGCATTTAATAAACATGAGCCATTATGGTGAATATTTTAAAATGTCATAAATGCATCATAAGTATACATTCTATTGGCTGAACACTTTATGATCCCTCTAAAAATTTGATCACAGGACGCATCTAAGGGAGTCTGCTTTAGAGACATATCAAAGCTCATGTTCCACACCACTCCCAGCTGAGGAAAGAGGGTGGGAGCATTTCTCTGGCTCCCTCCTATCTGGAAAGAGGAAGCTCTCAAACCTGAAATAGAAGAACTGAAATTGGGCATATTATGCTTTGGTGTAACTGCTTCTACCCTGTAACTCTGCTTCCATTTGTCAGCCCCACCAGTCCTTTTGTGATCACCATGTACACTGGCCATGTAAGGGACCATCCCTTATTGAAGATGAGGACACTGAGGATTAAGGTCTTTTGTCTGTGTCATACTGCCAGCTGAAAGCTGGGAGCCAGTCCTGCCATTCCCAGCACAGGCCCCTTGCCATGCTGCCTATGAACACAGCAGTGATTCATGTGGAATCCTGAACCCCAGGACTCTGCATCTCCCTATACTAAAGCTTTTGGGGTTTTAGCCCCAAAAGGCTGGGGTTCCTCCTCTCTATGGCTTCACAGAGAAGAAGGGAGTAATTAATGGTCCTTGATCATTAGCTCCTGCAATTTGGTGAACTGTCTTCCTCAGTCTCCTCACTTGCTTCTTCTCTGGCAGTCTCGATCTCTGACGTGGAGACAGTGCGTAATGGCCATGAATCTGAGTTGTTGCGCAGCCTGGCAGAGGAGTTCCCCCTGGAGCAGGGCTTTACCATCGTCTTCCATGGCCGCCGCTCCAACTTGGACCTGGTGGCCAACAGTGTGGAAGAGGCCCAGATCTGGATGAAGGGGCTCCAGCTATTGGTGGACTTTGTCACCAACATGGATCAACAGGAGAGGCTGGACCAGTATCGGGCAGGATGGAGTCAGAATGGGGGCCAGAGTCACTGAAGGGGCAGATGCTGCAGGGCTAGAGACAGGTGAGGGGGGCGGTATAGGGCTAGGGAGTCCCAAGAGTCCAGATGGGGTGGGTAGGGGCAGTTTAGACCGATGTGAGGCTGAGATTGCTGAAGGAGGTATCGGGGTTTGAGATGGAAAAAGCATAGCCAGGCAGAGTTTGGGCATGCATCAGGCCTCCTAGGTTTGGGGGAAGGGACAGCAAGAGGTCAAGGGCCAAACAAGATGCTGATCCTGAGAGCTGAACAGAAGATCCTAGTGGCATTAACTACCACAGGAGTGGGAAGCAATCCCTTCAAAGACTTAGTGGTATCAACTCACTTCAAGTTTCCTAGATTGTATTCACCTTCTGTGCTAGTTCTTTCATTCATTCATCCATTCGTTCACCAGCTATTAAGCAGAATGTATCAGGCACTATATGGAGTACAAAATATTGTTTAGGAGTACAAAAATATTGTTTTCCTCAGTGGAGAGGATGGGATTATGTAAATAATCTAAGGACCATGGAACTGTTATGGTACTTAGATTATTTGAGGCTGTTCAAAGAAAGGAGAAATATTTAATTCTAGCTGAGAAGATTCTGAGAAAGCTTTAGGGAGGAAGTAGTATTTTAGCGAAGCCTTGGATATTAGTATAATTTGAACATTAAGAGAGGAGGTAAAAACACCCCTGCCTGAAGGAACAGCATGAGTAAAGGTCCAGAGATAGGAAATTGAAGGCTGGAGAGCTGGGACCTCACAGAGTGGGAACTTGGGGTTCTGGCTAAAATGAAGAAAGGACAGAGATGTGTTGAGAAGACTGGGTTGGGGCCAGATTATGGGGGCACAGGAGATCTTAACTTCTATGTTAAGGAATCTGTACTTTCTGCAAAAAAGAGGTACCTGCTGGCATCTGAGCCATGCAGGGATAAGATAGATAGGTACTTTGGGGAGCGGGTATTCTAGAAGCTAAGTGGAAAATTAATTGGTGTGGGAGATAGACAGGCAGCAAAGATAGGGAGAGACGTCAGTGGATGAACATGCACACACATCTGCACATACAAACACACACAGTACTTTTGCCTTGACTCGGACCTGGATGGCTGAGTGACTGGTTCCAGCGTGGAGACAAAAACCAGGATGGCCGGATGAGTTTCCACGAAGTGCAGCGGTTACTACGCCTGATGAATGTGGAAATGGAACAAGAACATGCCTTTCAGCTTTTCCAGGTGAGTCTTTTAGGAAAGTATTTGCAGAAACCAAACAAGGCCACATTCTCACTTGACTGTAAGTACTCTGATCCTTTCGAACAACATTCATTTATTGACTCTATTACGTGCCCTTAGCACTATGCCAGGCTCAATGGGAAGTGTAGGCCATGCTTCTCACTCTCCAGTCTTGTTGGAAAGATGATTTATAATCTTATAAAAGGTAACTAATAATATGTTATTACATCAGACCCCAAGAACCTCTCTGTCCATGGCCAGACTTTCACAGGTGCTTAGAACAATAGAAAACTCCAACTGGAATATGAATAAATAGAAGAAGGGATATTTTTACCTTTAGGGATTTCAATTCTTTCTAGTTAAAAAAATTTTTTAGTAGCAAATGGTATGGCTGAAATTTTGCTTCTTACTGAAGTGACTTCTTCTATGAACACCAAGTATCATGTATTCTGTGGAAGCATACTTGGATCCATCTGTCAGTAAGACTGTCCTTATATGACAAGCCAAGGCCATAAAAGTTGCTGTTAAAGGGTTTGTCCAATCTCCTCTAAACCCTCTTTCAGGCAGCAGACACATCCCAATCTGACACTCTGGAGGGACAAGAATTTATAGAGTTCTATAAGGCATTGACTAAGCGTGTTGAGGTGCTGGAACTGTTTGGAAACTTTTCGGCTGATGGGCAGAAGCTGACCCTGTTGGAATTTGTGGATTTCCTCCAAGAGGAGCAGAAAGAAGGAGACCATGCTTCTGACCTTGCTCTGGAACTCATTGACCGTCATGAGCCTTCAGAAAGTGGTAAGAGGACCAGAGCAGAGAGGCACCAGACAGGGGTCAGGGAAGGGGAACAATGACCAGAAAGGTCCAGAGATCAGCAGCTTTCTGTCTAACTCAAGGAAGGCTGAGTCCACTCCTACCTCAGTCCCCTACCCAATCATCTTCATCTCATTCAGCCACTTCCCGAAGGAGTGCAGCCATTTCCATTTCTTGCCCAGATAAGAGAGAAGTCTCCTCTGCAATGCTAGATCTCTCAGAGGAAGAACATTCCACATGACCCCTTTCCTCCACCATGCTCAAGTTGCACATCCTTCACTTGCTGAAAGTTCTTCCTTATATCAGCTTTTGGCCTCAGTGGAGATATAGTATAAAATACTTGGTCCTCTTGCTTTGGTCTCTTCTCCTCTAGTGCATATGATTCATTTTCCTCTAGTTCCCTTCATGGTTCCTGTTTGCTATCACTTTAAGTGCTGGCTCTCTGCCCTTTCCTTGGCTTTCTCCAAGTTCACCAGATGGTTCTTGAAGTCTCTGACTCCCTTAAAGTCCTAGGAAGCTAGTCAGCCCCTGGCTGAGGGGGATGATGATAAGGTCAATCGATCAGCATTATCAAACACAACTAAAATATGCCTTCTATGCCCTCAAATTTTTCTCCTTGCCCTTTTAGTAGATATCTTCCTGCTCTCCATTCCTTTCAGAATGTGAGGAATTTACCAGTACATCCTATATAATAAAAGCCTAGGTGGCGTCGTGCCACGCCCTCGCACAATGTTGTCACAAGATGGCCGCCACAAGATGGCCACGCGCACAGTGGAGGCGGGGTCTGGTGGCTGCTCCATGTGGTGAGGCCTGGGGGTCCCACGGCTCTGCATGGCACGGAGGAGGCCGGTCCCGGCGTCTCTGCCACCTTGTGTGGAGGAAGCAGGTCCTTGCGGAGGAGGCAGGTCGCGGCAGGGGAGGGCAGTTGGGGACGATTGGGCTGGCAAGGGAGCAGTTAGGTGTCAATCAGGCTGGCAAGGGAGCGGTTAGGGGGTTATCAGGTCAGCAGGCAGAAGCGGTTATGGGTAACCAGGCAGGCAGGCAGGCAAGTCGTTAGGGGCCATCAGTCCTGGATTGTGAGAGGGATGTCCGACTGCCGGTTTAGGCCTGATCCCTGCAGGCCTAAACCGGCAGTCGAACATCCCCTGAGGGGTCCCAGATTGGAGAGGGTGCAGGCCGGGTTGAGGGACACCCCCCCCCACCTGCATGGATTTCGTGCACTGGGCCTCTAGTTATTAATAATACTAGAGGCCCGGTGCACAAAAATTTGTGCACTCAGGGGTGGTCCCTCAGCCCGGCCTGTGCCCTCTCGCAGTCTGGGGGCATAGACTGTGTCCGCTCCCAGTCTGACATCCCGGGGGGGATGTCCACATGCTGGCTTAGGCCCGCTCCCTGGGGTATCGGGCCTATGCTGGCAGTCAGACATCCCTCTGGCAGCCCGGGAGCCCTCAGAGGATGTTAACTTGCCAGTGGGGACCAGGCCTAAGCTGCAGTCAGACATTCTTAGCACTGCTGAGGAGGCGGGAGAGGCTCCTGCCATCACCGCTGTGCTGGCAGCCGTCAGCCTGGCTTGTGGCTTGGCAGAGCAACCCCTGTGGGAGTGCACTGACCACCAGGGGGCAGCTCCTGCATTGAGCATCTTCCCCCTGGTGGTCAGTGTGTGTCATAGTGACCAGTCATTCCCAGTCGTTCTGCTGTTAGGGTCAATTTACATGTTACCTTTTTATTATATAGGATAGAGGCCTGGTGCATGGGTGGTGGCCAGCTGGTTTGCCCTGAAGGGTGTCCCGGATCAGGATAGGAGTCCCACTGGGGTGCCTGGCCAGCCTGGGTGAGGGGCTGATGGCTGTTTGCAGGCTGGCCAAGGCCCCCAGTGGGGACCCTCACCCCATGGGGGTTTGGCCAGCCTGGGTGAGGGGCTGAGGGCTGTTTTCAGACTGGCCACACCACCTTCAGGGTGTGGGGGTCCTGCTGAGGTGCCTGGCCAGCCTGGACGAGGGGCTGATGGCTGTTTGCAGGTTGGCCAAGCCCCCCAGTGGGGACCGTCACCCCATGGGGGTGTGGCCAGCCTGGATGAGGGGCTGAGGGCCGTTTTCAGGCTGGCCATGGCCACGGGCTGGAAGCAAGTATCTGGGATTTATTTATCTTCTATAATTGAAACTTTATAGCCTTGAGCGGAGCTCAGGGCCGGCAGGGCAGGTGGGAAGCTTGGCTTCCTCCATTGCTGGGGGCAACCCAAACCTCCTGCTCACTCCAGCTCTGTGGCCGCTGCCATCTTAGTTGAGTTAATTTGCATATTCCCTCCTGATTGGCTGGTGGGCATGGCTGGTGGGCGTGGTGGAGGTGCGGTCAATTTGCATGTTTCTCTTTTATTAGATTAGACTACAGGCCTGGTGCACAAAATTCATGGATGGGTAGGTTCCCTAGTCCTGGCTGGTAATCAGGACTGATCAGGTTCCTCACCTCCCCACCTCCTCCTTCCCTTGCTCCCTCAACGCCCCAGCTGCTGCTGGTTGCCCCCCATGTTCCACACCACCCCCTAGTGGTCAGCGCACGTCATAGTGCGCGATCGAACTCCTGGTCTCCCAGGTGAACTCCCGAGGGGACACTGCATATTAGCCTTTTATATATGTAGAAATTATTTACAAGGCACTTTCACATGCCTTACTTCATTTAGTTCTTACTACGATCTTGTAAATCAAGATTGGGGGTTTGCCAAGTATTCCATAATGTGCCAATATCTCTACATGCCTTTTCTCTTCTAATCCTTACAATGACCTGTTGAAATAGTTTTTATTATTGAGTCAGTTGTGCAAGAGAGAAAAACTGAGGTTTAGAACAATTAAATTACTTGCTGAAAGCCAACAGCTAATGAGAGGAGGAATTGGAATTCAAATCCAGGTCATTTGATTCTTACTTGGTGCCTTTCTTGAGAATAAGGATTAGAGATGAGATGAATGAGAGCTGGACAAGTGACCCAGGTTTCCTAAGTCTCAATTCCCCCTTCCTTCCTTCCTTCCTTCCTTCCTTCCTTCCTTCCTTCCTTCCTTCCTTCCTTCCATTCATTCATTCACTCACACTATACTTCTGCTAGTGCTTATTGAATACCTAAATGTGGCAGGACTTATGTGCTAGGCACCAGAGATACAGTAGTAGGTCAAGACAAGGGCAATGTATTCATGGAACTTAGAGTCAAATAGAAAGTGTTGATTCATGTGGGTACTCAGAGAAGAAAGGGGACTGAAAGCAATCATTTCAGAAAACCACATAGAAGACGAATGTCACAGAGTTAAGAAATGGATCTTCTATTACATTTATTACATCCATTACATTTATTCTACCCTCCCTTTGCACTCAACTATCAGATGCTATACTCTGCCTGCCGGGTAGTATAAGTCAAGAGACCTGGGCTCAAGTTTCCACTCTGCTTCTTACTGAGTAACCTTGGTCAAGTTGCTTAATCTGAGACTCGATTTTCTCATTTTTAAAATAATTGGTGATCAAATGTAATAATGCATATGAAAGTACCTGGAAGGTGTGGACTTAACCTGTTGATCTGATGTATTACTATAAAGAATGAAAGTTGCTGCCATTCTCCAGCATCTTCAGGCCTTATCAAATCTGGAACAAGAAGCTGGGCATAAGAATCTAATTAGTCTGCCTTCCAAGGGAGCCCCCCTACAGCAATGTTTCCTTCAGTGAAACTGCACAGCCCAGTGGTATAGGGTATGGCTCTGACACCTGGCTGTCTGGGTTCAAGTCCCTACACTTACTGGTTATGTACATGAGATGAGTTACCCAACCTCTCAAGACAGATTATATTACATCTACCTCATCATGTTGGTGAGAGCATTAAGAGGGATGTTGAATGTAACATCCTTTGTATAGAGCAAGTGCTCAATAACTGTTAGTCATTGTTGTAAATATAGAAGCCCATGCTGAAATGGGTGAGGGCTATGAAAGGGTGGCAGGACCTGGCCCTTGAAGAAAGAGTGGTCCAAGGCAAAACACCATGTGGGAATTGACAATAGGGAAAAAAATAAACCTTAGATCATAGTTGGCAGCAGCTACACAGCCCAGGGAATAAAACAAAGATACCTTGGTTGTGTTGCTAACAAGCCTTTGACTTTGATTTTCTCTGGGCCTCAGTTTCCCTATCTATAAAATTACCCCTTCAAAATGAATATTGTGCTGCCCATTATGGTAGCCATGAGCACCTTATGACTGTTTAAATTTAAATGAACTAAAATCAAAATTTTAAATTCAGTTCCTGTCCTGGCGGGTATGGCTCAGTTGGTTGAGTGTCCTCCCTTGCACCAAAAGGTTGCTGGTTCTTTCCTGGCCAGATTGCTCATTGGTTAGAGCATCAGCTGAGGATTGAAGGGTCTTGGGTTTGATTCCCAGTCAAGGGCATGTATCTCCGTTGTGGGTTTGCACCCTATTCCTAGTTGGGGTGCATGCAGAAGACATCCAGTCTATGTGTCTCTCTCACATTGATGTTTCTCTCTCTCTCTTCTCTTCCTCCTCCCTCCCTTTCACTCTCTCTAAAATTCAATGGAAAAAATATCCTTGGGTGAGGATAAATTTTAAAAAGTTTGCTGGTTCGATTCCTAGTCAGGCAGGGCACATGCCCAGGTTGAGGGCTTGATCCTCAGCAAGGGCATGCAGGAGGCAAATGAACGATGTTTCTCTCTCTTTTTTTTTCCTCTCTCTCCCCCCCTCCTCTCCCTCCCCTTCTCTCTCTCAAAAAATAAAAACATATATTTAAAAATTCAGTTCCTCAGTTACACAGCTACATTTTAAGTGCTCAGTAGCCTTATGTGTCTAGGCTATCATATTGAACAGTGCAGTTTCCATCATTGTAAAAAGTTCTATTGGACAGCATCGAACTAGAATGTTTGTAATGATTCCCCTTGTAGCTTTAACATTCTCTGAGGGTGGTTATGATTGAAATGACAGAAACTGGACGGGGTCAAATTTGGGGTCTGGAGGCTGGGAGTGGACACCATCTGACAGGCAGGACCCTGGAGAGGTGTAGGGTGGACTGGCTGTGGGTGTGCTGGGGTGCTCCCATTCAGAGTTCTGTCATTCTAGTGTTCCCCTACTCCACATCTCAGGCAAGCTGCGGCATGTGCTGAGCATGGATGGCTTCCTCAATTACCTCTACTCAAAGGACGGAGACATCTTCAATCCTTCCTGCCTCCCCATCTACCAGGATATGACTCAACCCCTGAACCACTACTACATCAATTCCTCTCACAACACCTACCTGGTGGGGGACCAGCTTTGTGGCCAGAGCAGCGTCGAGGGATATATACGGTGCAGTGGGGAGGAAGGGGGGAGGAATCAAGCTCATGAGAAGGGAACATCTGTGGGAAATTTAGGACACTGTTAATGGTAACAGGAATCAAAAATATGTTGTTGGGGGGGGGGCGGTGAGTTTGGGGGCTGAGGATCCTTGAATACCTGAGAGACTTGGAGGAGATACTGAAGACTGGTGGGAGAGTGGCATTAAAACCTATGGGTAAATGGAGCTTGTCTCTTTCATAAGCTATGAAACTCTTTTTGAACTCAGGCCCTGACAGATTTATTTTAAATAAATAAGTAAACTAAATGTTAAATGGAAGGCAGTACAAGCATGTCATACTCACAGCTGGTGGGCCGCACACCTCGTTTATTGAACATGCGGCCCTCTGGCCGTGAGTTTGACATGCTTGCAGTAGAGCATAGGAGCTAAAAACATAGGTTCTGGAGTCAGACCATTTGAAGTCAAATCCTAACTATCTCACTGTTACTCTGGAGCTAAATATTTCACCTCCCTATGCCTCACTTTCCCCATTTGTGAAACAGAAATGATAACAATGTCTATTCTGTCTAGGTTGTTGTGAGGATTCAATGATATAATCTGTGTCAATACCTAATAAATGGTAACTACTTTTATTGTGACCAATCATGCATTAGATAGAAAGTCAATATATCTTTGCACTTACTACTGATCTAGTAGCTTCAGGGGATACAAAGATGAACGGAACATATAGTTTCTGTCCTAGGAAGTCCAATAGAGAAAATAAATAACTCAGGTGTTGTATAATGAAATACAACCAGAACATCAGAGCATCATGAGGCAGTATATGATGACTTACTAAGGAAAGATTGTGAGTTGGTTGGGAGTGAGGGGAGGTGTTGGAGATCAGTGTGAGCTACAGCAGTGTTCCAGTGGAATGGTCTGTGGAGATGTAACTTGAACAGGGATCTTAAGAGGTAAGTGCACTGTTCTCTCCATAGTGGGAAGAAGGTCCCTAGGTGAAAGACCAGACCTTGACCTCTCCTATACCTGGGGGCTTGGGGTTCTTGCAGGGCCCTGAAGCGGGGGTGCCGCTGTGTGGAGGTGGATGTATGGGATGGACCCAGTGGGGAGCCTGTTGTTTACCATGGACATACCCTGACCTCCCGTATCCTGTTCAAAGAAGTCGTGGCCACTCTAGCACAGTATGCCTTCCAGGTAGGAGCCCCAGGATGGAAATACTGTGAGGCAAGAGGATCTGAGGAAAAAGTGGCTGGGGCTGGGTCTGGGGCTGGGGCTGGAGAGGGTAAAGGGACAAGGGGAGGTTAGATCAAATGGCATTTGGTAAAAGAGATTTTAACCATGAAGGATCAGGCATATATTAAAAATTTATTGATTTTAGAGAGTGGGTGCTCAGAGAAGAAAGGGGCCTGAAACAATCTATAAAAATAAAAGTGTAATATGCTAACTAGACTGGACGTCCTTCCGGACGAAACTGGGGCTGCAAGGAAAGCCCGGGTCCCGGGTGCCAGAGAGAAGCCCTGGTACCGGCAGCTGGGGGAAGGAAGGCCTACTTTTGCACGAATTTCGTGCATCGGGCCTCTAGTCATTTCAGAAAACCACATAGAAGAGGAATGTCACAGGGTTAAGAAATAGAACCTTCTATTCCCAGTGCAGGACCCAGTATACATCTATTACATTTATTCTACCATCCCCCTTGCATTCAACTACCAGAGAAGAGAGACATCTATTTTTTGTTTCACTTATTTATCCATTCATTCATTGGTTGATTCTTTTTTTTAATTTTATTTTATTGAGTTTTTACAGAGAGGAAGGGAGAGGGATAGAGAATTAGAAACATTGACCAGCTGCCTCCTGCACACTCCCTACTGGGTATGTACCCGCAACCAAGGTACATGCCCTTGACTGGAATCGAACCTGGGACTCTTGAGTCCACAGGCCAACGCTCTATCCATTGAGCCAAACCGGTTAGGGCCATTGGTTGATTCTTGTATGTGCCCTGACCTGGGATCAGACCCACAACTTTGGTATACTGGGACGACACTCTAACCAACTGAGCTACCCAGCCAGGGCAGCATCAGGCAAATATTAAGGGGTTATTATGAGTAAGTGTTAGCTGTGTTACTAGTACTTAGTTGTCATAGAGGTAATTACTAGAGATTAATCATTTCTAACAACTTCATTACCTATCTGAGTGAGGCTGTGGATAAGGAAATAGACAAAGCAGTGAGTAGGACTGGGGGATGATAGGAACCTGGAGATTAAAGCCTGAGAGTGTAACATGAGCATGTAACAAGGGGAGTGGCCTGGCCTACCCACCCTGAGCCTGAAAACCCTAATATCCCAAAGGAATATGTGTTGGATCTGGCACTTGTCTGAGATTTGGGGTCCCAAGAATGACTTGTGTTTTTTTTTAAATTGGTTTTTCCATCTTTTAATATATATATAAAAGATAAGATATATAAGATCTTATCTATATATATTGATTTCAGAGAAGAAAGGTGAGGGAGAAATAGAAACATCAATGATGGGAGAGAATCATTGATCAGCTGCCTCCTGCATGCCCCACACTAGGAATCAAGCCTGCAACCTGGTCATGTGCCCTGACTGGGAATTGAACCATGACCTCCTGGTTCATAAGTCAATGCTCAACCACTGAGCCATGCAGGCCTGGCCCAAAAGTGACTTTTATTTATTTACTAGAGGCCCAGCGCCCAAAATTCGTGTGCCGGTACGGTCCCTAGGCCTGGCCTGCAATCAGGGCCACCTTCCCTGGCTGCCTGCAGCTGGCCCCACCCCCCACTGCCACCCACCCCCATTTCCGTGTTTGCCATCGGGTGATCAGAGCCCGACAGCTGGGGGAAGGGACCGAGAGGTTGGCCGTTTCCGCCTGCTTGCCGGCCCGCCCTACCGTGGGTCACCCTCTGTGTGTGTGAGATGATTGGTGGGGACAGGGCCTTGGCCTGGCGCCACCTGCATCCCCTGACACCCACCCCCGGTTCCCCATTCACCATTGTGTGATCGAAGCCTGCCGGCCAGGGAAAGGGACTGAGAGGTGGTCAGTGTGCCTCATAGTGACTGGTCGAGTGGTCGTCCTGGTTGTTCTGCCATTAGGGTCAATTTGCATATTATCCTTTTATTATATAGGATTATTTTTTACACTTAAAATTTTTATTATGCTCATCATTTAATTGTCCCTTAATTTTTTAATTTTTAATTGAATTTATTGGGAGACATTTGTTAATAAAATTATATAGGTTTCAGGTGTACAGTTCTACAGTACATTGTGTTGTGCACTCACCACCCTAAGTCAAGTCTCCTTCCATCACCATTTATCCCCCTATACCCTCCTCTACCTCCCCCAACTCCCCTTTCTCTCTGGTAATCATCATACTGTTGTCTGTGTCTATGAGGTGTTTTTTTCTTTTTTGCTTAATACCTTCACCTTTTTCATCCAGTTTCCCAACCCCCCTCCCCTCTGACAGTTGTCAGTCTGTTTTCTATCTATGAACCTGTTTCTATTTTGTTAGTTTTATTTTGTTCATTGGATTCCATATGTGAGTGAAATAATATAGTATTGTCTTTCTCTGACTGGCTTATTTCATTTAGCATAATGCTCTTCAAGCCTATCCATGCTATTGCAAAGGATAAGATTTTCTTCTTTTATACAACCAAGTATTATTCCATTGTGTAAATGTACCACAGCTTTTTTATGGTCTCATCTACTGATGTATACTTGAGCTGCTTCCAAATCTTGGCTATTGTAAATAATGCTGCAATGAACAAAGGGGTGCATATATTCTTTTGATCAGTGTTTCGGGTTTCTTTGGTTATAGTCCCATAAATGGAATTGCTGAGTCGTAAGGCAGTTCCACTTCTAATTTTTTGAGATAACTCCATACTGCTTTGCACAATGGCTGCACCAAGAGTGACTTTTAGATGTGAGGTGGGCTTCAGATCCAGCAAGACCTCCTTGAGGCCTGGAATGGGGTTGGAGGAGTTTAGCAATCAGGGTACTCAGTTGAGTGAGCAACTAGGTGAGTCTGGAGAAGCAAGGAGGTTATAAGTGTTAGAACTCTGGCTTCAGAGTCCTCTTCCCTCCCTTCAGACATCAGACTATCCAGTCATCTTGTCTCTGGAGAACCACTGCAGCTGGGAACAGCAGGAGATCATAGCACACCATCTGACCGAGATCCTGGGGGATCAGCTGCTGAGCACCACCTTGGATGGGCAGTTGCCCACTCAGCTGCCCTCACCTGAGGTAGGGGCCCTGCTCCCCCAGCCCAAACTCTTCTGTGGCTTCCGTGTCCCCCCCGCTTTGGCTCCTTCCTCCATGTTGGTGCCTTCTCACCCTCAGATGGACCATTTTGCTCTTCATATCCTTGGAGACAACTTTAATTTTTAAAAAATCTAATTGAACACAGAGTTCTCTAAATTTTAAATCAGTTTTACTTTATATTTAGTTTTTCATTGAGAGTATCTTAATTTTTCCTGCAAGTTCATAATTGTTGTAGACTATGCCAATAATAAAGAGAAAGGGAAATCCCCCCACCATAATGACTTTCCTAATAACTGCTATTAATAGATTTTAAATAGTTCTATAAACACATATGTGTGTGTATATATATATGTGTGTGTGTATTCATATTTTTAAAAAGTGAATAATAATATAATATTGTACTTCACCTGTAAAAAAGTGAATGGGAATTATCCTCTATATTCCTTTATACACATATACTAGGTGTACCAATTAATAATGTGGATTTTGTAATCAAAGAAAACACGATAATTTCAGGAGAAACATCAAAAGTGCTTTATTCAGCCCTAACTGGTTTGGCTCAATGGATAGAGTGTTGGCCTGAAGACTGAAGGGTCCCAGGTTTGATTCTGGTCAAGGGCATGTACCTTGGTTGTGGGCATGTACCTTGGTTGTGGGCATGTACCTTGGTTGGGGATGTGTGGGAGGCAGCTGATTGATGTTTCTCTCTCATTGATGTTTCTAACTCTCTATCCCTCTCCCTCTCTGTAAAAAAAAAATCAATAATATATATATATAAATAATATATATATATATTAAAGTGCTTTATTCAAAGTAATGTCCATTGCTTTGTCCATTTCCCCCATCTTTCAGGTAATTTGTGGATACTGTCCCAATAGAACTTTTCTTGTTCTGAGGCAAACCATTCAGAGACCCAATTTTCCACTTGAAGTGCTGCTCAGAAAGTGCGGGTGCCATCGATCAGAACAAGTGGTAATCTGAAGGAGCGAGGTCTGGTGGGTGGGTTAATACTTCCCAGGCAAGATCTTTTAACATGTTTTTAACTGGTTTTGAAGTGTGTGATGGTTCGTTATCATGAAGCAAAATTACTTTGCCGTGTTTTCTGGCATATTCTGGTCGTTTCACTGTCAAAGCGTGGTTCAAATTGATTATTTGTTGTCTGTAGTGATCAGTATTAACGGTTTCCCCTGGTTTTAGAAGCTCATAATACACCACACCTTCCTGATCCCACCAAACGCAGAGCATTGTCTTCTTTCCAAAGCGATTTGGCCACGCGGTTGATGTTGATTGATGGTTGACCTGTATCAACCCATGATTTTGTGCGTTTGGGATTCTCAAAATAAGTCCACTTTTCATTGCCAGTCACAGTTCGATGCAAAAAAGACTTTCTTGAGTGCCATTGAAGCAACATTTTACTGATGACTTTTTGGTTTTCCATTTGTCTTTCGTTCAGTTGATGTGGCACCAATTTTCCTTCCTTCAAAATCTTTCCCATTGCTTGTAAATGATAGGCAATTGTTTGCTGAGCAACGTTTAATCTTTCTGCAAGTTGTTTTTGCATTTGACATGCATCTTCATCCAATAATACTTGTAATTGTTGGTCTTCAAACTTTTTCGGTTGACCTGGATATTCTTTGTCTTTCACATCAAAATCATCACTTTTAAAGCGTTTAAACCAGTGTTCACAAGTATCTTGAGATAGAGCATGTTCACCATAAGCTTCCCGAAGTATACGATAACTTTCAACAGCACTTTTCAAAATAAAGTAATGAATTAAAACTTCCCGCAAATGCTCTTTTCTGGGGCACAAAATTCAACATTTTTAAGCATAAAAATATCTATGATGTTAACACCTTCAGAAAATTTTACATATGAAGTTTTGAAGCTTGTTGTCAATACAACAAAATAGCATACATATCATATTGCATATATATCAACATATGTGTAACTCTATCTATTGAAAAAAATCCACATTATTAACTGGTACACCTAGTAATATATATCATGGATGTCTTTTCATATATAATGTTTTTCCTTTTTAACAGCTCTATGGTATTCCATTTTATGTATGGATCATAATTTATTCAACTAGTAGATAGTAAAGGTAACCACTAAGTGATCAATATTTAGGCTGTTTATAATTTTTCACTTGTACGTACAGCTTTGCCCACTTATTCTTTCCTTGAGATGAATTCCTAGAAGCAAAATTTCTGGGTTGAAGAGTTTGCATATTGACATTTTGGTTATTATTGCCAAGGAGTCCTCTGGAAAAAATACCAAATTGCATTCCCACTAACAATATAAGAGAGGGACTACAAATAACTCCAGTAGTGAGATGATTCATAAAGGCAAGTGTGAATAAAAATTTAAAAAGGTCTATTTTTTTTTGACTTAATATTATTTACCCACTTTGAAGGTTTATAAGTTTTATTAACATACTAGAGGCCCAGTGCACGAAATTTGTGCACTGTGGGTGTGTGTGTTGGGGGGGCGTCCCTCAGCCCAGCCTGCACTCTTTCGTAGTCCGTAGTCCAGGAGCCCTGGGGGGATGTCTGACTGATGGCTTAGGCCCGCTCCCCACAAGCAGGCCTAAGCCATCAGTCGGACATCCTTAACACTGCGTCAGAGGCTGGAGAGGCTCCTGCCACCGCCACTGTGCTCTGGCTGAGCGGTGCTCCCCCTGTGGGAGCACACTGACCACCAGGGGGCAACTCCTGCATTGAGCATCTGCCCCCTGGTGGTCAGTGTGCATCATAGTGACCGGTTGTTTCACTGTTCGGCCAATTTCATATTAGCCTTTTATTATATAGGATAAAAATTTTTAAATGTTAAAAATATTGGTGTGGGAATGGCTGGGGGGGGGTCAATCAGGGAAAAAGGAGACATGTAAAACTTTAGACAATAAATAAAAAAATAAAATAATTTTGAAAGAAAAAATATTAATGCTCTGGACAATATATTTTTCAATCTATTTTTCTTACCTTCTGCCTCACAGGGGTTTTTAAGCTTTATGCAGTCAAAGATGCCAATGATTTTTATGTCTTCTGAGTTTTCATCTCATATTGTAAAGGCTTTCCCACCTTAAGATTATTCAAAAAGATTCCATATTTTTTTGTAATATTCTTTATATTTTCATGTAAATCTTCAATCAATGAGGAATCTTTATGTGTCAAATGTGAGGCAGGGATATTTATCTCTTTATTTATTTATTTATTGTTAATCCTCACCCGAGGATATTTTTCCATTGATTTTTAGAGAGAATGAGAGAGGGAAAGACAGAGAGCAATATTGCTCTGAGAGAAACATGATTGGTTGCCTCCTGCACATGCCCCGACCAGGGCCTGGGCCAGGGAGGAGCCTGCAACCGAAGTACACGCCCTAGACTGGAATCAAACCCAGGACCCTTCAGTCCACAAGCCAGCGCTCTATCTACTGAGCCAAACCGGCTAGGGCTCCATTGATTTTTAGAGAGAGTGGAAGGGAGGGAAAGAGACAGAGAGAGAGAAACATCAATGTGAGATTGGTTGTCTCCCACATGAGCCCCAATCAAGGCCCTTGACCAGAATTGAACCTGGGACCCTTCAGTCTTCAGGCTAACACTCTCTCCACTGAGTCAAACCAGATAGGGCCCCCATTTATTTTTTCCACATGGATAGAGATGTTACCAGTTTGCTTTTAACAATACAAATTCCGCCCTAGCCGGTTTGGATCGGTGGATAGAGCGTCAGCCTGTGGACTGAGGGGTCCTGGGTTCGATTCTGGTTAAGGGCATGTACCTTGGTTTCGGGCACATCCCCAGTGGGGGGTGTGTGGGAGGCAGCTGATCAATGTTTCTCTCTCATCCATGTTTCTGACTCTCTATTCCTCTCCCTTCCTCTCTGTGAAAAATCAATACAATATATTTAAAAAAAAAAAAACCAATACAAATTCCTACTGTATGTATCAAGCAGCCTTCCTGTGGGAACTTCTGACTACTCACTCACTCACTTCTGTTGCCTTTGACGTGGCCCTGTGAGAATAATAGGATCTGCATAGTCTCCAGAAGGGTCCCAAAGCAGACAGGTAGCCAAGCCCCTTCATTTTTGTCCCCTAGGAGCTTCAGAAGAAGATCCTGGTGAAGGGGAAGAAGTTAAGTACACTTGAGGAGGATCTTGAAGAAGAGGAAGAGCTAGAGACTGAACTAGAAGGGGAGCAGGAGCCTGAGCTGGAATCCCAGTTTGAGTCTGAGACCCAGGAGCTGAGCCCTCGCAGCAAGGACAAAAATGAGAAGGTAGGCCAGGGGATTGGTCTTTGCTCTGGCATTTGGTTTGACTATCACAAGCTGGGAGTCCATGTGTGAAGAGACTAGAGTCAGGAGGGTAGAGAGCCAAGGAGCAAAATGCCCCTTGCCCCCAATGAAAGAGGCATACTTGGCATCAGTATATATTGCCATATATACTAGTAGATATATTGCAATGGCTGTCCAACTTCTGTGGGCCATGAAATCTTTTTTTTTTTTTAAATATATTTTTATTGATTTCAGAGAGAAAGGGAGATAGATAGAAACATCAATGTTGAGAATCATTGATTGGCTGCCTCCTGCACGCCCCCTACTGGGGATTGAGCTCACAATCTGGGCATGTGCCCTTGACTGGAATAGAACCTGGACCTTCAGTCTTCAGGTCAATGCTCTATCCATTGAGCCAAACCAGCTAAGGCAGTGGTCGGCAAACTGCGGCTTGCGAGCCACATGTGGCTCTCTGGCCCCTTGAGTGTGGCTCTTCCACAAAATACTGACTTCTGCGCATGGGCCACGAAGTTTCAATCACACTGTACGTGTGTGTCTGCAGGTGGTACTTTGTAGAAGAGCCACACTCAAGGGGCCAAAGAGCCACATGTGGCTCGCAAGCCGCAGTTTGCCGCCACTGAGCTAGGGCCATGAAATCTTTTTTAATGAAATCTTATCTGGAATCTTAGTACATAAAATAGATAAATGCAGAGCCATCCTAATTGATATGCCCATTTGGCTCTATCCTGGGTCTCCCAGGTAACTCCTGAGACATCGTTGTACTTCTCAGTCTCCTCAGAGGCAAGTTTGAAAGTGACTGATGGGTGTGTGTGCAGCATTATAATATTGAGTAAGTAGGGCTTTTTGGAGTGACTGCTGTGACCTCAACTAAAGTGAGCTTAGTTAGAGAAAGCTATTGGAAAAGGTGAATCTGAGGTAGGGCCAAAAATAGCCAAAGAGAAGGAGCAGGAAGAGGTAGAGACAGTGAAGACTGTGAGAAGGCTGTACCTGAGTGGCCCAGCTCCCTATGGGGGAGGAGTATCATTTGTGGGACCGTCAAAATCCTGGTTTGAAGTCTGCATTTCTTCTGTGCACTTGCTTGGCTCAGCGACTGACTCCTAGCTTATACTATTCCCTCTGGGGCTCTGGTGTCTAACCTGCTGCTATGCCCAGGGATGGAAATGGGAATTCAGGAGATAAATCTAAAGGTAGTACTCTGGTACCCTCACATCCTCCCAGATGTGACTTACATGACCATTTGCACACCTTGACATATCTATCTGGGTTCATGTACATTCTGACCAAGAATAATTGTTTTAAAAGACAAAAGACAGGGAGGATGATACCTGTTTAAGAATAATAATAAAATTTAAAACCTGTTACCCAGAAAGTAATATAGAACAGATTCTTCAAGTCCAGAGGAAACTAATCCCATCAGTATATGTAGACTGCTTTTATTCCCATTCCCATCCCCAGGTTGTGATGTGTCCGCTGCTTTGTTCATCTATCTGTTGTCAGATTACGGTCCAGGCTCCTCTTCCCAAGCCTGGGTTCCCTCTCTTTTTCAAGCAGGTGAGGCAGGAGGGATAATGCAGTGGGGAAGTAGTGGGCAGAGGCTTAGGTTGGGTGGGGAAGTTCAGATCTTGGTTATTGGCTTCTTCCCTCTCAGATTGCTAATGGTTTGATTCCATCATCCTTTCTTTCTCCTTTTCCAGAAATCCAAGGCCATCTTGTGTCCATCCCTCTCTGCCCTGGTTATCTATACAAAGACTGTTTCATTCTATAACTTCACTCATTCGAGGGAGCACTACCGCTTCTATGAGTTATCATCTTTCTCTGAAACAAAGGCCAAGAACCTCATCAAGGAGACTGGTCAGGACCAAAAGGGAGGGACAGGGAAGAAATGGGATGAGTAAGGTCAGGCCTGATGGGCAAGCAGATGAGTTCCAAGAAGACAAGGGAGCTGAGGAGGGATCAGGGAGCTAAGAAACTTCTCAGAGTAGGCATGGGGACAGGAGTTATAGTGGACTCAAAGCTCTAGGGAGAAGCTGGGGAGAAGACTGAAGTTGGTGGGACCAGGGGAGGGGGAGAATCCATTCCACTTCCAACTCTCTACCTACACCCTTTTTACAGGCAATCAGTTTGTGCAGCATAACGCCTGGCAGTTGAGCCGTGTGTATCCTAGTGGTCTGAGGACAGATTCATCTAACTACAACCCCCAGGAATTCTGGAATGCAGGCTGCCAGATGGGTGAGGGGGCAGTAGGCCCAGTGAAGGGGGAGTGGGAGAGCAACAAGTTGGCAACAAGATCCTGGGTGGCTGTAGGTCCAGGGAATGTTCCAAGAGTGCTAGGCTGAGAAAGATATCTATGGAGGTATTCCCAACAGGCTCTTTTATACTGAATATATCTTTTATAACTCCCTGAGAGGCTAGATGGCCTCCAAGGTGAATTCTTCCCTTCTTTTCTTCTGGGGCCCTCAGTGGCTATGAATGTGCAGACTGCGGGGCTTGAGATGGACATCTATGATGGCCTTTTCCGCCAGAATGGTGGCTGTGGCTACGTGCTGAAGCCAGACTTCCTTCGTGATACCCAGAGCTCCTTCCACCCGGAGAGGCCCATCAGCCCTTTCAAAGCCCAGACCCTCCAAATCCAGGTATAATGGGAAGTGAAAATGCTGGGAAGAAATTTGGGATAGCTGGGATAGAAGCAGGGGGAAAAGGTGGCTAGGCCTGACAGGAGTGTAATGGGTGGAAAGTTCCTTGTGAGATGCAGACTAGCCTGATTGTTAACAGCATGGACTTTGGAGCCAATTGCCTAGTTCAAACCCTACTAGCTGTGAAACTGTTGGGCAAGTTTCTTTCTTTTTTAAAAAAATATATTTTATTGATTTTTTACAGAGGAAGGGAGAGGGATAGAGAGTTAGAAACATCCATGAGAGAGAAACATCCATCAGCTGCCTCCTGCACACCCCCTACTGGGGATGTGCCCGCAACCAAGGTACATGCCCTTGACTGGAATTGAACCTGGGACCCTTCAGTCCACAGGCCGATGCTCTAGCCACTGAGCCAAACTGGTCAGGGCCTGGGCAAGTTTCTTAACCTTAGTTTCCTCACCTGCAAAATAGGGGTAATACTACTAGCTACCTCACAGGGTTGTGGTGATTAGTTAAAACGAAGTGCTTACAACTATGCTTGGTGCACAGCAAATGCTATAGAAGGGGTTGCTGTCACTAACATACCTTTCAAACCTTGTTCAACTTCTACTTGGATGCATTTTAAATTGCACATAGATTACTAGAAGAAAATCTATTACCCATGGAGGATTGGCTTTGCAAACCCAAAGCTAGAGCACAAAGTCCTGCATTTCTTTCTTCCCTTAGTTTTCCCCCTTCCCCTGGGGTGAGAGCTGGAATGGGGCTGGTTGAGCAGAAACTATTGCAGGTGATCAGTGGTCAACAACTCCCCAAAGTGGACAAGACCAAAGAGGGATCCATTGTGGATCCACTGGTGAGAGTGGAAATCTTTGGTGTTCGCCCAGACACAACCCGGCAGGAGACCAGCTATGTGGAGAATAATGGTGAGACTGGGCAGTGCTGGGGGGAGGTGGGAGGAGCATGACTGTTACTTTCCTAACTTCCTGCCCTTCATTCAGTATACTCCATGTCACCACCATCCTGTTCCCACCTCCTTGGGAGGCAGTGTGGAACAGGACAAAGAATCAGGGCTTGGACATCTTCCGTCTGAATCCTGGCCTCTCAATTATAAGGTCTAGTAACCAGAGCAAATTGCTTACCCACTCAGAGCCTCAATTTCCTCACCTGATTGCTATGAAAATTAAGTGAAAGCACACAGAGAAAGTAACCCAGAATGCAGGTCTCCCCCAAAAGTCAACAATGTCTGTTCCTTCATTCCCTCCCACATTCACCCCTCTTCCACCCAGGTTTTAATCCGTACTGGGGGCAGACACTATGCTTCCAGTTGCTGGTACCTGAGCTGGCCATGCTGCGTTTTTTGGTAAAGGATTACAACTGGACATCCCGAAATGACTTTATCGGTCAGTACACCTTGCCTTGGACCTGCATGCAACAAGGTGAGCGTGTCCTTCCACCCCTGGCCAAACCCTTACTCTGGCTGCCTTCCTAATGCTGTCCTCCTATGCCTTTCCAGGTTACCGCCATATACACCTCCTCTCCAAGGATGGCACCAGCCTCCACCCAGCATCCCTCTTCGTGCACATCTGCATGCTGGAAGGGCTGAGGGAGGTTGAATCTTAAGGTGGACACTTCATGGGAAGGGTGGGTGTACTTGCCTCAGATGGTAAGATAACCCTGGAAGGATGCTCCAGAAAGCAGAGGTGGTGAAAACCAAGCATGGTTGTGCGTTCCTAAGCATAAAGTTACCTCACCCTTCCTAACAAGCAAATCTAGGGCCTGATTTTTCACCTGCTTTCTCTTCCCTTTCTTCATTTTCACAAACTTTTGGTTACCTTTCCTGCCCTTCCCTTTTGCGTACTCTATCCTGGAGTTCCTTCCTTCCTTTGCTGTAGGTTTAGTCCCTACCCAGACCTAGGACTAATCTCTCTTATCAACTCTGGCTCCAAGGCAGATTGCAACTACAAATCCAGAGGGGTTTGGGGCAAAGAAACCCAGAGGCATTATCCCCTCCCCAACAACTTCCTCAAAAGCCAGAGCCAAGGAAAGGAAAAGCCAAGCCTCAAGCCTCCCCAAGCAAAGGCTGGGGAGAGAACTGACCCTAAGACTGTACTGTGACTCTCAAGAAAACACTGCACAGCTCTGAGTCCACACTGGTCTGCTCCTTCCTGGTCCCACCAGTGTTAATAGAGCTGCTCTCCCTAATTTGGCTTGAGTATGATCTGTCATTATTGGGCAATAAGGGGAAGAATGAGGGTTGGGGGACATTTGGGTAGACAGAAAAACAAAAGTTTCCAGGAGTCCCTCTGCATGTGCTACATAAGAATGGTACAGAAGTACAGCTTCTAGGGGTCAGGGCAAAAGGAGCAGAAAAAGGGTTATGTGATCCAAATCCTCCTGAAAAGTTTGCCTGCAACAGTCCTGGTTTATGACTGCTGTCCCAGCACAATTATTAATAGTACCTTCTTTAATTTCCCTAGTGTGCCCTAGTTTAGATGATTAATTAGTCACTGTAAGACATTTATAGAATTCTGCATTAGAGATTTACCTCCAACCCTGCAATCATTTGCCTTTCATACTATCTTTATGCTTGAATTCTAGTGTAGTCTGAGGAATGATGTTTCCATGAGGAAGCTTAGTGAGTGGCAGTCCTCCCTCTACAGCAAGGGTGGGGAACGTCTGGCCCATGGTCAGTATAAGGCTCACAAAATCATTTGGTCTTGCTCTGCCAAGGCATTAGGGGTCAGTTAATTAAATGTTTGACCAAATATAGCAGGCTAGTTTTAAGTTGATAATTTTGTATGGCCTGTAAATGTTATAAATAATCCAAATTGCCCTTGGCAGAAAAAAGGTTTCCCACCCTTGCTCTACAGGTAGTTAAAGTTGTTCAGAAATAGGGAGAAGAGCAAGGGCCAAGACAGACTCAAGAACAGAGAGAAGGCAGACTTGGGCCTGTTTGAGAATCAATCACTCAGTGAAGATGGAAGGAGAAAAGGAGGCAGAGGTCTAAGAGGAGTTGGGGTAGATCGAGATGACAGACTGAAAATGTTAAAACAGGGAGATGGACGAGTCTATAAGCTAGTAAGCATTCTATTTAACATGCTTTACAGAGCGTTAGGCACAACAGCACATGCAGTTCAGTACAATTGTTTTAAAAGAAGCAAAGAGAAGATGGAATGGGTGAAATCAGTATCTTATAGTCAGAGACTTTGGTAGAGTAATGGTGAAGAAACTAAGACCTCACAGGTTAAAAACACAGTGGTTCTCAACACAAAAATCAATCTATAGTTCATATCTCTCTTTTATGTAGCCATCAACATCGAAGTACTATAGCCGGAGTCCCAGGAGGGTTCCAGCCAACCTGACGTCCTGAAGCCAGTCCTTCCTTACTCTCTGAGCTTCTCAGGCTAGCTCTGGTTCCAGTCTGCACATCTTGGACCACACTTTCTTCTTGTCTGGGAGGTGGGATGGGCTCTCAGCCCTCAGGTCCAGTTGGGGGAGCAGAAAGAGCAGGAGGACTGGGATCCTCCAACTGCACATCATGCAGGTGCACCGTGGGGGTGGTGGGGTCTTTGCCCACACCTTGGTTTGGGTCAGCCTGGTCAGGGTGGTGTCTGCGCACATGCTTGACAACCTGGAACTTCTGTTTGGCTTTGTAGCTGCAGAGACGGCAGAAGAAGGGGTGGCGGTCGGTGTGGGTGAGGGCATGATGGCGCAGGCCAGCAGCCCAGCGGAAAGCACGATGGCACACGTTACACACATAGGGTTTGGCCTCGCTGTGCTTGCGGAGGTGGGTGCGCAGCAGGAAGCGTGTCTTGAAGGCCTTGCCACACTGCTCACACATGAAGGCCCGAGCTTCCCGGTGCCTGGTCTCCTGGTGCACCCGCAGGGCATCGGCTCGGTTGGTGCAGTACTCACATTCGGGACACTGATATGGCTTCAGTCCTATAGGACATGGCAAAGATAGGTAACAAATCACCGTTGAAGGGGATGAAACAGGGTTCAGTGAACCATAAGAGTCACTGTGATCCTGGGACATAAAAAACTCAAGCAGCAAGCTAATACCATATCATTGGAATATTCCAGTCTTGTCTGACATTTCTGTGCCCTTCTCCCAACACAGTCCCTTGTACACAATGGATGCTCAATAAGTGCTGATAATTAACTGGACCTGTAAATAGCCACCTGATAGCAATGGATACTCAGATATGATAGGGTTTCCAAATAGGAAATTCTAACCTTTTGGTCATGGAGTAGGTACTCATGGAAGTTGGGGATGCATTTAAATACAACTCCTTGTTCAATTCAAGAAGTAGAAAAAAATGGTTAAGAGGGAAGGGGATAGAAGCGAAAAAAGCAGCATTCATAGATGCAGAGGGCCTTGAAATGAATCTGCTCAATTCCTTTACATGAGGAGATCATACCCAATAAGCATTGGCATGTCACCATTAACCCTTTTCAGAGAACCTGTAGTTTGTGGACTCCATAACCAAGAGAAAAAAGGATAAGTTAAAACCTTCCCACTTTCTCCTCTTTACTCATGATAGTTCATCAGGTCTATAGGAACCAGGTAGACCTCCCTTAGTCACTCATGTTTGAGTTGGGGGGTTCTCAACAGGAGATGTGTGACCTGGTACCACAATCACCCAGGGAGCCTTTGAAAAGTATACATACCCAGGCTCTCAGGCTCACCTCTCTCCTGATTCTGATAAGTCTTCAGTGGATTGGGAAGCTATTCTAGCCATCTGACCCACCCACCACCCCCAAGGTGAAAACTAATGTGCAGCCTGAATCAGTAAGAACCCAATCAGGGAGGCTGTGTGTGCCAGGGAATGGGGGAACCCATTGGGCTTGTCAAAACCATGCAGACTCACCTGTGTGCTTGGTCATGTGGTACTTGAGCTGGTTGACCCACTTGCACTTGTAGCCACAGTCAGGGCACAGATACTTCCGTTCCTCTTTATGAATCCGCATATGGTACTGAAGGAGGAAAGAGCAAAGAATATGCCCAGGAAACGTGGGTACTCAAGGATAAGGAAATAGGGGAAGGAGGCAGAAAGACTGTTGGCAGACAACCCTGTTCCCTGCTCCCATCCTATCTATACTCCTGTTACCAACCAGGTTCCCCAGTCTGGCCACTTTCACACCAACCTCACCCACTGGGCCTACTCCTAGATCTGCCCAGACTCTCAGCTCTGCCACTTTATTTCCTGCATCTTTGGGTGACCTAATCCCTAATTGTCAGCTTAATAATCTGTAAAATAAGAAATAGGAAAAGTAACTATTATCTCATATTTTTTCAAGGATTAAAATTACATTGACCAGCATACAGTAAGTGCTCAATAAATGTTACCTGTTATTATCTAGGTTATCCCCAACCTATTATATGCCTTTATCACATGACTAGCATGTATTATAGAATTTTATAACAACTCTATGAAGTATTATCCCATTTTTACAGATGAGGAATCTAAGGCTTGGAGAAATTAAGGGAATTGACAAAGGTCACAAAAATAATATTTGGTAGAGTCAGATTTAGAGAACCCAGGCAACTTAACTCCACAGACTGTACTCCTAGCCCCCTTTGTCCTTGGCCTTACCTTGAGGCGAGAGGGGTCAGCACAGGCATAGGGACAGAGATGACAGTGGTAGGGCTTTTCCCCAGTATGAATGCGGCTGTGCCAGGTGATCTTCTGCCGGTTCTTGGTGCTGTAAGTACAGTCAGTACACTTGTAGAGCCGGGTGCCCCCATGCCCTTTCACATGGTGATCTAACACCAGCTGATGGCGGCATGTGAAGTCACAAAAGGGGCAGCGCAGAGGGGGCTGGCCAGCATCCCCATCTGAGGCTGCTGCTGAAGTCTCCTCATGCTGTTCCAAGTAGTGCTTCACCAGGCCCACCCGCTCCCGGGCAGCAAAGTCACAGAGCTGGCAGCGGTGGCTGAAATGCTGCTGCCTCCGGTGCTCATCCAGTGCTGGCCGGCTAGGAAAGGCCTGCTGGCAGGCCCCACACTCAAGCCGCGGGTGCTGTTTACAGGTGTGCCCTTGCAGTCTGGCAGGACTGGAGGATAGGAACCCACAGCGGGAGCAATGCAGAGGGCCCTCAGTGGCCTCCACAGGGGAGCCCAGGGCTGGGGGGGTAGGCTCGGGATGCCGGCGCAGAGCATGTTGCTTGAGTGCTGTCTCAGAGCTGAACTGAGCCTCACACTGGGGACAGGCAAAGGCTAGGGTGCCCTGGTGGCAGCTGTTCACATGGCGAGCGATGTCGTGGCGAAGGTAGCCACTATAGTCACAGAATTGGCAGAAGTGAGTGGGTGTTTTGTCGTGTACCCTCAGCCGGTGCAAGCGCAGTTTTGAGTTAGTACCAAATGTCTGAGGACAGGAACTGCAGGGGATGCGGCCAACACCTGTGTGTCGGGACTGGTGAGCCTCCAATCGGTACCGTCTAGTGGTGGAAAAGTCACAGAAAGGGCACTGATGTGGCTTCACTCCTTCGTGCTTGAGCCGCTGGTGCTGCTGCAAGCACCTGCTCTGTTTACAGACAAAGCCACAGTCGCCACACTGAAGAGGGGGGCGGGGGCCACGGGCTGGGGCCACAGTGGGGTGCCTCCGCTTTTGGTGGAGCTTCAGGGCAGCGGCAACAGGAGTGGTGAAGGAACAGAGGCCACAGTGCAACTCTCCAGATTGCTCGAGGGGGCAGCCCCTGGTCTGGTGAGTCCTCAGAGCCCGCTCCTGCTGGCAGCTAAAGGGACATGTGGGGCAGGAAAAGCGAGCCCCCTTCTGCTTTGGAACCAGAGCTGGGTCCCCATCACCAGGGCTACACTTAGTACTCCCACTGTTTAGGGGAATAGAGTCCCCAATGCTCAGTGGGGACACAATAGGTTGGGTCTGGGAGGCCCCTCGCTTTCCTGCTCCGCTTCGTACCCCCCGGCAGCCGTCAGCCACGTGGGAGGTAATGGAGGAGAGCCGAGAACAAAGGAACAAGCATGAGTTGCAGTGAAACTTGCCCTGTTCAAAGTGGAACTTCTCAGGGGCCTCTGGGGATGAGGAGTTTCCTGCAGGAAGTACTGCGGAGCCAGAGAGTATGGCCAGAGACTCCTTTATTTCTTCTGGTTCCCTAGGAAGCTCAGGAGCATCTTTTGGGAGCACCACCTCTACTTCTAATGGTGCAGGTGGGGGGTTCCCACCTTCTGCAGCCTCTGAGGTGTGGGTACCAGTGGGCAGAGGATGCAGAGGGATAGGTGAATCTGTTCTGGCCAATCCCTTGTTCTTTTTGAACAAAACAGGGCACTTTTTCAACAGGTGGGTGCTAAGGCCACGCTGTTGTTTGAAATTAGCCCCACACTCAGGGCACAGCAGGGGCTCTTGGCGGCCCTGGCACCCAGTCCTGGAATGCAGACTCAGGGCCTTCTCCCGCCGGGTAATAAAAGGGCAGTGTGGGCAGCGGAAGGCCTGCCCTTCTCCCTGTATCACTACCATCTGAACCCGCCCCTCCAGTACCAGTGCCTCTGCCTGTTCTTTGTCCTGTCTCCTTAGGGCCTTGAGTAATGACTCTGACTCAGGCAACTGGGGCAGGAGTGCTGTCTCAGTGGGTGGAGTTGCCTTGAAGGTTCCCACCCAGCTGTTAGGGGATTCCTCTGAGGGAGGAGGATTTTTGGGGGGCTCAGGGACTGGCTTTTCCAGAATGGGCTCTTCTTCAGCACTCAAGCCAGAAGTGCCAGCACCTTCAAAGGTAGACAGCTCTGTCAAAGTCCCATCTGGCCCTTCCAGTCTCTGGGGCCCGAATTCCACAGGGGCTGTTTCAGTGATCTCTTCTAGAGGTGGCTCGACCACAGGTTCCAGCTCTACTCCCAGGGCCTCTAGGTGTAGTGTGCAGCTGCCTTCATCTACCTCTGCTGAACTGGGGCTGCCAACCAGGTCATCCCCTTGGGGAAGCTCACTGCCATCCTGTCTCTCAGCACTGGCCTCCTCACTGGCCTCTGGCAGCGTATGGTCCAAGCTGGGGTCTGCCACACCCCCAGGGTTGTGGTCCTGCTCCACAGTCTGGGCTGACAGCTGGCCTGAGGACTCTGAGTCTGGTGGTGTCAGGCATTGCCTGGCCTCCTCTGGCTCCTGGCTGGCATAGCGGAGCTGCCAGACCTGGTCCCCAGGCACATAGCCATGGGCCTTGCGCTTGTGGAAGAAGAGGGTGGTGTTGCTGAAGGTGCGGTAGTCACAGAGGGCACAACAGAACTCACGGAGGCGGGTGTGTTTGCAGTTCTCATGGCTCAGCAGGGCCTGCTTGTGGCGACTCTGGTAGCTGCAGTAGCGACAGGGGTAGAGTGGGGCTGGCTTGCCAGGATGGTGCTGGGATGCCATGTGCTTCTGCAGCTCATACTTCCGCTTGCAAGCAAAGGCACACACCTCACACATCAGGGACTTGCCCTGGTGTCTCAGCTTGTGGCTGCTCAGCTGATCAGCCCGGTGGCAGCGATAGGAGCACTGATTGCACTGGTATCTGATGAGGAGGGGTGAAGAGGGCATTGGGGGGAGAGGAGAAGCAAATCACAACCATAAATTAATCATAACAACTAAAAGTCACTACTTACTATGGGGCAGGCTTTACACTCAGTATTGTACATATACCATATAAGCCAATGTTCTTTCCCACTACCCTATGAAACTGGGATCCATTTTATAAGTGCGGAGACTAAAGCATAGAAGTTATAACTTGCCTGAAGTTACAGAGTGAAGGGCAGAGACAATCTAGCTTCAGGGCTTTTGTTCTAGCCCCTACTCTATATCGCTCCCTAAAGGGAAGACATGACTTCTACGGAGCTGACATGCCCACAGATCCACAGGGCAGGCTTCTGTGTCTAGTTCCCATTCTCCCATGGAGGCATGAAAGTTAAGGAGATCCAATAAGCAGTACTGTAATATTAAAGGAAAACTGTTCCAATCATTTAAAAGTACTTGTTGCCGAAACCGGTTTGGCTCAGTGGATAGAGCGTCGGCCTGCGGACTGGGGGGTCCCGGGTTCGGTTCCGGTCGAGGGCATGTGCCTGGGTTGCGGGCATGTCCCCGGTGGGGGGTGTGCAGGAGGCAGCTGATCGATGTTTCTCTCTCATTGATGTTTCTGGCTCTCTATCTCTCTCCCTTCCTCTCTGTGAAAAATCAATAAAATATATTAAAAAAAAAAAGTACTTGTTAATTATTAATTACTGCTTTTTACAGTTATGACAACTATTTCTTTCTATGCAAATAAATCAAGCAACCAAATATCTGTAGCTATGGAATTGTCTGACTAGAAATATTTGCATTGGATTCTGAATACAAAATGTCCCTGTGGTAGAAATCTTACTTCTTATGCCTGGTGCAGTATAATTCCCAAGTGTACTGTCTACCAGAAAAAAAACTAATAAAAAATGAAAAAGAAAAAGAAAAAAAGAAAGCTAAGGAGAAACTCCCCGCCAGCTGTGCCCAGAGATCAAAGGGGGAAGTGATCAGGTTTGGGGCCACAGTGTAGTCTGCTTTCCCAGGACTGGTCTCTGAGAACTCAAGTGACACCTTAGTGTCTAGACCTATACTCTGAGTCTATACTCCCTTTTCTGAGTCCAGAGACCTCTCACCATGCAGACTGGGCCACAGGCACAGAGGCGAGCTATAGGCAACGGAGCTGAGATGATAGGAGCACAGAGGGGCATTATGAGGATTCTACCCGGGGCCAGAAGAGCATGGGGCCACAGCTGAATTCAAGAGGAGGCTAACTTAGCCTACGGTTCTTGGGATAGGGATGCGTACGCTCATACCTGAGGTCCCCTAAATGTTTTCGCATGTGCACACTGAGGTAGTGCTTCCACTTGGTGACATAGCCACACTCAGTGCACATGTAATCCTTGGTGTTAGAGTGGGTCAGCATGTGCTTGGATAGGTAGCTCACATCTCGGCATGTGAAGTCGCACAGCTCACACTTGTGAGGTTTCTCGCCTTATGTACGGGTGGGGTGAGAAGGGAGAGAACACAGGTCACGCACAGATCAAGTAAGCAGGCAGATCATTTTCCCCAGCAAGTCTGTCTTGATGCCAGGCGGGAGCAAAAGCTCCGCAGCCCTCTCAGACAATTCCTCCTTGGCTCCAACACCAATGAAGATGGGAAGAAAATGAAGACTGGGCTTTGCAAAACTAGCTTTAAGGTTCCTCCTGATTATACAGCTTAGCACTAACAGCCAACTGCTCCACTTAGCCCAATTCCTTTCAGTTTTGTGGAAGAGAATGAGAAAAAAATTAGGCAAAACAACTTAGTGGTTAAGGAGTCCATGGTGGTTAAGGAATAACAAAGATATTAATAGTCAACATGTATCTAGTGCTCACTCTGTGCCAGACACCTTTCTGAGCACTTTATAAAAATGCCTCCCCTCACTTCATCCTCATAACAGCCCTATGAGGCAGGTGCTATGACTATCCCATTTTACAGGAACAAGCTGAGGCACAGAGAAATCACAGAGCTATTAAGTGGTGGCTCAAATCCCAGCTTACTACTACATGGCCGTGGGCAGGCCATTTAACCTCTCTAAGTCTCAGTTTTCTTGTTTCCAAAAAGAGGGCAACTAAAATACTGACCTCACATGGTTGATATGAAGATTACATGAGATGTCCCAAAGTCTTCAGTGGCATCTAGTGGGAACTAGAGGGCAAACTGTCCCTGGAGTTGGTCAGGACATGGCACTAAAAAGCTGGGGGCCATATTTCTTCAGGACCCATTATTATTATCCCTGCCTACGCTCAGCCCCTTTCCCTACTGTGAAAGGCAAGCCACACAGTGCTCTGGCTCTGTTACTAGCTGTATGATTCTGAAACAGGCCATTTCAATTTTCAGAGTTTCTCCTCTTTATCTGCCTTCTTTACAGGATTCTTACTATGGATTGAATGAGATAATATATATATATATGAATGAAAGAACGCTGTACACTATAAAGCACTATGTATTTATAAGGTTTCAGAAAAGGCCTCATAAAAATGAGATTTTGTGACTAAAACATGTATCAATGGGAACAATGGCTTTGTCCCGAGCTGCCTAACAACTGTCCTTTCAAACTAAACAATCTTCAATGAGATTTTTAAATGTCTTATCAACCCACTATACTTACACAGAGATCACAAAAGCGATGTCGCTATAGCAGGAAGCCTGGTTTGGTTGTCACTTAAAGCATCAGTAATGCTGGTAACTAATTAAAAATCTGACTTGAAATATCTGCAACTTCCAAGTCACCAAATGGGCTTGTGTTTCAGTGTCACAGCTGCCAAAGCTATAATGTGTATGGACGGCTCAGACCCCTTGCCCCATCTCATAGCACATCTCAAAACTTGAACAGCAAAGGAAGGTTATCTGTCCTGATCTGAGTTTCTTCATTTTAAGAGGCTGGGCGTTGACCCACCCAAGGCTGACTAGGGGTGGGCAGAACTGGGCAGGGCCTTATGGGTAAAACACAACAGCACAGGCTCTGAATCAGGCTGCTTGAATTCAAATCCTAGTCTGACCACTTTTCTAGCTGAGTAACACTCAGCTTAAGGCTCATAAATTCCAAATACCAGATTTATCTCTAGGAATACTAGGTCAAACGAGACAACGAATGCAAAGCCCTTCATGTGTGGGTGTGCCCTCATCATCACCACCATTATACAACTGTAAGGAAGGAAGTCACCTCACCTGTATGCAGCAGCATGTGGCGGATGAGCACCCTCTTGTGGGCAGTGGCAAAGCTGCATTCGGGGCACTGGTGGATCTTCTCATGAGCATGCATCTTGCCCACATGATCCTGATAGGCCACCGGGTTGAAGGTGGCGAACGGACAGAAGGAGCAGCGCAGCTCCTCACTGCCAGGGTGGCCCTGCTTCTTGTGTTTGCGGAACAGGTGCTTGTTGGAGCAGGCGAAGTCACAGTGGGGGCAGTGGAAGGCATAGTGGCTCTTGTGGTGGGCCTCCATGGCTTCAGCTGTGGCGAAGAGCATGGGACACGAGTGGTGGCGGCACTCCACAGCTCGCATGCCATGTGTCTCCTTCAGGTGCTTCATGAAGGCCTTGCGGTCAGGCGCTGCATAGCTGCAGCCCTCCTGAAAGCAGCCAAGGGGCAGTGGCTCTGTTGCTGCTGCGGCTGTGTGGCTCTTGAGGTGCTCCTTAAGGGTCTGGCTAAGGCGGAATTCTTCCCGGCAGACAGGACAGGCGTAGGTGTCTGAGTAGAAGTTGGAAATATCCTCGTGCATGCTGGCCATATGGCGGTTGAGTGCGTTCCTCTCCACTGCACTGTAGTTGCACAGTGGGCAGCAGTGGGCCTTCTGGCCCAGCTCCCGCAGCAGATGGGTCTTGAGCTTGCTCTTACTGGTGAAGAACTTCTGGCAGTTGGGGCACTGGAGGCTGGGGTCTGGGAAGTGGAGATGTAGGTGCTCTACCAGATGGGTCCGCTTCTTAAAGCAGCGCTTGCATTCCGGACACATGTGGGTCTTGAAGAGGGACTCGGTGCCAGGAGCCACATCCCCTGTGACAAGGAGAGGAAGAGAGGGTTGAGAATTAGATTCTTCGCTAGGCCTGGGGCTGGCCAGATAATGGGAGACCCACAATTTGCCCAGACACAAATAGTATATGGCTTTTCCCTTCCTCTTTTTTTTAAAAAAATATATTGTATTGATTTTTCTTTTAAATATATTTTTATTGATTTTTTACAGAGAGGAAGGGAGAGAGATAGAGAGTTAGAAACATCGATGAGAGAGAAACATCGATCAGCTGCCTCCTGCACATCTCCTACTGGGGATGTGCCCGCAACCAAGGTACATGCCCTTGACCGGAATCGAACCTGGGACCTTTCAGTCCGCAGGCCGACGCTCTATCCACTGAGCCAAACTGGTTTCGGCTTGTATTGATTTTTTTACAGAGAGGAAGGGAGAGAGATAGAGAGTTAGAAACATCGATGTGGGAGAAACATCGATCAGCTGCCTCCTGCACATCTCCTACTGGGGATGTGCCCACAACCCAGGTACATACCCTTGACCGGAATCGAACCTGGGACCCTTCAGTCCACAGGCTGACGCTCTATCCACTGAGCCAAACCGGTTTCGGCTTCCCTTCCTCTTTAGGAAACTAACAATAGCATCTCAAATACTGTGGTCTCAAAGAAGAGACAAGAAATGCAAGTATTTAGATAAACAAAATCACAAGAATTCAGATCTTGCTGTTGCCTGTTTGAAGTGCTTTTCCCGGCCACCCATTCACTATTCCTGAGCCTCTGTTTAGAGTTGCTCAAAAGAACAATCTAGATGGAGCATTCTTGTTCTTCCTGCCCAGGTTCATGGGGGCAGACAGAAGGATCAGCAGAGTTGGTTGGAAGGAAAATAACTCCATATGGAATGAGCAGAAGAAGGTAAAGTATTCCAACTTCCAAACATGGGCTCGTGAGGTCTAGCTTATGGGGAGCTGGTAATAATCAATTTATTCCTATATACCCGAGAGTTAACATTTATCACTTTCCCACTAGACATGCCAAAGTGGACTGTTAAGAATGAAAGCATTTGAACCAAAGCTCAGAAAACCAAACCTAGAACCTTTCAATGCCAGGCTCCCCACAATCCATTCCTCCCTACCCCCAAGAAAGTCAAACCTAATCATAGCCTTACCTTCCAATTGCTGAGCCCCCTGGCCTTTCTCCAGGGCTTTCTGGGAGTCCTTCAGGGTGCCACTCTCTTCCTCTATGTTTTCCTCTTCAGCTTCCTCTGAAGGCTCTCCCTCTCCTGGGGGCAGTTGGGGAGCTGGAGACACATAAAATTTGATGAAATCTATAGGCCAATGACAGCACTGATTGCTTATACTTCTCCTCTTACTGGCTGACAGAATCACCTCTACCCCATTTAGCATAAGGGAATCTTGGGTTTCTATGGGAAGACCAGGAGTGAAGCCATCGGTAATGCTCTAGCCCAAAGTAAATCACTCCTCAGGTAACACCATCCTCAGATCCCTCGAAGGTAAGAGCTAGGAGGTCATTGGAGTTGGGGTAGGGGACTGAGAGGTAGAGAATGGGTGGACTGCACTTCCCTGGCTCAGGTCCCAGGGCTAATGGCTGCTGGCTCAGTGCAGGTGAACATACCCTGACCTCTCTAAACTGTTCTACTGATAAACCCAACTCAGCAATTCAGGTCACACCCTGTCCCCTCAAATCTCTCCCTTCCATTCCTCAATAGAGGCAGCTTCCTTGGTAAGGCAAAGACTTACAACTGTTTTCCAGGGGGGGGGGGGGGGGGGACAGGTCTTCTCTTTGGGAGCAGAGCACAAATAAGTCTTAGCAAGCCAAATTCTCTCAGAATCTTGGCCTCTCCTGGCCTGATTTCTCTATTTCCTGATGCTCCTCTACTCAACCAATGCACTTTTTTTTTTTGACACCAAGATGAGTCTGAATCAGTGAAGCACCACCCTCCTTGAAGATTTCTCCTACCTAATCCCACTTGCTCTAAAATGGCATCAAAAGGCATTCTACCGGAGGCTATGGGCATTTTAGCTTTTGCTCTCTGAAAGTTTTGAAATGGATCAGAAGAGAATGTTGGTTAAGTAACCTCAAGACCACAGTATAGCTGAAGCCCAATTTCACTCACTGATACAGACAAAGACTGTCTCTGTATTCCATATATTCTTACTGGTCCAAGCTTTCTGGATGCCTTCTCATGTTAGTCAGTTCTGTCTTTCTGAGTCACTTACTCTGGATTCTCTTGTATCAGACATATATCCATGGCACTAGATACACCTGCCTCTTCAGGTGGCATACTGCTGGGTCCCTGGCCTCATACCTGGCAGCAGCTCCTTGGATGAAAGATCCTTAACGGCCGACAGTTCTCCCTGTGTCCTGGCCCCATGGCTGCGTCGATGCTGCCGGAAGAGTTTGACGTTGGAGCCCATGAAGCTGCAATGGTTGCAGTGGAAAGGGTAATGGGCCTGTCGGTGCAGCTCCATGCCCTGCTGGCTCCCAAAGAGCAGGGGGCAGCCCCGGAAAGAACAGGGCACAGGAACCACTCTGTGGGTCTGCCTCAGGTGGTGCTGCAGACCCTTACGATCTTCAGCAGAGAACACACAGCCAGACTCTGGGCAGGAGAAGGTGTTGGGAGGGCCCCGGTGAATCTTGAAGTGGCTCTTCAGGGCCTGGGGTTGGGCAAACTCCTGTCTACACACAGGGCATGGCAGGGGGCTACTGGGGGTGCTCTGGCCCTGCACAGGGCCAGGGAGAGTGAGGTTGTTGGGAGACAGCTCTACAGAGCATGGGGGGCTAGAGAGGCCCTGTACAGGCTGCGTAAGGGTCTCAGTGCACTGGTGCAGGGCCAGCAGAGTGGGCTCTGCGAAGCTCTGCTCACAGCGCTCACAGAAGTACAACTCCACCACCTTTACCAGGACACCTGCAGGCAGAGGACCAACAGAGAAAGGCACAGAATCAGATAGAATGAGCCTCATAGGAGTTAGTTACCAGCAGAAAATATAGGTGAATCTTTTTATTTTTAAATATATTTTATTGATTTTTCTTACAGAGAGGAAGGGAGAGGGATAGAGAGTTAGAAACATCGATGAGAGAGAAACGTCAATCAGCTGCCTCCTGCACACCCCCCACTGGGGATGTGCACACAACCAAGGTATACATGCTCTTGACCGAAATCGAACCTGGGATCCTTCAGTCCGCAGGCCAACTGCTCTATCCACTGAGCCAAATAGGTTAGGGCGGTCAATCTTTTAATATTCATGGAATGGAGGTGTTCTTTAAGACTGGTTTGCACCTGGACTGTAAGCTCTATGAGGGCAGGGACAATCTATCTTGCACATGGGTTGGATTCCTATTATCTAGCCAACACTTGGCACAAAGTAGGCACTTAATAAATATTTGTTAAATGAATGTAACAAGCATTATCAAATACAGACAGCATTAAGAAAAATCAATATATTTTGCCCAAATAAAATATTAGGATCTGGCCAGTGTTGATCAGTGGTTAGAGCACTGGCCTGCTCACTGAAGGGTCACGGGTTCGATTCCTGGTAGAGGATGCGTACCTGGGTTTGCAGGTTCACTCCCCACCACCAGTCAGGCTGTGTGCAGTAGACAACCAGTCAATGTGTTTCTCCCACATCGATGTTTCTCTCTCTCTCCCTCTCCCTCCCTCCTTTCCACTGCAATGAAAAGAATATCCTCTGGTGAGGATTAACAACAACAAAATTAGAAACTTCCAAAAACAAGAAAACAACAATATGGAGATAATGTCTGCAATATAAATGACAAAGTATTACTTCCATATTCTGTAAAGAGATTTTCCTAAGCATGGTAATTCATAAAGTGGAAAACATCCTATTGAAAAAAGCCAAATCATGTTCATAATAATCACTGCCATTTCTTAAGCAGTGGGCAGGGCCTTGATAAAGAAAGGCTTACGAAATACTCTCTTGGTCCTCCAACTGCCCAATGAGCAGAGGGACCTGGGATTCTGCAAGGTTAATGCCACCATGTTTGTTAACGTTGGAGCCATGACTCAAGCCCAGGTTTGCCTCACATTTATTCTGGTGATCATTTTTCTCTTTATTATATTTTTGTTGAAATGAAAAGTTAGTGCAACAGTTCAAATGATACAGAGATATATATTTTTTAAAACCCACCTCACACAGTTTGGTCTATATCCTTTCAGGTCTTTCTGGGCCATTTTTCTGCAATTTGATCTTTTTTTTCCTTTGCTATATATCAAATATATTTTTCTCTCTGAGTACATTTAGATCTACCTCATATTTTTTGTCCAGTTCATAAAGCTTCAGAGCATGGATAAATCAAAATGAGATTTTGCCCTCACTGATGAACATTTAGGTTGTTTCTAACCATTACAAATAAAGCTAGCTTACACATCCTTATCCCTATATCCTTGTATGCCTGTGTGAGTCTTTCTATAGGACAGATCCTGACAAGTGGAATTACGGCGTCAGAGTACACATATTTTAAATTTTGTTATGTAGATAAGCTGACCTTCAAAAGATTAGCTAATTTATACTTTCCATAAGCTATAAAAGTGTCTGTCTTCCCCACAGCCTCACTAACACTAGGTATTATAAAAATGTTGAACTTCTGCCAAAATCAAGAAACAAAAATGGCATCTCATAGTTATTTTTAACTGGAATTTATTTTTCTATTAGTGAGATTAAGCATCTTTATGGTTATTGACTATTTTTATTTCTTTAGTGAATTTCATGTAGATTTCTTTCTCCCTTTGTTTCTTTTTCTTATAGTGGAGCTCTTTAAATTTTAAAGATATTAACTCTTTCTCATACATTGCAAATGTTTTTCCCAGGTTTTTTTTTTAAAAAAAAATTTTTTTATTGATTTTTTACAGAGAGGAAGGGAAAGGAATAGAGGGTTAGAAACATCAATGAGAGAGAAATATCCATCAGCTGCCTCCTGCACACCTCCTACTGGGGATGCGCCTGCAACCAAGGTAATGCCCTTGACTGGAATCGAACCCGGGACTCTTCAGTCCACAGGCCGACGCTCTATCCCCTGAGCCAAACCAGTTAGGGCTCCCAGGTTTGTTTTTTATTATTTCTTTCACCACAAAGAAGTTTAGAAATATTACATGACCAAATTAGTTAATCTTTTCCAGAATTTTTTATACCCATCAAAGGAAGTTGTGACAACTATAGATGAGGATGGCAGTTAAAAGACAGGAAAGTTGCCGAAACCGGTTTGGCTCAGTGGATAGAGCGTTGGCCTGAGGACTGAAAGGTCCCAGGTTTGATTCCGGTCAAGGGCATGTACCTGGGTTGCGGGCACAACCCCAGTAGGAGATGTGCAGGAGGCAGCTGATCGATGTTTCTCTCTCATCGATGTTTCTAACTCTCTATCTCTCTCCCTTCCTCTCTGTGGAAAATCAATAAAATATATTTAAAAAAAAAAAAAAAGACAGGAAAGTTGCCCTGGCCAATCTGGCTCAGTGGATAGAGCATTGGCCTGTGGACTGAAGGGTCCTGAGTTCAATTCTGGCCAAGGACACGTGCCCAGGTTGCAGGCTCAATTCCCAGTATGGAGTGTGCAGGAGGCAGCCAATCAATTAATTCTCTTTCATCATTGATATTTCTATCTCTCATTCCCTCTCCTTTCCTCTCTGAAATCAATAAAAATATATTTTTAAAAAACAAAACTGTGAAGTTACTTAAAAAAGTTGTAGCTGCGGGAGGAATAAAAGGCAGAATCTTTCTTCCAGCATAAGTGTAAATGCTCAACTCTCAACCACACGCCTTCGATGAGTTAAGTATGTTATACACAAGAAACAGGGGGTGGGAAATACCATATTACCTCTGAGAAGCCCTGCCAAGCTTGGGTGGTGGAGAGACTGGGACTTTTGCCTAATCCCTGGCTGCAGTTCCTGGGAAATAGTCCCCAAGGACTATTGGAGTGAGGATTGGGCAGAGGTATCAGAAAGGTCTTCCCTTCTGGATTACTGCCTAGCATACACGATGCCCTTGCAGTGAAAGGCTGCCAAGATCTTGGTACAAGGTTGTGCACCACCTTGTCAGCCAACAATCAACATTTACCAGCTCCAAATCAAATTACATCTCTCAGTATAAAAATAGCATGCTATCTTGTGTTCTCATCCTACTTATACTACTATATATGAGGATCAAAAATAGCAGACAAAACCTCAGGGCTGTTTGTCCCACTGGCCTGCTAAGCAACTGTGTTCATACCTGGGGTCTCTCCAGGAGCACCTGAGGACAGGTTACCAGGTACTGCTTCTACAATGATCTCCATGTTCCCTGTGTCCTCTTCAGTTGTTGTGGCCTCTACCAGCAGGCAGCCTGGATCAGCAGGCAAAGGTGTGGGGTTCCCAGATGTACAGGGGCTCTGGACCGGCTCCAGGATTCCAGGGTTAGAGAGCGGTGGGGGGATCAGCATTAGCTCAGAGCACAGTCCATCCATCTCCGCAGTGCTGTTGGCTGGCTGTGAGTCCAACATAGGGTCTGTCATCACCACCAACTTGTGTGCCGTGGTCTCTTAAGTGCTGATAAACCAACGAGAAAAGAAACCAAACAAAATATAGTTAGATCTCTCACTTTCTTCCCAGTTAGTGTGGGTGCACAACCTATTGCCTGCCTACTCAGTCATTTCCTTGCATGGCAGCATGCCACAACTAGTTAACCTAGAAGTTTTCTTTTTATTTATTTATAAAATATATTTTTATTGATTTCAGAGAGGAAGGAAGAGGGAGATGCAAACATCAATGATGAGAGAGAAGCATTGATCGGCTGCCTCCTGCACGTCCCCTACTGGGGATTGAGCCCAAAACCTGGCACATGCACTTGACTGGATTTGAACCCGGGACCCTTCAGTTCACAGACTCTATCCACTGAGCCAAACGGGTTAGGGCTAGAAGTCTTCTTTTTGTAACAATGTCTGGAACAAAAAGTATAAAAATTATAATAGGGGCCAATATTAGGAGACAACAAGCACATTTTGGCCAATATGCTAAAGACTGCAGATTGTTTTTGGGCGCTAAGTGACCTTGGTCAAATCATTAAGTGATTTGGGTCTGTTTTCCTACCTGCAACAAAATTGGGTGGGGTCAAGGGATCTCAGAGATAACTTTCCCTTTTAACATTTTATGACCTTACTATTCCTTAGCATGGGTATATGGCCCTTCCTTCATGGTCTGGCCCCTGCTGACCTCTCCAGACTCGTCTTCCACTCCTCCCCTCCACAGATGTCTGAACCCATCACTCCAATGATGTGCCATTCCCCGGACTCACCACATTCTCTTCTGCTTCCAAACTCTCACACATGCAGGCGACTGTCTCTGTCTTTCTCCTCCATGGACCTTCCCCATCTTTCTTGTCTGGCTAACCTACTCCTAACTATTCTTTAATAATACACACACATATCACTTCCATTATGAAGGCTTCCTGACAGATTAAGGCAGAGAGCAGGCCTCGGGAATGAATGAAACCTGGCCCAGGTACTAAAGCGCCCAGTTTCCACCTTCCTGTGGGCTCTGATTCACCGCGTGGATTTGGGCAGATATAGTGACCTCGCTTCTCTGGGCCTCAGCTTTCTTATCTGTGAAGTGGAGGCAATGACAGTGTCCACCTCGTTGGGCCGGAACGGGAATCACAAGAGCCAGAGAATGGGAAGGCCGACTTGTGACCTGCAAGGCTAGGGACGTGGAATCGTCATGATTATGGCCCTGAGGAGAGGTAGCGGGTAAGCGGGCGAGGTTCAGGGCCGTGACGCGAGTGAGGCACCCGGGCGGCTATGTGATGCTCCTGAGCCCCGCTAGTCGCCGTGCTCATCACCTCCTCCCGAGGGTTCTTACCTCCCAGGCCCACCCCCGCCCTGGAGCACGAGGAACTTCTGCGTCCAGCCCGCTCCATCTGCACTCACTACTCGTTCCCGCCCCGCAGCCGCTCACTCACCTCCCGGCCGGGCCGGCGGGAGCCGCATCTCTATGGTCGACCAGAAGCTGGAGTCGCCTCCCGCCCAGCGGAACTCTACGGCTTCGGGCGTACGGAGGCCACTCTCTCTTCCCTTTGGCGGCGGGAGGAGTACTCTATGGTTTTCTCTAGCGTCCCCGCCCCCGTCCCCCGTCAGGAAGCCCGAGGCACCATCGAGAGCGGTGGAGCAGAGCGGCCGGGCCTTCCCGGTGGGCGTGGCGGGAAGTAGATGGAAGGCTCGGGGGTGGGGCCGAGCGGCGCTTCCCTCAAACCCGAAGGGGTGAAACCATTGAGAGGGCGGGCCAGAGAGTCATGCGGGTAAGGCGATGGAGTGACGGGTTACCCCCAACCTCGCAGCTGGAGGCGCGAGCTGGGGTGCGGAGAGGGTGCGGGCGGGGGCGTCCGCCCGGGGCCCGGGGCGGGAAGGGCTTTGTCTGTGGCTTCCATGCGTAGGTGCTTTGGAATTCTGCATCCAACTCTGAACCTCCCCGGAGGTCACTGCTGTCAGTGCTTCGCCCCGCGTGCCAGGCGCAGAGCAAAGTGGAAGGGGCTGGGGAAACGTACTAGAAACCGACTGGCTTCTTACCCCTCGGGATCTTACAGTCTAGAATTAGACCCGGTCACGTTTGATGGTGGAGAATTGTGAAAAATCTCTATGGAGGAAGTAGCAAATGGGCGGGACTTCAATTGGAGAGAATACATTAGAATGGGCTCCTGAGTCGACAGAACCGCTGAGCCAGGAGGTGGGAGGTGGTTTATTTATTTGTTCAACAGGTAGTTTTAGGAGCTAGTCCATGAGGGGTAAGTGGAGGGCTTTGAGTACCAGGCAGAGGAGTTTTTACCTAATTCAGGGACCTGTTGAGAGATGTTGGGAGTAGGGAAAGAAATATGATTGAAGCCGATATTTAGGAAGAAAGAACTGGACCCCTGTGTACCAGTTTGGTGAAGCAGAGATGGAGAACTCCCCATCAAGATACCATTTCAAGAACTAAAATGTTTTAATACCTCAGGTGGGAGATATTAAAGGGCTAAGCAGGACATTGGGAATTGAGCATGTAAAGGAGAGGATATTTGAAGGACATTACTCATTGTAACAAGGCATGGTGGTTACAGACAAGTCAATGGAAGAGAATGGCTTCATCCCTGCTGATTCTGGCCAGTGGGTCCCTTTCTATCTCAACTGGTCCCAGGGACCACAAAAATTCTGTCCATTATCCTGTTGTGAAGGCAGTTACATTGTTCTCTTAGGATTCTCCAGACAGTCCTTTGGTAGGAAACTGAAGTATGAACAGGATAATGAAATGGGAAAAGGGGCCTGGAGTCTCAGCACAGTGACTGACCTGCCTTTCCTGTTCCCAGCTTCTGCAGGAGGGAGGGATTGAGGAGTCCAGTTGCTTAACTAATCTTGTGTTTTTTTTCCCATTTCCACTGCTCCGCATCTCCAGGTTTTGAAATTGCCTCAGGGCCTATAAGGTTTGGTGTTTCCCTTTCAAGATGCCCCTTTCAGACTTTGTTCTGACCCTGAAGGACAATCCCTACTTTGGGGCTGGATTTGGGCTGGTGGGTGTGGGCACAGCCCTGGCCCTGGCCCGGAAGGGTGCCCAGCTGGGCCTGGTGGCATTCCGGCGCCATTACATGATCACACTGGAAGTCCCTGCTCGAGACAGGAGCTATGCCTGGTTGCTTAGCTGGCTCACCCGCCACAGTGCCCGTACTCAGCACCTCAGTGTCGAGACCTCGTACCTGCAGCATGAGAGTGGTCGCATCTCTACTAAGTTTGAATTTGTCCCCAGCCCTGGAAATCACTTTATTTGGTAAGGTTGGGAGCCAGGGAGCGCTCTGAGAATAGCAAAGGAGAATGAATTTGACCCATTAATTTACCCCAATGTGACCATTCTTATTCAGGTATCAGGGGAAATGGATCCGAGTGGAACGAAGCCGAGAGATGCAGATGATAGACCTGCAGACGGGCACTCCTTGGGAATCTGTCACCTTCACAGCTCTGGGCACTGACCGCAAGGTTTTCTTCAACATCTTGGAGGAGGGTGTGTGATGATGACACAGGCAGGCTCTATGGGGAGTTGCAGGGTTGGGAGCATTTGACATCAGAGGAAGGGAAGCTTGGAGGATCTGAGCCCATGGGATCAGAGGGCTGGGGTAAGCTGTTTTGGCATAGCTCTGCCTTAGTTGCACAGCAGAGAGGAATACTGGCTTTGTCTCATCTCCTCCCTCCCAGCTCGAGCACTAGCCTTGGAACAGGAAGAAGGGAAAACAGTGATGCACACAGCCGTGGGCTCTGAATGGCGCCCCTTTGGATATCCACGCCGGCGGCGGCCACTGAATTCTGTGGTTCTAGAACAGGGTCTGGCTGACCGAATTATCAAGGACATCCGGGAATTTATCGATAACCCCAAGTGGTACATTGACAGAGGTGAGAAGCAGCTGGGGTCTTGACCAGGCTGTTTTTGATGTGGTGGTAGAGCAGGAGGAAACAGGTTAGTCTCTGTGGCCAGAGGGGGTGGACATACAGCACTAGCCCAATTCCCAGAAATGAAGGGGAAAAGAAAGTTGCCGACGGGGATGATTTCTTCTAATACCAAGGTCCTTGGAAACAGGGTTGAGAATGAATGCAGATATCTGGGGCAGAGTACATGACTGACTTGAAGTCTTAATGATTATCCTGGCTGTATTCCCAGGCATTCCCTACAGACGTGGCTACCTCCTTTATGGGCCCCCTGGTTGTGGAAAGAGCAGTTTTATGTGAGTAGAGTCATTTCTCTTAACCCTCAATCTGGAGAAAAATTGGGTTGATGGAATTGGAAAGAGAAATAAATTGGAGAACAGAAACCAGGATAAATGTAAGACATGTGGAACATTAGGGTGGGGTGGTGGAAGGGTTAGGCCTGACACACCTAGTATAGTGAGGAACGAGGGCCCAACGATGGATTCCCAGATTGCCAACCACCTGTCCTCCCATCCTCCATAGCACAGCCCTGGCTGGGGAGCTGGAGCACAGCATCTGCCTGCTGAGTCTCACAGACTCCAGCCTCTCTGATGACCGGCTCAACCACTTGCTGAGTGCGGCCCCACAGCAGAGCCTGGTGCTCCTAGAGGATGTGGATGCTGCTTTTCTCAGTCGAGACCTGGCTGTGCAGAGTAAGTGAAAGGAGTTGAGGAAAAGGGGGGGGGGGGGGTGTTTAAATGAGGAACAGTAGAAGAAAGAAACCCAGACGACTGAATGGAGGATGGCTGGGTTAGCAACAAGAGCCCAGAAGTAGCTCAGGTAAGTAGGGAATGTGGTGGGGGAATAAAAGAGCCAATTTTAACACATTGCAGACTGATGACAAGAATTCTCGTGTTTTCTGTTCTAAGGCTTGTGGCCAATCACAATATTAAAAAGACATTAGCTTATAAGAACATGTAATAACTTCAAAATACAATGGGTATTTAATTTTAAAGCGTGCCTTTAACATTTATGTGAAATGTTTTTTGTACTTGTTCAATAGAAACTTATCTGGCCACTGGGTAAAGCTAGCAATAAAACTACTGGCCCACAATGTGTTAAGTAGGACTATGACTGACCAGCTATGCTTCTCTCTCTCTCCCTTCCTCTAGACCCAATAAAGTACCAAGGCCTAGGTCGTCTCACCTTCAGTGGACTGCTCAATGCCTTGGATGGTGTGGCTTCCACTGAGGCCCGCATTGTGTTCATGACCACCAACCATGTTGACAGGTAGGAAGGAGTGAGACACTCCGAGGCTGTGAGGCTAGACTTCACCAACTCTGTACCTTGGGAGAATCAGGAAGTTCAGTGGGAACCATCATTTTGGGGATACCAGTGGTACTACTACCCGTGACTCTGCTTTGCTGCCTTTTCCTTAGACTGGACCCTGCCCTGATACGCCCGGGGCGAGTAGACATGAAGGAGTACGTGGGCTACTGCTCATACTGGCAGCTGACTCAGATGTTCCAGAGGTTCTATCCAGGCCAAGCACCTTCTTTGGCGGAGGCCTTCGCAGAATGTGTCCTTCAAACTACAACTCAGATTAGTCCTGCCCAGGTGCAGGGCTACTTCATGCTGTATAAAAATGACCCTACAGGGGCAATGCAAAATGTTGAGTCCCTGAGGTGACAACTGGGTTGTGCTCAGCTCCTCTCCTCTAGGGGATCAATAAACACCTGCCACACTACTCTGGTCTCTGATTTCCCTGTATTGGTACTTGAGTAAAAATCAGGGGCTGCGATCACAGGAGCCATTAAGCATCCACCTATACAAGTGTTAGCAGCACAGCCAAGGACAAAGGGGGAAGACAAGACACTATAGTAAATAAAAAAGTGCAGTCCTCCACCTAAAAGCATCTATATATGGTGTCCCCCCAAAATATATACACACTTTGAATAATTATAAAGGCACTGTTTATTAAAGTACATTTCATTATCAACATTGAGTTACCTGTTAAAGTGTGTATGTATTTTTTGAGGGACCCATACACATAAATAGTGGGTACACACACAGTGGGTTACAGGGCAGGGTGCTTCCTGCAGATTGCTTAAATGCTGGCATCCACTAGTTTTCCCTGAAACCCACTACACTAGCTGTGATGTCGGACCCCTTCTGACCTAGACCTGAATCTCATGGGATAACAGACCTCAGGGCAAAGCTGAGGCTACTCTGGCACACTCCAGCCTTGCTAGGAATTTAGGAAGACAGCCATACGTCCCAGGCTTGGCGCTACTGAGCAAAGAAAGCCAAACAAGGCCAAATCTCTTTATTGCCCCCCTCCTACCCCCATTTCCCTGTCCCACCACAGTACTGCTAGGAACCATCCTCCGATTCCAGGCTCAAGGGCTCCCTTTGAGTACCAGGCGGGTAGGTTCCCCGACCCCGAGGCAGGCGGGGATAGGAAGAACCTGGTGTCCGACTCTTAGAACGCTCCCAGCGAGCATAGTCCCGAGTCCTGCGGGGTGGGGGACCCTGCCAGTTGCCAGGCCCATTCTCTTGGGAAGGACCTCCAACCCCTTGGTTATGGGGTTCTTCTGGCTTTACGTCCATGGACTCCTTGGGCCCCTCAGGAAGTGGCAGTTCCTGGGTGTCATTGGTACCTTTGTGGGCACTGTATTCCCCTCCCTTTAGGTGCCTCCGTTCAGGCTGTCTCCAGGGGCCTCGGTTGGCCCGGGGTGTATCCAGGATAGTTTTCTGCGTCTCGCTCAACCTTTGCTGATTTGGCCCAGTCCCTGGAATCTTCTCGCACATATACTGGGAAGCCGCAGGCAGAGGAGCTGACTGGGTAGGCTGGGCAGTTGATGAAGGGGACAGTTCTGTAGCAAGGGCACTGAGTGGTTGGGATCCTCTGGAGGCATCCACAGCTGACTCAGGTTCCACATGGGCAGGCGGCTAGAAAAAAGTGAGCAGATGCAGATAAGGAGATTCAGCTTCTCAAAGCAGGGAACTACAGGCCTCTCGCCCACTAAATGAATTGACCGCCATCAGCCCGTAGCCGCCCTGTGTGAACAAAGCTGAGCATGGCAGAGGGGTGTTCATAGGAAACTCGGTGTCACTAGGGAAGGAGTGGGAAATTGCTTCCTCACCTGCTGGAGGCTGATAAAGTACCGGTTACGTTCAGCCTCTAGGTCAATGATGCCCCCCCTCTCCTGTTGCCTCTGGTAGAGCCGCCTGAGCTCTTCTTGTTGGCGCAAGCTTTCTGCATTTGGCTTGTACAGCTCCTGGTAGGAAGGGAGCACATTGGCAGGGAGGGAAGAATAAACACAAGGTAGACCCGAGCCCCTGCTCTTCCAGGACTGCCTCAGGAAATCTGTGCAGTTGTTGGTTTTATCCCTCAGATTTGGGCTCCTGAATGAAGCCTTGGGCTCCAGTGGGGGCTGTGGCTTTATAGGTCTCAGATTGAGCCCAATTTCAGAGCCCATTCAAGGCAAACAAGATGCCGTTCCTCCCCCCTTGGAGAATGCCATTATTCCTGCCTCATATTAGGGAGTTCCTTACCATGGGCTGTTGGGGTTCAGGGGCTGCTTTTAGAGAGGCAAGATCATACACGAGGGGCTCTCTGCACACTGGACACTGCACACCAACAGCCTTCTAAAAAGAGAGGAGAAAACCACACCCCCTGCTTCACGGCCCAGGATGATCACCAACTGCCCAACCACTCAGCCAGCCTAATCTGCTGAGGGCTGGGACAGAAGGCACAGGCATGCCTGTTTCTAAACAGAAGTGAGTGTTCACTCATGACCATAAGAAGGTTAACAGCGACTGGACGGGGAGAAAAGGTTGTTTAGTCATCGGTGTCAAATGTAAGCAGGGTCTGGCGGGCCGACCTGTTTGGTTGCGGCATGATGCCGTTCCTGTTCCTGCTCCTGTCCTTGAGCCTGCAGCTCATGCTCCATGTGCTGGATGTACCGAGCAAGGCAGTGGCAGTGGAAATAGTGGTAACAGGGTGTTTTTGTAAAGGCCTCGTTCTCCTGGAGGGAGTATGGATACAGGGCACTACATCAGAGCTCCCTCGTGAGCCCTCCATTGCCTACCCAAGCAGACCCCAAGTCACAAGAGAGACCCACCTGGAAACCATAGAGGCAGATGACGCACTGGCCATGTGGGATGTTGTTATCTGTGAGAATTTCCTTCCCTTTCTGAGAGGAAAGAAGACACTGTTCAAACAGGGAGGCGGCAGCAAGAACTGTGAGCAAAACCTGTCACTACTCCCAGGAGTAACTGGTCTCCCACCACACCTGTTACCTCGTGTGCACACATTTCTGTCTTGGTGATGCTCCCTCTGCTTGGAATCAATCCTGCTTTAAGTCCCTGACCCTCATCCAACTGCCAGATTCAAAATCCAATTTGTTTTCCCACTCATTTAGTCACCTTTAATAGCTCGAGGATGAAAATAATGTATCTTAGAGAGAAAAAGTGTTCAGTGAAAACACATCTTCTAGGAGGCCTTTCTTGGTTAGCCCCCTTTGAAATCATTGCCCCAGTGAGTTTGTTCTGGAATAGGCTTTCAGAAAGAAAATCAAGGAACAGAGAACTCAAAGGCATCAAGTTAAGCTATCAAATATGCACTTGCACTGTTATTTCAATAGTTAATACTTTGGAATTCCACAAAGTTCAACACTGCTTTGTGGAGGCCTGACTCAGGAGTGCTACAATGACCTATGCACTCACTCTGACATCAGACCACCCAACTTTATTCTTTTCTGAACATTTCTCTAAAAAACTCAAAGTAGAGAAAACGAGACTATACTTGTGTGTTTTTTAACCTCAAACAGCAAAAGTGACCTTTGTATGTTAACTTGTAGTTCTAGATGGTGCTTCCTGTGGGTTTCCTTCACTAGGAGAGAAACTCTGTACAGAACCAAGACTCTGGAGTCAACTCTAATGGCAGACTAGCCTTCAAATGTTCATTTGTGGCAGAGACCCTCCCGGTCTCTTGCTACTTTCAGTCGCCAGTGCCAAGAAAACAAGAAATGCACTGAAACTAAAGCAAGACTAATGCAAGTTAAAGAAGAAATGCAATTTTCTATCAAGATGCTGGAATAGGCAACGTGAGAAAGCTATAGAACTGTCCTGTTGGGAGATTTTTTTGAAGCAGAAGTAAGTCTTGCCTTTCTGGATTTAGACCTTACCAAAACAAGGACTAAATGGATGAACACAGACATATTCATGATTCTAGGCCATGGCTTCCCTTGAAAGAAAGGACATCTCCCCAGGCTAGACCTCTTACCTCGATGAGCTCATAGAGCATGGCAGTGCCCAGCCCAGCCTTGGCTACATGGCCCAGTGCCTGTGAAATCCTGGAGGGAGAAGGCAAACCAAACATTAGGCCAGCTTCCTTCCCTCCCCAGACTGAGCTGTATTCTGAGTTTCCCCTGCTCTGACCAGCCTGCTTACTTGTGGATCTGTTCATCTGAGAGTCCTCGGGGGTTACGGATAGAGATCTGTGGCACCTCATTGGGATACTAGTAGAAAACCAAAAATTACTGCTAGAGCACCCCACCCTAGACCTGCTCCCTTCCTCCCTTTGCTGCAATAAGGTAGGGACCTCACCTGTGCTGGGACCTGAAGCACCAGAGTGAAGCAGACATACTGTGAATCCTGGTCTTCGGCAGTGGCAGGGTGCAGGGTGATGTAGACCTCCCACGGCGAAGATCTGTAGGTGGATGAAGTGGAGACCTGGGATGTGACTGGGCAAGGGCTGGAGGGCTGGGGAGGTTGGGGGTGAGGTAGTAAAGCGGGCAGAGGGAGTAAGCAACAGGCTCCCTGTTTTAGGTGGTGGTGGGGGAATGAAAGGAATAGTCTTTACACGAGAGAAACATTTTTGAATCAGGGCTCACAGATTCTGCATGGAAACATCTCATTTCTAAGGGGACTCATGTCTACCTCTACTGGAATACGCACCTGCCATTTCCTTTAATCACTTGTAGTTCATCCAGATAGATAGATTCTAACACCTCGATTTCAGAGGGAAGGACCCTAGAGAGAGAGAGTTTTAGAGATCATTTCTGCCAACAGACGAGGAAACAGGTTCTCAGTAAGGTGAAATTACTAGCCCAAATCTCAAGGCCCGACAGGCAAAACTCAGATGAGAACCTGGTTTCCTGACTCCCTATTTAAGTTTTGTTGATTGTTCCCTAGTGGCCATTTCTCTGACCCAGAAATATGATGTCCATTGATTAACATCAAGGTTACCAATACCACTCTTGGCTTTCTCTACACTACTGTTCATGGGAATCACAGTATTTACATATTCTGCCAATATTAATTACCCTAAACCTTCTCAAAGGAGATACCATCTGAACAGACCAAGGTGATATAAAAGCTGTGTCGCTGTGTTGTAGTGGAAGAGCCATCAGCCTTAGAGTCAATAGATACCAATCACATATTACCCATGTGATCTGAGTAGTTACTTATCTCTGTAAGCCTGAGTTACCCTGTCTAACATATAAAATAATGCCAAATCCTCACCCTACTCTCTAGGGTTATTGTGAGGATGAAAGGGCTTTGTTTATGTAAGATATCTAGGGACATCTTGGCCATAGTACCTAGCCTATATTTGTATATTACCTTTTCCCTTAAAAGGGAAGAAGGATATAGTTAGTATTCAGGGTATTTATGACACTGTTGTATCAACCTGTCCAGGTCAGGATCCAGTGGTCCTGATGTAAATCAGAGGACACACATTTTTAATCACAGAAACAGCAGTCGTAATGACCCTGAAGGTGACACTGATAATACATTAAAAGATGCATAATTGGCTTGCTTTCTTACAGGTATATTGTTCCCTCTTCACCAAGAGCAATGCTGCTCTTAGCATGATTTTTTATTAGTGGTTCTCAAAACTTTCTTTTTTTTTTTGTTTTTTGTTAATCCTCATTTATATTGCTTTTTCAGAGAGAGTGGAAGGGAGGGAGAGAGAAAGATTGATGTGAGAGAGACACATCAATAGTTTCCTCCTGCAACTGGGGGTGGGGAGTGAACACGGAACCCAGGTTCATGCCCTTAACCAGGAATTGAACCCTAGACCCTTCCATGCAATGCCCAATGCTCTAACCACTGAACACACGAGCCAGGGCTCAAAACTTTTTTTTTTTTTTTTTGGTCTCACAGCATCACAGGCTAGCTGTGCAATCACTGCTGCTCTCCCCATGCATCAAAGTGTCTCCTCAGAATCATAATGTTCCCCTGAACAGGCTGAAAGCCATGAGTCTAATGATTTCAATAAAGGCCAGCACTGTCTAAGCTTTCTGAATCAATGAAGCCTCCATCAAGAGGCCCTTCAACATTTCACTCAGTCTAGCTGGGACTTGAGCCTTGATGTGAAGTGTGAGGTGGGATGGCGGTAAAGTTGTGACCAAAAAAAGGGGGAGGGGACTGTAGAATATCCTAGTACTAAGGATATAGGATTTGGAATCAGGCAACCTGGATTCCTAGTCATGACTATGTCCCTTTTGGCAAATCATTTACCTGTCAGGCTTCATGTAGTCTCCTCAGATGCCTACATCTCAGAATTATTCATGAAAAAGAGGCCGATGTATGTTACAAACCCCTCATGATCCTCTCCACTACTCTGTGAGGTAGATGCCACACCCACCTTTCCACAGCAGAGGACACTGACTCATAGAACATAGGAGGCCTGGTCGGCATCACACAGCTAATAAAATGTGGAGTGGACCCACTTTGATCCTCTTCCCAAATCCCAGAGTCCTTTCAGGTTCTGGTCTCTTTTAGAATGCTTGAGAGAAGGACTAAGAGAGCTTTTTGTGAAGTGTAAGGCTTTATTCAGACAACAGTCCTCAGTACTGTCAGGGAGGCAGAAGGGAGAGGAAAGCCTCGGCAGAAATAGGCTCACCAAGCGGGGCGGGGACGGGAGCCGGAGGACAGGTTTTGGGAGGTTAAAGAGACGTGGGGCCATATGATGAGCAGGAATCCCCCCGGACCCTGAGCAAATCCACTTCAAGAAGAGACAAGGGGATAGGATGAGGCCGGAGGAAAGAGGGTCGAACCAGATAAGGCGCGGCTCGCCCTGGCCTGGTCAGCGCAGATCCCGTCGTCTCTCGCTTAGATCAGCGCCCCTCCACCCACCCACTCCCAGTCCAGAAGCTCTCAGGGAAAGATGTCAGCGTCTCTGCCATCCCTCGCTCCGCCCCACATGCCCGCCATACGGACCGTCCACGGCGCCGCTAGTCCCCCGGACCGGATCCAGGCGGTCAGCCAAAGCCCATGCCCCAAAGTTACCAGTCCTCCTCCCCTGCAGCTGCCGACGAAGATGTCGCCATGTCTTCTCCGGCCCACAGCCGGAACCGGAAATACTCTCCGGTTACTCGGAGGCAGAAAGTTAAGGGAATGGCGGCTGCGTGGCTAAGCGGAGGTTGCTAAGCAACCGCAGACTCTGGGTCTTTAGTGGGTCCTGATAGCCAAGAGGCGGTTCGGAAGTGCCCTAAAAAGTGCCTAAGGACGGTCCACGGTCTTCCCCACACCTCTGAACGCCTTTGTCCTCCGGACTCTGGCTGGTTGTAGCAAACACGGTTGGTAACAATAGGAATCTTCTAGAAGACGGGCAGCGGGGGTCGGGAAGAATTTTAAGTCAGGCACAGTATGCAGGCAGCCTGAGGGGGCGGGGCTGAGGCCAGAGCCGGCGTCCCTCGGCCTGGGGAGCTGGAAGCTCCTGGCCTGGGGTGAAGCGGAGCTCAGGCGTGCGGAGCTCGCGCAGGGGCTGTGGGCGCGGGCGCGGCCGGGGTCGCTGAGGAGGTTGGCGGTGGCAAGAACTTGGGGGAGGCTGAAAGGGGTGGGGCTGGTGGAGGAGGCTGGTGGAGGGGGAAAGGAGACGGGATGGGTGGGCGCGAGGTTGGACTGGGGACCCGAGGAGTCTGAAAAGGCGGGAGAACTACAAGAGGCGCTCTGTTTGCTCTAAGATTTCATCTTTCCAATCACTCCGCTCTACCATGGGTTTGAGGCCTGGATTATTATGAAAAAGAGGAAAAAGCGAGGTGGCTAACATGAACCTTCCTTCCATGTGCCAACCAGGCTTCCCAGATGTGTGGAACTGTGTGGAGCGGGAGCTCTTCGCTACCATCTCTGCTTTCTCTCTTCTGAGGAACCCCGAAGCCTCTGCCATGGAAAAGTACCACGTGTTGGAGATGATTGGAGAAGGCTCTTTTGGGCGGGTGTACAAGGGTCGGAGGAAATACAGTGCTCAGGTGGTGAAAAGAGAGGGGTATCTCTTGGTTGGGATGCCACACCCCCAACTCCAGTGGAAAATGGGGCCAGAAGGGAAGCATTCATACCAACCTGTATTCCTAGGACACTGACTCCTTCGTGCCTAGGGAGTGTGAGCTCTGAAATTGGGTACTTGGGTTCAGATCCTCACCCTGCACTTTCTAGCCTTAGAACTGGACGAGTGACGTAACCGCTGTCTGTCTCTGTTTCCTCATCCATGGAGGAACACAGTAGAGTATCTGATGGATGGGTTTTGAGAATTAAATGTAATGTTACATTGGATGACTTAGTACAGTGCCTGGCACCTCATAGACAACAAATAAATAAGTATTATCGCTACTATTAATCCTGATCATCCTATGCAGGAAGAAATAAACCACCTGAACTCTATTCTTCTTCTCCATTTTTTTCCTCTAAATTCTTTAAATCTTGAGTTTTTTACTTTGACTAGAACACCTGTCCCAGAATCCACCAAAGGGTTCTGTCTGGCAGAGACACTTTCCTCCCAGGGCAGGGGGAAGGAAAGGCTGGGTAAGGGCACAGTACCATGGGGAGAGTGGAGTGGGAGACCAGCAGCTACCATGACAATTGCTCAATCTAAAGTCTCACTTCTGGAGTTCTCAGGCTAAAGTTTCAGTGGTGTGCTTAGGCCTTGACTCTTCATCTTACCTCTGATAGGTGGTGGCCCTGAAGTTCATTCCAAAATTGGGACGCTCAGAGAAAGAGCTGAGGAATCTGCAACGAGAGATTGAAATCATGCGGGGCCTGCGGCATCCCAACATTGTGCACATGCTCGACAGTTTTGAGACTGATAAAGAGGTGTATTTTGGCTCGGGGTCACCTCTCCCCAAGAAGAAGCGTCCCAGGAACTTCCCAACCTTAATGCATAATTCTGAAGCCATCAGTGTCTTTTGCCTTTGCCTTTCAGGTAGTGGTAGTGACAGACTATGCTGAGGGAGAGCTCTTTCAGATCCTGGAAGATGATGGAAAACTTCCTGAAGACCAGGTATGTTTCCAGGCTCAAACTTCTCCCTACCCCTGACTCTCTTCAGGTTAAGGACTGGCAGGGAAAGCTGAGGGCACTGGGAGTCTGCATTTTGAAAATTCCTGAGAAAAATGTAAGAATCAGTGTATGTAGAGAACATGTGGTATGACAATGAAGTATATCAACCGTGAAGCCAAAAATCTTTGAATACAAAGGTTGGCTCTGCTATTTCCTAGCTGGATCCTCTTGGCTAAGTTATTTGAACCTCTTTGTGCTCAGTTCCCTCTTTCTGTTTAATTAATTGATTGATTGATTTTAGAAGGAAAGAGGAGGGTAGAGGGGGAGAGAGAGAGAGAGAAACATTGATCAGTTGCCTCCTGCACGCACCCTAACTGGGGATATAACTCCCAACATAGGTTTGTGCCTACAGCCTTTCGGTGTATGGGACAGTGTTTCAACCAGCTGAGCCACACCAGCCAGGGCTGTTTCTTCTTTTTAAAATGGAAACAATAATGTCTATCTCATAAAGCTACTGTGGGGATTAATGAGTTAATTCATGTAAAATGGTTAAAGAGTTCCTGAAACACAATATTCATTGTAGTTAGCTATTATTAGTGTTGGGTGCCATTAGGGAAGAAGGGCTAGTAGGGTGGTACCAGAGAGGGCAGGAAGGTATGAGGGTTATGGTTAAGGCAAGATTCACCACCAAGTCATAGTGGTTCATAGTGGGATTTGGTTGAACACATTTTCCAGCTACACTTATTCTAGGGGTTTTCCTGTACTCTAGCAAGTAGGCCCTCCTCAGGACTTTCTGTTGCAGCATTGTATTTTCTTACGAGCACTCATCATCATTGGTAATTCATCATCTTATTCCTTTTGTCTGTCTTATTTCTTTGATTACTTCTTTTTAAAGAGGGATTTTGCCTTAATAACAACTAATGCATATCGAATGCTTATTAAATGCCAGGCACCATTCTGAGCATTACATTACTTTACATGCTTTAACTCATTTGATCCTCATAATAATCCTATGAGGTAGAGGGTTTGATTATTGTCATCTTAATGATGAAAAATCTGAGAGGCATAAGATAATTTGTCTATGGTCGTGCAGCTAGTGAGACTCAATAAATTTTCTTTGAAAGAATGAATGAACAAGTCAATGAATGAATAGGGGAGCAAGAACTATAGAAGGTATTGTGTGAAGCTCAAAGAAAGGGAAGAGATGGTCACATCAGCTGTAGTATCAGGGAGGAGTGTTTGGCCTCCTGATCAGGCTCCTTTCTCTGACCTATCTATCCTTTCTTCCTCCCACTTGGCTGATCCCTAGGTTCAAGCCATTGCTGCCCAGTTGGTGTCGGCCCTGTATTATCTGCATTCCCACCGTATCCTTCACCGAGACATGAAGCCTCAGAACATCCTCCTTGCCAAGGATGGTGGCATCAAGCTCTGTGACTTTGGGTGAGGAGCCTGACCTTCCGTCTCTACTTCCAGTTCTGCAGGGAGTCCTAGGCCATTTGCTTGGCGTACATGGGCCTCGTTTTAGAACCTGAGCTGCAGACTGGGACTCCTGCTGGGTCTTTTGGAAGGTGCCCTCTCTGTTTGGGTTTGGGATATCTCACACAATGAGAGGGAGTAGTGACTAGGTCTAGTTTTATTGACTGTCTTCTCTCTTTACATTTCCATTCCATCACCTGCAGATTTGCCCGGGCTATGAGCACCAACACAATGGTGCTAACATCCATCAAAGGCACACCACTCTATATGTCCCCAGAACTGGTGGAAGAGCGACCATACGACCACACCGCAGACCTCTGGTCTGTGGGCTGCATACTTTATGAGCTGGCTGTAGGCACCCCTCCCTTCTATACCACAAGCATCTTTCAACTGGTCAACCTCATTCTCAAGGACCCTGTGCGCTGGCCCCCAACCATTAGTCCTTGCTTCAAGGTAATGAATATAGAGAGGGAGATTACTTTTGCATTAGAAACCTATCTCCCCCTGCCTCTGTTCCCTTTTTCAAAATCCTTTTCCAGAGTTGGGAAGGACTTTGCAGTTACTGAATTAATACAGGAGCTGGGCCAACCTGTCTTGCTTTTGTACTGTAGGGGCTTATTCTGGGAGGGTATGTCATACTTGGGAATAGCAGCCCTCCTTGGGCCAGGCTATCTTTTGTCACAATGGAAAGGGGATTTTTAAGAAACCAGAGATAGATACTGGTCCTTTTACATACCCTCTTTCCACTTATTTTCTATCAGATGATATCTAGCTTTGCAAACAGTTTTCAGTCCTCTTCTGAAAGAAGGAATCTTTAGCGGTCCAAATGGCCAGAGCTAGTGGGGCTATCTTGGTGATTAGGGGAAAACGAGAAAGGTGGTTCCTGCTCCTTGCAGTTAAGTCTCAGTAGACTGGAGGAAGGAGGTATGGAGAGGGGGAGGAAAAGAGTGGACCCTTTTTACTTCTTATCTAGCTAGGGCAGTGTTCGGCAAACTCATTAGTCAACAGAGCCAAATATCAACAGTACAATGATTGAAATTTCTTTTGAGAGCCAAATTTTTTAAACTGAAACTATATAGGTAGGTACATTGTTATTAACTTAATTAGGGTACTCCTAAGGCTTAGGAAGAGCCACACTCAAGGGGCCAAAGAGCCGCATGTGGCTCTCGAGCCGCAGTTTGCTAACCACTGAGCTAGGGTAAGATTTGGACTTTCAGTGGAATTTAAATGCAGCTTTTTCCCAGAGTGAAATCTCATATAGGTTTTCTTCATTTTATCTAAGATGAAAGGGGACAGGTTTTCCCCTAAACTACTCAGTTTGGGGAGGCCCAAGTAATTATCAAAAAGAATCTAGCCTGGCAAGTGTGGCTCAGTGCTTGAGCAGCGGCCCATGAACCAGGAGGTCACAGTTCAATTCCCAGTCAGGGCACATGCACAGGTAGCAGGCTCAATCCCCAGTGGGGGACATATAGGAGGCAGCCAGTCCATGTTTCTCTCTCATTGATGTTTCTTTCTCTCTATCCCTCTCTCTAAAATAAAAAAATATATATATAAAGAGAATCTAAACAAAGGAAACTCTAGTGGGTGATATACATGGGATATATTTATTCTCCCTTGGGGCAGATATGCAGTTATCTCCAGCCAGAGCCATGGCATACTAATTACCTTGTTTTAGAACAGTGGTCATAATCTAGTACTTTATATTCCTGTTTCAGGCCCAATTGAGGATTTCCCCAAGGATACCTCATAATGATGTACCCTTTTTAGAGACAGTCTTCCTACCCCTCATCATCTGAAGTCTTGCTAAGAGATTTCTGGTTTTGAGTGCTCCCAAACACATCTTTACACAATGACTCGTGTGTGTGTGTGTGTGTGTGTGTGTGTGTGTGTGTATGTATGTGTGTGCTTTCAACCATAAATGCATCTGTTTCTGACAAATTGCAGTCAAAGGGAAGGCAAAGTGAGCAGTTTGGGACTCTGTTGTATGTTTGCTTTCTGAAGATAATCATGCAGGTGACATCTCTGTCTTCTAGTTTTTTTCTCACTTCGTCACAAAGCTGGTGACATTGAGATTTCTGTTTTTCTGGGGTTCTAGAATGCCCATGGACAGGGATTGGGGTACCCCAGGAGACGAGGCAGTGGGTTCTATGATTTCATCCAGGGAAATGAGGCCTAAGGATAGGGCTAAAGAGGGTGTGATCAAGAGCAGCTGGTCTGGTCTAAGATTAGACTCTGGAGTCTTGGTTTGCAGGCTCTGATTAGTTAGGGGCAGCCTATATGGAAGGAAAGGCTGATGGGGGACTTTCTCTCCACAGAACTTCCTGCAGGGACTGCTCACCAAAGACCCCCGGCAGCGCCTGTCCTGGCCAGACCTTCTACATCACCCCTTTATTGCTGGCCGTGTCACCAGTGAGTCATTAGGGTTCCCAGGGCTATTGTACTTCCCTAGTGTTCTCCCCAATTTACCCACCTTCCCCCAGCATCTGGATCCAAAATATATTCCTTACCCCACCACCTTGAACCTTCTTCCTAGCCTTTTGCCTAGCCTTTGCCACCTCCCTTATAACCCTCTTCCATTTTTGTCACTTAATCAAATGGTCCGGAGACACTGAAATTGTCTCTGGCCAAGTGGACATGGCGGAGTCTAGTATGATCATGTCTTCCTCCTCTTCCCTCCCTGCAGTAATAACTGAACCAGCAGGTCCAGATTTGGGCACCCCATTAACCAGTCGTCTACCCCCAGAACTTCAGGTCCTCAAGGACCAACAGGCACATCAACTGGCCCCCAAGGGCAATCGATCTCGCATCTTGCGTCAAGCCCGTAAGCTCATGGCTGAGGAGGCCAAGCAGAAGGTGTGTAGGAATGTGGGACATATGCAGGTTAGTGACTGGGGTTGCTGGAGAAGGAGAATGGCTTTCTAGGGTTGGGAAAGGGCCACAAATAGGATTTTTACTGGCCAATGGCACCCAGTGTCTCCTGCCCTCTTCCCACAGAAACACCAGAATACAGGACCTACCCTGGAACAGGAAGACAGGACCATCAAGGTGGTTACTGGCACGACCCCTGTGTCCCCTCCTCAGGAACCAGGCCTCTTGGCTGGGATCATGGCCTCAGAAATGAAGAGCAGCTGGGCTGAGTGGGGGGCTGGAGAAGCCCCCCCTGCACCTCGGTGAGGAGGGTTGAGCCAGGATTTATAGGGATAGGGCCCTAGGAGTGTGAGTCCCGGGTTCTTGAATTCTAATTCCAGATACATTCCTAATTTGTCAGGAAACACAGGAACTTTCCTTTCTCTATGGCTCAGTTGTACATTAACTGTAAGGGCAAGAATTATCTCAGTACAAAAGGGAAGATTGAGTTGGGAGCAACAGGTGAAAACTGCCAAGGTATAAGGAAGTGGGAGGGCAGTCAAGGATGTGTGTGTAATTAGTGGTCAACTTATCCTGTCCTGGCCATATTGTAGAAGGTCTCCTCTATTCAATCCTACATGGCCTTAATTCCTATCCTGGGCTTAGAGGGAGGGGCAAGTTAAGAAACTTCAAGCCTCAAAGGTCTGTAATTCATTCTACTTCTGCTTCCTCTGGCAGGGAAAACTGGATCACTGAGGATAGTGAACGAGCATTCCCAGAGCTGAGGCCAGAGCAGTCACAGGCCGGCCAGCAGAGCACTGGTGCAGTAGACCTAGAAAATGAGGTGAGCCTGGGGGCTCTTCTTGGCCTTGTCACTGCCATGGGATGTTGGGTCTGGGGGTTTGTTTTTCTAGAACAGTGATTCCCAATGCTCCAAGTATGAGCTCTCGTGTGTTAAAAACTGCTTTGTTATTATTAACTTAATAGGTTTTAGTTGCACAGTTATCTGAATGTGTAATTATAAAAAATTGGAATACATAGGTAAAAATGTAAGTCCCTCTTAAGCCTCATCTAGGTCCCAGAGGTATCTTCTGCTATCAGTTTCATCTGTCTCCTTCCAAACTTTCTGTACATTTATATATATGCACATCTATATATATAAAAGCCTAAGCAACCCCTTATGACCAGACAACCGCCCAGTCACTATGACGTACACTGACCACCAGGGGGAAGATGCTTAACGCAGGAGCTGCCCCCTAGTGGTCAGTGTGCTCCCACAGCCAACTTCCTTTGGTCCCTCTGCCCGCCCTGCCCCCCCCCCCCCCCCCCCCACTCCCCCAGCCCCTGGCCTGCTGATCCAGACTGGGTGAGACAGCCCCTATCAGTCCAATTGCGGGCCAGGCCAAGGGACCCCACCTGTGCATGAATTCATGCACCGAGCTAGTATAGAAATATATAGTTTGGCTGTTTTCACATTGCTGAGTTAATCCCATATATATATATATATTGCTTTGCATCATGCCATATGATCTGTTTTAGAGATCATTCTACATCTGAACATGTAGTTCTACTCAATCTTTTTTTTTAGGGTTTTCGCTTTTTATTTTGAAATAATTTCAAACTTAAAATTCTGAGAATACCACAAAGAATTACTATATATTCTTATTTTTTTAATCCTCACCTGAGGATATGTTTTTATTGATTTTAGAGAGAGGGGAAGGGAAAGGGAGAGAGAGAGAAACATCAATGTGAGAGAGAAATATCAACTTGTTGCCTCCCATATATGCCCTGACTGGGGATCAAATGCGTAACCTTTTTGGTGTATGAGATGATGCTCCAAACACCTGAGCCACTGGCCAGGGCAAATTCCTATATGCTCTTTACCCAGATTCACTAATTGTTAAAATTTTGCCAATTTGCTTTATGATTCTCTCTTTCCACATAGATGAACGTATCAACTTTCTGAATCATTTTAGGATAAGTTGCCCTGACTGGGAATTGAACCCGCAACCTTTTGGTGTACAGGATGATGCTCCATCCACCTGAGTTCCTTGACCAGGGCTCCAGTAATGTTCTTTATAGCAAAAATTTTTTTCCTGATGCATGATCCAATCCATTGTTACGAACTATTGTCTCTTTAGTCTCCTTTAATCTGGAACAGTTCCTAGTCATTTTTTTGCCTTTCATGACTGGCAACTTTGAGGTACACAGGCCATTTATTTTACAGAATATTCCTCAAACTGATTAGATTCAAATTATGCGTTGTTGGTAGGAAGACTACATAAGTGATGCATCCTCAGTACAGCAGTTTTCTTTTTTTTAAATATATTTTTATAGATTTCAGAAAGGAAGGGAGAGAGATAGAAACATCAGTGATGAGAGAGAATCATTGATCAGCTGCCTTTTGCATGCCCACACTGGGGATCGAGCCAGCAACCCGGGCATGTGCCTTGCTTAGAAATCAAACCGTGACCTTCTGGTTCATAGGTCAACGCTCAACTACTGAGCCATGTTGCCAAGCAACAGTTTTCTTTCTTTCTTTTTTTTTTTTAAATATATTTTATTGATTTTTTACAGAGAGGAAAGGAGAGGGATAGAGAGTTAGAAACATCAATGAGAGAAACATCAATCAGCTGCCTCCTGCACGCCCCCTACTGGGATGTGCCCGCAACCAAGGTACATGCCCTTGATCGGAATCGAACCTGGGACCCTTGAGTCCGCAGGCTGATGCCCTATCCACTGAGCCAAACCGGTTAGGGCAAAGCAACAGTTTTCTTAATAACTTCTTAATGTTTCCTAATATGGATGTGCCATTCTTTAGTATTCCCTTACTGACTGGCTGTGTGACATTTCCAATTTTTTTTTGTATTATAAGTCATGCGACCATGTACATCTTTCTAGGTATGTCTATACACACATGTCAGTGTTCTTGAGACTTTCAAGACCCCTCACAAACGGTCAGCTATACCCTTTTAAACTGGTAGCTGGAAAAATACGTCTGTGCTAAAGGAGTTACTGACTTCTTGCAGTTACTTGTGATCCCCCAGATTGGGAGCCACTACCCTCAGCCTTGCAACTCCTCCTGTCCTCTGTCTCTCCCCTATGCCTCAGGAGCCAGACAGTGATGATGAGTGGCAACACCTGCTAGAGACCACCGAGCCTGTGCCCATCCAGCTGAAGACCCCTCTCACCCTGCTGTGCAATCCAGACTTTTGCCAGCGCATCCAGAGTCAGCTACATGAGGCTGGAGGGCAGGTGATGGGCAGAAGGGTACTGTGGAGGGGATTGGGGACTGTTTTCACAGATGAGACATTAAAAAACATTGGCTGGCATTAGGAAGTTTGTCCCTTTCCAATTCTTTTTCAGTCCACCTGCTTAATTCAAGGAGATTTGCTAACCTGCTTTAGTAACACAAAAAGAGCAAGCCTCAGGTTTCTCTTTCTGAAGAGAAAAGCATCCATCTAGAGCAGGAATCAGCAAACTTTCTGATGGTAAAGATTTTAGGCATTGTAGGCCTTGAGGCAAAATGGAGGACATTGTGTAAGGACTTCTACAATGAGCAAAACCACATTTACAAAATTTTCATTGACAAAATGAAAAATATAGCTATAACAATTACGTATACAATATTTTCTAATACAGGTATGCTAACAAGAAGAATGAGATTCTTTTTTAGGGAGTAACATTTTGCTTAATTGGTTTTCGTAGTTAGCGTTCCTTCATACAAAGCCTTTCCTTGCGTCTCTGAAACACAGTGAGTGATCTTCCTTCCTGGGAACTCATCTTTTCTGCTTTCTCTTTAAAGCCTTTAAATGATTTTCAGTAAATGTACTAAGATGTGAAACCATCACTATAATCCAGTTTTATTTTATTTATTTTTCCTCCCCCGAGATGATATGTTTATTAATTTTAGAGCGAGAGGGAGAGAAACATTAATGTGAGAGCAAAACATCGATCTGTTGCCTCCCTTATATACCCCGACATAGGATTGAACCCTCAACTTAGGTATGTACCTTGACAGGGAATTGAATCCACAACTTTTTGGTGTATGGGATGATGCTCTTACCAACTGAACTACCTGGCCAGGGCTTTTTTTTTTCCCTACTATAATCTAGTTTTAGAACATTTTCCTCTCCCCAATAAGATCCTCATACTCATTTACAGTTAATCATCATTCCTACCCTCAGTCTCAGGCAACCATTAATTTACTTTCTGTCTCATAGATTTGCCTTTTCTGGACAATTTATATAAATGGAATAATATGGTATATACAGTGTTTATGTTTGGCTCTTTAGCATAATGTTTTTGAGGTTCATTCGTGCTGTAGCATGTATCTATACTTCATTCCTTTTCATTGCTGATTAGTATTCCATTACATGGACATATATTCTATTTTATCCACTCACCAGTTGATGGACATTGAAGTTGTTTTCACTTTTTGGCTTTTATAAATAATGCTGATATGAACAGTCACATGGAAATCTTTGTGGCCATATCATTTCTCCTGGGTGGATACGAATGAATGGAATTGCTGGATCACATGGTAAATTTATGTTTAACATTTTAAGAAACTGCTGAATTATTTTCCGAAGTGACTACACCATTTTGCATTCTCACAGCAATGAATGAGGGTCTCCATTTTCTCACATTCTTGCTAACATGTATTATTGTCTGTCTTTTGATTATAGCCATTCTTGTATGAAATAGTATAGCATTGCTAATTTCTGATTTTAAGCATCTTTTCATGTGCTTATTAGCCATTTGTGAAATTTCAGGTTTTTTTGCTCATTCTTAAATTTGGTTGTTTGTCTTCTTATTGAGTTGTAAGAGTTCGTTGTATATTCTGAATACAAGACCTTTTTCAGATATGTGATTTGCAAATATTTTCTCCCAGTCTATGCTTTGTCTTTTTATTCTTATGAGTGACTTAAAGCACAGGAGTTTTAAATTTGAGGAAGACCAATTACCATATTTTTCCTTTGTAGATTATGCTTTTGGTGTTGAATCTAAGAAATACTTTCCAAACTCAAAATCTTGAAGACTTTTCTTCTCTGTTTTTTCCAAAAGTTTTCTAATTTTATCTCTGACCCATTTTGAGTTAAATTTTGTATGAGATGTGAGGTGTACATTGCGAGGGATCTAAGTTTATTTTTTGGATGTGGGTATACAATTGTCCCAGCACCATTTGTTGAAAAGACTCTTCTTTCTCTAGTGAATTGCCTTGGCACCTTGCATCTCTCTTTTGGCCCTTACATGTTGTGCTGGATAACTTTTTGGTAGGGAAGCAGGTTAAAAGCTCTGCCTCCAGAGTAAGACTTCCTAAGTTGGAATTCCACCTGAACTCTTGAGCTGTGTGATTATTGACTACTTCCTTAACCTACCTAGAAGCTTCAATCTCCTTATCTATAACTGCATTTGTATTTACTTCATAGGGTTATTATAAAGATTAAGTAAGCAAATAAGTGAAAAGACTTAGAGCAGTGAATAGCAGACTGTAAAGCACTTGATGTGTTATTCTTCTTTCAAGAAGAATCTTTAAAGAATAACCATTTAAAAATAGAATACTGCCCTGACCAATGTTGCTCAGTAGGTTGGAGCATTGTCCTGTGCACTGAAGGGTTGTAGGTTCAATTCCTGGTCTGGGCACCTACCTGGATTGCAAGTTTGATTTCTGGTCAGGGAGTGTATGAGAGGCAACTGATTGATGTTCCTCTCTCTCAATCAATAAAAACATATCCTTTCCCTGGTGGGTGTGGCTCAGTGGTTGAGCATCAACCTATGAACCAGGAGGTCAGGATTTGATTACTGGTGGGGCACATGCCTGGATTGCTGGCTTGATCCCCAATAGGGGGCATGCAGGAAGCAGCTGAGCAATGATTCTCATCATTGATGTTCTCTCTCCTCCTTTCCTGTTTCTGAAATCAATGGAAACATTAAAAAAACACATATCTTTGGGTGATGATAATATATATATTATTGTCCTTAGATTGCAGGCTTTATAAAAATAAGTTTATTTAGTCTGTGGGTTGTAGTTTGTCAACCCCTGGTCTAGAGTTGAATATGTTTTGTGACCATTGTTTTTAATTTTCTGAAGTGTATTTGAGTGTGTGTGTGTGTGTGTTTTGTTTTGTCTTTAAAATGAAGGGCTGGAGAAGGGAGGGAACAAATAGGAATTGCATTGGGTCTGACACAGAGATTCTGAGGGACAGTCCCCTCCCCCTTGGTCACTGCTATTATAAGTTAGATGACCAAGTATCTATACTCCTCTTCCCTGGTACAGTTTCCCTATTTCTCTCTTTTCTGGGCTTTAGACTCACAGAGAAAGGAATGAGAACATCTGGTATGATTTGCCAACTCCTTAGGGACACTTGCTATATACAGTTCTTCTTTTACCTCTGGTAATATTGATTACTTCTTCTCTCACATCACCCAGATCCTGAAAGACATGCTGGAGGGTGCGTCCTGTATCCTCCCTGCACTCCGGGTCCTGAGCTATCTTCTGACCAGCTGCAGTGACTCTGTTCCCTTGTATGTCTTCTGCCGCGAGGCAGGGCTCCCTGGGCTGCTGCTCAGGCTACTCAGACACAGCCAGGAGAGCCACAGTATTCAGCAGGTAAGCTCTATGCAGGGAGCCTCTAAAGCAGTGGTTCTCAACCTTCTAGCCCTTTAAATACAGTTCCTCATGTTGTGACCCAACCATAAAATTATTTTCGTTGCTACTTCATAACTGTAATGTTGCTACTGTTATGAATCGTAATGTAAATATCTGATATGCAGATGGTCTTAGGCGACCCCTGTGAAAGGGTCGTTCGACAACCAAAGGGGTTGCGACCCACAGGTTGAGAACCGCTGCTCTAAAGACTTCCAGGAGTTTCTTGTTAGATTTCTCTTCTTCAAACGGCCATCTCTATTTGGCCCAATTGGTTTTTATTTTCCTTCTCTTTCAAGTTAGTAGAGCATGAATTGCAAACTCTAATGCCTTCAGAGACCAGCAAATATTATCAGTCAGTAAAGTCGACTGTGTCAGACTATGCGAATAGTGGGGAATAGATAAACTGGAGATCTCACGTCCAGTCTAATGATATAGCCTATCCTCAGCTCCAGCCCAGTGTTTCCAGACCTTTTAGTTTTCCAAGAGAAGCTAGAAATCCAGATTTTTATGCATAATTTCCCAATATTTAGAGCACTGTGCTTTAAGATGTTAAATTCTTGGCTTTCTTAACCCCATTTTACAGAGCAGGGTACTGAAATTCGGAGAGTAGCTGACTTATATACAGGCTCTAACTTCTAAATGGTCCTGGAGATGATAGTGGAAGAGCTAGGATTGAGACTCAATGTTTTTGGGGCAAACCTCTACTTCTCATGCTGTGTCCTGCCACAGCTAAGCTGAGAGAACAGAAAAAAGAGATGTTTAATGGGATTTGGGCTCAGGCAGCTGGAAAGCTGCACTCTGCTGATGAGTATTAATCTTGAGTGTTTTAAAGAAATTGAATAAAGAATTTGAGCTATTTTGAAAAACTTAACATTCTAAACTCCAAAATGCTGTTCAGGCCAAACAAGGCACATTTTCAGACTATTTACAGCCCATTAGCTGCCACTGGTTTCTTCTAGATCTCCTGTCTCTGTCCAAACACTCTCTTCCTCCTGCCCCTTTTTGTCTGGTTAACCTGACTGGATATCTGATACCTTTCTTCACTGCTTTTTCTATTTGTCTCCATTCCCTACATTGCCTTACTCTGTTTTCTTCCTTGGCAGCAATGTTGGTATGGGACCTTCTTACGGGACCTGATGGCCGTGATTCAGGCCTACTTTGCCTGCACCTTTAACCTGGAGAGGAGCCAGACAGGTGACAGGTGGGATAAGACACAGTTTTGTTCTGTTGGCCAGTTTGGTTTCAATTTCTATCCCTATTCTTATTTCTCCTTTAGGAAAAGGCTAAGTAAGGAAGAAGCCGTGATTTGTGACAGGTTTAGGGATCAGCTGACTGCCCCCTCAAAGTCCAGCTAATTAATTCTCTTACAGACCCTGAGATACCTCCAACTTTGCCCCAAGACTTTTGGGTTTTAAGGGTCAGCAGTCACTGTACACTGAATGAAAGGATCAAGATGTGAATAACCTAGAGCAGTGGTCGGCAAACTCATTAGTCAACAGAGCCAAATATCAACAGTACAACGGTTGAAATTTCTTTTGAGAGCCAAATTTTTTAAACTTAAACTATATAGGTAGGTACATTGTTATTAACTTAATTAGGGTACTCCTAAGGCTTAGGAAGAGCCACACTCAAGGGGCCAAAGAGCCGCATGTGGCTCGCGAGCCACAGTTTGCCGACCACGGATAGAGCAATGGCAAAGAGAAAGGCTTAGAGGTTGTATATGTGAGACTGTGTGTGTGCTGAGCAGGGGAGAGAAGGGAGCATTATGATGTGTTCCTTTACTGAGCTACTCCTACTTGCCCAGAACTGACCCATTCACCATGTCTAGGCTTTTAGTAGAAAGATGAGAAGAAACCATGGGCTCATTTTCCCCCAGCCTACAGGTATTTCAAGAAGCTGCCAACCTCTTTCTGGACCTGTTGGGGAAACTTCTGGCCCAACCAGATGACTCCAAGCAGACTTTACAGAGGGATAGCCTTATGGTAATCTGTTCCCACTTCCAGATTTCTGTCTCTTCTGTCTTTCTCGGTGTTTCTTCCATCCCCTTTCTTATGACTAGATAGGGTTAGATCAAGCAATACATCAAATATTTGTTGAATGCTGACTATGTGCCATATACAGTTTGAGTAAGAGAAAGTTCCTGTCCTCAAGGGACCATGGGTAGTCTAGTGGGGGAGATATCAAGTTGTAAAGGACAATAGTGTGAAAAGTACACTAGAACTTTGTGTAAGACACAGAAGCACCACTGAAGAAGATTAACGCTACTTGGCGGGTCATAGAAGAAATCCTGGAGGAGGAAAAAGCCTCTGCAGGGATTTGGAGAATACACAGAAGTTTGCCAGGTAGATGAGGCAGGAAAGTAGAGAGGATATTCCAGGCAGAAAGAGCAACGTATGTAAAGGCCCAGAGGCACTAAGCAGTGTGCCTATTTCAGGGAACCACAGATTGAAATATTTGTTCTTGAGGAGACTTGCACATCAGTTAGTATTCCCAACCTTATTTGTCTTATGGACTAGTAAACTATATGGATATGGGTTCTCTCCCCTGGACTCAGGAGTGAGGGACAGGGGAATGGAAGATTGAATGAGAAAATCTCAGAGAAGATAATTAGGAACATTTTCAAGGCAATAAACAATTGCCTGGTTGTGCAAACTGGTAATTGGGAACACATTTGGGCTACTTTCCTGCCTCTAGCTAGCAGTCCATTCAATTTCTAGTAGTCTGAGAGTCTATTTTAACATTCCTCACCCTTTCAAGTCAGGAAGCTTTTAATATCTAATGTAAATTTTGGCCAGCAGTGACTCACTCTCAGCACTTCTCATATGTCATTGTGCAGTGAGTAGCATGGAGAGTTTGGAATAGATACCCCACCTCCTGAAATTCTGAGAGGGCTGGTTTGGGAGGGACCCAGGAATCCTCAGCAATTTTTATACTCATGGTCACATTGATACTTTGAGAAACATCATCTAGGGAGCAGCTGATCCGAGAAAAGAACAACTGACACCTAATATTCCTGTCCTTGAAATGTGAAGACAGTTATAATGCATCTTCTGTATGAAGAATACTTAAAATTAGATAGCTAGTCCCCCTGGGTTTTCCTCCTCCTCTCTCAAGTTCTCTGGGGAGTCTCGCTCCCTACTCTAAGCCTAGTCAATTTTCTGATGTCCTAATAGTAACCCAGCCTTTATCTCCCTTAGTGCTTCACTGTTCTGTGTGAAGCCATGGATGGGAATAGCTGTACCATCTCCAAAGCCTTTTACTCCAGTCTGCTGACTACACAGCGGGCCGTGTTGGACGGGCTCCTTCATGGCTTGACAGTCCCACAGCTCCCTTTCCACACACCCCCAGGTAACCAGTGTGGGAAGGGGAGGTTCTCTGGACATATTCATTGAATAGGTCCAACTCTGCTCTTTCTACTGCCATCACTGGACACAGTGCCTGGCATTTAGTGAGTGCCCAAGAAATAACTGAAAGAATGAAGCGGCAACTGAGAAAAACAACTAGACCTACCCTGCATTATTTGCCTTTCTCCATAGGAGCCCCTCAAGTGAGCCAGCCTCTGAGGGAACAGAGTGAGGATCTGCCTGGAGCCATTTCCTCTGCGCTGGCGGCCATATGCGTTGTTCCTCTAGGGCTGCCTGGCTGCTGGGAAGCCAAGGAACAGGTTTGAGCTGCAGTTTTTGTTCCTCTCCCTCCTATTGCCAGAGTGGGGAAGGCTGGTTCCAGCTTCTTAGAAAGGCAGAAAAAATAAGCCTCTATGCCCCCTCTTAATCTGTAGTTCCAGAAACACATGATCCTACCACTTGTAGAACATGATGTAGCTAAAATCCCAGAGGCCTTGATTAGAGAGCTCAGTGACAAACTGCCCATGTGGTAGGGTAGCTGACCTGAAGCTGCCAGTGATACTTCCGCAGGGCTCAAGATTCAGGTTTTCTGCTCCCTTTTGGCTGGCAACACTACTCTGTACCTGGGGCTAACCAAGACCCTGCCTTCCGTTCTCCATTGGCCATGAAGGCTTGGAATGGAATGGGGTCTGAGGTTCCTGGTGAACCTAGGGAAGAGTGACTAGCAAGGGTTTGAGAGTCCTGATTAGTTGGATACAGGATTGGAATAATGAGAATAGGATTGAGTCTTCAGGAATGTCCCTATAGATCTCTCGGCATTTGGCAAATCAGCTAACTGAAGACAACAACCAACTGAGGCCATCTCTCATCTGTGGTCTGCAGCATCCCGTCCTGTGCCTACACCTTCTTAAGGTACTGCCTGCCTGTAACTCTGGGCACTTCAGGTCTCTTTTTAACCCCCAGGACTGAGGGAGAGACCCCTTGCAGGACCCCTTTTTGCTTTTAAGTCTTTTCAACTGAGAAGGTCCCACTGTTAGTCAGTCCTCACCAGAACTGAGAAGTATCCCTATCTACTGTCTTACAGCAGTGGTTCTCAACCTTCTGGCCCTTTAAACACAGTTCCTCATGTTGTGACCCAGCCATAAAATTATTTTCGTTGCTACTTCATAACTGTAATGTTGCTACTGTTATGAATCGTAATGTAAATATCTGATATGCAGGATGGTCTTAGGTGACCCCTGTGAAAGGGTCGTTCGACCGCCAAAGGGGTCGCGACCCACAGGTTGAGAACCGCTGTCTTACATCAAGAGGCAGAGTGGCCCAAGTTTCTCTCATTTCCTCAGGTGTGGGTGCCAGATCTGTTGAGAGGCCAGCCTGCTTTTAGCTGAGCCTTCTAGCCTAGGAGCCCAGGTGCTGCTCTGCTCACTGAGAGACTCCTCCACACTCCCTTAGGTTCTCTACTCCTGCTGCCACGTTAGTGAACGCCTGTGCCGTCGTTTAGGGCAAGAGCCCCTGGCCTTGAAGTCATTGTTGATGTTGGTCCAGGGCAAGGTAGGCCAGCAACACAGGTGGGCATTTCATGGTGGCCCCATCATCTCAACCAGAGGTTGCTCTGATACCTTAAGTTTCCTTTGTAGATAAAGGTAGTGGATTGGGAAGAGTCTACTGAAGTGACACTCTACCTCCTCTCCCTTCTTGTCCTTCGGCTCCAAGATCTGCCTTCTGGGTGAGTCATAAAGTAGGATCTGTCCACTGAAATTTTCTACCTACAGAACTGACGCCGGCATAGAACAGCCTATCCTTAGGAGAGATTGCGATAGAGAGTGAAGGTTTCTGTACAAACAATAGACCTGGATTCCCACCAGCTTTGTGACTTGGAGTTGGACATGCAGCCTAGGTGGAGAGTGCCTTCCAAGAAAGAGGGAAGGCCAATCACCAGCCTCCTTTCACACGGCTGCATCCCTTGCTATATCTCTTTATTCCAGGATGGAGAAGCTAGGCAGTGAGACTGCTACTCTCTTCACCCATTCACACGTCGTCTCTCTTGTGGTGAGTTTTCAACCTTTATCTTTTTCCCCTATCATCCAACCTTTTGGGGAGTAGGGGAGTCATTGTCCCCTTTGCAGCTGCTTATGCAGTATTCTTCTGGTCTAGGACAGAGACCTAAGTCCTCTCTGTGTGTGCTGAATACCATTTCTTCTCCTCCTTTAACTCTCCAGAGTGCAGCGGCGTGTTTACTGGGACAGCTTGGACAGCAAGGGGTGACCTTTGACCTCCAGCCTGTGGAGTGGATCCCTGCAGCCACTCACGCCCTGTGTGCCCCTGCTGAGGTGAGGTCTGCTGGAAATGCATAGGCATGTTTTCTCTGAGTCCAACAAGGACTGGAATTAGGGAGAAAAGACGGAAATGCCAGCCAGTCTAGAGTAAACTAAAAAGTGATAAAGGAATCAAGGAATCTTTCCTCCCCTCTGCCTCCAGATAAGTAACCCCTCTGAGCCCAGACTGGTCAGGGCTTTAGACCTGCTGTTAACACTCTAGACCAGGGGTCCTCAAACTACAGCCTGCGGGCCACATGCAAATACAAATATTGTATTTGTTCCCATTTTGCTTTTTTACTTCAAAATAAGGTATGTGCAGTGTGCATAGGAATTTGTTCATAGTTGTTTTTTTTTGTTTTGTTTTGTTTTTAAATATATTTTATTGATTTTTTACAGAGAGGAAGGGAGAGAGAGATAGAGTTAGAAACATGGATGAGAGAGAAACATCCATCAGCTGCCTCCTGCACATCTCCCACTGGGGATATGCCCGCAACCCAGGTACGTGCCCTTGACCGGAATCAAACCTGGGACCCTTCAGTCCGCAAGCCGATGCTCTATCCACTGAGCCAAACCGGTTTCGGCATAGTTGTTTTTTTTTAAACTATAGTCCGGCCCTCCAACTGTCTGAGGGACAGTGAACTGGCCCCCTGTTTAAAAAGTTTGAGGACCCCTGCTCTAGACTTCTAAAGAGGGACTTCGACACTTGCCTCTAAAGCAGTGGTTCTCAACCTTCCTAATGCCGCGACCCTTTAATACAGTTCCTCATGTTGTGGTGACCCCCAACCATAAAATTATTTTCGTTGCTACTTCATACTGTAATTTTGCTACTGTTATGAATTGCATTGTAAATATCTGATTGCAGGATGTATTTTCATTGTTACAAATTGAACATAATTAAAGCATAGTGATTAATCACAAAAACAATATGTAATTATATATGTGTTTTCCGATGGTCTTAGGCGACCCCTGTGAAAGGGTCGTTCGACCCCCAAAGGGGTCGCGACCCACAGGTTGAGAACTGCTGCTCTAAAGGTTCTCTTCTAGGCTCTTTTCCAGTTCATTTTCTTCACTGCCACTAGAGTGAGCTTTCAATAAAGGAAAATTTGGTCATTTGTTTAACCAGAATTACTTAACACATAAATAGGTATTGAGTACCAGACACTATTCTAGGTTCTGAGAATATGGCCGTGAATAAAAGAGACAAAAATCTGTTTTGCCCATGTGGAGCTTGTGTGATTCCTCAGTGGCTTCCCACTGCTTCTGGGATAAAGCCCAAATTCTTTAGCAGGCTACTGAGAGCCCATCTGTTACCTCTAGGTTCTGTAATCCTGCTAGACCAAAAGAGTTACCATTTCCAAAATTCACTTTGGTCTTCCGTGACTGCCTTTGTATGTGCTGTGACTTCCACTTGGAATGTTCTCCCTACCTCCACTTTCTTTTATCTGTCTTTTAAATGTTTAATCCCATCAGTTTCCTACCTCCTGGAGGCAGAGTTAGGTACTCTTTTTTTTTTTTAATATATATTTTTACTGATTTCAGAGAGGAAGGGAGAGAGACAAAAGCATCAATGATGAGAGAGAATCATTGATCGTTGCCTCCTGCACGTCCCCCACTGGGGATCGAGTCCGCAACCCAGGCATGTGCCCTTGACCTGAATCAGACCTGGGACCCTTCAGTCCACAGGCCGATGCTCCATCCATTGAGCCAAACCAGCCAGGGCAGAGTTAGGTACTCTTAGCTGTGAACTTCCACCTCCACCCTAGCCTCTTGTTTAGGAAGTATCTTCCTAAACTATAATTGTTTCCACGTCTGCTTACCCTGCCAGACTGTGTCTTTAGGACAGAGGTAGTCATTGACCAAATAGGCAGGAACCAAGACTCCTCTAAGTTCATAAGAGCTCTCCACAGAACACCAGGCTGAGGAAGAGCTCTTTCTGCCTGACCAGGAGTTGGTGCACAGGCTGTGAGGCCACCTTATGCCTCTCAGATCTGCATTCTTCCTGCCTCTCTCCTGCAGGTCCGGTTGACTCCACCTGATGGCTGTGGGTTCTACGACGGCCTACTCATCCTTCTGTTGCAGCTCCTCACCCAGGTACAGCTACAGCTTAGGGCAATTGGAAAGGAAGGAGAGAGAAACTGGGTGTTTTAGGGAGCAGCTGGACATTAGGAATGAAGCAATCCACAAACTACTATGCTTGTGATGGCTTTAGAAGGGGCCCACCTGCCTTCAGTATGGACCCTTTAAAGGGAACTACTCAAATGCATCCCTTAGGATTCAGTGGGGAGAAAAGAGTAATTTCCTGGTTTCCAGCAGATGTACACATGATTAAAATGTGGTAAGAAAGGGAACTAAGATAACAGGGAAATCCTAGTTGGGAAAACAAAAGGGATTGTTTCTGGGACTTCCTATCCTCGTAGGTCAAAGACTGGAGTGGAAAAAAGGCATTTGACTCCTGATTTTGACCTCCCCACCCATCTATTTTCAATTTTGTCTCCAGGAGGGGAAAGCTAACCTGATAAGGGACATGGTTAGCTCAGAAATGTGGACCGTTCTGTGGCACCGCTTCTCCATGGCTCTGAGGCTCTCCAAGGAGGTATCTACACAGGAAGAGGAGCTAACGCTGTCCAGTCCACATAGCTCAAGCTCAGAGCCAGACTGGACACTGATCTCACCCCAAGGTAGCTTTTCGTCTGCATGGCCTCCTTTATGGGACCAGTGTATTGATCCCTCTTCAAGAGGAGTAGCCTAGAACTAGAGTAGTCATGGAGATTGCTGCTGCTGCTGCTGCTGCCTGGGATGGGAAGGGACTGAATAGATGGTAGCTCTGGGAGACATGGGGAAGCAGGAGTATCTGGGCTTCTTGTCTGCTCCACTGGTTCTTCATTCTTGGTATTTCCAGGTGTGGCAGCCATGCTGAGCCTGGCTGTGGCCACCTTTACCCAGGAGCCCCAGTTATGCCTGAGCCACCTGTCTCAGCATGGAAGTATCCTCATGTCCACCTTGAAGCATCTGCTTTCCCCCAGCTTCCTACAGCAGCTGGGCCAGGCGTGAGTTTGAGCTAGAGGAGGGAGACCCGAAGAGCCAGAATCTGCAGTGGGGGGTGAGGAGGGGAAGGCAAGAGAGAAATAGCTGACAGCTTGAGCTATGAGGCAAGAAATGGTATGCTGAGATTGGGGAAGGAGAGCTGGACTAGGAAATTTGAGAAGGGGGAGATAATAAAGGGTGAGTGAGCAAGGCCGAGTAAATCCTTCCACACTTACCTCCTTAGGCCTCACGGGTCTGAGTTTCTCCCCGTCGTGGTGCTCTCTGTCTGCCAGCTCCTCTGCTTCCCCTTTGCCCTGGATGTGGATGCTGACCTCCTTGGGGGTATCTTGGCTAACCTAACAGACTCAGCAGTCACGGCCCACCTGCTGCAGGTACTTTGGAGGCATGAAGGTGGGAGAGGAAGATGGCCAGCGACCTTGTACACTCTAATTCACTTCTAACAGCTCCAGGGCTCTCCTTGGCCCCTGTAAGAGTGGAGCATCTGGTTTGATGTAAGAGTTGGAGTGGAGAAAGCATTCAGGCCTGAACAGAGGTGTGTGGTTGGAGCTGGGGCTGGTAACTGCATCAGTCCCTTATCTGAATTCCGTTGGAGCTTGGTGGGGAGAACATGCCAGACTAGGTGCTGGAGACTCAGCTCCTGAGCCAGGAATTGCTGGCAGTTCTTGGCATTAAACAGTGGGCCCTTGACAAGCAGAGCAAGGACTGAACTAGGAGAGGACTTATTCTCTTGGAGTCCACATTGTGTCTCCCATGGAGCACCGTGGGTCATCGCTCTCAGCTCTCTGTAGTGTTTCTCACCATAGCTTGGCTTTTCTCCCAGATTTTGGGCTCCTAGCTATCAAGCTACAGTGTACTCTCCCTCTCTCTGAACTATTCTTGCTGCTCCCCTCCCCACCTTCTCCTAGGTCTGCTGTCATCATCTCCTGTTGCCACAAGTGGAGCTGCCCATCAGTCTCCTCACACACCTGGCCCTCAGGGATCCCACCTCTCTCAACCAGTTTGTGAACACAGTGGCTGCCTCCCCTGGAACCATCATCTCATTCCTCTCAGTTGCCCTTCTAGGTGACCAGCCGCTGCTGACCTCTGACCTTCTCTCTTTGTTGGCCCACACAGCCCGGGTTCTGCCTCCCAGTCACTTGTCCTTTATCCAAGAACTCCTTGCTGGCTCCGATGAATCCTATAGGCCCCTGCGTAGCCTCTTGGGTCACCCAGAGAATTGTGTGCGGGCCCGCATTTATGGGCTCCTGGGACATTTGCTCCAACACAGCATGGCCCTGCGTGGGGCACTGCAGAGCCAGGCTGGACTGCTCAGCCTTCTGCTGCTGGGGCTTGGAGACAAGGACCCTGCTGTGCGGCGCAGTGCCAGCTTTGCTGTGGGCAATGCAGCCTATCAAGCTGGTCCCCTGGGACCTGCCCTGGCAGCTGCGGTACCCTGTATGACCCAGCTGCTTGGAGATCCTCAGGCTGGTATCCGGCGCCATGCTGTGTCAGCTCTGGGCAACTTGGGATCTGAGGGGTTGGGAGAAGAGCTGTTACAGTGTCAAGTACCCCAACGGCTGCTAGAGATGGCGTGTGGAGACCCCCAGCCACATGTGAAGGAGGCCGCCCTCATTGCCCTTCGGAGCCTCAGCCAGGAGCCCTGTATCCATCAGGTACACTCCAGGGGACTTAGGAACCACAACGATGGGGTTGTATTTCACAACAGTTTCTTGAGGTAGTCTTTAAGGAATTGGAACATCCAGAAATCCAACTCTGTCCCTCTTTGGGAGTAGGACACTCAGGGGCAGTGTCTTGGAAATGAGTTTTCCATCTACCATCTCTCACCACAGAGAAGGGAAGGGACCCGGAAGAGGGCTCCATTGGGCTGAGAAATGCCTGGGATCTCAGGACCACTGTTTCTCTTTTCTAGAGGCTACCTGAGAGGGAGGTGAGGGAAGATTGGAAATGTTGAGGTGCAGGGTGGTTTTAACACTTGCCATGTTAAAGGCACCATGCTAAGCATTTTACCTGTAATACCTGGTTTAAGCTGTTATATTCCTCCTTTTGCAGGCTATGAAACTGAGGCACAAAGAATTTAATAACTTGTCCAAGTTAAAAGCTAGTATATAGGGTTAAACTTTTGAAGTCAAGAGTCTGAGTCCAGAACCTATACTCTTAACCACTGCTTTATTCTGTCTTTTTGCTCAATTTTCAGTATATAAATAGCCCAATGAAGTCACACATCTACCTATGAAAGGCTAAATCTCCAAGTTATAATAGCTCAGTATAGTAGCATCGGGTGGTTCATGCAGAACAGAAATTTGACAGGATAGTGGTGATACATGTTATAGGATTTTCTGGCAATCCAAGTGGGGACATAATAAAAAGGATTCTTGGTGGTAATGAGGTTAAAAACCACTGGTCCAGATCCACAGCTGGGAATCACTGGTTTACTATCACTGCTGCATTCATTTCCTCTTCCTGGGGACAAGTGCTTGGATCCCTTAGTGCCTTGATTTCATGGTCTGTAACCAAAGAGAATGGAAATAGACCTCTGATGAAGTTTCTGCTTCCAAGGTTTCTCTTTTATCACACAGCTTATTTTGAGTCCCCAAGAGCCCTTTTTTTTCTTTTTTTTTTTTTCCTTTTCTGGAGTAGGAATTGCTAGTCCAGATGAGAGTCCTCTGCATGTCCTGTTCTGTCATCTGCTCTTTCTCCCACAGGTGCTGGTGTCCCTGGGTGCCAGTGAGAAATTAGCCTTGCTCTCTCTGGGGAATCAGTTACTGCCGCACAGCAGTCCCAGGCCTGCCTCTGCCAAACACTGCATGAAACTCATTCATCTCCTGAGACCAGCCCACAGCACGTGATCCCAGATTCCTGGGGTCCAGCCTCCAAGCTTCGCTGTCCTACTATTGCCAACTCTTCCTTTTTCTACTATACAAGCCACCAACTCAACTGAAAGCTAAGGAGATTTAAAAAGAGAGATAAGCTGCCAACTCACCTGATTTGAGAATGAGAAACTAGAAGGGATTTATGTATAAAGCTGCCCTCCTCCCCCAATTCAGGATGATTTTAGCCAGTAAACTTCATTGCTGTTGATGCCAGAGGAGGACCCTTCCTTCTCTACATCCAGGGGTCTTTTCTCCAATACTGTGCCTTGAACCCCAGGAGCATGCTTCCCGGACCTCCTGCCTAAGAGATCTCTTCCTTTCTGGAGCTCCTATAATCTCCCCAGCAGGTTCTGGATTTAGGCGCACTGGCCCAAGGATTGATGAAGACAGCCTGTCTCAGCTCCAGGCTCTGGGTATAAATGTCACCAGTTGTGGAGGGTAGCCCACATTCCCATCTGTGGGAGGGGGTGGGGAGTGTATCCTTTTTTTTTGTAATCTATTTGTAAACTCTTGTAATAAAAGGTGTGCCTCACCCTACTTTGAGCTGTCAGAGTAAGGGGTTGGGAGGTTCAGCTCCTCTTTAGCTTCTGTGTGGTGCTGGAAGCACTGGTGTCCTGTTCAGACACGATCCTGGGTTTGGGAGCTTATATCTTTTCCTGCCTTCAGCATCCCAAATGACCTACATGTGGACACCTACTTAATTCCAAGCCCAGGCCAGTGAAGCTGAAATAGGAAACGATAGGATGAACCAGAGAGGTAAATTGGATGGCTTTGAAATCTCAGGCTCAGTGGCTAGTGTTACTATCAGGTGGCGTTTTAGGGATAGGGAAGCCTCGCTGCTTTGGTAGGGTAGCTGTATAGAGACTGTGCAGTGTGCCAGAAAGGAGTATTTGGCAGACTCACTAGTTAGAATCATAAACCAGCTGGAAACATTCTGGAAAGTTTAAACATCAACTCATTGGATAGCCTACAGCAAGCTTCCCAGGGCCCTCATTTCTCCATCCATAAAATGGGAGAGTACTTTTTGTCCTTCCTTAAATTCCGGTTGTTTTAAAAATGAAAGATGTTCCCTTATTTTTACAAGGAATTTTATTTAGTTCTTATCTTCATTGCCCACTCATTGTCTATGTTTCTATTTTAGCAAATGTTTTGACATTTTCCCATAATTTCCTCCTATTCAGCATATATTTCAACCAATTCAGCATATATTTCCTGAGTCCCGTATTCCAGAAGCTTCTAATTACTGGAGATAAAGCAGTGCCTGTCTGAAACAGACTTACCATTCCGGTGGGGGAGACAGAACTTAATCCAAATGAGTGCATTATCCTGTATATAGTCCGTAGGAAAGTAATAAAAACGGGAGAAAAATAAAGCAAGGAAAAAGGATGAGTGCTGAGTTAGAAATGGTCAGGGTAGGCCTCACTGAGAAGGTGACATTTCAGCAAAGACTTGAAGGACATGAGGGAATGAGCAGTGCAGCTCTCTGAGGGGTAAGCAGAGAGGGTGATCACCGCAAAGGCCCTGAGATAGAAGCAGGCTTGGCCTGCTTGTGGAGCCAGTTTAGATGGAAGAAGTGAAAAAGGGTGAAAATAGTGAGAAATGAGGACAGGAAGGTAACGGGGCCCAGATGTTCCCAGTGATGGTGAACCTTTTGAGCTCAGCGTGTCAGCATTTTGAAAAACCCTAACTTAACTCTGGTGCCGTGTCACATATAGAAATTTTTTGATATTTGCAACCATAGTAAAACAAAGATTTATATTTTTGATATTTATTTTATATATTTAAATGCCATTTAAGAAAGAAAAATCAACCAAAAAAATGAGTTCGTGTCTCACCTCTGACAAGCGTGTCATAGGTTCGCCATCACTGTTCTAGGCCTTGTAGATCTTGTACTTTGAATAGAGTAGGGATCTATTGAAGAGTTTAAAACAGAGGAGGGCTGTGATCTACCTTATGTTCAAAAGGATTGCTCTTTATTCTGGTGTTGTAAATGGACTCTGAGGAGTCGGGAAGATGGGAAGTAGGGTAAGCAGTTAAGAGGCTATTGTAGTAATCCAGGTGAGAGAATGGTATTCTGGACTGGGGTGGTACCAATGGAATGGTGAAAAGGAGCCATATTTTGAATCTGTTTTGAACATGGAGCAAGTATGATTTCTGGACTGATTGGATGTGGGGGTGTGAACAAAGGAAAGCAGGCAAAGATGTCTACAAGGTTTTTGGTCTGAGCAATTGGAAAGATAGAATTGCCATTAACTGAAATGGGGGAGGCTATTAGTGGAGTGGTGGTAGGTGGGAAAACTCAAGTTCAATTTTGAGCATGTTAAGTCTATTAGTTGGAAATTTGCAAACACACACACAAAAGTCGAGAGATTAGTCCAGTGAACACCCTCACTGCTTCAACAGCTATCATATTGTATCTGTTCTTTTTTCACTCGGGTATTTAAAAACAAATGCTGGGCAACATGTTACCTATGAGTACTTTGGCATATATCTCTAACAGATCAGAACTTCTGTTTTTGTTTTTAACAAAACCACAGTATTTCAACAAGACTTGCCTGGATTTAGACAAATACAATATTGTGGTTTAAATTTTTTTTTTTTTAAATGTACACAGTCTTTATTGTGAGTCCTGATATCCAGAAACTAGGCCTACATCCAGGACCCTCAGTACAGCAGCTGGTCATTCAAGCTTCAGGGCTGGGGTCATTAAGTGGCCAGTCACTCCTGTCCAGTTTTCATATGGCCCAGAGTCATCAGGAGGCAGGAAGTGGCTGTGCCAGCACAGTTGTGGGTGGGTTCTGGGGCTGCACCTGCTCAGCGCACTGCAGGAAGTGGCGCACCTGCTCCACTGTAGCTGCCTCATTCCGCGGCAGACACTCCTTGAAGGCCTCAAAGGGCTCCGCACAGGCTTGGCAGATCTGATGGATAACTGGGTGGTTGGAGGTGCATTGAGCAATGCTCATCTTGAGGTGGTGACAGTCCCGCTGCCAGGGCTTGGTGGCCACACATTATCCATACTGGTCCACCTCCCTGCTATAGTGGCAGGCAGTGTACCTCTAGCGCCCCCTGCACGTTGAGGCAGGTGGCAGGGGAATCAGTCTGGGGGAAGCACCCACCTTTGCTGGTGTCCCAGTATTGTATTTTTTATTATATATATATTGATTTTTTTTTTTTTACAGAGAAGAAGGGAGAGGGATAGAGAGTTAGAAACATCGATGAGAGAGATCAATCAATTGCCTCCTGCACACCCCCCAGTGGGGATGTGCCCGCAACCAAGGTACATGCCCTTGACCGGAATCAAACCTGGGACCCTTCAGTCCGCAGGCCGACGCTCCGTCCACTGAGCCAAACCGGTTCGGCCCAGCATTGTATTTTTAAAAAATATATTTTTATTGATTTTTTTTAGAAATAGAGGAAAGGAGAAACATCAATATGAAAGAAACATCGACCAGTTGCCTCCTGTATACACTCAACCAGAGATCGAACCTGCATCCTGGGTATGTGCCCTGATGGGGAATTGAACCAGCAACCTTTTGGTGCACAGGACAACGCTCGACCAACTGAGCCACACCAGCCAGGGCCAGTATTGTATTTTAAAGTCTCAATTTTCCCCCTAAAAGATAATCCAGGAGGAATTACCTTATGAAAGAATTATTTTTTTAAATCCTCACCCAATATTTTCCCATTGATTTTTAGAGAGAGTGGAAGAGAGAGGGAGAGTCAGAAACATCCATGTGAGAGAAACACATCAATTGGTTGCCTCCTGCCTGAGCCCCAACCAGGGCCTAGAAAAATGAGGACAGGAACCAAGCAACCAAGGTACGTGCCTTTGACCAGAATCGAACCCAGGACACTTTGGTCCTCAGGCCAATGCTCTATCCACTGAGCCAAACTGGGTAGGTGTTTTTTCCCCCAAAGTATTCATTAAATACTAGCTTGAAATATGCTTATTTGGTACATAAACAATATAATGTAGAAAAATTAAATATACATATCCAAACTTTTTAGGCTATCGCATAAAACACTATTTAGTCACTTTATGAGGAGGCATAATAAGAAAATATGTTCCTATCCTAAAGGATTAGCATAAAATCTAAAGGATTAGAATTATGAAAACAATTTTGCATTTAGCAATCATTTCACAAAGTGCTGAGAGGATTTGGAGTGAGTGGTCTGAGTAGTGCTTGGAATTCAGAGAATGTCTGGGAGGTTTGAGGATTTGTGCCTGTGTTTGGTTTTTCGTGTTTATGAATGTATATATATGTGTTTTACCTTTCTTGGGGGGACAGGGAGCTTAAAGTTTTCAAACATACACAAGTACAGAGAATAGCAAACACCCCCATACCTTGATCCCATAGATTCAGCTGTTATCAGCGTTTTGCCACACTGGTTCTATCAATTCCTTTTTCAAGTTTGTCATTGCTATAGTTTAAAAAAACTATTTAAAATAATTTTAAATTTAAAGAAAAGTTGTAAGAATAGTACAAATAACTCCCATACCCCCTTCAACCAGATTCATTAACATTTTACCACAATTTTATATTTTTCTGAACCACTTAGAAGTTGTAAATATTATGCCCTTTTACCTTTAAATACTTAAGTGTGAATTTCTTAAGATCAAGTATATTCACTTATATAACCACGGTATAATGAACAAAATCAGGAAATGTAAAATTGTTAAACTACTATTCACTAATCTATAGCTCATGTTTGAATATTGCCAATCATTCCAATAATGTTCTTTATATGTTTTTTTCCTGGTCCAGAAAAGATCATGATTTGTGTTTGGTTGTGGTGTGTCTTTAGCCTCTAATCTAGAACCAGTCCTCATCCTTTCTTTGTCTTTTATTTGATTCTGGTTTAAATTTTTGTCAGAAAACACTACATAGTGATGATGTGTCCTTAGTACATGTAATCAGGAAGCTGATGATGTTGCTTTTTTCCATTGTTCACTTGGCTATGGTAGGCTAAGCAAATTTCTGTTGCTATAGCTTTTTAAAAATATATTTTATATTTTAGAAAATAGGTTACAGAAAAATTGAGCAGATAGGAGTAGGACAGAGTTCGCATATTAAACTCATCCTATACACAATTTCCCCTATATTAACATCTTACATTATCATGATACATTTGTTACAGTGAACCAAAATCTATATATCATTAACTAAAACCCATATGTATTTAGATTTCTTTAGTTTTTATCTAATATTCCTTTTCTGTCCCAGTTACAGTTGTCTCCTTGGGTTCCTCTGTCTATATCAGTTTCTCAGGAGTTTCTCTTTTTTTGTTGTTGTTAAACCACACCCAAGGATATTTTTACATTGATTTTTAGAGAGTGGAAGGGAAAAGGGAGGGAGGGTGAGAGAGAGTGGGAGAAAGAAGCAGAAACATTGATGTAAGAGAAACATCACTTGGCTGCCTCCTATACACGCCTGGACTGGGGAACCTAAGACCGAGGTATGTGCCCTGACTGGAAATCAAACCCACAGCCTTTTGGTATACAGGGTGATGGTCTAACCAACGAAGCCACTGGGCCAGGGCTCTTGTGTTTGTTTCTCTTTATTTCCTATAACCTGGAAATTGGAGCCAAAAGCTCGATTAGATTCAAATTCATTGTTTAATTCCTTCACAGAAATACACTACCTAAATATTACTCTGTAGTTCAAATTGCATCACATCAGTTGACATAATTTATAGCTGTCCCATCTTTCAGCATCTAAGATTGATTAAAATATACAGGTGATGGCAGACATCTTCCAGTGTAAAGTTCCATTAATTTTCTAATGATTTTAGCATCCATCAATGACTGTTGCTTAAATCAATTATTTATTAAGCATTCTTGCTCTGGTTCAGATTGTTTTCATTAAGTTAGTTTAATCTTTTATCGTCCTCCCCTGTTTTTCCTGGAGCAGACTGTTTAGAAAAGATTTCACAGTCCAGCTCTGTTTAGATCTCCAAATCCCGGAGGTCTAGGGACCTTTGAGACCGAGGGGGCATGATCTGTCTTGTTGAGGAGGTGAATTAAGGTAGTGTTTCCTACAGTTCACACTTGAAGCCCATAAAGCAGGTGGCTGTAGTTGTAACTGTGGGTGGGTTGCGGTTAAGGGAAGTTCGGTTGGAGGAAAACAGTGGATCTGGCAGTCTCTCCTTTCCTGGGGTCAAAGTCAAATACGTTTACTTGAAAGACCTACTAAGAATATTCTTTAATAAGGCCTTCGCTCTTTTATTTTAGAAGGGCGAATTAAAGCACAGCCAATGAAAGGGTCCGTACAGGTTAGGTAAAATCAGGGCAGGGAGAATCCTGGGGGGAAGGCTTTCAGGGATTTAATCTCGGAACTACACCTCCCAGAATCCCGCTCTCCGGGTCCCACCGCCCAGAAGCGACTGCGCGTGCGCGAGGCCGGTGAAGCCCTGCCCTCGCCTGCCCCACTACCCCCGAGATTCGCGCGCTTGCCTCCCTGCGGCCGGGATCGCCCCACCCAGGCCCTCGGTCTGTCCACTGGGGGCGCGCGCAGTGCGTGGCAGGCGGTAGCGGCGCTGGCGGCTGAGAACGCGGGTCGTGCGGCGGAGCGTGGTTGCTAGGGGCGCCTGAGCCCTCCTGCCTGTCCCGCAGGCCAAAGGAGGAAGCCGCGCGGAGCCGGCGCCGAGTCGGGCGAAGCGGGTCCACTAGGTGAGTGTGGCTGCGGAGCCGGAGGAACGACCCTCCGCCGGCCCTCCTCTGCCCCGGTCCCTTCACGCAGGTCCCCGGCCCCCCGGCCGCTTCCGCTCCTGCCCGCCACCTCTCCATCCCCTGGGCGGCCGGGGGCCTCGGCCTTCACCGGCCAGGACTTCGCGCCTTGCCGGAACCGGCCTCCCCCTTCGCCGCGCCCGGGACTTTAGCGGGCCCCGCCTCTGGGTACCGAACCCCGCAGCGACCCTCAGCCTAGGCCCCTGGCCGCCTCTTCCCGCCGCTCCGCGGTTTGAATTCTCCCTTGGATGTGAGCCCACGCTCCTCAAGGCTGAATTTAACACGGATCCCACCTTTTTACTTCCCCACCTTCAGTGCCTATAGAAAAAGACGCTCCTAAACTGTAGAGATTCAAACATTCTGAGGTCCTGTGGAATCTAACTCTTCATTTATCCAACCCTTCATTTAATCATTCAACAATTTAAAAGAAAAATCAGTAACTATTTAATGAGCCAGGGCTCCATGGAAAGCGCTGGGAGGATACGGTGGTCTACGAGACAGGTGTGTTCACGGAGTTTGTAGTCTAGGGAGGTTTTAATCAATTAAACAAGCATTTGCCACACTGTGTGGGGTGTGCTCCGGTAGAGCATTAGACTCATTTGGAACAGCATTATTCCCATTCTCTGGTCTTCACAGTCCTATTCTGGATTCAAGAAATGTTTTCATCCTTCCTTTATGGAGTCATCCCTCAGATAATCAGCGGTCGCCAACCTTTCGGACCTCACGGACCACCGGTTGGCAACCGCTGCCGGAGGTCCATCTTTCTTACAGCACCTGTTGATTTAGCTAATGGACAAGCTGCCCCTCCTTCTAATACTTTTCTTCATCGACACCCACCTGGTCACTAAAATCAGAAAATTAGGATCATTCCAGGCTGCTCCTTGTCTCATTCTCCCTATGTCTACTCGGCCACCAGGTTTTGTCACTCTGGAGACCAGACTAGAGATGAGGGACTTACCGTGGTTGCAGTCGGAATGGAGAAGGTTTAGAGAGAAGTTAAAGACGTTTTCTCATTGGCTCCCTGCTTCCCTGCTAAAATTCTTCATATTCAACCCATGCACTGACACTATGGTATTCCCAAACACAAATCTGATGCTATTTTCCTGTTAATTATCTGTGATTTTCCTGCAACACACTCTTCAAATGGTTTTATTCATATATTCCCAGAAGAATTTTAAAAACCATGTAATTTCTTGCACATCTTAAAGTGGAATTCAAAAATTTTTCATCACAAGTTTAAACAAGTTTCTTCTTTGTTAAGAGGAAGTAGAGCCCGGCTGGTGTGGCTCAGTGGTTGAGTGTTGACCTATGAAGCAGGAGAAGGTTATGGTTTGATTCCTGGTCAGGGCCCATGCCCTGGTTTCTGGCTTGGTCTCCAGTAGGGGGCATGCAGGAGGCAGCTGATCAGTGATTCTCTCTCATCATTGATGTTTCTATTTCTCCCTCTTCCTTCCTCTCTGAAATAAAATTAAAATTATAATTTTAATATAACTTTTAAAATTATATTAAAAAACAAAAAAATTACATTATTTTTTTTAAAAGGAAGTAGAAAATATAAATGTTTTATAAAAAGAACTAAATTTAGGGTTAACTGTAATTGGCAAAAACAGGTCATGACTTGAGTTTTAACCAGTTTATTTAACTTAGTTTTGAGAAGAAAGATAAAGGAGTTACACTTTGGACATGCTGAGTTGAGGTCCCTGCAGCACATCCACATAGAAAGGCCCAGGAGACCAGTCTGTAGGTTTGGAGCTCATGGCAGAGGTCTGGGTGATGGTAGAAAGTTAAGAATGGAAGAGGTGACCGGAACCGGTTTGGCTCAGTGGATAGAGCGTCGGCCTGCGGACTGAAAGGTCCCGGGTTTGATTCCGGTCAAGGGCATGTACCTGGGTTGCGGGCATATCCCCAGTAGGAGATGTGCAGGAGGCAGCTGATCAATGTTTCTCTCTCATCGATGTTTCTAACTCTCTATCTCTCTCCCTTCCTCTCTGTAAAAAATCAATAAAATATATTAAAAAAAAAAAAAAAAGAATGGAAGAGGTGGTTGTAGTCATGGGATGGAACTGGTTGCTGTGGGAATGTTTGTGATAATAATTGCAACTGCCATTTATTAAGTGCACTTACTGTGTTCCAGGCAAAGTGAGAAGACGGAGCTCAGAGGAACACCAAGGAAGCAGAGAATTTATAGCCAATTAAAAAATGAGTATGTAAATGAAGTCACTTGCTGAAAACTATCTAGATGCAGCCTTAACTTCAGGATCTATCTGATACTTGTGATCTTGAGTTTAGCTTTCCCACTAGATTCCTTTATGACCTTGGAATGTTCTGATTGAAGGTTCCCTGGATTTTAGCATAGGATCAGATGCTTTAATCTGTCAGTGAAGTATAGAGAAAAAAAATTCTCTTTTGGCAGAACTGGGAAGCCAGACTTGGCATTTTGAAACAAATACTGAGAGTACTAATTTCTTTTAGGCCCTGAAATACAAAGGACCTTAGGTGCCCTCCTGGATATATCATGGGCAGATAGTGGTATTCTTGACCAGAGGTGCCCAGATTTTTGGTCTCAGGACTCCTTAATGCACTTTAAGCTTTTTGAGATCTTAAATATATATATTTTAGTGTGGGATATATATCTTGACATTTACCATATTAGAAGTAGAAATATTAACTCTTTAGAAATAAGTCAATTACAGGTTAATATAAATAGCATTTTTTAAATTAAAAAAGCTGTTGTTTCAAAAGATTAGTGAGAAGTATGGCATTGTTTTTACATATATCTTTTTAGAAGACAATTGGATTTTCATATCTTTCTGCATTCATTTGGTTGGGATGTGTTGTTTGGTTGAATTATGAAGAAAATCCATCCTCACACAGATGTTTAGTTGGAAAAAGGAGTATTTCTATAGCCTTTTCAGATAATTGTGGGTATTCTTTGGTATGTCACAAAAGTTAACGAAAGGGTGGTTTGTGAAGGTTAGTTGCAATGTAGAATCTGAAATGATACTAGTGAACTTTTCATACCTTGTTACAGCAAAATCCATTGGTCTGTTTCACTTTGACCAGATCTTTACCCAGGCACGATTCTGTAACATTGTATCATAGGTATTTGGAAAATACTTATTGAGTTATGCAGATCTTCCAAATGTTGTCACATTTTACTATACAGCATTAAAAAGTCATATCACATGGTCACCATACTCATTAGGAAAATGGTTACATATTGGGAAGCTGTCAAGCTCATGGTGGCAGGTACAAGTTTGCCAAAATTCTAATTTTCTCTTGGAAGCTTAAATTTTATTATTGGCAACAAATACTGTCAGTTGTTTTCCTTGACATGACAGACTATGTTTTGTTCTCTCCCCCAGAAAATGTCTGCCAAATACCAAAGTCTGACTAACCCATCACGTGTGTGTCATTCATTCTTTCAAATAAACAGGGTTCCATGGGAGGTTTTTGCAGTCAGATGTTTGCTGAGACAACCATCATCTCCTGTCTGCACATAAGTGTTTTATATGTGCTTCTCATTTTGTCACACAGAATATTAAAAAGGCATACGTGAGGTTGAGACTTAATTTTTACTGTGTCATCAAGGACAGTTTTAGGTAAAGCTGGCAGTTACTCACAGTGTGGTGATGAAGTATGTGGTGGTAAAGGACCCAACTTGATGCCATTGTCTCAATTCCTGCTCAGACACCAGTGTTTTGACCCACCATTGCTTTTGCATCATCAGTGGAAAGACCAGCACAGTAAAAAAAGACAAACCACACCTAAGTTTTGTTATGAATATAGTTCCACTTAGCAGAACACCTGAGAGGATCTAGGGGTTCCCTCAGATTCTATGGACCATACTTTGAGGACCACTGCTCTAGAGCTTACCTCAGGAGGAGGAAAAGAGGGTACTTTCTGAAGCTGATAAAGGTCAAGGCTTCAGGGGAGCATGTCTTCTAATTATGTTATTCATTCAACTGTTTCTGTTTTTGTTTTGTTTGTTTTTTTACTTTTCAGTAATTTGTAGATTTACCTCCTTTAGCTCTAGCTGCTGTGAGCTGTATTTTCCCCTCAGGTGTTTTTTTGTTTGTTTTGTTTTTGAGAAAGAGAGAAAGATAGAAACATAGATTTGTTCCACCCGTTCATGAACTCATTGGTTGATTCTTGTATGTGCCCTGACGGGTGATTGAGCCCACAGCCTTGGCATATCGGGACAACACTCTAACCAACTGAGCTGCCTGGCCAGGGCCTTGCCCTCAGTTTTGCCAACTCCTTTTGCAGTGCTCAACTGTGTTCTGCAGAGCTACCTATCTCAACTTATGGTACTGATTTTCCCTTCTCATTAGGGCTGGGATGGTCGCCTTCCTTTAAAAAGTTCGTTGCTAAAAATAATAATAATAATAATAACAATTTCATTGTTCCTCCAACTTTCTTTAGGCTTGGGATTTATCTCATAAGATAAAATGAGTCTGGTTTTTGTACTCCTCCCCATTCTATCTGGTTCTGCATAAGTCAGTTCTATCTTGTAGCACAACTACTGAGCAATTAAAGTAATCTCATCAGAGATCTTTTGAATTGTAGACTCGGAACCATTTCTAATGTCCTGAGTTCCCCTATTGACCGAGGAAACACTTAGATGGAGGAGAAAAAGGAAACTGCAGATCCCAAGAGTCACACACCCTCCTGTAATAGAGGAGAGTGATTCAATCAGTGGCTAATGAATAATTGCTTTCTGTAGAAATAGATACCTTGTCCAAGTTGGTCTGGACCTGGTCCCTGGAGACTTGGTGATTTGAGTGAGACAGCAACCATAGATTTTCAAGCCTAGGCTGCTCATCATTCTCTCTTACTTAAGGAGAAACTTTGAGGCAGAATTACCCCACAAAGAGTGGAAGGCAGAAAGAGATAGGCAGTTTCTGAATGCTGTATAAAGATGACAAAGCAGGATGTTGAGATTCCTGAGACTGGATACTTTAGAGGGGGAGAGGCTGAAGCCAAGGAAGTCTGTCAGGATTCTACTGTGACAGTCCTGCACTTGGTGAAGGGCTGAGAGGTTAGGGATTGAGCTGAGCCAGCCATGCAAATACAAAGAAAGAGATGTTTGAGGCCATTTTATTCACTTTAGAATGCTCTGTAGTTCTTTACCCTCCTTTCTTGTCCCTTTATTCAAACTTTTAACAGCTTTGTGGAAGTATAATTGACATGGAGCATATCCATCACTCTCAAGTGAATTGTTTTTTTAACTTTGTTTTAGGGAGTCTTAGTAACTCCGTGAAGTTGTGAGAGGAGAGTTGGGCAGCATTGCTGAGGAGGAAGCCAATCTAAGGCAGTGATCTTTCCCTTCTAGCAGATTAGTTCTGCATTTGTCTGTTAGAGATACACAGGGCTTCCCTTAAAAACCTTCATGGAGTTTACGAGGCATATCTTTATATATGAAAAGAGAACAGTGGTGAAAGATAGTCTTTGCAAAGTGTCAAATTAGAGGAATCAATACACAGGTATTCATGGAGAGAGAGGGGCTTGAGCTGGGCCTGTAAAAAACGGTAAGATTCAAAAGGAAGAGGCTTATAAAGGCTTGCAGACAGCTTTGAAAGGTTTATTCTAGGAGTTGAGTGTTAAGACCAGCAGAGGATGGAGTTAAAAGGGCAGACCCTAGAGATACAGATTTCAGTTCAGTCTGTATGCTGTTGTAATAGTCCAGGTCGTGGGTGGTGGTGGAAATGAAAGGGGAAGCATATTATGAAGAAAGAATCTCATAAGTTTTGTGTCTGGTTTGGCAAAGGAAGAAGTCAGAAGTGACTTAAGTTGTCCTTTAAGGAGACTGAGATAAAGAAGGTTCCACTGAAAGAAATTAGATAAGTCAAGGGTACAGAGCTAATTTGACAAGCTGGATTGAAATGGTTGGACATGGACATGGAGAAGGTAGAGCAGATAGCTGGTGATGAGAACATGAAGCTTAAGAGAGGTCAGGTATGAAAAGTGACTATTTTCCTGAAGATAATAGTTAAAATTGTGGGAGCAGATTGGTTTGATGTGAAAGGATAAAAGAGAGACACTGGAAAATTTTGGAGGAGGCCTCAGCAGGAGGAATAGGTATTATTGAAGGTGCTGGGGGTGGCTGTGGCAGAGTTTTAAGCAGTGAATAAAGTAGCAACAAGGAGATATGGTAAGAGAGGAGCCACATACCTGTTTAATCTGAAGAGTTCCATCTTGTGGCTTTGTTATACCTATTGTAGACACATTTTTTTATTCAGCAAATATTTAAGGAACCCTGATTACATTTTCAGGGCTGGGCATATGCTGTGTGAACAAGGTCCCAGTTCTCATAGAGCGTTCATTGTGAAAGAGAAGAAGACAAATAGCAAAGGAATGTTTAAATAAAGTTTTCATTTTAAAATATAATTAATAAGGTTTTAGATAATGGAAAAATGAAACATGAGGACAAGGTCATGTGATAGGGAATAATTAGGGGTGTAGCAGTGTTGTAGAGGAAACAACAAAGACCCTAGGAACTTGCCTGGTGAGGGGGAGAGTGGCTGATGAGGTCCGAGGAAGAGTCGGGGGTCAGATTACATAGGCCTTGGAGCCATCCAATGGGTTTAAGCTACTTTTTATCAAGAGCACCATGGCCACTGTCTGGAGAATCCTATCCTATATAATAAAAGCCTAGTATGCAAATTGTCCCCTCTACTGGGAGTTTGACCACTTGCTATGACGTGTGCTGACCACCAGGGTACAATGCAGAGCATGGCACTGGCAGTGGGTGGCAGTGGAGGCACTGCCAGCCCTGATGGGCCCCGACGAGAGTGGGACTGCGGCGGGATGGTGGAGCAGGTGAACAGGCAGCGCCAGTCCAAGGCGGGTGTGAATGGGACCCGATCGCCTCCCTGATCGCCCTGCAGATGGCAACCAGTGGCGGTGGCAGGGGGTGGGGCCGCTGCCCAGCTCCCAGGCGCTGAGGGAGCCAGGCAGGGGCCCGATGACTCAGGCAGAGGGGGCGCGTAGGGGCCTGGGTGCTGCCCAGGGCCCAGAGGTCAGCTGAGACCTGCTCTTCTACTCCAGACGCTTGTGCTTCAATCGTTGGCCAGGCCTAGGGACCGCACCCGTGCACAAATTTCATGCACTGGGCCTCTTGTAGATTGTAAGAAGTGGTAAGAATAGAAGTAGGGAAACCAGCAGATGAGAGATTATAGTAATTTGGACTAAAGTAATAGCTGGAAATGAAGAAGAATAGATGGATTCAAGGACATATATTTGAAGCTGGAAGGACTTGATTGAATGAGTGGAAGTGAAGATCTCCTGAGATTAGGGTGAAGTCATTACTACAGGGCATGTTGGGAGTTTCTGTGTTGCATAAACACCTGTCTTAGGGACTTAAGTCGTTCTGCCTGGATATATTTTTTTTGTATTGAAGTCTTCTTTGTGCAATTACAGCTTATTTCCTTGTCTCTGACTCCAAAAGATTAATTGACTCTAAAAGGTTACGTGTGGAATATGGTTGATCATTCCTGTTTTTTTAAGTCCTCCACCCACTTCCCTTAACATGACTTTTTACTAAAATTTGACATTCCCATCTAATTTCAAGAAGATTAAAAGATAATGTGTTCCTTCTTGAATAACAGCAGTCATAGAGAACTCTGAGCTTCCCACACTGTCCCCTTGTTTTCTTGACTCTAGCCCTAAAGTCCTTATTTTAGCATCTAGGTTCCTGTTTTTCAGGTTGGTGCTGACAGCAGCTGCTCTCTCAGTTGAGGGCAAGATAGGACTTGTGTTTTATTGGGTAGTGAGGTTTTCACATAGAATCAGGTTTAAACAGCATTTCTTTTCTAAAAATCGGAGACTCCCCCAACACTGTGTGTTGATGGGCCCCAGAGAAAGTGCTATTAAACTTCATCTGCCAGGTGTAGTGTGTGCCTTCTTCCTTAAACTCCCCTTAAGCCATAGTTTACAAATTCACTGGCAGATTAGAGTGGAGTGTGCTGGATGGCTACTTCATCCTAAGGTGGCTGCCTCTAGTGACTACTACATTGAAAAGACTTGTGTTTTGGTGAAGCTTTTCACCAGGCATATGACCTCAGTTCAGGTGGATCGCCCAGGCAGGCCTGCTTCAGGTAATAGGACGAGGAGTGAGTTTTATTATATTGGCTTGAGTCATTCAGTGATAAAATCCATTCTTGCCAGTCTAATTTCAAAGAAAATTTGAAGTAGATTTTTCTTTTTTAACTTCTTTTATTTTGAAATTATTTCAGACCTGCAAAAAGTTGTAAATAGTACAAAAAAATCTCCTTACTTTTACCCAGAGTTATCAAATGTTAATATTTTCCACACTCACTTTATTATTCACTCTTATGTGAACTGTGAACTTTTTTTTTAATGTTTGAGAGTAATTTCCAGACATGATGCCCCTTTACATCAGAATTTCCTAGACAGTTCCTAAATATTTCCTAAAACAATGATATTCTCTTACATTGCCACAGTATGTATGATGACCAAAATCAGGAAATTAACATCGGTGTAATACCATCTACTTATATAAAAACCCTGGGTGTAACATCACAGCCAGAAGTGCGACCAACCGGAAGGAAGTCAGTCCTGCAGGGGTCATCTTGGAAATGGCTGCTCCCTCTCCCAGCTGTTTGCCGGAGGGCAAGGTTTCAGGCAGAAACCCGCCCTCAGGGCGAGGTTTCAGGCAGGAACCCACCCTCTGAGCGGAGCATGGAAGTACTGAGTCTTGGGTTGCCTTGCCAAGGGCTGCGCCCTCCCCGAGCTGTTTCCCGCGAGGCCTGAGGGAAGAACTCACCCTCGGAGCTCCAGGAGCGCCCAGCAGCAGTCAGTCCTGGGTTGCTGAGGCGGAGGCCACAGTGTGGTATAACTCTGGGTCTGGCCCAATGGGGCGTGGCCAGCCTTCAAACCAGACCCTGACAGTAGGGAGGAGGCAGCCCCATTCCTTACAGAATCTGCTGTTGGATAGCTTGCTGCCAGTGGCCTGCCAGCCAGGAACCCCATTCACCTGCACCCCGGACCTTGAGAGGAGGGAGGAGGGAGTCCCATTCCTCACGGAATCCACAGGTGGCCAGCTTGCTGTCAGGGGCCTGCCAGCTAGGAATCCTATTCGCCTGCATATCTGTATAAAGTTTTAATACATTATATTAGAGGTCGTGGTGGTACTGTTTTACCCACAGCGTCTATAGGAATTGCTGCAAATTTACTTCTCGGTGGAAGCACCTTTCATTCCCAATATAAATTACCGATTCCATTAAATGAAACTTCAATTTCTAGATTCCATATAAACAGTGAAGTTGCTAAAACTATTAAAAAGGCCCAACTTCTCATTATTGATGAATGCACCATGGCATCCAGTTATGCTATAAACGCCATAGACAGATTACTAAGAGAAATTATGAGTCTGAATGTTGTATTTTCGACCATGTCTCAGTATTGTACCGCATGCTATGTGATCGGCCTTAGTACAAATGAGTTTAAAGTACTGCAATGTTTGGGGATGTTTCAGAAAGTTGTCTCTTACAACAAATATGAGATCAGAGGATTCTGCTTATAGTGGATGGTTAGTAAAACTTGGAGATGGCAAACTTGATATCAGTTTTCATTTAGGAATGGATATTATTGAAATCCCCTGTGAAATGATTTGTAATGGGTCTATTATTGAAGTTACCTTTGGATATACTATATCTATAGATAATATTAAAATATATCTAAACATGCAATTCTTTGTCCAAAAAATGAGCATGTTCAAAAATTAAATGAAGAAATTTTAGATATACTCAATGGAGATTTTCACACATATTTGAGTGATGATTCCATTAATTCCACAGATGATGCTGAAAAGGAAAATTTTCCCATCGAATTTCTTAATAGTATTACTCCTTCATGAATGCCATGTCATAAATTAAAATTGAAAGTGGGTGCAATCATCATGCTATTGAGAAATCTCAATAGTAAATGGGGTCTTTGTAATGGTACCAGATTTATTATCAAGAGATTACAACCTAACATTATCGAAGCTGAAGTATTAACAGGATCTGCAGAGGGAGAGGTTGTTCTGATTATAAGAATTAATTTGTCCCCATCTGACACTGGCCCCCCATTTAAATTGATTTGACTACGGTTTCCATGATGCCAGCATTTGTGATGACTATTAATAAATCACAAAGACAAACTCTAGACAGAGTAGGCATATTCCTACCTGAACCCATTTTCGCACATGGTCAGTTATATCTTGCTTTCTCTCGAGTTTGAAGAGCATGTGACGTTACAGTTAAAGTTCTAAATACTTCATCACAAGGGAAATTAGTCAAGCACTCTGAAAGTGTTTTTACTCTTAATGTGGTATACAGGGAGATAGAATAAATTTAATCACTTTATCAGTCATTGGTTTGCATCGCTGTTGTTTTTCATATTATGTTTTTATCGTTTTTATATCATGCCTCTGTTGTTATATCCTTTTGTTACTGTTTATTAATAAACATATATTATCTTCATATAAATTTTACTAATTTCCTTTCATCTCTCACACTTCTATTATAGAGAAAGGGCAAATATTAAAATATCTCCACTAATTAATTCCCTTTTTAAAAAAAAATATATTTTATTGATTTTTTACAGAGAGGAAGAGAGAGAGAGAGAGAGAGTTAGAAACATCGATGAGAGAGAAACATCGATCAGCTGCCTCCTGCACACTCCCTACTGGGGATGTGCCCGCAGCCAAGGTACATGCCCTTGACTGGAATCAAACCTGGGACCCTTGAGTCCGCAGGCCGATGCTCTATCCACTGAGCCAAACCAGTTAGGGCAATTAATTCCCTTTTAATGTGCACAAATTTCGTGCACCGGGCTACTAGTCCTATATAAGAAAACCCTAATATACAAATTGGCTAAATGGCAGAACGGCCAGCAGAACAACTGGTCGCTATGGTGCACACTGACCACCAGGGGACAGATGTTCAATGCAGGAGCTGCCCCTTGGTGGTTAGTGCGCTCCCACAGGGGGAGTGCTGCTCAGCCAGAAGCTGGGCTCATGGCTGGGGAGCGCAGTGGCGGTGGCGGGAGCCTCTCCTGCCTCTGTGGCAACACTAAGGAACAGTGAGCCAAGCAATAAGGAGCAGCAAGCAGGCGGGTGGTAAGGAGCTAGGGGTACTGGACTGCGAGAGGGCACAGGCCGGGCTGAGGGACCCCTCCCCCCCATGCAAGAAATTTGTGCACTGGCCCTCTAGTCTATATATATAAAAGGCTAAGCGACCTTCTGACCGTCTGGTAGGTATGATGCACACTGACCACCAGGGGGAAGCCGCTCAATGCAGGAGCTGCCGAGGTGTGGTCACTTGGCAGCGGCGGTTCTCGGGTGGCGCACCCCAGAACCGGAGAGGAGGGAGCCCAAATCTGGGGTGCATCACCTGAAAACCACCCTCTCGCAATCTGGGACCCCTCGGGGGAAACCACTCAGGTAAAGTTGTGAATGTTGAGACAGAAAGATGTTTTTTTGGAGAGAGAGGATAGCACTCTCTGAGTAAGCATGTGAGCAGATTCTCAATGGCAGAGACTTAGAGTCCCAGCCCTTGGGACTTCATCAGTTCCAAACCTGTAGCCAGGTTTGATCACATGAGGGCAGCAGGAAGATCACTGAAAACACATTAGGAATCTAGTGTTCTTCTCTCATGGCCCCAAATGACAAGCAAGACTGACCACCCAAGAAATACTGAAGAGGGACTCTTGTTTACCCAAGGACCACTGTAGCATTGTACTTGTCTTCCTGGGACTGTAACATTCCCAATTGTTTCTCTCCCCTTCAGGCTGACAGACTTCAAGGATGCAGCTATTACTGGAGATGTGTGGCACCTTACCTGAGCCAGGCCATGAGGCCATGTTGCCATGATGTGGGCCCCTCATGGCCTCAGCAGGAACTGAATACTACAGTATTGGCCAGGGAAATAGCTTCACGAAGAGGGGTCCCTCTGGCAAAGTATCTGCCCCACCATCTGAGAAACCCTCTGAGGGCAAAGTCTGGTCTTCAGTTTCATCAGCAGGCGAAGTCAGTCTGGAAGCTGGAGAAGCACGTAGGCACCCTTTCAGCAGGATTGGACCTACACCTCTTGGGTTTCCCAAACGAGCCAGCGTATTTCTTTTGTCCCAGCACTTCATGTAGCTCTGGGACCACAGCTGCCCTTGCAGGCCACAGCAACGCCTGTTACCTGCCTTCTGTCCCGGACTTGTTCAGCAGTACCCTGCTGTACCGCCGCTTCAACCATAGGCACAAAACATATCAGCAGCTGGAGTCTTTCTGCTTACGTTCAAGACCGTCAGAAAAAAGATCTTTTTCTGTCCCTCAAAAGAGCCTCCTTGTCAGACTCACTGCCAATCAGGCCACTTCTTCCACGGTCTCCCCCATGGCCCAGCCTGTGGCATCCTCATCCATAGAGCCATACCTCACACTGGGAGCAGCTGGGGAAAACCCTTCAGGGAAGAGGCTGGCTTCTGCCATCTCAGGGAAGATCCCATCTCCACTCTCCTCCCCTTCACCCTTCTATAAGCCCATGCTAAATAACTCCACGCGGCCAAGTAGCACTAAAGTGCCTTTATCAGTGGCCACAGAGGGCCTGAAGCCATTATCCTCACCCAAGATCCAACTTGTGTCCTGGCACCATTCAGGGGGCACTGGAGACTGTGCATTCCAGCCTATTGAACACAAGGTACCCAAGAGCAATGGCATTGTCGTACATGGTGCCCTTGCCCATAGCACCCTGTCTACTCCTAGCTCCTTAGACACTTCTACCACCAGTGTTGCCTCCCCCCAGTACAACCACAGTAACTTAGTCATGAGGATAAAGCCACATCCCTGTGGCCTGAATGGCGACCCTGTTTCCCAGGCTCTGACCAAGGAGGCTCGGTTCACTGAGGCTGTGAGGCAGTTGACTGCAAGAGGCTTTGAGAAGCCGAGGCAAGGCTCCCAGTTTGAACAGTCTTGTTTTGTGAACCCGAGTTTGCAATGGGATCTCCTCAACAGGAACAGGCAGTGGAAACCTCCTGTGGTAGGCCAGCAGTTCCCCCAGGAGGGTGCCCCAGCAGACAATAGGATCCTCCCTGGAGCCTCAGACACCTTGGAGTTGGACAATACAGTCTTTTGTACCAAACGCATCAGCATTCACCTCATTGCCTCACACACCAGTGGGCTCAGCCATAGCCCTGTCTGTGGGTCTGCGGTCGACTCCCCACCACCCGGAGAAGACAAGACGCCAGTGCTGCCTTCTCCCACTCAGCCCTGTGACCTAGCAGATGTGGCCACCCACCTCTCTTCCATCCATTTGGACCAGCTTGGGAAGGAGGAGCCTGTAGAAGTCAGGGAGCTGGACTCACCTGCTAAGGATATTGGGTAAGTTGGAGGAAGTTTTTGGTTCATTTAGAGCAGTAGAATATATATATGCAAATTCGCTGACACTGGCCCTGTGTCTCTGAAGGTTGGTTTTATTTTTTAGCTGCCCTAGAGTTATGGTTTTCACTTTAGGGCAAAGGTCCGCAAGCTTCAGCTTGCAAGCCAAATCCTGCACACTGTCTGCTTTTGTAAAATTTTATTGAAATGCAGCCTCGATCATTCATTTACTACTGTATATGGCTGCTTTCCTGTTGCTATGGTAGGGTTGAGTAGTTGTGACAGACTGACAGGCTCACAAAACTGAAAATATTTACTGTCTGGTCCTTTAGAGGAAGAGTTTGCTGACTCCTGCTTTAGGTTATAACCAGGGAGAAATAAAAATTCCAAACACATGAGTTGGGGCCTGTGACTTTTCTACTTAATTCCAAACCAGATCAGGTTCTCAATCATTCTTGGAATGACAGCCATTTCAGAGTTAGGGCATACATGTACTTGGTTTCTTCTCTTAGCTCCTTGTTACTAATTTGATTCACCAAGATTTTCCTTGTTCTAAGTTTCCAGAGAGCGGTCTAGGGACTTTGAAGTCAATGACCAGACATTCATTGGCGGTGGTTTGAATGCAGAATTTTGGACTTACATGCTTGGAGGGACTTCAAAGAAGATGGAAGACAGTGCCTCTCTGCAGAATAGGGGGTGTAGGGTTGAGGAACTATGGCTAGACCTAAGCTCTGAGAGCAAGAAATAAACTGAGATTCGGGCAAGAGATAGCAGATTGGTGATCAGGGTAGAGACAAACACTGGAAGACGATGAAGGAATGAGCATCTTAACTGTGACCTCTGTTATGGAATTGGCTGGGCTGGGGCTTTGGTTCTTTCTTATAGTTCAGCTACTGACCTCCAGCCAGACCAGGTTGAGGCTGACGATCTAGAAGAAGAGCTGGTAGATGGTTTGGAAGACTGCTGCAGCAATGATGGGAATGAAGAGGAGGAGGGTGAGTAGGGGACCCTCTCACCTCCAACTAGGAATTGGTTATTACCGCTAGGGAAGGAGGCTAACAATTGTGTACCAGGTCTTTGACCCACTTTGTCACCTGCATTACTCATTCGCCTTGGGGGTCCAAGCGTGGTGGGTAGTGGCTTTTGAGGGACTTTGTTCTCTAGTCCTCCTGTCCCACCAGTCTTGCCTCTCCCTGCTGCTGTTGAGCTCAAGGAAGGCAGTACAAGGCAGCAGAGTGGTGCTCGTGACTCTGCAAGAAGGCTGAGCCAGGCTGTCTAAGGAAGAGCTGTCTAGGCTTGGTGAGTTTGTGTAGCAGCCTTTCCCATTCAGAACTTCTCTGCTTCCCCCCGCCAGGAGGCTCAGAGTGCTCCTCATTCCGTGCCGTCTCTTCCAGCGAGTCGATAGCAGTGATCTCTCGGTGAGTGTTGGGTGTATAGATCATTGATAGATGATCATTTTCTGTCTCTTTAGGAGAGGCTAAGTCCAGTACTCTTGAGAGGCAGTTAACAAAAAATTTCTGTCTTTTTATTATTAAACTTTTTAAAACTTTTATAGATTCTCATGCAGTTGTAATATATAATATATAGAGATCCCCAAAATTACTCAGTTTCCCCCTATAGTAACATTTTGCAAAGATATGGTATATTGTTGTATAACCAAGATACTAACATTAGTCAAGATACATTCCCATCACTGCAAGGACCCCTGTTACTGTTCCGAGAGCCACACCTCCTTCCCTCCTACTCCCAACCCCTCTTTAACCCTTGGCAACCACTGATTTGTTCTATAATATTGACATTTCAAGAATGTTATACAAATGGAATGATGTAGCTATTTGGGATTGGCTTTTTTTACTCAGCATATTTTCTGCACATTCACCCTGGATGTTACACATATCAATAGTTCATTCTTTTTTATTACTGAGTAGTATCCATGGTATGCATGTGCCATAGTATGTTTAACGACTTACCTGTTGAAGGCTATGTGGGTTGTTTCCAGTTTGGGGCTATTACGAATAAACCATCACATATATGTTTTTGCATGCATGTAGGTCTTTATCTCTCTGAGATAAATACCCAGTAGTGCAATTCTGGGTCATCTGGTAATTGCATGTATATGTGTGTGTGTGTGTGTGTGTGTGTGTGTGTGTATGTATGCATATATATGTATATATTTTTTAATGAGTCTCAAACATCTTTTTTTTTTTAACATTTTTTTTTAAATTTATTGCTTAAAGTATTACAAAGGGTATTACATATGTGTCCATTTTATCCCCCCGCCCTAGACAGTCCCCTAGCCTCCCCTATCCCCCAATGTCTTATGTCCACTGGTTATGCTTATATGCATGCATACAAGTCCTTTGGTTGATCTCTTACCCCCCACTCCCGCCCCCCAACCCTCGCCAGCCTTCCCGCCGTAGTTTGACAGTCTGTTCGATGCTGCTCTGCCTCTGTATCTATTTTTGTTCATCAGTTTATAATGGTCTTTATTACCCATAAATGAGTGAGATCATGTGGTATTTTTCTTTCATTGACTGGCTTATTTCACTTAGCATAATGCTCTCCAGTTTCATCCATGCTGTTGCAAATGGTAAGAATTCCTTCTTTTTTACAGCAGCATAGTATTCCATCGTGTAGATGTATCATAGTTTTCTAATCCATTCATTTGCTAATGGGCACTTAGGTTGTTTCCAGATCTTCGCTATGGTAAATTGTGCTGCTATGAACATAGGAATGCATATGTCCTTTCTGATTGGTGTTTCTGTTTTCTTGGGATATATTCCTAGAAGTGGGATCACTGGGTCAAATGGGAGTTCCATTTTTAACTTTTTGAGGAAACTCCATACTGTCTTTTTTTTTTTTTTTTTTAAGTGCCCTTGGTATTCCTAGGTAGGAAAAGCATTGGAATAGATGTTGACTTACATCTTTTTTTTTTTTTTTTTTTTTTTTTTATTATTAGTTAAGGTATTACAAATGTGTCCTCATCCCCCCCATTAACCCCCAACCTCCCCCCCACACACAAACTCATGCTCCCATCCCCCTGTTGTCCATGTCCATTGGTTTGGCTTATATACATGTATACAAGTCCTTCGGTTGATCTCATACTGTCTTCCATAGTGGCCGCACCAGTCTGCATTCCCACCAGCAGTGCACTAGTGTTCCCTTTTCTACACATCCTCTCCAGCACTTGTCATTTGTTGATTTGTTGATGATAGCCATTCTGACAGGTCTGAGATGATACCTCATTGTTGTTTTGATTTGCATCTCTCGGATGATTAGTGACTTTGAGCATGTTTTCATATGTCTCTTGGCTTTCTGAATGTCCTCTTTTGAAAAGTGTCTATTTAGGTCCTTTGCCCATTTTTTGATTGGATTGTTTATCTTCCTTTTGTTAAGTTGTATGAGTTCCCTATAAATGTTGGAGATTAAACCCTTATCGGTGATAACATTGGCAAATATGTTCTCCCATGCAGTGAGCTTTCTTATTGTTTTGCTGGTGGTTTCTTTTGCTGTGCAGAAGTTTTTTATTTTGATGTAGTCCCATTTGTTTATTTTCTCTTTAGTTTCCAATGCCCTAGGAGCTGTATTGGTGAAGAAATTGCTTCGGCATATGTCTGAGATTTTGTTGCCTTTGGATTCTTCTAGTATTTTTATGGTTTCCCGTCTTACATTTAAGTCCTTTATCCATTTTGAGTTTATTTTTGTGTATGGTGTAAGTTGGTGGTCTAGTTTCATTTTTTTGCATGTATCTGTCCAATTTTCCCAACATCATTTATTGACGAGACTATCTTGACTTCATTGTATGTTCTTGCCTCCTTTGTCAAATATTAATTGAGCATATTGGTTTGGGCCGATTTCTGGGCTCTCATTAAAATTTTCTAAGGTTTAAAAGATTAATGTTTTACATATTGTGCCTATTTCTGTTATACTGCACAATAACAGGTAGAATGGCTGTTTATAAACTAAAAATTAATCTTAAATAGTAATATTTGTGGATTCTATGAGCTCAGTATAGAGAGTAATCTATTCTGTCTATTTTCAGTGCTGTTTAAAGAAATGGACTGAGTCTGTCACTTTGTACCTAATAGATAGTTGAGATAGATATTCACTGTTCTGAGACCCCTTGACATAGCCTTGGCCAAGCCATTGTTGAACAAACATAGGGATCCCATGGCCCACTGCCCCAGATTCCCAGACCTGCATTGCTATCTTATTACATAATTTGGTGTCAAATCATTTCCCAGGTGGAGGAGAGCATTAATCAACCATGTTTATCTTCAGAGAAGCCTAAATATAAAATGAGTTAGAAGTATCACTATTTCTTTCCTTTTTGTTGCTTTTCCCCTTTTTAAATTATCCATATCATTCTTTTTATCTCATTTATTTCTCTTTGTCTTAGTGTAGCTTATTCCTCTACTAGCTGCCACCCAAACTCATTACCTGCTCTCAGAACCACTCTTTTTTATTTATTTTATTTTTATTGATTTCAGAGAGGAAGAGAGAGAAAGGGAGAAAGAGATAGAAACATCAATGATGAGAGAGAATCATTGATTGGCTGCCTCCTGCATGCCCCCTACTTGGGATCAAGCTGGCAACCTGGGCATGTGCCCTTGGCCGGACGCAAACCCGAGGTCCTTCAACCCGCAGACTAACGCTCTATCCACTGAGCCAAACCAGCTAGGGCCAGAACCACACTTTTCAGGGATTTCCCCAACCTGTAGCTTGTCACAGGAAATTTTAGAGCTGTATCACAGAATGAAGTATCAAAAGCCTTGTCTTCAGGTGACATTTAAAGGTGTGGCTATATATAGGTTAGCACCTTATTGATATTTGCAAAATAACTATTGAGCACTTATAGAAGTACAATTAAAAGACAGCACTCCCAAAGAAATTATATGTAGTAGTAACAATACTTCAGGGCTGTGGCTTTCCCTTTCTGTACCACATGTCTGTTTCTCTTCTTAGGGGCTGCAATGAGGCTCTGACCAAACCTCTTTCCAATGAGAAAGTTGTCCGGCCAGCCCTTATCTACAGTCTCTTTCCCAATGTGCCTCCTACCATCTATTTTGGCACTCGAGAAGAGAAAGGTAAACCTGGCCAAGTGTGTGTAAGCCCAGAAGAGCCCCAGGAGAAAGGTGCTAACAAAGTTGGGAGGAGGTGGCAAAAGAATTGGAGGGGCTTTCCAGAATGGTTCTTATGGTGCTTGGTCCCCCACCTGGTTCACCGGTCCAATATGCAGACCTTTTTCTTGTCTGTCCTTGAGCTGATCCTCAGCCCCATGATCTCATGCATTGTTCTTGCCCTTTAACCTGTTTCTTTCCCCTTTCAACCTCTCCTCCTTTCTGTGCTTCTCATTCCTGTGCAGTCCCCCCTCTTCCCCACTGAAACTCTGATCAGAAACTGTATTTCGTGACTTACCTACCCAGAAAAGTTTGAGCAATAATACCGTCTTTCCTCTTCTAACCATGATTCTCCTGCTCTTCTCCATCCCCCCACCCCCACTTCTCTCCCAGTGGAGAAACTTCCCTGGGAACAAAGGAAGCTGCTGCGGTGGAAGATGAGCACAGTGACCCCCAACATTGTCAGACAGACCATTGGACGGTCCCACTTCAAAGTCAGCAAGAGTGAGTCACTTGCCTTATTCTGAATCTGTCCTCGGCCCCAACAGATGGGCTCTGGGAAGAAGGGAGCCCTGGGTACTTCCTCCTATGTGGGGATTCTGTCCTGAAGTTGCCAGTCTCATAGGACATAGCTTTGAACTCCTTCTGGGCTGGAACCTATTCCTCAAAACTGGAAGACAGAGATTGTTCTACCTGTGACCCCAGGGCCTCATGTAGGATAGCCCCATGGTAACTCTTAGAAAATAGTGTCTAGGAGCTATATTCCCAGCCCCAGTGGCATCCCTGGGGATCTCTCTGCTCTAGGGACTGACTCCCTGATGTGTCTTCTATAGAAAATGATGACTGGCTGGGCTGCTGGGGTCACCACATGAAGTCTTCTAGTTTCCGATCTCTTCGGGGGCACCAGAAGGTAGGAGCCCTTTCTGAGGTGCTCTGCAGGCGTTTGGACTGGGCAGGAGGAGATTGGTAGTGGGGGAAGAGTTGGATGACACAGAGAAGTCAGGAAGGCTTATAGAGGAGTGGAGAAAGTACAGGAGAGGGTGCAGTGTGACCCTAGCAGATCACACACATTTAGCAGTTCAGCTGCAGTGACTTGGGCAGTCACAGCCTCTCAAAGACATTATTCTCTAATGTGTCTAGAGATGCAACATCTGTTTTCAGTTTATTATGTTTCCCCTATAACCACTGTTTTCAGTTTATTGTTTCCAATGTAACCACTTTGCCTCCCTTCCTCCAAGCTGAATATGTATAAAGAGGACTCTGGTCTCATATTGAAATGAATGAGTCCCTTGCCCCACCCTTATTGAAGGCTAGGTACTTTCTTATCTTTGTATATAGGGTGTCATGGAAAAAGACTTAATAACTTTTTCTTTGCACTTAAGGTGGATATTATGTCTGCCTTAATTGCTATTATATATCATGAACTGTCAACTCCTGAAAGGCACTAAATTTTGTTGTTTTGTCTTTTAATCATTTTTTGGTGAGTGCTTGGCAGCTGAATTCTTGAGGACCATGAGATGGTGAAAAGAAGATAGAATAGGAGCTTAAAAAGTTGCTAAGGAAGTTGGAATGGGAGAGTGAGTCCTGCCATCTTCCTCGTGATCTTACCTGGGCCCTCTCCCTGGGCGCTCACCCTTTGTCCTTTCTATAGCTAAACCACTTCCCAGGATCATTCCAAATTGGGCGAAAGGACCGGCTGTGGCGGAACCTATCCCGCATGCAAAACTGCTTTGGCAAGAAGGAGTTCAGTTTCTTCCCCCAATCCTTCATCCTGCCCCAGGATGCCAAGCTCCTGCGCAAAGCCTGGGAGAGCAGCAGCCGCCAAAAGTGGATTGTTAAACCAGTGAGTGGGTCACAGTGGGGGAGTAGGCCATGGCCTGAGATTAGGAACAACAGAGTATTGGCCATGAGCAAATCTCATCTCCTATGCACTTGACTTCTAGCCAGCATCAGCTCGGGGCATTGGCATCCAGGTCATTCACAAATGGAGTCAGCTCCCCAAGAGAAGGCCCCTTCTGGTACAGAGGTGAGTCTGCCTGCAGCTCAGATCCCCCTTCCCATTTTCTCATTTCCTCAGCTTGGAGGTTCCCTTTTTTTCATGTTCTTCTGTCCTTTGTCCTCCTAGCCAAAGACTGTCCTCAGTCAACTGTTTTAGTCTTTATCTCAGGGACTGTTGGCTGGCTTTTGTCATGGCTCAATTACCCACTGAGCCCTACTTCATCTATCATGTTCCTGAAGTTGGCCTTTCTATACGTAGGTATCTACACAAACCCTACCTCATCAGTGGCAGCAAATTTGATCTGCGAATCTATGTTTACGTCACCTGCTATGATCCTCTACGGATTTACCTCTTTTCAGATGGACTCGTCCGCTTTGCCAGTTGCAAGTATGTGCTAGTGGTGAAGTGTCACCTTAACAGGTCTGGGGATTTGCTTTCCTGAGAGGAAGGGAAACTGGAGGACACCCAACAGAAAAATAACAAATGTTTTGGTAGTTTTTGTTAGCAAAGGAGAATGTGAGGTATATTTAGGAAAACCTAGTCTTCCTTTCTTCCTCTGTATCTGCTTTGGACACTTCTGGTCACCAAATATATGGGGGCTTTTCCCCACACCAAGCAAATCTCTGCAATACCAGCTAGGTGTCCCACAATGTAACTCAATTCTGACATCATCTTCCTGATGTTAGCATCAGATCCCACAGGTTAAGAGCTCAGCTTCATGCCGAAACCGGTTTGGCTCAGTGGATAGAGCGTCGGCCTGCGGACTGAAGGGTCCCAGGTTCGGTTCCGGTCAAGGGCATGTACCTGGGTTGCGGGCATATCCCCAGTGGGGAGTGTGCAGGAGGCAGCTGATCGATGTTTCTCTCTCATTGATGTTTCTAACTCTCTATCTCTCTCCCTTCCTCTCTGTAAAAAAATCAATAAAATATATTAAAAAAAAAAAGAGCTCAGCTTCACAAGGCTTCCCACTGCTCACTTCAGATGCCAGTCACAACTCCATATTGCCACATGTGCTTCTGACCCATTGGCTATAAATCAGGTTCCCATGACCTCTCCTAGGGTTCTGTTAATTTGGTCGAGCAGCTCACAGAACTCAGTTTACTTATGTTCACTGATTTCTTATGAAAGAATAGGATAAAAAATATAGATGAACATCCAGGTGGAAGAGATGTGTAGGCTAGGAGCTTTCTTTCCTCTTCTGGGGGCACCATTCTCCCTACTCCTCCATATGTTCACCTACCCAGAAGCTCTCTGAACCCTATACTTTTGGGGTTTTATGGAGACTTTATCACATAGGCATGATGGATCATACTCATCCATTTTCAGCCTATCTCCCATCTTAAAAGAATGGGGAGGCCAGGCTGAAAATTCCAAGCTTCTAATCATGGCTTATTCTTTCTGGTCACCAGCTTTATCCAAGAGCCCACCCCAAAGCTCTTCATTAGAATAAAACTCACTTTTATCACCTAGGAGTTCACAAAGGTTTCAGGAGTCCTGTGTCAGGAACTGGGCCAAAGACCAATATTAGGACAAAAGATGCTTAATGCTCTTATCACTTAGGATTTACAAGGGTTTTAGGAACTGTGTGTCAGAAAATTGGGGGCAAAGATTATAAATCACAATATCATATAAGGAGGTTCTCTACTTCAGTGAATCTGGGGAAGGTCTTCCTGCAGGACTGAGGTGGGATAAAGGAGAGGATTTTAGTTTGCTGTTCTAGAAACCTTACCACCAGACATACTTCTGAGGCTCTTGTGCATCTGAAAAGATCTGTCCACTTGTCCTTTATCTCCTCAGGATATGGTAAATATTTGAGCCATTGTCTGATTGCTATCTCCTCTTCTTACCTCTGCCTTTCTCCTCCTTTCAGGTATTCCCCTTCCATGAAGAGCCTTGGTAACAAGTTCATGCACCTGACCAACTACAGTGTCAATAAAAAGAATGCTGAGTACCAGGCCAATGCAGATGAAACGGCCTGCCAGGGCCACAAATGGTACCGAGGCAGTGTCTCTGTCAATGGAAACCTAGAGGAGCACAGGGTTCTGGGGTTTGGGGAGGTTCAAGGAGATGATGAATGGAAGATTAATGTAAGACCCAAGATATTAAAACACTTGGCAATTCAGAATTGGTCTCTTTGCATCCAAGCTCAACTCTGTCTTAATTCAAAACATCAAAAGAAGAGATAGGAAGAAAATACCGTTGTGCTTCTTGTTCCTTTTTCTTTCTCTTCATCATTCAGTTCATAGAATATAATCCCTAATACTTGTACTCCCTTCCCCATGTTGCAGGGCACTGAAAGCTTTGTGGAACTACCTGAGCCAGAAAGGAGTCAATAGTGATGCCATATGGGAGAAGATAAAGGATGTTGTTGTCAAAACCATCATCTCGTGAGTCACACTATCATCTGGTGTGGGGCCTGCCACCAAAGCCCCTCTTTTCTCATGGGTTTTACACTGCCGTGCCCCAGACTTTGTGCTGTGCTGTTTTAGTTTCTAAGGGAGTAGGAAGGAGTGGATAGAATTAAATTCTGCTCTTCTATGAAATCCATCCCCAGAAGCTGGCCCCATATCAGAGGCCTCTTGAGAGCTGCTTTTTCTGGCTTACTTCTGCTCTCCCGTCTTTGGGCCACTCCATTGGCAGGGCAGCTCTGGGTAAGGCCTCCCTTCTCCCTATGACCAGGTCAGAACCCTACGTGACCAGCCTGCTGAAGATGTATGTGCGGCGGCCCTATAGTTGCCACGAGCTCTTTGGTTTTGACATCATGCTGGATGAGAACCTTAAGCCCTGGGTCCTGGAGGTCAACATTTCCCCAAGGTAGGTGGTATTGTCAGGGCACTCACAGCAGAACCCTTTCTTTATGCTTATGATCCTATTTCCACTCCAATCTTGCTGACTTTGGGAAGACCTTTCCTTCATTAGAATTTGTGTTTTCCCTTCGGCATCTGTTTGTTTGCTCATTACTCATTCTTTGCCATTATTTCAGGGTTCTTTGAGGATGGAGAGGGGTTGTTAAAATTTTTTTTTAATATATTTTTATTGATTTCAGAGAGAAAAGAAGAGGGAGAGAGAGTTGGAAACATCAATGATGAGAGAGAATCATTGATTGACTGCCTCCTGTATGCCCCAAACTGGGGATTGAGCCCGGAATCCAGGCATGTGCCCTTGACTGGAATTGAACCCAGTTCCCTTCAATCCGACGCTCTCACTGAGCCAAACTGGCTAGGACAGGGGCTGTTAAAATTTGTTCTTTTGAACTTGCTCCCGCCACTTGCTTTTCCCTAACAAATGAAGGTCATGGGCAAGAACCTCCCTGACTAAGGTTATTCACTGTCTGTGGGGCAGGAAGACCCCTATCATTGTGCTTATGAGTTTGAATGTCAGAGCCCTTTTATCCTGGGGAAGCCAGGGAGTAAATGGGGCTAGCACTCACCTGGACATACAATTGGAAACAGTTTTACCACTCTTTCCAACCTTTCCTTTAAGCCTCCACTCTAACTCTCCATTGGACATCAGCATCAAAGGCCAAATGATCCGTGACCTTCTGAACCTGGCAGGCTTTGTTCTGCCCAACGCAGAGGACATTTCCAGCTCCAGCTGCTCCAGCAGCTCCACCAGGTCAGCCTCCTTGCTTGTCTGCGGCTCAGCTGGCAGCATGAACAGCCCCACTGTGAATCTGAGAAGGAATAATGTCAGGGTGCTCAACCTGCCGGGTCTCCTTTGCTGCTTGATCTGCCCCTACAGTTATCCACACACCTCTGCCATGTCTGTGCCCCTAAAAGCAAGTTTAGTTATACTGCTCACCTGTTCAGGAATCTCCATAGGGCCTGGGGACTCAGCTTTCAACTCCTCACATGGGCAGTCAAGGCCCCAGCCTCCGTTTCCCAGGCACCCCTCCCTTTACTCCTCTTCTGGTTTCCATGTTCTGACAAACCAGACCACTCAGAGAACCTCAAGGTTGGAAGGATCCTTAAAGATCAGTTAATCAATCCAGTCTCCTCTCTGCAACATTTGTTGCTTCTCACTGTTTCCCCATAGTGTCCCCTCCTTTGCTCATAGGGTTTCTTCCTCTTAAAATTCCCCTCAGCTAGACTTCCCTGTTTCAACTTCACCCATCCATCAAAGCCTAACTCAGGGCAACATCTTCATGAAGCCTGCTCTTGGAACCACTCTCGCGGGAAGGGAGCCAGTATTTAGCCAGGACCTGCTTTATGTAAGGAAGAAACTATAACTCATCCCCACAGCAGCCCCATGAGGCTGGTATTGGTGTCTTCAGTTTACAGAAGAGAAAGTTGAAAATCACCAGAATTAAGTAGCCCATCTAAGGTTATCCAGCTACAAAGAGGTAGAGCTGGAATTCAATTCCTAAATTGCCAGTAACAAAACTTGCTTTCCTTACCATACCTTAAGAGACTCTTCTTGGGCTCTGTGCTGTAGTTGTCATTTGACATCTGCCATCCTGTGAGCTCCTTGGAGGCCATCTTTGTGTCTCTCGGTGGTAATTGTAGTAATGTGGGTGATGAGACCAAGGTACAGGGAGGTCAAGTATTTGTCAAGGATCACATAGCCAGTAGTGCTGAGCTGGGTATTTAGTAAGTGTTTACTAAATTAAACTAAACTGAGTATACAGTAATTATTCCAGGGTCTTTTTTTACTATTGAAATACAACTAGAAAGGACACTTTGTACTCCTTACTTTTTTTTGTTTTGTTTTGGTTAATCCTCACCTGAGGAAATTTTACAGAGTGTGGGAGGGAGGGAATGTAGGGAGGATGAGAGAGAGAGAAACATTGACACAAGAGACACATCAATTGGTTGTTTCCTCCATGTGCCCCCACCAGAGCTGGGGATCAAATCTGCAGCTCAGGCTGCAACCCAGGCTCATGTCCTTGACTGGAAATCAAGCCCGAGACCCTTCGGTGCATGGACCGATGCTCTCACTGAGCCACACCAGCAGGCCATACTACTTACATTTTTCCATGGTACTTGCTCTTTGACTCTCAGACAGTCTGCTCGAATGGGGTGCATTGCAGACTAATCTACTCAATTAACATCTGTCCGTACGTCTTTGTCTTTTCTTGAAAAGGGTGCCTTCCTGGGCTGGACCCTCTCTCCACATGTCCTCAGAATGTGAAGCTGCTGACCTTACCCTTTCTCCTTTTCTGCCCCCTGCCTTAGCCTGCCCACCTCCCCCAGGAACAAATGTCAAATGGCCCCAGAGCAAATCACTGCACAGAAGTTGAAGAAAGCCTATTACCTGACCCAGAAAATTCCTGATCAGGTAGGAGATTACCTCCCACCCCCCAACCCCAGTGCCAGCAGAATGCTTCCCTACTCAAACATTTGGAACCAGGTTTTATTCTGTCTAGGGCAGGGTTTCCTAGTCTAGGTCCACAACCTCCTTTGTGTGCAGAGATATGTTGGCATGTACATCATTCGGGAGTTGATGGCCTTTATCATGTGTTCAAAAACCACTGCCCTTGGCAGTATTCTGTCCTAGCCCACCCTTGTCCTCAGAGCTGTAGACCCTTTGGGTTTCGTTCCCTGAGGTGCAGTGAGCCCTTGGAAGGCTTGGCTTTCTCAGAGCAGGTTGAGGGAGCTGGATGGAAGAGTGCCAGACATAAGGCTATTGCCAAATCTGAGTTGCTGGATTCTGATATTGATCCCACCCAACAAATCACTTAACTTCTGTGCCCCAGTGGTTCCCCTCACCCTGACCAAGAATATATTCATCTCCCAGCTAAGCTCAGTAGACTTTGGAACAGATGAGTTCCAGAGCTGGCTCACCAGGCTGCCTTGGTGGTCCCCTGAGAGTCCTGGGGTCCCAGAGTTGTTCTCCCTGACCCCTGGCTTCTTGATTCTCTGTTTCTATTTTCTGTCATACTCTCCTCCTCCCTGTTCCTTGGGTCATAGGATTTCTATGCATCTGTGCTGGATGTCCTGACACCAGATGACGTTCGGGTTTTGGTCGAGATGGAAGACGAGTTTTCCCGCCGGGGTCAATTTGAACGAATTTTTCCTTCCCGAATTTCTTCTCGCTATCTCCGCTTTTTTGAGCAGCCACGTTATTTCAACATTCTCACCACCCAGTGGGAACAGAAGTACCATGGCAACAAGCTCAAAGGTGATGTGTTCTCCCTGCCCATAGGAGGCCATGTTTACTAGTAGTGAGAGATTAAATCCCTGTAGACCAAGAAATGGGCCTCCCTGGCAAGAAGATTGGCCAATTGATTCCACCTCTTAAATCCCACCCCTACTCATCTTGTCCTAGGAGTAGATCTGCTTCGGAGTTGGTGCTACAAGGGGTTCCACACAGGAGCCATCACTGAGTCTGCTCCAGTGGTAAGTGATACCATTGGGAGGGAGGGGTCAGCTCCATCTCAGAGTCCTCCTTCCTCTGCGTGAAGAGTGCAGTGTAGGTTGGGTGGAGCTCCAGACCCTCCCACTTCTCCCTAGGCCCTCCCTTTCTGTCTCATGGCCCTTCCTTTTCAAAGGAATAATTGCTTCTAGGATTCCCTGGGTGCCTATCTTTCAAGGATCAAAAAGTGCTTTGTAGCCTCAACTTTTTGTCTCAATAGGGAGAAAACCAAGACTTTTTCCCATGTGGGCCCATGTATGAAGGATAGGGAAGGGGAGAAGCCCATGGGCATCACTCAGAGGCAGAGGTTCGAGAGAGTGCCAAGACCTGGAACATTTTAGCCTCATTGTTTCCTTTGCTTTCAGTGGTCTCTCCCGACATCACTTCTGACTGTCCCAAAGGCTGATGTGATGGTCAGTGCTTTCTCCAAATCGGAGACTGGCAAGCTGGGGTGAGTGCTGCAAGGAAAAGGTGTTGGGTGTGACTTCAGATACTTTTTAAAATTTATTTTTACATTTGATACACAATATCTTAACAGTATGAGTTCAGAGAGTTTTGTTCCTTTCTCTCTTCCCAGATTATGATGAGACCAGCATTTTTTAATTGGTTGATATTCAGAATATTCAGCTATAATATCCTTTTCCTAGTGGTTTTTGATATGCCCAGACTATTATGAAATCAGCATTTTTCAATTGATTGGCTAGTGGTATGCCCAGGATGCTGAGCCGAGCTGAGCACAGAACCATCTGCAGAAATGGCCACTTTCAGCCATACTCATTAGCTGTAAGAAATCTTTTAGCTCTCCTATGCTCACACACATTTATACTTGTACTTAAGTTCTCAAGCCTTCAAATAAATAAAGTATATTTTACAATTATTTATACCTCTATATAACTATGGTTTATTATACCATAATGTTGTGAATTCCCGGTCCAGACTCTGAAGGCAGGTCACAAGTTGAAGTCTAAACTACACAGTGTCTCAGCTATTTCTTTGTCCTATTTATTGTCTAAAAAAAAAAACAACAACAACAACAAAAAACAGCTCCTCTGAGGAAATCGTACCACTCTTTGAAGATGGGACTATACCCAAGTCCAAGAAGACTCATGCTTGTGTTTTTTCCTCTTTCTCCAGGAAACCCATTTCCTCAAAAGACAGTGAAGACACCAGCAAAGAGCCCAGCCTCTCCAAGCAGATGTTACCTGTGAACAAATACTCTGGGCGGACTTTGAGACTCTCTGCTCCCCCCACCTCCCAGTCAACCGGTGACTCCCTCCTGGCTGCTGTGAGCCCTTGACTGGCCTCTTTCCACTAGCCCCTGCCCAGGAGCACTGGCGTAGCTACCTCATGGGAACTGGCCAGCCTGAGCCCCTGCCCCCTCACCTTCCCCCTCTTCAGAGTATTTTTTTTGAAGCAGTAAAATTACAGAGATGGTTATCTGAAGGGTTGGTGGGGTGGTGGGGACAGGGAGAAGGTGAAGAAGGTTCACTGGCTGGTACCTCATATCTCAGCAGAGAAGCCAATGACAGCTACTCAGCCTTATAAAGCAGGGTTGCTTTCTACCTTCAGAGAGCTGTGTGTGGTTTGTTTTAGGCCTTGGTGCAGTGATTGAATCGAGTTCAAGAGGAGAAAACCTAGTGAACCTGTTTGGGCCTGAAGTCCTTTGTAGTTGAGGAGGTTCCTCTGAAGGTTCTCATTTCCTCAGGTCTTCTGTCCGCTCCCTCCCTTCCCTTTTATCCTGAGAAGCCACTTTCAGAAACCTTCAAACTTCCTCAGTAGACAGGGAGAGGCGATGACATGGTGAAACCGTGTCCTATCATGCTAGTCTTGGGAGCTTCACCACCTGTAGACCATTTGTCTTTACATATGTTCACCCAGCCAGTGGCCCTGGGTCTTCCTATTCTGACCTCATAACACTACTCAGTCAACCTTCTAGCCTTCTCAGTCATGGATGTTTCCTCTTCAACTCGTGGCTTTCTGAGGGTGAGAGCCAAATTGTGAATTTCCTATGGCCTCAGTGAAGGAGCCTGGATAATCCCACTTGCTGTTGTCTGTCAATGGACACAGTCTGGGGGAGAGCAGAGGGAGCTGTGATTTCCCCATAACCTAGGAAGGCTCATGATCTCTTTACTCCCTTCACTGTCTCTGATTAATGGGGTCTAGCTCACAGGTCGCTAGGGCAAGCAGAGTCTGGTGGCATAGCAGGTGGATTTCAGAAGCAGTCATTCATTGAAGGATGGGCTTCCACACACTGCTGCCTAAACTCTTGTACTCTTAACTGAATCTACCTCCCTCCCTAAGACTCAGTAAAACAGTGACTGTTCAATAAATGTTTGAATGAACTGTACAGACCGAGATCTCCAAAGACACTTGTATCTGATCCAGAAGGTCTACTTATCTCTCCCCTGGGGAAAAGTGGCACCCAGGGAATCCAAGGTGGGAAGTTTGGATCAGAAAGGTTGTTTTCACTTGAACTGTGCTCCTTCTTAACCCATACAAAGGTACTTCCTGGTTACTGCTTGCCCCCTCCCCTGCCCTGTCATCCCTTTACTTTGTTGTTCTAGCAGCGGGGTCCAACAAGAAGCCACTGGCCCATCTGGATACCCAAGTTTTCCCCTTTGCACATCAGGCAGGGAGCTCTGCTCACAGTCCTGTCCTGGGCCCTGCCATCATTCTGAGCTTTGGGAAGATGGAGACTACTCTGCTTTATGGCTCCTGGAGTTCTATGGCAAGCTGGAATGGAGCCATGGAAAAATCACTACGAGGTCTGACTAGGTTCAAGGCCACACAAGTAGGTGGCTGGGCTGGCCAGTGTGAAGGCCATGTTGACAAGTTGGGAAGAAAGCTTGGCAGAGTTCTGGGGTAGCCCAGCAGGAGAGGTCTTTGAAGCCAGCTCCTTCTTGTCCTACCTGGATGCAAAAATATCACAGTGAGCCTTGTGACAAAGACAGTAAGCAGGCTTCCTAAGAAAACTAGCCACCTGTGTAAGTAGTTTCGTTGTGGTTGGTCCTCTGGTCAAGGGCTTCGGTGTAGAGGCCTGCCTGAGCTGGCTTACTCCTTGCAATCCAGCTTCAATTCTCTGGCCTACCTTCTGAGAGTACAACCAGTCCATTTCCATCCCTGCAACTGGAGAGGAAACCAGCATTGCAGCATGATGGTAATGGAGGGGTGCAGGGGGAGGCAGTAAAGGACTTAGGAAATTAAATGATGAAAATAGAGTGTTCTTAGTAGTTTAAAACATGTTTATACATGCATTGTTTTTAATTTTCACCACATTTGAATATAGGAAAGGTGTGTTTTGCTGGGTGGGAGAAGGAATGGGGTTTATGTATTTCCCTTTTATCATTGGGAGAAAATTAAATCTTGCTTATTAAGCATTCAGCATACATACTTAGCAATGAATACCCACAGTATAAGGTGTTCAGCTGAATAAGGAATTTTGGAGAAGTAATGATATTTCTTAGAAAGTTTAAAGTTGGGGATATAGTAGGATAAATGTCAGGACATGTTAGTTGTTTTCCTAACTTACCCAGACCCTGTTTGGAGAAAGGGGAGTGCAGTACAGAGTATTTCTGGAGCACTGGAGTAAAGATTTAGGGTAGAAGACAAGGGTTGCTTATTGCTGTTTACTTCAAATTCACTCAGGATTAATAAAAAACTAAGTGACTTAGAATAAATACTAACGAAGAGGTGGTATTGTGATAGGAAAAGAGCATGGGCATTAGTGACTGACCTTGGGTTCAAATCTCAGTTCTGCTGTGTGACCTCAGCTACCACTTTTTTTAAGCCTCAGTTTTTTTATAATATGAATATACCTATACTGCCGGGTTGTGAAAGCTAAGTAACATATAGTAAAAGCACTTAGGACTTAGAGTAGCGGTTCTCAACCTGTGGGTCGCGACCCCTTTGGCAGTCGAACGACCCTTTCATAGGGGTCGCCTAAGACCATCCTGCATATCAGATATTTACATGACGATCATAACAGTAGCAACATTACAGTTATGAAGTAACAACGAAAATAATTTTATGGTTGGGTCACAACATGAGGAACTGTATTTAAAGGGCCGGAAAGTTGAGAACCACTGACTTAGAGGGTACTTACTTCATGGCCACTCCTTCTATTTGCTATCCAAACCCTGTCTTGGGAAGGGAAGGCAGGTAAGAAATGTAAAACCCCTTTCACAAGGGAAGTGAAGCAGCTGTAGAGCCAGTTTAGAGGTGAAGGAGGCCAGGATGGGGTTTAGATGCCACATCACCCCCACCTTCACCTGAGGTACACAAAATGCAAATTCTCTGGGTAAGGAAGCATATTAAGCATTAGAAATAAGTGAATTAAATGACATTATTATCTTACCCCAAGATAAGCTTTGATAAGAAGGAGAGCAAGGGAGCAATGGATGTCTGGTGGCTGGGACGGGGAGGAGCATAGTAAAGAAAATAGAGACCTTGAACTGGAGCTGGCGCCAAAGAAGAGACACACCTACCCAACAGCTCTGCCAAGGGACAGTTGTCATTGCAGGTTAATTCTTATGGTTACAAGCTATTTAGTCACCAGAGCCAAAGGACATACCTGATTGCCCCAGGGGCAATACAGCAGTGGGCCAGTGAAGGAGGTTGACAATTTGGGTACACGGTACATTCCACTGCCTCATCAGTTGAATTAGGCAGCTAGGAGACCTCCCCTCCTGGCTTCCTCTGGATTTGTCCTTTAAGACTAAGGCTCAGCTGTATACTGTTCCAATGCCCCAACTTCTTTGAGGCTTAGAAACATTGACGATTTTCAGATATGTGGCTAAGGATGCTCCATTTCATCTCACTTGAGATTCTGATCCAGCCCTTAGACAACCCTTGGCCTCTTAGATTTCCCTCCCCCTAGAGTTTGCACCCTATTGATGCCAAGGGTCATTTGAATTGACCTTTCATCAGCGTTGGAGCAATGAAAGCTGCAAGTTGATCTTGGCAAATCTCTCATTAGTGAAACAATACAAGAAGTGTCAGCAAAGGGTAGTTATTAAAACCCATTTGTACCTTTATTATAATAGATTGAGACACATGGAATGCTAGAGACTGTATAGCAAAAGCCCACACAATTTTGAAAGGATATTTAAGTTTCAATTAGTAAAGTGGGGAGAACAAAGCCTACTTTATAGGGTAGTTAGGAGAGGTGCCTGATATATATTGCAGATTTAAAATATATTCTAAAACAGACAAAATTAGTACCACCGAAAACATTTCTTCATAAAGAAATAACAGCATGTTACTATTACACAACTTTGATAAAATATATTTTGATTCTGTCCATGGGATATCGAACTTGCAGATTTAATCAAGGTAATTAGCTTTGAAAGGTTGGAACCCCAACATTTGTTTTCAGGGAAATGCAATTAAAACTATAATGACACAGGTTCGGATATTTGGTGTACTACCATCTGTGGGATTATCTCTAAATCAGAATCCACCAAGGCAGAATGATAGGGCAGTGACATGAGTCCTGAGCAAAGAGCCTCCAGAAAAGCAGCTGTGCAGAAAAGGGGGCTGCCCCCTCACATCTCATGCAATGCATGTTTCTTGGGGAACCTGGTGCTAAGTGAAAGAATCCAGAAACATGATTGTATATTTTGTAATTCCATTTATATAACATTCTGGAAAAGGCAAACTGACCAAAAGCACATCAGTGGTTGCCAGGGATTATATGAGGGAGGGAATTGGCTATAAAGGGGTGCATTGGAAATATTCTATATCTTGACTGTGCATTTGTCCAAACTCATTAAATTGTACACTTAAGATGGATGAGTTTTATTATATGCAGGTAAATAGATTTGACTTTTAAAAAAGGACAAAGTATCATTTCATGATGCATGAAAATTAAAACCACAATGAGATAACACTAGAATAGTTAAAAAGGCAGCCAAGACCAAATGTTGGAGAGGATGTGCAGTAAATGAGACTTTTACATATGGCTGGTGGCTGAGAGTAAAATGTTGCAATTGCTATGGAACACTAGAAGTTTATTATGAGTTAACATATTTACCTATGACTCAGCAATTCCATTTTTAGGTATCCTACCCCCACTCCCTGGCAAATGAAATCAGATGTTCACCAAAAACATTTATTGTGGCTTTATTCATAATAAAAAAAATTGGAAACAATTCAATGCCTCTCAACAGATAAACTAGTTTGGAATGCTACTCAGCAATAAAAAGAAACTCTAGCCTTACAAAAAATGTTGGCCATACAAGAATATTCAAGGGACTTCTTTAAACTGAAAACAAGCTGGTGCTGAACTGCCTGCCTCTGCACTGAACTGTTCTGCCTGTGCTGTGTTTCTGCCATCTGAGCCAGCTCTTATAAAGGAGTTCCTAGAATCCTACTTCAACCAATAGGACTGAGGCTTTCCCTGTCCAGTTGGAGCTATGCAGCTCTGACCAAGCAGAGTGGCTCTATTCTGACCAATCAGACAGTGCCTTGTGGACCAAACAAACTTCAAAGATTTGGAGTCCTCATTTACATGAGGATGGGCCAATCAGAGACTAGGGGTGAGGACCCTGTCCATGTAAGGCAGCTCCCCTTGACTGTTAGCACATCACTTCCCTTCCCACAGATCCTTGGAAGACTGTCTTCCTGGCTGAGCTGAAACACCAAAGATATCTCTGGCCCCAGAGCTGATCTACAGCCATGCTGTTTTCACAGATGTGCTGTATCACAGTTGAGCTGGTTTGCACTGAATAAAGTTTCCTTCACCAAATCCCAAATTGGGGATTCCTTTTGGTGTTGAATTGGCAACCATATTTGACAAAGGGATCAACCTAGCAAGAAGATAAAACATTTATAAATATATATGCACCCAACATAGGAGTACCAAAATACAGGGTGTCCCCCAAAAATGTATACACACTTTAACAGTTGACAGCTCAATTTTGAAAATGAAATGTATTTTAATAAACACTGCCTTTATTCAAAGTGTGTATATAATTTGGGATATATATATATAGTAAATATTGACACCAAAAGGAGAAATTGACAGCAATACAGTAAAATCCCACTTAGATCAATGGGTAGATTATTCAGACAGAAAATTAATAAGGAAACATTGAAATGGCACATTAAGAAATCAAGCCTTGAAGACACAGACCTGATGGAATTATATATAGAGAACATTCTGCCCCAAAACAGCTGGACATCTTTCTCAAGTGCACATAGAACATTGTTTAGGATAGTGCACATTAGGCCACAAAACCACAAAACAAGTCCCAATAAATTGAGCATTTGCTGTAAACTTAACTTTCAGCCTTTTGACAAAGTTGATTCTGACAGTCCCAATGTTTCTGTGTGGGGATGGGCATTTGGACCTGCCTACTCCACCACTTTACTGACATCCCCTATCTTTTTAAATATATATATACTAGAGGCTTATTGCAGGAAGATTTCTACAAGACTAGGGCTTCCTTGGGCCTATTCCTACAAGAATAGGGCTTCCTGTGGCCTGAGCGAAGCAGAGAAGAGAGCTTCACTCCACTGCCCTGCTTGCTTCCCTCCCATCTCCACCACCCTGCTTACTTCCCTCCTGTCTCCGCTCACCCGCTTGCTTCTCCGCAGCTTTGCTTCTTTCTACGCTGTCTTCAGTCTTCGCTCCCCACGCCTGTGTATGCAAATTAACCGCCCTATTTGTTGGGTTAATTTGCATACTCTCTGATTGGCTGGTTGGCGTAGTGGAGGGACGGTCAATTTGTATGTTTCTCTTTTATTAGCATGTGTGTGTGTGTGTGTGTGTGTGTGTGTGTGTATGTATATATATATGTTTTTATTGATTTTTAGAGAGAGAGGAAGGGAGAGGGATAGAGAGTTAGAAACATTGATGATAGAGAAACATCGATCAGCCGCCTCCTGCATGCTCCCCCCCGCACCCGGGGATCAAGCCCACAACCTGGGCATGTACCCTAACTGGGGATCAAACCAGTGATCTCTTGGTTCCTGAATGGAAGTGCAACTGCTGAGCCACACCAGCCGGGCCTCTCTGTCTTTTCAATGTAAAGTTTTAATTGTTATATAGCATATATAAAGGTGTACAAATCATAATTGTACAGTTTGTTTGATGAACTTTTATGATGTCTGCAAAGCCATGAAACCAGCGCTCAGAACAATAAACAGCTATAATCAGAACCCAGAAGCCCCCTTGTGCTCCCTTCCAATTGCTAATCACTGCCTTCCCATTCAAGAGAAACCATGATCTTCACTTCCAGCACCACGCATTACTTTCATCTGTTTTTAAACTTTATGTAAGTGAAATCATGCAATATGTTATATTTTGCACGATTATCAGTCAGTATTTTTCTAATGAAATTCACTTGTATGTAGTTGCAGTTCATTCTCATCATTGTATGCACTTCCATTGTATGAATATATTACAATTTACTATTTATTCTAAAGTCACGAGTTATTTGAGTGCTTTTTAGTTAGGGACTATCACAAATAGTATTACTAAGAACATTATTAGACACATTTTGGTGAGCATGTATATGTACACATTTCTGTTGGACTTGTATCTAGGAGTGCAATTATAGCATCATTGGGTGGGCACAGCTTTCATAAATATGGCTAGATTTCCATAGTACTCATAGCAGCTTACACTTTATTTTTCATCTGATGAGATATTTTTTTAAAGACATTTTTATTGATTTCAGAGAGGAAGGGAGAAAGATAGAAATATCGATGATGAGAGAGAATCATTGATCAGCTAGCAGCTTACACTTTACTAGCAGTGTATAAAGGTTCCAGTTGAAGAGGCAACACGAGTATTTGTAATTTCAGTGTTTCTCATTTTATTCACTTATATGTGTAATTTTACTCATTCTGGTGGAAGCATAGGGTTATCTTGTAGTTTTACATTGCATTTCCCTGATAGCTAGTGTGGGAGACTGTTTATTCCCAATGGTGGCTGCAGCAGTTTCTTTCAACACACATGCAGTTCTACAACTGACCTTGCCACTTTTCATTTCAGGCTATTTTAATTTTTTACTGCTGGGATGAAGAATACAGAAATAGATCCAAATACGTATTAGAATTGAAGAAAAGATATATATGGTATTGCAAATCTCTGGGGAAGCATTGTGTGGAAGAGTTGGCCACACCCTCTCATCCCAATCAGAGGATAATTGTTGACTTGAAAGACTTTAATGAAGGCAGGTACCTTTCCCTGGGTATAGTCATTAAGAGCTAATGCAGACCTGTGATGCAGCAGATCTCATGCATACCCAAGAAAAACAGAAGAGAAAGTAGCTGCTTTGCTCTGCAGTAAAATAACATTCACTGATTCATTGTGGGTTGTACAGTCTTAAAGGGAAGAAAATAATAATTTATCTAGGAGCAGATGTTTAGGTCAACCAATAGAGGAACCAAATCAGCTGCCTGGCCACCATTCTCATGGGTGCAAATATTGTCAATAAAACAGGAACTGAAGGTTCTTCCTTCATTGTCTCCCAGGAACTCTCACCCCCACCCCCCTCTGCACCTATGGGACCATTGGCTGAAACCCAGGATTTGGACTCAGAAACTAGGACTCAGAATCTTATCTGAAGAAAGGAATCCAGGGCCCTTGGGGGAAAGAAGTGGAGCTTTCCTGAGGAAGGGAAAGTGGAGTTTCCCACTTTAAGACTTAGAAGAAGAGAATGCAAGAGGGACAATGAACAAACTATCGTGCTGGAGAACCCAGTTAGAAAGCTGATGGAAAAGCCTCTGAAGTACAAGGTCATTAAGGTCTAAGCGTTCAGCTGCCTACCTTGTGGAACTTGAGTAGGTGAGATTTAGCATGTTTGATTCTCCTATGTAGTGAATCCCCCTGGAAATGTCCTAATCTCTTGCTAAAGGAACATGTGCTTTCTGATATGTTGGTCGTGTGAACACTAAAGAGACAGAGTGGCAGTGGAAGTGTCTGTTCTTGTCACCTCCTCCTGGCCGCCAGTGAAGATGGAAGTCATCCTAGTGTAGACTGTGACTCTGAGCTCCAGGTGGTTATTGCAGTATAAGAGGATGACACAGAGCCAGCTCCTGAAAGTTACATGGCACCAAAGGAATGTCCTGGAGGGAAATGGAAGATCAAATCTTCTGCTGTGTTCTGTAATTTAAAGAATGCTGTTCCCAGATAGGAGATGAGGGCATCCAGAAATCTCCTGAGCTATTATTTAATAAATGATGTTGGAATAATTAGAATATGTTAAGATTCTAGGACACACCAAAACCAAAAATTAAGTCCACATGGATTGAATTGTTAACTTTTAAAAAAATACAGCATGTAAAAATGAAACTATCAAATGTAGGGTAAAATATAGGAGGTCCCCTCCCTCCCGCTCCCAATAATTTTGGGGCATTCCAAAGCAAGATATGAAAACCAGATGTTATAAAAGGAAGAAATGTCAGACTAAATCACACAGATATTAAGAAAAGATACCCTAAATACAGTCAAGATACAGGGAACACACACCACCAGGAGAAAATACTTGTAATATATATTTATAAAAATACTTGTAGCCCTCGCTGGTTTGGCTCAGTGTATAGAGCATCAGCCTGTGGACTGAAGTGTCCAGGTTTGATTCCAGTCAAGGGCACATGCCCAGGTTGCAGGCTCAATCCCCAGTAGGAGGCATGCAGGAGGCAGCTGATCAATGATTCTCTCTCATCATTGATGTTTCTATCTCTCCCTCTGCCTTTCTCTCTGAAATCAATAATTTAAAAAAAGTTAAAATTATATATATATATATATATATGTATATATATATATATATATATATATATATATATATATATATATATCAGCAACAAAATAATAAGGAAAGAAAAATAATCCAATAAAAAAATAATCAAAGGATGTAACTAAGGACTTCAGGGAAGAAAGAAATGGTCAATAAGCATATTTTAAAAAACAACTTAAGTCTTTATAATATTTAAAGGAATTCACATTAAGGCAGAGGTGGGGAACCTTTTTTTCTGCCAAGGACCATTTGGATATTTATAACATCATTTGAGGGATATAAACTTATCAACTTAAAAATTACCTTGCTATATTTGGTCAAACATTTAATTAACTCACCCCTAATGCCTTGGCAGGGCCAGACCAAATGATTTCTCTGGCCTCATACGGCTCATTGGCTGGACATTCCCCACCCCTGCATTAAGGTATCAACATGATATTTTTCACCTACAGGTAAAAAAAACAACGGTTTCTATAAATATAGAACAACGGTCTGGAAGAATGTATACCAAACTATGGATAGTGCTTAATTTTGAGGGAGTATAATTGGGGAAGCAGAGCAGGGGTGTTTTTAAAAAAATCCTCACCTGAGGATATTTTTTCCATTGGTTTGAGATGTGAGAGTAGATAAAAACTGATCTGATTATTTTAACATACATTTTGTGACTTTGAAAATTAAAATAAACAAAACTGTTCCACACCTCCTGAAAGTGGAAAATTTATGTTTACAATTGCTTTAAAAAGAATTTAACTATACAGAAAAACAGCCCCAAAGTAAAAGTCACCCATTATTCCACCACTTGAAAAATTTATATAAAGTAACAAAATAAAAGACACCCCCGCCCTGACTCAGTGGTAGAGCATCGGTCTGCACACCAATTTTTATGCACGCTATTTGTCCTTGTACTGAATTCATAGATATCTTCAATTATACATTTTCTACAACATACTTCTTTTTGGCGATTCCTCCCCTCCCCCCCCAAAAAAAAGAAAAGAAAGGAAAACTAAGGTGCTATAGGTATATATTATCCTTTTAAAAATATGTTCTTACTGATTTTAGAGTAAGAGGAAGGGGGAGGGAGAAAGAGAGAAACATCAATGTGAGAGAGAAACATCAATCCATTGCCCCTGGTATGCATCCCGACCAAGAATTGAACCAGAGACCTTTGTTGCACAGCACGACACCCAACCAACTGAACCATACCGGGCAGGGAAGGATTGAATTATTTTAATACATTATTGTTTTCACGGAAGTTCTTGGGTCTGGTGACCAAGATAATGGACAATCAGACATCACTTTGGGAAGCAATTTTCAGAAATTTCAAAAGAAAATGTGTGACTTTTTTGTGTTTTTGTTTGTTTGTTTTCCCATTGATTTTTAGAGAGAGTGGAAGAGAGGGGGAAAGACAGAGAAATATCAATGTGAGAGAAACATCGATTGGTAGCCTCCTGCATGAGCCCTGACCAGAGCCAGGGCCTGAGGAGCCTGCAACCAAGGTACGTGCCCTTGACTGGAATTGTGGCCGACAGGCCGATGCTCTATCCACTGAGCCAAACCAGCTAGGGCTGTTTTATGACTTTTGGACCAGCCAGTTGAAATGTTCTCTTATAGTTTGAGTCTTGATTCTGAATTCTTTCTTAGCTAGAACTCAAGTACCAAAGTTGCTGAACCCAGGTCTGATCCCACAGGTCTAAGACCTGGTGCCATTACCTCCCCCTACCCCCCAAACCCCCCTACCCCCACCCCACCCCCATCTCCAACAGAAACAATGTTTGAAACAGTTAATGCCTGAAAAACTTCCCAAACTGATGAAGACATTAAGTCACAGATTCAAGAAACTCTATGACCCCTAAGGCAGGAGAAGTATAAAGAAATCCATACCTAGCCATATCAGCTGTCAGTCTAATTGTCCCTTTGAACTTAACATGCCCCTTTTCCCCCTCTGGCTCCCTGTAAATAACCAACTCTCCAAATGCTAATAGAACAAACTTTACTGTTTTGCTGGTTCTGTCACTAATGGGGTGAATAACTTTGAAACATCGATGAGAGAGAAACATCAACCAGCTGCCTCCTGCACACTCCCCACTGGGTATGTGCCCGCAACCAAGGTACATGCCCTTGACAGGAATTGAACCTGGGACCTTTGAGTCCGCAGACCAAAGCTCTATCCACTGAGCCAAACCGGTCAGGGCTTGACAAGTATACTTTTGAATATATGTGAAACAAAGAATTCATGAAACAATATTTTTTCTTCTTACAATATTTTCTGTATTATTTTCCCCCCCCCCCATCTTACTGAAAAGTAATTCTGCTTACACTCACTAATCTGATCTCAACCTGCAGTTTGAAAAACTGCCTTAGCAAACTTAGGGCCGGTGAGGGGTGAGGGGCAAGAGTTGGAACGGGTAGAATTGTATTTTAAAAACCTCTTTACATTTGTTTGTTGGTCTGTTTGGCTTCCCCATCCAGGAATCCCATGCCCTCAGACACTGGGCCTTTTTGTTTTGTTTTGTGTTCTCTTGTCTCTCAGCGCTAGGACTGCGGGATCAATTGGGGGTGGGGGTGGAGGGGATGCCTTAGGAAAAGCCCCTCAGCTCGTTAAATCTCAGCGGCGGGTTCAAGGGGGGTGATGAACCCGCAAGTCAGGCGAGGGCCCCCCCCGCCCCGTCCCCCTAACCCCCACCCGTCCGGGCCCTCTGGAAGCCACGGGGATTTCCGAGAACTTCAGGCACTATTGCTCTGAGTTCGGACCAAGCGAACTTCAAGTTCTCCTTTAGAGTTCTCGGAAGTGCGACGTGGGGAGTCACGGAAGAGGCGGCCATGGTCAGCGCTCTCCGGGTCTCCCTAGCCTAGGTCCTGTGCGTCTCCTGCCATAGTGTTAGCTGGTCCCGCCCCCGGGCTGGGCCGGGAGGCTTGCAGTTGTGGAAGGCGGCTTCTGTGTTCCCGTTGGAGGGACTGAACTAGGTAAAGTGAACATTGCCCTTGAACCCGCCCATCCTGATCTATCTCTGGGCGGGCTCCAGGCGCTCGGCACTCGCAACCCACAGGCGCGGCTGCGTGAGCTATGAATCGCATTGCTGCGGTGAGCTGCACGAGGCTGCGGTGGGCGCTGCTGGGGACGCGGGTGGCCCGCCCTGGCCTTGGTCCACTCGGGGCCAGAGCCAAGGCCTCGCTCCCCAACGCCCTCCCGGCGGCGGACGCAGCCGAGGCTCCTGAAAGCGGGCCTGGCCACCGGAGGCTGCGTAGCCTGGAGGAGCTTTCAGGACCTGGGCAGCTGCGCTTCTTATTCCAGCTGTTGGTGCAAGGCTACGTTCTGCACCTGCACCAGCTCCAGGTAAGTGAGCAGGGCCTCGGGACTGGGGAATGGGAGGTGAGTGAGCCCTGGGACAGAAGCTGGGGATGGTGAGACATTGGACAAAAAGTGAAGAACATGGGAACTTAGCTGGGCACCGACTGGGGTCCTGTAGGGGTTATGTGCAAAGGGCAAACAGCCCTTGGAACTGAAATGAACAGGTCTAAGAGTGTTAAGAACCAGGAGGGCACCAGAAAGAGGCTAGGTTTAAAGTGGACAGAGCTTGAAAGAGGAGGGAACTGTCTTGGTAACAGAATGGTAGATGCAAGTATATAAGCTGCCAGATGTTATAGAGCCACTATTTAATTCTGTGGTTATATTGGCTACCATAGATGTCTTCCAAAGGAAATGGCTTCAGGAGGATTACAGAGGCTTAGCACTTAACCTGGTAAATCGACCCTTAGGGGAAAAAAGATGTCATTTCTTAGGGACATTAGACGTGAAGGAAATCATAAACATTAAGGCACCTTTTTTGTCAATTTTCAGTAAGAAGGATTTATTCAATGGAACACTGATATGAGGCAGGAATGAATGGATAGCCTACTGTCAATGGACAGAGGCTAAAAAACTCAATATTGGTTTAGTTGGAGAAGTTTTTTAGGAAAGGAGCTGAATTAATGCACCCACTCTGTCCCAGGCATTTTTCCAAGTGTTAGAATTCAATGAGATAAAGCCAACACCCTCATGGGGTTTATATACTCTGGGACCTTCCCTGTTTCTGAGACTTGGTGGGCAGGTCGTAAGGTACTCAGAGATGCTTAAAAAATTATTCTTTTAAGCTCAGCCCCAAGGAACTAAATAAGCCAAGAAACCAGAATCCTGTATACTTTTTCTGCTTGATTTGACCTCTGGAAATATGAGAGGCCCTGTGAATGGTCCAGGGTGGCACCTGAGAATTTCTCATCATTTCTCAGGGGACGATTACTAGGAGGTTTTGCTCAGGAGTTTCTCTAGAACAGTAACTACCAGAGAAATCTTAAATGACCCTAGGAGGAGGAGGAAGAAGCACAAGAAAGCCAGGAATGTGTGTCCTTTTAAATGAGAGGCCACGGCCAGGATTTAGGAGAGTCCCCTAATTCTAGCCTTTATATCCCAAAGATCTGGAGTCATGTGAACCTGGGACGTTCCATGGGAAATATATTAGCCCTGCCCACTGACTACGCGTGGCCTGTGTGAATTAATAAAGGGCAGAGTCCTGTACATCTATAAAACCCAGTTAATAACTCTACTGAAGAATAGGACGCATTCCAGTGACCCACTTTGTATCAGTTCAAATTCATTTGGTTTCTACTCACACTGGCTTAAACTATAAAGCAGCTTTATTGGTTCACATAACTGAAAAGTCTAATAGTTGGGTGCCCTTCAGGTATAGTTTGCTCTAGAAATTCATGAAATCATCAAAACGACAGTTTTGTTTTTTCTGCAGTTCTCTTGGCCCAGCTGTCTTGCAGAAATTAGTTGACTAGCTTGGGTTAATTGTCCATCCCTGAACACATCACAGTGGCCACATACATGTTCTAATTAGCTTAGACCCAAACAGGTTCATCCCTACATCTGGGGTTGGGTCTTTCCCTCTAAACCAGGTGGCTACTGTACAAGGGGGAGAACTGGAATTAATATAGGGCCACCTGACCACAATGCTTCCTGCACCCTCAGTTGTCAAAAATTGCATGAATGCATAAAAATAATCAAATCAGCTTAAGGAAGCATTGTAGGACTTAAGGTGGTAGAGTGAGAATTGAGACATGTGTAAATCAGGCTAGTCCATAAACGCTAGCTTCTTTCTCTTTCCTAACCAAAATAATGTCCATCCAGAGTGTTGGAAAAATGAAATGTGAATAGATGTTAAATGTACATGTATATTTATAGTAAATTGATCTCTTTTAGAGATGTCAACCCTAGGAATGATGAGATCAGTCATCTGTTCTGTAGCTTTTATGGTGGGCTTCCTGGATTGGTGACCCCTCTAATGCTCCGTGCTCATACTTGTCATTTCATGCTTCTTTTTTTTTTATGGTTACAACATTTTTCTTGTGATGAGAACTGTTAAGATGTACTTGCTTAGCAACTTTCAAATATAATACAGTATTATTAATTATAGTCACCATGCTGTACACTATATCCGTAGGACTTATTTATTTTATAATTGAGAGTTTGTACCTTTTGAGCACATTCAATCATTTTTGCCCACCCTCCCAGCCCCTGCCTCTGGCAACCACCAATCTGTTCTCTGTATCTGTGAGTTTGATTCTGTTTTGTTTTAGATTCTACATATAAGTGAGATCATTCAGTATTTGTCTTTCTCTGTGGGACTTATTTCAGTTAGCATAATGTTCTCAAGGTCCATCCATGTTGTAAATGGCAAGATTTCCTTCTTTTTATGGCTAAATAATATTCATATATATATATAAATATATATATATATACACATATATATCACATTTTCTTTTGCATCAGTGGACACTTAGGTGGCTTGCATGTCTTGGCTTTTATAAAAATGCTGCATTGAACATAGCGGTACATGTATCTTTTCAAGTTAGTGCTGTCATTGACTTTGGATAAATACCTAGAAGTGAAATTGCTAGATCCTATGGTAGTTCTATTTTTAATATATTTAAGGAACCACCATCTTGTTTTCATAGTGTCTGTACCCATTTACAGCCTCACCAGTAGTGCACCAGGGTTCCTTTTTCTCGACATCCTCACCAACAATTATTATTTCTTGTCTTTTTGATGATAGCCATTCTAACAGGTGTGAGGTGATATCATCATGGTTTTGATTTGTATTTCCCTGATGATTAGTGATGTTGAGCACCTTTTCATGTATCCATTGGTCATCTGTATATTTTCTTTGGAAAAATATTTATTAAGATCCTCTCCTCATTTTAAAAGTAGATTGTTTGTTTTTTTGCTATTGAGTTGTATAAGTACTTTTACATATTTTTTGGATATTAACCTTTATCAGATATATGTTTGGAATATTTTCCCCATTCAATATGTTGCTTTTTCATTTTGTCGATGGTTTCTTTTGCTGTGCAGAAATCTTTTCGTTTGATGTAATCCTACTTGTTTATTGTTGCTTTTGTTGCCCTTGCTTTTGATGTCAAATTCCAAAAAACCATTGCCAAGAATGATATTAAAGAGCTTACCACTTATGTTTTCTTGTAGAAGTTTTGTGGTTTCAGATCCGATGTTCAGATCATTAATCCATTTTGAGTTAATTTTTGTATATGGGATATGCTAATGGTTCAGTTTTATTCTTTTGCATGTGATTGTCCAGTTTTACCAACACCATGCATTGAAGAGACTGTCCTTTCACCATTGTCTATCCTTGGCTCCTTTATTGTAAATTAATTGACCATATATGCATGGGTTTATTTCTGGGTTCTCTAGTCTGTCCCATTGATCTACATGTCTGTTTTTATGTCAATACCATACTGTTTTGATTACTATAACTTTGTAATATAGTTTGAAATAAGGAGGCATGATGCCTCCAGCTTTTTTCTTTTTCTTTTTTTTTTCAAGATTGCGTTGGCTATTCAGGGTCTTTGTAGTTCCATATAAATTTTAGAATTGTTTGTTCTATTTCTGTGAAAAATGGCATTAGAATTTTAATAGGGATTGCATTGAATCTGTAGATTGCTTTGGGTAGTATGAACATTTTAACAATATTAAGTCTTCCAGTTCATGAACATTGGATATCTCTCCTTTTGCATCTCTTCGATTTCTTTCTTCAATGTCATAGTTTTCAGTGCACAGGTCTTTCACTTCCTTAATTTTCTTTCTAGATATTTTATCATTTTATGCAATTGTAAATGTGATAGTTTTCTTAATTTCGTTTTCTGATAGTTCATTATTAGTGTATAGAAGCACAACTGATTTTGGTATATTGATTTTATATACTGCAACTTTACTGAATTCTTTTATTAGCACTAACAGTTTTTTGGTGGAGTCTTTAGGGTTTTCTATATATAATATCATGTCATCTGCAAATAGTGACAGTTTTACTACTTCTTTTCTGATTTGTATGCTTTTTATTCTTTTTATTGCCTAATTTCTCTGGCTAGGACTTTCAATACTATGTTGAATACCAGTGGTGAGAATTGGCACCCTTGTCTTATTCCTGATGTTGGAGGAAAAGCTTTCAGCTTTTCACTGTAGACCAGCAGTTCTCAGTCTGTGGGTCGGGACCCCTTAGGGCAGCCGTGGGCAAACTATGGCCCGCGGGCCGGATCCCACCCGTTTGAAATGAATAAAACTAAAACTAAAAAAAAGACCGTACCCTTTTGTGTAATGATGTGTACTTTGAATTTATATTAGTTCACGCAAACACTCCATCCATGCTTGTGTTCCGGCCCTCCGGTCCAGTTTAAGAACCCATTGTGGCCCTCGAGTCAAAAAGTTTGCCCACCCCTGCCTTAGGGGGTCAAACGACCCTTTCACAGGGGTCGCCTAAGACCATCGGAAAACACATATATAATTACATATTGTTTACAGTAGCAAAATTACAGTTATGAAGTAGCAACGAAAATAATTTTATGGCTGGGGGTCACCACAACATGCAGAACTGTATTAAAGGTTCGCGGCAATAGGAAGGTTGAGAACCACTGCTGTAGACTATGATGTTAGCTGGGGAGGTTGTCATATATGGCCTTTATTATGTTGAGGTAGGTTCCCTCTGTACCCACTTTTATGAGAGTAATATTATAAATGGATGTCAAACTTTGTCAAATGCTTTTTTAAGCATCTATTTAGATGATCATATGATTTTTATCCTTCATTTTGTTAATTTGGTGTGTAACATTGATTGATTGGCAAATGTTCAGCTTTTCTGGCATCCATGGAATAAATCTCACTTTCACTTGATCATGGTATATTATCCTTTTAATATATTGTTGAATTTGGTTGCTAATATTTTTTAAAATGTATTTTATTGATTTTTTACAGAGAGGAAGGGAGAGAGATAGAGTTAGAAACATCGATGAGAGAGAAACATCGATCAGCTGCCTCCTGCACATCCACTGGGGATGTGCCCACAACCCAGGTACATGCCCTTGACCGGAATCAAACCCGGGACCCTTCAGTCCACAGGCTGACGCTCTATCCACTGAGCCAAACCGGTTTCGGCTGGTTGCTAATATTTTGTTGAGGACTTTTGCATCTATGTTTGTCAGGGATATTGGCCTACAATTTTTTTTTTTCTAGTAGTGTCCTTGTCTGGTTTTAGTATCAGGAAAATGTTGGCTTTGCAAAATGAGTTTGGAAGTGTTCCCTCCTCTTCTACTTTTTGGTAGAATTTGAGAGGATTGGTATTAATTCTTCTTTAAATGTTTGGTAGAATTCACCAGTCAAGCCATCTGGTCCTCAGCTTTTGTTTGTTGGGAGGTTTCTGATTATTGCTTAACTCTTACTAGTAATTGGTCAGTTCAAATTTTCTATTTATTCATGATTCAGTCTGGTAGTTTATATTTTTCTAGGAATTTATCCATTTCTTTTAGGTTGTCCAGTTTGTTGTTCATAGTAGTCTCCTATGATCCTTTGTATTTTAGTGGTATCAGTTGTAACAGCTCCTCTTTCATTTCTGATTTTATTGTCCGAGTCCTCTTTATCTTTTTGTCTTGGTGAACCTAGCCAAGGCCTGTCTATTTTGTTTAGCATTAAAAAAAAGAAAGAACAGCTCTTAGTTTCACTGATCTTTTCTATTATCTTTTTAGTCTCAATTTCAATTGTCTCCCCTGTGATCTTTGTTATTTCTTTCCTTCTACTAGCTCTTGAATTAGTTTGTTCTCCTTTTTGCTAGTTCCTTGAAGTCTAGAGTTGGGTTGTTTATTTGAGATCATTCTTATTTCTTATTGTACACATTTATTGCTATGCATTCCTCTTAGGATGCTTTGCTGCATCCCATGAAGTTTGGCTTTTACCACTTTTTGCATCCTTCACCTGAGCAGGGGTGGGGAATGTCCGGCCTGTGGGCCTTAAAAGGCCTGCAGAGTCATTTGGTCTAGCCCTGCCAAGGCATTAGGGGTGAGTTAATTAAATGTTTGACCAAATATAGCAGGCTAATTTTTAAGTTGATAATTTTATGTGGCCCTAGAATGATGTTATAAATATCCAAATGGCCTTTGGCAGAAAAAATGTTCCCCACCCATGACCTAAAGCCTCCATTCCCACTCTCCATCGGACATCAGCATCAAAGGCCAAATGATCTGTGACTTCCTGAACCGTGGAAGCTTTGTTCTGCCCCACAGAGGATTTTATTTCCAGCTCCAGCTGCTCCAGCAGCTCCACTAGGTCACCTTCCTTGCTTATCTGTGACTCGGCTGACAGCATGAACAGCACCATCTTGACCCTGGAAAGAAATGGTGTCTGGGGTTCATCTCCCTTGCTGCTTGATCTGCCTCTGCAGTCTACTCATGCACCACTACTGCCGGGAGCCGGTCCATGCTTGCTGTTTCAAGGGACCTGGCATATATGGCATACTGTTCTTAATATGTTTGCTCACCTTCTTGGCACTATGTGTTTTAACCAAAGTCTCTGAGAAAGGTTGTTTCCCCAGGTAGGGATTTTCCCCTGAAGTTAGGGAGGGAATAAAACCTCTTAACTAAGTGCCAGGCGGGTAATTAATCACTTTAACTACGAACAATCATGCTTAAGCTACATAATCTTTACTCCCTGGAATGGAGATAAGAAACGCCCTAACCTTTGTAATAGAGATTGATAGGATTGGAATCAACTGGTATAAATACAGATGTAACAACACAGAACTTAGAAGACAGAACCAGGAGAAGACAGAACCTACACACAGAACTGAGAAGACAGAACCTACACAGAACCTAGAGACAGAAGAACTTCGCTGGAGAGAACATGGCAAAAGATCCTGGACTGAACCTGACTACAGAAATTGGCAAGAGAACCTGACTAGAACCTGGTGACTGAACCTGGCTGGAGAACCTGGACAGAACCTGGCTGGAGAAGCTAGCAAGGGAACATGGCTACAGAACCTGGCTGGAGAACCTGGAGAACCTAGCGAGGGAACATGGCTATAGAACCTGGCTGGAGAACCTGGAGAACCTAGCAAGAGAACATGGACACAGAACCTGGCTGGAGATCCGAAGCAGAACCTCTCTGGAGATCCAGACCAGAACTTGGCTGGAGATCCTGGCTGGAGATCCTGGCTAGGCTGCTGATCAACTGAACACTGTCTCCGTGTCCTTCCTTCTTCGCCGACTCCGTCTACGCCTTTGGGAACCCCTGGACCCGCTGGGGTTGGACCCCGGCACACTACCACATCAGTGCCCCAAAGAGCATGTTTGATTATATTGCTCCCCTGCTCAGGAATCTCCACAGGCTTGGGGAATCAGCTTTAAACTCCTCACATGGACATTTGAGACCCCAGCCTCCTTTCCCAAGCACCCCTCCCTTTATGTTTTGGTATGTTGTATTTCCATTTTCATTTGTCTTTAGGTATTTTTTTATGTCTCTCTCTTTTTTTTTTTTTCAAGAGAAACATCAAAAGTGCTTTATTCAAAGTAATGTCCATTGCTAGCTACACATTTCCCCCATCTTTTAGGTAATTTGTTGATACCGTCCCAGTAGAACTTTTCTTATTTTAAGACAAACCATTCAGAGACCCAATTTTCCACTTCTTCATACATTTTGAAATGCTGCTTAGAAAGTGTGTGTGCCATCGATCGGAACAAGTGGTAATCTGAAGGAGCAAGGCCTGGTGAATACCGCAGGTAGGTTAATACTTCCCAGGCAAGATCTTTGAACGTGTCTTTAACTGGTTTTGAAGTGTGTGATGAAGCAAAATTATCATGAAGCAAAATTACTTTGCTGTGTCTTCTGGCACTTTCTGATCGGTTCACAATCAAAGCGTGGTTCAAATTGATTATTTGTTGTCTGTAGTGATCAGTATTAACAATTTTACCTGGTTTTAGAAGCTCATAATACACCACACCTTCCTGATCCCACCAAACGCAGAGCATTGTCTTCTTTCCGAAGCGATTTGACCTTGCAGTTGATGTTGATGGTTGACCTGGATCAACCTATGATTTTGTGTGTTTGGGATTCTCAAAATAAATCCACTTTCATCACCAGTCACAATTCGATGCAAAAAAGACTTTCTTTCATGCCGTTGAAGCAACATTTTACTGATGACTTTTTGGTTTTCCATTTGTCTTTTATTCATTTGCTGTGGCACCATTTTCCTTCCTTTAAAATCTTTCCCACTGCTTGTAAATGATCGGAAATTGTTTGCTGAGCAATGTTTAATCTTTCTGCAAGTTGTTTTTATTTTATTTTATTTTATTTTATTTTTTAATTTTTATTGTTCAGATTATTATAAATGTTCCTCTTTTTACCCCCCATAGCTCCCCTCCCCCCTCTTCCCACCCCACCCCAGGCCTTAGCCCCACTGTCCTAGTCCATAGGTGTAAGCTCTTTGTCCAATCTCTTCCCACACCCCCCACAACCCCTTCCCCTGAGAATTGTCAGTCTGCTCCCTTTCCATGCCCCTGATTCTATTACATTCACCAGTTTGCTCTGTTCATCAGATTTTTTATTCATTTGATTTTTAGATTCACTTGTTGGTAGATATGTATTTGTTGTCATTTTGTTGTTCATAATTTTTTTTTAATCTTTACCTTTTCTTCTTCTTCCTCTTCTTAAAGAATACCCTTCAGCATTTCATATAATACTGGTTTGGTGGTGATGAACTCCTTTATTTTTTTCTTGTCTGTGAAGCTCTTTATCTGGCCTTCAATTCTAAATGATAGTTTTGCTGGGTAGAGTAATGTTGGTTGTAGGTTCTTGCTATTCATCACTTTGAATATTTTTTGCCACTCCCTTCTGGCCTGCATAGTTTCTGTTGAGAAATCAGCTGACAGTCCTATGGGTACTCCCTTGTAGGTAACTAACTGTTTTTTTCTTGCTGCTTTTAAGATTCTCTCTTTGTTTTTTGCCCTTGCATTTTAATTATGATGTGTCTTGGTGTGGTCCTCTTTGGATTCCTCTTGTTTGGGGTTCTCTGTGCTTCCTGGACTTGTAAGTCTATTTTCTCACCAGGTAGGGGAAGTTTTCTGTCATTATTTCTTCAAATAGATTTTCAATATCTTGCTCTCTTTCTTCTTCTGGCACCCTCATAATTCTGATGTTGCTACGCTTGAAGTTGTTCCAGAGGTTCCTTACACTATCTTCATATTTTTGGATTCTTTTTTCTTTTTGCTTTTTGGATTGGGTGTTTTTTGCTTCCTCGTATTTCAAACCTTTGACTTGATTCTTGGGATCCTCTAGTCTGCTGTTGAATCTCTATATATTATTCTTTATTTCAGTCAGTGTATGCTTAATTTCTGACTGGTTCTTTTCCATTTTTTTGGGGGGGGGCATTCTCACCAAGATCCTTGAAGGTCTCACTAAGTTTCTCAGAAGTTTCTCGAAGATTCTTGAGTAACCTTATAACCGTGGTTTTGAACTTTATATCCAGTATTTTGCTTTCATCCATTTCTTTCATTTGTGACATGTTTCTTTGTCTCCATATTTTGGCTGCTTCCCTGTGTTTATTTCTATGTGTTGGGTAGCTGCTAAGACTCCTTGAGTTGATAGAGTGGCCTTGTGTGGTAGGTGTCCTATAGGGCCCAGTGGCTCAGCCTCCCCAGTCACCTGAGGTGGACACTCTTGGTGTACCCCTTTGTGGGCTGTTTTCACAGTCTTGTTGGGCTGTGTGCACAGCCTTGATTGCTGTTGGTATCACTGGGAGAAACTGACCTCCAGGCCAGTTGGCTGTGAGGACCAGCTGTGTCTATAATGGGAGACCTGTTGTGTAGGAGACACCCTTATGGGGCAGGACTTGCTTCAGTGGGGCTTTAGTGCTCACTGAGTCTGCTCTTTGAGTGTGTCCCTTATGGATGTGAAGAGTTGTAATCTAGTATGGTCTCACACTGACCACTGGGTACACTGGCTCTTAGATCTCCAAGGAGGTGCAAAGTCAGCCACTGCCTGGGGCCACCTAGCAGGAGCTACAGAGAGATCTGCAGATTCCTCCTGTTTGTATCAGGTTTGGAAGTGCCCAGATGAGGCCCAGCTGTGTAGCAAGGCAGACTGCTGCTGCTGCTGCCTGTTTAACACGTTTTAGGCTGAGAAAGGACAGGCCATTCATATGCAAAAGCTGCTGTGCACAACTTGGGTGGGATTATAAATTGGGTGGGGCGGGGTCTCAGGGAATCACCAGGGCAGAGCAAATAGCAATGGCTGCCAGTCAGCCCTGCACCGGAGAGGTCCCCGTGTTCCCGTGTCCCCACCAGGAACAATGATCGCTGCAAGCATCTCTGAAAGAAAGCTGCCCTCGCGTTCCTGTCCTGATGCCAGACAGTCCAGTTTCTCCCTGTATGTGTCTGGGTCCCCCAGAGTCTCACCCAGAACTGGAGTCCATAGCAAGCTGGAGCTTGTATCTCCCTCCTGATTAAAAAAGCAGCACACCTGGGTGCCAGCACTTTCCACGCCTCTGCACCTCCTACCAGTCTCAATGCGCTTTCTTCACCTTTCTAGTTGTGGAACTTCAACTCAGCCAGCTTTCCCACGGTTCTGGATGATAGTGTTCTGCCTTTTAGTTGTAATTTTGATGTGGTTCTGAGAGGCAGCAAGTATAGGTGTTTACCTATGCTGCCATCTTGGTTCTCTTTTTTTTTTTAATGTATTTTTATTGACTTTTTACAAAGAGGAAGGGAGAGGGATAGAGAGTTAGAAACATTGATGAGAGAGAAACATCAATCAGCTGCCTCCTGCACACCCCCTACTGGGGATGTGCCCACAACCAAGGTACATGCCCTTGACTGGAATCGAACCTGGGACCCTTCAGTCCACAGGCCGACACTCTATCCACTGAGCCAAACCAGTTAGGCCTTGGTTCTCTTTTTATGTCTCTTTTGATTTCTTCTTTGACCCAGTGGTTGTTCAGTAGCATGTTGTTTAATCTCCACATATTTGTGAATTTTTCAGTTTTCTTCTTGTTATTGAAAAAAAATGCTTGATATTATTTGAATCTTTTAAAATTTATTTATGATCTGTCCTGGAGAATAAATATTCCATGTGTGCTTGAGAGGAATGTGTATTCTGTTGCTTTTTTTCTTTTTAAGGAAAGATTTATTATCAATTGAGAAGATGGGAGACCTAATAGTGCCTCAAATCCATCTTGCTTGCTAGACTAGGTTAAGGGTTTCTAAGGGGTTAAGGGGAATGGGTATGCAGAAGTGCTGATGGAGCAAGTTTTAACTGGTGGACCTAGGAACTTGGCCATTTATGGTAAATGGGCATCAACACTGGATTTTTCTGGACAAGAAAGTGTTCTTCTGAAAAGATTCCAGTATTTAAATTCTAGTTATGTCCAGGTTCTTTGGTTCCACATATGTGTGTATTGTGTGGAACCGGCAGGTCAAAGTTCTCGCCTTTGTACATGCTTTGGCTGCATGACTTGTGGTTTGGGTTTATTGTCTCTGAAAAGCAACTCAGTATCTCATTAAACAGGATAGGACCATGTTGAGCTGATTCTGTGGTTACAAATTGCCTCTTTTTGTTGCTCATTCCTCAAACTTGAGGGAAATAGGGCAACTGGGTCCAGGTTCAATTAAGAGGGAGGATTTACTTTAATATAGAGTCATATTTGTCTTCCCATTGTGCCCGTGTTACCCTCCTCTTACAATCTCATGCACCCACTTCTTCTGTGATGGTCCTTGAGCTTTGGAGGGGGCATTCTAGGTACTCATTTACAAGCAGAGATCACAGCATCAGTAGAGGTAGCAGCAGGTCAGGGTGCCTGTATCTTAATATGAGATAAAGAATAAAGAGTAACTTTTGTTATGTCCTCCAGGACCCAAACCATGATGATAATCCTCATGATGATCACTGGGGAAAAATAAGTTTGAGTTTTGATAGCTACTTGCTTTGCTCCTAGCTTTAAGAGTTCCCTGACATCAGGACTATGTTTTTTATATTTGTTTGTTTATTTATTTATTTTTAAATGTTTTATTGATTTCAGAGAGGAAGAATGAAGGAGAGAGAGGTAGAAAGAGAATCATTGATCGGCTGCCTCCTGCACACTCCCTACGGGGATTGAGCCCACAACCCGGGCATGTGTCCTGACTAGGAATCGAACCATGAACTCCCTATTCTAGTTATCTATTGCTGCATCACAAACTATCCTAAGACATAGTGGCTTAAAACAACATTTTGTTATACTTACTAGTATGATTTTGTGGGTCGATAATTTGGGCTGTGCACATTAGAAATGACTCATCTCTGCTTCATGATGAAGTGTGGCTTCAGTTCAAATAGCTGATCACTAGACTGGCTTAATTGAGATCATATGTCTGAACCTAGGGTCTGGCTTTTGGCTGGCTTCCTCACTTTTTTTCCCTGTCACATCTGCCAGAATTGGAATTTCCAAGGTGGCTTTTTAAATTTCATGTTTGGCGTCTGGGATGGTTTAGTTAGAACAGCTGAGTATTTCTTTCTTTCCATGTAGCTAGCTTGGGCTTCCTCATAGTATGGTGGTCTTTGGAGAGTCAAACTTCTTCCAGAGTGCTAGCTGTCTCCAAAGTGAATGTTCCAAAAGACAGAAAGTGGAAGTTGCCAGTTTCTTAAGGCCTGGGCCTGGAAACTGCCACAATAGTATTTCCATTGTATTCTACCCATCAAATCTATTACAGAGCCCATCCAAACTCTGGAGGTGAAGATGTAGACCTTACCTCTTAACGGGAGGGATGTCAAAGAAGCTGTGACTATATTTTATTTTTATAAAATATGTTTTTATTGACTTGAGAGAGAGAGGAAGGGAGAGGGAGGGAGAGGTAAAAACATTGATGGAAACATCCATCAGCTACCTCCTGCATGCCACCCACTGGGGATCAAGCCCACAACCTGGGCATGTGCCCTGACTGGGAATTGAACCAGTGACCTCCTTGTTCATGGGATGACACTCAATCAACCGAGCCACATCAGCCAGCCTGTGGCTACCTTTAATCCACCACATCCTCTTCCTATGATTTAGGTACTTAGGGAAAGAATTAGTAACTACCCTAGTGGACTGCTGGCGTGCAGGGGACCCCATAACTAAAGGAATATAAATGTGTGAAGGAAATTTCATCTAGGCCTTGGGGAAACGTGGTTGAATATACTTCTCTGGTGTCTGTTTGTTTGTTTATTTAATCCTCACCCAAGGATATTTTTCCATTGATTTTTAGGGAGAGTGGAAGAGAGGGAAAGACAGAGAGGAACATCAATGTGAGAGAAACACATCCATTGGTTGCCTCCTGCACGTGCCCTGACCAGGCCCGGGCCAGGGAGGAGCCTGCAACCAGAACTAAATCCGGGATCCTTTGGTCCGCAGGCCAATGCTGTATCCACTGAGCCAAACCAGCTAGGGCTCTGGTGTCTGTTTATTACATAAAGTATCTCTCTCTTGAGAAATAAATGCTGCCAAATTCTTGCTGTTTGGCTCCCATCTTCTGGGTTTTATAATGGCCACTCCTATTTTGTTAACACATTCTTTCTTCAGTTTGGCTAATACCATTGATTAATGGATTTTCTTCCTCAGAACTCACATTACCATCAAGCCTTCCAGAGATTATCCTCCAGTTACCCTGACTTGGCTTAAGTGTTTTTCAGTCTCATCTGGCAGACATTTACAGGTGCCGTTGAGGCTATAGCAGAATTAGGTGTACTGCCTTTAAGCCTCAGGGATGGATAATTTGAAACTAGGTGTTAAGGCCAAAAATATGAAACATACCAACTTATCAACTGCACTGCCAGAATTTTCATCTTACAGATAAAGGAATATTCCAGTATATTCAAGGTAGCAATATTTCTGATTGGGAAAGATTAGAATGACTTCCATGTTCCAGTAGGGGACTAATTAAATAAGTTATAATATATTTGTATGATGAAATTTTATGCAACCATTAAAAAGAATAGTGGCAGATCTATGGGTATTAACATGAATCACTTGCTAAGAGATGGAAAGAAAGTAAGGTGCAAAAGTATATAATATGCCATCTTATGTGGATAAAAAAGAGTGTGAGGTATATATGCATTTATATGTTTGTATACACATAAAATATCTCTGGGAAGACACACAAGAAATTGGTAATGATGGTTGCCTCTGTGTAGGGGTCTTTGAGTCTGGAGGTGAGAACTAGGAGAAAGACTTAATTTTTATTGCAGGATTGCTATGGACCACCACCGGAGTTTCTTCTGGCTTTACCCTGCCCAGGCATAAACAGCAAAAGAATGGAGAGCAGCAGATAAACAGATGTCTAACCAAGTGCTTCCTGGTCCAACATAATATTTTGAGGTCCTCTGATGGCCCTTTCTGTTGTACTTAGGTCTGGTTTTGGGTCCTTACTTTTGATGTCCACTTCTGTGTTGACATCCTCTTTTCAGTTCTACATCTGTTGCTGATCATCTACTCCTCGTTATTGAAATATTCTCATTGCTTCACTCCAGCCCAGCCCAGCCTTTAGGCAAAGTGTGCTCAGTGTACTGAAGTTTGCTTCTGGGTGTGTCAGGGCTGCAGATGGTGGGTGGGCAGTGCTTCTCTTTGCCTGATGGCCTTTTCTTGGATCTTCCTCTACCCTCAACCTAGTGTTTCTCTAGAGTGCTAAATCAGAAGGAAATTCTTACTGTCCAACTACCTGGTAACTTATGACGGTTGTGCCTTGTTGCACAAAAACACATTTTTCTGTTATTGAAGTAATAGCTGCACACATGCACAAAATTCTTTTTGCAGCTTTGTTTGTAAAATAAAAAATTCAGAAACAAGTTAAATGCCCATCAATAGGATAAATAAATTGCAACATTCACACAATGGAATACTATACAACAATTAGAATGAATGCACAAGATTTTTATGTATCAATATAGAACTCAAACAAAGTTGAGTATAGAATGATATGTACAGTAGAATAGTGTTTCTAAAATACAAACTAAATACTATAAAATACAAAAATACTATAAGCCATCATTGGATACATATATGTAGTAAAATTATATAAACATTGACAGAAAGACTACACTTCAAATTCAGGATAGTAACTGCTTTGTGGAGGGAAGGATAAGATGAGGAATTTGTATCTGAGATGTTTTCATTTTTAAAAAGATGTGAAGTAAATATGACAAATCTTAATTCTAGAGGGTGGGTACATGGGTGGTTATAATGTTATTTTATTTAATTATCCACATTAAAATATTCATAGTAAAAAATACAAGTAATTTTGCTCATCATGAGTCCAAATGGTGCCACTGACTTGGTCTGATCTTGGAGGAGATCATTCAAGGCAAAGTTTGGAGCAAGGAGAACCTGAGAATGCTGTTAATTATCTAACACCTCTTGTGTCTTTGAAATGTGAATTTCACTTGTGTGAGGGGGTTAGGCAAAACCCCTGACAACACTTTGACAACACTGTCCTTTTCACCTTTGACCCTGAGTGGGCCTTTTTTCTGGCATCAAAAGAGTGGCCTGTGCCTAAAGTTACATCTGCCTGTTTATCCAACTGGTGGCTGCCAGCTTTTAGGGTCAGGTTTGTTGATACTGGCAGAACAGTACTTGGTATTTGTGAGCTCACTTTTGTCCTCAGGCTGTTTACTTGCTGTGTTAGTGTTTTGTTGTGCTGACAGTCTCCCTAAGAAGCCCACTATCAGTACACTACACAGGCCACCAAGTAGAATAGAACATCGCAATGCAGTATCAATTTTTTCAGGGGGAAATTTTTAGGTGAGTTTAAAAATCTATATTTTTTAATTGATTTCAGAGAGGAAGGGAAAGGGAGAGAGAGATAGAAACATCAATGATAAGAGAGAATCATTGATTGGCTGCTTCCTGCACGCCCCACACTGGGGATCGAGCCCGTAACCCAGGCATGTGCCCTGACTGAGAATTGAACCGTGACCTCCTGGTTCATAGGTCGATGCTTAACCACTGAGCCAAGCTGGCCAGCTAGGTGATTTTAATTTTCTTATTTTTCTTTTGGTAACAGCTTTATTGAGATATAGTCACATACCATAAAATTTGACAAAGTTTTCCACCATCACATCAATTTTAGAATATTTTCATCACCTCAGAAAGAAACCTTGTACTCTTTAGCAGTCACTCCCCCTTTTCTCCTTATGACTACATTTCCTATGCTGTTGACCTCCCTCATCATCCCCTGGCGACTAATCTACTTTCTGTTTATTATGAACATTTCTCGTGAATGGACTCATTTAATATGTGGTCTGTTGTGTAAGGCTTCTTTCGCTTAGCATGATGTTTTCAAGGTTCATCCATTGGTAGCAATATCAAGTATCACTACTTTATTCCTTTATATGGCTGGGTAATACTCCATTGTAGGAGTTTACCGCAATTTGTTCATTGATCTGTTGATGGATATTTGGGTTGTTTCCACTTTTTGGCTTATGTAGTACTTTTTGAGTTTTCAAGGTACATGCAACTGTCAAAGGTATTACTTAAAGTGGTGAAAATTCCTTTTATTCAGCAACTACTGACAACAGGGGAAAGAGATGAACTCCATTCCAATCGTACAGAGGGTGTTTAAAGGGAGCGTGAAGGAGTAGGGAGGGGGACCAGCAGGGGCTTGAGTAGAGTCAAGGAAGTGAAAAATTACAAAAGCAGGAAGGGAGGCTTGGTTCACATGAAACTCATCTGGGTTTGCTAAATAGTGCTTATCTTATTGAAGTCAGGTTCCCATGATCCCACTGGGACTGGGAGACAGGGACACTATCTTCAGGTGTTGCCTGGAACAAGTAGCAAATTCTTTTAGCAGCCTTGAGTTCCTCAGGCAGGCATTTTAAGGGAGGGCTCATCCTAGGGGTGAAGCTCATCCTAGGGATGGGATCTGGAGTTGTTGGAAACTATGTTAATGTGTTCATGTTTTTCTAGGGCCAGGGGTGGGCAAACTTTTTGACCGGAACAAAAGCATGGATGGAGCGTTTGTGTGAACTAATATAAATTCAAAGTAAACATCATTACATAAAAGGGTACGGTCTTTTTTTTTTTTTTTTTTTTTTAGTTTTATTCATTTCAAACGGGCGGGATCCGGCCCGCGGGCCGTAGTTTGCCCACGGCTGTTCTAGGCCAAGGTTGAGGCCTAGTCGAGAAGAGGGCAGAGGGGATCCTGACTTCAATTTAGTTAAAGAGAGAATTTTTATCATAACCCAAAGCCTATTGGAGTAGAGGCTGCAGCCAGTGTCCCCATGGGGAGGGCCACTAGAGGTGTCAGCAAGCATGGATACCTGCCTCGGCTGACCCCAGAAGTCCTGGTCAGTACAATTGCCTTTTACTACCCAGGCTGAAGAATTGAGAACAACCTATGACAGAATGAGGCTAAAGAACAGAAAATTAATCTTGTTCTGTCATCTTTAGTGGAAACAGATCCCTTCTGAAGCCAGTGGCTCTTGGGAAGTTTCTAAGAGTTTTTAGGCTCAGATTCTCTTTGGCCAGCAGTCAGTTGAGGGTAGATGGTGGCAGTCTGGGTCAAATTGGCCATATGCCCTGTAGACAAGAGCTGAGTAAGAGAGGTTAACATTCCCTTCTTTATCCCTTAACCAATCAGGATTGACCCCTGATATCCCCTAAGCCAGAGGTGTTACCCTTTCGACAGCCATGTCATCAGTGTGAATAATCCCCCCAGTAATTACTTCATGCCATGTCCCAGTCCTACTTGTGTCTTACCCTCATGTGAGCCCTGGTTTCTCCTGAGGTGCCTCAGCCTCTCTTCCTTGTATACCTCATACCATTCTAGAATATCTCCCACTCCTGGCATTTTGTCATGTCACTTACGTGATCATTATCATCAATATCTATGATTTTCCAAGAGCATGAAGCATAGCCAGTGGCAAAAGAAGCAACAATTGGTTCATTCTCTGACACTTCTTGCTACTTGCAGATTCCAGTAGCCTAATCTCCCAGGGGTAGGTGTGGGAAGAAAAGTAGTAGAGGGAGAAAAGTTAATTATGTGGCTTGGGTCTCTTATAGCCTATTTGGGCCTCTTTTCACCTCCCCAAATCATAATGAAAAATCCTGTTTAAATGGGAGGTGCCCTTCTGGTGAATTGCCACGTTTATAGTCCAAACTTTCTAAAGTGTGTGCTCCACTGGGAGCTGAGTCTTAGTTGTCGAGTTATCTTTTTCAGTTTCCCCTTTAAAAGTCCATTCCATCTTTCAAGGTCCCCTGTTGCCTGGGGATTATCCAGGGCATGAAAGGTCCAGTGAATGTCCCAGGGAGCTGCCCACTGCTGAGTACTTTTTACTACAAAGTTGGCACCATTGTCTGATTGGATGCTCTTGGGGGATTTGAATATGTAGCACAGTTATCTAGGGAAGGGTCTTTGAATAGTGTGCCCCCCCCCCACATCTGTTATGATGGCAGTGCCATACCTTGAAAAGGTGTCTACTGCAGTCAATGCCCAAGAGTACCCTTGAGGGGACCTATACAGTCTGTTTGCCTGGACAGGTCAAGTCTGGTCCCTCTCACTATGTGGCTCAGTTTCCTTTATCACTGGACTATGTAGCTGGGAGTCTGGGCATACTTGCCATGCTTCCTTGATTTCATGTGCTAGCGTCATTGTTTTGGGTCCCTGTCTTGAACTGTAGATGGATCATCATGACTTATGAAGTGGTGTATCCAGGTGGACGTGGTCTTTATATGGGCACCACAGATCTCATCTTGTTGGTTCCATTGATGTTTCATCCAAGGAGATCTCTTCCACAGGCATCCACCTGGGTCTTAAACAAAAGGTGTGAATCTTGGGTGATCTGCTGCCATAATGCTCATCCCCCAGGAGGCTAAGACTTGCTCATCCAGGCACTCTATTGCCAGTCACCAGCCTATACCACCATGAACCAGTGAAAATGTAACAAGGTGAAATTTGGGAGGTCTTTTCCAGGGCAAGTACCCAGCTTACAGTTGTACCTAAGGAACAGAGTTCTCTTTTCCATGCATAGTTTTAATCATTTTGGGGGGTATTGCACAGCAGTAGCAGTTCAGTATACCCCAGTGGCCTTCAATTTAGCTGATTCATCCATGAAATAGTTATCCTCAGTGTACTAAAGTCCTCAGCGTACCCAAGCTTTGTCAAGAGCCTCAGTGTGGCAAAGCTCCCAAGAAACCTGAGATGTTGGCATAGACCCTGCATCTTAATCAGCACATCTGGAGGGCAACCAACCACTTAATGCTCAGTGTACTTCTTTTCCTGGAAGTATCACTTCCACACATGACTTGTTAGGCAATACCCACTTTGTTGCTCTTCTCATTTCTGCCCCATTTCATGATAGGAATATCTGGGTATAGCAACACTTTGTTTGGCAGTCTTTCAGTGTCCACAAACACTCATTTGTCTCCCAAATGAGAAATTCTGGGTGGTGATATAAGGCAAATGTCACATCCAAAACCCTAGGGAGCCATTATGTAAATGCTACATATCTTGCCACAGGCTCCAGTCTATAGAATTGTTAGTCACTGGCATGTGTTGTTCAAAAGTCTCATGAGCTCTGACTGGCCCAAGTAGAAGGACAATCTGTACAGTCCGTTGGGTAGTTTTCTTAACAGATCTCATCAACTTGTTGATTCCATTGATGTTCCATCCAAGGAGACCTTTTCCATGGGCATCCACCTGCTATATGGATGGAGATGGCAGTGCCATACCTTGAAAAGGTGTCTACTACAGTCAATGCCCAAGAGTACACTTAAGAGGTTGTGCTTAAGAGTACCTTAAGCATGTCAGTCTAGTTCTTCTACCCCTTCCCTTTCCCTGAAATCCTACATTACTTTATTGATACCACATGGCTGAGCTGGGAGAACTAGGTGGACTCCTGATGGTCCCCTCAACCCACTACCACTGTTCTAAATGGGACAGTTTCTCAATAGGGACTTGCTTTACAATCAAGAGAAGAATTACATGCATTGAACATGTCTATTCCCACAATACATTCAGCACCACTTGAGTGTGTATTGGTTCAAAAAGTCTCATCCACTGTGAACCTTTTATATGTCAACTTGGCTTGGCTATGATGTTGTCAAGGTAGACTTTGAGTAAAACAGTTTACCCTCCATAATGTGAGTGAAGGGCTTTCAGTGAAAAGACTCCAGAACAGGAAGGAATTCTGCCCCTACACTGTCTTCAGATTCAAGACTACAACATCAGCTCCTGCTGGAATTTCCAGACTTCTGGCCTACCCTGCAAATTTCCGACTTGCTAGCCTCCACCACTGCATGAACCAGTTCTTTAAAATAAATCTCTTTATATATACATATTCAGTAAGTCCCCACTTAACATGTCACTAGGTTCTGCAACTTTAAGGAAAACAACCACTTTTACCTAGGCTAATTGATATAAACAAGAGTTCAGTTCCTATGGCATTTCACCATTCTGGATGCCTGTATTCCTGCCTTCTGCCCCCGTATTAGTTTGCCAGGGCTGCCATAACAAAGCACCACAAACTGAGTGGCTTAAGCAACAGAAATATATTGTGCCACAGTTCTGGAGGTCAGAAGCCCCAGATTAAGGTGTTGGTAGGGTTGGTTTCTTCTGAGGGCTGTGAGTGGAGCCTCTTTTGTTGCCCGTGTATGACTATCTTCACACTCATGTGGCATTCTCCCTGTATGCATGTGCGTCTGCATCCAAATCTCCTCCTTTTATGAGGGCATTAGTCATACTGAATTCCGCCCACCCTACTGACCTCACTTTAACTGTATCACTTCTGTAAAGATTCTATCTTAAAATAAGGCCACATTTTGAGGTACTGGGAGTTAGGACTTAAACATATGAATTGGCGGGTGCGGGGAGAGACACAATTCAACCCATAGCACCCCCTTAGCCTGAAAGGCATTTATCTTGGTCCGTGTCCAGTCTTGCATTCTGGGAAGTTTGTTGCCCAAAGCTAATTTTCCAGAGTCTGTCTTTGGGGTGCATGAGAAGATTTAACTGTCTCCAAAGACCTGTTGGTGCCCATTAAACACACCACTGAATCTAACCCTGAGTGACTATCTCATCATCTGGGCACTCTTGTTTTCCATTATAAGTCTAGGCTGGGTTATATTTTCCCCTGTGATCATGTATGGTGCTTATCAGACGATGGTTTCATTATAGATGTAAAGACTCATCACAACCAGCTGTGATCAGTCTTTACTTATTCATCCTCCATGTTCATGTCATCAGCTAAGCTGTTTGTGGCCAATGTGACTAGGAGCATGGGCGTAGTCATTAGGTGATGAATTGATTTCCATTCCTTCAGCAGAACTGGTGTGGCTTTCTCTTCTGCAAGCCAGTGCAACCAAACATCTAGTGTTTCATTAGGTTTTTGCCCAAACTTGTCTCTAAGTTCTCCATTCCTGCTCTTTGTAAGCAGGGACCTCAGTATATTTCTGAGGAACTAACTGCCCTTGAAGACCAGGGAGTATTTTATCTATAATCACAGCTACCTGTCCAAGCAAAGCAATCTCACTTTCAGGGTAAGGAACAACCATGATATGCTTTTTAAATATCATGGGGCCTTCTCCTCTTTTGTTCTAAACACCAACAAAACCAACTCACCAGGGCTCTCAGGAACAATGATCAAAGTCCCTCATCACCTTGTCACTAAATACAGCATGTCTGCTAATACCTGACAGGATCCTGTTCTATACCTTGTAGTCAGCCTGCGGGGTCTCTGTCTGTTTTCCAAAAATATGTTGTGACCTTATCAGCTTTGAGGAGGAAGGGGTTAAAACCCCCTGGAGCCCCAACTGGTTTGGCTCAGTGGATAGAGTGTTGGCCTGTGGACTGAAGGGTCCCAGGTTCGATTCCGGTCAAGGGCATGTACCTTGTTTGCGGGCACATCCCCAGTAGGGGGTGTGCAGGAGGCAGCTGATTGATGTTTATCTCTCATCGACGTTTCTAACTCCCTATCCCTCTCCCTTTCTCTAGGTAAAAAAAAAAAATCAATAAAATATATTTAAAAACAAAATAAAATAAAAAAATAAAACCCCCTGGAGATGATCTTCAGGATCACCAGGTACAACTTTTATATCAGGAACATCTGCATTTCAGTTGGTAAAAGACAGCAGTTTTTCTTTGATTGCCAAGGGATTCAGTGTTGTCATTCCACAACATTGTTTCCAGAAAACCACTCCCAACATGGACCGTGGTTGGGAACTTTCAACTTGCCAATCAACAAGACATTATACAATGAAAACTTTGGATATCAGAGGAATTTTCCTAACACTTTGGGAACGCTCACAATTAAACATTTGTTACTGGTCTCTCATTTTTGCAAGTGTAGGAGGCAATGGGCTCACAAGCTTCTCACTCACAGAATCACTTTCCCGTTTGTTCTCTCTTCACGGCAATTCTTGCCCCAAACTATTAGTTACTTTTTACAGAAACTCGGACTAAAGGTTTTAACACAGGCACTTGCGGAATTATGCAGTGGCTGGAAGCTCAGGAAATCTGGGTGGAGGAGGGAATTGGGGGGTGCTTACCAGAAAGCAGTTTTATGCTCACTTTCAGTTTTCAGTGGCCACTTATTGACAGATAGTTAGGACTGTGGGGAGACCCCTACTCTGCACGTTAGTCTTATTTGGTTAGTCTTATTTGTCCTACCCTGAACTGCACATCCCCTAATGGGAATAACCTTCCCCTGCCTCCCCCTCCTCCCACTCCCTCTCCACCACCCCTCCACCCCTTTCCCTTCCCACGTACACTAGGATCGGGGAAATCCATTTATCTCCTGCTTGGCCAGGTCTTAAAAGAGCATTGTAACTTTACCAGCCACATGTTGGACACCAAACATGTCGAGTTCACACACTACACAAGGCAAGGCCAAGTCTTAAGGGTTCTTCTGGGAAAGATACAGTGGGGTATATTTAGATTTAGACAGTTTATTGCTTACCTAGAGAGTGAAAAGAAGAATCGGTCCCAATTTGCCAAGATCATTGTCCCCCGACAGAAAAGGACAACCCTGAAACAAAAGGGGCCAGATGAGTGGAATGCAAGTAATGGAGTACCCCGTTGTTAAGGGGCCCCCCTCTTCTCTAGGGGGTAAGGCAGGAAGTCCACACTCCATTAGAACCCACAGAGCAGGAGAAGCTGTCTTATGACAGCCTCCTAGGGGACTTAGGGAGTTCAGTGCCAGGTGGCCTCAAGGCAGCTCTGAGCAGGCATCCAGGCTCTGGCATTCCTGGAGGATCGCAGGGCATTCAGCCTGAAGATGAGAGAAGGCTGCGTCCAAGCCTTTGTGTATATGGGCACAAGGCTGGGAGGGTGCCATGGCGGAGCTATTACCCAACAAAGTGACAAAGGCTGTTAGTGTTGGGGCTGGAGCTAGAACAAAATCTACTGCCAAGTAGTCCCTGACTCCTCAACAGCTGCCAGCCACGGATGACTGAGCGCAGACGAATCACATGGCCATGAGACAGGCGTTATTTTTCCCTATAAAAATTACCCTTATTTTTTAAAAAATCACATAAATATGAGTTACATGCTAATTATTTGTGATTTCATACCACATTTAAGAGGAGAGTATCATTTTTATTTAGTTGAAATTATTTCCAGAAATCGAGAAATCAGAAAATATAAAGACACAAAAAGAAGAAAATCAAATCTTTCCTAACCCTAACACCCTGCATATGTCAGAGTGTCTTGTACACATAGGTGCTTAGTAAGCATTTGTGAATGAACCCATAAATACACACATGATCCTGAGAATAAGTAAGCATTGTCCCTCCTTGCTTGTCCTTGGTGAATAGACTTCCACACTCTCCCCATGTGTCATCTACAAATACCTGTTTTTAAAAATGAAAGCATACCATATAGTCTCATATTCTCTTTCGTTATTTGCCACTTACTAAAAAAGAAATATGAATATCTTTCTATATCAGTAAACACTTTTGTTTTAATGAATGAATTCAATACCCTCGCTCTTTGGACTGTCACCTGGCAAAGGCCAGCCCTGCCATTCATCCTGGAGAGAATCCCTTAGGAGGTTCTGTTCTGCTAAGTGGTAGTTAGAACCTATCTGAGAACTTTGGGCTTTCTAACTGGCTCGGGTTACAGTCTAATGGTTGGCACACAGACACAGCACACATCTCTCAGCAAGTGTTCTGGTGTCTTTCTAAAATAAGTCCTTACATAAATAGACCCTCATTAAGTTCCACTGAGTAAACTTACTGAGAAGAAGACGACGAAGGAGGAGGGAAGAAAGCAGGGCCTGGGCAAGGGGGAAATGTCCCAGAAACCTCCAAACTGATAACTGGGACGTGGTGCCAGAGACTTTGGATTCCAGGGAAGAAGCTGGTACCCACATAAATAGCTTTTGGTCTAGTCTTTTAAAACATGACATTTCCCCCCTTATTTCAAGTTCATGGTAAAAATTTTAAAAATCAGGGTATAAAGGAGAAAGGAAACTACTATAAGCTGACTCAGAGATAACCTGTGTTTGTGTTTTTATAAATATGTGACATGTAATTTGACTTGAACTTAACAGAAGGAAAAGAAACCAAACTTCAAATAAATATTTCTTCAAAATGAGATATTATTTCTCAAAAAGAGTCCTCTAAAATTAAATAATTAAGAGACATATTAGGAAGTTGGGGTTATTGCAGAGGTTCTCAAGTTGGGGTGATTTTACCCCTCTGGGGACATTTTTGGTTGTTATACTTGGGAGGGACCTGGGATGCTGCTGAACATCCTACAATGCACAGGGCAGACTCCACAGCAAAGGATTATCCAGCCCAGAGTGTCAATTGCTGTGAGAAACCATGGGTTATTGCATAGTTGTTTTAAATAGCACACAGTTTTAAAGGGCCCAAGTTTGTTTCTGGTTAGTAAGACAGTTTTCTCAGGGACCAGTGGAGTAAATGGTTGAGAGCACAGCCTCGAAGCACAGTGGCTCTCAAACTTCTGGCCCTTTAAATACAGTTCCTCATGTTGTGACCCAACCATAAAACTATTTTCGTTGCTACTTCATAACTGTAATGTTGCTGCTGTTATGAATCGTAATGTAAATATCTGATATGCAGGATGGCCTTAGGCGACCCCTGTGAAAGGGTCGTTCGACCGCCAAAGGGGTCACGACCCACAGGTTGAGAACCGCTGCTCTAGCAGGTGGCCTGAGCTTGAACCCTGACTCACCAATAAAGTGGCCTTAGTAATCTCTTTGGGCCTTAGTTTTCTCATCTACAAAACTGTGGTCATGTTAAACCTACATCATACAGCTGTAGCGAAGATTGAATGACATAATATAATTAAAATGCTTGGAACAGAATCTAGTTTATACTAAGCTCTGTAGAAATATTTGCTATTATCATTACTACTAATACTATTGTTATTCTTATCTTAAATAAACCAAATAGAAAACACAAATTAAGCTTACTTTTAGGATAATTCTCCTATGGAATTTAGTGGACAAAAATAGATATGTAAGTAAAGTATTTTTAATGGAAATTTTAAGAAAAATAAATGAAATGAATATGTAGGGCCCACGTCTAAATCTCAGGAGTGTATACATGAATTCAGAGATTCAGTAAGCCTTTCCTGTTTTCTTGAATTACCTGATGGGTGACTTATTGTTTCAGAAAACACTTTCTTTTTTTCCTCCTTTAGATTAAAAAAATTTGAATGCGTTCTCATAGTTCAAAACTCAAAACAATAAAACAAGATCTACAGTGCACAGTCTTACTCCCACTGCTGTCCCCTCCACCTCCCACAGGTAATCAGTTTAACTAGCTTCTGCTCAATCCAGTGTTTCTCCAGAAAAGCAAATGCAAATGCTATGTATTCTTATTTAGCTCCTCTTTCTTAGACAAAAGATATCATACTTTTCCATTTAACAATCTATCTTGGTTATCTCTTTCTATGTTAGTGCACAGGGAGTTGCTTTATTCTCTTTTAAGGTGATATAGTAGTCAATTATGTAGATGTCCCCTACTTTGTTTATAAATGTGTTTGTAATTTTTATAGATATTAACAAATTGTCCTCCACATAGGGTTGTGTCATTTTATGCTCCCACTGGTTTCTCTTCAAGAGAATATGCCTGTTTCTCTCCAAGAATCATATAGTTTACAGACAATCAACTGTTCAAAATCATACCACACTGGCAGGCATTACTGGGAGGTAGAAGTGGAAACAGCCTAAATGGATGTTGGGGCTTGTCAAAGCTGCCTTCCTAGGAATTGGCAGAATGAACTGTTATTCAGGGTGGATTCTGAATTGGATAATATATATTGAGGCAATCATGTTGCATTGGTTCTAAGAGGATCCAGTTTGTAATGCCAATAGTAAGACCCAGTAAGACTGGTGTTTTTCTAGACTATGAGTTAGGTGAAGTTCCTTCTATAGTTTGAATGATATATCTCTATAATAATTTTCTTTTCTTTTTCAGAGAGGAAGGGAGAAGGAGAGAGAGATAAAAACATCAATGAAAAGAGACTATCATCGATTGGCTGCCTCCTGCACACTCCCTGCTGGGGATCGAGCCCAAACGTGGGCAAGTGCCCTGACCTTGTGGTTCATAGGTTGACGCTCAACTACTGAGCCACACCGGCAGGGCAGACCTCTATAATTTTGAGGCCTCTTTTGCAGAACCCATTGGTCTAATTTTAATACTGGACAGATTCTGATTCTCTTGAAATCTCTTTAGTAACAGATTGTGAAAGACGAAGTACCTGGGAAACTACTGTTTCATTTGCTTTCAGTTTGCAAGTGTAAATTAATCAGTAAATTTTAGTCTCAACATTTGTGGATTCTTTTAAAATGTTACCCCCCAAAACCAAAATATATCTAGTGTCTTCCTCATTTTTCAGCAGGTATAAAGACATCATAGAAATGTCAATTTCATAGATGCTATGGGTATTGTCAAGTGCTTTTGAAATTCTAAGATAAATATTTGAGAATTACATTAATTAACACAGCTTAATAATTTTTTATTTAAAAAATGCACATTGCATAGTTTACTTCATATTTGTATTCCTTCTTATCAGCTTCTTGTTTTTTTCTGGAGTTTCTAATTGTTGATTACATGAGATATTTATCTTTATCTCATTGACAGCAAGCTGCAGTAGATTTAAATGCTTCTATAGAGGAGCCATAAGCATTCTACTATATCTCACCAAAGGGCTCAGTTTCTCTAAAACCCTGGACCCCAAATATCTATACCTCAGTTTGCAAACATATCCCATTTTTCCCCAATCTCATTCCTCCAAGGACCTCAGTTCCCCCAGTTTCACCAGGTACTCATTCTCTCAATATTCTAACTCCTGTGTGCTCATTGTTTTCAGTGTTCTCCTTTTGGAACTGCAGGCCATCCTGGTGCCTACCTACTACATAATGTGGTTTTGCCCAGCCTACTTGCTGTGATGTGGCCATCAGACACTCTCCCATCTCACCTTCTCTCCATGAAGTGCCTGCCTGGTTGGGCATGGTTATTCAGCTTTGGTTGAACCCTACAGGTGCTGAGCAAGGCCAAGTATGGTCCAATGTGGGTAACCCATGTAGGACCTCAGACCCATGTGAACCTGGCCAGTGCCCCACTCCTGGAGCAAGTCATGCGGCAAGAGGGCAAGTACCCAGTACGGAATGACATGGATCTATGGAAGGAGCACCGGGACCTGCAGGGCCTGGCATATGGGCCCTTTACCACGTGAGCTGGGGCCTGAAGGGACTGGAACAGGGCCCCAGAGGGCCAGGCCCAAAGAACAGTGGCACTGGGCAACCAGTAGATCATGGGCAGGGTAGGCTCTCCCTGCAACCTCTGAACCTGATACTCAGTCTAGAAAGCAGTGGCTGGGATGGACTAAACCCTGGGGACCATTCACTGACTTTTCCACTAGTATATTTTGATTTTGGACAAATGAATAATTTTCCCTTCCTTGGTTTTATCCTAATATATAAAAAGCCAGGGGCCATCACGACCGAAACAACCAGATGGACGACTAAACAGCTGGCTGCATGGGGCGACCAGGCCAGCAGGGGGGTTAGTGAGGGACGACCAAATGACTGAACAGTAGGCTGTGTGGGGCGACCAGGCTGGGTGGGGAGGGGGCAGTTGGCGGTGACCAGGCCAGCGACGGGGGTGGGGGGGGGGGGGCAGAAGGGGTGACTAGGCCGGCGGGGGGGGGGGGGGGCAGGGCAGTAAGGGGTGACCAGGCTGGTAGGAAAGGTGCAGTTAGAGGTGACCAGGCCGGCAGAGGGAGACAGTAGAGGGCAACCAGGCTGGCAGGCGGGGGCAGTAGTGAGATTCTAAAGTTCTGTGATTCAAAGAGTCCATCATTTGAAAGTTTGGTGATTCTATCATTTTCAACCTCAAAATGAGATTTTCCTAGACTCCATAGTGGTCTCATGGTGGGAAGATGCCTTCTAATCTAAACCCCATTAGATACTTACATTGGTGCTGCTCCCTTGTTCCCTACAGGCAAGGACATCACTGGTACCAGCTGCGCCAGGTTCTGAACCAGCGGATGCTGAAGCCAGCTGAGGCTGCACTCTACACAGATGCTCTGAATGAAGTGATTGACAGTTTCATGGTTCGACTGAATGAGATTCGGGCAGAGAGTTCCTCTGGGGATCAGGTGCCTGACATGGCTCACCTTTTCTACTACTTTGCCTTGGAAGGTACCTTTGTTGGGAGAGGGGCTGGGTGGGCATGGGTCAGGGGGAGGTTGTGCTTGCCTTCCTCAAAGCCTCCTGGGTTCTGTGTGCCATGGAACCGCCTCCTGTGTTGGCCTTTGTGCACTGCCAGCTATTTGCTACATCCTGTTTGAGAAACGTATTGGCTGCCTGGAGCGCTCCATCCCCCAGGACACTGCGGCCTTCGTCAGATCTGTCGGGCTCATGTTCCAGAACTCGCTCTATGCCACCTTCCTCCCCAAGTGGACCCGTCCCCTGCTGCCCTTCTGGAAGCGATACCTGGATGGCTGGAACACCATCTTCTCTTTTGGTGAGGAACCCAGGAAATGAAGTTGGGGGTGGGTCCCAGGGACTAGGAATTAGCAGTCTCTCCCAGGACCTTCTCCCTCATGCTGCCAGCTATCCGAGTGGCGCTTGGTCCATGAAGATCATGACTTTTGACCTTGTCCTCCCCTGTTGTCCATTGTCCCTGTAGGGAAGAAATTGATTGATCAGAAACTCAAAGAGATAGAGGCCCAACTGCAGGCAGAAGGGCCAGAAGGGGTCCAGATATCTGGCTACCTGCACTTCCTGTTGACCAGTGGACAGCTCAGTCCTCAGGAGGCCATGGGCAGCCTCCCTGAGCTGCTCATGGCTGGAGTAGACACGGTGCGTGAGGGGGGCCAGCAAGGAGAATGGGGCTCCCATCCTGATCCAATTCCCCATTATCCCCCACCTGAACCTGACCTTCGTCCCTCCAGGTATCTGCTTCTCTTTCTGTAACATGGATGTAGAACTAGAAGGAAAATAGGGAGGGGGGTGTCATTCAGCCCAGGAGAGGTGGGCAGGGAATTGTCCTTTAGTAGTGGGATCCCATCCCCTCGGAGCTTTGCTGACAGCTGGGAGTTTCATCTCACATCTAACTCAACTCTCTCGTGCTGTAATTTAATGGAGAGTTGAAAGCATGTCCACAAAGATCCTTCTTTGTAGGATCTCCTTTCGGTCCTTTTGTCATGTCGGGTTTCTCTACATTACAGCCTCCTGTGTTATTAGAGTGTGATCCTACTTCATTGGTCCTCATCCCACTGTGGAGTCACGTTTAGTGTGGAGGGTCCCATGAACCCTGTCTCATCCTGTCATACTCATGGGAAATTCATTTTTCTCCTGTATTTTGCATCACCCATTCACACACCCTCCCACTACCTAACTGGCTTCTTTTCTAGAAATCCCTCCTCACTTCCTCTCTCACTCTATTTCCTAGACGTCCAACACGCTGACGTGGGCCCTGTACCATCTTTCAAAGAGCCCAGAGATCCAGAAGGCCTTGCATGAAGAAGTGGTAGGTGTGGTGCCAGCTGGGCAGGCGCCCCGGCACAAGGACTTTGCTCACATGCCCTTGCTCAAAGCTGTGCTGAAGGAGACCCTGCGGTAAGCTGCTGTTTTTGGGAGCACAGAGTCTGTGAGTGGGATGACTCAGAGACAGAATGGGAAGTGGGGCCTGGTGGGCTGAGGGTAGGGCCAGGGGTGGGATGGGAGGAAGGGCCTGGGGGACCAGAGAGGTAGGATTGAAGGGGTGAGCATCCTGCCCCTTCTTGGATCCAGAGCAGGCCTACTGCATTTTCTTTTCCCTACAGTCTCTACCCTGTGGTTCCCATAAATTCCCGGGTAATCGTGGAAAAAGAAATTGAAGTTGGTGGTTTCCTCTTCCCCAAGAATGTGAGTGGGGCTAGAGATCTGGGGTTCCCAGGGGTGCCCCACAACCATAAGCTGATGTGCTGCCCATTCTTCCTCTAAAGACCCAGTTTGTGCTGTGCCACTATGTGGTGTCCCGGGACCCTAGCATCTTCCCTGAGCCAGAAAGCTTCCAGCCCCATCGCTGGCTGAAGAAGAGTCAGCCTGATACCCTCGGGGTCCAACACCCATTTGGCTCTGTGCCCTTCGGCTATGGGGTCCGGGCTTGCCTGGGCCGCAGGATTGCAGAGCTGGAGATGCAGCTGCTGCTGGCAAGGGTGAGTGGGGAGAGGCAGGAGGTGTGTGGGCCAGGGAGGGGTAAAGAAGGCCTTGGGAAAGAGAGAAAGGGAGGCACAGAGTGGGAGCATGCAGAGGAGGGCAGCGGATGAAGGTCACAGATTTTAACCACCCCTTTTGCATTTTACCTCCCAGCTGATGCAGCAGTACCAGGTGGTCCTGGCCCCTGAGACAGGGGAGGTGAAGAGTGTTGCCCGCATTGTCCTGGTTCCTAATAAGAACGTGGGTCTGCGCTTCCTGCAGAGACCTTGCTGAGCTGGGCCTCTGCCATCCTGGGGCTTGCCTTAGAGACCCCCGCCCTGTCACAGTGATTCCTGGCCATTGCTGTGGCTCAGATGAGGAGGAGCAAAGGGGGCTGCCAGATACCAAAGGTTGGAGAAACTCAGTGCACTTCCTATAGAACCCTGAGATTTTGCTACTTTTATCATTGTGCTCAGCTCCCTCTTAGATAAAAGGCCATCCCCTTGTTACATTGCTTTCCTTGGGGAAATACAGAATAAAGGGACTTTTATTGATAATTGGAGACCTTGGTCATTCTTTTTGATGATTCAGCATCTGAACCCCTTTCTGTGTTTAGGAAATGCTCTCTCTCCACTTAGGTATCTTGGTGGAGGCAAAACCACCTCCTCCCATGGAAACTGAGAACACCATATGCTTTCCCAGACCTCCCAGGCAGGCCTTGGTTTCACCTGGAATTTGTTGAGGCCCCACCTGAGCAGGAGATGCAGAGATCCTCCTACACACTGAGAACAGCACCTTCTTTTGAGCAGAAAGTTCTTAGATATAGACACTACAGGTGCTACACAAATTTTGGGAAGAGCTTTAGGCTAGGTCTATAGGAGTGACTTCTAGGACATCACCAGGGCACTGACCAGCCTGGGGAGCACCACATTGACCACACTCAGGAGGATGAGAGATGGGAAGCTCTTACTGCAATTGTTGGTAATAGGACTTACACCTTTGCTAATGCCTCCAGAAAGATCAGAAGCAGCAGAAGCATGGCCTCTGCCTCACAACCACCTTACAAATCTCTCTCATATACATCTGAGAGGTGGAACCTAAGTCTCACTTGGAACTCTAGCTGCAAGGGAGTCTGGGGATTATTGTTTTTAGCTTTCAAGCCTCTTTAGTATAGAAAGTCAACTAGAAGGAAAGCAGTTTTGGATTGACATCCAATGTACCATATCGCAAGCCCTAGGAGTCAGTGAGTCGCAACTTCATAGAGTCCCAGTCCCAGTTGTAAATGTCTGCTGAGTCATAGAGAATAAGAGTCAAATTTCTTATGTCTGTGGGGATTTGAGTTTTAACTCATTAAAAAACACATAATTGTCCTGACTAAAATCCTTTAGTGTCCCCCCCACCAATACACACACCCTTAGCACTCAGGCAAATTTCAAGCTCCTTAGCGGGTTTAAAAGACTCATGTCCTGGCACCCTACCCTCCATACTCTCCCTTCTCCCTCCCAACCCAGATACTCTTGCCACAGCTGAGCCCAAATTCTTTGTATTTTCCTGAGTACCTTATGCTCTTTCAGGTCTCAATACTTTGTACTTAATATCCCCTCTCCTTGGAACCATGTCTTCACCAACTATCATGTAATCCCAGACAACTTGATTTTCCTTAGGACTCACCTCAAATGTCACGGCCTCTGCAAAGCTTTCCCTGACCTCTCTGGGTGAGTGTGAGCACAGAACTGAGCCCTCAGTTTGTTCACCTTATTGTAGGCATGACGGTCTCCCCATCCAGCTGTGAACTCCGTGGAGGGCACAGATCAAACTCCTTTCAGTTTGGATCCCAGTGTCTAACTCTGTGTCTAGCACTTGGGTGATAAATAAATGTTTATTTTTTATTTATTTTTATTTTTTAAAAATAAATCTTTATTGTTCAGATTATTACAGTTGCTCCTCTTTCCCCCCCTGTAGCTCCCCTCCACCTGGTTTCCACCGCACCCCCTGCCCTTAACCTCCCCTACTGTCCTTGTCCATAGGTGTACGATTTTTTTCCAGTCTCTCTTCCCACACCCCCCACAACCCCTTCCCCCAAGAATTGTCAGTCCACTTCCTTTCTATGCCCCTGATTCGATTCTATTCACCAGTTTATTCTGTTCATCATATTTTTTATTCACTTGATTTTTAGATTCACTTGTTGATAGATATGTATTTGTTGTCACTTTGTTGTTCATAATTTTTTTTTTAATCTTTACCTTTTTCTTCTTCTTCCTCTTCTTAAAGAATACCCTTCAGCATTTCATATAATACGGGTTTGGCGGTGATGAACTCCTTTAGCTTTTTCTTATCTGTGAAGCTCTTTATCTGACCTTCAATTCTAAATGATAGCTTTGCTGGGTAAAGTAACCTAGGTTGTAGGTTCTTGCTATTCATCACTTTGAATATTTCTTGCCACTCCCTTCTGGCCTGCAAAGTTTCTATTGAGAAATCAGCTGACAGTCGTATGGGTACTCCCTTGTAGGTAGCTGACTTTTTTCCTCTTGCTGCTTTTAAGATTCTCTCTTTGTCTTTTGCTCTTGGCATTTTAATTATGATGTGTCTTGGTGTGGTCCTCTTTGGATTCCTTTTGTTTGGGGTTCTCTGCGATTCCTGGACTTGTAAGTCTATTTCTTTTACCAGGTAGGGGACGTTTTCTGTCATTTCTTCAAATAGGTTTTCAATATCTTGCTCTCTTCTGGCGCCCCTATAATTCAGATGTTGGTATGCTTGAAGTTGTCCCAGAGGCTCCTTGCGCTATCTTCATATTTTTGTATTCTTTTTTCCTTTTGCTTTTCTGGTTGGGTGTTTTTTGCTTCTTCGTATTTCAAATCTTTGACTTGATTCTTGGGATCCTCTATTCTGCTGTTGGATCTCTGTATATTATTCTTTATTTCAGTCAGTGTATGCTTAATTTCTAATTGGTCCTTTTTCATATCCTTGAGGGTCTCACTATATTTCTCGGAGGTTTCTAGAAGATTCTGGAGTAGCCTATAACCATAGTTTTGAACTCTACATCCAGTAGTTTGCTTTCCTCCATTTCTTTCATTTGTGACCTGTTTCTTTGTCTCTGCATTTTGGCTGCTTCCCTGTGTTTGTTTCTATATATTGGGTAGCTGCTAAGTCTCCTTGAGTTGATAGAGTGACCTTGTGTGGTAGGTGTCCTATAGGGCCCAGTGGCTGAGCCTTCCTAATTACCTGAGGTGTACCCTCTTGGTGCGCCCCTTTGTGTGCTGTGTGCACAATCTTGTTGTAGTTAAGCCTTGATTGCTGTTGGTATCACTGGAAGGAATTGACCTCCAGGCCAATTGGCTATGAGGACATGTTGTGTCTACAATGGGAGAACTTCTGTGCTGGAGACACCCTTATGGGGCAGGACTTGCTTCAGTGGGGCTTTGGTGCTCACTGAGTCTGCCCTCTGAGTGTGTCTCTTATGAATGTGAAGAGTTGTAATCTGGATGGTCTCACTCTGACCACTGGGTGCACTGGCTCTTGGATCTCCAAGGAGATGCAAAGTCAGCCACTGCCTGAGGCCACCCAGCAGGATCTACAGAGAGATCTTCAGATTCCTTCTCTTTGTTTGGGGTTTGGAGGTGCCCAGATGAGGCGCAGATGTGAAGCAATGCAGGCTGCTGACAAGCCTTAGGCCTTCTTTTGGAAGCTCTGGGGTTCTCTGACCCAGATGCAGTTTGACAGGTTTTTAGGCAGAGAAAGACCAGGCCATTCATATGCAAACACCTATGCGCACAGCTTGGATGGGGTTGTAAATTGGGTGGGGTGGGGTCTCAGGGAATCACCAGGGTGGAGCAAACAGCAATGGTTGCCCATCAGCCCTGCCCTGATAGGTCCCTGGGTCTCTGTGTCCCATGGCCCATGCAGGAACAATAACCACTGCAAGCACCTCTGAGAGAAAGCTGCCCTCACGTTCTGGCCCAATGCCAGACAGTCCAGTTTCTCTCCGTATGAGTTTGGGTCCCCAGAGCCTCACCCGTAACTAAAGTTCAGAGCAGTCGGGAGCTTGTATCTCCCTCCCGATTGAAAAAGACAACAGAGTACCCAGTTGCCAGCCCCTTTCACACACGCCTCTGTACCTCTGCACTTCTGCACCTCTGTACCTCCTACCCGCTTCAATGCGCTTTTCTCTTTCCTTCTAGTTGTAGAATTTCCACTCAGCCAGCCTTCCTGTGGTTCTGGGTGATATTCGTTTTGTCTTTTAGTTATAGTTTTAATGTGGTTGTGCGCGGCAGCAAGTTCAGGTGTTTACCTATGCTGCCATCTTGGTTGTCTCAATAAATGTTTATTTAATGAGCAGAGACTGGAATTGGAGGAAGGAAATGGAAGGACAGGGATGGATATGAATTTTCCATATTGAGAAGAGAAACCTGGAGATAATTGGAAGGAATTCCAGATTATAAAGATGTGGATCTCAACCCTACCTGTGTAGCGGTTCACCTGTGAGAGCTCCTTATAAATGCAGAGGATTGGGGCTGGGCTCAGAGGGTGCCAGGATCCCTGTCACAATGCTAATCAAAGCAAACTTCTGCCTTTCCCAGTGTGTTGTTCCTTCAGACCACCAAAGGTGAGCTGTCCAAGCCACGTGAACCCCTCAGTGATGGCACATGGGTGGGGGAATATTGGTGTGATGTGGCTTGGAAGTGGGGTTTGGTAGCATTTACCCAAGTGGGTCAACATTCATGATCTACAGCTCAGCTAATGAACATAAAGGCTAATTTCCCATTAAAATCTATGAAGATCTTGTATATCCATAAATAGAATATTATTCAGCCATAAAAAAGGAATGATATACTGATTCATGCCACATCATGGACAAACCTTGAAAACATTATGTCAATGAAGGAAACCAGACACAAAAGACCACATATTTTTATTAAATTTATTGGGGTGACATTGGTTAATAAGATCATACAGGTTTCAAGTGTAGATAGCTATAATACATGGTCTATATATTGCCTTGTGTGCCCACCACCCAAAGTCAGATCATCTTCTGTCACCATATATTTGGAAAAGACCACATCTTGTATGATTCTATTTACATGAAATGTCCAGAATAGGCAAATCCAGAGGGACAAAAAGTAGATTAGTGTAGTAGTTACCAGAAGCCAAGGGGAAGGGAGAGTGAGAGGTGATTGTTAATGAATACAGAGTTTCTTTTGGATGATGAATATGGTCTGAAATTAGATAATGGTGATGGTTGCACAACTTTGTGAATATATTAAATACCACTAAATTGTACACTTTGAAAGAATGAATTTAAATGGTATGTGAATTGTATCTCAATTGAAAGAAATCTGTGGAAATGAGTTGGTAGAAATAGCTGCCGATGGAAGCAGTACCTCTGGAGGCACCACAGGAAATTCTGAGGTGGCACTGTTCTGCTGTGCAGGATCTACAGGACCTAAAAATCCAACCTCCAATTGGAAATCGAAATGCAGAGCTGAAACAAGAGCTAAGCAGGCTACTGAAGTAGGCACAGCTTCAGAGGCTCCCCACAAAAAGCCTTGCCATCAGTGATACGTGAACATCGTGTCCCACAAGACATAAGAACCAAAGAGCTATTAGCACAACTACAAAACCTTGTCCTCAGACATATCTCTGGGAAGAAAAGAATCAAAAACTTCTACCCAGAACAGAGTAAAACAAAATACAACATGGCCAAAGAAGTTTTCCCTTTGTACTAGAGGTTCTTTTTTTAAATTTAATTTGTATAAGATTAAAAATTTTTTTTTAATATGTTTTTATTGATTTCAGAGAGAGGAAGAGAGAGAGAGAGAGGGATAGAAACAACAATGATGAGAATTGGCTGCCTCCTGCAAGCCCCTAACTGGGGATGGAGCCCGCAACCCAGGCATGTATCCTGACTGAGAATCGAACCATGACCTCCTGATTCATGGGCGGACGCTCAACCACTGAGCACACTGGCCAGGCTATTTTTATAAAATTTTTATTGAAATATACCTGCAGAACAATGCACCTACACCAGATGTGCACATGAAGTTCTTTTGCTTATCTTGGGGGCTTGAAAATGGCCTCTGCCAGTTAAAATTCCAGCACAATGCCCAGACAAGACTGGTCTAATGTTTCTTTGACAGGATGGATGTGATGTAATAGCATGAACTCTTTACTTTGCACTATTCTCTCTGGAGGGTGAAAAACACCAGCTCTGGTGTGAAGTTTGGCACAGAGTCCATCAGTGGCCAGTGATGAGGCACACTTCCAGCATCTGAGGTCTCAGAGACTCTGGACTGCCCCCAAAAGTCACCGGGAAGGATATCACAGTGAGGCTCCCTGATAACCCACCCGACCTGACTGTAAGGAAAGAACAATAGGATTGAGGGTAACTGAGGAAGAGTAAACATGAACTCAGCACAGCAAATGTACCTTTGACTGAAAGAATGTTCTCCCCAGGCGGGTGAACTTCTGGCCCTCAGGATGGTGGGCCCAGGAGGGCAGACCTATCTGCTCTGAAGGGGGAAGACTGCCTTCCTCGGGCTGCCCTTTATCACCTAAGGCCTGTGCTGTGGCATCTGAAGGTCTGCTCGTGCTGAGCAACCCAGGGCACCAAAGACTGACCCGTCTGCGTTTTCCCTGGAAGGAGCTGTTCTGAAGGTGGGGGAAGAATGACTAATACCCCAGAGAAGTTTGGAGGGGAAAGAGTAGAAGAGCCCTGGGCCCCATATTTCCTGGGTAAAGGCTGGGAAAACTGTATGGCTCAGAGTAGAACAGGCCACTTGCTGTCCATCTCAGCAGATGGGCTTGGGACAGCCCCACAGAGCTTCCTGAAGCCCAGAGGGTGCAGGGCCAGGAGCTAGGATGTTCTTATGCCCCAAGAGCAGGCAGGCCCAATGAGGCTTCATGGTAGGGAGTGAGGGGGCATTAAGCAGGGGCCATGCCCACCAATGACCAACCAAGTGACAACCAGATGGAATGGGGATATTTTAGCAGGAGCTGACAGGGATGGTTGATGAAGACTGAGGAACAAATTTTCATACTATTGAAAGCCTTCCCCCCATCACCGAACTTAACCCCAGGAAAAGTTGGAAGGGGAACCCCAAACTGACTGAGATTCATTTCTACCACCTGGTAAATGAGGCTTCATAATAGAAATTACATTCAGTGTTAGAAAAATAAAGTTATGTTTCTTGCAGAATAGAGTTTATGGTGTGAGTTGTAGCTACTATGTAAGTAATATTTTCTTTATGGTTTTGTTATAAATAAAAGATGAAAAAGACATTTTGGTGGAATAACACTCTGCACAAAAGTAACGCCACTTGCAATGTTTGCTAATTACAGATTTTCCTTCTGTATCTTCGAATTCAGAAAGTGGAGGGGTCTTGCCACAAGATTAAATGACTGTAGCATTTTCTGAGCGAAACGTATCAAACCTAAATTTGTGTGTTGTTCTTTTTGTTTTTGTTTTCTCTATGTCCATCATCAGTCATCTGAATACAGGGCCATCACTGGGAACCGAGAACACTGTTTGCAAGTGAGAGCTGAGGAAAAGAATGGAGGGAGGGCCACTCTAACAGGCAGTTCTACAAATAACTGCTGCTCCATGGTGCCCCCAGCAGCCCTGAAACGACAATGCAGGGGGAGTAGGAGGTCAGAGGTTCTCCAGGGGAAAGAACAGCTGGGACTCTCAGGAGCTTCGAAAAATCCTGAGCCCCTGACTATACCCATGTGCTGAGGGCTCGTGGCCCCACTGGGGCCAGTCACAACCCAGGTGGGGGAAGGTGATGTGGGTGGACAGGGAGCAGTGGGCCTTAGGGCAATCCCAGTGCCTCTGATTCAGGGATCTCTAGGCTTGACTCAGCTGTTCTCCTTAATGTCATCATCCCATAGTGCACTGGGCATTCCCGAGGGCTTCTGGGAGAATAGTCAGGGCAAGGGCATTTAGGGAGGGCTGGAGAAGCCTGTGAGGAAAAGAGAAGAAGATGGTGACTAAACGGCCTCTGAGAGGAGGTTGCCTTTCCAATATGGGAACCTCAGTCTTGCCACTCACTGCCAAGTAGGTGAAATTTTCGCCCCACCCTTATGCCAACCCTTAGCAAACACACTCCCAGGAAAAAGTCGGAGATCACGTCGAATTTACTGAGATGAGTATTTAGAAACTCCCTCCTTTTAGCCTTAGTTTTTACTGAGTGGGGAAATTCCATTCATTCAACAAATGTTTAACTTGCTTCCTTCCAGTAGTGGGATTCCAAACAGGTGGGAATTGATTTGTGAGAGGGCAGGTTAATCTCCCCAGAGTGCCTGAAGTCACATCACACGGCCCTTGTCTTTACCTTGGCCCCTGTGCATCCCTCTTATGAGGGGCTCTAGGACTTCAACTAAAGAATGGAACAAAAGGCCCAGCTGATGTGACTCAGTGGTTGAGCATCGACCTATGAACCAGGAGATCACAGTTAAATTTCCAGTCAAGGCATATGTCCGATTGCGTGCTCAATCCCCAGTAGGGGGCATGCAGGAGGCAGCCAATCAATGATTCTCTTATCATTGATGTTTCTATTTCTCTCTCCCTCTTTCTTCCTCTCTGAAATCAATACAAATATATTTTTTAAAAAAGAAGAATGGAACAAAGTGGTGGCCCCATGGTGAGTCCTGACACTCATAGTTTTCACAGGGCTGCTCAGCTATGAACTGGGCCACTCCCATCCTCAGGGTACCTCAATCTGAGATCTGGGAGACCAGAAAGACCAAGGGGCTGGTGCTGAGGCCAAAAGCCCAGGGCAGAGCCTACCTGAACCAGAGTCGAACCAGCTAATGGGGGTGGGGGAAGATGAAGGCCGACGCCCGGCTCTCTTCATTGGCTCCGCTTTGGAAGGCAGTCTGGGAATGAGGACTCATATTCTCAGGCACTGAGGGCCTCAATGCCAGCAGGGCTGAGCACCAGTGCCTGAAGGATGTCGGATAGGGACACCACGCCCAGGAGATGCTGGCTCTCATCCACTAGCACCAACCGGTGTACCTGTGGGTCCACAGAGGTTGGATAAGGGGGCAGGGCCATGCAGCTCTGGCACCAGTGAGGTTGGCATCAAGAATCAGGGACAACAGTTGGCCATAACTGGGAGAGCAAGAGGGTGCCTCTTAGAAATCCGTTAAGGTTCTGACCTCTCTGTGTGATCAGACGATTGTGGCCCATGGCACATGGGCCAATGGACAGGACCAGCTGCAGACCAGTGTGGACACCAAGAGCTTGGCCATGAAATAGGAGGACAGGGCAGGTGCCCAATGTGTAGGAAGAGCTGGAGCAGTTCATGAGAAGGATTGGACCATATGTGTTAGGAACGTGTATGAAGGGCACGGGGTACCTGCTCCCGGACAATCCGGTCGATGACTTCCCCCAAGTTCTCTTTGGGCTGGCAGGAAAGGACTCCCTCCAGACACAGCGTCCTCTGCCTCAGTGCTTCCCCCACACTCATGTCTAGGTGGTTGTAGGTATGCTGGGCAGCCAGGTGCTGGGCAGGGAGGGAAGTATCGCTCTTAGTCACCCCTTCAACCAGGCTCTAGCCCAGTGGATATCATCGGCCACACACTCAAAAAGGTCCCCCTGTTCCACAGATGACTCTGATTCTCACACCCACAGCCTCCCTGCAGCACCCTCAGCTCCAGCTCCCCTCCATTCCCCACAGACACTTACGATCACATCGAAGCGGGAGTAGAGGCCCACGACCTGACCTGCAGGAGTGGTGGGTGGGGAGAGAGAGAGACGGAAGAGGATCAGAACCAGGATGCTGTGCAAGGGCTTGGGCTGGGCTTTTGGAATAAACTCCTCGATACCCACCCCTGCCCAGCCTTAGACTACTAGCTTTATAATGAAGCATCAGGTGGCCACTATCTGAACCCAAATCACACAGCATCACAGAGACAGACAACCTGCCATCATGCCTCCTGACACAATATGAGCACATTGAGTCACCTATGAAATATTCTAGCCTGGGTCTGATAGAGTCTTAAATCTAATTTCTGGTTTACAGGAAACAGGAATAGAGGACCAGGTAAAGGCCACCTGTAGGAAGCAAACAGGCAGAGCTGGGGGTGGATGGAACATTCTATAGGACAACTGTCCCAGGCTTTTCATCACCAATATCATAAAAATTAAGTGGGGGAGGGAACAGTTTTGAGTTAAAAGATTTAAAGGACAAAAGGAGCAAAATATAGGCCTTAACTGATCCTGGTTTGAACAAACCAACTGTATGTATTTGTTCTTGGGGAAAATAGGGAAATGGGAATTAGAATTGGATATTAGATAACATTAATAAATTATAGTTTATTAGGTGATAGAGGAAATATTTTAAGAGATGCAAACTGAAATGTTTAGGCATGAAATGACATGATGTCTATAATTTTATTTTAAATTACTTCAGCAAAAGAAAAGAAAAATAACTGATTATGGCAATATGTTAACTTTCAATCCAGGCAATGGACATGGGGGATTCATTATATAGTGTTTTCTGCCATTTTCATGCATTTGAAATTTTTCATGATAAAAAATAAATTAGAATACTTCTTGATATGTAGCTTCATTGTGGCAATTTTAACTTTTAAATCATTTATAACCATGGTTTACCAAAGAAGTGGTCTTGTAATTCCTCTGACCCTTTTTCAGAGTAAGAAATCGAGGTCTGACAAGGTCCCATGGCCCATTTTAGGATGAATTAAAATGAAAAACCTCATCTACTATTTCCTCTCATTATGCTCATTTGATAGCACATAAACCTTTAAAATCATCCTTTGGTTATTGCCCTAACTGGTTTGGCTCAGTGGATATAGCGTCAGCCTGCGGACTCAAGGGTCCCGGGTTCGATTCCAGTCAAGGGCATGTACCTTGGTTGTGGGCACATCCCCAGTAGGGAGTGTGCAGGAGGCAGCTGATCGATGTTTCTCTCATCGATGTTTCTAACTCTCTATCCCTCTCCCTTCCTCTCTGTAAAAAATCAATAAAATATATTTAATAAAAAATAAAATTAAATAAAATCATCCTTTGGCCCTAGTCGGTTTAGCTCAGTGGATAGAGCATTGGCCTGTGGACTGAAGGGTCCCAGGTTCTATTCCGGTCAAGGGCACATTCCCAGGTTGTGGGCTTGATCCCCAGTAGGGGCGTGCAGAAGGCAGCCGATCAATGATTCATCATTGATGTTTCTTTCTCTTCCCTCTCCCTTCCTCTCTGAAATCAATAAAAATATGTTAAAAAATAATAAAATCATCCCTTAAAGTCAGAAGGTGGGTGTTGTTAAGATGCCCACTTTATACATGAGGAAACTGAGGCACGGAGAGGCTAAGTAACTGGTCCAAGGCTCAAAGCAGGCAGAGACTTCTAACGCAGACTCCACCCTGGGCCCTGAGCTGATGCCACATAGACCTCTGCCCCTCATAGCCCCCCTGCACCCCTAAGTCCTATCCTGGAGTGGGTACCATCTTCGTTGATCACAGGCAGTGCAGACACAGGCCGGTCCACAAAGATGTCCAGTGCGGTCAGGATGGGTGCCGTCTCAAGCACCACAGCCAAGTCTCGGAATGTACCGATGCCCAAATCTTGGATGGTTCGGTAGAGGAATGGGGGCCGGGGCAGCAGATCGCCCTGGTTGGGTTGGGGACAGGTGGTGCCATCAGGGTGAGGAGCCTCCAGGGCTCCCATCTGCCCCCTTCCCAATGATCAGGTCACCCCTAGGCTCACAAAGATGTGCAGGAACTTGAGTAGCCGCTTGTGTGTGATGATGTGGAGCACGTCGCCTGATACCGGGTCCAGGACAGGCAGGCGGTGTATCCGGTTCTTGATGAGGGTGTAGACAGCTTCAAATAGGCTGAGGGGTGGGAACAGTGAGCCTGAGGCAGCCTGGGAGAGACACCCTGCATCCCAGTCCCTAGGCGGGAGGACAGGTGCTGAAGCTGCCTTGTGGGCCTTCCCAGGATGAGAGGTGTGTTCAGAACTGAGGGGTGGGGAAGGGGACTGTGTAGAGCAAGAAGGCTCAGGTGGGTGATTGGGATGCTTACCTGTCATTGGGAGAGATGGAGACCAGAGGCTTGATGCAGCCTTGAAGGTAGATCTCTGAAGAAAAAGCCGAGTCAGGCCAAGGGAACTGGCTAACCTGCCTTACCACATAGCCCACCAGTGCATCCCCTCCCTCAGGCCCCCTGGGCTCCCTGTCACCCTTCCTCTGCTTCGTCCAGGAAATCCCCACAGCCTGTCCTCTCCATGCTCCTTGGTCCCACACCCACACACCCTCAGCCCCTTTCCGGGTCCCCTCAGACCACTCACCCCTCCAGGTCTCAATCTTATGCTCTTCAATCTCATAGATCTGGACCTAGAAACATAGACAGGCCTCCAGAAGTCAGACACAAGGCCCTGGGGCACCAGGTTCCCTGAACTCCCCACCACCCAACCCAGATGGGTGCTCGCTGGACTCCCAGCCCATTCCTCACCAGGGGGGACCTGTAATAGCGATGCAGCACCAAGATGAAGTCTGTGATGGTCAGCATCCCTGTGGGGTAGGGGGAGTGGGGTATTGGGGCATCAGCCTGGGGCCTTGTGGTGGAAGGCAGGGTGAGGGGCCAGACTCCCCCGCCCCCCTCTGGGCCCTCCAATGTCCTAGTACTGAGACAGCAATGGGAATTGTGGGAGGAGGGGAGTAGAGCAGTCCCCCCACCCCCACCCCCACCCCCCCGTGCCCGAGGAATGGGGTTCTCCCTTTCTCCTCCAATTTCTCTCCTCCCCCCACACCCTTTCCTATTCTCCTAAGTTCTTCCCTTCCCTTTCCCTTTTTCTACCTAGCACCTATGACCTGGGACCGTGGGATAGTAGGGCTGGAGGGGTCACTCCTCCCCAGATGGGAAAATTAAATGCAGAACCACCACACAAGGTCCCTCCTCTGAGGGACCCTTCCCCACCCCTCTGCCTCCCAGCCCTCCTCACCCACAAAGCTCTGCTTCTTGCTGTCCCATAGAGGTGCAGCCCGGACACCGTTGGCCACCAGGGCGAAGAAGGCCTTCTTGATCTGAGGGCCAGGGAGAAGCCGAGGTGAGTCTCTCACTGCCCTCGGTGGTCCCCTGTCCCGACCAGAGTTCCCTTCTCACAGGTCCTCCTCCACACCAGCTAGCCTGTCTTTCTCATAATCCCTGTTGGGGATGTTTGCTACAGAGATAAGGCTGCTGGTGGCCAGAGGCACTGGGGTGATCCCCTCACCAGGCACCAGGGTGTGAAAACAACTGTGTTTCCACTCAGAAGTCATATGTGTGTAGGCACACACGGTATAATTTTGCTAATATAAGTACTAGAGGTATAATTATTTTGTTGATTTACAAAATACTTTTATCTAAATAAATTTTACATTGACTCATTTTGGCCTTACCTAAGCAATGCTATCTAAACATGCTGCTTGTATTTCTAATACATATTAAAATAAATAAAAAGCTACTAATATAAATGTATTTATTCACAAGTCACTAGAATCAAATCATGTACTGTGGACAACACATATGCCATGCTTTGGGAAACACTGTTTTACTACACGTGATGATACGAATGGAATTATAGGCATGTTGTAGCTCAGCCAGAGGTAGAACAGGGGCCAGAGCTCATCCTATTTATATGGTATGAGAGTCCCCTGCTCTGTGCCCTAAGCCATTCTGGAATATCTTCCACACCGTTCAGGGTTTGCAAAGTGTTCCTACCTATCCTGGGATGTTATAGGAGTCCTTTGCATTCCTACCCCATTGTAGAGACGAGAGAGGTAACGTGGCTGACCCAAGACCCCAAGATACTAAGTGGCAGAGCTGTGATGACAGTTAGGGGTTGCTCACAGAGAGGAGCCGCCCTCCTCACACTGGTCTCCAGGGTGCTAAGAAGGAGCTTGGAAGGGGACCTGCTGGGAGGCCTGGCCTGGCTAGGTATCCTGGAGTGTGTGAGTGGTGGTGCAGCCCCGTGAGGATGGAGGTGAGCAGAGCTGCGGCTTCACCTGCAGCGTGGTGTCGAAGATGACCAGCTTGGAGCTGGTTGCCATGGCATCGTAGCAGGTGTGCTTCTGCATGAAGTGCATGTAGACCTGGGCTCCCGGCTTCTGCAGTTCATCGTCCAAGCCCTGCTTGGGTAACGGGGCCTGCGGGGATGGGCATGGGGCAGGCCTCTCTTCCACCAGGCTGAGCTCAGACCTGCAAGCTACTGTGGCTGGGAACTCTTTGCTGGAGCCAGTGGCTGAGACTGCGCACTCAGAGGGGAGGATGTCCAAGGGAGCAGCCTGGGCCAAGGGTGTGGCCTTGGGGAATGTGGACTCCAGCCCGATGAACTCAGCAGCTGGCCTGGATTGGGGACCTGTTTGAGAGGGAGAGGACAGTAATTCCATCACCCAAAGTACCTTATTATGTGCTGTCTCAGTTTATCCTCAGAGCAGCTTGGGGAAGCCTGGATGTTGGGGGCCCCATTTTGCAGATGAGAAAGCTGAGTCTCAGGGAGTCACATGAGACAGTGGTGCTGTCCCGAATAACCCATGTTGAGTCCCTGGCTCTGCAATGTGGTACTCCTCTATCATGTGGGGACACTGAGGCTGCAAGACGAGGGTTGGGCCCAACTCTGTGTTTTGGAAGAATCAAGGACAAAACCCAGGCCCCAGGCTCTGGGGCTTCACACTGCATGCACCCCGCCTCCCATTCTCCCTAGAACTAGTCTTGGCCTCACCTTCCCCCAGGCCTGGCAGGTCCTCTTCCTCCACAGCCTCCTGCCTTGTCCATCCTGAGGCCTTGGCCCCCCGCTTCCGATGGCTTCTTTCTGAGCTGGTGGTCATGGCGGGTGATGGCCACGGAGTGCTCTCTCCTTGCTCCAGGAGGCTCATCTCTGGAAGGGGGAAGGGGGCCTGTTTGGTTAATAGGGAATAACATAACAGAATCAATTAAAATGTTATTAGTAGTAATGTTTAATATTTGCAAGCTTTCAAAGGGCCTTTCTTCAACATTTTCTCATCCAAACCTCATAGCAAGATTAGAGAGGTTAAACAATTTGCCACAAATCACACAGCTAGTAAGTGATAAAGTCAGAACCAGGGTCTTCAGACTATAGGTCCACCTTCTCTTCATTTGAAAGAGGAAGGAGCAGGTGAGGAAAAGGAAGAAGAAACAAAGAAGAACAAAAAAAGAAAAGGGGAGGAAGACCAAAGCCAGGCTAGTGGAGTGGGTGAGGTTGGGGGCCCAGAGAAAGGAGACTGGGCCAGCAGGAGGGGACCTTCCACCCACCTTGACGCTGAGAACCCACCAGGCTGCTCCAGGATGGGGTCTGTGGGGAGAAGAATGTCTGAAGGGTGGGAAAATGCCCCACGTTCTGGAGCACAGGTCCTTCCCTTCCCACGGTGCACACGTAAACACACATACACATGCACCTCACAAACACATATAAACATATAAACACTCACCCCACAAACACACATAAACCCACACACCCATACTCAAATACTAATACACACTAGAAACAAACAAATGCAACCACTCCCAGGTACACTGACTTACACAAAGAATATATACACACAGACACCCACATGCTCTATACTGAGAAAATCCAGGTCAGGCCACACACACACACACACACACACACACACACACACACACACACGCGCGCGCGCACACATTCACACAGTGTGGTGTATTCCCCCTCACGGCCTCCCTGGGACCCCTGTACCGTGCGCAGCGAGTGCTCCAGCTCAGGCTCCATGGGGCCAGCCAGGCCTATGGAGAGCAAGTGCTGGCCACTGTGGCTGGGCAGCACTATTCTGGGCCTGGCTCCTGGCACCCTGCCCTCCCATATCAGTTTCTCTCTGGGTGTCAGGCAGCTGGGAGGGAGGGGTCCACCGGCTCAGCTGCTCCAGCCCAGCAGCCTGGGGGCAGGGTGGGGAGGGCTGGGGCAACCTGGAATCTTGATATCTGGTCCTGGGCCGCCTTCTAGATCTCTGAGGACAAACAGGAAGGACCCTGTTGTGTGTGTGTGTGTCGGGGGGAGGGGGGGGGGAGGATGGGGGGGGCTTGGAGCAATGTGGGGCATTGGGGCTAGGAAGTGGGTTCCTCCTCTGAGGGCCTCTCTCATCTTTGTCAGATGGCAAATGAAGGAAAATAGAGGCGGGTTGAGCTTACCTTTCTTCCTTGTACCAGCTTCAGTCGGGGTGGTGTTAGAGTTAGAAAGGGCAGTTGCAGCCAGCTAGCTGGGAGGCTGGGGATACGGGGTTTGTGGGTAGTTCCGGGAGAGTGACCAATATGTGTCCGGACGTCCCCATTTGAGACCCAGGAGCCTCAGGCAGGTGGGAACCTGTGATGATCCTCTTGAAGGTGTGCCATGAGCTTGAAGGCTTGGGACCTACACTTGTGCACAGGATGAGAGACACCTGTTTCTGCCTGTGGTTTGAAGGTAAGTCCAGGTGTGCAGCAGCCCAACCCCCTCATCCTGCTGTGTCTCCTGTCTCTACGTCTTCTGGTGCCAACAGGATCCCAACCTGGCTCTGGTGGCTGCCCACCCCCCTTCCTTGGCATTCCTGGGGCCTGAGTCAATGTCCAAATCAGGAATGCTGACCAGCTGCGCTAGCTCCTCTCTCTCTGCCCCTCCCCTTCCTCTTTTTCTTCCAGCCTCTTCCATCTTAGTCTCTGGCCCTGGAGTGGACACTTGGTAATGGATTACTGGATTTCTTGCTGAATTCGTTGAATATATTTTCCATCCTCCCTCAAAGCCCCTGTCCTGCCTAAGGATGGGGGTGGGGAAGAACACAGCAGGGAAGAGACTGTGCCCATCCATGTGTCTTGGATAGTGCAGGGGTGAGTGCAACTCTCCTTTCACAAGATCCCTGTCAGATGATGGAACTTCTAAGGCACAGCTAATGGGACACCTCAAATGGTAGAAAGATCAAGTGGACCATCCCTGAAGGTATCCGATGCATCAGACTTGGAAAACCCCCACCCCTTTTGCTCCCCAGGCCACCCTCACAGACAAACCAGATACACATCAGCTCACACCATCACCTTCTCTTGCAATACTCTGTGGTCGCTCCACCTCAGATATGGTTTACCTACAGGGCCAGTAGGCACCTTTTCAGTCTTCCCTGATTGCATCACCCTCACTGCAATGGTCTGACAGTGAGTGTTCTTTGGACGCATTTCAGCATTCACTGGACTGGCATTTACACAATGAATCACATGCAAATATCTTTTATCTCTAAGTAAACAGTGGGCACCTTGATGATCAAATTTGTTGGCTGGATGTGATGCAAAGCCTGTTTGGGGGTCAGGCAGACCTGATGAAAATATATGCTCTGCCCTTGGCTGGCCATATGACCTTGGCAAGCATTGCTCACTTTCTTCCCGCCTGTTTCCACGAATGTAAAATAAAGATAAAAGCATTAGGTGGCAGAGACTACCAGTTGCCTCCCAAAATCTATTTTCCTCCTCTTCCTTTAGTAATAGAATCACTTGAATTTTAGTGGGAATGGCTGGCTGTTATAAACACAAGTTCCCATCTATCTTGCAGCTAAATATGGCCTTGTGGCTAAATTTTTGCCAATGACATATATGAGTGGAAGTGGTGTGAACAACTTCCAAGTCAGGCCTTAAAAGAAAGAAACATGAGTTCTCCTTTTCACCCTCTGCCGACTGGAATGCTAATGTGATGGCAGGAGCTAGAACAGCTATCTTACACCAATGATGAAAGATGTTTATTAAGGGTTTCAGAATCACCCTACCAGGTTTGGATTGTCTATAGACTCTTATAAAAGAGAAATATACACTTTCTTAAGTCATTTGAATTGGGGTCTTTGAGTCCTAGCCAGTTTGGCTCAGTGGATAGAGTGTCGGCCTGCGGACTGAAGGGTCCCGGGTTTAATTCCGGTCAAGGGCACATGCCCGGTTGTAGGCTCAGTCCCCAGTAGGAGGCATGAAGGAGGCAACCGATCAATGGTTATCTCTCATCATTGATGTTTCTATCTCTCTTTCCCTCTCCTTTCCTCTTTGAAATCAATTAAAATAAAAATGAAGCCCTAACCGGTTTGGCTCAGTGGATAGAGTGTCAGCCTGTGGACTGAAAGGTCCCTGGTTTGATTCCAGTCAAGGGCATGTACCTTGGTTGCAGGCACATCCCCAGAAGGAGATGTGCAGGAGGTAGCTGATTGATGTTTCTCTCTCATCGATGTTTCTAACTCTCTATCCCTCTCCCTTTCTGTAAAAAATCAATAAAATATATCTTTTTAAAATGAAAAAGAACTCCCGGGGGCCCAGTCCTAGGGGTTCCCCACACTTAAATAAATAAATAAAAAGGACCTTTGTTACAACAACCAAACATGTACATTAACTAATGCAAAATTTGGTATCTGGAAGCAGCACTGCTTTAAAAGCCTAAGACAAGTGTCATTGGTTTAAAGAATGGACAGAAGAAAGCAAAGAAAAATATTGTATGCACGTAAGCTGGTGACCATTGTTATGTTACAGCAAAACATAGGACATGTCTGTCATCTATGATCCCTTGAAAGGTAAAGCATATGTAAACACTCATGGAAACTGAGCGGAAACACTGAGATTGTTGTTGGCTGCTGCTTGCTGCTACAAGCAAAGTCCTACAAGATAGATGCACTCAGGCTAGTTCTAAGAGGTAGTTTGGAGCAGGCAGGCCTGGCAAGGGCTGTACCTGTGGTCCCAAATCTTTCTCAAGCTCACCCTGTTCAGCAAACAGTGCAAGCCGGCTCAGTGGGCAGAATAAGGAAGTCCCCTTCAGAGCCAAGCATACTTGTTTCAGCTGGCCTCAAGATAGCCACCAGCAGTGAGAGAAAGATTAGGAAGTACACCAAGTCCAGCGTATTCAAGCATAAAAGTTATCTCTATATGAGCTCATTGGCTGTGGTTACTCAAATATGAAATCAGTCAGAAGACTTCTAAGATTTTAAAGATATTGTTTTCACAAAGAAACCACAATCTGGTCAGCAAACCCTGGTTTGACACCCCCACCCCCAGTTATTCCCACTCCCCCAAATCTGCACCAGCAGGAGGAGGACTGTGAAAGTTATAAGGTCTGCAAGAAGGCAGATATGTTCTTTGATGCAGCTGCAGAGGATCTTGGGTAAAGAAAACTTCCCAGGAGGTAATGCCAGAGGCCACAGGGGAGAGTAGACAGGGGAACTCCTCCCAGACAGCAGAAGTGGAACAGCCAGAAGCACTGCCCAACTTACTCCATGGCTAGGAGGCAGCTTTGCGGTTCCTACCCGACTGGATTTAGTAACTGTTAAGATCCAGTGACTGCTGGATATTTGCTGTTCTTTCTTGTTGAGTGGATGTATTTGTTTGTTATTATAATTAGAATTTTTTCCAATTACAGTTTACATTCAGTATTACTTTGTATTAGTTTCATGTGTATAGCAAAGTAGTTAGACAATCATATAATTTACAAAGTATCCCCCCTGATATTTCAAGTACCCAACTGGCACCATACATAGTTATTGCATTATTAGTGGCCCAGTGCATGGATTCGTGCACATTGAAAGGAAATTAATTACCACAGCTCAGCAGTAAACCAGATTCAGGACCGACAGTGCCCCAGCAACAACATAACCCACAGCTGAAGGTGGAACACATGGCCCTCATGAGGAATCAGATTCCTTCCTCTCCGGTTCTGCGGTGCGTCACCCAAGAACCGCTGCTGCCAAGTCACCACAGCTTGGCAGCTCCTGTGTCGAGCGTCTGCCCCCTGGTGGTCAGTGTGCATTATATGTACTGACTGGTCAGATGGCCAGCCAGTCAGATGGTCATCTAGCCCTTTATATATATAGATTATTGACTATATTTCCTATGCTGTACTTTATATCCCCATGATTATTTTGTAGCTATCAATCTGTACTTCTCAATCTCTTCACCTTTTCACCCAGTTCCCCAACCTTCCTCCCTTCTGGTAACCATCAGCCTTTTTTCTGTATCTCTGAGTCTGTTCCTGTTTTGTTTGTTCATTTATAGTGTTCTTTAGATTCCACATTAAGAGAAATCATATGATATTAGTCTTTTTCTGACTTATTTCACTTAAGTGTCGCAAATGGTAAGATTTTGTTCTTTTTTATTGCTGAGTAATATTCTATTGTATATATGTATATATGACCTACAGTCTTTTTATCCCTTTTTGGGTGTTTTGAGTTTATCTTGTTCTTTCTCCACAGTTGTTTATGAGGAATGGGTGGGCCAGATTGCCTGCCTTTGGTTTACAAGTCACTAGACCATGAAGACCTCATCCGCACCTGGTCCCTTGGAGGTCCGAGGCTCTGGGCTGGTGCTGTGTCTTGGGACCCTGCCTTTCCTCCCTCTGAGGGGTGCTTAATGAGCTTGTAAGGGGTGGACAGATGTTGAACTCTGGCAGAGTAATATCTATTTCCTCCTCCTTCTTCCTCTATTAGTAAACCCTTACAATTTTAACTAAGACCAAGATTATATTTCCCAGCTTCCTTTGCAGATAAGATGGCCATATGACTAAGTTTGGCCAATGGGATCTGAGCAGCAATGTTATAAGTAACCTTTAAGGGTGCTGTTAGATGGAAGGGGTTGATTTCCCTTTTCCTGCTGACTAGAATTAAGATATGATGGTGGGAGCTGAAGCAGCCATTTGAACCTAATGGTAGAAGATGCAAGTTGAACATGATAGAACTCCCCACCCTCGTGCTGGCCTGCCTACCTATCCCTGGACTGCTGTATTATAAGGAGAAATAAACTTCTATTTTGTTGAAGCCACGGACAATCGGAACCTTTGCTACAGCAGCCAAACCTCTCTTTAAGCAATGCGCTTGCACGGCAGGATCAGGGTAGGATTAGAAATTACAAGAGCAAAGAAGGATGCTTCCCATTTATGCAGTGCTTAAGGTTGTGTGCATTATCCCACGTAATCCCTCACAATCCTATGTGGTAAATACTTTCATTATTATAATTTTACAAATGAAAAATCAGGTCACAAAGAGATTAAATAACTTGATTAAAATCTCAAACCCAGTGTTGCTGGGCTCTTGCATCACACTTTCAACCACTAAGCTTCATGTACATAAAGCGCAGACCTGGCATGTAGTATACGCTCATAAGTGGTTCCTGAAAGGATTGCCTTGCCGTCTGCTTCTGGTCCTCGTAGACCTCCAGCTATGAGGCTTTGAAGGCGGGCAGGCACGAGGAAGCGGCTCTTCGCTAGTCATCTTGGGGTGGCATCAAGGGTGGGACAGAGGAGGGCTCTAGTGGGGACAGACGCAGCACTGCTCAACACTAAAACCATAGCGATTTTCTGGGTGTCAGAAAGGAGCTCTCGGCCTTGCCCTAGCCCTTCACCTCTCAGAGCTCCCACACCGGCTCCTGCTGCCATCCCAGCCCACTCATCCTCTTAGACAGGGCAAATCAGCAGAAGGTACTGGCTTTGGTTGGGAATCAAATACTCCTTGGGTGTTTGGTTTTAGTTTCTGGTCGTGGTATCTTATTTCTTGAAACCCTGTTTCTTGGCTTGCTCTCAAAAGGAGATGTGATAAGAGCACTGCATCCTGGCCCTGGCCTGGATTTGGCTGCCATCTCTGGGTAGCTTATTTGTCTGGAACATGGGGTCGGGATCCTCTGTAAGTGTTATTTTTATATTAGAGAAAAAAAAACAGCTTGAGGAGGCCAAGGAGTAACCTGGATGAGACCCCTTACTGATATGTTGTAAATGGTTGCCCCTGTGCCAGAGTGGCTGGGAGAGCAGCCATCATGTCAGTCCCCAGACACTCCCGCTCCTGTCCTGTCTGTGCGTGGCTGAAACGAAGCAGCGTCAATGCCCGTGTTCCAGACGGACTCAGAATCTTGTTAATGGAGTTTAGTCTGCCCCACATTACTGAGCCCTTTTCTGTGGGCTGTGGAAATTGAAGTGGACAAATGGTGCTTTTATCTACTCAGTATCTATTATACCCTCTCATGGCAGCCCTCCAAGGACCCACAGGCCCTTCAGGGAACCACAGTTCCTCCAATCTCAGAGCACATGGTTTTCCAAAAGGCTTAGCTATGGGTTCCAGGAACTATACCTCTGATTCAGACTTATCCAATCAGCTCATCATACTCTCCTGGCCACAGCGAAGGGGGCATTGATATAATTTAGTCCCAAAGGGGTGAATCCTGGGACTTATGATGGAGCTAATGAGAACTCTTTCCCACTGGATTTGGAGCTGTAAGTGTGGAGATCCTGCCACCGCCATGCAGGAGCTGCCTGAGAATGAGCCCCAGATCAAACTATACCTGAAGACCTACCCCTGGGTTTTTTCAGTTACATTCAGCAATAGAGTCTTTTTTGTTTAATGCAGTTTGAAGTGAATCTTCCATCACCTGCAGTTGAAGTTCTGATACCAGAGTTAAAGAAACAAGACCTAGACACCTTCAAAGGCTTCTAGAGGTTGTGTTCAGTCACTGCATTTTCCCAAGAAAAAGTGCACATCTGAAGAAGCAATTGGAGTAAAGCAACATGGTGACAATGGGGACAAAAAGGTACTTTGGAAAATACAGTATAAGATGGATTGGAATGGGACAAGGATAACGAAGGGAGGTTCCTAAAGAAGGCGAGTTTGGATATAGGAATAATAATCACAACAGCAGCAACTATTTACTGAACCCTAAACATGTGCTGGGCACTGGGTTACGCAACTTACATATGTGGTGGAAGGATGTTTTGAAATACTAGCCAAATTGAAGTGTACTTCCTTCTACCATATAGCCCTTTTCTCACTCCAACTTGGCATTTCCTTGTTTAATACCTCAGGGAAGAAAGGATACCTGCAAAGAAGAAAAGGCATCCTTGGACAAAAATCATGCACCTATGGATGAGGACGGGGGGGGGGGGGGGAGGGACTGGGTGGAGGGAGCTATGGGGAGAAAAAAGAGGAACAACTGTAATAATCTGAACAATAAAAATTTAATTAAAAAAAAAAGAAAAGGCATCCTCTAGCTTTTGGGTTTTAAAAGCGAGGTCTTCTGGAGGAAAGGGAATACCTGTGACTTGGAAGGTTTGGTGGGGTAGGTTATTTAGAAAACATATTCCACTAAAAACAACAAAAATGCTGAATAAAATATAAAGAGCATCTTCTTAAAAGCACTGAAAAGACATGATAGTAATGACTTACTAGGGCCAACTGAAAGAAAAATGGGTACACAGTGAAGTTACTGCCAATGCTAACAATAATCACATAGGGTCATGGGGGCCCAGGACCCATACAAGTTAGGAGTACGATAGAAAATCCAACCTATAAAAAGCTGGGCTCTCAAAGGGCCACATCCTCAGAGGAAGTGCACTTCAGAAGCAAACTAGTTCTTAGATTGATTTACAGTCAAGGTTTTCTTCATCTGAATGGTTCAGAGAGTATCAAAGAGTAACTTGGCTTGAGGTGGTCCTTATGTTTGCCCAGATGAAGCAAGCATAAATGTTCTCTGGGCAAAGTTACCTCTTCCAAAGCCACAAACTATTCCAACGATATCTAGCACATAGTTGAAAATAACTAGATATACAAAGAAACTAGGAGTCATGAGCAAGAGCCAGCAGAAGAGACATCAGGACCAAATATCTACTCTCAGTCCCCAAATCTTAGCCTATATTAGTACTCAGGAACTTAGATACAACCCCAGAGGAGTTGAGGAGATCCTGAATTCATTGAGGTTAAATTTCTCAGAGGGCAGGCTGTACCAGTCAGGATGATCTCAGGCACAAGAAATAGAAAACTCTATTCAAATTGGTTTAAACAAGATGGAGATTTACTGGTTCACTTAACAGGGCATCCAGGGCTGGCTGGGCTTCCAGTTGATTTAAGCTAGTGGCTCTGATATATTTTCCTTTGAGTCTTTTAGTTTGGATCTCCTCCAGTGCCAACTTCAAGTACTGAGGTGGCAGCAACAGTTCTGGGTCCTTATTGATGTCCAACAATACCCAGAGACCACCTTTTCCTGTACTTTCTTCTAAGAGAAGGAAACATCTTCCAAAACCCCTCGGCAAATTTCTCTTTGTATCTCATTAGCCCAAAGTGGGCCACATGCTCATTCCAGAATCATCACCCAGAGAAAACATTTGACTTAGACCCCTCAGGGCTCATCCTTGGCTAAGGTCAGTTCTCCCAATTGCATGACTACTACAAAATAAGGAGAAATGGAGTGGACATTGAAGAACAACTATAACTATAATCCTCCCCTTTAGTAGCCCAATATTCATATGTAACCCCCATGCTATGTTACACACAACTCCAGAAATTCCCCTGCCTAATAAAATGCACTTGGGCCCTTCTGAAAAAGTACCACCCGAACTTTATCCAAGTCTGTATCCAGGTGCAAACCCAGGACCTCTGGGAGATGTGCAGTCCCCTTCATCGTCAGTTATGTACACCCGGATTTAAAAGAAACTGGGCAGAGGAATGAAGTGATTATTTCTTATTATGTAAGCTTGGAAAACTCTGAGTTTCAGTGTCCTCATGTATTCAATGATAATAATAATAATGTCTTCTATGCAGCTGGTGATACTGATTTAAAATAAAATAAATGACAAAAATAAACCAATGTGAGCTGTGTGTATTCATATCTCATCTGCTTATCATAATAAATGTGCCACATTTGCAGATGATATGCCAAAATCCTGGAGCTCAAAATTATACTCCTTTGATTAGCAAAAAGACCTGTTATGCTCCCTCTGGAACTAAGCCCTTCCTCCCTATTCCTTCTAGGAGTTTGAGTATGTTTCACACAGTCAGAGCTATCACGCTGGCCTGCAGTCCCATTGCCTTGCTGCCCTCTGCTCTTGCCATCCTTCTCTCTGGCGGCTGAGACTGCCCTCCTACCCACACCACTGCTTGTGCATTTCCTTACTCCTCTGGCCACAGACCTCTGTGGCGTCTGTCTCCCTCTTTGGCCAACAGAAACATTCTATCTAGATCTTTAGATCAGCTATTTCAAAACTCCTTTCCACAGTCAAGCTGCTAGCCCCTAGTAGTACCCTACTTTCCCTTGTACCAAGCCTTCTCCTTCCCAGTCTCAGGGTGCGGAGTGAGTACTGGATTACTGTCTAGCACAGACTCACTTCCCACCTGGACTCACAGCTCTCTCCAATATCCTGGCCCCGCTTCCCAGCACAGCCTTTTCTGTCAGATTTCTTTCACAAACAGTAACTTTGCCTCCAGGCCCTATTAGAGCTCTCTCTCTCTCTCTCTCTCTCTCTCTCTCTCTCTCTCTCTCTCTCTCTCTCATTCTCTCACCTTTCTTCCCTCTCTCTCCCCTTCTCTCAGCCTACCTTCTTCAGAAAAATCCCATTCCACCTGTTGCACATGTTTAAATGCTAATAACAGGCCAAGTTTTCTCCTTCAGAGCCTCTCAGTAGCATGCAAACTTGAGGGGACATCTGTCCCAAGAAGTCTTTGTTTACCTAGTGGCCACAGAGAGCCTTTGAGAAGAGTCTGGGCCTCAACAGAGCTCCTGCTCTGCTCAGCTAAGAGACATTGCCTCACTAGCTGTGTGACTTTTAGCAAATCATTTGCTTTCTCTGAGCCTTGATTCCCACATCCCTAACATGGCTAACACAGTGCCTAAAGGGAAATTTATAGCACTAAATACTTACTTTAGAAAAGGGGGGAAGAGGAAGGTGGGAGAGAATTTTTTAGTGATATAGAAAGATATCCAGGACACAGTGTTAAATAGAAAAAGCAAGAGGCAGAGCCGTGAACATAGAATGCCACCTTTTGTATAAGAAAAGGGGACTAAAATATACATTTGTATGTCTATTTTACACAAAGAAACCCTGGCAGGATACATGAAACAATAGAAGTGCTTACCTTGAGAATTTGTAACAATTGAAATGCTTGGCCTCTCTGACTGCTTTTGTTCAAGCCTGCTTTGTTTCCATAACCTTCATGCTAATAACTTCTGCTTAGTCTTGCATAAAGACATGCTAATCATTAGAGGCATTCTGCCTGCAGCCTGGGGAGACAAGGAAAATATACACTGTTTATCAAATATGTGCAGGAAGCTAGCCACTGGGCTCACAGGACTAACATGAACCCCCGCTAACACCCATGTCTGCAGTCGTCAATCACATCTTGTCCCTCCCATTTCCCTTTCCCTTGACATAAAAGAAGCCTGAACTCCATACTTTCTTAAGATTTATTTGAGGCACCAGGAAGTCTCCCATCTTCTCAGTTGGTGCCTTTTCTACCAATAAACGCCTCCTTACTCCAAACACTGACGTTTTGAGTTTGTTTTTCAAAGCATTGGACACATGGACTTTGGACCAGTAACAGATGGCAGAAGATGGGCTGGGGGATGGGAAGTTAAGAGAGTGAGGTAGATGTGAACAAGGTGGGAGTAAGATTTATTATATTGTCCTGATTTTTTGGACTTTATAATGTGTAACACATTCAAAATAACAAAACATTTTTAAATGTAAAGTATAAAGATAAAAACAGAAATAATGCATACTCTTCCTACCAGATAATCCCTGTTGACATTTTAAAATGATAATACATGCACATTGTTAGAAAATTCCAAAGCAGTATACAGAAGAGCAAAACTGAGAAGTAAATCTCCCTTTCCCATTGTCCCAGAAGGTAGTGCCCCTGTTAACAGGGCACTAAATTACTTGTGTTTCCTCCCAGAAATTTACCCTTTTCAGGATTTATCCTGGTGCATTGTTCTTGTTTTCTTCACGAATAGTATGTCTTGACCCCATTGGTATCTGTAGAGAGTTTATATTTTATGGTATTTAGGTTGGGGGTTTTTTTTTGTGGTTTTTTTGTTGTTTTTACTGTTATCAGTAATGTGCTAACAAGTTGTCTTGTTTAAACATCTTAAAATGACAAATTCACTTTGAACTTAGATGAGGTAAAAATGAGGCATTTGCATCTTCTGCAGAACCGGATAGTTTCCCATGATGCTACATTTCTTTTCCCCAAGTATTTTAAAATATTTTTTTTTGTAAGGAGAGAGAGAGAATATGCATGAATCTAATCTTCAACTGCCATCCAATAGTGGAGGCCTCAAGAGAAGGTGGTGCTGGAATGAAATGTTGCCTTTGAATACCATCCAGTTGGTCTCTAATTGCCATTGGCCCAGAGAGATAAAGTGCCTTGCCCCCAGCCAGGCTGGGGCACCTCTGGCCCTGTCCCTACACAGGGCTCTTTCTCCTGAGCAGCCCTGTCCCTCCACCAGTCAGTAGATGACCCCATCACTCTGTCTCACTGTGGTTCTTTCTGGACGCTCTGAAGGTTGCTTTGAATCTGCTCCTTAGGTTCTGCTGCCCTCTGCTGGCCTTAAGGATCCACCACAGTCGTTACGGGACTGCCTGACCTGCACTCACCTTAAAACTCATCCATCCCCACCCCTACTGTCATATGGGGAAACTGAGACAGACAGCAGGTGGGGGCATGACTTGCTTAAAAACAAAGCAAATCAGCTCCTCGAACCAAAACATAGGCCTTCTGACTCTTCTGCCAGCACGACTCCCAGCATACCTTTGTTGGAGGGAATGACGAACATAGGACATTTCAGACTGGGCTCCCAGGCGGGGGAATCCGCCTTCCACACATGCCCCCAGGAACTCTCAGGAGCAGGTGACCCCTGGATTGAAAGGAACAAACGTTGGATGTATGCTGCTGTGCTCTCTCTGGGACTCCTCATTTCTGCCCTTAGAGCATGGATGGGTTTAATAATGACCTCGGCACAGGTCATGCTTCCCCAACACCATCATTTGCTGGCCCCTTCATGGATTTTGCCATATCCATGTACCACCCAGACTATCATTTGCCTAATACTTTTCTTAAATTATCTCATTTTAAGCTTAAAAGTGAAAAGAAATGCATCACCTCTCCCTGGGTGGTAATAATCAGGGGTGGGCAAACTTTTTGACTCGAGGGCCACAATGGGTTCTTAAACTGGACCGGAGGGCCGGAACAAAAGCATGGATGGAGCGTTTGTGTGAACTAATATAAATTCAAAGTAAACATCATTACATAAAAGGGTACGGTCTTTTTTGTTTGTTTGTTTTATTCATTTCAAACGGGCCGAATCCGGCCCGCAGGCCGTAGTTTGCCCACGGCTGATATAGATGCATCTGCTTGCCTAGGAATTGTCTGGGAGTCCTGTTGTCTATCTTTAGTGCAAGAAGACTTGGTCCTCACCCTGAGTTCTTCACTTAAAAAACAAGCATTGCTAGCAAATGAGAACCTGATATCTTCCAGGCACTGATCTTGTTGTGTGTCTTCATCATATTGTTCAATCCTCATTACAGCTGCAGGTGGTGGGTATTCTTATCTGGATGGGAAATCTAGGCATGGACAGGCTAGTTACTTGATCAAGGTCCCACAGTTGGTAAGTGATTGACTGAATTAAATCCCACTCTATTCCCAAAGCCAACTGATGTGACCTTGCTTGTCTTTTGAAATTAAAAGTAAAATGATGCAGCCCTAGCCGGTTTGGCTCAGTGGATAGAGCGTCCGCCTGCAGACTGAAGGATCCCGGGTTTAATTCCGGTCAAGGGCACGTACCTTGGTTGCAGGCTTCATCCCCAGCCCTGATCAGGGCTCGTGTAGGAGGCAACATATTGATGTGTTTCTCTTACGTCGATGTTTCTCTCTAAAAATCAATGGAAAAATATCCTCGGGTGAGGATTAAAAAAAAAACAAAGTAAAACGATGCAACGCTGTAGTTATGAGGTAATGGCTGGGGAAGCATCTGTGCTATGGAGGGATCTGTTGTGCAGGAGGAAGGCAGACGGTGCACTGTGAGTGTTGTCACAGAGGCATGAGGAGGCGTGATGTCCTGGCCTATGGGAATATAGGAAGATCAGAGACAGGTGGGCCATACGTCCCAGGAGTAGGGACAGAGAGAGGAGAGAGGAGATGGGTGGATTCGAGGGGCATTCCAGGACCTGCCTTTCTGATGCCCCGGGGAATGTCACTGGCACTGCTGGGTACCCTGTGGCCTCTTCTGATCACTTACATGCTGCCGGTAACATTGGGTCCATGGGAGCCTGCCTAATGGGTGGCTCCACCTTGGCCTTCCCCTGGGGTAGAGCTGGGCCACTGGCGGACAGACCGAGGAGGATGGGGATAAGGCAGAAGTACCAGCTGGACTCCTAGCTCTATTACTCGATGACTCTGACCTAGGCTTCAGTTTCCTCATTTATTAAAAGTTCCATCGTAAACACGGAGATGCACCGCCCAGGCTCCCCTTCATGGGAGCACTTGCTGCCCAGCTATAGGGAGTGGGGACAGCAAGCAGCCTCCAGCTTCTTCAGGGCCAGCGTCAGAGAACACCCTCTGTCTTTCTTGGGGCTGCCCACCTATCTGGTGACCAAGTGAGGGAGGGTGTAAAGGCCCAGCCACTTCAGTCCAGCCAGGGGCATTCTGGTGGGTAACTCTCCCTCCAGAGCTGTTGAGAGAAGAAGGGCAAGGAGGAAGATGGTCAATATTTCAGGCAGTTAATCGTTTTCATTTAGAGCAGGGGTGGGGAACGTCCGGCCCACAGGCTGTATGAGGCCAGAGAAATCATTTGCTCTGACCCTGCCAAGGCACTAGAGGTAAGTTAATTAAGTGTTTGACTAAATATAGAAGGCTAATCCCCCCCCCTCTTTTTTTCTATAGCAGGCTAACTTTTAACTTGATAACTTTGTATGGCCCATGAATGATGTTTTAAATTTCCAAATGGTCCTTGGCAGGAAAAAGGTTCCCCACCCGATTCAGTGGCTCCACAGACATTTATAGAGCACATGCTATATGCACAACCTTGTGTTAGGAGGTGGGCAGTTTTGGAGAAAAGCCTCAGGGAAGGCCTCTGACCCTGATTGCCCTGAAGGGAGACTCCTCAGCCCCATGAGCTTCGGACATTTTCCTAATCGGTTCCCTCCTTATTTGATTTCTTTTCACTGAATAGCTGAAGCCTGGATAATAAAAACAAGCTTCAACTGAAGAGTAAATAAGTAGGCAAAAACAACAACAACAACTCAAATGCTTCTTCAGTATTGAAGAACATCAACTACTTCTAAGATTTTTAATCCTCTTCTGATCCCCATTGCTGCATGCACTGTTTCCATTTCACAGTCTTTACTATAAAAATAACATTTGGGGTACTCTTTTTGTCACTTGGAATTATTTTATAGAGATTGTTCTTCGTTTCAAATCATATCTGCTTTAGCTCTACCCTGCTGTTGGCTAGGCATTACATAAGCTTCTAGCTCTTCACTAATATAGTAAATATAAATAATTACATTTGCATGCATTGAGTAGCTGCTTCTTCTTCTTCTTCTTCTTCTTCTTCTTCTTCTTCTTCTTCTCTCTCTCTCTCTCTCTCTCTCTCTCTCTCTCTCTCTCTCTCTCTCCCTCCCTCCCCCTCTTTCTGTTAAATGTCACCCAAAGATATTTTCCCATTGATCTTTAGGGAGAATGAAAGAGAGAAGGAAAGACAGAGAGAAACATTGATGTGAGAGAAACACATCAATTGGTTGCTGCAAGAGCTCCAACCAGGGCTCAGGCCAGGGAGGAGCCTGCAACCAATGTACGTGCCCTTGACCAGAATGGAACCCAGGACCCTTCAGTCTGCAGGTTGACGCTCTATCCACAGAGCCAAACCAGCCAGGGCTATTTCTCTTAAGTAACATACACTGGTTATCACCCCAGAAGTAAAATCATGCAAAGTATATTAGCAGTTTTGCCAACATGCCCCCCAGAAAGCATGGTCGAATTTATAGTGCCATCAGCGATACACGGAAGTTCCGCCTCACCTCTTCCAATTTTGTGCTTTACACCTTCTAAAATTTTGTTGGTAATTTAACAGGTTGGTGTTCTTCCTGGTTCTCATTTTTAATTTGTATTTCTCTGCTTTGGAGACCACCTCTCTTAAGGAACAGTGCCCTATCTTGGCAGGAGATGGCGCTGTGACCCTGTGCTTAGGCTCCCTGAGAAGTAGCCCTGCGGTCAGGATGGGTTGTGTATATGCAGCAGGAGAGGGGATATTAAAAAATCTCCTGATCTCCTCTGAAGCCCCCGTTTCCAACCTGAGTTCAGAAGACTTGGTTTTGGTGAGGAGCTGAGACCACGCCTGCTGAGTTGGCCTTGCCCTGCCAGACAGCATATCTTTCACTCTCCCGCAGTTCGACAGAACCCAAGTTTATGAAGTGTCCACTGCAGGCCAGACATACCTAGTTCTCACCCTCCAAAAAACTCCTAAACAAGTGGGAGAAAATGTACAAACAAAATCAAGTCTAAAGGCTGTACTTCCTATAAAGGTCAAAGTGCTATGAGTTATTGGGAATCTGAGTGATTGCCTCCAGCTTTAGGTTTGTGGGGTCTTGGAGGATGTGGGGGTTGAGCTGGGCCAGCAGAGTGTGGAGGGGAGAGAGTTGGGGCAGGATATGGAGGCCTGACCCAGAGCCATTGTGAGCCTGGAACTCAGGTAGAAACTAAAAGGAAGATGAGGCTGGGATGACCAAGAGACAAACTGTGTGGTGAGGTCTGAATGCCAAGCTAAGAAGCATGGACTTGATTTTGTAAGTGAAGGTATGCTGATGGAAGTTTTCCAGCAAGAAAACGGTGGGGTCATATTTGTGCTTTGGCAAAATTAGGCTGTGGTTGAACTGATTCAGTGGTTTTTCTCGTGTGTTCTGTAGATACATTTTCCTCCCCATCTCAGAAGTGGTTGGTATGGTTTTCCACACTCTCTTCTCCAAGTGCTGTCTTTCCTGTGAACCACCGTGCTCTTTCCCCTCCTGCCTTTGAGGCCCCTCCTTCGCCCCCTTTGCAGCCTCTTCCTCTCCACGCAGCCATTAAACACCGCACTTCATCACAGCTCCTCGCACTCTTCACTCTCCCCTGGGCGATCTCAGCTCTGCTCTGGCTTAATTACACCTTACATCAAGATGACTTGCCCAGGCCTCCCCTCTGAGCTGCAGACCCATATATCCTACTGCCTACTCGACAGCTCTTGCTAATGTTTCGGAAGCATCTTTAATTCATGCCCCAAACTCCCCCACCGGACCTCACCTAATGCTGGTCCTCTTCCAGTGTTCTTAGCTGAGTAGACACATCACCATTCATCCTGTTAGGCCAGTTAAATGTTCAGAGGCATCCTTGCCACCTCTCTCTTCCTCACCCCCATTTCCACGCCCTCCCCAAGTTCCCTCAACCCTACTTCCCCAACACCAGTCCGAACGCTGGCTTTCCCCATCTCCTCCACCACCGACCCGGGCCCAAGTCACAAGGGCTTTTCACCTCGGCCACACAGAGCCTCCTAATTGGTCTTCCTGCTTCCACTCTGGCTCCACTCCACTCTTCACACTGTGGCCAGAGCCACCTTTTCAAAATGTAGAACTGGCCCTGTCAATCACTGTCCCAGTGAAATCTTCACAGGGCTTCCTGTTGCTTTTTACCTTTAACCCTTTGATTAAGATAATGCAGAAAAGAGTGCAGATCAAATGTTAAATTGAAGAGCTTTGAAACCAACTGCCATGAAAGGAGACAGAGTCTTGCCAGCCATGCCCCTCAAAATAGAACTGCCTCCTTCCCTCAACCCCAGAGCAAGTACTATCCTGACTTTTATGACAACATATTTTTGTCAGCCAAGCATGCGTCTCTAAATACTATATAGTTCACCTTTGTTTTGTTTTTTAATTTATACTAGGGGCCCGATGCACGAAATTTGTGCAAGGGGCTCAGCCCTCGCAGCCCTGGCTTCATCTGGAAGACCGTCTGGACAGTCATTCTGCTGTTTGGTCTAATTAGCTTATTAGCTCTTTATTATATAGGATGTCTGCAGTTCTCCTTTAAACTAGAGGTGCCCTTCCACCAATTTTTCTTCCCTCTTGTAATATATTTGTCTTGTAGAATTCCCATTGCTTTCAAAATTTAAAAAAAAAAAAAAAATTCCTTCCATGCCTGTAAGGCTTTACTTGGTCTGATCATCTAAATACCTTCAGCCTCATCTCCCACCAGCTGCCTTTCACTCTTTCCCACCCTACGATTCAGTGCCAACCTTGATTCAGTGCCCACATACCTTCTCCATATCCCCACAGGGTGTTTTTTTTAAAAAAAATCTTCACCCCAGGAGTGAGGATATTTCTTTCATTAATTTTTAGGGAGAGTAGAAAAAAGAGTCACTTTTTTAGGGGGGAGGGGAAAAGAGAGAGAGGAGAGAAAGAAACATTGATGTGAGAGAGACACTTCGATTGGTTGCCTCCTGCTCACTGGCAGGGAAAGGAGGGTTCAGGGGGATTCAACCTGAAACCTAGGTACGGCCGTTGACCAGGAATCGAACCCGTGACCTTTGGTCTGTGGGCCAACATTCTAACCACTGAGCAAAACTGGCCTGGGCCCTATAAGGCTTTTGCAGAGGCTGTTCTCTCTGCCTGGAATGTTCTCCCCTCCCTGTGTCTCCCAGTTAACCCCAACTTATTTTTGTATTTCAATTGGAGCATTCCCTTCTCAGAAAAGCCTTCTTCACCTTCCCAACTTGGTCAGTCCCCCAACCAGAGACTCTCACAGCCCCCTCCTTTCTCCTTCACAGGTCAAGGTTGTGGCTTTCCAGTTGTTTGTGAGATGCTTGATTAATGACTGTCAGCTCCCTGAGGGTAGGGGTTATGTCTGCTTTTGCTCACCATTGTTTCTCCACTATCTAGCTGGGTGTTTGGCACATAGTAGGTGCTCAATTAAAAGTTTGCTGCCCGCTGCCCAGGGAGAGATGATAGCCAGCAGACACCAAGACAATTAGGAGAGAGTCCCGGTCTGAAGAACTGATTGAGGAGCCTGGGTTTCCTCAGAGGTGAGAGCTGACACAGCCCGGGATAACTGGTGTCACCTGGAAAAGAATGGAGCAGTGAGAAGAGGGTAGGGGCTCCCCCCAGAATACCCAGGGTCCTCCTGCCCACCCCACTATCCATAAAGCAGGAGCTGGGCCTGGACTGGGATGGCTGGAGAAGCTCCTGGGTCCTACCACTCCCACTCAGGGCCACTGGGGCCCAGCTAAGTGGAAACAAATGTTCCTTGGCTTTTCCTAGCCCAGTCCTGGTGGGCCAGCAGCCCCTCCCTCTTATCCCCTGCTCCCTCCCCCTCCTTCTTTCTCCCTTTGACTGATGGGGTGATAGGAAGGTTGGGGACATGGATAGGGTTGCGAGATGTGGAAGATGGGAGGCAGGTGGGCTCTGTGGGGAACTGGGGCCTGGAGTGGGGGTTCCCTTGGACAAAGGCCCAGAGGGAGTCTCAGAGGAAACTTGGCCTGTGGGGCAGGGACAAGCCTAGCTAAAGCTTGGACATTTGAATTCCCACCCTCTCAGCTGGGAAGGTGTATTCTGATGACTTCAGGTGGGCTGGGAAAAGCTGGAGTGGAGGGATCTGGGGAACAGAAGGGAGAGGAAAGTGACTCTTTTTTCTATCTTTTTCTTTCCCTCCATCTCTCTAGAGAGTTGGCCTGTCCTCTGTTCTCCTGGGACCCAGAGACCCAGGGCCCTGAGGAATTCTGAAGCCCTGCCACCATCCTAAAGGAATGAGAGTTAGGTCCCATTGCTGGGAAAGAAGGGAGGGAGGGCAGTGGGGAGGGAGGAAGAGAGAGAGGTTATTGGGAGGGGAAGGGTCACAGGCCCAAATTCCTGGGCTCCTGCAGCTTCAGTTCTTTTGAGAAACAAAGAAACAGAGAAAGTGATTTAGAGACAGACACAAATAGAGACTGAATCATGGAGATGAAACGTGAAAAGACACTGAAAGAGAGAGAGAATCCGACAGAGACAGAGGGCTCTGCTTGTGCCTGCAGCGATTCTGATGTTATCTTTCTCCAGGTGCCTCTCTCCCCTCCACAGTCCCCAACTCTCCCCCTCCTTCCTCTCCAAACCCACAGCCAGACACCCATGTCTCTCCTTCCCATCTCTCTTTTGCATCAGGGCCTAGACTTGGAATTAACAGGTTCTTGGGACTTAAGGCAGAGCAGTGGGGGGGGGGGGGGTGAGGAGAGGGTGCCCAGTGCTCAAAGAACAGAGAGCGGGGGATTAGAGGGGCACCATTCCATTCATGCTGCCCACGTCTGGGCTGCTGTGTTCCCATTCCAATCTCTTGTGACCCTTTCTCTACATGCATGTCTGTGCAGAGGTGGTATGTGTGTGTGTGTGTGTGTGTGTGTGTGTGTGTGAGAGAGAGAGAGAGAGAGAGAGAGAGAGAGAGAGAGAGAGAGAGAGAGAGAGAGAGAAATGTGCATGCATCTTGATCTGTCTTTGTGTGCCTCTGTCTCTAACTCCTGGTCCTTCTCTATGGAAAGCCTTCCAGGGTGATAGTGATGGCTTGAAGTCTTGGTAACTTCTGAATTCATCTACATGAAGGTTTGGAGGGTGTAAGGGCAGAAATCATTGCTCTGGCTCTGCCCAGGTGCCAGCCAACTCCTAGATGAGAATGCAGAGAAAGTAAAAGGAAATGAACAGAGGCAAGATTTCCCTTGAAACCCAGGCCCTGGTAATTGAGGCTTTGGGAGCCTGTCCATCACAGACTACAGCCCACACCTGCACTGCCCCAGTGCAAGCACCACTGAGCCAATTGGTTCTGGAATGGGACTCTGGGGTGGGAGGAGAGGACAAGGAATTGGGGAGTCCAGGGATGGCCAACTATTCTGCAAGATCTGACCAGAGTACTGCAGGAGGGGTGGGGCTATCTGTGTGTGTTTGTAGGAAAGGTGGGGGGTGGGGGCAGAAAGGCCGCCTGCGGGGGAGAAGGCTTCTTGGCAAACACCCCAGTTTTCTGAGCTGATCCCTGCTCCCTGCCACTGCTCCCAATTCTGTTGTTTCAATAACATCATTTTTATCCACCCCACAGAGAGACTGTGTCTTAGAAGGGGGAGGCGAGGGGCAGGGCTAGGGCATGAGGGGGTGGTAATGGAGAGAGGCTGGGGTCTGGAGGCAGCTGGGACCAGATTTGGGGCGCTCCCTCCTTAGGCAGAGGCAGGGCGGTCCCAGAGCCCTGGTCCCCTGATGACAAAGACAAATACATTAAAATTCTTGCCTCCAAGAAGAATGCAGGATAGGGAGAGCATTTCATAATCTGCAATAACAGTAGCAGGGTGGGGGCAGGGGGTTCAGAACCCAGGCAGTGGATGGGAGGGGGGGCTGATCATTGGCCACCTGCAGCCTCCAGGGACCCCCACAGAGCCCCCAACAGTCTGTTCAGCACCATCTAGCCTGAATGTGTGCCTAACCTGGGCATGTCTTTGAGTGTGCAGTGCCCAGAGTTGGCATTGCCTTGCAGAAACAGCAACTGTGTGCAGGATTAATAGGTGCAGGGCTATGCATGGCATCTGGATGCTGGGGGGGGGGGGCGGGGGTTAAAATGGGAGAGGGCAGCACTAGACCATGTCCTCCTCATTAACTCCCTCAGCCACAGCTCCTCCTGCAGGGCCCCCTCCCCTTCTCTGGAGTAGCCCAGCCCCGCACCAGAACTCTCTGTACCCAGGAATTAGACCAGCACAGCCCAGACACCAGGGCCCTGGGGTGGAGCTCCCAGCAAACTCAGAGGCATCCCTATGTGCCTCGGTGAACATTTCTCCTTTTCCTTTCCCCACTTCTCACCCATCCTTTCCTTGCCCACATCTGCCTCCTCCTGTGGGTGGGCACCTGTGGTCTTCTGTCACACCCCTTGCCCCCCACTCTCATCTTGACCCACTTGTCTCTGCTCTCTGAGGAACTCAGAATCTTGCCTTCTCTGTTCACCACGGGTGTTTTTCTTGGAAGTGGCTTAACCCTCCAAGTTCAGGGGCTCCCCCCACTCAAACCACCAGGCGTCTTGCTGTGGGCGCCTGAGGTGTCTGCACCTCGGGCTTGAAGTCCGAGACCTGCCCTCCCCACCCCAATACCTTCCTAAAGGTTGATGGCCACTCTAGATAGAGGATGGTGGTTTGGAGACAGGCCCTTGCTGTGGAATGTCCGCACCACCTGTCCCTCAGCACCCCTGGGGCATGTGGGGCCGGAGGGGAGGAGCAGGGGCTGCAGCCGTTGTGAGCCCGAAGGCCGTGATGAATGGAGCTGTCCCTCCTTCCCACGGAGCCTTTGATCTCCCCGCGTGGGGAGGGGGCCAGGGGCATCAAAGACATTTTTGTAGCATTAGAGAATCGAATAAATGCCATCTCACCTGCAGCTGGCTCTCCTACCCCTTCTGGCCTCGCTAAGTTGGGGAAGCAACGTGAGGCAGGAACCCGCGGATACGCGAGGCCCGGCTGCAGTTCTGACCCCTCAGTCTCCTGCTCGGCTGCACCCTCGGCTCTCTCGGTCCGAGTCGGAGCGCTGGAGCGCAGACCATCAAGAGGTTCCCCTTGCTGTCTAGTCTCCCCTCCGCACCGCCCTCCCCGGAACGCGGGCTGGGAGAGGCGGGGTGGCTGGGGAGCGAGAGTGGAGGCCTAGGGCTTCCTCCTTTCCTCCAGGAAAGGCTGAGAAGGGGGCATGGGGCGCGGAGGCGGGCCCCGGTAAGGGGTGACCCCCTCCTGAGTCCGCCCGTCCCTACCCTCTAGTTCGATAGACACCCCGCCCAGGAGCACCCAGAGCCCCAGGCGGACTTCCTCTTCTGCTCCCCCCCTCGCTCAAGCAGCGCCCTCCGCACCGCCCTCCCCCCCCACCCACCCAAACTCCCTCATTCCTGGGAAGTTTTCTCTCTTTACAGTCAACAAACCTGTCAAACGTCTCCCTTCCAGCCCGTCCCCCATTCCTCAGCGCCTCTTCTCCCCCCCTCACCCCGCTCCACCCTGTTTCCCCGCCCTCCTTGCCCCCGACTCCCGCGACGGCGGGGGGCTCCCATTCCGCGAGAGGCGTGGTGAGGGGGCGAGGCCGGCGGGTCGGGCAGCCACGAGCGCGCGGCCCCGCCCCGGACCCTCGCTCCCGCCCTCCGCGGCGCTGCGCCTGCCGCCCCGGGGCTCCCCGCTCCCTCCCGAGAGTCCCGCCGCCTGACTGTCGCAACTGCCACCCCAACAGCCTCCCGGCCCCCGCCCCCGCCCGGGCCCCGCTCCCCTCCCACCCCCGCCCCCGGCTCTGATTTCTTCTCCCGAGCGAGCTCGGCAGGAGACTCAGGCGCTGGCTGCCCCGTCCGCTCTCCGCCTCCGCCGCGCCCTGGTCGCCCGGGATGGGCCCCCCCGCCGCCGCCGGAGCCGTCGCCTCCCGGCCGCCGCCAGAGCCGCACTCGCCCTGAAGCCCGGGCCCCGCGTGCACCGACTGGCCCTGCAGCCTCGCCCCGCTGCCCGCACCGGCGGGCGGTAGAGCGGTCACGATGCTGCCGCCCTTGCCCTCCCGCCTCGGGCTGCTGCTGCTGCTGCTGCTGTGTCCCGCGCACGTCGGCGGACTGTGGTGGTGAGTGCTGCAGCGCGCTGTCCCGGTGCGGCTCCCGACGCTCGCTCGAGGGTGGGGACCTCGTGACGGATTGCTCCGAACCGCGGTCCTGCTGCCGCCCGGCTCTACCTGCGCGCTGGGGCGGTGCGGGGGAGGTGCGTACCGCTCTCCTGCCGGCCTCCACCCGAGGCACTTCTCCACCACCGCTCAGGCGGCTCCAATCTACTCCAAACCCCCGCACATTCTATTGCATTTCCTCCTCCCGTGTCCTGCACTCCAGCTCCCTCCCAGGTTATGCGCTCAATCCAGGTCACCAAGGAACTGGTGGGTGGATAGGAAAACGCTACCGGGGAGACAGGGGGGAAGATCTGTAGTTAGAGATCCGAAGAAAAGAACACGCGAGGAGGGCTCTGGATTTAGGGGAGTTGGACCGGATTTGGGAAAAAGAGAGGGACAAGGTAGGAAGTCATAAGCAGGGTCAAACGGCTGCCTTTTCCCCGCCCCACTTTGCCCACACATCTACCTACTTCTCTCTGAGCTCCTTCAGTGTGAGCGGGAGTGGCAGGAAAAGGACGGAAAGGGGAAACTGAGTCAGGACCTTGGCTTTCTCTATGTCCTCCTCCCCGAGCAGAGGAGGAAAGGCAGGAGAGGGACCCAGGCGCCTGGACCTTGCGGATATGGGATCAAGGATCAAGTAAATGTGCAGCTCAGGAACCGGAGAAGGTCCGGTGGAAGGGAGGGAGGCTTGGTCAACCAAGAAATGAGGACATCTTTCCGGAACTGGCCTTAGCTAGAGCAGACACCTAGGCAGCGAAGGGTGCAGCAACTTTGAGTCTTGGGGCTGGAGTAAGGACTGGGAAGGTGGGTGCCAAGTCAGGACCATTCGGATATCTGGGTCCCGCGGACTTTTTCCTTTCCAGTCTCCAGAGCCGCAAAAACCATCCCGGAATAGCTTTAGTGTTGAGAGAGGAGGGACTTGGACAACATCGCTGAGGCATCAGCCAATCCTAAGGAGGCAGGGTCTTGCCTATTTGCATATCGCCACGTCATTGGCTGGATGCTCTACACTCCACTCCTCCCCCATCCCAGGATTTGGAAGGCGGGGTGGAGCAGGCAGGTCTGCCTCTTCTAGGGAGATGGAGAGGAGGATGCCCACACAGGGAGTTGCTGGCGGGAGAGCATCCCTCGGGGTGTCAGCGAGGGGGCAAATTGAGGACGACCCAGGTTCCGGCTAGGCAACATGTGTCCTTTGCTCCTGTCTTAGCATAATCCAGTAGCAGCTTTGAAATAGACCTGAGATCTAACCTGCTCCTTTTGTTAAATCTGCGACCCTTGGGCAGGTCACTTTTTTGCTGCCCGCCCCCCGCCCCCCCCACACCCCCCCAGCAACGTCTCAACCATAAAACAGGGAAACAATCCTTCTACCTGGCAGGCTTAGTCAGAGCATTAGGTGGGATAATTTGCAAAGTTATCTGACATTGGGAGGTACTCCTTAAATGTAGTTCCCTCCTCCACACCCCAGGTTCTCCTAGCCAGAGACCTCCTGGGTGTAAAGGGATATTTGTTTAAGTTTAAAGTCCAGGGTCCCAAGCAAAACTTCGTAAAGGGGTCTCTCTTGTGCTCTCCAAAACCTTTCTTAACTTTGCCCTTTCTCAGGGTGGGACAGGGGTTTCTCCCTGATAGTTGTTGCCTTACCTCCCTTCCCTCTCCATTTGTCCAAATTGTCCTCATCCTTCCGATTAAAATGACACTTCCTCCAGGAAGCTGTCCCTCTGTCTTCTCTCCCTTTGCCTTCTCTGTGCTCCCAATGCACCATCCCATGCATTGAGCAACTACGCCAGTTACTGCATTTTGACAACCATCTCCTCTTGTGTCTCTCTCCCCTGGCCTTGGAAACCAGAGCCTTGGCTTTTGGGGTCCTGGAGGCTAAAAGCGCTGGGGACAGTTTTACGGAGTGTTACTGGTTGGTTGATTCTCCTTCTGGGATTTGTATCTGTGGGGGGACCTTTGTTCAGGAAGGGTTGCTGGGTAAGAGCCAAACCAGAGGGAGGGAGACCTGATCCTTTGGAGACTGACCCTGAAGCTGGGAAGCAAGGAGTGGGGGAGGAGGTGAGGAGGGCAGGTGTGGGAGAACACAGAGGCCTTCATGGCCACAGCTGCAGGGCAAGCAGGGTGCAGAGTGAGGGGCTGGGCTGATAAGATGTCCAGAGACTGCCTCGCTCAGATGCTTCCCAGATAGAACCTGCCTCTCCTGCCCGCCTTGGCCCTTCGCACTCCTCTGTCTGTTTCTGATACTTCTTTCTTTTGGTCGGAGCCCAGATTCCCTTTCTCAGGACCTTTGACTCTAGTTGCTTTCACTCCTGTTCCCACCACACCCATCATTGCCCTCCAAGATCAGGCATGGGCTGATGGCCAGACCCAGCAGCCCAAGTGGCCTGAGGCTCCTGCCATTCTTTTTCACCCTCACCCTCCAGCTTCACTTTGGCCAGGAGCTTTTCCAGGCCAGGAACTTCCAGGCTGTTCTCTGAGGCCTAGGACCTACTTGCTGGCCCTCTTCTCCCTACTTCTCAGGTTAGGGCTCCAGTGGTGGAGGAGGAAGCAGTGACCGGCAGCAGCCCACTGCAGTCCACTCGGACATTCCAGCAGTGGCCAGACTGGGAGCAGAGCAGACCCCAGGAACTCTGAATGACAGGGCTGTCCTGGATAGGAGAGGAGGGTCCTTCCTGGAGTGGAGTGGCCCTGGCCCTGGAATAGGCTCAGGGACCTGGCTCCTGGTTCCAAAGGTTTCTCTCACTTCCGTCCCTCTCCCCCTTGTTCCCTTGATGGAACTGATGCTTTCTAAACTCTGCCCCAGCCTCTTTGCCTGCCTCTCTCACATCTGTAACTATATCCTTGTGCATTGCAGAATCCGAGGACACTGACCAGGCTGTCTTGTCCAGCCAGTGCGCTGACCCTGACAGGTCCTATTTTGGGAATGAGTCAGAGAGAGGGAGAGGCTATAGCTTCCAGGGCACCAGTTCCCTTCTACCTGTTCCCCGACAGTCCCACCCTGAAAGTTCTTCTTAAGTCTGACCCATCTATATTTATCCTTTAATTAGTGGATGTAGAAAATAGCTCACTTTCACAGAATAGCCAAATTAATCTCCCCTTTTCTCTCTTCCTCTTTCCTCTTTCTGTTTTATATTTCCTATGAAAGAAACTAACCCTCCCCTTATTCCACTGGGAAAAGCACCACCCAATCCCACCCCGTCCCCCCATCTCATCTTGCCTTTCACCACCACCCCCTTCTTTATAGAAACAGGAACCATGGGCCTAAGATAGCCTCATATCTGGCCCCACAGGGAGACAGGGAAAAGACAAGGCTCCTTCCTGAAACCCGGGTTTTCCAGCTGTGACCCCCACCCCAAGCTGGGCCTGGCCACCCTTTCCCATCCCATCTTTATCTGGGGCCCTCACCCTTTGTGGGCAGTCCTGTTGCTGGTCCCTGCCAAGCTCAGGGCGCGGTGGGGATGGGGGTGGGGTGGTCATCCAGTCCCACCCTCCAGGCCTCCTGCCTTGGCAGCTTCCCTGGAGGAAGACAATGGTGCTGTGAGCAGAAAAGGGCAGGGGCAAAAGGAGGCTGGCTCAATCTGGGCCAGAGCATGCCCTGAGCCCACCAGAGTCCTGGCACTGTGACACTTCCTGGGAGGTGCCAGCCCTCTCCTGCCCAGCTCTCATCAGAAGCCAGGAGTTGGTGGGGGGAGGTCAGTGGGAGGCTTGATCACCAGGGCTCAGCGAGGGGGATTCAAATGTGTACTTTGATGAAGAAATGCAGCTGTGGAGGGGATGAGGCCAGGGCGGGGCAGGCAGCCAGGCCTGGGTCAGGCTGGCAGCAGGGCACCCAGCCAGCCAGAGCAGGAGGCACTCGGGGAACAGAAGCCTGTCCCTGGGGACTGGGTAAGAGTCCTCTAGCCGCCCTCCTTCCTGCCTGCAATGGGATGGGAGGAGACCTTAGGTGCTGCCTGGACTGCCTGAGGAAGGGAAAGGTTGCTGGGAGGGTTCTCCCGTTTTCCACCTGGCCTCTTAGGCTGGTTCCTCCAGCTCTGAACCCTCCATTTACTTCAGAAATTAGACCAAGACAGGACTTAGAGATCATCTGGCCCCATCTTGTCACTTACAGTAAGAAGTCCAGCAAAGTCCAGGGATAGGAGATGGCCAGAGGCCACACAGAATGTAGGCTGCTGAGGGTGGGAGCCAGGAGCCTACCTCCTGCTGAGGATCTCACCCTGGGTGCCATTGGGGGTGGGAGTCAGGAAAGGGGTACTGAGTTTCCCCCATCTCTGCCCCCACCTAAATATGGGAGAGCAGAAGGCACAGATTGAACTCAGGGGATCCAGTAGGAGGTTCAATGTGTCTACTCTTTGGCCTCCCACAGCCCTGATCAATAGGAAGCTCTCTTGTATGGTGAAGTCCATACAAGAGGAATGGGAAGGAGAGAAGTGTGAGGAGGTGGGAAGGGCAATGTCCAGGACAGGGCACAGGGAACCGAATTGGGGTAGGGTGGGGTGGGGAGGGGTGGTGGAATAGGGTGGCTGGTGGGTGGTGGGGAGGCATGGGTTAATGGAACTGGGGCATCACTGGCTTTGATGTGGTGGTTGGGGTGGGAGTAGGGACTGGGGGAGGGGGAGCAGTAATTAGGGAGTTAGACAGAGCAGGACAGGACAGGCGGGCGGGCACAGGCCCGGGCCCAGCCGCCTCCGCAGCCGTCAGGCAACATTTTTCTGCCCCTTCTCCACCACCCACCTCCCCCACCCCCGTGCAACCCCCACCCACAGCCCCAGGGTTCAGGGCTCCCTCTGCTGGCTCCTGGAGGTGAGGGTCAGATGAGGGACCCCGGGGGGGGGGGGGGGGTCGGGGGGCGGGTAGAGAAAATAGAGAGCTGGCTGTGAGACCTTTCAGAGGAGGCTGGGCATCAAAAGGGTCTGTGATCCCCTTGGCCTCAAAAATCCACCCAGGAGTGCTCATCAGGGAAGGGGGGTGGGAGTCCTGGAGGGTCCTCTGGTCCATGGGCAGGGCTGGTAGGGGAGGAGACACAGGCTGAGAAGTGTAAGTTGGAGAAGAGAGAGTTCTCAGGAATCCACAGACACCGCCTGCTCTCCTACTGTTTGCCCTGCACTGAGCAGGCCAAGAGATAAATAAGGGTGTGAATGGCAAGACAAAAATCACTTGTGGAAGCCCACTCTCTGGACAGTCTCTTTTCACAGGTCACCTGGGAAGTGGGCAGGTGTTACTATTTGCTTCCATTTCACAGATGCAGAAACCGGCTCAGAAGGTTAAGTCTCAGCAGTCATTCAGCAAATACTAAATGCCAACTTCACATGCTAGGGATTTGCTCCACGTCACAGAATAAGCAAGCAGCAGAGCCCAGATCCAACCCCATGTCTGCTGGATCCCCAAAGCCCTGCATGTACTCTGCTACTGATATTATGCTTCCTCATGAGATCTTTGTCTTTAATGAGTTTCCTATCTAATTGGAGAAATAGACAAGAATACAGGACAAAATAATTATGCCACTGGCAGGATTACAAGCACCTGCCCTTCTCCCCCAAATGAGTGACAGGCAGAATGATGTAGAGGGAGGCATGGGGCTCAGAGGAGGCACCTTAGGGCCAGTGGTATCTAAGGTGAGCTTGGAGAGATGTTGGGGAAGATTTTCATGACTTAGGGGGTACGGAGGGGCTGGCTCTGAGTCCAGAAATTTAGCAGTAGAATCTGGGATGGCTGCAGAGTTACCCAATCCTGCTAGGAGTAAGGGCTGTATGGAGGCTGGCATGTGAGGCTACCTAATGTCTTCTGATACCTTTGGTGGCCATTTCCCTCTGGCCCTTTGGTTTTTAAAATATTTACCTAAGTTTCTTGCAATGAGACCCCCCCCCCCCACACACACACACACACACTGAGTGGTCAGTGTTGGTCACCTCCCTTCTCAGATTGTGCATCTGTATAATGGAGGTCAGGTTGGTGGAGCTGGACTGCATGGCCTTGGGCATTCTCTTAGGCCCTGTGAATCTGGGAAAGGAAAGGTAGAGCAGGCCAGGACCCCGGGCCCCTAGAGTGGGATCTACAGATGTTGTGCCCTGGGAGGAAGATTTTGGCGCAGGCCAAGCCAGTTAGAATGGCTAACCCTAGGCTTGTCCCTTCTTGTCTGCATACTGATTTCTTTTAAAACTAGCCTCATTGTTTCTATGCCCAGGAATGTCTACTTGATTAGGATCACAGACCCTACATATTCTATATTACATATTTCTTACCACCTTGTGTTCCAGCCCCCAAAACATGCAGATGTTCCCAAACGGGCACAGCTTCTGTGGGCTGATCCCAGGACAATGCTGACTCAGAGCATGAATAACAGAGTTCATTCCCTAAGGAAGCAGAAGGGAAGGAAGGAGGGTAAAGGAAGAGGAGAGATGGGGGAGTTATTTTTTGATGTGGAGTCAAGTGTTAAAGTTAGAGGGGGTATGCGAGCCTTTCATGCTAGCTCCTCATGTTTCTGAAACCCAGAGAGGGAACCGACTTGCCCAGAGTGGCTCAGCTCACCCAGAGCTGACAGAGACCAGGGTATTGAAGCCAGGCTCAGTGTTTTGCCCAATGCTGCCCTGCCACTCATTTTCTGGAGTTCCCTTTCCTGTGACTTTAGGATGGGAGCAAGAACAGGAGGGCAGGGAGCAAATGGGTCCCTTGGGATTCTGGCTGCTACTACTGCCCATCCCTTCTCCTGACCAGCTTGTAAACAAGTCTAGTTCCCAGGCAGCCAGGAATCCTTCTGAGTCTTCTATCTCTAGCCCCTGGGAAACAGATAAGGTCAAGAGATTTCTGCCTTTCTCCCCTGCATACCCCCTCCATCCCCTGGGACAGGAGGAGGGAGAAGTGAGGGATGGGGCAGAGTAACCTTGGGAAGATAAGGCCAGTCGACCTTGGGAAAGTAGGGAGTTAGAGGACAGGGTTGGGGAGGAGAACTGGAGAACTTAGTAGCAGGGGGGAGTGTTGAGTGTGTAGAGCCCCAGACTCCTAGGTGGAGGCCTGGACATGTGGTGGCAGGAGAGGACCTGGACAGCCTGGGAAGGCCTGCTTCCCTGCCTTTGAATCCAGTGGGAGAAATAAAATGTTTCCGGAAAGCAATTAGGAGTCATAAAGTGACATGTGGACAGGGGCTGGGCTCAAGTAAGGATTTTTCTCCTTAGATGGCTCATTTATTCATTCAAAAACATGTATTAAATGGTTTTCATTATATTATTATAATAATTGTTCATAATATGCAAAATTTTCATTAAAATCGAGGGGAAATATGAATTAAGCACCTTAAAATCTGCCTAGGAGACAAAAGAAAATGACACTTCTAGCTCTCAAGGTGCTTATAGTCTTATCTGCTGACCCTATATGACCTTACTGGAAGCTGCCTCAAATTCTTTTTGTAATGAGGTGAAATAAGTGGCTGGAGGTGAGGATAGATAGATAAATAGATAGAGGTCAACTCTTTTTAAAATTAAAAAAAATGTTTTTATGGATTTCAGAGATGAAGGAAGAGAGAGATAGAAACACGCCTCACACTGGGGATTCGAGCCTACAACCCAGGCATGTGCCCTGATCAGGAATCAAACTGTGACCTCCTGGTTCATGGGTCAACACTCAACCACTGAGCCACACTGGGCAGTAGAAATCAATTCTTGAAGCACCTAAAATTCTTGAAGGTCACTGAGCCACTGGGAGCCCGCTTGGCTGCCCTACCCTTGGCCTGCTCCATCCATCACTTCTCTAGGGTTGGGAAAGGGTTGGGGCCTCCCCAGGCTACAGTTGGAATGCAGTGATGGGCAGGTCCTAAGCATGGAGGAGGGAAGGTCTGGACCAGCGATTTTCAACCTTTTTCATCTCATGGCACACAGAAACTGATTACTAAAGTTCTGCAGCACACCAAAAATGTGTCAATCTGACCCCAAAAATTAGGTATAATTTTGATTTATTCACACCAGACAACTATTGTTGTGTTGGCTGTTGTCATTTTTTTTGTTTAATAATCTAAGGGAAAAGAGGTCAGTGCTATGCACATTTTTACTAATAGTCAGGTATTGCATGTTTTAAAAATTCTTACGGCACACAGGTTGAAAAATCGCTGGTCTGGACTATAAGTCTCTCCACTGAGGAGAGAACGCTGGCTCCTGGACTTCTTGGAAAAGGATGATAACAATGATCTGTCGGGTGGTGTGTGTATGTGTGTGTGTGTGTGTGTGTGTGTGTGTTTGTGTGTGTGTGTGACTTTAAAGGACTTACACATCTTCCTGCAACCACCTCTTCTTCAAGCATCTCACTCCTTAGTGTTAAGTTCTATCTTAAGACCTAAATTCCTCTTGCTGCTATTTAAGCCCATTACATTTCATTGTTGTTGGGCCAGAACATGCCTGGGAAGCCTGTACTTGTGGAGCAAATGGGGACAGTGGGGGGTGGAGTACACTGAAGCTAAACTGAAAAGAAGCCACCTTGACCTTTGGCACCTATCTACCACCATTTTCCTCTACATTTCCTATTTCCTGATGCCACTTTCTCTCCCCGCCCAGAGAGCCTTTTTCTGCCCTCTGTGAAGGGTTTTTGAGTGGTCTCAAATTACCCTCAGCTCCCAAGTGCTCGACTCACTCATTCCTACAAGACAGGCATACCAGTTAAGCATTCAAATAAGAGCAATCTGATGAAAGCCCTTTCACCCAGGTGTGAATACCCAGCCAAGTTAACCTTCACGGGCCTGGTATGGAGACCACATGGTAGAATGAAGGCTGGGAATGTGTGTGGGAGCCAGCATGGTGGTGGGAATGGAGGGATTTCTGAAAGTGTGTGGAGCTTCCCATGAGGTCTTTCCCCACCTCTCAGGGTCCCCCTTCTCCAATCAGTTATGTCACCCCAGTGCACAGGGCTTGGCTTGCTGCCCTGCTGCTCTGCAAAGGCCACAGTTCCTGGAGTAGGAGACGGGTCGCTGTCACCTGCTTCTCAGTGCTTCAGAGACTCAGCCCCCAGCTCCTTCTTCCTGCTCTCCAATTCAGGGAAACAGAGGATCTCAGGGTGGGAGGGCCCACCTTAGAGACCAAAGCCCATCCTTCCCATTGTACAGAATGAGAAACTTGGGCTGGAGAGGGAGTGTGACTTCCCTCAGAGGCTCCATTCCCCAGCCATTCTAACATCAGATGGCTTTCTATAGTCCTTGGAATTGCCCATGCCTTTCTAGCATCAGGACTGTTCAGCTGACACATAGCCAGCTTGTGGTCCACTAAGACCAGTTCTTTTCTGATCTTTTTCTAAAATCTTTTTCTTTTCTTTGACAACCTTCTTGATCTTCCTTCTGTTAATTTCTTCCTTGTCTCCCTTTGGGCAAGGCCTGTTGAATTTTAGTCTTGGCCTATCTGCTGCCAGCTGCCTTCACCTTGAGTCAAATTATATAAGGATTTATTAGTAAAAATGTGCATAGAAGGACAAGATTGAATTCTTGCTCTACAGTGATTTCAGTCTACTCTAGTTAAAAGGGAACACAGATATGGATGGAATGGCAGGGGAACCAGATAGGAGAATCTCAATGTTAGTTGGTGGTGGTGGGAGGCGTATCCCGGCTCCTGGGCTGTGGGCTGAGGGCGGGGGGGGGGGGGGGGGGGGGGTGGTGGTGTTGGTCTCCATCTCTGTCACCCCCAACCCTTGGAGTTACACCCCTGACTTGCTGTGTTTTGCTTCCCAGGGCAGTGGGCAGCCCCTTGGTCATGGACCCCACCAGTATCTGCAGGAAAGCACGGAGGCTGGCAGGGCGGCAGGCTGAGTTGTGCCAGGAGGAGCCGGAAGTGGTGGCTGAGCTGGCGCGGGGTGCCCGGCTTGGGGTTCGAGAGTGCCAGTTCCAGTTCCGTTTCCGCCGCTGGAACTGCTCGAGCCACAGCAAGGCCTTTGGGCGCATCCTGCAGCAGGGTCAGTGTGAGGAGGGAACCTCCGGGCTCAGAGGAGAGGGTGGAAGTTTGGGGAGGCTGCCGGAGCCCCACCTCTCCCACAAATCTTTGGGCACCCTGCCCTGACCCTGTCTTCCAGCCCCACCTCACTGCCCCGCCCACCGCAGTCCCCTAGGACTCAGCTTTGATGCTGTGCTGACTGCTCCTCCCTGTCCCCACAGACATCCGGGAGACCGCCTTCGTCTTTGCCATCACGGCGGCGGGCGCCAGCCATGCAGTCACGCAGGCCTGCTCCATGGGCGAGCTGCTGCAGTGTGGCTGCCAGGCACCCCGCAGGCGGGCCCCACCGCGGCCCCCTGGCCTGCCAGGCACCCTTGGGCCCCCTGGCCTTGTGGGCTCCCCAGAGGGCAGTGCAGCCTGGGAGTGGGGAGGCTGTGGGGACGATGTGGACTTCGGGGACGAGAAGTCCAGGCTCTTTATGGACGCGAGGCATAAGCGGGGAAGTGGAGACATCCGAGCGTTGGTGCAACTTCACAACAATGAGGCGGGCCGGCTGGTGAGTATGGGCAGGGCTGTGTGAGAGGGTGTGCGCGCACAAATGTGGGAACGTGTGCTTGTGTCAGTGGATGTGGGACAGTGTGGTGAATGTGTAGGAGCATTTGTGGAAGTGTGTGAGAAGTGAGGGTGTGAGAGAGGGTTTGTATGTGCAGGAGTGTGTTAACATGTGTGGGAGCTAGTGTGGTGGTGGGGGGCCACTTGGGAAGATTGGTTGGGGGGCTGGGAGAGCCTGGGGCAGGTTGTCACCCAGGGAAGAGGACTAAATTGAGGCTTTTAGGGACCCCAGGTAGAGAGGGCATTCCTCTGAAACAGGACAGGTGGGGTAAAGCTTAGGGTGGTTAGAGATGTGGCTGCCAGGGCAGGGACAAGAGGATGGAGACAAAGGTCTTGAGGTAGGGGAACCAGGAGGTGTGAGGGAGGCCTGGAAAGGGGCTAGACCAAGGGGCAATGGGCTGGATCCTGGTGGAGGCAGGAGGGGGTCAGGCAGAGGCCAGGAAGCTGTGACTGAATCTGGGCTCTTGTCAGCTGGCCTCCCAGCAACCCTAGACCAGGCCCTGCCCAGACTCGGGCAGCCTCTCCCCTTCCCTCTGCAAGGAGGAGGCCCAGGAGCTTGTTTAGGGACAAGAAAGCTATCTGGGCCAGATGTCTCCAAGGGGAAGGACAGAACCTGGGAGGGGGAGGGACACAAATGTCTATAATCAGATTGGTCCCTAGACTCTGAGATTCCAGAGATGATCTTCCTGGGGCTTTTGGCCCCATAAATCTCTAGTGGGGTTGTGACTCTTAGACATAAACAGCAAATAGAGGGCAGGACGCCTAGGTTCCAGTTCTCAGTAGTGCGTCCACAGTGGGCCCCTGCCTCAGTTCTAGGGTGCTCTAGGGGCATCCCCACACATATCCTGTATTTTCTAGAGTTTGGGGCTGAGTGAGGCATGGGCAGGGGGTAAGAAGGGGCCCAGAGAGGTATGTCCTGACAGGCCCACATACCTGTCAGAGAGGGATGGGGAGGGATGGTGGAGACAGACGCCTAAGGGGCGGGCTCTGCGCCTCTGCTCAGCCCTGCCTGGTGCCTTGAGGGTTGGCAGGAGGGAGAAGGTGCGACAGCTACCACCACCACCTCCCCTGCTCCAGGGAGATTCTCACCTGCGCAGTCCATTCTACTTTCTCCCCATCCTCTGGCTTTGGATCCCAGAATCCCTGCGCTGCATTCTTTCCCCCACTCCCCACTTCTACCTCTCCATCATTGTCATCTTACCCTCCACCCTTGATTTCCTCCTCCTCACCTTGCACTCTTTTTTTTGTTTGGTCTGCTCTTTCCTCTCTTCCATTCCCCCCTCCCACCCCACCCGCCCCGCTTATTTTCTGTCTGTGGGTCCTCTGGCCCTTTCCGCGACCCGCACCCCACATTTGTCTCCATCCGCCTGCTCTCTGCTCCCTGCAGGCAGTGAGGAGCCATACGCGCACTGAATGCAAGTGCCACGGGCTGTCGGGCTCATGCGCTCTGCGCACCTGCTGGCAGAAGCTGCCCCCGTTCCGAGAGGTGGGCGCGGAGCTGCTCGAGCGCTTCCACGGCGCCTCGCGTGTCATGGGCACCAACGATGGCAAGGCTCTGCTGCCCGCGGTCCGCAATCTCAAGCCGCCGAGTCGCGCTGACCTACTGTATGTCGCCGACTCGCCCGACTTCTGCGCCCCCAACCGGCGCACAGGCTCTCCAGGCACGCGCGGCCGCGCCTGCAACAGCAGCGCCTTGGACCTCAGCGGCTGCGACCTGCTGTGCTGCGGCCGCGGGCACCGCGAGGAGAGCGTGCAGCTCGAGGAGAACTGCCTGTGCCGCTTCCACTGGTGCTGCGTAGTGCAGTGCCACCAGTGCCTCGTGCGCAAGGAGCTCAGCCTCTGCCTCTGACCTGTCGCCGGCCTCTCCCAAGGCGCGCAGCGCTGCCTCTCTACCTGTGTGACCTCTGGGCTCCAGCAGGAGGCGCTGCCGTGGCCCAGTTTACCCTGGCAAAAGTCCATCTCTCAAGCCTCTGGAAACTGAGGTTGGAGATATTCGCGTGCCCAGGACGGCCCAGTGCGGCGGAGGGATCCCCAGAGGTGCTTTAACGGTTCTGGGGAGACTGTACGCTGCAGGGAGCTCCGCGGTTTCCCTCTTTTGGTCCCAGATGGAAACTTATCTGGGCCTCTGGATGCGGGGTCCTCAGAACTGCTGGCCATGTGCTGGGTGGGTGAGTTTAGTATCAATAAAGATATTTAAACCAATAGGACTGGGACCACAGTTTGGGAGGGGGGCTGGTCTCCTGCGGGTTGACATGGGACCAGGCTCTGGAAGGAGTGTCTAAAGGGAGATGGTTTTGATAGAACTGGGTCCCTCTCCCCCCCCCCCCCCCCATGGGTCTGGGCTCTCCTGGCAACCATGGTGAAGAGTGCCAAATCTCCCCTTGGCATTCTTCTTGTTCACTCTTGTCACACATCTAGGGCCTGGATCTACAAGCCGGGGAAGAAGTAGCAATCCCTCTTTAAAGGAACAGACTCTGAGAGGGTTTGGGGAAAGCAGACGGGAAGCCTCTACTGGTATACTCAGCTCTCATCAACATTCTAGGGGAGTGTGATACCCTCATCTGCCCTTCTGTTTCTGTGATCCCTGGGGGATTTGTGGGTAGACTTTTAGGACCACCCAAGCCCATAGGATTAAAGCACTTTATGAACTATAGAATGTGATGAAATATGTTATTACTAACATCAGACTAAACATTTGAAACTAACTTTACCCCCATTAACACTGAAAAGACTGCTCAGAACAGCATTTCTAATTACACCTAGAGGGAGACAAAGAAAAGTTGTTCCAAGGTTTTTCCTGGCACCCAACTACATTTCCTCCCTTCTAGCTCTTTCTCAGGAAGCTGACGGTTAGTGTGGAGGGAAGAGAGGAAAGGTTTGGGAGATCTGGGCTCTCCAGAGCTGAACTTCATGCCCCCATCGTCCTCCAGAGAGAATGGGGGAGGGAATAGCCAAAAGGCTAGGATTCAAAGCTCCCAATATTGTCATAGTCCAAATACTGTACATGCCCCCTTCAAGGTATGTAGGGCAAAGCAAGAGCTTTGGGTCTGAAGCTGGTGCTGCTGCTTAGAAGTTTACAGTACAGATCATGTGAGTCTCAGTTTCTTTACTTATATAATGGGACTATCCTGTTTCAGTTATCCATTGCTGCATAACAAACAACCCCAACAAAACTACTTCTCACGATCCTTTGGGTCAGGAATTTGTCAAAGCTCAGCTTGGTTGTTCTGCTCTTTATTGACTGTAGTCATTCACTTGGCTGTACTCCACTGGTGGCTGGGCTGGGCTGGACACTCAAAGAGGTTTCACTCATATGTCTAGTGCCTCAGAGCTTCTCCAGTGGCCTTCCTCTCCATGTGTCTAGCTTGGGCTTCCTCAGAGCATGGTGGCCTCGGTGTAGTGGGACTTCTTACATAGGCTGACGTTTGAAATAGACTGTGCCAAACTGGGAGGCAGAAGCTGCCGGTCTCTTCTTTTAGTTCCAGCTTTGGAAGTTGCACAGCATCTCTCTATTGGTCGGCACTAGTCATAGAATCAGCCAAAATTCAAGGGGAGGAGAAATAGACTCCACCTCTCCATGGGAACGTGGCGAAGAATTTGCAACCATTATAATCCATCCCACATCCTCATAGAATTGTGGGGAGGACATCTTTGGACTATGGAGAGCACTCAGCACAGAATAATTTATGTGAAATGTATGCTTAATAAATGGTAGTTACTGTAAGAATGGGAATAGAAAGCAGCTGGGTTGTTGTTGTTGTTGTTGTTTGTAGGTATTAGGCAGACCCTGATTAAAAATAACGATACCCAACTCAAACTAGCTTGGTCCAGCCTGGCCCGTGTGGCTCAGTGGTTGAGCTTTGACCCAGGAACCAAGAGGCCACAGGTTCTATTCCTGGTCAAGGCACATGCCTGGGTTTTGGGCTTGATCCCCAGTAGGGGTCATGCAGAAGGCAGCTGATCAATGATGCTTCTCTCTCATCTCATCGATGTTTCTATCTCTCTCCCTCCCTCTTTTCTCTATAAAACTCAATAAAGACATATTTTTTTTTAAATGAGCTTGGTCCAAAGAAAGTTAATGAATGGGTCTTATACCTTGGAAGTCCAGGGGTAAAAGTGAATTCAGGCACAGTGAACCCAGGGGCCCAAAGGGTCATACGTCTCTTTTCCCACCTCCACCCCACATCTATTGTTTCTGCTTACCTCTGCCTCTCTTTTCATGCTATCCTCATTCTCGCCTACTGCCGATTGACTTTCTCTAAATGACAGCCTACATTCCTAGAGCTAGTGATATGAAAAGGAATGGCCTTCTAAGCAGAAGTCCTGAGGAAGACCCTGACTGGGTCAGCTTGGGTTCCTTGCCTATTCCTGAAGCAATAACAATGTCCAGGGAGATGAACTACTTTGACTGGGATTGACAGCCCCACTAAGACCACAGGGAATAGGGGCACAGGGAGGATGGCAGAGTTCTTTCAATGAAACAGAAGGAAAGGGAACTTATCCTGGACGTGCCAGACCCTAACCATGGCTTCTAGTGCATTTGTCCCCTCTGCCCCTCAATGCCCCTCCATCCTCATCTATGACCTAGCCTGGTTCAGACCTCAAGGATCAGGTTGGGCCCCAGCATGTGGCATGTATGGAAAGGGGGTATAGGCTGCTGTGGGAAGGAAGGAGCATCTGGGTTTTCCTTCCTGCTTCTCCTGGCTCCCTTGGGTCAAATGCCTGGGCTTCAGGGAGGTGTCATGGAGAATTTGGACTTAGAACTTCTTGTACAAGCGGACTTGAATAACTTACAAAGGGAAGAGAGTGGAACTGGTGTTGTGGGCCATGTGGAGGTGAAATGAAGCTTCCTACAGATAGGGTTTTTATTCACATCTCTGCCTTCCCCAGAGCTCTTTGATGGGTACAATACTTTAAAAAATAATATCCTGAACTTCTTTCAGAGACCACCAGAGGGTGCACAGAGCCCAGTTTCCCTATTAAAAGGGACAACAGAACCTGCAGGACGTTTAGGGAACTCAGAATGGTAGGCAGGAGAAAGGATGAAAGGAAGCAAGGAGACCCAGAGACAGTTTAGGTTAAGCTGCTAGGGTTCCAGATTGTCTGGGATGCCTGCCTCCCCATCTTTACTTCCAGGTCCAGGGGAGTGGGGGAGTAGAGAGTGTATGGGGTGGGTGATAGTGGACATTCTTCTCCATGATGCCAGAGAAGGAAACTGAGGCAGTGGCATGAACTGATACCAACCCAAGCATGTTAAAAGGAATTCAGAGGAAGTAGCATGATACAGTGAACGAAAGGCCTAGTTTGCTAGCTCGACCTTGATCAAATCAGTTAATCTCTCTGAGCCTCAGTTTTCCCATCATTAAATGGGGGCGGGGGGGGGGGGTGGTGCCTGGTAGCTTATCAGTACATGTAAAAGTGCACTGCAATCTTTAAAGTGCTAGTCACTTGTTAGGGGTCCATCCTCTGTGACGGAGCCTAGCAGGAGTCTGGGAACAGCTATCTGTGAAGGGTGAGAGTAATGGCCCGATAGGCACCATTTTAACCATTATCCTGGTCCTCTTTAAGATGAGAGAGGGCTCTGTGCTCTTGCACTGCTGCCTGGGGAGGAGGCTGGAAGCAGAACTCAAAAATATCCCATCATACACTGCCCCCCACACACACCTCCCGTTGCTGACCCAATTGCTCAGCCCCAGGCACAATCTGAGCCACCAAAGCTGAGGGATGGAGGACATGTGGAATCAAAGCGATGGGGGAAGAGTCCTGAGATGCTCCAGATGTGCGAGTGACCATGTCAGGAAGGGCCAGGATCAGCTGGAGGCTGAGAGCTCAAGAAACATTTCCCCTTCCCTTCAATGACGAAACAAATTAGGTGTTTGGGAGGCTGAAGCAGCAAGCTATGCTCCCTTACCTTGCTGAGGGGTAGTGGCCCCTGAGACCTAGACAAGTGGACAGAAAGCTCCCGTATCAGTCCGGGACTCCTTCCCTCTCTTCTTCACCAAGACAAACTTCTCTGGCAGAGCTTCAGGACTGAGGGTCCCACCTGTTCTCACCCTGGTGCCTTCCCAGCACTCCCTTCCCTGCAACCTCCTCCAGAGCTGCCACAGCTGGAACCATTCTCAGAGCTGCCTTTCAGCCATGGTGCTCCCCCACCCCCAGTGGCCCCTGTAATTGTGGTCTCAGGCTGCACTGAGGCTGCTGCGGGGGCTGGGGCTGGGCTAAGGGCCAGAGCCCAGGGCAGGGCCAGGGTGGGGCCTAGGGGCTGCCCATGGTGTGGGTCATATGAGGCTGGGGCGGGCACTCTTTCTGGGCTTCATCTGCACGTAGACCAAAACCCTACATATGCCCTCTCCTCCCCAAACTGTGGAGAGGTGCCCCAGGCTTGGTGCTTCTAAACCCTCTTGACATCGGGCCAGAACCACGCCCTAGTGCAAGCAGGGTTGGGCAACATTATTTGTCTCCTGGGGGTTTCGAAGAAAAGGCATTCTCCCTCTCCTCTACATGTCTATGGTTCTTGAACAGTAGAGGGTGGGAGAGCAAAGAGACCCTCCCTCATTAGATGGAGGCCGAAGGAAAAAATCAGCCACTCAAGCAGATCAGTGGTGTTTCCCAAATGTGGTCCTCACAAAAATCACTTGGGATGCCAGTTAGAAAAGCAGATGTCCAGGCCTTGCCCCTGGAAAGGATGGTTCAGCTGCTTGGGACTGGAAGCAGTATTTCCCACAATGGCCCACCCCAGGGGATACGTATGATGCATGGGTACTGGGAAATGCTAGTGTGAGCACTAGGCAGGGAGTAAGGATTAGGAACCCATTCCTAATTGAGCATGTTCCTTTCTGGGCCTCAGTTTCTCTAGCAGCCAATGGGAGCATGACCTCCCAGCCTGGCTTGCCCCTGCCCTCACCCTGGGTTCATGCCTCCTTCCTGTGTTGAGCCTGGTGTTGCCTTGTCCCTCTCTATACCCTTCCCAAAGTCTAGTCCCAAATTTCCTGTGCCTGTAGCATGGTGCCTGCAACATGGTGGGGGGCAGAGGGCAGCTGGGGTCAAACAAGTCTCTGGCTGACACAGACTGCTTCCTCTCCCCCCCCCCCCCGCCCCGCCCCAGCTGTTTTTGTGCTGTCCAGCCAATCTTCTCCCCCTCCTCCTTGCCACCCCCATCCCCCACAGCCTCAAGTCCTTAATTCCTGACAGCTGCGGTGGCTGCAGGCAGAGATGGGGGGAAGAAGGGGGGAGTAGGCCATCAGCCTGCTGTTGCTCAGGCTGCCTCAGCCACCTGACAGCATAGGGACAGAGAAGGCCCCACCCCTCTCAGCCAATTCCCCAGGGTGGGCCAATTCCAGGAAAGGGCCCCTTTTGTCTCTGAGGCCAGAGGTTCGGTAGTTTGTCCTTAAACCAGTAGGGGCTCTCTTCAGAGAGAGAGGGCAGTGAGGTTGGCAGGGAGGTGTGTATATAGAGTGGGAGGCTTGTGCCCATTTTAGAAAGGAGGATGCTAAGGCCTCAGCGGGAGTAGGATTCACTATCAGGGCACAGATTAGACAGGGGTGGGCAAACTTTTTGAGTCGAGGGCCACAATGGGTTCTTAAACTGGACCGGAGGGCTGGAACAAAAGCATGGATGGAGTGTTTGTGTGAACTAATATAAATTCAAAGTAAACATCATTACATAAAAGGGTATGGTCTTTTTTTTTTTTTTTTAGTTTTATTCATTTCAAATGGGCCGGATCTGGCCCGCGGGCCGTAGTTTGCCCACGGCTGGATTAGAACCAGAATCAGACGCTGAAGCCTCTATCCCAACCCTCTGGCTCTCTGGCGCTTGCCTATATTGAGGTGAGCCCAGTGTTCAGCTACAGAGAGAGGACAGGAAGGGACCCCAGAGAGGAGTGGGCCTGAGGCAGGAAGCTGGTGTTGGGGAGCTCCCAGAGGACCTACAGGTGCAGGGCCAGGGCAAGCAGTACTCAGTGTTGGGGCAGTTGCTGCTGTGCTCAGGATCAAGCAAACTGGTGTTAGTTCCAACTCTTCCACCTCCTTGCTGTGTGGCCTTGAGTAAGTCACGACACTCTCTGAACCTAAATATCTTCTTGTGAATAAAAGAGGGTGAAATAAGGTGCCCTTGAAGCACACCTTTAGGATTAAAAGGCTCTCTAACCCCACCCCTCCCAGGGTGTGCCACTCCTGGGTGCTCTGCGCCCAGACAAGCATTTACTACTGGAGTCCCAGCAATTTTATCTTCATTGGCTGGAGGAGGTGACTAGATGAGGGGGGCCTCATTAACCTCATTTCACAAAGGAGCAAAGGGTGCCTCAGTTAGCAGCAGGCACCTGTTTAAGGTCACACGGCGAAGGAGAGCAAGATCCAGAAGCTGCCAAACCCCTCTTTGCAGAATCCTACACCTGCCTCGACAGCCAAGCCTGGGAAGTCCCCCCTGAAGTGGGGGAGGCAGCAGAGGGGCCAGCCCTTCCCCTTCCAGCCCTTGCAGGTGTGTGTATTGGGGGGGACCGCTCCCCAGCAGCTGTGTCTCAGCCAGGCACCCACACCTCCCAGTAACACACACCTTACAACACAAACCAGCACGTCCGGAATACTGGCACCTCCCCGTGCCTACGCGCACAGACCCCAGCCCCCTCCTCCCCTACCCCCCGCGTGTCCGCTCCCACCCAGAGTCCTGAGCGGACGCAGTGGCCTCAGGACGGCGTACACGCCTCCACTCCTCCACCCCGTCATGACGTCACGTGGGGTAGAGCCCTGAGACACGCTGGGGGGGTGGGGAGGCGGCGGCGCTCCCTGAGCTGGGACAGTCACTCACTCTCTGGGCGGCGAGGCCAAGCACAGACAGCGCCGCCCCCCCACACCCCCCACCCCGGCTCGCCCCACACGCCCTCGGAAGCGAAGGCTCGGCGGGACAGCGCTGGGGGGCTGCCCGGCACCCCAGCCTCTCGTCCCCAGCCCGCAGCACCTCCGGGCCCCCCTTACCCTCAAGAGGCACCAGGAGTTGTCGCAGGGGGGGCTCGGGAAATTCCCTGGACCCCTGTGCCAGGAGGTGCCCGGTGCGCCCGCCCGCTACCCCCCCCCCGGGGGCGGTGCCCGGGGGCGCTGCCCCATGGAGCGGGGAGGCGGGCGCCGTCTGCTCCCGGAGCCGTGACCCAGGTCGGAGCTCTGTGTCGCAGCCACCCCGACCCCCGCGGATCATGCGCCGTCGCCCCTGGCTCGCGGGTCCTGCCGGACTGTGAGCCCCCTACTCCCCGCCCATCACGGCCCGCGCGCCATGGGCAGCACCCACCCTTGCCCCTGGCTGCGGCTTCTCCGACCTGGGCCCCAGCCGCGGCCCGCGCTCTGCGCGCTCCTGTTCTTCCTACTGCTGCTGGCTGCCGCCCTGCCCAGGTGAGCCCTCACCTTATGCTCCGCCCTCCTAGAGAGCTGGGACCCCCAGCCACAGAGGCCTCTGGGGACCCTGGAAGGAGGGAGGGACAGTGTCGCAGGAAAGTCCTGCTGCCCAATGAAAGACAGTGTCCTCATAGGAGGGTGTAGAACTGGTGACAGAATATGGGCAGTCCAGGGAGACAGGGCAGTGCCCAGGAGAGTGATGGCTACTAGAAGGGAAGGTGAGGTGTGTGTGTGTGTTTGTGTGTGTGTAGCAAGTACCAAGTTGGAGTCAGTGCTGTGCTGGGGCCATGCACCCCCACCTGAGGAGTAAGTTCAAACTGCCTTGCTTCACCTTGGAGATGGCTCACAGGCAGGGACAGGGTTGGGGGTTGGAAGGGTGTAGCCCAGGTGGGGCCAGTGAGGTACTGAAGATGGAAGGGGTGTGTGTGTGTGTGTGTGTGTGTGTGTGTGTGAGCCCAGCAAGCTGTGTTATGTAAATAGCAGTCTGTATTCACATGTATGTGAATGTGAGAGCTCCTAGATGTTAAGATGAACACATGTGTATACTTGTGTGTCTGTGTGTGTAACTATGTCTGGTGGGTCTGGGTGTTCACCTCAATGTGCAGAAGTGTGTCTTCAGGAATATGACTGTCTGAAACATGTCTTAAAGAGTGGTCTTCTGGGGAATGCTGTGTGTAAGCATCTATGTCTGCAGATGCACTTATAAAATACTGTGTGTTCAGGCATTCCAGATGTGTGCATTTGCACATGTTTACCTGTGTGGGTGTGTAGCTGGGTGGGTTTTGTTGGAGTTGATGCTGGTGAGAAGGTCAAGGAAAAGAGAATGCTTTAGGGGTACACTGATGGGCCCAAAGTCAAAGGCCAGGGGATTATAGCCTTTGGGACAGACTGTGTACTGTTAGATGGGGTCCTCCTAGTTCCCCAAACACTCACCCACCCCCATCCCACTCTGCAGGTCTGCACCCAACGACATTCTGGGCCTCCGCCTTCCCCCGGAGCCCGTGCTCGACGCCAACACCGTGTGCCTGACATTGCCCGGCCTGAGTAAGCGGCAGATGGAGGTGTGTGTGCGCCACCCTGATGTGGCTGCCTCGGCCATCCAGGGCATCCAGATTGCCATCCACGAATGTCAGCACCAGTTCCGGGACCAGCGCTGGAACTGCTCTAGTCTCGAGACTCGAAATAAGATCCCCTACGAGAGTCCCATCTTCAGCAGAGGTAGCTGCCCCTCTTCTTGCCCCTCTGCCTGCCCCATCCAGTACCTCCACCTCAAAACCTATATCTGCCAGCCATCCCCAACCCACTCCCTCAAGCCGGCAACCGCCTCAGGTGCCCATTTGCCAGCCATGCTACCTTTATCTGGTCTCAGAAATGCCCCCACGCACACACAGTGAGTGGGGGAAGGGGCACACAAATGGGGAAGAGTTGGCTAGAGGCTGGGCTGTGTGGGTCCAGGGTGGCAGGTTCCATGCCTGAGAAGGGGACTCCTGGGTTATCCTGCCCTGTGATTGCAATGCATTATCTCAGGCCCAGGAACTATCTATGTCTGTGGCCTGCCTCACTTACCCACCACCTAGCAAACAGCATTGGGGTCAGAGAGCCTGTGATAAAGTACCCAGAATCAGCATGAAGAGGCATGGGGGACGTTTGCCAAATGGCGTAGGTGAGGGAAGCCTGGGCAGGTAAAAGGTCTGTACTTCCGAAGAAGCTCTTCCCAGCAGGGTATGCCACCAGCCTCTGTGTCATCCTCACCTCTCTGGAAAGCTCTCTCTGAATCAGAGGCACTGGGTGTGTGTGCCTCCAGCCTAGTAAGCCTGGAGGCCCTGCCAATTTCTTTTTCCCTCACAACACAGAGAAACTTAAGACTCCTGCCCTCCCTCCTCACTGCTAGGTCATCCAGGTCTCACCTGGGCAGTCCCTAGAATGGCTTGGGCTGGAGATCTAGGAAGGGTTTGTCACTCATTTCTGCTCACACCTACCTCCTGGGTTGGTATCTTAGGCCTTGACTCAGGCGCTGTGGGGAAGATGGGGGTCCTGCCTCCTGGGCGGGCCTGGCTGGATACCTATCTCTCCTACTCAGCTGCTTGGGTGAGGCTATGTGGGGACCCGTGTGGGACAGTGCGAGGACCTCGCTCCTGGGGACTTGTCCAATTCTCGGTTGACGGTGAAGGAGGAAGGAGGGGTACTCCTATACCCTTTGGCCTAGGAGCCTGAAGCTTCTGGAAGAATAAGGCTCCAATGGACCCCAACTTCAGAGAGAACTTAGAAAGCCAGGGTCTTCCCCTTTTCACCAGGACCCCTCGGAGCATTCCCAGTCTCCCCCAGCCCAGCCCCAGGCCGCCCGCCCCGCCCCCGCGCGCTCTCCCTCCTGCCTCCCCCGCGAGCCCGGGGCGCTGTTTCTCCCTGGCGGAGCCCAGCCCGACGCGTGTGGCGGCATGCAGCCGCGAACTAATCCCCGCGGGCCGCAGCAGACGGCTCCCGGGCCCAGCCGCGCCGCTCGGAGAGGGCGCCCCCCGCCCGGCCCTGCGCTCCCGCCCCGCCCGCCCCGCTGCTCTCGAGCCTCTCCAGCCACTGGAGGGCGGCGGGCCCGGACCCCGGCTAGCCGGCCCACCGGCGCCCGCCCCGCCCTGCCCCGCCGGGAGCCGGCCGACGCGAAGTGACAGGCCTCCGCATCTGTCACGCCCCGGCCGGGCCAGGCCGGCGCTGGCCGCCGCCGCGCGCCCGCTCCCACTCCGGGTGGGTCTCTGGGTCACCCGAGTTCCCCGAAGTCACGATCTCCCTCCAGCGCTCGCGCCGCGCAGTGAGGACACCGTAGCACTTTGCTTCGGTTCCGCTCCCCGGGACTCAGGCGGGCGCTGAGCTTCTCAGCCCCGCCGCTTCCGAAGGGGCGAGGCAACGCTAGCTCTTTACCCCTCCTGGCCTCGGCGCCCCTCTTCCTTCTGGTCCTCCTGTCCCTTCTAGACAGAGTGAGCCAGGCGTCCCGGTGGCTGCGCCTGGCGAGGCCCGTGCGCCCAGGGGAGGACGCAGGGTCTTGGACACTGGGGGCGAGTTCCGAGCGGTAGAACCTACCGAGCGGGCTTGGCGCGGCGCCAGGCGCTCCCGGGTTCACCTGCAGTTTAATAAGCGGGAGGTGAGCTAGGGGGACGGTAGGGGGAGAGGTTAGGGGTGGAGGGGGAGACTTGCCAGGGCTAGCCGGGGCGGGGCGGCGCCCAAAGCGGGGAGGGGGCGGGACAGCGACTCCTGGGCTTGGCAAGGAGGCTGGGTTCCTTCCTTTGGCCTCAGAACACCGTCGCACACCTCTGCGGCTTCTGCTCCCGGCATTGCGGCATTGCGACACCTCATTTGTGCCTCTCCCTTGAGGAGGGGACTCTGGGCTTCTGGAAAGGAATTGCCACTCCCCCCTCAAAGGACCTCTCTCATCTCCACCTCTCAGTTCACAGTCATGGGGTCATTTCCTGGTCTGCCCTGGCCCATGGACCTGAAGGACTAGCTGAGTTTAAATCCCATGGGACCACTTTTGGTGGCAGCCAGCCTCTGGTATAAGCCCTTTCCACAGTTTCACTTCATTTTAAGCTCTGGGCTGTCCATTGTGGGGCCAGGTGACCTTAGTTCTGCCACATGGAATATCAAGGTGCTGAGCCCTCTCCTGACCCAGGCTGCCAATGGGGTTTCTTGAAGGTGCATCCTGCCATGTTTAAAATACAGGAACTGCTAGGAAGAGGTGGTCCCTTGGGCCTTCCATTTTAATGCTGTTACTGTCATCTAATTGTCCTGGCACCTTTCCTGAGATGGGTTGGGCTGAGGGATGGGGTTCTAGTGTAGGAGAGAGAAGGAAAGGAGGTGTTCTTGGGAAGGCAGGGCATATAACAGGGCGTTACCCAGCCAAGGAGAAGGGTCTCTAGGAAGCTAGAGTCAGAAAAAAAAAAAAAAGAAAAAAAAAAAGCTGTGAGAGGGCTCCCAGTCCATGCTGGCTGCTTTACCCAGCCCAGGGGCAGCTGTGACCTAAGTGTCAAGGGCACTGGTATTCCCAGCTTTTAGTTCTAGGACCCAGAGGGTTAGTGCCTGGGTGGGTGGAGTATTGGCAGAAGACCAGCTAGAGGGGAGCTCTTCCTTGTGAGAACTAGAGAACCCATCTCTCACTCAGGGACCAGAGGGAGATTTGAGGAAGGGGCTACTTCAGTCTGGACTTGGACCCTGGCGTGAGCAGGGCTCAGAGGACAGGGAGAAGCTTGATGGAGGAGACTGCAATAGATTCACACAGCAGGTCCTGGAGCTCCCACACAGTGTAGGTACTGCCCTCCCTAAGGCCCAGGCCGATTGGATAGAAGGCACAGGAGGCCCCACAGCAAGCCAGGCTCCTAGTGCAGGAGAAGCCAGCAAGTTAGAGTCCAGCCTCTGTTCTCCAAGGTTTTGGTTCTTTCTTCTCCCACCTCCTTTTCACATTCATCCTCAGAGAGTCTTGGTTTCATGCCTAGGTCTCCAGGCTTGGGGTATGTGGCCGAACTCAGATGGGGACACAGGCACAGGCAATCATATGCCAAGGTCACTTAAGGTCCCATTACTCTAGTAAGTCAGACAACACATAGTAAGTACTTGCTGTGTGCCAAGCACTCTTCTAAAGCACTTTATCTGTGCTTCAGGGTCCTCAAACAATCTCCATTCGGGAGGTCCTACTATTATCCTCATTTTACAGATGAAGCTAAGAGAGGTTAGGTAACTTGCCTTTAGTCACACAGCTTGTAAGTGAGCTGTAGAACCAGGACTCAAGTGCAGGCCAGCTAACTTTAGAGATTCCACTCAACTCCTGCCATACTGCCTCCCAAGCTAAAAGGCCACCATGATCTCTGTGCCCAGAGGTGAACTGTGCCATGTAAGAGTAGTCCAAGAAATGAAACTGACATGCACACACACTCCTACCCATGTTTGTGCAAGCATGTAGCCACATTCAGTGTCATCCCTAAGTGTTCCCATATGCACACAACTCTCTCCCTCTCAGCCCAGGCACATGAGCACGCACAGATTGTTTGCACAGAGAGAATGGGGACCAGACCTTTCCCCTTTTCTGTCTGATTCAAATGGGCAGGGCTCAAGCTTCTTTACCCTCTCCAGGTTCCCACTGGCTCCTGAATCCTCTCTCCTCCACACTCCCCTACCCTCCGAATCTCCTCCCCCAGCCCTTTCCTGGCCGTTGGCTTCAGCCTGTAGCAGCAGCTGACTCCACTTAGATGCTGGCAGTCCCTGTCCCAGATCAAAGGCAGAGAGGCTAATTGTGTGTCTTAACGAGCCCCCCACCCCCACCCCAACCAATGCTCCCGGCAGCCCAGCTGGCCATGGCCCCACCCCTCTCCCCCTCCAGCTGGCCAGATGGCACAGTGCCTGCGTCTGCTCCAGACAGTCGGGGCCAGGACCGAAACTGGGGCCCTGAATGGGAACTGGAGGCAGACCCAGTGGGCTGGACTTCTCGAGGCCTGGATACTTAGAACAGAGGGTGGCCACAGAAACTCCGCCTGGTCACACCTACATGGGGCTGTGACAGCTACTAGAAACCATGGAATGGTTTCTTTTGCTGCCTGTGGTAGGTATGGGTGGTCATTGCAGGCTGTGGACTACATTTCTCCAGTTTCTTCCAGCCTATCCTTGAATGTAACAGAGCCTAGAATATGATGGTTGGCTTAGCACATCCCCCTGGACCAGCCTCTTGCTCTTTCCTGGTGCCATCCATAGTCAGTGCCATGGAAACTGGGAACTGGGCTACCTGGTTTCTTACTCAGCAGCAAGTCTTCCCTGTCAAAATCTTTAGCAAAAAGTTGTCAGGCCTGGAAACTGGGAGAGCTGGGGCTGGATCCAGCTCCATAACCCCCATGACTTTGGGCATCTCCCTTTCACTGTGTGTGTGTGTGTGTGTGTTCTGGGGAGGAGATTTCTGAGGTGTGGGCTTTCTCTCGAGATCTGAATATTGCCATTTGTCTAAAGAGCAGACTGATGACTCCCTCAGCAATAAGAAAAGTGCTTCAGAGTTCCATAGACCAGTGGTCGGCAAACTGCGGCTCGCGAGCCACATGTGGCTCTTTGGCCCCTTGAGTGTGGCTCTTCCTAAGCTTTAGGAGTACCCTAATTAAGTTAATAACAATGTACCTACCTACATAGTTTAAGTTTAAAAAATTTGGCTCTCAAAAGAAATTTCAATTGTTGTACTGTTGCTATTTGGCTCTGTTGACTAATGAGTTTGCCGACCACCGCCATAGACAAAACGCAATGGATAAACACAGGCTGTGCTCCTTAGCGTGAATCTGTCCTCCTTTCTCTTGGTCCCCACCTCCCAGAGCAGTGCCTACTCCTCTGCAGCTGCCACCAATTCCCAGTATACCCTTTGAAGGTTCCAGTCTAATATCCATCTCTTCTTGTCTGTTCATAGCTGGCTTCTTATGAAAGGTCCCAAAGATACCACAAGCTGGAAAGAGAAAATAGAGAGGGACAGTCTGCTGTATGGGCTTCTGGTGACCTAAGTAATTTATTGTAGATGAGCTTCTGGGCTCTGTCCCTGATCAGGGAAACAAAAAGCAATGGCCTGAAACTATAGAAATAGTGAGTGAGGTCAGACAGCAGGAAGAACTTAATAGCTAATGTTTACATAGTACTTACTATGAGTAAGGTATTATTCTAAGTACTTTAAATTTACTAACTCATTTAATCCTTGGAACAACAGTGAGGCAGATAATAATAACCCTGTTTTACAGACGCGAAAAGTGAGGCACAGAGAAGTCAAGTCACTTGGCCAAGGTCATATAGCTATTGACATCTAGTAAGTGGAAGAGCCTAGATTTGAACCCAGGCAATCTGATTTTAAGTTCATAATCTTAACTACTACTATATATCTTGGGTTTTTTGTTTGAGTTGGTTGGGCAGGAAGAGAAGGACAGGGGCCTGTGGTGCACATGGTGAGGTTGGGCTAGGGTCTCTGTCCAGTCTTGGTTGGCTCTCTGGAGCTGTAAGTCCTCTGAGAGCATGCCCTTCCATTCTTTGATGCTGAATGGAAGGCCCCAGTTTTTCCTCTGAACCTCGGGCCTCCCCCAAGGCCTTCAGCCTCTGGCTAGTTTTGGGCTTCCTCAGCAGAGGCCCATGGCACAGGTAGATTCTCCTCTTTGTATGAGGACTATTATTACTTTTAGCTTCTTTCATTGCCCACACAGGTTCAGAGACTGGTCAGAAACTTGTCCCAGAACCTGCTCATAGCTGGTCCTTTCTCAGATGCAGAATAAGCAAGAAGCAGCTGTGGGTCTGGGAGCCAGATACTCTTCTGCAAGTAGGCCTCCCCTGCCACAGGCCCAGACCTACCAGGGATGTCCCAGAGAAAAGCTCTGGGAACACCAAGGAGGAAAGCAGTGTAGACAAGTCAGTGGCCAGGCTGGCCCAGCCCTGAGCCCCTGAGAGTGGCTCATGAGGGAGTCTTTGTGCCCCCCACCCTCACCTACCAACACCAGCATCTCAGGGAAAGTGTCTGTGTTAGATCGCGCTTCCCTCTCAGTTTTCAACACTATTATGCTTGACCCCATGCAAGGCACAGGGCTCACCTCTAGCATCCCTCAAACAACCTTCAGCTGACCTAGACTCACCACAGGTAGCCCTTCTCTGAGCAGATGTTCAGGAATGTCCTGTGGAGAGGAAAAGGGGAAACTCTGCCAATTGATTTCCCTGCCTCTCAATTCTGGCCCCAGAGAGGTTCTATGGTGGACCTGGAGGGCGGGGGGGGGGGGGGGGGGGGGGGGGCACCAGGCAGGCAATCTTGGGGCCAGGAGCTTTAGGAGGATACCAGCTCCTCTGACTTACCCATCTGCCCATTAACATTTCCTGCAACCTGGAATTCCATCACTGGTGATTTACTGTTTAGGTTACCTAATTTGCCTTCTTTCTGCAGGCTTATTTTTACAATGCAAATATTATAAGAGAGGTAGTAGATCAAATCCCTGATTTTATTTTATTTTAAATATATATCGAGCCCACAACCCAGGCATGTGCCCTGACCAGGAATCAAACCTGGGACACTTCAGTTTGCAGGTGGACACTCTATCCACTGAGCCAAACCAGCTAGGGCAAGTCCCTGATTTTAAAAAGAATGTTTACTACCAGATACCTTCTGTCCAAAAGGAGAGATGTAGATACAAATTCTGAGCTTGTTAAGGGTGATGTTAATGAAACAGAGAAATAAGTGCCAAAAAGGAGGGTTATGAGGGAGACTCCCACCACCTGCATCCTCTGGGCAGAACTTGTGGTGTGATTTATCACCCCCTTTGACTCTGTGCTCTATAACAGGCCTTCTCCCAACACTGGGCTTCAGTTTCCCCTCTGTATGGTGAGAAGCTTGGGTAGAGAAGGCAGAGGAATGGGATGTCAAGGCTGCTCAGAGCCTACGTTTCCTGGATCTCTACCTGCAGGTTTCCGAGAGAGTGCCTTCGCGTATGCCATTGCTGCAGCCGGCGTAGTGCACGCGGTTTCCAATGCCTGTGCCCTGGGCAAACTGAGGGCGTGCGGCTGTGATGCATCCCGGCGTGGGGATGAGGAGGCCTTCCTTAGGAAGCTGCACCGCCTACAGCTGGATGCGCTGCAGCGGGGTAAGGGCCTGAGCCACGGGGTTCCCGAGCACCCAGCCCTGCCCCCTGCCAGCCCTGGCCTGCAGGACTCCTGGGAGTGGGGCGGCTGTAGCCCTGACGTGGGCTTTGGGGAGCGCTTCTCTAAAGACTTTCTGGACTCCCGGGAGCCTCATAGAGACATCCACGCACGCATGAGACTCCACAACAACCGAGTTGGGAGGCAGGTAAGAACTACCCTTCCCAACCCCTCACTCTACTCCCTCTGCCACAACCTCTCCCCTTCCCCAGCTTGCCTCTCCTCTGGGAACCACATGGCTCCCCCTAACTCAGCAACTTTCTCATTGCCCCCTCCTAATTCAGTCAACAAGCATGGATTGAATATCTACTGTGTGCCAGGCACTTGATTAGGCCTGGGGATAGAGGGCAGAAACAACCCCTGCCCAAATTAACTCACCCTCTGCTGAGCAGCCTGCTCTGCCCATTTCCTCTGGGAACAATGGTGAGAGACAGGGTTGTAGTCAGACTTCAGGGGTCTAGGCCTGGCTCTGCCGCCCTCTCTCCTCCCCTATGAAGTGGGAAATTTGAACTGGATCATCTATAAGGCCATCGCTCTAGTGTTCCATGATTCTGTGATATCCTCTGCTGCAACCTTCTTCTCTCCCAACCTTTCTGTGAAGAATGGGGAATTCCTCAAAGTGAGGTTCCTAGGAACCTCTATAGAACTGTGTCCCAGTCTCCCCTACCCTCAAATGGTCATGCTACCTCAAATGTCTCATTCAATTGAAGAGAGAGACAGAGAGAGAGAGAGATGAAAGTAATAATAAACTGGATTTATTGAGTGCTTACTATATGTTAGGTACTGTTTGGAGCACTTTACTACGTATTAGCCTACTTAATCCATACAACTACCTATTGAGGGCACTATTATGAACCTCAGGTTAAGATATGGAAACTGAGGCACAGAGAAACTAAACTGACTGAAGGTGATGTAACCAGTGGGAAAGGGGTAGAAGCAGGATTCATCTCTGGGCAGTTGAGCTCTGGGGCCCTGCTCTTTTGCTTACAGCATAGTCTACTCTAGGTGCACACCTACACTAAGGTGCCTCCTTAGCCTCATGGTAACTCCGCACTCTTCTTTCCTGGCGATTCCACCCCTACCCTGCCCCTTCTCTTGTCCTGCCAGGCCTACTCAGGCCTTGGTCCTGGCTTCCCTTCACTCTGGCTGGCACCTTCTCCATCTCACTCCCCTTTCTCCTGGCCCCTCAGTCAGGCTGGCTCACCCTCTCCTTCCAAAAAAATCTCCAAGCTGATTTAGCTCTTCCCATTCTGCCTTAGGGGTGAAGTAAACTGAGGCATATCCACACTCAGGTCAAGTCTAGCTCCCACCCAGTCCTGCCCTGTCCATGCAGCTCTTTTCCCAAGCTTCAGTACTATCCCAGCCCATACCAGCAGTGCCTCCTCCTCATCGTTAAACTGGCTAATTAATGGCTGCTGCCTGTGGGAAGCAGATGTTCTGGAGCTGTTGGCCAGGGAAGGCTTTGGGCTGGTTCCCATGTGGTGCTGACACCACAGGCTGCACATACAGGCTGAGGAGCCCTTTAAAACATGGATGAGCGGGGTGTCTGTCTATGGCCCTCTTGCCCAGGTTGAGAGCCCCTGATCATTGCCCTCCCTGTCTGAGGGTGTATTTTTGACATGGAACGGGGAGCGGGGGGGGGGGGGGGGGGGAGGATGTGGTCAACTCCCTCTTGGTCCTCTGGTGAGGATAATGCCAAGGGCTTCTTTGGGAGGAGACTCCAGAGAAGAGCAGGGCGTGGGTAGGTTCTGTTCCCTAACCACCTCCTTTGGAGGTCTGCGACCTCTCTCCACTTTCATTGGGTTGGCGGGTCTGCTCTTTGGGCTCTGTTCCCATTCTGCATTCAGGTAAAGCCTTGGAGCCCTGTTGGTGTTGTTTCCTAGGAGGAACTATGTACTCCGCATTGGGCAGAATAAGCCCCAGGCAGTCTGCTGGGGGGAGGGCCGTCTCTCCATCCCCTCCCCCGCCTAGGTTCCCAGCAAAGGGCTTCAGGGCCCAGAGGAGGAAAGGGGCTTTTTCAGACTCCCCAAAGCCCCCACTCACAGCCTGGAGCAAGGCCAGAGGCTTTGGGGCTGGGATGTAGTGGGGCCAGCACACCCCTGCTTCTGGCCCCCACCTGAGGGATGGAAGGAGAGGGAATTTCCCTGAGGATCTGGGATCCCCCCTCAGGAAGCAAGAGCCTCCAGCCCCAAGGGCCCCCTGCAGGTGCTGGGAAAGGCGGGCAGGGGGAGGGGGGAGCAGGAAAGAGGGAATTCCCCCAAGGCCTGGCCTGGTGGGAGGTGGGTGCGAGAGCAGCAGAAGAGCAGGCAGATTTCTCTTCTGCACAGCCTGGCTCAGGGGCTGTGCTACCCCCACCCTCCAACCCCACTTCGGGCCTCAGTTCAATGGGCGTTGGTTTCAAAAGCCTCTGACTCTCTCAGACCAGTGTCTTGTGTTGGCAGGAGGGCAGTGGGGTGGCCTGGGTCACTTCTCACCGTGCCTCCCTCTGCAGGCCGTGATGGAGAACATGCGGCGGAAGTGCAAGTGCCACGGCACCTCAGGCAGCTGCCAGCTCAAGACCTGCTGGCAGGTGACACCGGAGTTCCGCGCTGTGGGGGCGCTGCTGCGCAACCGCTTCCACCGCGCCACACTCATCAGGCCGCACAACCGCAACAGCGGCCAGCTGGAGCTGGGCCCAGGCGGGGCTCCCTCTCCGGCCCCGGGCGTTCCCGGACCACGCCGCCGGGCCAGCCCTGCAGACCTGGTCTATTTCGAGAAGTCGCCCGACTTCTGCGAGCGCGAGCCGCGCCTGGACTCGGCGGGCACCGTGGGCCGCCTGTGCAACAAGAGCAGCGCGGGCCCCGACGGCTGCGGCAGCATGTGCTGTGGTCGGGGCCACAACATCCTGCGCCAGACACGCAGCGAGCGCTGCCACTGCCGCTTCCACTGGTGCTGCTTCGTGGTCTGTGAGGAGTGCCGCATCACCGAGTGGGTCAGCGTCTGCAAGTAGCAGAGGGCTCCCCTCCCTGAGACTGGCCTTTTCCCTGCTGCTTGAGACCTTGACAGAGTCGCCTTGGCTCCTGGGAGAGGAGGTTGAATCACATGATCTTATAGGAACCTTCCAGTTCTGAGGGTCCTCAAGTTTGTAATCACGGGAAAGTCTAGACCTCCGTACGCACTTCTGTGGGCTCCAAGCTCCAGCTGCTCAGTTGGGCTGGGAATTGCCCCACATCCTGGGGCAAGTGCCACCAACCCCATGCCTGGTTCCTTTCATCCTTCCTCCCTTCCCCTGGAGTGGGAGGGAATGAATGGAAGCTGGTGGGCAGCGGGAAGAGGATTGAAAAGAAGAAATGGAGCGGCAGAGATCCTAGAGAGGCCCAGACACCCTCCCAGCACCCTCCCTCATCATTCAATTAACACATATTTATTTTGCACTCTTTGTGGCCTGGTACTCTTCAGGGGATGAGGGGTGCTGGGAATACAGATGTGAATAAGAGAGACAGCACCTGCCCTCTTGGAGTTTACATTCTGGCTGGGGGAGATGGACAATAAACAAGTAAATACATAAACAAGTTCATTTCAGACAATGCTCATTTCAAAACATTGCAATGCTATGTGCGATGAAGAAAATAAAACAGAGTGCTGGATGTAGAGTAATTTGGGGGGAGTGGGGCTCCTTTAGATAAAGCCATTGATTGGTCCAGGAAGGCCTCTGGAGTTGTGATACTGTTGCTGGGGGCCCCATGAGAAGGAGAGCCATGCCCAGATTGAGGGTAAGGGCTTCCCAGGCAGAAGCCATGTGAATGCAGACGCTCTGATGAGGAATAGCGAAGAGGCCAGTGTGATTGGAGTGAAGAAATCAAGGGATAGATTAGCAGAGAGGAGCTGAGTGCAGGGGAAGGGTCATATCATGCGTCCTAGGTCAAGGTAAGGAGTTGGGATTTTATTGAAGAGGAATGGAAACCTTCACAGGGTCTTAAGCAGGCACAGGCAAGTGTCATGGTCTGATTCCCACCTGATTACTGCATGGGGAACTGGCTGAAGGAGGACAAGTTGACAGCAGGGGAGCCAGTTAGGAGACTATAGCTGTCTTCCAACCCAGAGATGGGGCCCAGACTAGATGGAGTGGAGGCAGGGGATGTTGACAAGGGGCTGGCTCAAGAGCCCTTGATGCCAGAGCTCTAGCAGTCCAGCTTGTATCTGAACCTTCTGCCACAAGCCAGGACGAGTGGCTGTGCCCAGCAGCACCCGTCAGCAGAGACAGGAGGCACTCTGAGAAGAGTAATCCTGGGCAAGACCCAGCTCAACCCAGCCCAGTGCCCCAGGGAGCAGGTGGGGTTAGGAGGTGCGGCTGGGAGAAGGGTGGCGGGGGAGGGCCAGGAGACTCACTGTCTGGATTCTGGTCTCTCTGAGTCCAGGCAGGGGAGGTGGGGTATATAAGGCTGGAGTGGGGGAGGAGGCATCCTTCCTGGACCTCTTGTGCCCCCAGATCCCCAACTCAGGGTGCCCTTGGGTCAGCAAGCACATCCCCATCCTCATGCCCCCATGAAAACACTGCTGAGCTGGTTCAGTGTCACACTCTCCTTGGCTCTCAGATCTGATGTTTTCTGGAACAGATCCTCAGAGAGGAGGTGGGAGTGGAGAGGAAGGTGGGATCAGGATCTTAGGGAGAGAACACTTCACCTCTTCATCCAGGCCTCCTGCTGCTCACAGCTGGGGATCCTGCTGCTTGCCTCAGTTCACCCCAGAGTGCCACCCTTCATGATCAACTGGACAAGGACAGAGTCTTATTCCTCTCCCCAGTTGCCAGCCTACAAAAATCCCCCATATTTCCCTAGCCCTGTCCCATGCCTCCCTACCCCTGGGGAAGGGTAAGAAGGAAAGGATACACCCCTGTAGGCCCACCAGCTGGGAGATTTGACCTCACTAGCTTGTCTTCAGCTCCCTCCCCTCCAATGCCTGCATCCCAGCAGCTCCCAGACATGCCTACGGCAGCATGGTCTTCCTTTCACATGCTCAGCTTTCCTGCCTCTATGGAATACAGGGTTTCTCTCCCCATCCCCCAAAAGACAGCCCCACAGGCAGGCAGGCCGGTAAGAGTCCCCAGGGAGGAGGGGTAAGCAGGAGCAGCCAGACACACCTGCCTCATTCCTTTCCTCTTGTTCACCCAGGAGAGCTGTGGGGGCTGGGTTCCCTGCCATACCATCCTGAGGAGGAGGAGGGAGGGGGGGGGTGGAATGGTGGCACGTGGGGAATGGAGGAATAGGGGGTGGGCACTTCCTCCCCCCAGCAGTGTCCACTACAGCATAAGCTTTGTCCTCCTCCTCCTCTGCCTTCCTTGCTTAAGGAAGACACCTGGGGGAGGAGAGGCTGGAAATGGGGGACATAGGATCAGGGTTGGAATTTGGAGGCAGGAGGTGTAACTCTGGAGAGCATGCTGCCTCTAGAAGGAAGGGTGGGCGGTGAGGTGTGGCAGGGGGCTGGACACCAGACCAGTTGAGTCATGGTGATCTAACATATGCTAGTCTGACATGTAAAGGAAGACAGGACAAGTTGGGGAAGGAACAAATAGGGTGTTGCCCACCCCCATCCTCCCTCTGGGCCAGAAGCTGACTAGAGTCCTGAGACCAAAGCTGGATCCCATAACTGAACAGGCAAGGGTGTGTGGAATTTGGTAAGGGCCTGAAGGGAGATGTGGAGATGATGAAGGGCAGGGAAAATGGGGCCCAAGAGGCACTGGGCTTATGTATACCGGCTGAAGGGCGAGGCAGGAATCAATGTACTGATTGCAAATAGGGGAAAGGGGCTGAAATACAGTGGGACAGTGGAGGAGGATGGGAGGAAGAACTTTCCAACAGCTCAGAGAGGACCAGGGCTGAGATTTGGAAATGAGAACAGAAGGGGGACCAGAGAACATTCAGAGGAGAAGGGGACCATCTCCGCCCTCAACACCTTTCACCTTGATGGACGCTGAGTCATCTTGCAGAAGGAAAACATAGTTTGGTCTAGTGCAGTGGTTCTCAAACTTGGCTGCACATTAGAATCACCTGGGAATCTTTTTAAAATCCTGATTTCTGGGCCTCATCCTCCGGAAATTCTGTTTCTTTGTTACTAATGTTGTGGCCTCACCCCATAACAAAGAAACAGAATTTCCGGAGGATGAGGCCCAGAAATCAGGATTTTAAAAAAAGATTCCCAGGTGATTCTAATGTGCAGCCAAGGTTGAGAACCACTGGTCTAATGGAACCTGGAAGGTCCCAACGGGAGGATGGGGAGGAATAGAGAATGAGGGTGGTGGACAGATCAGCAGGCAGTGGTGGGTTCAAGGTCAGGGAGAAGCAGCCAGATTAGTGTGGGGATCAGAACCCAATCATCTTGCTTTACAGTCGCCCAAGGTCCCAGGGTTGGAAAAAAGAAGAGGAGAGAGGCAAAGGTAGACTTTGGTAGCTGTCGGAGGGCCCTGGTGGGTGAGAAGCAAGGTCAGGGGCATCCTCACCATACCCCTCCTTCCCCCGAATTAAGGTGCCCCCAGCTAGCCCCCGGCAGGGGGCCTTCCACACTGGAGTTTGGCCAGGCCCTAGTCGCGGTCCCCCTCCTCCCCTCCCACTCCCACTTCTTATGTGGTTGCCGGCAGCTGCCTGCGGTCGCCCCAACCCCTGCGCTCAAGGCGCGGGGACTTTCCAACAGGGGAAAAAATGACTTAATGAGAGTGGGAGCCGGGGGCGGGAGGGACAGGTCCCTGTAATCACTGCTCGGCTGTTGGGCCTGCGCGCCTCCGGGCCCTACCCCAGCTTCCTGCTGCCAGCGCCCCCTTCGGGCTCTGCTGGGAGAGGAGGACGGGTGGGGACAGGGGGGATTCCTTTTTAGGTTCCAGGCTCTCTGGGGCTCTCCAGCTGCTTTTGCTCCCTAGGCTTGCAGTGTGTGGAAGCTGTAACACCCCATGATCCCTCTCTGGACTTTGTCCTGGAAGTTGGGGGAGGGCAGTCTCCTGAGGAACCAGGGTCCTCTGCTGGTGAATTAGAGGGGTGAGGGATCGTGAGCAGAGCAGAGCCCTTTGCCACTTCGCGGCTGCGCACTTCGAAACGCCCCCGGTTGCTGTGGCAACCAGGGCAGTCGAGGTGTGTCCGCAGGGCTGGGAGGCGCCCCCCGCCTCTTCTCGCCGCCCTTCGGGCCAGGCCGGGCTGCTGCGGTGCGCGGGGGTGGGGGTGTGCCGTTACCATGGCAAGGGTGCGCTAGTAGGGCACATTCTTCCCCAGGGTGGGAGCGCCCTAGGGATACGAGAAGGGGGGGAGGTGACGGGGGTGGCAGAAAGAGGAGGGGGGGTGGTCAGGACGAGGGAGGAGACTCGGACAAGACTAACCAGGACTTCTGGGGTTGGAGTGGGGAGTTTGGAATCTGCTCCCCGCACCCCGTCCCCTCCCCTCCCCCCCCCCCCCCCCCCCAGCTCTCAGGGCGTTCCGCTCCTCCTCTTGCATTCTCTCTGGGGTTTAAGCCCCCAACTCCGAGTTTCCGGGGAAGGGATCCCCAACTACCGACCCGAAAGCCCTGCAATTAGCCCCTCGGCTGCCCGCCGGTCCTCCGCTAGGTAGGGCCTGCACCGCCAATTACAACAGCGCGCAGCAGCTGATTACTCCCGAGTCCGGGAAGCCGCCGGGGGTGGGGACAGCAGGCAGGTCAAAAGGGCGGTTCCCTGGGGTTGTCCCCTGCCCAGCGTCCTTAATTGGAGCTTGGGGCTGAGGCCTTCTTAGCCCAACTTCTCTGCACCAGACAATATGCAGAGGATTCCGTCCTGCTGTGCCTCAGTTTCTCTCTCCTGGAATGCACACCGCACCCAGGACAGAAAGCGCCAGGAGGATCTGTGTGCGTGTGTGTGAGAGTTGGAGCGTCTGAAGTCGAGGGTTGGGTATTCAAGAAGCTCAAAGCCCTCGAGGCCGGTTCTCTTTCCCGCTGCAGACGGTCGCGTGGATCTCTCTTGGCCCGGGGCCCACTCGATGGACCCGGCTCGGTCTTGCTGAGCCAACCCCAGGTCCCCTGCCAGTTCATACCGCACTTCTGTGGGAATCAGAAAACGGCGCCCCCTCTGGGCGGGAGGCTACCCTCTTCTGATACACAAGTGAAGGCAATCTGGGAGCCTGCAGAGCACAGACAGTGGGGAACTCTGCCACTCCCCTTATCCCCTGCCATCCCTTCTTCGCTCTCGCCCCGCCTGCGGGTCTGCAACGGCTGGGGTAGAGCTCATTTCTCCCGCGGTCCAGCAGTCCACATCTGGCGGGCAGCTGGAACCCGCCCACTGAGAACTACTGCGGACCCAGCGCCCTCTGTTGGTGAGGAACGGCGGCGCACCAGCTTTTGAGCCCGGACCGCCCGCTGTCGCAGCCTGCCTGGGGTGGGGTTGGGGCTCCACCTTTCCGCGCCGCGAGCTCTTGGGTACCACCCACCCTCTGCCGCCCACCGTTCCCAAATCGACTCCTTTAGGCCCTATGCATTCCGCCGGCCGCACCCTCGCTGACCTTCTTTCCCCCTTCTCTGCGTGCTTAAAATCTTGCCCGGTGACTTAACCATTCCCCAATCTCCCATCTTTTCTAGTCCTCCTGGCTTCGAGGGCACGTGCTGCAGCGCGATCTCTAGGAGCCCACGATAAAAGTCTGCAAATAGGAACACGATTACATAAATCACCGCCTATCTGCTCAATGGAATTCCTCACATCGTCCTTAAAAATGAGGTGGTTGCAGTATATTTAGTGACTGAGACAATGTTTGCTCTATTTGGGGTGTGGATGCAAGATATAAAATAGCACAGGGCAGGATCCTTCCTTTATTGCAACAAAAAATTGTAGATGTGTTTTTGCATTGAGAAACACAGTCTAAAATAGGCAGCAAAATGCTAACAGAAATTATTTTTGGATGATAGGATTATAGGTGGTTTAAAATTGTCTCCTTTGGGGGGAGCGCCTCCTCCCCAGCGGCTCTCTCTCTCTCTCTCTCTCTCTCTCTCTCTCTCTCTCTCTCTCTCTCTCTCTCTCTCTCTCTCGTCCTTGGCTGCATTCAAACCTCAGGCCCTTCAATCCCCGGGCCGAAGCTCTATCCACTGAGCCAAACCAATCTCCACTGAGCCAAACCAATCTCCACTCTTCTCCTCTCTTTTTTTTAGGGCCTAAAGTAGAGGGTTTCAATCACCTTCTTTTTTCTGGTAGATTCAACTAGGACCACTTGTTGAGGTGAGAGAGCTGAGGCACTCACATTTGCCTCTTGTTGATCACTGACAGAGAAAGAATTCTATAGGGCCCCTGCAGTTCAATTGTGAAATCCCTACAGGAGGAGAGAGAAAAGGAGACTATGTCATTTTTTTCCATGTCTCTAACATTCAGAAATATTCCCCTGAGAAAATTGGCAAGAAGAGACAGGGAATAAGGTTATGTGTGCCTAGCTCCTGAGAAGCCTTCTCAAACTCTGAAAGAATCACAGGATAACTCCCTGTGGACTAAAAGGCATCTCTGGTCAGCCTCGGTCTGGAAGAAAGTCTTGGCTTAATAGTCCCTTTCCAGAGAGCAGGTTGCCTAACTTAGTGAAGAAGTTGCACCATGTGTATGTTTTCCATCCCATTCCTCTGACCTCATCCTCTTAGATTTCTTCTCCGCAAAGCAAGTTGAACAGTTGTATCTCAGACTCAGGCTCAAAAACCTCTTGGATGAGTTTTCACACCTGTATACTACCCTTACCTCACCCTAGCATAACCATGTGTACATGTTTATCTAGATTAAAAGATGGTGAGAACATCAAGAGAGAATATTGGGAGAGTTATGGGTATATTGACTACTTCTTATCTCATCCTAATCTCTATTTTATTATTGCAGTTCTTCCAGAACACTAGTATTTTGCTGTGCTTTTCTCTGAAGTTTTCCCTGCCCCTTTACTTCACCATGGACTGCACCCACTCTACAGGGACTGTCATGTGTTAAAAGCACAGTGTAACTAATAGAAATAAAGAGTGCAATGCCCCCTCCCCTACTAGATGGAGTCTCTAGGGATGGTCAAAGACAAACAACAGGGTAGATGGATGGTAGAGGGTTCAGTGCGAATGGGTAGCAATTGGAGAAACAAAACCTTAAAAGAATGGTTCTTTCTCTTGTTCTTTTCCCTTTCTCTTTTTGGAATGACCCACCTTTTGCAACTCCAGTGTGACTGGTTGAATTAGAAGGGACTGGGATCTTCTCTCACCTGTAAGAATGAGCTTCCCTTCTGAAATGCTCATCTACTAAGACTTTATGAAACACTGACGGTGGGGTGGGAGGGAGAAGACTGCTTAGACCTGCCAGTAGGGAAGGGAAATCATGTTGAAAGGGAGAGGAAGGTGACATTATGTCCTTGTGAAAAAGTCAGCCCTTAGATTCTGAGAATATGGGGTTCTCTTAACAGAAATAGGGTGGATGAACAGCTTGGGAAGAAAGGTTCTGAGTTGGATTATATATATATTGATTTTATTAATAAAAAAAATAAAAAATAAATAAATAAAATTGTCTCCTTTTAATCTACATTATTCATTTGTCCATAATGAACATATATTACTTGGGTACAATAATAATTCCACATCCAGGATATTTTTGCCCAAATTGTGAGCATCAAATTACATCATTATAATATACCAAATTTAAGAAAGACTATTTTTAAAACTAGGTGTTAGAGAAACCTGACAGCCTGGAAAGAGCTAATATGATTATGTCACTGGGATTTTCTTCTTAAAATCATACTGATTGCAATGAAAGCAGGTTTCCAACCTTTGAATCTCAGGGCTCAGAAAACCCAAGAAATTGTTAGAAGGGTCCTCAAATCCATATATACATCAGTATTGCTGTGAATGGACTAGCTGATTTATTTTCCATTGTACTGCAAATGTATAAAGATGCTGCCATAATTCCCAATATAAAAAAATTACGTTTTAATGCCTTTTCCCAGTCCTTTTTTTTTTTTTTTTTTACTTTTTATAGAGAGGAAGGGAGAGAGAAAGAGAGTTAGAAACATCGATCAGCTGCCTCCTGCAACTGGAGTCGAACCTGGGACCCCTCAGTCCAAGGCCCTACACTCTGCCCACTGAGTGAAACTGGTCAGGGCACCTTTCCCCAGTCTTGATCCTCTTTGATGTCTTTGCAACACTGCACATTCTTAACTGTCCTCTGCTTTGACATATTCAACCTTTTAGTGCACATACCAGGTATTTGATGTTATACTGCCTGGCTCTCCTCTCATTCTCTACTGCCTCAAGGGTTCCATTCACTCTTTCTTTGTCTTTTTTCTTTTGTTGTAACAGAAAGTTAAATAGGACAAAGAACTTTCCCCTCCCTGAAGCCACTTGATGGTAGGTTGCCTACAGGATACCCCATCACCCCTAATACTGTAGTGTATATTTCTTACAAATAACAACATTCTCTTACATAACCCAATACAATGCTCACAATCAGGAACTTAACATCGATACATTAATACTCTCTAACCCCCAGACCTTATTGGACTTTCATCAGTTGGCTTATGATGATAGGATCCAGTCCCGAGTTATTCACTGCTTCAGTCTGAGACAATTTCTAAGGCTTCCTTTGCTTCTATGGTTAGGACAGTTTAGAAGACTACAGACCTAGTGCAAGAAGAATGTCCCTCAATTGTGGTTTATCTGTTGTTTCCTCACGATTAGATTGGGGTTATGTATCTTTGGCAGCAATATTACAGATGTGAGTATTTTACTTATTGCCTCATTATTTATATTCATGCTCAAAATCTCCCAGAATTGGCCAGCTGCCAAGCTGGCGCCTGTCACCATAATTCTTTGAGCACTTCCTTACTTTCTGGCACCAGATGTTCCGGGCTCATCTTCTACCTTCTCTGCTCCAGCCCTGCAAGCAGCCATTTTTTCCCAGGGGACCTTTGTTTCTTTTAATGGAGAATAATCGTTAGAAGTCAAGATCTGGGTGCTAAGGGTGCTCATTGTCTCTCAGTGGACAGTGCTAGGAAATAAAAGCATGATTGATCACACATTTATATCTATTTATCATTTATCAATTTTTCTATGTAGAAAATCATGAGTTCACATACCTTCAATTCCAATCCAGTACCACAGGATTTATTCTAGTTTTCTCCCTATTTGTGTAGCTTCTTTCTCCCTCCTGGTTGGATTAATTCCTTTGTAATTAACCTATTCTCCACCACTGCTGCTACCCCCTTCAACTCCCTTGCAGATGTCATCTTCTCCCATCTTGGCCTTGGTAACCTATGTCAGTCAATATTTCCTCTGCCCCCACATAGATGTGTTGCTTTGCTTGGTCCACATCATGGCTTTTGAGCTAAATTATTCAGAAAGGCAGGTAGGAAGGAAGGTTAGCAACAATTTTACTCTCTCTTGAAACTTTAGATATAATTCTCATCCTCTCTATTCAGTAAATGGCAACTGCTCTTTCAGCTATTCTTGTTGAAAACTTTGGAGTCACTGGACTCCTTTATATTTCTGACACCTCATATCCAAACCATCAGCAGATCCTGGTGGTCCTCCTTCAGTTTCTATCTGGAGTCTACTCATATGTCATCTCCTCCATCATTACCATCCTGGTCCATACCTCCTTTGTTTTGAATGACAGCAGTTGTCTCTGAGTAAGTCTCTGCTTCTGCCCTTGTCCCCCCACCCCCATTGTCATCTATTCTGTACACAGCAGCCAGAGTGATCCTTTTAAAGTGTTAGTCATATAGTGTGCCTCCTCTGCTCAAAACTCTAAAGCCTTCCTTTCTCACTCAAAACAAGAGCCAAATTACTTACAATGCCTCACAAGGCTTTACAAGATCTGGCTCCCTTGACCACATTCACCTCGCCTCCTCCTACTCTCGCCCTCATCCATTTTGCTTCAACACATTGGCCTCCTGGCAGTTCTTTGAACAAACCAAATTATCCTGCCTCAGGGCCTTTGCACTCATTATTCTCTCTGCTTGAAATAGGTTTGTCTCAGATAACCACATGGATGTTGTCTCTCTTCATTCAGGACTTCACTGAAATATCTCCTCACAGGAGAGGCCTTCATGCTCGTCCTATGTAAAATAGCAAACCACCTCCTACTCTTAACTTGCTTTATTTTTCTTCACAGTACACATCACATCTTTGATATATTTGTGTATTTGTTTACCATCTCCTACACACTCTATAATGGCAACTCCATGAAAGCGGAGCTCCTCTCTCTCTCTCTCTCTCTCTCTCTCTCTCTCTCTCTCTCTCTCTCTCTCTCTCTCTTTGCTGTATTTCTATAGCAAGAAGGGTACTGCCTACATAAGTAAGTACTCAATAAATATAAGTGAGTGAGTGAATGAATGTCCTTGGGAATGACTACCAATCTGTACTTAGGACCAGCCTTTCTTCCTATGATCTTTCTTTTATTTTTATTTTAAAATATATTTTTATTGATTTCAGAGAGGAAGGGAGAGGGAGAGAGAGATGGAAACATCAATGATGAGAGTCATTGATTGGCGGCCTCCTGCACGCCCCCTACTGGGGATCGAGCCCACACCCAGGCATGTGCCCTTGACTGGAATCCAACCCTGGACCCTTCAGTCCGCAGGCCAGCGCTCTATCCACTGAGCCACACCAGCTAGGGCCCTATGATCTTTCTTAAAGTTCCGGCTGCCAGCTAGACATGCTTTGCTGTGTGTCTGTGGCTCCACAAACTAAAGCTTTAATAAGGCAGTTTCATTATCTCATGTATGTATTTGTTAATTTAAGGACTGAAACTTTGTTATGTTACTATTTCTTTTCGCTGCCTAGAACAGTTGCTGGCATAGAGCAGGCATTTAATATTTGTTGAATAAATGAATGGTTTCCTTCTCCAAACTAGTTCTCCCTGACTTGCTTGTTTCTCTTTGTAATACCATCATTTTCCTAGTTTCTAAGGCTCAAAACTCCTGCCAACTTGGACTTTCCCTTCTCTTCTTTCTATTCAATCAGTGGCCAAAACTGCCCATTTTCCTATTTCATCAGCACTGTCAATATTGTAGTTCATCACACACCTCAAATGTCACAACAGCCTCCTAACTGACTTCTGCCATTCCTGTTTTTTCCTCTTTAATTCACCTCTATCAGATTTTTTCTATTTTTCTCTCCCATAAAGTGCTCTGATCATGTTATTTCCTCTGGCTGAAGCATTCAGTGGGTCTTTGTACCAATCAGGGTTCTTAATTGCAAACAACATAAATGGACTCTGCTTCACTTAAGTAGAAGAGGAATTTACTGGAATGATATCAGATAATTGCAGAATTGATGGGTAGCCTCAAGAATCAGGATCAGGAAATAGACAGGAACCAAGAGAAGCTAAGCAGCCAGAACCTCAGAAAGGTCTTGCCCCAGGAGCAGCCTGATAAGGGGGCTGCTGCCCTGGGCTCTGGGGGCCGTCTCTCACACAGCCATCACCACCCTGAGATCTGGCTGTTGCTGCCTTTAGGATGAATTACAAACAATTCTCTGTTTCCCTGGGTCACTTACTGAAGATTCATAGTCCTGAGTGGGATCAATGATTTGGCACACTTTTGAAGGCACAGTTCTGTGGCCTTCTTGTCAGGGGTCAAGGGAGCAAGTATCTGACTTCCCATTAAAGATTTCCATTAAAGAGGACCCTCCAACAAAGGAAGGAGACTCAGATGCTGGGCAGCTGATGACCCCAGTATGTACCCACATACAGGTTCCTGGGCATGTCATTGAAGCCCTTCACCATCTTCCACAAATGACCACTTCCAGATTTTTCCCTTGCACACCATGCTGCACTAAAACAGGACTATATGCAGTCCCCTCAGTTGATCCTTCTTGCCTCAGCCTCTTGTAGCAGCTTATCTCCAAAGATCATTGAACCAAACTTCCTGGTATTCATACCCATGTATCATCCATTCTCCTTGAATCTGGCTGGGCCTGTGATTCATTTTCACTTATGCTGTGAAAGTGGTGCAGCATGACTTCCAAAGAGAGGTCATAAGAAGTCTTGCAGCCCTAGCCGGGTTGGCTCAGTGGATAGAGTGTCGGCCTGTGGACCAAAGGGTCCTGTGTTTGATTCTGGTCAAGGGCAAATACTTTGGTTGCAGGCTCCTCCCCAGGCCACACTCTGGTCCGGGTGCGTGCAGGAGGCAACCAATCAATGTGTTTCTCTCACATCGATGTTTCTCTCTGTCTTTCCCTCTCTCTTCCACTCGCTCTAAAAGATTAATGGGAAAATATCTTCGGGTGAGGATTGAAAAAAAAAAAAAAAAAAAGAAGAAGTCTTGCAGCTTCTGCCTCAGCCTCTTAGAATGTTTACTTTGGGGGAAGGCAGACACCATGAATGAGGTCTATCTACTCTGAGACCACCTAAGCACGAGGTAGTCTCATGCTATCAGGAAGCCTAAGCAAGTCACATGGAAAGATTGTGTGGAGAGAAAAATGCCTGGCCAATCCCCATCTGTTCCAGCCCATTCAGATGAGGTGCCAAACATGTGATTTTAAAAGTCATCGTGGACATTCAGCCCAGTTGGCCTTTAGATGACTCCAGCTCCATATGATCCTAAGTGAGAACTGCCAAGCTGAGTATAGTCAACCATAGGAGTATGAGAGATAATAATAAATTGTTATTTTAAGTGACTAAAATTTAGAGTGGTTTGTTACACAGAAAACCGATACAGCCCCTTTGTGGTACATGTTTTGCTCTCTCTGAAATGTTCCCCCCAGTCCTATCCTACCCACATGCCCATTCATATTTGCACTTGTCAAGATCCCTCTGCTTAGGGTGGCACAGGGCAGAGGAAAGAGAAAGGCTTTGGGGTCAGGCTGTGGGATGGAAGAGGTTGAATCCTAGTTTAGTCTCTCACTATCCTTGTAACCTTGGGCAACATAATTTCTCCAGAATTCAGTTTCTGCATTTTCCATATGGAAATAAAACACTTATCTCCTGGTGTGGTTTTGAGGAGTCGATATGTAAAATATCTATGCATCTGGTCCACTTCAGTCTCTTTAAGATATACCCAGCCTTCTAGACCTGCATTAAATGGCACTCCAAGGTCTAATTCTTAACACTTATGAACTATCTGTTTTTGGACAAAGCCCTTAAACATCTGAGCCTTACCCTCCTCATATGTAGCATGAGTTTGATGCTATCTTTGTAATGGGGCTTCTTTTTTTTTTTAAATATATTTTATTGATTTTTTACAGAGAGGAAGGGAGAGAGATAGTCAGAAACATTGATGAGAGAGAAACATCGATCAGCTGCCTCCTGCACATCTTCCACTGGGGATGTGCCCGCAACCCAGGTACATGCCCTTGACCAGAATCGAACCTGGGACCTTTCAGTCTGCAGGCCGAGGCTCTATCCACTGAGCCAAACCGGTTTTGGCTGTAATGGGGCTTCTTAACTGGGCTATGGGCTGGGTTGTCTCATGATTGTAGGTAACACTGCCCCCTCGAGGCAGAATGCCCAGAACCCTTAAACCTGCATGGCATCAGGAATCCTTTGGAAGAGAATGAAAACCATGCCCACAATTGGGGTTCAGGCATGAACAGACAAGTCTAGTGGGCCAGGGGACTGTGGTCGATGCCAAACTGCAGGGAGGAACAGCAGAGGCCCTAAGAGTTCATCACCCTGAGTGAGAAAGTTCTTCATGAAAGAGGAAGGGGTACACAACACAGAGCAGAGAGAGGAGTGTTATCTGGAATGGTGTGAGGCTGAGTATGACCATCCTGTGGCTCAGCATCATGATACCCTACTCTGCCAGGTCGGATTTCATTTCTCCCTCCATTCATTCATTCACTCATTCATTTATGGTTTATAACAGCAGCTCCTACACATCGAACACTGTACCACATGTAAGGGGATAAAAAGATTAGCAGTCGCTTCCATTCATTTGGGTGTTTATTTTGGAGTACTGAACAGACACCCAGCACTCACAATGATCCCAGGAAGTATTATTATTCCCATCTGTCTGTTGAAGGGTCTCAGAAAAGTTAAGGAAGTTGCTCAAGGTCACACAACATAAAAAGTGTCTGGATTTTCATTCCAACCTTATTCTGTGTGAGTCCAAAACTGGGACGCATTTCACTAAGAATAGGGTGTGGCGGGATATGCTAACAAACTGCCCCACCACAGCAATGAGGCCTCAGAGCTGGGGTCAGGGCTGTCTAGGTTTGAATGTTGGTTGCTTCCTTTCTGTGGTCCTCCTCAGGCTCCTTCCCTTTTGAGCCTCAGTGCCCCGCTCTGTATAATGAGAGTCTAAAAACACACCTTTCTCTCGGGGTTACTGTGGGGATTCGATTCGATGGACGGGGGTAGAGCCGGGTGTCTGGCACCCTGTGAGCGCCTAGAACAGGCAGTCAGTCATTCGTATCTGAGTGCCTATCACCCCCCCACCCCCCCATACGCGGCAGAACTCCACCCGGCCGGGGTCCGGCGGCACACGGCGTGGAAGGCGGTTCCCTGCCCTTCGGCTTCAGATCTGAACCTTTAGGGCCCCGGGGGCCTGCATAGCCCCGTCCACGCTGCTAGGAAACGGGTTGGGCTAAGAGCTCCGTCCCCATCACCCCCGGGAGCAATCAGCCCCTGCACCTCCGCGGGGGGGGGCGGTCCACGGGCGGCTCGGGCAGGCGAGAAGTCGCGATGTCGCGAGACCTGGCGGGACCAATGGGCTTCCGGGCCGGAAGTGAGGGGCGGGAGTGAGGGAGCGCGCCCCTTTTGAAACCGGAGACGCGGGTCTGCAGAGGAGAAGGGCAGGTTGGAGTGTTTTGTACCTTCAGGGACTAGAGGGGAGGCCGCAGCCGGGAGAAGTTGGCTCAGCGGAGTCTTCTACGGAAGGTTGCGCTGCAGCGGCCACAGCTTAATTCCCTGGGCAGCTCCCACGGGCCGGCCACGCGCTGTGAACCAGGTCGGAGAGGTCATCTCTGCTTCCCCAGCGCACAGCCGGGGCCGCTGCGCCTTCCTCCCAACATGAGTAACATTCCCCACGTTGGTTGAGCCTTGGAATGAGTCTTGTGGTCGCAGAGGTGGTTTGCCTGACGCTAATGAAACTTCACCTTCAGGGCCCTCTCTTGCCCGGCCCCCTCTATGGCATGGAAAGAGGCCTTACGATCATCTTTTTATAAAATTAGCCAAACTGAAATATTTTAGCTTTTGTCTTTCCCCTGAGACTTCCCTATCCGGGGGCATTGAAGTGGCTGCTTGTAGGCATTTTGGAGTAGGGTATATTCTTTTTTTTTTAAATATATTTTATTTATTCATTTATTTATTTATTTTTTACAGAGAGGAAGGGAGAGGGATAGAGAGTTAGAAACATCGATGAGAGAGAAACATCGATCAGCTGCCTCCTGCACACACCTTACTGGGGATGTTCCCGCAACCAAGGTACATGCCCCTGACCGGAATCGAACCTGGGACCCTTGAGTCCGCAGGCTGACGCTCTATCCACTGAGCCAAACCAGTTAGGGCAAGGGTATATTCTTAATTTAAGTGGGATTTACCTACTTATCTACCTACCTACCTAAGGTTCCTGAATACCTTATTGCCAGCCTTCCCGGTGAAGGGGTGGCTTCTAGGAATACTCCATGCTTGAATTACAAGCATGGTGACCTGAAGGTGCCAGAGGTCAAGCAGCAGAAGAATGAGGAGATATAAAATATCACTGCACAAGAAATGTGAAAATCCTAGAAATCTTATAGCTCACAAAGAAAAGAATCGTGAAATCTCTAAATCTTGATTTTTGCCCAAGTTGACAATCAGCCTAAAATAATGAATTGGGAAGCTGTAAGAAGCTTTTCTAAACTAGCAATAATAAAGAATAAATCTTGATCAACCACAAGAGAGAAAAGACTGATTTATCTTCCTGTTCTCTCCACAGAAAGCATTACAAAATTGTTACCTTTGAGGCCATTAAAGAATATGCAGCCAAAAGTAGTGGGGGCAAAAGTGTATAGACCAAGAAGTTAACTTAACAAATATATTAATTTTTGTGTGATTTTGGGGGGTATTTGTTAACTTAAAAAATTCTAGCTTGATGTAATTTCTCATTATAAATACATGTTCACATTTGTACCTAATTTTGTTTTTGTAATTGTGTTTATAATTGTATATTTTTCTTAAAAGGGTCCCATGAAATGATATAAACTTCAGGCCCCACAAAATCTAGATATCCTTACATGGCTGTTTGTTCATCCTAACCACTCTGATCAGGGCAGGACATGTGTTTATTCCTTTAATTTTTGAGATGAGGTGATGGAAACCCAGAGGTGTTAAGTTACTTTCCCAAGGTTTTGCTACTGTGACTGGTAGAACTAGAATTAGAACCTAGCCCTTTTGATTCTCACTCCAGGGGCAGGTGCCCTATTCTAAAACTTTTCACCTTTTAGTGAGTGGGGCTTGAATGTGTATCTATTTGGTCTGCCTCTGGGGTTTGTATTGTAAATAGTCCAGATGAGAGGCCCAGTAAAGCTAAAAAGAAACAAATTGTGTTTCTGAACTGCCCCCAAATCTCAGATGATGGCAGCCTTCTCTGTGTCCTCCCTGCTAGTGATGAAAGAAGGACAGCATCTGGTGGAGAGAATGGCCGAAGAACTGCAGCCATAGGTCCTCCCTCTGTGTCAGGGTAAGTGTGGAATCCTGGAATAGAAACAGAATCAACTGGTGAACTGACTATATGTGAATATGCATGCAAACATGTCTTTTGTTATTTTTCAAGCCAAGTATATTTTTGGTCGGTTTCCCTGGAGACTTGAGAATATGGAGAGGCCTTACCAAGTGTAGTTTAATTTTGCCAGCTCTGCTTCCTTTCCAGTTCCCAAAATTAGTCATCCCATCTCTTCATCTAGACTGATTTTGTCCAAGGTCACAAAACTTAGTTGTTAAATCCAACTTTTCAGTCCTTATCTTAACTGACTCTTCCCTGCTACAGGTATTCTTTTTAAATGTAAATCTGATCCATCTTCATTTTGAATCCCTCAATAGCTCCACATTGCTTTTAGAATTGAGATCCAAATCTGAGCTGCCTGATCAGATCCAGCCTTCTCCAGGTCGGCTCAGTCACACACCACTGATCTTTCGTTTCTCTAATGAGCCATATTCTCTTCCTTCACCCATTGCATATAAATATATATGAAATATATGTGTGTGTGTGTGTGTGTGTGTATATACTATTTTATTTATACTAACGTATATATGCTTGTATTTTGGCACCAGTATGTGTGTATGTATGTACACATGTATACTATTTTATTTGTACCTACATATATGTATACTATTTTTCTTATACCTATTATTTTCCAGGCATTGTTTTGGTGCTGGGATACAACAGCAAACAAAGCAGGCAAACATTGTTGCTGTTCTGGAACTCACCTTCTGGTGATTGTTTTTTGCTGGAATGCTCGTCCCCTTCCCTCTTTTTATTTTTTTCATGTATCATAAAATTTATCCATTTAAAGTGTACAATTCAATTTAGTATATGCAGAGTTGTGCAACCATTGCAGCAATTTTAGAACATTTTCATCACCCCAGAAAGAAATAATTTTAGAACATCTTTGTCACCACAGAAATAAATTTTATACTCATTAGTAGTCGCTCCCCTTCCCCCTTGCAAATCTCCCCAGCCCTGAGTAACCAATCTACTTTCCATTTCTATAAATTGGAAAATTCTGGACATTTCTTATAAATGGAACCATACATTATGTGATCTTTTTTTTTTTTTTTTTTTTTTTAATATATTTTATTGATTTTTTACAGAGAGGAAGGGAGAGAGAGAGAGAGTCAGAAACATCCATGAGAGAGAAACATCGATCAGCTGCCTCCTGCACATCCCCCACTGGGGAAGTGCCCGCAACCCAGGTACATGCCCTTGACCGGAATCGAACCTGGGACCCCTCAGTCCACAGGCCGACGCTCTATCCGCTGAGCCAAACCGGCCCTGGCCATTATGTGATCTTTTGTGACTGGCTTCTCTCACTTAGCATAACATTTTCAAGATTCCTCCATGCTGTCATGCTGAGGCATGTATCAGTACTTCCTTCTTTTTTTTAAATTGAGATATAATTGGCATATAACATTGTATAAGTTTAAGTACTTTATTTCTTTTTATTGTGAAATAATATTCCATGGTATTCTATATCACATTTTGTTTATATGTAAATTGCAGGACATCTGGGTAATTTCCACCTTTTTTTTTTTTAAATATATTTTATTGATTTTTTTACAGAGAGGAAGGGAGAAGGATAGAGAGTTAGAAACATCGATGAGAGAGAAACATCGATCAGCTGCCTCCCACTGGGGATGTGCCCGCAACCAAGGTGCATGCCCTCGGCCGGAATCGAACCCGGGACCCCTCAGTCCGCAGGCCGACGCTCTATCCACTGAGCCAAACCGGTTAGGGCAATTTCCACCTTTTGACTACTGTAAATAATGCTGCTATGAATAGTTGTGTATAATTTTTTGTATGAATAAATGTTTTTCTTTTCTTGGTTATATACCTAGGAGTAGAATTGCCAGATCACATGGTAGATCCATGTTTAACATTTTGAGAAACTGCCCGACTGTGTTTTCAAAGTGGCTGTACCACTTTACATTCCCACCAGCACTGTATGAAGGTCCCAATTTCTTCACATCCTTGCTGTTATGGGTTGAGTTGTGTCCCTCCAAAATTCATGTTGAAGTCCTAATCCCAAGTGCCTCATAATGTAAACTTATTTGGAATTAAGGTCATTGCAGATAGAATTAGTTAAGATGAGGTCATATTGGAGTAGGTCGGGCCCTTAATTTAGTATGACTGGTGTCCTTTATAAAAAGGGGAAATCTAGACACAGAGACCCACACTCAGAGAGAATACCATGTGAAATTGGAGTTATGCTGTCACAAGCCGAGGAACTACCAGAACCTGGGAGAGAGGCCTGGAACAGATTCACATCCCAGCACCTATGGAGGGAGCATGGCCCTACTGACACTTTGATCTCAGACTCTGGCCTCTTTTAAAAACAATATAACAGACTCAAAATGGAGTCACTTATGCTAAGCCCCATGTCACCAAATGAAGACTTAATTAGTTTTGGCTCTCCCAGAAATGGAATCTTAAACCAGTCAATCAGGAATCACTGATCAGCACTAGTTAGTTAATCTGCCTGATAGACTCCTGCCATGCATCCCTAAAGAAAAGTAACCTTGCAGTAACCAACCTGCCTTTTTGCTTAGAATAACATTCTCATTCCTGCTTCCTTCTGCCTCTAAAGGTGTTTCATTTTAATTATTTTAAATGTTTTTATTTATTTCAGAGAGGAAGGGAGAGGGAGAGAGAGATAGAAACATCAATGATGACAGAGAATCATTTATCAGCTGCCTCCTGCATGCCCTACACTGGGGATCGAGCCCACATCCAGGGCATGTGCCCTGACCAGATATTGAACCATGACCTCCTGGTTCATAGGTCGACGCTCAACCACTAAGCCAAGCCAGCCAGGCAAGGTGTTTCATTTTATACAACTCCTCGCTATCTGCTAGATTGAATGCTGCCCAATTCAGATCAATGTTTGCTCAAAGAAACTTGAAAAAATTTTAATATGCACCCTGCTGGCATGGCTCAGTGGTTGAGCATCGACTATGAACAGGTCACAGGTTTGATTCCCAGTCAGGGCACATGCCCAGGTTGCCGGCTTGATCCCCAGTGTGAGATTTGCAGGAAGCAGCTGATCAATGATTTTCTCTCATCATTGATGTTTCTATCCCTATCTCCCTCTCCCTTCCTTTCTGAAATCAATAAAAATATATTAAAAATTTTTTTTAATATGCCTCATTTTATCTTTTAACACATCCAAAACTGTGAGACCATTACTATGGCAGTTTTAGCAAACAAATACACTCACAAACACTTGTTATTTTCCATTTTAAAAGTATTATTTTAACAATAATTTTGGGTGTCAAGTGATACCTCATTTTGTTTTTTTTATTTGCATTTCCTTAATGCGAATGATTTTGAACATACTTTCACACACTTATTAACCATTTAAATATCTTATTTAGATAAGTGTCTATTCAGATCCTCTGTTCATTTTTTAGTTTGGTTATTTGTATTTTTATTATTGAGTTTTAGGAGTTCTTAATATATTCTAAGTGGAAGTCCCTTATTAGATATATGTTTTGCAAATATTTTCTGTGCTCAGGTTGTCTTTTTTCACTTTCTTGATGGTGTCCTTTGAAGCACAAAAGTTTTTTATTTTGATGAAGTCCAATTTATCTGTTTTTTTCTTTTGTTGTTTGTACTTTTGGTGTTTTATCTGGTGCCCTTCTGTCTTGATTTAGCTCAAATGTCACTTCCTCAGGGAAGATAGCTTTCCTGTGATATATGCTCTCACCAAACCATCTTTATAATTACAAATTTATTTGATTGTCTTTCCCTGTAGACTGTAAACTCCAGGAGAGTAGAGTAGAAATTTGCTTTTTCTTTTCCCATTGTATCCCCAGCCTCCTGCATAGTACCTGCTATGTACAAGGTGCTCCGAGTTGTCGCATGAATAAATGCAGGCTTGACTCCATGGACCATTCCCTGTGTTTCAAGCACAGGGTCTTGATAACACCCACACTCATTCTATTCCTCAGGCTGCTCTGCTGATTCCTCTTCCTTTACCATACTTCAGGCATAGGCCCCTCCTCTCTTCTCATCCTGCACACTCTTTGCCTTCACTCCCAAGCCTTTAATTATCATTGTAAAACTAATGACTTTCAAGTCTGTTTCCTACATAGATGGCTCTCCTAAACTGCAGTCCTGCATGTCCATCTGAAAAGAATGTGTATTTTGGTGTTGTTGAGAGAAGTGTTCTATAGGTCAAGTTGGTTAATAATGTTGCTTATCTTCACAGCAAACAGGCAAAAAATAAAATAAAATATCCCAGCTGCACTGTAGATGTTCCTTCTGATCAAAGATATCCATTCATTCAAAATTTATTTGTGAAATGGTTGTTGTCTCCCAGGCACTGTTCTAGGCATTTAGGATATAGCAGAGAACAGAACAGATTCAAGCAGAAGGAGAGAGTCCAGAAACATTAAAAAGAAATATCCAGGGTCGGGATGGCCCCAGTGAGGTTGAAACGGCCCCGGTGAGGCCGGGATGGCCCGGTGAGGTTGAAACGGCCCCAGTGAGGTTGGGACAGCCCCAGTGAGGTCGGGACGGCCCCGGTGAGGCTGGGACGGACCCGGTGAAGTCGGAATGGCCCCGGTGAGGTTGAAACAGCCCCAGTGATGCCGAGAGGGCCCCAGTGAGGACGGGACGGCCCTGGTGAGGTTGAAACAGCCCTGGTGAGGTCGAGACGGCCCTGGTGAGGTTGGGCCCTGGTGAGGTTGGGCCGGCTCCAGTGAGGTTGGGACAGATAATGGGGACCAGTATAGACTGATTAACAGGGGTAGATGCAGAGGCAGAGCAGCATTGAACAGACTGTCAAAGTACAGTGGGAAGCCGGGGGCGGGTTTGGGGGGGTGGGTTAAGAGATCAACCGAAGGACTTATATGCATGCATATAGGAATAACCGGTGGATACAAGACACTGGGGGGGTGGGGGTCGGGGGAGTGTCAAGGGGGGGAAAAAGGAGACATATGTAATACTATTTGTAATTCTTCAAGAAATAAAAATTATTAAGCCGAAACCGGTTTGGCTCAGTGGATAGAGTGTCGGCCTGCAGACTGAGGGGTCCCGGGTTCGATTCCGGTCAGGGGCATGTACCTGGGTTGCGGGCATATCCCCAGTGGGAGATGGGCAGGAGGCAGCTGATCGATGTTTCTCTCTCATCGATGTTTCTAACTCTCTATCTCTCCCTTCCTCTCTGTAAAAAAATCAATAAAAAAAATTATTAAAAAGAAATATTCAGAAGTGTCTGTAGTTTTGAACCTCTGATCAACACCATCAGAAAAGGAAAAAGAAAAGCACTGTTATATTTTCCACCGGGTACTATGAAACTGCCCTCGCCTAGTTTCATTTCAGCAAGTCTTCATTGTGAACCCTTTATGTGCCAGGTGCCACATGTGGAGATGCTGGCCCAAAGATGGAGAAGAGGAGGTTTCTATCCTTGAGAAGTACAATATGGGAGATAGACAGATAAGTGGATAATTATTTTACAGGTGATTTGTGCTATGATGAAGGTGTGAATAACAATATCCTATAGAGCAGAGAAGAGTGACTAATTCTGACTGGGGGTGTCAGATAATGTTTGATGGAGGAGGAGACATTTCAAGTGGTTCTGAGGGAGGACTAGGAGATGGCCAGGTGGAGAGGGATAGAAAAGACATCTAGTCATTTGTGGGTAGAATGACCAGGTTATAGATGCTGTCTAAGTTCTGAAATACGGGAAAGAGGACAATGCACTAGATGCTAGAATCAAGCCTTAGAATATGGAATTCAAACAACCCACTCTGCCCACTGGAGGACGGAAAGAATCCACACTTGCTATAGTGACTGCAAAGCTGAGAACTCTAAATCAAGCCATGTGGTCTGAGAACTCATCCACATAACTAAAATTGTCCTGTTGGTATCATCCAGACAATTTTAAGGACTTTCATGACTCACTTGTCCATTCATTAAAGAAAAACAAATATTTGTCCCCTGCACTCTGTGACATGCTAGGAATACAAGTGAATTTATCCACTGCACTCTGTGACATGTTAGGAATACAAGTGAGCAGAACTGAAACGGCCTTGCCGTAATATTAACTTACAGTCTAGAGGAGGAGATGGCAGTTAGTTGAATAATTATCAAATAGGTGTACAATTATAACCCAGTTAAGGGTTATAGAGGAAGGGCTCATGGTGGAAAAGAGCAGTTAAGAAAATACCTATTTTTGAATGGAATCAGGAAAGTCTGCCTGAGGAAATGATATTTGAGCTGACATCTAAAGAATGAGTGGGAGTTAACTGGATGATTGTGGGAGAAGAGCATTCTATGCAAAAGAAATAGTTCCTGCAAAGGCCCTGGGGTGGGGGGTGGAGGGAGCATGGAACACTGGGGTAGGGGGTGGAGGGAGCATGGAACTGGAAGAAGGAGAATGTAATTGGAGGGCAGAGACTGAGGGGTTTGTGCCGAAGGGTGAGGTTGGAGCCTGGCAAGTCAAAGCCAAGAGGCGTATAAAGTATTTTTGTGAGAGCAACAGAAAACACTTGTGTGGGTCTTCTAGCCCCAGTTAAATCTCCAAATGACTGAAGTCCTCTCTTTGTTACCTTCATTGTGACCGCATGGGAGACCCTGAACCAGAACTATCCAGCCAAGCTACTCGCAAACTCCTGATCTCAGAGGCTGTGAGATAATAAATGTTTATTATTTTAAGCCACTAAGTTTTAGAGTCATTTTTTTAATGCAGCAATAGGTAACTAATGTAATGGGCATTAAGGTAGCTTTGAGTATGGGACTATTTCAAATAACTCTGTTGTGTACATCCTAACGTGTGTTTTATGGTGAATATATATGCGTTTCTGTGGGGTATGAACCTAGAAGGGAAAAAGCTGGGTCATAGTATACACATACATCCAGCATTAGTAGGTATTAAAAAGTTATTTGGTGTTTTCCATAGTGCTTATATCAATTTACACTCTAACCAGCAGTGTGTAAGAGTTCTTGTTACATGCCGAAACCGGTTTGGCTCAGTGGATAGAGCGTCGGCCTGCGGACTGAAAGGTCCCAGGTTCGATTCCGGTCAAGGGCATGTACCTTGGTTGCGGGCATATCCCCAGTAGGAGGTGTGCAGGAGGCAGCTGGTCTATGTTTCTCTCTCATCGATGTTTCTGACTCTCTATCTCTTTCCCTTCCTCTCTGTAAAAAATCAATAAAATATATTTTAAAAAAAAAGTTCTATTTACTTATAATCTTACCAATATTTGATATTTCTGTCTTTTTAATTTTAGCTATTTTGATGGTTTGTAGTGAAATCTCATTGTAATTTTAATTTATGTTTTTGTGGTATCTAATGAAGGTTAGCATCTTTTCAAAAGTTGAATGTCCCTTTATTTAAAAAACTTGCCTATTTTACCTGTTTTAAAAATTGAGTTGTCTGTCTTTTTTCTGATTGATTTTTATAATTTTTATTCTTTTTATCATTCTTGCCTGGCCCCAGAACATCAATAAGTAAGTTTCAGATTAATATAGTATAGCTTTACTTACATAAAGTTAGAATATGAACAAATGTCTCTCAATAGAGGGACAGTTTCTTTCTACAGGAAGATGAAGGAAAGGAAGGAAGGAAGGAAGGAAGGAAGGAAGGAAGGAAGGAAGGAAGGAAGGGAATTCTGAGCTAGCCTTCTTGGTCCCTCTTTCCCGTGTTACTCCCATGATTATGTAATGTTATGTGGCAAAGGGGATTTTTGCAGATGTAATTGAAGTTACTAACCAGTTTACTTTAAAATGGGGAGATTATCTGGGTGAGCCTAACTAATCTACTAACATGAACTCTTTAAAAGCAGGAAGTTTTCTCCAGTTGATCACAGAAGTGGAAATAAGAGACATTCCTAGTGTGTGAAGGATTTCATGCACAATTACTGATGTGTGGTCTCTAGGAGCTGAGAGCAACCCCTGCTGACAGTCTGCAAGGAAAGGAGAACCTAAATGAGCCTGGAAGCAGATATTTCCTCAAATCTTCCAAATAAGAGCCCTGCCCTTGATTTTGGCCTGTGACATTCTAAGAGAACCAAGCCAAGCTGTCTGGACTTATGACCTATAGAGGTGAGCTAATAAATGAATGCTGTTTAAGCCTCTAAATGTGTGAGAAAGCAAGTCAAAAGCATATAAGGCCCCCCTCCCCCCTTGGTCTGCACCACCATAACCACATCCGTGGCTTCTGTAATCTCGCTTGCTCGCTTCTTGGCGGATTGATTGTGAGAAGCAGGGGAGGTCTGCTTGCGTCCATGCGGCACTCTCTGCCCGCAGTCTGGGGACTGCCTTTAGCGTGAACAGCAACGGGTGTGGAAAGCCCACGAATATCCGGAAGTTTAGCATGTAATTTAGAAAGAAGTCTCGAATGTGTATGAATGCCATATATGGGAGACAACCTGGGGATGTATATAAGGCAAAACCCCGCCACGTTTGGCACTCAGCCTCAGGAGGGGACTCCACTGGGCCAGCACCGGTGCAAATAAACAGTCCTTTCCTGAACCTCCGAGTGTGTTTGGTTTGTCGCTTCCCACCGACCTGACTTCTGCCATAACATAAATTTATGGTAATTGTTATGATAGCAGTAAAGCACACACATATTTGCTTAATCAGCATCTACATGTGTAGTAAGAATAAATATATAGCAAGGATAAATACCAAATTTAGAATATTGGTCATTCTGTTGGGGGGCGGTTGTTGATAGGAAGAGGAGACTATTAGGGAGGAGAAGATAAGAGGATTAAAGTGTGTAAGGCAGTATTATTTAAACTAGGTAGTGGATATATTATTTTTATACCTTTTTCTATGTTTCACATGTTGCACAACAATTTAAAAGATTCTTGATCCTCAATCACAGACTAGAAACAGTAGAACTGCCAGACTTTGAGGGGACAATGAGTTCCCCCCAAAGGACTGTGCTAGAGACTTTTCACTTTCTGGAAATATAATATAACCTTTGGAAGGAAGATAGAGTTCCCATTAAAAACTAAGATTGGCCCTAACCGGTTTCGCTCAGTGGATAGAGTGTCGGCCTGTGGACTGAAGAGTCCCAGGTTCGATTCCAGTCAAGGGCATGTACCTTGGTTGCGGGCACATCCCCAGTAGGGGGTGTGCAGGAGGCAACTAATTGATGCTTCTCTCTTATCGATGTTTCTAACTCTCTATCCCTCTCCCTTCCTCTCTGTAAAATAATCAATAAAATATATATCTTTTAAAAAACAACAAAACTAAGATGGAATTTCCTTCCACTCCAATAGGATTGGGCTAGAAGTCAGATTTAATTTAACAAACAAAAAGAAAGAAAGAAAATTTCCTTTATACTCAAATTTGTGGAGTGAATAAATGAATGACTGAATGACTAGAAAGATGAATTATGAATGGATGCCCAAGTACCCATAGAATCATCATCAAGATTGTATATCTGGCCAAACCGGTTTGGCTCAGTGGATAGAGCGTCGGCCTGCGGACTGAAGGGTCCCAGGTTCGATTCCGGTCAAGGGCATGTACCTTGGTTGCGGGCACATCCCCAGTAGGGGGCGTGCAGGAGGCAGCTGATCGATCTCTCTCATCGATGTTTCTAACTCTATCCCTCTTCCTTCTTCTCTGTAAAAAAATCAATAAAATATATATTAAAAAAAAAAGATTGTATATCTGGACAACAGAGTGGGAAAGGAAAATATTGTTCCATTGTAGAATAACCCACAAACTATTTGAAAGTAAACAGTCTTGGAGTTTATTTAAAAAAAAAAAAGATGTGAACCATGTTGTAAATTTTGGTTTGATTGGAGTTTCAGCCACTCCCCTGAGAGAGCTCCCCAAAGGAAGGCTAGATTAGGAGTTCTGGAGTCCTGGACAAGAACTCTGGAGCAGCTTAAAGCTTAAACCCACCTCCAACCCTGCCCCCAGAGACACTGTGCTAATGGCCCTGATAATAACAAATGGTCTGTGTGGCCACAGCTGCCTTTTACACTGGTTGGGGGCAAACTTGATTCAGAAGCATAATGGAGGGCGAAGCATCAAATTTCTTATTTGAGCAGGAAGCTGATACCTAAGGAATGCAACCTGGCAGCAACCCAGAAAGAAGATTTGAGAATTGTGCAGGCTGTAGGGAAATGGCTTTTTTATCCCAAGGCTTTTTACTCTGAGGAAGGGTCATGGGACCTGAAAAAAAACTCTTATCACTAGCTATGGTTTGGACACACAGGTTTGAGGAATCCAACAGGAAACTGGCCTTGGGTTCAGAACCCAGGTTATTGGTCAATAGTGTCTCTTTCAGAATCAGTCCTTAGCTGACAATCGAATGTAAGAGACCACCCTCCTTAGTCACTAAGACCAAACATTTACTTCTTTAAAGTTATGGACCCATTTTCAGAAGAAAAAATTTTAGGCATGAAGTTCTATTAGAAATTTTTGCTTGCAAATATTAGAGTTGCAACTCAAATTACCTTATGATTAGAAAAAAAAGTGGGGAGGAGGGATGTTAATTGGCTCATGGACCGTCATCAGGCCCAGCTGGATCCAGGAGCTAAAATTAAATCAGGAATCTCTCTTTCCAACTGTTGATTCTGTTTTCCCATGTGTTGGTTCAGATGACCTCTGTCCATGTGGTCTAAATTAATGACCCTGTTTCAAAGCCTATCCCCCACCTGCCCCTAATCCTGGACAAACAGCAGATAAACAGAAGTGGGAGCAAGAGAGTCACCAGGATCTTAAGACTTTCATCCTACCAGCTTAGCAAACCTTAGAGGAAGGAAAGCATCTTTCTCTAGTTCTAGTAAAACTCCAAGAATTGAGTGTTAATTGGATTGATTTGGGTCACCAGCCAAGCCCTGATCCATTGTGACTATGATGGTAGCTGATCAGGCCCGTGTTCGTATACCCACCCCTTGGATCTAGAGAGGGATTGGGCCCATGCATATCACATGGATTTGTAATGTGGGAGAAGTGATTTCCCAATGGCAAATTTGGTTCTTACCACAGGGAGGCTGGATGCTCAGCTATAGCAACGACAATGGTGTGCAACAGAAAGAACAAATGGGATCTAGCCACCTTCCAGATTTTTCTTCTCCCTCTTAACATTTTCTTTTCCCTTTTTTTGAGGGGGGGTGGGGGAGGTTAATCCACACCTGAGGATATTTTTCCATTGATTTTTAGAGAGTGGAAGTGAAAGAGAGAGACTGTCAATTGGTTGCCTCCCACACGTGCCCTGACTAAGGCCAGGGATTGAGCCTGCAACCTAGGTATGTGCCCTTGATCAGAATTGAACCCAGGACACTTCAGTCTGCAGGCTGATGCTCTATCCACTGAGCCAAATCTGCTAGGGCTCCCCCTTAACATTTTCTGATAGTGATCCCACCTGAAGAAATGATAACTCCATAGGTCTGAGATAGAGCCCAGAAATGGCATTTTTACTAAATTTCCCCAGGTGGTTCTGCTGGGCAGAGTAGTGTAGGAACTACTAATTAATGTAGTAGACAACCTTCTTAATTCTTCTCTACTCCCTACTCAACATCAAAAGTGAGTATATGTGCGACTCTAGCTTATATAAGTAGAATTTCCTTTTTTTAACTGAAAGGAGGGAAAAAGAATTAGCTTTATATTTTGAGATTAGGGAGAGGAAAGTCTAAATTAATGGCACTGTTTCAAAGCCTATCCCCCACTTGCCCCTAATCCTGGACAAACAGCAGATAAACAGAAGAGGCTCCTATCCAACTAAGATGCTGGGCCAGTAAGCAGGCCCACTGGGGTTCTTCATACAAACAGTTACTCATTAACCCTCATGCTCACAGGGCAGGAATCTGTCGCTGTGAACAAGGAGTTGCTGAGGCCTGGCTCTGCCTTGGGAAAGGTGGTTTTCATCACAGCTTGGAGTCAGGCAGGGAAGGCTATGGACTGGAGAGGACATAATACCAGCTAGAGGAACTGGACCTCAGTTAAAAATTGATTTTAACTTCCTGTCAGTGTTTGCTTACCAGTGAGAACTCAGGACAAAGGAGATGGATTAGCTGCAAAGGTGGAAGGTGCAGGGGGATGGGCAGGATTAGCCAAATCATCCTATCGCATTCTCTATACCTAATCAGAGGACACTGATCAATTTGCTACTATTTATTGTTATTTTTCATATCTCTGTCATCTCTGCTATACCTTCCTTGTACAGGGAGCCCTACTTCACAGCATTTCATGTTCCCAGAGTCTAGCCCAGTACCTTGTAGGCCACAGTTTCTTGAGTAGTATTTGCTAAAATTGATTTTTAAATTTTGCAGAACAATTTCTCAAAGCCCTTGAAAAATAGAGCTAACCCTACGTGAAGCCTCTGGAGCATTGGAGAGATAGCAGGTGTGTGATGAGTAGCCAGAGCACACCCCCTGAAAAGCACAGTCAGAAGGGGTGAGGGTGGGGTGGCCAGCATGGTGCCTGGCACGTAGCAAGTACACAGAGATTCATAAAATTAATGAGGCATGTGGTGGGCCAGAGAAGAGCACGGTGCCTGACACGCTGTTAGGTCTTTATGACCTCAGGAATCAAATCCAGCAATCCCCTAGGAACAGTCTGAGTAACAATTGCCATCAGCACAACAGCCAAGAAGAAAAGACAGCTATAAATTCCGGACTCAAAAACCAAACCAAAAGAAATTTTAATAGTACCTTGGCTCATTAATGAAGAATATTCTAGTAAGAACAAAAACAAAAAAATGAAAAAGCATGTTAATGGTACAGATCAAGCAAACCTTCCTTGCTCTGTAAAAATAATGATGACATATAATTTGTAATAACTCACATTTTTTAAACACAAGCACCATAAACATATAATATATAAGCATTGAGAGATTAAATAAAATCTTATAATAGCCCTGCGATGGTCCACTTTGATAGACCTCAGAAGAATTAAGAAACTTGCCTCAAGTCTCCCAGCTCATGAGTGGAGGAGTTGGATTTGAACCCAGACCTGCAACTCCAGAATCCACATAGGAACTCCCATACTGTCTTTCTCTTAAAAAGACAAATGTTCTCTATGCTATTTGTGAATGAGTCAGATCTCTTTCTGGCCCCTCCCTTTATTAACAAAAAATCTGGGCCATGAGTTCCTTGTTCAATCCCAAAGAAGAACTGGACCCCAGGGCTCAGCCTCTCTCAGGAGTAGGCTCCTGGAACTCCAGGGACCCTGAATGATTCCTGAAAGTCAAGACAAGAAAGCTCTCATGGTCATGGCTAGTGTCTAGGGACCAGGTATGATGGAGGGTTTCTTGGGGGCCAGATGAAAGTGAGCTTAGGGGCACAGAGATGAAGGCTGTGTATGGATCCAGCTCCTTAGGTGTGCAAAGGGAGAGCATATGCACCAGCCTAGCTCTCCCCCCTCTCCTGAGGACTCTACCCTAGGAGAGCTGGGGTGGGGAGCAGTAAGGCCCTGGAGCAGGACCCTGCCCCAGGCAATAGTGGGGAGTGAGGGAAGGGGGTGGACAGAGAGAAGAGATGAATCTGACCAAGGAGATGCTGCTGGCTGCCAGGAGAAAGACCCCCACCTTCTCAATGCCTTTCCCATTCCAGCAGGCCCCTTGCTAGAAGGACTTAATTGAGGAGCCCAAATGTAGGTTTTTAAAAGCAGAGAATAGAGTTGATAAGCATAGATGAGGAAAAGTTTCTCTGGGGCAGGAAGAGAAGGGACCAATCCTGAGATGCTGCAGGGCCCAGGATAAAGGATCAGGGGAGGGTATGGGTGAGCTGGGGCTCCTTTTCCTTGCCATAAGCTCTCCTTCCTTCCTTAATAAAGCCTTGGTCTCCCCATCAGGTCAGCCTTCCCTCATCCTCACCCCTGGATCTTCTATTCCCAACCCTTGGCTCCTGCCTTCACCTCCCTTTGTTGCCCCCTGAGAACAGTTTTTTCTGCCCAATTCTTCGAGCACTCTCCAGTAGCTTTATTTCTCAGTTCAACTTCTTCTCCCGCCAAGCCCCTTTTTTGCCTCCTCCCTTTCACCCCCCCCCCCATCCCAAGCAACACACACACACACACACACACACACACACACACACGTACACCTTCTCTTCCCCGCCCTTGCTGGCACCCTACATAGCACTCCAGATGTAGGAGGAGATCAAAAAGGGTGGGGGTGGTGGCTGTTGCTTTTCTGAGATATTCTTAGCCTGTCTGGAGGCTGGAGCTGGAATCAGCGTTTCCATCTCAACCAGGCAGTTGGCTGCAGGGAGGCTGCTGCTGTGACTGGGTCTTCCTCTAGTTCTTTGTCCCTCTCCCTGTCCCCATGTCCTCCTCTGTCTCAATTCCACTCTGTGAGCATAGACCCTCCATGAGTCCTGCTTTCTCACCCCTATGCCCAGGCATAGGGGGTACCCTCTGCGGTGGCCTAGCCCCAATGAATTCTGAAAACTCTGCTCTGGGCGACCCTTGGGACCTTCAAGAACTCTAGCATTGTCATCAGCCTCTTTGGAGGGATCCATTGGAGAAATGGAGGTGCAATGACTTTGGGTTCTGGGATCTCTGGTCTTCATGTTTACTGGGGAGACCCTGGACCTCAGCCATCTTGGCATCCTGTCCTTTGCCTCGCCATCTTTCAGGGGCCCCTCTGAAGCATTGCTGAGAGCCTGAGTACCCCTCCCGTTTGTCTCCTGGGCTGAACTGCAGAAATGCAGGCCTCACACGGATGCTGTGCACACAGAGACTGAGTCCATCAGGCAGAAACACACCAGGGAGAACCAGACAGGTTGGAGCTAGAGAGGGAAACAGACTCACAGCACAGATTCGTGGATTAGAAGAGACTTTAGGTATCATTTTAAGTTCAGTTCCCAAGATGTTATCTTATTCCTTCAGTATTAATTTTTATCTGATAATAAAAGTAAAATATATAGTTTCTACATTTTAATGTGAAGAAAGGGAGGCCAGAGAGCTGAAATGACTTCCCCAAGTCATACCGTTTATAAGCCATGGACTAGAACTTCTGCCTCCTAGACTATGTGTGGACTCTCAGAGAGGGAGATGAAAACAGCCAAAGGGCATAAGAGTTTGAGCTGCATTGCCTGGAGATATTCCCTTAAAGGTGGGGTTCATCTTCCCAGAGATGGGGGTGGGAGGAGTCAGTGAAAGACTCATCTCTACAGTGAAAGTGCAATTCTCCAATAAGGCCATGTTCCTACACAGGCTAAAACCTTGACCTAGGTCCTCCATTACTTGATCTAGGCCTACAATTCTGGTCTTAAAGAGCCTTCAGGAATAACTGCGTATCTGGACAGGGCATTGTTCTCCAAAGTGATGGAGACAGACAAGGGGTTTCTCATCTAAAGGAGTCTAATCCAGCCAGCACTGTCCCAGAGGAGTGTGTACGTCAAGCATGTCAAAACTCAAAGGCTAACAGAGACCAAATAAACAAGGTTTAAGTTTGTGTGGGCTGCAAAAAAAACAAAAGCTTCAATTTTCATAGAAATGTAGGTTTATTTCAATAGAGACATGCTGAATACAAAGGGCTGAAATAAGTGAGTAATTGTTAACATAAAATAATAGAACATTTTAATAATAATATTTTTTCTTGAACATTAACTTACCGGCCACTGAATAACCACAAATTAATAAGCATAAGGCAAATAAACCTATTTTTCTTGTTCTCTGAAAGCAAAATATTTCCTGTTGTGCACACCAAACAAGTCAGTACAAAACTAATGACATGGCAGTAGGCTGCTAAAATATTCGCTGCTAGTATTAGTGGAAAGAAATGGTGCACCTGTGCATAAGGCACGTAAGGGAAATAAATGCAACACAATTATAGTAATCAGCCATTAGCGAATGTTGTAGTTCATTATTAATAATTATATATAGCAGGATATTGAAAAATTAAGTTACAAAATTTTTATTAAAATGTTTCTTACATACTGTTACATTGGCTGGGCCGCAAATATATTCCTTGTGGGCCGCAAGTTTGACATGTTTGGTGTAGGTCCATGGGAAATGGACAGACCAGAACCGACATACAGATAAATGCATCAGTTACAGAATATAGACCTGAAATGTAACCCAACAAGAAAAGTACACTTATGGTTGTGGAGGGGACGTCATTGTCCTTCTGTAAAGCCTGCCTTCTCATCAAGTCTTTCTGGTTTCACTACGCTTAGCCCTCTAGGCCTCCACCCTGTATAGAGGCATAATCTCCCTCTCTCCTCCCTTAATATCTCTAACTTTTTAATAACAGAAATGCTGTCGCTCTTTAAGGATTAGTTTTGATTATTTTGTCTGCTTTTTTAAAAAAAATGTCACCCATATCCATCCTGCACATCTTGGACTGGGGACTCAGAGCCCAGCCCTTAACCACGTTGTTATGTAGCAGCTGCTGCTCAGGAGAAGAGGTTAAAAAGACTGATGTCGGAAAGAGCTTTAGGTCCCTTCCAATTAGTCGAAAAAAGGCTTCTTGGAGGAGGTAGAATTTCAAGGGATTGACTGGAGAAGGCAAAGTAATGTTTATTTTTGAGGGTGTCTGGCCCAGAATTTGAGATTCAATAGAGATAATCACACTAGGTGGAAAGTGGGTGAGCCAGAGAGTGGGTATGAGGCAGGGTAAGGTGAAGAATGAGAAAGGGAAGTGTGACCTTTTAAGATACTTGATCTGGGGACCCTGATGCAGAGGAAGAGACTCGATTCTGACCCAGAGGACAACAGGAGGTCACTGCTGGGCCTGTAGTGAGGGTACCATGGTGGTGACATCTGTGGGTACTGCATAGAAGCTCTTGTCCTAAACGACACCAGCAGTAGGTTTACGTCAAGGAAGGACTCTGGGGAGCAGAGCTGGGAGGACCCACGTGCCATTCAGATCCATATGTCTGGTGTTTCTGCCAGTGCAACTCAGTCTCTGTGGGGCCTGATAAAGGCTGACTCAGAAGGCTTTGTAGGAAAAAGTGGGACCAGTTCTAGGAGCTGAAAAAGGGAGAATGGGGAAATTGAGCAGGTCAGCTTGGGCTGTGAGAGAATAAAGATCAGATCTAAGGGAGCAAAAGAGACCCTGATGAGACCATGCTCATGGGTGCTGAGCCAGGGAGGGGTATAAGTCTGCATGTGTACAGTGGAATCAGATAGGGAATCAAGACAGGCAGACCACAGGCCTCCAGGTGTGAGTAAGCCGGGATTGTAAGACAGCTGAGAAAAGCTGGTGGCAGGAGCTGCAGCCTAAGGGGATTCTGGAACAGCCTATCTGGAATGAACCACACGCTCATGTGCATACATACCAACCCTGACACCAGTGGATGTTTGGAGCTGTGTTGGTGGTCTGTGAGGAGCATGGAGGTGACTCCAGAGACAATTCTGAAGATTTGGCTGAATTCATAGGTAGGGGCTTCTCTTGCCAACATACCCACCATCAAGACCCACTTAAGAAGCTAAAGACTTGCCGAAACCGGTTTGGCTCAGTGGATAGAGCATCGGCCTGCGGACTGAAGGGTCCCGGGTTCGATTCCGGTCAAGGGCATGTACCTTGGTTGCGGGCACATCCCCAGTGGGGGGTAGTGTGCAGGAGGCAGCTGATCGATGTTTCTCTCTCATCGATGTTTCTAACTCTCTATCTCTCTCCTTTCCTCCCTGTAAAAACTCAATAAAATATTTTAAAAAAAAAGAATGTATTCTTTAAAAAAAAAAGAAGAAGCTAAAGACTTGGGCCCTAGCCAGTTTGGCTCAGTGGGTAGAGCGTCGGCCTGCAGACCAAAGGGTCCCAGGGTTTGATTCAGGTCAAGGGCACGTACCTTGGTTGCAGGCTCCTCCCCAGCCCAGGCCTTGGTCGGGGCTCATGCGGGAGACAACCAATTGATGTGTTTCTTTCACATCGATGTTTCTCTCTGTCTTTCCCTCTCTCTTCCACTCTCCCTAAAAAAATCAATGGAAAAAATATCCTCGGGGGAGGATTAACAAAAAACAAAAACAAACAAACAAAAAGAAGATGAAGACTTGGGGGAATGGGGAGCAGGAAGAGATTAACCAGAGAACTTATATGTATATATGCATAACCCATGGACACAGCCAATATAGTGTGGTGAAGGCCTGGAAGGGGGGGGGGGTGTTGAGGGGTGGAGGAGATCGGTGGGGGGCTCAGGGGGACATCTGTAATATTTTCAACAATAAAAATAAGTTTTTTAAAAAGAAGAAGCTGAAGACTCCTGTGTTGGGGAGCCAGTGAGCAGGCCTGGATAAGGATGGACACTATCGTACAAGGTACATACAGCCCAGAACCAGCTGGGATCATTACCTGCAGTAAGCCCTGGAGAGTCTGAAATACAGGACAAAATCTTTGTGGGCACCAAGGAGAGAAAGGAAGAAAGGAAGAAAGGAAGAAAGGAAGAAAGAAAGAAAGAAAGAAAGAAAGAAAGAAAGAAAGAAAGAAGAAAGAAAGAGAAAGGAAGGAAGAGAAAGGAAGGAAGAAAGAGGCAGGACTCAGCCTAATAGCTTGCAGCTGGGAATGGGGATAGAATGGCAGGAAGCATTTAACAATGAAAACCCACCTCAACCTGAACCTGAGACTGGGCTGGAGGTTGTGCCAACCCTTTTGGGCCTCCCTCCACTCAGAAGGCCCTGTCTGCTGCCCAAACCTGCAGAGACCAACCTATTCAATTTCCAGCATTGCCCCATGGACCAACCATCTGTCACCCACCCAAGTGTGGGGTCAGGGTGTGTTGGTGAGGATGAAGAGCACAAGAAAAGCCATCCAGAGACCAGAACCCCAGGACCTCTCCCCACAGAACTCAACTACAGAGAATCAGGCCAGAGAACTCGGCCTCAGGGACATATATGAGGGTCTTGTGGTTCCTATAGCAAGGGCCCCCAAGGAGAATTGTGACCTTCAGGAAAATCCAGGCCCTGCCAGCACCCCATCACAGGCAGAGCAAAAATGTGCCTACTGCAGCTCTCTGTGGTGGCCTCGTGAGGAGGTAAGTTAGGGGAGAAGATCTAAGAGGGAATAGGTCAGACAGCCCAATTGAAGGAGCCAGTGCAGTAAGACCCCGCCAAAGCCAGAGCGCCCTGTTGACGGCACTGGCTACCTATGCTGCCACCGACACACCATCAAAAGGGGAGGCTGTTCCCATGGCTTCTCTTCTACCTCGATTCAGTGCATCAAAACAAGCTGACCCATGTCTCTAAGACCTGTATAGGGAGGTGGGAGCGGCCACTCTTCCTCCCCAGCTCAGACCCTACGGGGGTCCTCAAACGACCGCCGCATCCTCCTCCATACCCCTTGCTGGTGTAGGGAAAGGACCAGCAAGAGAGGGTGGCGGTGGGCGGGACTTGTAATTGGCATGTGAGATTCTATTGGTCAAAAGAGCTGCCGATTAGGAGGGCAGCTCGGGCGAGGATTGGCAGCGTGAAGCGGGGCGCGGCGCAGCGAAAGAAGAGGCCCTAGGGGTGGGGCTGACGCTGCAGCTGGCGCAGCTCAGACTCCGAGCAGCAGTCGCCGAGCAGCAAAGCAACCGGCTTTCCCCGCCCGTTCCCGCGCCCCGGTCGGGGCTAGGCCCCCCGCCGCCGGGTCCCCGGGGGCTGCGGCAGCAGCGGCGGCGGCAGCGGCGCCGCCCGTGGTTCCCGCTGGGGCCCGGGCGCCGGCCCCTCTCTGCAGGATGGGCACGGTGCTGTCTCTTTCCCCCGCCTCCTCGGCCAAGGGCCGGAGGCCCGGCGGGCTGCCCGAGGAGAAGAAGAAGGCACCGCCCGCGGGGGACGAGACGCTGGGGGGCTACGGAGCGCCGCCAGTAGGCAAGGGCGGCAAAGGCGAGAGCCGGCTCAAACGGCCATCCGTGCTCATTTCGGCGCTCACCTGGAAGCGCCTGGTGGCCGCGTCTGCCAAGAAGAAGAAAGGCAGCAAGAAGGTGACGCCCAAGCCAGCGTCCACTGGCCCGGACCCCTTGGTCCAGCAACGCAACCGCGAGAACCTACTCCGCAAGGGCCGGGATCCCCCCGACGGCGGCGGCGCCACCAAGCCCCTGGCCGTGCCTGTGCCCACAGTGCCCGCGGCCGCCGCCACCTGCGAGCCGCCGTCGGGGGGCAGCGGGGCCGCCCCGCCGCCAGGCTCGGGCGGGGGAAAGCCGCCGCCGCCACCCCCAGCCCCTCAGGCGGCGCCACCGGTGCCGGGCGGCTCGCCACGGCGGGTCATAGTGCAGGCGTCAACCGGCGAGCTGCTGCGCTGCCTGGGCGACTTCGTGTGCCGACGCTGCTACCGCCTCAAGGAGCTGAGCCCTGGCGAGCTGGTGGGCTGGTTCCGCGGAGTGGACCGCTCGCTGTTGCTGCAGGGCTGGCAAGACCAGGCCTTCATTACGCCTGCCAACCTGGTGTTCGTGTACCTGCTGTGCCGCGAGTCGCTGCGCGGGGATGAGCTGGCGTCGGCCGCCGAGCTGCAGGCTGCCTTCCTCACTTGCCTCTACCTCGCCTACTCCTACATGGGCAACGAGATCTCCTATCCGCTCAAGCCCTTCCTCGTGGAGCCCGACAAGGAGCGCTTCTGGCAACGCTGCCTGCGCCTCATCCAGCGGCTCAGCCCGCAGATGCTGCGGCTCAACGCCGACCCCCACTTCTTCACGCAGGTCTTTCAAGACCTCAAGAATGAGGGCGAGGCCGCCGCTGGCGCCGGGGGTCCACCCAGTGGGGGTGCGCCCGCGACCCCCGTCTCCTCCTCGGCCGCCAGGGACAGCTGCGCGACCGGAGCCAAGCACTGGACTATGAACCTGGACCGCTAGGGATACCCGACGGCCGCTCCTGCCCCCGCGCCAGCCCCTGACACACACTCGGAGCCCTGGAACCGTCAAGCTGCCGCCTCTGTGACCGCCGTTCCCGCCCCGGCCGGAGGAGGAGCCGCCCCTGCCCCGCCGGGGAAGGTGGAGGCCAGGAAGCCAGAGGCCGCGGCGTCTGGATTTGCTGGGCGTAGGGTGGGGCTGAGGGATGAACGCGGGAAGGGGACCCCCCTACCTCAACCTTTCTGTCTGCGTCCTCATCTTTCCAACTCTGCCCAGGTCTCCCCTTCCCCTTCTCTGTGTGTGCGCGTCTACAAGCCCATCTTCCTCGGTTTTGTCCGTTTTCTCACTTCCTTCCGGTATCTTCATCTTTCCTCTTATCTGCCTTTCCATTTTACGTTCCTTGGGTGTGTATTTCCGTCTCCATCTCACCCCATACCTATTTCTCTTTGCCCCCATTTCTCTTTCTGCACCTGTGTCCCCACCGCCCATCTTGTTCTCTTTTTCCTCGCTCTTGGCATGTGTCACCACCTTCCTTCCTGTCTGCCTCCCCCACCCTGCCTGTGTCAGCTTGCATTCATTCCCCCGAAGGAGCCCCGATTCCTCCCTCCCCAAACCAAAAGGAACACTAGTCCTTAATTTGGATGGACTGAGGTGTGGCGAGAAACTGCATTCCCAGAGGTTCAGACAACCACCAGTATGGTCCTTCACCCCACCCCCACCGCCTCTCTCTACCTTTTCAACGTGTTGCATGCTGGGAGTTGGGGGGAGAGGGATGCCGACGACAAGAGGCGGACCTTTGGGAGCAAACTCAACCCAGGAGGCCACCCCGGCGGCAGCGGTGCCTCAGCGGAAGGATGGGAAGAGACAGAAACTCTTCTTACTTAGGGGGAGGGGCACCCTCTTCCTTACCCTTAGGTGGTTTTTGTTTCCCCCTCTTTTAATTTATTCGGTTGTTTCTGGAGGGTGGGGGGAGGGAGGGTTGGGCAGGGAGCTGTCTGAGGTGCTGATCTGAGGCCGGACTGGAATCCTCTCGGGAGGGTACCAGGGACTGACTGGGTTGAGCCTGGTGCGGATCCAAGGTGCCAATGATGCGGGCCGACGGCGCGGGCCGCACTGTCTATCTGTCCGTCTGTCCGGAAGATAATTATAAAGCGCTTGAAGCGCCTGCAGATGGTTTTGAGCCGGCCTTTCTTTGGGCCCCGGGAGGGAGGGAGCAGGAGCAGGAGCAGGAGTGGAGCTGCCACAAGCAGGACAGGAGGCCCCCAGGGGCCTAGTGAGGAAGGTCTGGTCCCTGAGAACTGTTACTCTTTGGTCCCATGTACTGCTATCCCCACCCCCACCTCCATTTTGTCTGACCTAGCTCCTCATTAATGGCCGACCCATTTCTGGATTAAATGATGAGGACAGCAGAAGTTGTCCCCCTTTTACAGAGTGGTCCATTGAGGCAGAAATAGCTAATTATTGTGGCTACTTTTCTCTGCCTTCATCTCTCCCCGCCATATATCCCGTCAGGAGTCCAGGCAGACCTGATTTAAGTCTGTGTTCACCACTCAGGTGGGGCCTGACTCCACACGCAGCCTCACACGCTTCCCTTCACCCACTGGACTGCTTCAAGGCTGCTTCGGCCACACGCCTACCCGGAGCAGACTTGGGAGGACCATCCCTGCTTGAGATTCAGACCTGGCTCTTTATCTCCAGGGAGGCTAGGACACAGGCAACCTGGGAGACGGGAGCCATTGATTGGAAAGAGAAATAACATATTTAGCCTGAGATCCCTGTTTGGTCTCCCTTGCCTTCTTAGCCACATGGCTAAGCGCTCCATTCACTGTTTCATTGGTCCAAGGAAGCCTGTCTCTAGTAAAAGCGCTGGCGTCTCTGACCCTAGTCGCCGGGAGAATCCTGAGGGACAACTGGGCGAGATCCTCAAGAACGAGGCTCGCTGTCCGTGGTGCTGACCGGCGCGCAGGGGCAGGAAGAGCCGGGTAGGGACCTGTAGGGGCAAGAGGAGTTGCGGATTGGGTCTCAACTAGGTCTTTGGAAGTGGTGTGTGATCTATTCTGTTGGCGAGTTACAGGAGTCTGGCCCCAAACACAGGAATGCCGCTTCCACTTGCCCTCCTAAGAGGACAGACTTCGACTCTCCCCCAGGCTCTGCCAAGCACCCTTGGACCGGCCTGGAGCCGGAAATCCCCAGTCCAGATTTGTGAATCGAGTTCCCGGGGGGAGGGGGAGAGAACTGGCGGAAGGGAAGGCGGGAGCAGCCGCCCATTGGCTGGAATTTGGCGCAGTCAGCGCGGTGCCGTCATCTCAGTTTGGAAGGAGGGAGGGAGGAGCACTTGGGTCACCCCGCGGCTGTCGCCATAGTAACCAGACTGAGCGGACGGGCCGGGCGGGGCCCCCTCTCTCTCCTCTCGTCTTCTAGCGGGGGAAACAGCCCTAATCTTCCTTATTTGGAACTAGTTATCAAGACTACTTGATTGGAGTTACTGCGTTAGGTATTGCCCTTGAACCCATTGACGGAGCACCCTCCCTGTATTACACACACACACACACACACACACACACACACACACACACATACACACACCTCCAGGAACCTGTGGTTTGGCACTTGGAGACCTAGAATGAGTAAAAGTCTGTGTGTGGAGTCAAATTAAATCTCACTTTCTTTGCCGTGCCCCAAGGCATGAGGCTTTGACATAATCCGATTAGGGGTGAAGGACGGGAGGAGGATCAGCATGAATGCATGGAAGAAATAGCCTTCTGGGTCAACTTGATCAGACTCCTGTTTTCTGGGAGAGAAGGCAGTTGTAAGGTGAAGAGCTCAGAACTGTCTTCTGAGAAGGCAAGGTGAGAAGCAAGTAAGTTTAGAAACAGCGAAGTGCCTCCTTTTCACTGCCAAGAAGTGGCCCTTGGGAAAATGAGTCCAGGCTCTGGAAGGAGGTTTTGAAGAGGGCCCAGAGCTCTAGAGAGAGCCCAGCAGGGGGTGAGGAGCGGACTGAGGAAAAAATGGAGATGTAGGAGACAGAAACCCAGCTGGAACCATGACTCAGCACTTCTCCTGGTTTTGGGGGGGTGGAGGGGAGAGGGAGGAGAGGGGGACTCTCCCAGTACAGGGGCAGGAGAGAGGGGAGGGGAGCAAGACAGCAAATGGGCGACCATTTGCATAATACATGCATTGATATACAACAAAAGGCACACATTTTAACCCAGAAGTAGGTACATATGCATTTATACTGATGAAGATTTTTTCAATTGTAACATACACATCTCCACTCCCACCTTCCCTGCCCCACTTCCTGGAGCAGAGGACATCCTGTTCTGAGAGTTATGCTTGCCTGCCCTTAGAATACCTTGATACTTAATGGGAAAGGAGAAACAAAAAATTGCAGAGTTGGGGGGGGGGGTGTTGTCATGGTAACTGCCTTGCTTGCCAGGCAGGATGCCCAGCAACCAGAGCATCTGGCAGTATCCAAGGGGACATCCTGTGGCCTCTATCCACCTGAGGACGCTGCCTCAGGCATTCAAATAGGCATTTCCAGAAGATTTTTACAATAAGGGCTGGTTTGGCAGCTAGGTGTGGGGCCTGACCTTCATCATGTGCCCTACTTTAAGTGGTACTGTTGACCCCTTTATACATCATACATGGTATTTGCCGAGAGTGACCTCAAGATAGCACAGAGCTCAACAATTTAAATACCATTATTAAGACCATTACCTTGCCTCTCAGCACCTTGCCAGACACCCTACAAGAAGATCAACTATACCTACACAGGCTAGATATGTAAATGAGATGTAGAAAAAATGGTTTTAGTTCAGTGTGGTAAAAGATTGGGTACAAAATAGACCACAGGGCACAATCTTAGGATTCAAGTTCCTTTGAGCAGATTAATACATAGATGAGGTTTTCAGAGTCAATTTCTCTGATGCACTTGCAGACTAGCTAGCTGACTTTTCACTCCAGTGGCCAACCCCCCCCCCCCCCTCCTTTCTCAGTATTCAGGTTTAACCTCTTAGTTTCTGGCTTAAAATGCTCCCAATTCAGTTTGGGCTTTCATGATTTTCCCCCTAGATTTTTTTCCCATTATTTCTTCAGCAATTAGCTGCTCCCAAATTCTCTATCTACTTGGAGATATAGCCCACCCCTTGGTTATAGTCTCCTGTGATTAATGTTTAGCTTTAAGCCCATAAATCATACAATTAGTCTCTCTGAGTACATTCTTGTATGTGACAACCTAGAAGGAAGGAAGGAAGGGTAATAATCCTATATAATAAAGAGCTAATATGCTAATTAGACCTTGCAGATGTCCTTCCGGATGACCTTCTGGATGAAGCCAGGGCTGTGAGGGCTGGCTGGGGCTGCGAGGGCTGAGCCCCTTGCACGAATTTCGTGCATTGGGCCTCTAGTAAACAATATAAATAGGAAAAGAGGTACTTCTTTACAATCTTTTACATTTTTACTCCTTTAAAAAAATAATTTATGTTATCCCAGAAAAAACACAGACTATGGAGAAAAGCCCAAAAAGGAAGTATAATGATGGAGAACTTGTCCTACCAGCTATTAAAATGTATTATAGACCTAAGTAGCTAAAATATATGGCACTTATACAGGAATAGATAAATCCATAGAACAGAAGGCATAACCCAAAGTTAAACTTCAACAATTGTGGTAATTTAATATATGATAAAGGCACCACTTCAAATCCATTGGAAAAAGATGAATTAGTTAGTAAATGGTTTTGCTACAACTGAGTAGTCATTTTTATGAAGGAAAAGGTCAGTTCTTCCTCATTTTTTACCCCAAAATAAATTTCAAATTGATTTTTAAAATTAAGTAAAAAGCCATAAAAGCCTTAGAAGAGGAGAAATTTCAAAGTATCTATTAAAATTCAAATGCACATACATTTTTACTCAGGAATTCCAATTTCTAGTATTGACCCTAGAGAAATATTTAAACATGTGCACAAGGAGACATAACAGATATTTTTAACATTGCATTATTGTTTGGAGGGAGACAACTTGGAATCAACCTAAATATCTGCCCATAGGTTAGGGGTCAAATAAATTTTGAGACATCCAAATTACTGACCGTAGTATTCATTTAAAAAGAGTGGGTTGCACTGTATGTACTGATGTGAAAGATCTCCAAAGCATATTGTATTATGAATAGTTGCATGACAATACATACAGTACAATACCATTTATGCAAAAGCAAACAAATCAAACTAAACTATAATTTCTGTGTGTGTGTGTGTGTGTGTGTGTGTGTGTATTCAAAATAGAAGCTTGAGAAAGATGTACATCATTCTTAAAAAGTGACTTCTGGGAATGAACTGGGATAAATGTCTAGAGGACTTTCACCTTATCTGTGGAGTTTAATTTTTTTTCCCACTGTGTAACTCACTTCAATGCCTGCAGCCTATGGGCAGAGACCAGACAATGGGTCAAGGCCACAGTTTGCTCTGACATGGGGGCACTATGAGGAGTTTAATTTTTAAAAATAAAAATGCATGAATATGTTGTTTTCATAATTAGAAAATAGTAGTTAATATATGACTATATAGTCAAATATTAAATAAAAATACTTGGATAAAATATGAGTTATTTATGGTATTGTTATTATTGCATCTTGGGTTGGATGGAGAACATCTTTTTTAGATAGAGAGACCTTAAAGGAGAAGATTGATTCATCTGACTCCATTTGAGCTTTTGAATGTAAGTAAGAGAAATAGAGAAAGAAAAATAACAACCAAAGCAAGATTGAAAGACAAATGACAAGCCGAGAGTACATATTTACAACACAATATATTTTCAATGTATAGTTAAAACCATAAAGAGGTAAGTCACACAAAAATGTAAATAATCAATAAATACATAAAAATATATTTAACTTCATTATTGACCATCCTAAGAAGTTCAAATCAAAACAGTAATGGGGTATTGAATCTCTTATACTGACAAAGGTTATAAAAATGGAACATTTGAAACCACGAAAAAACTGAGGGAAATGTACACTTCCTCACCATGCTTGTAGACATACATGTTTGTTTAGTCTTTTTGGAGAGCAACTTGGCTATTTGACCCAGCTACCACATTTTCAGAAATTTACCCTAAGAAGGTAAGCAGGGAAAAACCTGATACAAGGATGCTTATCATAACTTCCTTTATTTATTTATTTTTAATCCTCACCCGAGGATATTTTTCCATTGATTATAGAGAAAGTGGAAGGGAGGGGGTGAGACAGAAAGAGAAGCATCAATGTTGGGGAGAGAGATCGATTGGTTGCCTCCGACTCACACCTCAACCAGGGCAGGGGATTAAGCCTGCAACTGAGGTACGTGCCCTTGACCAGAATGGAACCTGGGACCCTTCAGTCTGTGGGCCAATGCTCTATCCACTGAGCTAAACCAGCTAGGGCCATAACATTATTTATAATGATAAAAAATGGATACATCAATAGGAGATTAAGTAAATTGTGATAAATCAATATTCATTGGGATATTATGGACCATTAAAAATTATGCATCAGTCTATATTTATTGGTATGAAAAATGACCATGACAAAGTGAAAATAGCAGGTTAAAAATAATATGAGAGAGACACCTTTAAATAGCTGTCCTCTTCTTGTCATTCAAATCTCTACTTAATAGTTCCTCTTCCTGATGAATTCATCTCAGCCTGCCCCACAGTCACCCTCCATCACATACTCCTGATTTTTCTTTCTTTTTTTTTTTTAATATATTTTATTGATTTTCCACAGAGAGGAAGGGAGAGAGATAGAGAGTTAGAAACATCGATGAGAGAGAAACATCGATCAGCTGCCTCCTGCACATCTCCTACTGGGGATGTGCCCGCAACCCAGGTACATGCCCTTGACCGGAATCGAACCCGGGACCCTTCAGTCCGCAGGCCGACGCTCTATCCACTGAGCCAAACCGGTTTCGGCCCTGATTTTTCTTCATAGCATTTGTCACCACCTGATAAAATTCTATCTTGTTCACTGCTAGAGTCCTTGTACCTAGCAAAGTGCTGGACACACAGTAGGCAGTCAATAGATATATTACAGATTGTATGTGTGCATGTGTGCACAGGTGGGAACTTTTAGGATGTTGATTAAAATATTAATAGTTCTCTCTAAGTGGTGGAATTTTATTTTAACTTAAAATTTTTAAATTAATTGTATTGAGGTAACATTGGTTAATAAGTTTATATAAGTTTTGAGTGTACAGTTCTATAATACTTCATCTGTATATTGCATTGTGTGTTCACCACCCAAAATTAAGTCTGCTTCTGTCACCATATATTTGACCCACTTTATCCTCTTTTACCTCCCCCAACTTTCTATATGTTGGGATTGTAAATGACCAGTTTTACTCCCTTAGGACTTTCCTGAGTTTTCTAGTTGGTAATGATGATAATGATGATGAAGAAGAAGATGATGATGATGACCTAAAAAAAAAAAAAAGAAAAGAAAAATCATAAAGAAAGAAAAAGAGCCCTAGCTGGTTTGGCTCAGTGGATAGAGTGTCGGCCTGCGGGCTGAAGGGTCCCAGGTTCGATTCCAGTTGAAGGCACATGCCCGGGGTGTAGGCTCGATCCCCAGTAGGAGGTGTGCATGAGGCAGCCGATCAATAATTCTCTCTCTTCATTGATGTTTCTATCTCTCTCTCCCTCTCCTTTCCTCTCTGAAATCAATAAAAATATTTTTTAAAAGAATGAAAGAAAGAAAAAGACAGGAAAGAAGGAAGGAAAGAAGGAAGGGAGAAAGAAGGAAGGAAGGAAGGGAGAGAGGGAGGGAGGAAGGAAGGAGGAAAGAAAGAAGAAAAATAAGAGGCTGAGCAGTGTCTGGAAAAGGAGAAAGACAGCCCTAGCCGGTTTGGCTCAATGGATAGAACATCGGCCTGGGGACCGAAGGGTCCTGGGTTCGATTCCAGTCAAGGGCACATACCTTGGTTGTTAGCTCCTCCCCGGCCCAGGCTCTGGTCTGGGCTCATGCAGGAGGCAACCAATCAATGTGTCTCTCTCACATTGATGTTTCTCTCTGTCTTTCCCTCTCTCTTCCACTCTCTCTGAATATCAATGGAAAAATATCCTTGGGTGAGGATTTAAAAAAAAAAAAAAAAAAAGGAGCCCTGCCCCACTCCTCTCTCACACATTTCCAAAGTCTCTTCACTCCCTTCCACCACCACCCCAAGCCGTCACCAAATTCCTCAGATTTATGAATTTCCCTTGCTGGACAAGAGCAGTTGGACACTTATTTAGCCCAGCAAGCATGTGTATGTACACACACAGCACAGGTATGGTGCATGCACATACACAGAAAATGGACACACACATGTACACACACTTACAAGGATCCATACAAGACCATTCAAAGAACACGTAACTGCCATATAAGCCCCATTGTTCCTTATTCAAATAATAAATTTTTCTCTTCACATTAACTTACTCACATTCTTTATTTAAACAATGAGCACACTGCCTGGCAATGTAGTAGGGTCTCAGAAATATGAAATCGGTAAGTGATAACAGTTTCTATGCTTATCTTTGGTTGCCAATAAATACACAACAAATATGTGTGTAAATATCTTTTGGACACAAATGTGATAACTAACTCATCCTAGATCAGCCGTGGGCAAACTACGGCCTGTGGGCTGGATCCGGCCCGTTTGAAATGAATAAAACTAAAAAAAAAAAAGACCGTACCCTTTTATGTAATGATGTTTACTTTGAATTTATATTAGTTCACACAAACACTCCATCCATGCTTTTGTTCCGGCCCTCCGGTCCAGTTTAAGAACCCATTGTGGCCCTCGAGTCAAAAAGTTTGCCCACCCCTGTCTTAGATGCTTGATATTTCTCTTCTCTTTTTGAATGTTCTGTTTTGTTTTGTTTTTTGCTGGATTTGGAGGTTAGGTTTTGTTTTTGTTTTTTAATTTTATTCTGCCACTTTTATAGTATCTTTATTTTATTCTTTAATCTATTTTGGAATTTATTTTTGTATGCAGCAAGAAATGGATAATAAGTACTACCAACCTTTGAACAGCTTTCCTGTTCCCCCAGTGAATGCCATCTTCATTTTTTTAATGAAATTCCCACATATACATGGATCTGTTCCTTGGCGCCATTGGTCTACTTAACTATTTCTGCCAAACCACACCTTTAATAACTGTAGTTTTGCAGTGTACTCATTATTCTTTTGCTAAAATTGGCTTGGCTATTCTTAAATGTAGCCCAGAAGAACTTTAGAACCAAGCCTGTCAATTTCCATAAAATTTCTTTGGGACTGTATCACTTTCATAGATCAATTTGAACAGATTTGACATTTTGCAATACTTAATCATTCCACCCAGGAACATGCTAATTATTCCATTTATTCAGGTCTTCTTTTACATTCCATTGTTAAGATTTATAGCTTTTTCATTTAAATGTTTTCCATGTTTTTCATTATGTTCATCTGAGAGTGTATTTTTAATTGTTGTTGTAAATCCATTTTTCCCATTATTTTTACAGAGTTATAGGAGAACCTTAAGTTTAAATTACGTTAATCTTATGTCTTACTGGATGTACTCATTTCATTCGTTCTTAATTGTTTTCCAGTTGAATTTCTTGGATTGCCTAGGTAGGCAATCATATTGTCTGCAAGAAGTCTACTTTAATATCTTCCTTTCCAATATGTGCATACAGCATATATCTTTTCTTGTCTTATTACTCTAGTAGAGTGTTTAGCAGTAGCAATAATGACAGGTCAGAAGGGGTAAAAAGGACATCCTTGCCTTGTTCATGACTTATGAAAATGCTTCTCATATTTCACCAGCTGCTTTTTTATTTCTTTTAAAACGGAATATTCTGTTTTGTGTATCTTGCTATATATACACAAGACCATTTTTTGGATGTCAATAAAACTTTGATCAAAATACTCAAATTGGCTGTTCAGTGTAGAACACCAACTGAGCTATGCTGACCTAGATGCTCTTGGTGTGTGTAATTCAGGAATAGAGGACAGGGTGGCTGAATGTCTCCCTGGGACTCCTTCCTCCCCTCTGACATGTAAAGATATTGTGATGTGATGAACAAAAGATTATGAGTCAGAGGTTTGAGTCCTTACTCTATCATTTACTAACTGTTGACCTAGGACAGTTATCCAACCTCTCTGAATTTCATTTTCTCATCTATCAGATGGAAACAAGGATATCAGATTTGTTGTGGCTATCAAATGGCTATGATAGGAATGACAATATAACTGTTGCTAGGGTAACAACCATTGCTATGATAGTCAGCACTTTTAATAAATATTGACAGAAGGATTAAGGGACCACTACAGAGTCCAGAATGAAGCCTGGGGCTGCTCTGACCAGCTCTGCTGGCCTCTGAGGCAGCTCAGAGCCATGGAGGTTTGGGCCTCCCATGAGCTATCTGTGACTGGGTGACTTATGTTTATTCCTTGCTGCCAGGACTTGGTCCCAGTAGGACCCACATGCCTCTCTCTGGAATGCCAGCCAGGAGACTTGCTTCAGCTGCTAGTGTGTAGATATTTGTGCCAGCCTGGCCTAGCACAGCAACATTCCTGAGAAGGCCAGATCCCTCTTGGGACTCTCCATTCCAGGGATCCTCCTGCCCCAGGCTGGTTGGGGCCAGCAGGGAAGAACAGCTGATCTCTGCCATCACAACATACCTGCTTTGTGACTGGTGGGAGGGAAGGGATAGAGGGGTGAACCCTGGGGCATCTGGGGACACTAGGCATGAAATAACTTCAAACTGAGAGCACATGAAAAAGTGTGTACACATGTGTGTACTAATGCCTGGACTAAGATCCATGCTACAACATGTAATGGAAATATGCTGAGCTTTGTAGAAATCTGGATCCTGCTATTCCCTCACTGTGGAACCTTGAGGCTTTCCCCCTCACTATCACATAGAATTAAAGAGGCTGTTGTCAGTATCAGGTGAAATCATATGGATGTGCTTTGTCCACTCTAAAGCACAGTACACATTATAAGGTGGTCCTGAGTCTGGCCCTTAGGTACTTGGTCACAGGTGTGACCATTGCACAGATGTGTGTGCAAGACGGACCCTAGAATTTGCCTCTCTGCTTCTGTGTGTCAAGGGTAGAAAACCAAAGTGAAAGAGTGAGGGGGTTGGGAAGGTGATCACAGGAATGGAGGATGAGACCCAAAGGTTACCATCAGAGCCTGTGACCCTTCCCCACTTTTCCCATTCATTTCCTCACTTAGTGTCACCCCAGATCTCTCCCTGCAGCAGGATGCAAAAGGACAGAACTGCCTAGAGCCTCCCTGACAAATTCCTGCTGTGTTGCTAAGCAACTTGGCCTTCTCTTCCAGAAAGAGGAATCCAATGTTCAGGGTCTGGCTTTTTAGCTTTTACCTACTTTCCTCTCCCCCAATATCACAGAAACTCAAGGAATTTCTCTGACTCATGGAAGGAGAACTGGGGTGCAGAGTTGGAGGATTAGACTGATGGGAGATGGTTTGCGCTCACAGGGCAGGTATCTGTTCTGGGCTGGTGGATGCTGGGGGGAATGACAATTATGGAGCAGCCTTTCATGATGGATTCTTTAGGCACATGCTGTGCCCTTGCAGCAAACCAAACCAAATGAGGTGGGTATAATCAGCATGTTTATTATTATTATTGTTGTTGTTGTTATTATTGATTTCAGAGAGGAAGGAAGAGGGTGAGAGAGATAAAAATGAATAATGAGAGAGAATCATTGATTGGCTGACTCCTGCATGACCCCTACTAGGGATCAAGCCGTTAACCAGGGCATATGCCCTTGACCAGAATCAAACCGGGGACCCTTCAGTCCACAGGCTGACACTCTATCCACTGAGCCAAACCAGATAGGGCTGACATCTCCTTTTTATAGATGAAGCCACTGGGGTTCAGAGAGAGAGAGTAGCTTTCTCAGTCCCATAGGGAGTAGGCAGAGGTTGGGTTTGGATCCATGTCCATCTGGGCTCCTTCTTCTCCACCATGTCATTTGGAATAAATGCAAGCCTCACAGTTGGCCACAAGTCTTCTAAAATGCATTTCTGGCTCTATTATTTGTCTGGAACCCATAGTGAGTGTTGGAATTGGGAACTGGTCACTGTTTAAGCTAGGTTATGGGAAGATAGTCCTGCCACTTCCTGCATATCTGAGAATCTCCAGAATCTGCTCATTCCTCCATGAGAGATGATCTATAGGATGGGAATAATACCAGAACCGACTCTAGAGGGTTTTCAGGAGTAAATGAATGTAAAGTTCTTTAAATCGTGTCTGGCACATATGTGTTCAATAATTATTAGTACTTATTATATTACTTCAAAAGCTATTTCACATCCTTACTGGGTAAGATAACTCACTGCCTCTGAAATCAGATGGGGCTTAGATTCTGCTCTGCCCTTTCTCACATGTGACTTTAGACTTAAGCCCTCCATGCCTCAGTTTTCTCATCTATAAAATGGGGAAAACCGTAATGTCTGCTTCAGAAGATTGTTGTAAAGATTAAATGTGATGTTGGTGTTAGTTATCGCAATGTTAGTTGCTATAACAAGAAATCCTCCAGATTTCCTGTCATCATCCAATGCATTTTGATAGGTGACTTCTATCCATATGATGTCCTAGGGACCAGGATCCTTCTACTAGTTTATTGTATCTCTGTCATCTCTTAGGAACTAGTCTTCCTCTGAATCCAAGTGGCAGAAAGGAAATATGAGTATGGAGAAGGCAAATCCAATTCTAAATGCTTTGGTCTGGGAGCAACACTTACTGTTTCATTCATATTCCATTAGCAAAAACAAGGAGGGCTGGGCCCAGCCAGCCTAGCTCAGTGGTTGAGCATTGACCTATGAACCAGGTGGTCACGGTTCAAATTCCCAGTCAGGGCACATGCCCGAGTTGCAGGCTTAATCCCAAGTGTGGGGCACGCAGGAGGCAGCTGACCAATGATTCTTTCTCATCATTGTTTCTCTCTCTCACTCTCCCTTCCTCTCTGAAAACAAAACAAAATAAGGAGGACTGGGATGTTAGACTCTGTGTGGACAATCACTTCTCAGTGGCAACTCTACCATATGAAATGAGGAGCATGCAACTCAAGGGGAGAGCTAGCTGTGTCCGCCACATTGAGAGAAATAATATTAGGATATTATTTGGGTATTATTAAATGTGAGAATTATGTTAAGTGTTATTGCTAATATTTTTATTTAATCCATACAATAACCATGGATGTAAGTGCTACTATTATCCACATTTTGTAGGAGAAAACTAAGTCCTCTAACAATGTAGACATATTCCCAAACTCACACATCTGGTAATTGGCTGAAATCCTATAAATTCTAAATTCAGTACATTCTCTTGTTACTCCATAAAGAAATGAAGGATGTCCTGAATATAGGAGGCAGAGCCATGCCATGGTGGCTATAACCAGTGAAGAGGGTGGTTCTTGGTGAAGCTTGCCAGTTGGGCCCAGGACAAGGTCTGGATTGGCTAGGAAACATTGATGTAACCACTCAAGTTTCTTCCCAGGGTACATACATGGTGAGCATCTGATTGGGACTAGTGGGGAAGAGGCAGGTGTTGCTTTGTTTGGGATTTTGTTTGTTTGTTTGTCTAATAATAGAAAACCAAAGTATTTATATAATCATTTAAACCCTATCAGGTAGGTTCTGTTAGTATCATATTCATTTTACAGATGGGCTAATTGTGGCTCAAATAAGTAACTTGAGGTCACACAGCTAGTAAGTGACAGAACTAGTGCTCAAATCCAGGAAATCCAGCCCCAGAGCCCTTGCTATGTTGCCTTTTGTTTACAATGAACGTAAAGAAGGAAATAGCAAACAGGATCCAGTGGGAGAGAATTGTCAGAAAAAGTCACAGTCAATGGGACATTGGGACCCACCATCCCTGGTTTTCTATTATTAGACAAACAAACAAAATCCCAAACAAAGCAACACCTGCCTCTTCCCCACTAGTCCCAATCAGATGCTCACCATGTATGTACCCTGGGAAGAAACTTGAGTGGTTACACGAATGTTTCCTAGCCAATCCAGACCTTGTCCTGGGCCCAACTGGCAAGCTTCACCAAGAATCACCCTCTTCACTGGTTATAGCCACCATGGCATGGCTCTGCCTCCTATATTCAGGACATCCTTTCCTGTGGACATGAGACCCACCATCCCAGGACAGAGGAGAGTCAGGGAGAAATCCCTCTGACCAAACTAGGTAGGAATTGCCACCAAAATCAAGGTGCATTCAGATTCCCAGCTCCACACCAGAGTCCAGTGATCCACTCTGAGCTTGTAGGAACACAATTGGGAAAGTGAAGGCTTGCAAAAGACAATGGGCAACAAAACAGCCTCTGCTTTGTTCTTCATCAGCTGAGGGCCCTAACTAAGGACCCTCATAAAACAAGCCATCACCTCATTCATTATAATCAACCATTTCTGCTATGATTAGACAGTTAGACCAAGTACACCTGCAATAGCCAAGCAGCGGGTCACATTTACATGCGAAAGAAGTGCTCCAAGAAGGCCCAGCAGGAGGGGGTCTGGTGTGGCGGTGAGGACTTGAGCTCCGGGGTGACAGGCTTGGCTAGTCACTTAACTTCTCCAAGCCTCAGTTTCCTCATCTGAAAACAGAGGTAGCCACCTCCATCTGGCAAGGCTGTGGCCAGATAAAGGAGATGCCACTGGAAAGCAATAACACAGGCAGAGCCTGGCACGAGTCAGGGTCAGTAAGTGGCAGGGCACAGTGTTATTATTAGCGGCGCTACTTGTTATGAATTATAAACAGGGTGGGAAACAAGCAGAAGTCAAGTGCATTTTAAAGACACACTGAAGGAGAGATAAAGGCCAGAGAAGCAGAAGGCCCTAAGAAAAGTCCATCACAGCAGCCATTTTATGTCTGCCTATGGCCACAGGAGCTAACGGATGTGAAAGTGTTCTGCAAGCCTCACTGCCCTAGGTGGCAGCATTGCTCTGTGATTGTGCAGGTCTCAGGCAGTGTGGGCATGGACATCCACACACTGTGTGCTACTTGGGCTTTTTAAAATATATATTTTTATTGATTTCAGAGAGGAAGGGAGAGGGAGGGAGAGATAGAAACATCAATGATGAGAGAAAATCATTGATTGGCTGCCTCCTGCACACCCCCTACTAGGGATTGAGCCTGCAACCCGGGCATATGCCCTTGACCAGAATCAAACCTGGGACCCTTCAGTCAGCAGGCTGACTCTCTATCCACTGAGCCAAACCAGCTAAGGACAGTTAGGCTTTTGATTCCATCTGCACATGGAGGCAAGTGGAGCTTGGCTGAATGGAGCACGCATTACAGGAGGAGGCACGGGTTTGTGTAATCCTAGGGGTTGGGAGAGGGTTTGACGTTATAAGCAAGGTTACCAAGGGCCACTGAGGACTATGGAGAAACCAATCAGAGCAAGTCACTAAGGACTCCTTCCTGGCTCATCTGCTCCCTGGAATACATGAGCCCACCCTCCCACCCATGATGTCTACATGACGTGGAACATACCACCCCAAATGCTAGGCAACTAGAGCAGGCTACCATTACATTCTAAAAGGCAGGAAATTATGACAAAAAGATATGAATAATAGCCTCTGTATGATGGGACTGTAGGTGACTTTTTCCCATTCTTCATTACACTCTCATCAACTAATGTTTAATGGGGGCCTTATGTGTGTGTTTTCCAACTTTTCTATGCTGAGTGTGTGTTATTTGGAAAGTCGGGACAATAAAATGAAATGAAAGCAAGACTCTCTCCCTAGTGGACCTGGCTGGTTTCATCAGCCCTCTGGGAAGGGGCATTCAGGCTCTGGCTGCACCAACTGTCCAGCCTTTCACCTGCATTTCTCCTTCCTTCCCACAGGCCTTAGGGAAATCTCCTTAACTGCCTGTGGGAGCCCAGGCATTCTCCCACTAACCAGCGAGGAGCCTTTGGTCCAGGAAGAGATGCGCCCTGGGAAAGAAACACCAGAACCAAAGAGGAAGGAGGAGCGAGGAGATTGCCTAGTTGTGCAGCTCGAGGTCCCAGCTATCACTTCAGGTACCTTCCCCGGTGTTGTTTCCATATATGGGGACATGTTTAAGGCAGTTTTCCTGCCAATACGTTTTGTAAAAGGCGCCGAGAGAACGTAAGAGCCGTGGTCCCCTTGGGAGCAGCATTCAGAAGGGCCTCTAGATGGTGAGGGAGAGGACCCAGCCAGAAGAAGGAAACACTTGACTCACTTCTGAGGCTTCCACATTCCTGAGGTCGAACCTGGAGTGCAGGGCTGGGGTTCCCTCTTTTCTCCCTCCTTTCTAAAGTCTCGGTGTCCTCCAGCCCTCGGTGCGGGGGGTGGGGTGGGGTGGGGGGGTGGGCGGGACACGACACACCTGAGGCTCCAACACACCTCGCCCCAGCATAGCCTTCCAAGGTTTAGCTGCAAAACCTAGCCCGGACTTACCCTCCTCCAACCAGCAGAGGGCGCGCGCCACTCGCGAGAAGGCGGGTACACAACAAGCCCTGGCTGGAAGTGGCCAGGCGAGGAAGGCGGAGGGGTCCCTCCTGAAAATGAGGCGGCAGATCCAGAGAGAACGATGGAGATGTTTGGTCAGGGCGGCGGCTTGTGAGTGAGGGTGAGAGAATGTCTGAGTGAGGGTTAGATGTGGATGAAATGGGAGACTGAGGAAAGGTTGAGTTTGTGTTGTGTGGAGATGAGACGAAGTAGGATGGAGGTTAGGATGAGATGAGGGGCAGGTGAAGGATGGGTGAGTTGGGAAACGGTGAGATGACCATGTGTGTTGGGATGAGATTGGCATAAAGTAGGGTGAAGGTGTGGGTGGAAGGCAGGGTGAGGCAGACTGAGGTCGGCTGCAAGGTGAGTGTGTGTGTGTGGGGGGGGTGTATCTGGAACATGGCACCTCCCTCTTGGCTGGGCCCATCGTCATGGGCTCCTCCCTCCCCTCCAGTAGCAAGCACCCCAGCCTCTTTGCCCTCGCTCTCTCCAGCTCTTCTTTGGCAGGCCTTTCTGCTCAGGCCTACGCTGGGCATCTCACTTCTTTCCTCCCTGAAACAAGGTTCTGGTGAAGCAAGGAATTGAGAGAGGAGGCAGCAGAGAACTTGGGAGCTTTAATGGGTCTGGGAGGGAATAGAAACACACCAGGCCTGTCCAGCCGAGAGAATAGAGGTGGGAGGGAGGGGCCCCAAAGCACGTAGGTAAGTCATAGGGGCAGTGGCCCTGACCAAGCCTGCTGAAGTGCCCAGGAGGAGAAGGTGGACTGTGAGGCCTCCACCCTACTGGGGTCGGGGCAGCTCCATGGGGAAGAGAAAACATGAGAAAAGACTTGGAATTCAAGAGAGGGGTCTTAACGGAGGGGGCTTGCCCGAGCCAGGCCTAAGCACAGGTGGATGAGAGGGAACAACAGGGAAAGCCGAAAACCTCCCGTCAGGGATCTGAGGTCTAGAAGAAGATGGAAGTTAGAGGAAGTGGGGGGACACGGTGACCCTCCCCTAGGGGTTGGGAGGTGGGTGAGGGGAATCAGCCGTTAAAGGAAGATTGAGACGGTTTCAGATCCTTTCCCCCGGGGCTGGGTGCGGCGAATGGAGTCAAATCTGAAGTCAAAGGAACGGTGGGGAGGCGTGGGGACTCCTCCCCAGGACGTAGATGGGACTGAGCGCAGACCTGGGCGTCTGGGAGAGGCCTCGCACCACCTCGCCGCCGGTCTAGTGGTAATGGCCCCCCAAGTGCGAGGCGGCGGCTACCGCGCCGAAGGGCCCGGGCGGGGGCTGCAAACCCGGGCTGGGGTAGAGCGCAGCGGTGGCGGCGGCGGTGGCGGCAGGGCCAGGACCCGGCCAGTAGGAGAAGCCGGTGGGCGCGACGCCGGCAGAGGCGGCCATGAGGTTGAGTTTGGAGAGGCCGGGGAAGGGCAGCGGGGCCAGGCCGGCCGGCAGCTTGTAGAGTGCGCCGTCCTGGGCTGCGGCAGCCGCTGCAGCCGCGGCGGCGGCGGCCTGGGCGTGCGTCGGGGGCGGCTGGCAGGCCTGCGCTAAGCCCTGGAAATCGAAGCGGTAAGCGTAGCGCTTGCCGTGCACCTTGCTCATGATGTTTTTGTCGTAGTAGTAGCGCAGCGCGCGGCTCAGCTTGTCGTAGTTCATGTTGGGCTTGCTCTTGCGCTCGCCCCAGCGCCGCGCCACCTCATCGGGGTCCGTGAGCTTGAACTCGCCGTGGCCACCCTCCCACGCGATGCAGCCTGCGTTGGCACGGTCCGCCAGCAGCTCCAGCAAAAACTGCCACAGCTGGATCTGCCCACTGCCTGTAGGGAGGAGGTCGTCAGCCACGGGCGGGATGGGGGGCTGGAGGTGGGGAAAGGGGTGAGAGGAGACGGGAGACCGACCCAGCTGGAGGGGCTGATCAGCAAAGCTGTCCTAGTCGTGACCACGCTTTTCCACAATAGAAACACAGCCTCCAGTTAGGAGGACCAAGGCCTGCCAGCGCCTGGCTTTGTGAGAACTGGGAGCAAGGGCGAAGCATCACCTCCTCTGCAAGGAGGCAGCCTTGCAGCAAGACACTGGGCTCCCTAAGGTGAGCAGGGACAGGATATCAGCCCCTGCGGCCACTTGGGCCTGAGTCCTAATTGGAGCAGAGCCGGCACAACCATGGGGGTAGCCTGTCCAGGTGTTTAAACTGCCACATCCCAGCTGGACCACATTCCAAGAACCAGAGAAAGGAGACCACCGTGCAACAGGACCACCCTGGCCACTGGACAACGCCCAGCCCCTAAAGGCATACAGTCAGTCCGCTGGCCACCTAAGCTGGGGATGAGATGGCGGCTGGTTTCTTTGCCACACAACTCAGACAGGAATGGGGACAGGGACCCCCAGGCATAAGAGGAAGGGCAGCTTCTGAAGGGTCTCTACCCTCTTATACCCCTCCACTCCCCCCGCCCCCCCACCCTGCACACTCCTCCCAGGGTCTGGTGCTGAATTGGTTGGGCTTCTTTTTCGGAACAGGCGGGATTCCTGGCCTGCAAAGTTGCCATACTTCCCCGGAAGATGCACAGCTCTGAGGAGAGGGGCTGAGACTGGGAAACCGACACACTTAGCTCCCTGTCTTCTCCCATCTTTGGTTCACCTCCAGGCTCTTCTGCCCTCTCCCTGTTCTGGGGTTGTTGGAAGTGACAAGAAGGTTTCCCCAGATATTAGTGTGAGGAGAGTCAAATGCCCACTCCCCTGTATTGGAGCCTCAATGAGCCAAGCAGAGACAAATCTTGATATACACCCACCCCCCACACCCTTTTAGAATAAAATGGATTTTCCTCAAAGTCTGATTTCATCCAGTCGAGCCTGGGGAACCTCTCTTTCTTTTTCAATGACTCGCTCAGAACTCAGATGCTGCCCCCCATAGTTTCAACCCCAATCCCTCCACAAGAGCCCAGAGAGGAGCTGCCTGGCTCCAGGTAGGGCGCGTTGGGTTTGAGGTCAGAAGCAAAGGAGGGTTTGGGTAAAAATGTGCAGCTGGTACAGATGCAGAGTGCCATCGGAGGCCTGGAAACGCATTCCTGATGGAAGTCCTGTTCCCTTTTGAATAAAACTGTTGCCAGCCTTGTTTTTATGATTAACTGCAACCATGAAATTTAGGTGCCGACTGGATGGGGAGCTGTAGGGAGGCTTTGCCTGCAAAGCCAGTCAAGCCCCACCAGCGAGGCAAAGCAGAAGGTAATGCAGCCACCCGTGGAGAGCTGGCCTTGAACATTAGAATCCACAGCAATGACCCAGGGGACTTGGCGGGAAAAGCCTGGCCACTGCGGGTCAGTGAGTCAGGTAGGTGCCAGTGGTGCTAGTGGTCAGGGAGTAAATCTTCTGGTCTCTTTGCCCAGTGGTGCCAGGGCCTTGTGCTCCTGTTGCCAGCAAGGAAAGGATGCCAAGTGCCTCAGCCCTGTCCCCAAAAGAGTGAGTGGGGGCCATGATCCTCTCCCGCAGCCTTGAGACTTGGAAGATGCAGGAGCTCAGGCCAAGTGAATGCGTCCCCCCCTCCCCCCCTTCCTTCCCACAATTATTCCCGGACCCTCCGATTCCTAAAGCCCTGCAGTGCACACCCCTTCCACCCTCTGTTCTGGTAGCGGTGCCGCCTGTCCTTGGGTGGATGCCCTGGCTCCCGTCCTCTATCTTCGCCCCCGACTACCCAGTCCACCAGCCAGCTCACCTTTTTGTACCGCAGGGCTCAGCGGCCCCCACCCCGGGCTCTTCCCCTCCTTGAAGAGACCTTCTCCGACCGGATCTGTGGCAGCAGAAGAAAACAGTCAGAGGGACCTAGGCGGAGGTTGCGGGCTTGACCCAAAGGGCCCTGGGGCCAAGGCTCCAGAAGGGGCGTGAGGCTGGGGGCCCGAGCTACCCGGCTCCTCCTCCCGGAGCCTGGCCCGGGCGGGCGCGCGCCGCGCTGAGCCCCTCCATAACGCCCAAGTCAGGAAACGCGTCCAGGAAAAAGGAAATCCGCTTTCCGAACGGGCCGGCGGGAGCCTTATAAAGCCGAGCCGGGGCTGCGTCTGTCGAGCCGGAGCGCGGGGAGCCCATCGGAGAGAAGAGGAGGGCGCCTGGAAGGCTGGGCCGGTGGGAACACTGGGAGCACGGAGGTGAGGAGCCACGAGGGTGCAGGGGCGGCGCCCGGCCGACTACAACCTCCCAGCGCTGCACGCGCACCGAGTCCCCACCACATCGAAGACCGCTGTTCCCCCTCAGGCTCTTTCAGCCCCTGAGCTGGCGCCCTCGGCCTCCCAGTCTCCCAATCTGCTCACTTCGAGCCTTCTAGACCTCACATGAAAGCCCCACAGCTCTCCATCTGTCTTTGCCGTCCTCCAATGCCCCCAGATGGCTCAGTCCTTCAACGATCCGAATCTCTGGACTGCACCCCTTCCCTTGGACCCCAACAATCCCTTTCCCACGCCCCAGGTTAGACTTCCAGCCCCGGGTCCCGGTGCCTCCAGCCCCCAGCTGGTCCCTGGTACCTGGCAGGTACATGTTGATCAGCAGGGGCTGGGAGGCGCCGCTCTGTCTCATCGCCGCCCGAGGCTGGGTGGTGGGAGGTTGGGGGGGGAGGGGTGAAAGAGGGGGGACGCGTCAGGCTTTGCGCTCTGGGGTACTGATCCCCGCCCGATGCGACCGCGGGTACTTGGGAGATGAAGACAGCGCCAGGTCCGGCAGGGCCTGGAGGGAGGGGGCTGGCCGGGTGAAGCGGGGATGGAGGGGGTCCTGGAGCCACGCTCCCAGCTACCAGGCAGCTTGGAACCCTGCGGCCCCCGGCGCGGGCAGGGGCCGCAATTTCCGTTTTAATTAAAGCGCTGTCGCCTCGGCCCCGGGACCCCGCCCCCGCCCCTCTTATCGCCCCATCGCAATAAAGTCTCCAACACGCCGTGCTGCAGCCAAGCGCACCCGGCAGCCCCCCGCGCCCCGCAGCCGGGAGACGCGCGGGGGATGGGCCTGGGCCTCGCGCTCTGACAGGGGTCAGGAGCGCGTTTCTTTTCCGCCTCCCTGAGTCTTAGCAAACATTGGTGGGGTGGAGTACGCGGCCCCACCTCGGACCTTCGGGGCCACAGTTCCTGCTACCCGACCATTCCCGCCCCCCTCACCGCTTCACTCTCCTCCCCCTTCTTCCTCCCACCCCCACCCGGGTTCCCGTCTCCAGGCTGCGTTATCTGCATCTTCACTTTTAAATTTCCGCTTCCCTCCCTCTCTCCTGTCGCTGCGCTCCCGGGCCGGGCAGCCGTGGCTCCCTTTATCTCCGCACCCCTCCTCCCCAAGCCTTCTCCCTCCAACTCCTCTCCCACTCTCTGCTCTTCCCTGGAGACCCGATCTCCTTCCCTGTCTGCCTTTCCAGGGCTCCCAGGCCTCTGGGCCAGCGGTGGGCGTCTTCCCCACAACTGCAGTGGGTTGCCCCTCCCCCCTTTCTGGGTCTCTTCCGTTTAGTCTCTCCTCCTGCCTCCACCCTTTCTCTCCCTCCTGTCTCTCTCCTCCTTTTCTCATTCATTTGTTCCCCATTAATTTGTGGCATACAGTAAGCTCATGAGCCCCCTTCCCCTTCCACCACAATGACCACTCTCCCAGCCTTCCCATTCCATGTCATCCCAGCCTACATCCACCCTCACAACTGCTGCCATCCTGGCTATACCTAAATCACTTGGGAATTGGCACCTTACTCTTACAAGAGTAAAGGGGCTAATACAGGGTTGTGTACTGTACAAGGCCCCCAACTCAGGGGGAGTGGAGGCTGAAATCCACTCTGAAAAAGTGGCAAAGATGCTGATTGTGTATTAGCCAAGCTGATGTGCTTCCTAGGTGGCTTGGAGGCTCTGGGCACTTGTGGGTCTTCCTAACTCTGGATAGGCTGCCAAGGAGGGGTGCTGGCTAAAGGCTCTGGGCCAGGAGCCACCTGCAGCCATGAAGCGCCTGGTGGCTACTGTTGGAATTGGTACTCTTCAGGCCTTTTTCTCCCACTACTTGAGCCCAGGAGGTGATGAGGCCTGGAACTCCAGGGCACATGGATTAGAATGGGCAAGTTTTCTGTAGGATCCTGGTTTGGGGTGCCTGACTGAGAATGGCTGGAAAGTCTAACGTGGTGGGTTCTTGCTGTCACTGCCAGTGTTTGTCTTACTGGTGGAGGGTGTTTTCTTAGCACTTCCCCAGACAGAAAGGAAGGAGCAGGTGACCAGAGCCTGGAGACACCATGGTTCAGTCACTTAATGCTCTCATCGGAGAGGCTTCCCAGAGAGAGCAGTCTATCCAGATATCCCCACTCTCAACTGGTGATGGGTCAGCATCTCAGGTCCTGAGCCCCTGCCTCACTGAGGACTCAGGTGTTAAAGGGGTAGGTGGGCTCCAGGAAGAATTTGTGCGGGTGTGGGATGGGGGGTAAGTGGGAGGGTAGGGGATGGGCAGGTATGTGGGGGTGGCAGATGAGAGTTGTCCTTTAATTAACCCCATCTGGATCTTGGCTAAATCGGTAAGGAATTGTCTTCCTCTACCCGCTTTGGCCTTTGGCTGAGTGCAGCCAATGAGCAAGTTCCAGGCAGGGTACAGGTCCCACAGGGTTCTGCAAGCCACCAGTCTGCCTGGAATGGGCCTCTGCAGCCCCAACACCTTTGTTGTCAGTGTGGGGAGCAGAGTCTGACCCCCAGGTCTGGGAAAACAAAAGTTGTTACAAATATTAGCTTCCCCAACTCCCTTGCTGTACAGGTGAGGACACTGATACTTAGAGACAGATAATGCCCTGTTCAGGGTCACACCGCCAGTTTCTGAAACCATCTTGCTCTTTCCAGCAGCCACAGACCCCCCCAGAGAGAGAACAGCTCAGCTGATGGTAGAGACCAGATCTCCCTTTGCCCATTGTCTGCTTCCCAAAACAGAGTGGGGAGATGGCCTGCTGGGCTCTGAGGCCAGTTTGTCTGGGTTCAACTCTGGGTCTCATTTCCTAGTGTGACTTTTGGAAAAGTTACATAACCTCTCCACCTTCATCTGTAAAATGGGGATTATACTACCTATTACACAGGGTTATAAGGCTTATACAACACAGGCTGACTGCTCAGACAAGGCTCTCTCTAAGCATTTAGCTATTGTTACTGCTACTATCCCCCAAAGAGACAGTTAGGAGCCTGTGACTAGGCAGGAATCCCAGGCTCCTTTGGGGCCCAGAAAAGTTTGGAGCTTTTCTGAGGCCTGAGGCTTTAAGCCACAGCTTAGGTGAGCCTCCACTTCGCATGGATTGGGGTCAAGAGCCCTTGTTCAAGTCACCAATTAAGTGGGTAGCCTCACTGAGACTTCTCCCTCTCAGAGGAGGTCCAGTTTTTTTTTTATTGGTGAAATGGACGAAGCATGGAGTGTTAGGAGAGTCATCTGCAATAGACCCCACCTAGAACGCTGTCCCTTGGTTTCTGGACCTAACTCTGGGATCCATGGGGGGGGGGGGGGAGACAGGGGAAGGAAAGGAGGGTCCTAATTGACTGCCCCAGTGCTTTTCCATAACACCACAAGCATTTTCAGGGGGTTCTCAATGAATCCTCCAAACATCCCTGTGACACAGATAAGGCAGGGATCACTAGCCCCAGTTTACAAAAGAGGGAATCGAAGCTCAGGGGTGGTATGTGATTGGGTCTGACTTCTGGTGTTCTGACTTCTAGTTCAGGGCTCTTCCCCCAGGGAGCAGATGCCCGACTGCACAGCTGGGCCCGCGGGGACTGCCAGGTCCAAGCCTGACTGTTTTCAACATCACCCTGCCTCCCCTCAGTTGGGGCAATGATCTGAGCCACCCCTCCGCATTGATAAGCCCACTAGGGTCTGGAAAACACAAGCATTCCTGAGGGAGGGACATGATGAGAGGAGTCCCCAGAGCCTCTGGGACTGAGGGTGTTATTACCTGGACAAAAGAGGAAACTAGGAAGAAACTACATTGGTGGCAGGGGCTCTGGTGGCTGCTGCCGCACTCAGTCCTGCCATGTCTGTGGGCTTCTGCTACCTGCTCCATAACCCAGGCTCACTGTAGTCAGTGGCTGAGGGGTTGCCTCTCCAGCTCACCAGTTCTCCTAAGAGTGGAAAGGAAGAGGAAGAATGAAGAGTGAGTTGTTTGGAACAGTAGGGAGGAGGGGTATGAAATGCTGGAGTTCAAACAATGTGAGGGATCATTATTATTCAGACAAAGGGTCTGGAAGCTCTGTTCAGAGAGAGGAAGTCTCCCCCTTCGAAGGTCCTGGTAGACAGTGAAACCTCCCACTAATTCCTCCTCTCACACTCTTGCTTTTCTGTAAGGCAGAGATTTTATAAGGCTGGGAAAAGGATGCAGGCTTCTCTAGCCAAAAAGGGAGGGAGGTGACAATAAAGACTGGAAATGCCGTTGGGGTTAAAGTTGAACCCAACAGAGCTCCTGCACAGAGGCCCTGCCCTGCATGATGGTGCCTGTCCCAGGACTGAAATGCAGCATTAAATCCTGCTGTGGAGCTGTGTGCACTCCAACCAGGGGATGGCAACAGTGCCATGTGGCCACAGTGTCCATCCCAAGCTGATGGGCCTTTACCGAGGAGTGGTGTGGGACTAGTTGTAGTTAACAGGATAGCCAAGACTCTTCCCAGCAGTTTCCTCTCAGCCCCATGAGTCTAGCCACACTCTAATTCAGTTATGCTCCATAATCAAAGGTCCTGAAGCCTGAAGGGAGAGTCAGGTTGGCAGGGAAGGACCCTCAGAAAGATGAGGATGGAAATCAGAAAGCAAGACACAAAAAAAGAGGCAAGAGGGCAGGCAGGTTCAGGAGGCTTTATTGAGGGTCCTCAGGAGAGGTGTTGGGGCCCTGTGGCCTATTGCTGTACTCTTCGAATGGACTGCAGCTGCCCAGTATGGACCTGTGTGCCAAATTCGCTGTAGGTATGGAGCTCCCTGCCATGCTAGTCCTGCTCCTATACATACTGGTAACCCTGGTAGCCTGGGTATTGGTAGGCCACCCACCTAGACCAGCGAGGGCAAAAGGGTGGTAAGTAGGCTCTGCCCCTGCCCCATCAATGTCCTCCATTAGTAGTAGTCCTCCTTTCACAGTTCCCAACCCTCAGCTCCAACACCATTGCTTTCCTACATAGATCTCTTCCTGCCCTGCTCACTGGTCCATATCTTCCTATCACCTTCCTGACCATGTCCCCTATTCCTGCCCTCCACTGCCTCCTCATCCAAGTTTTTAATATTTTCCCCATCCCTATATTGTTCCCCTGACTCCTATGACCTGCCCCTCCCTCCCAGACAATCTCCACCATTTCACTTTCTTCTGCTTCCCTCCAAGTCTCCCATCACCTCTCTTCCCTCTGTCCTCCAGTCTCCAACATCTCTCTTACTATGTCTTTTAGCATGCCCATTACCTTTCCTCACTCTCCTCTCTGTTCTTCTCATCTCCCTTATTCCAGTCCCAGGACTCACGCTTCAGAGCTGACTTTAAGGGAACCCACATCCCTACTGGCCCAACCTATGGAGGGCAGGGATGGGTAGTCATCACTGTGTTCAAACCTGCAACCCTGGAAGTTGTCCCCCTCAAATAGTGTCACAGGGCTGTCACTGTGGTTCTGAGGCACAGAAAGGTAGGGGTCAGCCCTCCAAAGAGGTGTTAATGGGTACATTCTCAGCATCACTCCCCCCACTTCACTGCCAACACAGGTCGTGCAGATAATTAGGCTCCACAAACACTCCTAGCAGTTATTCCATTAGCTTCCTAGCAGCCTGAAAAGCTGGGGTGCTCAGAGATTCCAAGTCTGGTCTCTTCTATGGCTTTGGATTCAGGTGGTTAGACTGAAGGGGGTGTCCCAGAGACCTTTCCAGGTCAGGGCTGGAAAGTATCTTGTGACATTGACCTGTTTTTCATGAGGAAAATTAGAAGTCTTGAGAGATCTGGTCCATTAATGAAGACAGTTTCCCTAAGGGCCTCATTGACTAACCCAGTCCCCTGCCCAGAACCCTGGGCAGCCCAACTAATGGGTTGGATGGCAGAGTCAGAACAGATAGGCCAGGACATCAGTGTTGGTTTGGTCTGGGCTTCCACAGGACCAGGTTCTTCCCCCTGAAAGGCTCCTTGGTCTCCTGGAATGGAGAAGTTCGCTCTCTGCCCTCCACCTCCCAATTCCTGGCCTCACCAGCAGGGTACCTAAGTCAGCACAAACAGGAAGTGAGATCCTCCCCTTTAGTATATTTGATTTATTACCAACCCTTTCACCACAACACACACACACACACACACACACACACACACACACACACACTCACACTGACCTTTCTAAGCCTTGATTCCTGGATTGAGTTCTAAGTCTCATCTGATCCCCATTTCCACACTAGTGTATGGGGCTAATAGCAGCCACCCAGACCTCATAGGGCTGTGTGATGACAGAGGCACTCTCTCACTCTTGCCCACAACTGGATGTGAGAAATCCCATGCCTCTCAAGACCAACTCAGCGCTGTCCGTGGTGCTGATCTTCAACATCTGGCTTAGGCCCACAATCCAATCTTATGGACAGCCCTCTAGTTCTGGGAAGTAATGCCACTACCACCCATCTAAGAAAGATTTTTTTACGCACCCCCAGTCAGTGGATGTCCTTTTGGAGGCAGCACGGTGGGACCAGGGCCTGGATCCAGGAGTTAGGAGGGAGAAGAAGAGGGGGAGAGCTGTGCTCACCCGGCAGAACACAGGCCGGAAAGAGAGCAGCTGGTTGCTGCTGTGGTGGCCACCACTGTCATTCCAGGTGTTCCAGCAAGAATGGTCACCCTTCTCCAGAATGATTTGCTGTCCCTGGAAATTGGGGTACTCATAGGCCATCCAGCTGGGGAAAGGTAAGGGGAGCTGGGAAGCATCTGCCCAGCAGCACTATTTCCTCCTCCTCCCCCTTGTTGCTGTGATTGAAAAGATTGAGAAACCCGATCCTTTCCTCTAATCCCAGGCCCTTTCCCTGACGCATCCACTGCATGGCAGACCAGCTCCTCTAGGGCTAAACACCCTGAACAGGGTTTGAGGGGTCCAGACTTCCAGCTCAGTGCCCTTAGGGTGGAAAGAATTTTCCAGCTTACAAAGATCACCCAACCAAGTGCTTCTACATCAAGAATTTAGATGCCTGCAAAAGTAGGTGTAGGAACCCTACTGCACCCCAACCTGCGTAGCAGCCTATGATACAACAGTCAGCTCTCCCGAGGGCCCAGGCTCTAGGAGACCAAGGTGGATCCAGTGGAAGAGATTTGGCTTCTTTTGTTAAATGAAGCGCAGAGCCATCTAACTTTGGAGAGGAGATTAAACTGGAAACCTCTTCATTGTTCAAGCTGGCCCCACAGCTCCCCCGCCTCTGCAGCAAAGGTTCCCTTTTCGCCTTTATGCTTTTAGCTCGCACTCTATCGTATGACTGGTCTTGAGGCAGCTGGGGATTTGGGGGAGGCCAGAGGGTTTCCTCTGTTGGTGGGTCTTTATCAGGCAGGGCTTACAGACTGGGGAACGGAGGGCTGAGAGATGATGTCTCAGGCTCGGAACTTGGGCTAGGGGAGCCCAGAGCCGCGCAGCCCAGCCGCACCTGGGCGATCACTCACACACTGCATTCCACCTTGATGAGCGCACCCTTCGCAGGCCTCCGCGCTCGCAGGTGTTCGTGCAGTCACTCAACAGTCGACCGCGGCGGCCCTGGAGTCCTCTTTCTCTCGGAGTGTGAGGCAGGCAGACTCTGGCCGGCCGGCGCGGAGGGCGCAGCTCATGCCACTGTGGCAAGAAGGACAGGACCAAGTGCTCAGCATCTCGCGAACCCCCTCCGGAGCCAGGCCCAGGCCCATCCAACCCGGGTTGAGGGAGAAGGCCCCGGGGCCTGGACCCGGGTTGCTAGCGGCTTTCCGTCATCTCGCCCTCCCCCGCCCTGAAAAGACCCTGCCCCAGCACGGACTATTCACCAGGCGGGTGAGCGTGGTACTGACGGAAATGGAGAGGCTGCGCAGGGGCCGGGCGTGCGGGGCTTTATAATCGGCCTCGCCTCCCTCCGAACGCCCTCTCCCGCTGGGCTGGGGGGAGCTGAGTCAGCGGGCAGGCTGCGGTCAGCTCTGCTGTCCCCTGAGGAGCCGAGGCCTTTCCCGCAGCCGCGGATCTGGCCCCTGTCCTCGGAGATTACTCTAGAAAGTGCTGAGACACATGTCCCGCGCACCCTGCAACCAAGGGTGACTCAGCTTTTTCTTTTGGGGCGGCCATAGCCAGGCAAGGCGCACGCGACTTGGAGCAGAACACGCCCTCCCTGGCCCAGACCCTCGGGACTAGAGGTACCAGGCTACCCAGAGGCCTCACTGAAACTGCGCATTTCCGACTGGAGGCACGAAAGTTCTCCCCAATGTCTAAAGTCTACCTTTTCTTCAGCCCTAGGTCGAGGCCTCTCTTTTGGGCGACTCTAGGGTAGAGATAGACAGGCTCCCCGAAAGCGACTTTCCTCACACCCTTCAGTCTTCTCTTCCCTGTAAGATGGCTCCATTGCAGCCTCTTTCCTCCCAAATTGAGTTCCCAGATCCGCGCTGTATTCCTGGATTTTCTTGAGCGGAGGGACGCAAGGCAGTGCTGAGCGCAGGAAATTTGAACCGCCCGAGGGAGGGCTCGGATTTACAAAGCACCTAGAATAATAGTAACTAAGGAAGTGGCTAAAGTAGTTACCAGCCGCCCGACAGCTCCAGGGACTGGGCTGGGGTCCCCACGCCTACCTGAGAGCCAGCAGCTGATCACTGATCGCCTAGTTCAGGCCAGGCGCTCTGCTCAGCTAATTCTCACACCATATCCGAGAGGTAGGAGCTGTTCGTGCCCTGCACTTCACAGAAGAAGCGGCAGCTTAGGACGGTCCTGCGGAAGCTGGTGGAGGAGGTGTCCCAGCTGAGATGTGAACCTGGGTTTCGGTTTTAACTAGGCCCTCGCCCCCAATCCTGGGCCAGCTGGGGTGAGGGAAGGAGGTGAAAGGTGGGGCCCTAAGGGAGGCCCCAGGGAAGACGTTTCCTCACAACTTGCAGCAGGATTTCTAACCACCTCTGTGCCCTTGCATCTGCTGTTCCCCATTCATTCCCTCGAGTGTCCCAGGCACACGATCTTGGCATGGGTGACCCTGTTTCTGACATGTCCATCACATCACCCTGTTTTCTTTGTATCATTTGTCACTGTAAATCTTTTTCATTTTTTTTGTTTATGAGTGTTTATGGGTGTGCTGAGTGTCTTCTTTTAGACCAAATGTAAGCTCCTTTTAAGCAGGCTGTGTCAGTTTTGTTATTTTCAAACCTTAGCACCATGCTGGACACAAAGTAGGCGCTGAGTAAATCTTGAATGAGTGAATAAGGTGGTCAGGTTGGGTCAAATGTCCAACGGGGATGGGGTGTAGAGGAAATTCTACAATGAGAGTGCAGGAGTAATGGTTTGCCCATCCTACCAAGTTCCCCACCCTGAAGTTCTGGAGTGCCAACAACAGGTGCTGAGGGCAGCCAAAGTCTCCCCTCCCCTGTGTCTCTCTCTTACTGGCAAGGAATTGCGCTTGAGGATCACAGTGTATGTGAAGGTGAATGTCCTACAACATGGAGAATAAAGTCCAAGTTAGGAGGGTTTAAGTCAGAGCAGGGAACCATGGCCAGGTTTGATTGGGGATGGGTCAGACCATGGCCAGTCCCCTGACTCCCTGCCCTCGAGGAGGTTTGGAGAGACACAAAGAGACCATAATTTCCCCAAAACCATAAGGGAGAAATACAAACTATCAAGGGAGGCAAGAACCAATCCTGGACTCGGTGTCCTGGCCTTTTGCCTTGGCTTCCCAAATCGGGACTATGGCAGCAGTGCGAGGTGAGGAACCCAATTTCTCTTTCCCTCCCTTCTGCCTTTCTCCCCTATCTCTATTGTAGAACTCTGGATTCAGCCACCAGGAGGCGCGGACGGGCCGCTTTGGGAGGGAAGCTGAAGCCGCCGGGCTGGTGGAAGAGGCAGCTGGAAGGAGGTTGAAGTTGGGAGGGGTGGCAGGCGCTCATTGCGAGTGCGTCAGGCTGTGCGTCTTCGCCCGGTCGGTGACGCGAGCCCGGGTGTTAGATCCGAGGCTGCGGGGTGTCTGTCAGACTGGACGCTGTGTTTACAGGAGCTGGGGCCCAGGGTCTGGGCATGCCCCTGAAGTTGGGGCTCCACCTGGGCAGGCTGTTTCCAGTCCAGGTGTTGGTCAGATCAGAAGACTGTATTCCGCAGGAGTGTGTGTGTGTGTGTGTGTGTGTGTGTGTGTGTGTGTGTGTGTGTGTTTCAAAGACGTGGGGGAAGTGGTGGTAGTAGTACAGCTGAGATCCAATTAGAATTAGGAGTCCGGCTGAGATTTGGGGTGGGGACCCTGTGTGTGGGGTGAGCAGGGCCACGGCTCCTCTTCTAGTCCTAAGTTCCCATCTTGGCTTGCACTATGAAGCTGTGGGGCACTAGCCAGCCTCTCCCCTCCCCTGTACCTCAGCTTCCTCATCAGGAAGATGGTGTATAGGTACCACTGCCCCACCCTACAGTCCACAGCTTTTCATTCTAGCTGTCTGCATACCCACCAAACACTGCCAATAGCTAGTTGCCCAGAAGACCTCTAGACTTCTCTCAAGATCTCCCCAGTCAGGGTCCCCTCCCTGACTCTGGGCCTCAAAGTTGAGGGAGAAAGGAAAGAATGAACCACTGAGGGAAAGGAGCAAGAAAGGGGCTGTCAGGGGTCCCTACCTGGTGTGCCAGAATGGGACTCTGGGTTTCTGTCCCTTTCCTGTACTATGGACCCCCTCCCAGCTTCCTTTCTTTGTCCATTAGGTTGGTCCAGCTCCAGTCCTCCAGTCTCCCTTCATCCAACCCCCTCCTAGCCCCCCTCCCAACCCCCCAGCAGCTGGCCCTGTTTGTTTTCCCAGATCAGTTTTGCCCAGAGCTTCCTGAGGGTGGATGCACAGGTGGCTTTGTTTGCCAGCTCAGCACCCTCATTGCTGCCTCCTCCACAGCCACAGCCTTGGCCTTTAGGTGTGGAGAGGGAGAGTTAGGAAGACAAAACAAACAAACAAAAAAGTGTCCCCACATCCACACTTTCAAGAGACCTCAAGATCTCATAGAGGTCTCATCACCTCAGAGAACCCATCCAGTTCATTTTTAAAATATATATATATATATATATATATATATATATATATATATATATATTTTATTGATTTTTTACAGAGAGGAAGGGAGAGGGATAGAGAGTTAGAAACATCGATGAGAGAGAAACATCGATCAGCTGCCTCCTGCACACCCCCTACTGGAGATGTGCCCGCAACCAAGGTATATGCCCTTGACTGGAATCGAACGTGGGACTGTTTAGTCAGCAGGCCGATGCTCTATCCACTGAGCCAAACCGGTTAGGGCTCTTCATCTCTTATGGGGACCAAAGTTCCACAGAGAAATCCTCAGGACATTCCCCCACTTATGATTCTACCCAAACACCCATCTCATAAGGCACCCTAAGATCTCACAGAGAAAGCCTTAGACCCAGTTCTGTTTCCTGTAGATCCCACTCATACCCCCATCCTATATGGGGACATGTAGATCCAACAAAGAAACCCTCAGACCCAATCCTGGCCTTTCACCCAGGTCCCCATCCCAGTTAAAGGCCCTGAGAATCCCCAGAGAAGTGATGTCTCCTTCATATAGAGCCCCATCCCATAAAAGGCCCAACTTCTCAGTCCTGTTGGGCAGCTGAGAAGTGCCTGGTGGCCCTTGTCCTATCAAATCAGCCTGCTCTCACCCTTACCCCTCATTTCACTGGGAAATCAGCCAGGGCTTTGGTGACTGAAGATGCAAATTCTGTGAATGGTGCCCTCTTGCACCCTTGTACCATCACCAGCCCCTCCTTTGCAGCTCTGCTCCTCCACTCCCTGCCCCCACCCCAGGTCTGGAGCCAGGAACAGGCAGATGAGCACTTTCCCTGGGGCTGTGAGGCCTGGTCTCCTGGGAGACAGAGATAACAGTGAGAGACCAGCTCAGCCCCAGCGGGGTCCAACAGCTGGGCCTCAAAGAGGTGGGTCTTGAGGGGGTGGGAGCCCCACCCACACAGACCCATTGTCTTATCCTGCTATAAACAGAGCCCCTCAGTAGGGATAGAGAGCTGGCCACCATCCAGGGAGATGGAAGGCAGCTTTTACCACTACCCACTCACCCAGACACAAAGGCACAGGCTGGCACAGGGCAACCGGAAGTGTGTGCACGCATACACATGTTCACACAGTACAGGCACATGGATGGGTCCCACATGCACCACAGGTAAACATCCTAGCATTTAATAAACACCTCAAAGTCACACTCATTGATGCACTGACATTGCTCATTCATTTCTCAAATATTTAGTAAGATGTACTATGTGCTAGGCACTGTGCTGAGTGTTGGAGTGACGCCCGAGTATGTACCTTCACATGCACATGTCCTCTCATGGTCACCTAGAGAAGGTCATCTCAGCCACCCACCCATCATCATACACTGAAGATGGGCTCTGGAGTTACACTGCTGCCTGGGTTCAAATCCAAGCTCCACTGCTTATAAGTTAGATGAACTTGTACTCTATTTCTCAGCTTTCCCCTCTGTAAAATGGGAATAATAGTCTTAAAAACTGCTGTGAAGATTTAAATCCATGTAAAACACAGCCTGCTGTATGCACCCAATAAATGTTAGCTGTTCCTGTTGTGTTTATAACTGGCTTTGCTGCATGGTTCTGCCCACCCCCTGGGGCTGTGGTGGGGAGAAGAGAGGAGCCAGGGCAGCAAGCATAAGTCTGGGATCTGCATCCCCCTTCCCACACTTGCCTGTGGAAGCCAGGCTAGCACTCAGGATGAGGAGCCTTTCTGCCTCACCCCATTCCTGTCACTCTGCTGTGACCTGTTTGGGAGGACTGGGAAGGTCAGAGGGGAGTATCCCAATCCTTTGTTCTTGTTCAGGCCTCTGCTATTCTGGAAAGAATGCTTGGGAGTGAAACTGGAGATCTGACTTCTGGTCCCCACACCTTTTCTGGCTCTATATGTGGTCTTAAGCAGGGCACTTCCCCTCTTGGGGCCCTCAGTTTTGTACCTGTAAACTAAGCTAACTGCTGATCCCGGAGGGGCCTCCCAGCCATGATTTCTGTGATCCCGTGATGCCTCAGGAAGGTTCCCCGCTCTTCCTACCCAGCTTCCCCCCACCCCCCTCAGACCTAGCCAGTGTGAGGGGGCGAGTTGCCTGCTGTCACCATGGGGACTAATCTCTAAGAAGGTCATTGAGCCTCCGCTTCTGCCTTGGCCTGATGGGGATTAGTACCTGGGTATGAACGCCCCCCCTTGCTTCCAAGCCCAGGTCCCCCACTCTTTATAGACCCTGGGCAGCTTCCACACCCAGAGGCTCCAAGGCTGGGCCAGAATCAGCAGGTGGACAGTGGAGGCAGGGCAGCTGCCAGTTGTCTGTCTTTCAGTCCAGCTGTGGCCAAGAGAGAAAGGGGGAGAGATGGAGTCAGATCATGCCCCACTCATGGCCTGAGTCTTGCCCCTCTTTGGCTTCTGCTTCGTAATGGGGAGAGACTGGTCCCCCCAAAGAGGGTGTCACTCCCACCTCCAGCCCTGGCTGTCCCATTTGCAGCCCACACTTTCTCCTCTTCTGAGGCAATTTCCCCTCACCAATGTGGGATGGGGTGAAGGCTGTTTCCACATCACCTCCCCCTCCTTCTACATATACTGTGCCTTCCACCTCTGGTTACCTGACCTCTGACCATCTCTAAATCCCTCCATCTCTTTTAAGTGTACATTTCTGTTATCTCACATTGTCTCTGTCCCTCTTTGGGTTCTCTCAGGTGGTCTCTGCCTCTCTCTCAGGTCTCTCTCTAGCTTTTGCTTTCATTGTGGGTGTATGTGTGTGTGTGTGTGTGGGGGGGGGTGTCTGCAGTCTCTTGGGCCTTGAAATTTCCCTTATGGTTCTCACACACCTTTGGGCAGCACCCTCTGTCTGTCTGTCTGTCTGTCTTCTGGCTGTGTTCTTGGCCCTCATCTCATCCTTCTTCCCAATGTCATTTCCAGTCGGCAGTTTCCCAGTCCCACCACTGCCTGAACTCCAAGCTCAGTCCCTTTTCCTGCTCCCTCCCCTGCCCAGGGTGCTGACAGGGAAGACAGGAAGCAGGCTCTGGCTGGGAGCTGGACAGGCGAGGGGGGATGGGCCCCCTCAAACACCAGCTGCTGAGCACCCCCCCTTATGCAGGCAGCCTGGCACCTGCAGGCCTGCCTGGCGCCTAGAGACTCCGCCCCTGACCAGGCAGGGGAGGAGGGACCTGGATGAGGAGACAGATCCCTGGCCAGGGCCAGGATATGCAGGTCTTCATGATGAGTGGGGGGTAGAGGCCCAGGGAAATTAGGCTCTGGGGGGAAGAGGAATAAGGGCATGTCCCAGACCACTGGTAGCCTCATTTTCACAACACCCGCCCCCCTCAAAGGACTGCTCTGTGTGTGTCTTAGGGATCATTCTAGGGAGACCTTTGTTGTGCAGCCCCAGGATCTAGAGTCCCAGCCAGAGGGGAGGAGCTCTAGCACCCCCTCTGTGATTGGGGGAGGGGAGAGGAAGCCCTCCAAGACACAGGGAGGACTTGCCAGCACCAGGCCTAATCCCTAAGAGGCACATCATTCAGTGCCAGGCAAGGAGCAGAGGGCTAAGCCCAGGACAGAAGCCTGGTCAGTGAGGTCAGAATGGGGACCGCACACACCCCAGCCTGGGACCCATGCATCCCTCCTTCCCATACACGGCTGCTGTGCCCACAGATCCCATCTGTTAATGCCCCCCTCTCCCCAGACCTGCCTGGGATCTGTCAGAGCCATCTCATCCCCACTCCTTCTTTCTTTCTCTGCAACAAGGACACAGCAGATCCCCATGGGGCCTGAGGGTGGTCGTGTGAAGTGTGGCAGTGGAGTGGGGGGGGCGGTGAGAGAGGGGGACAAGCCAGCAAGCACCTCCATTAACAGCCAGATTAGAGCTGGAAGGGACCAGTGACTCCTGACCCTTGTTCTCATATCCCTGCGGGCTGCCTAGGCCTGGGTGTGTGGCGATACATTCCCTCCCCATGAGGTTTCCTCACCCTAAGGGGGAACTGGGGCTCCATATTGCTGTCCAAGGAGCCTTACTTTCACCTCTGATCTACAACTAGCCCCTCCATCAGGGCTGGCTCATCATCACCATCAATTTTGGAAAGGGGAATGGAGGACACCTGGAGTCAAGGACAGACTCAGCTAGGGGCTCAGACTGACCAAAGGCCTGGTGTGGAGCCCTCAGTTCTAAGGTCTCTTAGCAGGAGGCCAGGGTCTTGAGCAATCTCTGTTCCCCTCCTCTAGGTCAGATCTTAGCACTTTGAGTCCCTGGAAAGGGAGATGGTCTGTCCCAGGTTTGGATTATAGCTAATGACTCATGGACTCTCAGCTATGCTGGGGGCCACACAGACCCCACCCCCATCCTGAAACAAGAGGTTGTGGAACTATGAAGTTTGGGGAAGGTAGTGAGCTGCTGTGCCTTGGGACCGGACATGGGAAGACTGAAAGAGAGGCCAGAGAGATGGCAGTGAGTGAACCTTCAAGCTGGCAGTACCATAGGGATTTGGAGGAGAGACTTGATCTCCATCATGGTTCTAGCCCACCCCATCCGGCTTCACATCTCACCACTACTGCTTCAATCCCTTTGTGGGCCTCCAACTTTCCCAGGAACCAGGATATGAAGACTCACGGGAGGCCAGACCATCATCCTCATTTTGCAAATGTGAAATCCCCACGAGAGGCCGAGAACGACTTGCCCAAGGCCACAGAAGTCGCTGGGACAGAGTCGGACCAGAAACTGGGTTTCTACCTCCGAAAGGCTCCTGTTCTGGGTCACAGCCCTCTATGCCATCCGTTGGAGCCTGCCCTGTGGCCTGGTTACCCCAGTAGAGCCCGGCAGCCTAGGGGTTTCGGGCCAGGGCAGGACAAGGCAAAGCGGGTGGGGCCGGATGGGAGCCGGATCTCGCCTGGAGCGGCGCACAGCCTCTCCGACCCGTGTGGCAGCGGCGGCGGCGGCAGGTGCCTGCGTGGCGGTGGGGCTGGGCCTCCGGGCGGATGCTGACAGGCCGCCCCTGCCTCACGCGAGCCGAACGAACAAAACGCTCAGGTCCGGTTTGTGCGAGGGGCTCGTCGCGGGGCGGGAGCGGAGGGCCCGGGGCCTGGCTGTGGCCCTTGGTGATCCGGTCCTGGTCTTCCGCGAGCGAGCGCAGCGCCGCACTGCACTCCGCCAGCCGCCGCCTCGCCTGCGCGCATCTGCGGCTGACACGTCGGCGGCCAGGGAGGCCACCGCAGGTGCGCACCTGGCCTGCCCCTCCCTTCCTGGCCACTCTCCACCCTCTCGGGCCGTTTGGCTAAGTCCCCAGCGCACACCTCGGAGCTTGTGCCAAAGCCCGGGCTCGGCGCCCTCTTATACGGCCTCTTCAGTCCCCGCCCCTAGACACACATACACACACGCACACTCACACCTGTCCGGGCCTCGTTTGCTCGGGGCAAATATTGACTCAGAGGAGGCGGAGCGCCCCAACCCCCTCCCCGCCCCGGCTGGGCTCCAGGGCCAGAGCTCCTCCAGGCCTTGGCGGCGGGGGGCGGGGGGCGGGGGGAGTGTTGGGGACCTGGGCGCCTCTGGAACAACACCAGATGTCACTTTCCACCCACTTGCCTCTAGCGGGGGGTGGGGAGAGAGGATGGGAGGAGCCGAAGAGCCGAAGAGCAAAGGACACAGGCTGCCCGGCGGAGGTGGGGAGCGGAGGTGGGCATCTCAGGGAAGGCGGGACCCTGGTCAGGGGCTCAGAGTTATGACGCGAGTCGCTGGTGGAGACTGTGGCCCTCTGTCTAATAGAGGCCTACACCGGCGCCCCAGTGTCTAGTAACTTGGTCCTCCTCGAAGCGCTTCGGTTTCCCTTTTCAGTCTATTAGCAGAGCCCCAGGAGCCCCGCAGCTGGCTAAGGGCGGAGTGGCCAGGCCTCGGAGAGGTCGCCTCGACCCGAGGCCACCTGCTGCACTGACCAGGCCTGGCGCTCAGTTTCTGTCCACCTGGCTACACTGTGTTTAAGGCCGGTCGGACCCCAACCAAAGCGCCCTCCCCTGGCTGACCAGATCCAGCGCCGAGCCTCGCTGTGGAGTGGAGAGGGCAGTCTCCCAGCCGGCCCCTAGGTCTCCGAAGAGCTGTGGCTCTCCACAGCCGCTCCCACCATCTGCCTCGTAGCAAACCCAGAGCGAGTTGCTCCCGCGTTGGGGAAATAAAAACAGATGTAGAAAGAAACAAATAAAAATTAAAAAGCTAGATGCTTTACTGGTGGGGCGGTGGAGAGGGGACCGGTTAGAACCTATCGAAGCAAATCGAAGGGGCTGGGCGCTGGCGCCCGCAGAGTGTCGGCAGGGAGCGGCGGCACCGGCCGAGGCACCGCTGTTTGGGGCGCCCCCTGCAGGTCTAGAGTCGGAATCCTGGAAGACAGAAAGCCCCAGGTAGGAGCGAGGGCGAGATTTGGGACCAAACCTGCCCGTCCCTACCACCCTTTACACCCCTCCGTTGCCGTCCACGCGGCGCTGGCCGGGGTGCCCCCACCTGCCGAGCGGCGGCAGAGCGATGACGCGCGGCCGCGAGGTGAGCACCACCTCCCCTCTGCTCGCCTCCACTAGGATGTTCTGGATTATGTTCTCCAGCAGCGCCTCCTGCAGGCTGGCGAAAGCCGGGAGCCTGCGGGGAACCAGAGAGTAGGTGTCAGCGCTGTCACCACCACAATCACATTCTCTGCTGGCCTCCTCGGTGCTGTACCGTGTGCCACGTGCTCTACCTGGATTCTCATTGACCTCCCCACCCTCCCAACACTAGGCGGCATCCTCGTTCCAAGTTTACCGGACACTTACAGAGCCCAAGTTGTCAAGTGTTACGTTGCTGGCACAGTAGTGTGATTCGAACCCAGGCAATTGTAGTCCGCATCTCTCGGCCACGTTTGGGGAAAGGCATCCAACAATGAGAATGTACAGAAGGGACTACATGGGGCCTAGGGAATCCCAACCCCAAAAGAAAGCAACCACGGAGCAGTCCCAGGGAAAGTGGTACAAGAGGAGGTGGAACTTCTCTCCTGGTTCTAGAAACCCGTTTAAGAGATCTTGAAGACTATAACTGCTCTCCTTGAAGTGGTATGATGGTGAATGTTAATAGGCAGGTCTTGGAGAAAAAATTAAAGCTCAGACTGCCGTTCTGCAAATACTCCCACCCAGGCCTTATTCTTCCAACCGTTGAACACTCAGTTGGAAGACATGTGCACAGGAGGCCACCCCAGTATACCACTGTCTTGCAGGAAGGATCCTTCTGCACACAGCCCTCCTCCAAACCCTCACCTGGGTCTGGCTGCTCACCTGCTGATGGCCATCTTCTCATCCTGCTCTCGCTCCTCCTTCATTATGATCTTCAGCTGCTGCTGCCACCACCATTTCAGGGACTCCTGGGACGAAGGCTGCTGTGTGGTTTCGGTCTCTGTCCAGGTCGACTTCTCTTCCTTCTCCTTCATCATCTCTTCATCCTCCACAGGCTTCTCTTTGCTGCTCTCTTCCTCCTCTTTCTTCTCTTTCTCCTCTTCTTCTTCCTCTTCTTCCTCTTCCTCTTCCTCCTCTTCCTCTTCCTCTTCCTCTTCTTCCTTCTCCTCTTCCCCATCTCCCTCCCCCAGCTCCCATTTGTCCTCCTCCTGCTCCTTGCCTTCCTTGTCGCCCAAGCTGCTGGAGGACAGAAACAGGCCTGGGCCTATGTGCAGGCTGCTGGACTGGGCCATGAACCTGGCTGACTGCTCACTCCAGAACTGGCAAAAGTAAGGAATCTGCTCCACTAGGCTTTGGTCCATGGCTTCATAGAAGGTCTTATCTTCCAGCAGGCCCCTGGATGGCAGGGAGGAAGAGAAGGTTCTCATTGAGAGGCCTTGTGGCCCCCTGTGAGGCTTTGGTTTCAGTGTTCCCCAAGTAGTGGTTCTCGCCTACTGTGTCCACAAACAGGAACTAAGTGGGGGAGGGAAGCCCTTGGTCCATTGCTGCTACCCCTATCCTTCTTTAGAGGAAGGTATCTCTGGACCCCATGGAGTCTTAGAGGTGAACATTATATGGTAGAGACAGAGCCAGGAAGTCTGAGTTACATACATGAGGGACAGGAACCCTGAGGAGAATGTGAACTGGCTCTAGACATCATCTACCAGCCATGGACAGGGGCAGAACTTGGGACCCAGCCTTGATGATCCCTCCATCCAGCTCTACTGGAGCTGTACCATCCTAGAGAGCCTGGGGCCATCAATGGAAGGATCTTGTGAGGAAATTTTATTTTTCAGGAAAGGAAGGGCTAGGACTTCAGCGGCTGTTGAGTGGACTCAGAATTGACTGAATGGGCTGGAGAAATGAGGGTTAGGGTCCACAGGGTGGACAGTCACCTGATGATGGTGGTGAGACAGTCAACCAAAAGCTGCTTCTTCTGCTTGGAGACAGGGGCCCACGTGTCAGTGGATTCTTTCTCAGAAGCCTCTGACTCCTCCCTGACACACGTCCTCTTTGGCAGCATCCTGGGGTGAGCCATGACATTGAGTGGCCTGGACAAGCCACCATGCAGGGACTGGGGGCACAAGCAGTGGTGGTGGCCTCCCAGTCAAGAGGACATAGTGCTACTGCATTTGGGGAACTAAACCCAACCCTCAGAGTTGATGCAGGACCTGGAGAGGCTCCCAGTTGGAAAGGAAGGAAGGCGGGATGGGGAAGCCTAGGTGGGGTCCCTAGAGGCCTCTGGCTCTTTGCCTCCTCTGCACGTGGGCGTTAGCAGTAATGGGGGCATCTTGGGCCCAACAATGCCATGTTAGCCCCAGTCTCCCCCCCCCCCCCCGCCACTGCACCTGTTCCAGCCCTCAGTAAGGGTTGGGTCTGGGCAGCCCCTGTTCTGGAGAGGGAGAAGGGTAGAAAGTAGAGGAAGGAGACCCCTCACTCCCTGAGAGTTCACCGGTACAAGAAGTGTCGGGGAAAGTCAGAGAAGAAGTTGTCCAGGAAGTAGTCGATGGCATGGGCGCGGGCAGTGAGGCCCAAGTAGAGCATGGCTGGCGAGGGTGGCTGGGGACATGGCCAGGACGTCTCCTCCTTTGGGATCCTAAGATTCCAGCTGGTGGGTGGGTCGAAAGACTGCTGTTTCTTGATGGGGGGCAGCGTCTTTGGGAAGAGGGAGGCAATGATGGCAGGGGCTTCAGGACTGTAATCCCATCACCAATGGTCTTTTGGGCCGTGCAGGGGTTTGACTCTACCCTTCTAGGAGGCTGGACCAGGGGTTGGAGGTATCTTTGAGAGCGAGCAAAGACCCTCTCAAGTTATCCAAGGAGATGGTCCTGGGGCTTATTGCTTTACCTTGTACCTCCTCACAGGCTCATAGGCTTCATAATACGCCCTTTTCTGTGAAAGCAAAGAGACCCCTGCTTAGGATACAAGAGGCCTAGAGGCCTGAAGCCAATGCCAGGACCTGCTGCCCTCTTGAACTTGCCCAAGTTCTAGAAACACCTTCTTCCAGAACCTTCCTTAGGAAAGTGCAACCTAAAGACAAGGAAAATCTAGTTATCCAACTGAAGTAAAGAGGAGGTGCCACCAAATATGTGTATGGTGCCCCGAAAGGCTTGTCTTTGTGCCCTAGAGCTTTGTGGTTTGGTGTGATAAGGAAACAGCCTCTCTTATTAAGAATTAATTCAGAAAAAAAGGTTTAATGCAGAAATCCCTTCTTCTGTGGCCTCAAGATATGATTTGCCTCCACGGTTGGATCAGAGCTTTATTTTTTTTAAAATATATTTTATTGATTTTTTACAGAGAGGAAGGGAGAGGGATAGAGAGTTAGAAACATCGATGAGAGAGAAACATCGATCAGCTGCCTCCTGAACACTCCCTACTGGGTATGTGCCCGCAACCAAGGTATATGCCCTTGACTGGAATCGAACCCAGGACCCTTGAGTCCACAGGCCGACATTCTATCCACTGAGCCAAACCAATTAGGGCGGGTCAGAGCTTTAGAGGGGAGCAGTCCCTCCTTGGAATCTATGTGGTGGACACAAAGGCGATCAAGGAACATGAATACTACCATGGGAAAGCTATGAGATTGGAGGAGGAACCAAGATACATTTTGTCTTATGTTTATCATTGGTCTCCCCCGACAAATGCTCATAGCATGTTTAATGAATGCTTACTGGGGGGGGGGCACTTTATATGTATTAACTCATTTGATCCCCCAAAGACCGCTCAAAGCAGATATTTTACTCACACTTAAAATATTTTGAAAACTTTCATTTTTAACCTTGGGAAATTTCAGACATATATAAATTTGTATACAAAGAATCTTCCATTACCCACCACCCAGCTTCAATCATTAGCAACTCACAGCCAATCTTGTCTCATCTCTACCCCACCTCTGAATTATCTTGACGCCAATCCCAGATGCCATATTACACCCCCCCCCCCCAGCCCCAGTTTACAGTTGAGGGAACTGAGAGGTTAAATAATTCGATCAAGATCACAGAGCTAGAAATTATCCAAACCGGGCAACCTGTTCCCAGAGTCTACACCTGAACCCACCGTGCTGCACTGTTCTCCATCAGAAGGTGAGCTCTACCTTGTTTCCTCTGGTCCCTAGTACCCAGCACTTCAAAGGCACCTGTTAAGTACTAGCTACATGAAGCAGGATGGTCAGCCAGCCTTCTGTATCCAAAGAGTCTCTTGAGGAGATATTATGATTAGTTTAATGAAAGAAATCTACTCTCTTAAGGCAGGCTGGCCAGTTTTGCATGTAAGACCCCCTCAGATCATTACTTCTGTCATCTCTGGTAAGGCCAATCAGAAATATCTATGGTGTTCAAGGCCCACTCTGCCCTCCTCACCTTCACTTTCCTATCTGTGATAGTGAACTCCACTTCCTGCCGCACCTTCTCGTCCTGCCACTCCTGCAGTTCCTTTTGGAACTCCTTCAGGAGGTCCTGCCGGTACACCTGTGGCACAGGACAAGGAAAGAGAAGACTAAGGTCTGGGCAGCTTGCTGTGGGCCCCCTGTCCTTCCAGGAGCTGGTTCACCCTGGGGATCTGGGATCTAATAGGGCTGGGAGCTGTGCTCTAACTCAGCTTCTTTCTGGGGCTGATCCTACCTTGCATACCAGGTCCATGCTGTAGAAACTGGCATGCACTGAGGCCTTCAGAGTTACCACAAATGGGATCGTTTCTTCCGGAGCCACCTTCCCTTTCATGGGGCTCACGGACACCTGTTGGTTTGGGGAAGGAGTCTCTAGAGCTTCACAGAGATGGAATGGGACAAGATGAGATGGTATGGGATGAAGTGGGATGGGATGTATGGATGGGAGGGAATAGGATAGGGTGGGATGAGATGGGACAAGGGGGTAGGTCTGGAACTCTGCTGGAGGTTCAGAATCTGTGGACACAAGCGGCTCTCACCTCCCCGAAGTCTAGAGGCTTCAGTTGCCAGGCAAAGACAATTGTCTCATTTTTGGAGCTGTTGTTAAGGAACAGCAGGCGGCTGCACTTGCTCTGCACAGGAATATTTCCCAGGGAGACGTGAGACTGGGACAGGAAGACATCCTATGGGTGGAGACAACACAACAGCAACTTTGGGATGTGAAAAAATAATAATCAGAGCAACCACTACCGATTACTGAGTGCTTTCAACAGTCCAGGTACCATGGTAAGCAATTTACATGCATTTGATCCTCCCAATAGCCCTATGATACAGGTTCTACTGCTATTCCCATTTTACAGATATGCTGCTAAGGTTCAGACAGCATAAATATTTTCTCCAAAGGTCTCTCACAGGTGAAGCTTGGGTAAACCTAGCTTTACTCTGAATCCTATGATTTTGACCATTAAAATGGGCTTGGAAAGGCTGAGAAATCAGAATTTGCTTAAAGAAGACAGAAATAAAGAAATTGTTTGAGGCCCTGAAGGATGGTTATAAATTAATGGGAGACCAGCTGTTGTTATTGTCACTGGGCACAGAACAGGAGCTGTGTTATAGGGGTGTCTGGGAAGACTTGAGGCCACATGAAAGGAACACTTTCTCTGTCCAGACTGAGTGCTTCCAGGGCTTGGACTTTGTCGGACTCTTCTCTGTGTCCCCATGGCCTCCAAAGTGCTTATCCTGCAGTAAGAGTCCAAAAGGGTAGTGGTGGAAGGGTGGACAGGCAGATAGATATAAGAGCGGGTAATGATTAGATGGTGCCTGGAAGGATGGATGGAGAACTGCATGGATGGATGGATACATGGATGAGTAAACTGGCATACAGGTCAGTGAGGAGATGGATAGATGGGTAGATGGATGAATGGGTCAGACCTCCCAACTGTGAGGAGTATGTGAACTAAAGGTAGTGTTAGTGGCTCTAGATATCTTTCAGCAAATCCATCTAGGTCCAGGGGTGGGCTGTTCTGTTTGAAAATACCTTAGAGCCCTAGGTATTATCTACCCCTTCTTTCTACGCCTTCTAGTAACCTCACCCTAATGCCCAGAGAAGAGGGTGGACTGGCTTGAGCAGGAACACCTGTGGTCACTAGGTGGCAGGGTAAGCCTCCCATGGAGCTGGTGCTGCCTCCTAAATCTGGAGGAAGTCTGGTTCCAGACTTCACATCTGTATCTCTCCATTCTCCACATCATACAATTTCCTTCCCAGCCTTCCTATTCCCATGCACTTGCCACCCTGGGCCCTCAGGCTCCTCCTAGCCCTCAGACCTCCCCAGCTCCCTTCCCCCTACCTGTCCAGGAGCCATCAGCCTTGAATGTGTGGAGCTGTTGTCCCATGAGGAGATATTGTGGAAAGGCGCTGTATCCCCCAAGGCATGGGGGTCATAGCCCACTCCCTGGAATTGGATTTTGGCCGAGTGCCATCCCAGGATGTGGATGGGCACCTCCACCTGGGAAGTTAGGAGGGTGGGGGAAAGGACTAGTCAGAGCAAGGCCTGCTGAGGAGGCCAATTTCAAGCCCCGTCCCATGTTAGCCCAGGCTGCTACGCACTGTGTAGGTCTTGGCCTCAATTGGTGAGAAGATCCACAAGATCTGAGCAGTGGTGCCTGGCTGGATCTCCCCTTCAGGGTTGAGGCAGCAGAAGATGGGGTGGTCAAAATTTTTTGCCTGAACGTGCAACAGGATGTCGGTCTGAACCTCATATGTCACAGGCACCGAGCCACCGTTGTACAGCTCATATATCTGCAGGGGGTGGAGATAAGGAAGCCTCCATACAGGCTCAGGGCTGCAATGCAGAGAGCCTGGGATTCTGTGTCCACTGCGGGAGGGCAGGTTGATCTCCATAAGTCACACTTACAGTCCCAGAGCTCCCCTAAGTACCTCTGATTTCCCTTCTGGCTTCATCATCCAAGAAGTATATAACTGTATTTGCAGGCTGTGATATTTTAAGATAATCTGTAATCTTCATTTTATTTGCTCTGAACTTACCTTTGTCAAGGTATAAGGGGACACCTAGCTCATATCCTTAGTATTGGCATTTAGGGAAATTGTCCAAGCAAGCACCATCCTGACTCTTCATCATTTTCCAGGCTCTGGTTCTAGTCACCTGTGCAACTGCCACTTTCCACATCTGCTATCAGAGGCCTTCCTGCTTAAAGGCAGACAAGGGAGAGCAGAAGGAAGGCATGCGGTCCCCCAGGACTAACTTCAAAGTTTGGGAATCACAGAACGTCCTGGAAGAAACCAGAGATCTTCTGGTCCAATCAGTCATTTTAGAGATGAGCAAACAGAAGCCAGAGAGAATTAAGTGTTCATCTGGACTGAGGCCCAGTCCTCTCATCTTGTTTAGCACCCACTCCTGAATATGCTGACTTTATTTCTCTAGCCTGGACCATCCTCTGAGCATCAGACCTGTACCAACTTCTACTGGATAACCCCTCTTGGTTGTCTCACAAGCATCTCAAATTTGGCCAAAACCAACCTCTTCACTCTAAAACCTGTTCCTCCCTGCAGTGTATCTCCTTTTAGTAAATGGCACTACATACTCCCAGTAGCTCAAACTAGGAGGCCAATGCACCCTCCCCCCACTTTCTCTCTCTCTCTTTAAAAAAAAAATTTTTTTTTACTGATTTCAGAGAGGTCGGGAGAGAGAGAGTGTCCACACTCACTTTCATCATTGAGAGAAACATCAATGATGAGAGAGAATTATTAATCAGCTCTTCCTGCCCACCCCACACTGGGGATTGAGCCTGCAACCTGGGCCTGGTCCCTGACTGGGAATTGAACTGTGACCTCCTGGTTCATAGGTTTGATACTCAGCCACTGAGCCACACCAGCCAGGCTCCCTCCCTTTTTCACTTCCCAGATCCAATCCCCAACAAGTCCCAATGATTCTACCTCCAAAATGTAAATTAAATCTGTTCACTTCTCTCTCTTTCCACTGCCCTCTTGCAAGTCCAGGCCATCATCTGTCATCATGAACGAAAGAGGAAGCTCGCCCATAGTTGTGGGGTTTGGTTGGAGGCACAACTGGGTCTGCTGGCTCCTTGTCTGAGGGCATTTTCCATTGTTTGCATTCAAGGCCACAGGAGAGTGGTCTGGTCGCTCTGAAAGCTCTCCTGGGGCACATGAGCCTTTGACTTCCTTTTTGAGATTCTGGACCTCTGCAAGCTTGGGCATGCCCAGCCTCAGGTGGGGCTTCTGGGAAGCCAGTGAAGTAGAGGGTGATGAAGGGAAGTGAACAGAGCTTGCTGCTGGTGACCCCATCTCAGGTTGTCATTTCTCTTCCTCTAGGCCAGGGGTTCTCAACCTGTGGGTCGCGACCCCTTTGGGGGTCAAACGACCCTTTTACAGGGGTCGCCTAAGACCATTGGAAAACACATATATAATTACATATTGTTTTTGTGATTAATCACTATGCTTTAATTATGTTCAATTTGTAACAATGAAATTGGGGGTCACCACAACATGAGGAACTGTATTAAAGGCATTAGGAAGGTTGAGAACCACTACTCTAGGCTAAATGGCCAGAGGCCCCTGCCCAGAAACACAAGGGCTTCTAAACAGTTGGAAATTTCAGAGCTATAAAATACTTAGGAAAATACTATGCCTCCCTCTTGGAGATTTTCAATGTATGTTTTCACAGCAAAGGAACCCGATTCCCTCCAATTAATAAAGAAAACCTTATAGCTTCGGGTGAATTCACGATGCAGAAAGATATCCCTCTCAAAGCAGTGATTTTTAAATGTGGCTGAGACCTATTAGTGAACAGGTCATGAAACCAATTTAGTGGGTTATGTCCAGCATTTTTTAAAAAAGTAACAGAATATAATAAAACAAACCATCAGAGCACTTTGCATGTATGTATTGATTTGTGATCTGGGGTGGGTTATCAGTGTGGTTTGAAGAATCCTGTGCTAGAGGAACAAATATAATAACCTTTCTTTTGAATGGGAATGAGGCCTGGCAGAGGGTTGGGCACTGGGCACCAGGAAGCTGAAGCCTCTTGCCTTGGGTCTCTCGGGGCCCAACCTGCAGGCCCACCTCTTAGAGTGAGGGCTTCTGGAAGGCAGTGTCTTTGTCACCCTGTCAAGAACTTTTGCAGATACACATAGATCAACAAGTAGGCCTCTTGGTGAGCAGGACAATGTAGACCACTGACCTGGCGCGGGGGCAGTGTGTCACCGATACGGACAGGGATGAACTGGTGGACGGTGGAGGTGAAGTGCACGTACTTCTGCTCCAGGTTCACTGTCACACCTATGAAATTTATCTGGAGATAGACAGATCATGAGTAGCATTCATCCCAGGGAGGAAGTAAAGCTCCCAGCAGAGAGATCCAGACCCCAGCTCCTTGGGGGTATAAGTCCCTCCTCCTCTCTTGGCTGTCCAATGACAGGATCAGGGCTGGGGCCTCACCAGGATCTCTCGGCCATGGGACACCTTGAAGAGCACTGGGAGGCGATCAGTGCTGATGAACAGGTGGCTGGAAGGGAGGGCACAAGTCCAGGATGAGTTAGGGAGCTTTGGTACCAGTGGGAGAACAAACGATCACAGCACACCAGTGGCTTTGAGTTGGCTTGCCCTGGGAGCATGTGGAAGCCCCCGAGTTGGGAAGGGACAAGAGGGGAATTAAACCTCCCCTGTAGGTGGGAAGGGAGAGTCCTCCCAGGGTGGTGGCTGCTCAGGGTACCCTGGAATCACACAGTGCAAGACCAGGATTCTCCAGGAGCCAGGGGAAAGGAGGGATCTTCAGGACTGGAAGTGCAGGGTGGGCAGTGCAGGGAGGGGGGCGGCAGGGAGAAGCACCTGTATTTGAGCTCCACCACCTGCTCCTGCCCAGGACTCAGGCTCCCAGTCTTGGGGCTGATAGAGAATATGCAATTGTCCTGCACACGCATGTGGTGCAGCTCGGTGCTGTCAAACTCTGTCTGCTCTGCCCATAGCTCCAGGTCGATCTGCAGGTCACTTGGAAAGAGAAAGGCCCTGGGAGGGGGTACAAAGCAGGAGGGGTGACGTCTCTTAGTCAGAATAGAGAGGCGGGAGCTCTGAGCCCCAGGAGGGAGGGGGGCAGCCTCCTCCATGCCTCCCTGCTTCGTCCCACCTGGCAAGCTGCCCCATGCATGGCTGGGCAAATGTGGCTGCTGTAGAATGTCATTGCACAAGGACTAAACAGGCATTGAAGGCTGGGCGGGCTCCCACTGTGGGTTTGGGGGCTCAAGGAGGTTGCCCATTAACCCTGGAGGGTTTTCTGTGACAAAACTCCATTTGAGGCTCCTGAGAATGCCAGCAGTACCAACCCGGGCCCCGAGAGGGACGGTGTCCAGCTTGGGCACAGGGCAGAGAACAGAGGTCCCAGCAGGACTTGCGTTCTGGAATCTGAAGAAAGATGGGCCTAGATTAATGCCTCTGAAATGCCTGGTGCTGTAGTAAAGTAGACACTGCACTTGCTGACAAAACAAGTGACAAAGGAGGCCAAGACCACAACCTGAGGTCTGGCACAGAGATGGCCCTAAACTGGCAGAGGCTATGAACAGGGAGAAGTCAGAGGGGAAAAGAAAATGGGCAACAAATCTGAAAAGGCTCAATGGGAGTTGGAAAAAGCAAATCAAAACTTCCTCCAGTTGATCTGAAATATTTTCACATCAGAAGTGTGAAGAGTTACATCCAGTGCTGTTATGTCTAGGGAGAAGAGATGCCCTCAAAAGTAGGTAGGGAGAGAAGAAGCTGCTGCCACCTTTTTTGGTAGGAATTTGGAATGAAAAATGTATATGCGCTCTGACACAGAAATTATATTTTGGGAAAGTAACCACGTGCACACACACAAAGATATCTATTCAACCTCCTTTGTAGTGGAAAAATATAAAGCACTGAGAACAACTAATGTCATCCAATAGAGGAGTGGTTTCATAATTTATGGCCATGTAATGGGATATTATGCAACTACTAAAAAGAATGAGCTAGATCTATGTATTGATCTGTATTTATCTAAAGGGAATGTTATTAATATAATGCTGAGCAGAAAGTAGTATGTAAAATGTGCTATTACTGAGAGAGAGAGAGAGAGAGAAACAGAATAACCCTGTAGTTTTCGCTGGGTCTGTATGTTGTACAAGTGCTGAGGGAGGAAGCTCTCATCACCTCAGCAGGGCGGACTTGAAGGGGAGCAGGGGAAGTTCTTACTTTTCTCCCATCACCTTGTGTCGGTTGACTTGTTACAGGTGAATAAACAGCTTTTGTCATTTTTATCTGGGGGATATTGACCAGTGGAGATCTTGTCATTTTTGGGGTCATCTAAATAGTTTCAATACTTCCGTTTCCCTCACCGCCTTCACCCAGTCTCCCTCAAAATAATCCCAAGCCCCTTTTCCCTGCTGACCCTCTAGTGTGGGCTCCCCCATCTGGGGGCTGCAGCAGCCTCCCCACCTGTCCCCCTGCCTCAAACTGCTAATCCGTTTCTCTCTCCTAAACCCAGACCAGAGTGACAGGCCTGGTAAGTAGATGATGTCTTTGCCCTTCGTCCCAGTTTACATCCCATGGATGCTCTTGGGAAGAAGTCCAAACTCTCGGAAGGAGAAGGATTCTAAGGCCTAGACCAGCTGTGGGCAAACAAACTACGGCCCGCGGGCCGGATCCGGCCCCGTTTGAAATGAATAAAACTAAAAAAAAAAAAGACCGTACCCTTTTATGTAATGATGTTTACTTTGAATTTATATTAGTTCACACAAACACTCCATCCATGCTTTTGTTCCGGCCCTCCGGTCCAGTTTAAGAACCCATTGTGGCCCTCGAGTCAAAAAGTTTGCCCACCCCTGGCCTAGACCTTGGCCCCTGCTGGATCCATCCCCCGCACAACCCCCCCCCCCCCCCCCCCGCCCCACCACATCTGAGGCCCTCCCCTCCCTCCCCATCAATGCTCCAGTCATGCTGGGCCCTTTCCTCTTACCCACGTACAAGCCAGGTGCTCTGTTGGAAGGTTCTGTGCCTCTCCCTGCGCTTCTCCGGAAGCTGCAGGCCTAGCTTAGTTGTAGCTTCCCCCGAAAAGCCTTTCTCACGTCCAAAACGGAGTGAGGTGGCCTCCTGTGCTGCACATATCACCCTGCACCACAGGCTTGTCTGCCCAGAGAGCCTTGCTGCAGGGCCTGGGCTCTCCTGCATTTCTATCTGAGAGCCAGCCTGGACCCTGTGCCTAGGAAGCCCCAGGGAAATTTAGCCAATGACCCACCGAGTGCACCAGGAAAGAAACGAGGTTAGCAGGTTAGCCGACCCCTGTAAGGAATCTCCCCTTAAACACTAGGCCCCTAGTATTCGCTGCACCCAGGGCAGAGGCGTCAGGGGAGAAGGCTCAAAGGGAGTGGGCAATGGTGTGGCTCCCTGTGCCCCCCATGCTCTCCTCATCCTTGGGATTCTTACTCCATCTGTCCTGCCGGCTGCCGCCCCAGGCCAAGTCCACACTCCCGTTTCTTGCTGGTCTTGGCAAGAATAAAACCTTCGGTTTGTTCTTTATAAACTCAGCCGAGACCAGCTAGAATTTTCAAAAATAGCCTTTTAAGGAAGGGAAGGGAAGCACAACACACAAAAAACCTAGGAGAGTCCAGCCATCCAAGGAAGGTTCCCCGTGCCTGGGCTCCTGGAAGAAGCATAGACTGCTTCCTGAACCTCCAGTGATCTCCCGACGGACGGGCCCCGCGCGTGGGCACTCTGCCTGGGTTTCCTCTCGCCTCGGTTTCCAGCAACCTGGACCCTCTCCACAGAGAGTGGGAGCTGGCTTGCTCCTACACAAACACACATGCACACACAATCCACCAAAATACCCTGCTCCATGCCAGGACACAGGCCAGTGCCATTTTTCCTGCCCCCCCATCTCCTCCCCCCCTCCCCCCCTCAGCCCTGTTGGACCTGGCTCCTGGCCACTAAAGAGCCAGTGAATGGCAGATCCATTCAAAATGGGCCCTAGGCCTTCCCCATCGGCCAGCAGCCCTGCCTGCCAAGCTTCCTTAGTCATTCAGGGCCAGAGCCCTCCCTACTCAGAATCCAGTCCTTCTCAGCAGGAGCCGCCTGGGGAGCCAGTGTCCCCAGAAACCTCCACAGGGAGGGGCAGGATAAGCCAGAATAAGGGGCATCGCACCCCCAAGACTCTGCTCAGGCAGGAAGGTTCCTGAGCTCCCAGATGCCCTGCCTGCGTATTTTCCACCTCATCCACCCACTGTCACGCCCAGGCTGGACTCCTGGCTCTCTCCCCGGCCTGACCCAGATGGGACACTTCTCTCTCACCTCCATTTAGCCAAGGAAAGTTGGAAGTCATCAAAAGGAAGTTTACTAGGAAATCAAGGCGCGTGGCAGAGACAGGGAGGAAGAACAAGAAAAAGCCCTGGCGTGGAAACGGGATGTTTACTGGGCACAAGCTCGGGCCCCAGTGGGAGGAAAGTCAAGCACAGGAAGGGCCAAGCGTGTGGCTTGGGTCTCCGGCCTGGGCCCCGGGTGACTAGAGAAGTGCAGCCTGCCCGGGCCAGCCTCCACCCTCCCGCAGCTCCACGGGGCTTCACTCAGTCACAACTTCCTCCCTGACCCCCTGGCAGCAGCAGATCCCTGTCTTTCTCTCCCCGGCCCTCTCCCCACCTGAGACCCTCTACTCACCCCCATGCTGGCCTGTCCTCACTGGACTGGGCTCTGTCAGGGGTGCCCCAGCGCCCAGCACAGTGCCTGGTACACAAGAGCTGTTCTAAGCATTGCTGACTAAGGAGTGCGGACAGGGGCCCTAGAGTGGACAAATCTGAGGTTAAACCTGGCTGTGCTGAGTGCTTAGCCTCCCGTCTGTGAACCAGTCAGCAAAGGAGGACTTCCCACATGGCTGGCGTGAGGCTTGGAGGAAAAAGGCTTGTGAAGCAGAGCCTGGCATGAAGCAGATGCTCAGTGGACGCTTGTCATTCATTAAATATTGAGATGATGGTGCCGTCTCCAGCAGGTGATGCCACTACTTCCCAGCCCGTGGTCATTTCCCAGACAGTGACAGGCCCTGCGTCCTGCTGGGCAGCCACAGTCCCACCCTGGCCGCCACAGCCCATCGATGGGGTGCCCGCTTTCACAGATGCCAGGCAGCCAGGTCTACCAGCAGCAAGTGAGGGCCTCCAGCACCTACCCCCCTCTGCCCCCAGGCACCTAGCTACCCCCTACTCCAGCCCTACCAGTCCAGGGGCACCACTCCGCTGTTCTTCAGGGCCAGGAGCACCACGGAGGGTGGGGCCTCTATGGTCGCTACCCCAAAATTGAAGTCAAGCTTCAGAGGGGTGTAGACGGGTGCGATTGGACTTGTGCTGCGTGGAGCAGAGAAATGGCTCAGAGACAGGAATAAGAAGAGGGGGACCTCCCAGGGGCTTGGCACTCATCGCCCTACAGGTGGAATTAGGGACTTGGGACTTGGGCAGTACTTAGGATGCCAAGCCGATCCCTGCCTTCTCCAGGCCCCGCGAGGGATGGGCAAGGATTTGGGGGGAGTTAGGGAGCCACTTCTTGGACAGGGCCTGGTGTTGAAGGTGTGGACAGAAAGCGCCAAGAATATCCCCAACAGGCCCTGACCCCCTCCCAGGTTCGGCTCACCTGTGCCTGGTGGGCACCTTGTACAGGAGCTCCCCGGGGGTGGGGTCACGCTCCAGGTAACTGTTGAGCAAGTCCAGGGAGAAGAGGTACCACAGGTGCCTGGGGGTGATGCCCCCAGCACTGCCCAAGGAGCAGACATCCAGGACAGAGAGTAAGGGGTACACGGCCGTCAGGAAGACGCGGCACAGCTCCCGCTTCTCCCCAATGTTGTTATCTGGGGGAGAGGGATGTGGATGAGAGGAGTGGGCTCCCCTCCCGGCTCCCCTGGGGCGGGGCGTGTGGGACCCCTGGGGCCCTGGTTAGGAGCAGCAGATGTCCCCCAGGCTATGGGACGTTTCCAACGACAGCCAGCCCTTGTCTGATGCTTGCACGTACCAGGCACGGTCCGAAGTGCTTCACACACACCACTGTGTTTAATGTGCAGCGCATTTGTGTTCAAACTAATTCTTACTATCAGTTTTATTGGACATAATTTATATGCCATAAAATTAACCCTTTAACGCATACAATTCAGTGTTCTCTCGTATATTCAGACCTGTGCAACCACCCCCACTATCTAATTTTAGAACATTTCCATCACCCCAAAAAGAAACCCAGTAGCTGTCATTCCCATTCTCCCCTCCCTCCACCTCTGATGACCCCTAATCTGCTCTGTTTCTATAGATTTGCCCATTCCGGGTGTTTCACATACATGGAACCATATACTCTGTGGCTTTTTGTGAGTGAATTCTTTTACTCGACATGTTTTCAAGGTTCTTCCATGTGGTAACCTGAGTCAGTACTGATTTCCTTTTTCTTGCCTGTGCACTGTTATTATCCCCATTTTACGGATGTGGAAAATGAGGCACAGGGAGGTTAAACAACCTGCTAAGATTACGTAGCTAATAAGTGCAGGGGCCAGATCCAGTCCCAGGCAGTCTGGCTCAATTCCACACTCTGAGCCACTCTTCTTGCTGCCCTGGATGCTGTCCCTTGCCCCCGAGCAGGCTGGGAACAACTCCATTCCACCAAGGAGGTGGCTGAGGCCCAGGGCAGCTGAGGGTTTGCCTGAGATCCCACAGTAAATCAGCACAGCTCTAACCTCCTCGCTGAACCTCCACGGCTCAGGTGTCGCATACACGGGCACCCACACAGAGGTAGTTGGTATGAGAGGCACACACCAGACACCCTCAGGTGCACCCCAGGACACTCACACTTAGGCAGCTAGCTCTGCCCGGACCCTCCGCATCTCCCCACCCAAGTCCTGCTCACATGGCCCTCGCCCTTTCCTCCAAGCCCTGAATCCGTGTCAGGCGGCCCAGGTACCTCTGTGCGAGAGGAGAGAGTAACTGATGGTCCAGAAGAACTGGGCCCGGTGGTTGGGACAGGCAGTCAGGCAGATGGTGTCTTGGGACCAGGGTGGCATGCTCCCCTCTGTGTGGTCCAGCTGAAGAGCTGCTCAGGGATGACCCAGGTGAGGTCAAGGGCAGAGGGCCCTCAGTGCAGGTCAGAGAGGCTCTGCCTCTCCTGCTCCACTCCAGATATCCCCCCGGGGCTGGCAGAGCACTGGCTGCAGAGTAGGCTCTGAGCCAGAAAATGGGGAGCAGAGTCCCTCCTCCCAGACCAAGACAGAGGGCATCTGTCTTTGTGTCATTGGCATCTTGCTAAACACTTTGATCCACCTAACAGCCTATGAGGTAGGTGCTGCCATTAGCCCCGCTTTACAGATGAGGAAGCTGAGGCTCAGAGAGGGCCAGCCCAATGCCATGCATCTAGAAAGTAGAAGCACCAAGGTTTAAGCTCTGCTTTGCCTGCCCACAAACCGTGGTCTGATTAACCAGTCTTAGCCAGTGCCCGCCGCCTTGGCCCCAGCCCTAGCCCAGGCCAGTACCAAGGGGGTCGTTGCTGATACTCTCAGGGCTGTGCTGCTCCAGGAACAGGCGATAATCGAGGGTGCAGGTGCCTTCGTTCTGGAGCACCAGAAACCTGGACTGCTGGTTGTTCACCACCACGTTCCCAAAGTCCAGCTCCTTCTCCTTTGCCTGAGGGCCAGAGTCAGCCAGCCAGGGTAGGGGGCTCCCCCAGCTCTGGCTTTCCCCCCCCCTGATTCCCCAAGGAAGGGCAGTTCCAAGGGTATGGGCCAGGGGCCAGAGGGCTCCCATCACCTGCCCTCTCAGTGTTGGGTCCCCTGGGGTACACTGACCCCCAGCACCCACCCCAACCCACCGGGATTCTCCCACTCACAGAGATGGTGCTGGTGATGCCCATGCCCACCAGCCGGATAATGTAGTGGGTGGTGGTGGGGGGCTTAGCGTTTGAGGGCAGGCCGGCTTCCCAGACCCACACCCCCACTCGGAACAGGTACTTGGTCTCCTCCAGGGGACTGAAGGTCCACGTCAGCGTCTGCTGTCACAGAGATTCTCCCTGTGTAGGGTCTTCGGGACCCCCCCCCCTCCACGCAGGCTATCTGAAGTCCCATTGCAGGAATCAAGCGATGGTAACCCTTCCTGAGTGTTTATCTTACACACACACTATATATCGTGTTACTTTCCAAAGCCTCTCAATCCTTTGTCCCCACCAGGGAAGTGGTATTATTTTAGTGCCTCGTTTTCTGATGAGAAGCTGGAGATTCAGAGAATTGGGGTAACTTGCCCAAAGTCACACAGTGGTGAGGGTGCTTGATGGGAGCTGGATGTGAACTCTCAAGGCTGACTCCAGAGTCTGTCTCTTGCCTGGCCGATTACTACCCCTACCACGTGTTAGTGGTTTGTGGCCTGTTTTGGCCTCCCAACTAGTCTATAAGGCCCTAGACTAGGATGCTAGCTTGGGTCCCAGCCTGTGCTCCCCTCCAGACAGCCACTGGGACCTCTAGGAGTCCCTTTCCTCACTCCTGGCCCAAATCCAGCTGCTCCAAACCACCTCCCGGTGATCTCACAGTTTGGGGTGACCATGGGTGGAGGGTGGACTCACCCCTGGGCAGTGGCATCAGAAACCCTGGTTTAAGTCCCAGCTCTGCACCTCCTAATTTATCATCTTAGTGAATGGATTTTCTTCTTTAAGTCTTAATTCTTCTTTACAAAATGGGGAGTGATGATAATGGTAACAATCACATCTACTTGTAAGACTGGGGGAGGTGACTATGGATTGAATAGGAGGTGACTATGGATCCAGTGGGAAGTGCACATAGTAAGCCTGGCCCTTGAGAGGCATGAGTAAGAGATGATGGTTGAGGTGAGGATGGCCTTGGGCAGTGGGGCAGGGAACTCACGAGGCTCTCATTGGGTTGGATAAGCCCCCTGGCGGGCTGGGCGGTCAGCATCTTTCGGTACTGCTGGGAGACCCTCCACTCAAACTCCAGGGGCAGACGCGAGGGGTTGTGGAAGGTGAAGAGGCTGGTGGAGGAGCAGCCCACCCGGGTGGGCTTGAAGAAGATGCTTTTGGAGGTGTCCAGCTTCAGCTGCAATGGCTCCTCCCGGCTCTGTAGGCTCACCTCCTGGAGCCAGAGGAGGGAGGTCAGTGCCCTGACTTCACCCTGCAGCCCTGGATCCCCTGAATGTCCAGGAAGCCATGGGTAGGTAGCTCCAAGGGGCCGAAAAAGGCCCCACCACCACCCTGGGCCCGTGCAGCTTCTGTCGAAGGCAGAATAGATTGGGACTGACCCAGATGATTCTTGGAAAGAGCTCAGGGACCGATGGTTCCACCACCCCAGACCCTTTCTCTGGCCTGGCCCTTTCTACCACCTGGAGATAGGAGTCTTGTGTTGCCTTGCTCCTTCCTGTTGAAACTCTGAATCCCTTTTCTTGACCCAGACCCCATAAGGGGCCTGGAGCGGTGAGAGAGCTGCTCACCTCCCTGCCATGCACTTCCTGAATGAGTAGCAGTCTCTTGGCTACTTTAAGTGGCTTTAGAGGCCAATCCCAGCATGTGGCTTTGAAAAGGGAGCAACTCCAGACTACGGCTCACTCCCAAGGACCCAGGCCCCTACTCCTGACTCCTACCTTGAGATACTGGGGGCAAAAATTGAACTGGAAGTAAAAAATGTGCTGTTTCCAGGTGTTGCCCTTGGGGTAGGTACAGATGAGGAAGATCTGGTGGGCCCCAGGGACCAGGAGGCCCGAGCTGGGTCGCAGGGAGATATCTGGGCTGCTCTTGGGGGCCAGGTTGAAGGTCAGCAGCAGGGAGCCTTTGTTGGTGAGAAGCAGGCTGCGGTAGGAGGCCTCACTGGGAGACACTGCAGGAAACAGCTGGGTTGCGAGAGAAGAGGGACCCATGCTCAGATCTACAGGCCCTCCCACCCCTGACACACACACACTCAGGGAATGGAGAGAGGCCACAGCTTGGCACCAAAAAATGCTCCAGTCCTCCAGAGACCTCCAGACAGGGAGATGGAGTGACCATAGGAACTAGCCCCAGGAAACAGGCCTCCAAGACCTCTCCTCAAGGATAAGGAAGAGTTCTTTCATTTTAGGGCACCCTCAAACCATCTTTTGGAAGAACCCGCTTTCAGAGGTCCTGATTCAGGAGCTCTGGGATGAGCAGTTCCTTCTAGATGATTCTCCTGCAGGAAGCTGAGGGGAACCCCACTTTGAGAAAGTGAAAGTCCCAGAAATCCTAGCAAGGGCTCATTCTGTGGTGTCCTACCCCTGACAGGTGCTCAGTAAATGGGGCACAGACAAACGAAGGAGCTGGAGCATTTTAAACCCAAGTGAGAGGACAGGGCTGTATTTCAGATGGAGCAGGCAGGGACCAGCTGTCCAAGCCCCAGGCTCTCCTCAGTTCCAGGGCCATGGCCCGGGAGAAAGTCCCCAGGGACTGACGGTGAGGAGGTTGGGACAGCCAGAGAGGGTGCTGGGACGAGTTTCTCAGACGATCAGAAAAGGGAGAGGGATTTGCAGGCCATGGCAGAAGCCAGGCTCTCTGTCTACTGCCCACTGCTGCTGGGCCATGCTCACCTGGGGGGCGTCCAGGGAATACTGGGGGATGTGGTGCTCCAAGCCAGCACAGTAGCTGTGGCCTTGTGCCCGAAGTGTCAGGCACCAGGAGGGGCACACAGTGCAGTCCTCCTCAATATTATTGAAGCTCTGCAGGACCTGCAAGGGGTGGGGGCGGATCCACAGACAAGCTCAGAGTCCTGTGTCCGACCCTGTGTGGCACCTCAGCTTGCCCCCCTGCACTGCAGGAGTCCTCATCAGGCCCCTCCCGCTGCAAGCCTGGCTCCCCACACTGAGCACTCAGCAACCGCCCTTCAGTCCTCACACCAGCCCTAGGACATCCTGGAGAAATGTGCTTAGAGAGACACTGGCCAATAGAAATATGAGAGCCACAAATGTGAGCCACAGACATAATTTTAAAGGTTCTAAGAACCACATTAATAAAGTGAAACACATGAAATTAATTTCGATTGTTTTATTTAACCCAATAAAATCTTATTTCAACATATAATCAGTATATGTGATTTGTGAAGTATTTTACATTCTTTTCATGCTAAGTCTTTGAAATCTAGAATGTCTTCTACCCTTAAAGCACATCTCATCTTGGACTGGCCACATTTCAAGTGCTTGGTGGCTCCCTGTGGCTGGTGGCTGCTGTATTGGGCAGCACAGGGCTAGGCATGCAACCTAAAAATCTGACATGCTGCCTGGCTGGTGTGCTCAGCAGTTGAGTGTCAACCTGGGAACCAAGAGGTCACTGGTTTGATTCCCAGTCAGGGTACATGCCTGGCTTGCAGGTTCAATCCCCAGTAGGGGGTGTGCAGGAGGCAACCAGTCAATGATTTCCTCTCATCATTGATGTTTCTCTCTCTCTCCCTCTCCCTTCCTCTCTCTCTAAAAATCAATAAAGGGGGGAAAATATCTGACAGGCTCAGCCTCGGCCAAGGCAGGTGTCCACAGCCTCATTCCTACAGACTTCCACATTCCACTGCCAAGGTATTAGAATGGAGACAATTAAAGACTCAGTTTTAGAAAGATTTCTCAAAAGTTTGGATGTGACCTCGTTTACAGATGAAAAGACCAGGGCTCAGAGACATCAAGGCACTTGCCCAGGGTCACGTGGCTGGTAAAGGACTCTAATCTTGCTGCACTGCTCAGGTCTTCTCTGGGCCCCACCACCCAGGCCACCGGGAAAGACAGTGAGGAGACAGTGAGGTGGGCAGAGCTGAGAGGGGAAGGGAGAGAAAGGGCAGGACCAACTGGAGATGAGGAGGGAGCCATATGCGCCTGGGACTGAGGCTGGGCTGGGGTCAGCCTGTGCATGGAGTTTCCTGGCCAAGGGAAGCTGTGCTGTGCTGTAAGCCCACCCCCCTCGCCCCCACACACACCTACTTACCTGGCGCCTTTGTCCCCAGGCCCTGGTTCCTGTCCCCAGCTCCTTTAGAGGGACTACTTCCTACTTCAAGGACTAGAAGAGAAGCCAGGAGCAACTCTTCCTACACCAGAATTCCCCCTGGGCTGGACCCAGCTGAGATCTCCCTCTGAGGGGGTGGGAAGCCACACGTGACTGAGACATAATCACACAAGACAAGAAGGCCCTCAGCCAAGGCAGGCCCTGAGCCTGGGAGAACACAAACCAGTAAGGCTACTTCCCAGCCAAGAAGCCAAGGAGAAGAGCCTGGCAAGGAGAAAAGAGGATAGATCCTATAGGATCCCTCTGTCACCCCCTCAGACCCCGTCCTGCCATTCAGGCTCTGGGCCAGAGAACCCGCCTTCCCCATCCTGTGTATCTGCACACACCTTATAGATGGCGAAGGCTTCGAGCTCCACCACATAGAGAGAGTTTGGGTGAGGCGGGTGGAAGTGTAGGCGCATGGCCGTGGACTTGAGCGGGGGCACATCACAGGTTTCTGGGGTCACCCAGAAGGGGCAGTTAGACCTGTGTGTCCAGACCACAATGATCCTGCCCTTGGTGTGGTTCACCAGGCACAGTGGGACAGGGTTGGGATCCTCAGGTCCGGTGCAGGCACCAAAATCCACCTCAACAGGCTCCAGGCTGACGGGCGGGGGGAAGATGGCCAAGTCCTTGGTGCCATCGTAGAAGTACTCAGTCATGGGGGGGATGATGGGATACTGCGGCGCCGGCACATCCTCCAGGTCCTGGTGGGAGAGACAAGCCGGTGGAGGCCCAGCTGCATTCCTCCAGCATGGCCCTCACCTGTATGATTCTTTCTGGACAAAGCTGCCAGAACTCTGCACAAGTCACCCCACCATGCTATGGAGGCACAGGGCTGCCCAAGAATTGCTAAAGAGGGGGCATGAATCTGGGGGGGGGAGGGTAGCCTGCCCCCAGGGCCCAGTGGGGTCCATCGAACCTCCATGGGAATCATGAGGGCTCCATTCTTATCCTGTTCCAGCTTCTTCTCGCTCAGCATCTGGCCCAGGATGTCAGGGGGGTAGAGCGTCAGGCCCCGAGCCAGGTGTGTGCGGTACCAAACGAGGTGCTGAGGCTTCAGAATGGCCGGCTTGGTGCTGTCTGAGTGGCAGGTCCCGATCAGGTCCAGGAACAGTGGGTCCTGTGACATTTGTCCATGTGAAGCTGGATTTCAGCCCCCACTCACCATCAGCTGGTCAGGGCACAGTTTGAATGAGCTTGCCCAGGGGTGTGGGTCGGGGTGCTCACTTCAGGTGCCTCCGGCCACACTGTGGCTCCAAAGCCAAGCTGGGGCTCTGGAGGAGACGATCCAGGCAGACAGCCTCAGAAGTTCGAGACAACAGAGGTGAGCAACAAGCATTGTCTTTATGATGGGGCCTCAAGTTGGCCCCTCCAGCTCCCAGGGAAGTCCCTCCTTGACCCCTCCCTCCCCACTCACCTGGTGGTGGATGAGACAGGCCACCCGCCGAAAGTAGATGATGGGGTGAGTGGGCTGGAAGGCACAGAGCAGGGTCATGCGAGCCTTGCCCACCAGGGTCCCGAAGGTGGGCCTGATGCTGAAGACACTCTCCTGGCAGTCAATGGCAAACTGGAAGTGGGCCGTGCAGTCCGATTTGTTCTCAATCCACAGGGACTGCTCTGAGCGCTCTCCGAGGTGGATCCAGCTGAAATTGATGCAGTAGTGCTGCAGGGACACATCAGGACCTGGGCATAGGAGATGGGGTCCCTGTGAGTGGGCCCTGCCGCCTGGGTGGGGCTGAACTATCAGCCTCCCCAAGGGTGTCTCAGAAAGGGTCCCACTGATGGGAGGCGGTGCTGCCTGGAGACAGGCGGCCAGGCTGGAAAGGCTGGGAGCCCAGCAGCCAGAGAAGACCTCCAGGTCCCCAGGAGTGAGGGCAGGCACATGATCTCCAGGTGTCCTCAACTGATTCCTCACTGAGTCCACCAGGGGGCAGCAGACACAGAGGCTGAAGGGCAAGGAGGCAGCCGGCTCTTAGCAGGCAAGCAGCATTTCCCAATCCTAAGCATGGGCTGCTCCTGTCCCCAGAGAATTGCAGCGTCCTGGGATTGCCAGTACCTCTACAGAAACCAACGACTTTGACCAGGGTTTGGGAGGCACAGCCAGAGGGCATAACAGTCACGTAGTCCATAGTTTTGACGTCCAAGGTCTTGGGGTGGAAAAACACCGATACATATTTCTTCTTTCCTGGAGGCACGATGCCACAGGCCGTGGGGCATGAGAAGGCCTGGTCTTTGGGCAGCATGTCTTGAGCCACTTCAATCCTGAAGGGGGCACTCACCTGTGGGGCCAGGTGAGGACAGGAGGGGTCAGGTCACAGGGTGGGGCAGTCTGTCATTACCAAGGTGCCTAGCCAAGGGGGTCAGGGCAGCTGGCATCCAGCCTGTGCCTCACTTGTCAACTTTGGTGACCCTACTTCCACCAGGAGCAAGGAAGGGGGCCCTGCAGTAAGGTGGGGCAGGTTCCTTGCTCTGTACTGGGACTGACCAGAAGGGTACCTCCCCCGCCAAAGGTACCATAAAGGCTAGCTGTGGCTCTGGGGTCAGGACAGTCCTGGGGCTGATCTGGGGACTGATCTGGAGGATCAGGGAATACCGAAGCCCAGTCCCCCAGCTGAGAAGAGAGGAGGACACATGTGGACACATACTGTATATGTATCAATAGACATGGGTTATGTGAGGCTTGGAGCCAAAGGTGTGGAGAGAAAGGGGGACACTCTGTACAGGGGTGGGTGTCAGGAGCACCCAGCCCTGTGGCCCTGAGTCCTGCCCCCACACCCCCCCCCCCCTGCACAGGATGTACCACTGATGGATTATACAGCTTGATTTGCCTCTCGGCGGTGCAGCCCACAGCCACGGAGCCGAAGTGCAGCACTTTCTGGAAGCCCTCGACATCCTGGTCCTCTGGTCCCTTTATGCTCACTAGCAGCTGGGCGCATTTGCCTGAGGCAGAATTGGGGGAGAGTCTTGGGGAAAAACTGACCAGGGCCTTTGTGGCCCCAGCTGAACAGCCCCCTAAAGAAGGTAGGTGAACCCAGAGAAACACTGGTCTATGACACCAAGGAAGGCAAAGAAAAAGCAAAGCTTGCAGGGCTGGGGGTTGGCAAGAAGCTGGTGGAGGTCCCGTGGGGGCCAGGCCAGGGCAGAAGGTGGGGTCGGGGGGCACATGGAGGCTTTAAGACCCAGGGCAGTGCAGCAGGTGGGCTCTGGGGACAGGTGAGAGGCTGAGCCTCACCTGCAGCCTGCAGCTGGATGCTGCTCTTCTGCTTGCTGCCCTCCCCATACCAGCACGTGGCCTGGACTTCATAGATGATAGCCATAAGGGGCTGAAAGGTCACCTTGATCTGGCAAGCCTGACCTGGCTGCAGCAGGCCCGTGCTGGGCAGCATCTGGAATGGGCTTGAGAACTCCCAGGTGAAGAAGGTAGGCAGGTCCCTGGAGGGTGGGGCAAGTCAGAGCCACTGGGCTCCTTATGCTCACTGCCCCTGCTTTAGACAGGTAGAGGCACTGGGCAGCACTCTTTACTCCCCCTACCTTTTCCCCACCAGATGGGCCAGTCTCTCTTCTCCCAGGTACACTCTTGCTTCCCCACCTCTGAGCCCCTTACCCTACATTGTCCAGGCAGAACCAGGCCTCAGCCATGTCCCCCATGGCACACATGGGCAACTGCAGGGACGGTGGGCAGATCAGACTGTGGCAAGGCAGGGTGGCCCTCAGGTCCACAAAGAACTTCCCCTCTTCTTTCTCAAACCACAGCTGGTCCGTGTACTCCTTCTGCAGTGTGGGGGTGGGGCAGAGGCGGTCCCTGATCAGTCATACCTGGGTAGTACTCAGGGACCTTACATTCCACCCCAGCCCATGGCTATCCCCCCAAACCACTGAGGGGTGGGCTAGGCTATGGCTTTCCATCTCAGTCTCTGAGGAGAGGTTTGGTTACCTGTGCTCTACGATTGTCTTGGTCTCAAAGATATGGGGCCCCTTTTGTGGGGAACAACATATTTAGGGGGAACATCCTGAGAGCAGGAAGAGGCCAAGGAACCTGGGGCTTTCTAATGACCAGTATAGTAACACAGCCGCATCCAACTGGAATGAGTTTAGGCTCTAATGAAGTTAGGGTCTAAGCTTTCCAGGGCTTTCCCAGCTGGAGTTTTGCTGCAGTTGGCAAGGGTGTGCATGGTGGTGGTGGGGGAGGGGCCTCTGTGTTGCTCTGTCAGTTCCAAGGTCATTGTGCATGTGTCTCTCATTGCCCTCTGCTCACCATGGTGAGCCTTACCTCCTCCAGAGGCCGGAAGATGATGGGGAGTGTGAAGGTTATGCCCGGGCTCAGGAAGATGGTCTGAGGCATGGCCGTGAAGAAGAACTTGGTCTTGGGGGGCCTGCAGGAGAGAACCAGAAGACACGCACTTCAGGGTCAGGGCAGAGTGATAAGACCCTGGAAAGCTAAGCAGGCTCGAGTCCTTGAGACCATAAAGGGGAAAACCCAGGGCCCTGTCACAGGAGGACCTGTCTCCCTCATTTTACTATTCTTCTTACAGAACTTTATAGGTAGGGTTAGTGTTCCAATAGGGAGGGACACGTAATGGAAGGAACTTTGGACACTTATTCCATTACTTAATCTGGTCACTTGGGTTCCACTTTCGATAATTCTTCAAACTGCACATGTTTTATACACTCTTCTGAATTCATGTAACATTTTAAAAGTTTTTTTTTAAAGAGTGCCTGCTTTGGGGGTTTGAGGGATCAGGGGCTGGGTCTCTGACCACTCACACTCGTACCTGTACTTCATCTTCTGGATTTTCAAGGATAGATTTCTCAGAGCCAGGTTCTTGGTGATCTCCTTCCCTAGTTCCCAGCCTTTCCATAGCAGCTCCTCAGCCACCTCAATGCCCCAGATGACCTTCTTCTTCACTTTGTCCTTCTTCTTTGAGAAGCACACCTGAGTGTCCCTGGAGCTGGTTGGCTGTTCAGTTGCCAGAGACAGAAGGACGAATTATTGGAGCAGGAATCCAAGATCCAGAGTACAGGCAAAGATCTCTCCACCTCCAGAAAGTAATGAATCACACTCCAGCCCTGAGGGATGGGCTGGAGAGAGAAGGTGAGGGGCAGGCAGACCCTGGAATCAGATATTATCTCTACCGAGATAACCAGAATGGTTTTCCAACTAGATTCCTGGCAATCCTGCCCATAAAGCCTCCTGTAGGCCATCTCATCTGGTCCTTGCATCGGCACTCTTAGCGGTCTTAGCTAGCCTTTTGTGTGCCTCAATGCACCCTTAGACACCACGCCTCTCAGATGCTGCCTCCTCCTCCTTCCTCCCCATCCTACCCTTTACTACAGAAGTCTCTGCCAGCTGGAGTGGTATATCACAGGCACTATCCAGACCACAGTGATACTCCTCCATTCCCCCTCCTCCCTCAACTGGCTGGTGGAGTAGAGGAAGGAGCCAATTTGCCTGCAACCCCATGCCCTAACTTTGGGGCCACTCCGAGCACTACTCCTGATGACACTAGAGGTGCCATGTGCCAATACTTCCCATCTGCAATTCCTATCTATTTGAGGAGGGAGGGGGATGGGAAACCCCCTGGGGGGCAAGGTGGAAGGAGGATGAACCAGGTGCTTCTTCCTACCACAGTCATTGCTATGAAGGCTCAACGCATTGCCATTTTATCTTTGACCAAGGATCACTCTTATATTGTTACTAGAGGCCCAGTGCATGAAATTCAAGCACTGGTAGGGTCCCTAGCAGCTGCTGGCTGCTGGCCGGGAACTTCCTCCCTTCCCCCAACTGCCTGCTGCTGCTGCTGCCACTAGCCAGGGCCTCCCTCCCTTCCCCTGGCCAGCCCCGCACCCTGGTCAAACTCCCGGACAACTCCCAGTCAAGGGTGCAATTTGCATACTATGCTTTTATTATATAGGATATAGCTTAAGGAATATTCATCTGTTCAACAAATATTTGTTGACTACCTATTATGAGCCAGATACTGAGCTAGGTGCCAGGACAGCAATAGTGAACATGACTGGCAAATCCCTCCTCTCTTGGAGGTTATACTCTCAATGTCAATATTTGCAGAGTTCAGCTGGCCAACATCGTATTTTCTTTCCCAATTTTTCCATGGAGAAAAGGTTACATGGGTGAGCAAGGGTAATTTATTATAAATATCAGTTGGTGCATCAATCAACCAGGAAAACAGAAGCCACTCTGGATATTTAAAATAAGGAATTGAATGTACAACCAGTAGATAATGAAGTAACCCAAAGTTAGAATCATCAAGAAGCTGCAACCAGCCCTAGCTGGTTTGGCTCAGTGGATAGAACATCAGTCTGGGGACTGAAGGGTCCCTGGTATGATTCTGGTCAAGGGCACATACCTGGGTTGTGGGCTCGATCCCCAGTAGGGGGCATGCAGGAGGCAGCCAATCAATGATTCTCTCTCATCATTGATGTTTCTATCTCTCTCTCCCTCTCCCTTCCTCTCTGAAATCAATTTTTAAAACCCTATATAATAAAAGGGTAATATGCAAATTGACTCCAATGGCAGAATGACCAGAATGACCACTGGACCAGTCACTATGAGGTGCACTGACCACCTCTTGGTCTTTTTCCCCGGCTGGCAGGCTCCGATCGCCCGATAGTGAACCAGGAACCAGGCCTGGGTGGTGGCGGGGGGCAGGGCCAGCTGCGGGCAGCTGGGGAAGATGGCCCTGATCGCAGGCCAGGCCTATAGCCTGTACCCATGCACAAATTTCGTGCACCAGGCCTCTAGTGTGTGTGTGTGTGTGTGTGTGTGTGTGTGTGTGTGTGTGTGTGTGTGTATGGCTAGCCTTTATATATTTTGCAACCACAAATATATATATTTTGCAACCACACCTATGTTAGATGAGGTGGTGAGGTTCTCTGAGACCACAGGCCTGTCCGGAGTGGATTGGAGTCACAGGGAGATGCAACTGCTATTGGAGATGGAGAGGGTGGAGAGGGCAGAAGAGAAATACTCTGGCTTCTCCCCTCTTCCCACCTTCCAATCTCCTGCCAGCTCAGAGTAGAGCAAGGAAGGGTAGTAAGTGAATCTTAGGGCAAACAGGCCTGGAATGGCAAAGATGGAGGGGTGAGAAGACCCCTGGTCCACAGGGAGGCAAGTGCAACCACCACCACATCTAAGGATTCACAAACACAGGCACACACTGCCTCAAAGACAAAGCCATACCCTGTAGTCCCACCGTTAGACCACCACTCCCCACTCCTGCGCTATCACATAGAGAGAACCCTATGAGCTGCAAAAAGTAATCGACATCTATGTATTGGTCAAAAACAAAGTCTTAGGGGTCATGACAAGAAGAGCCTTCTGAAGGAAAAGGGAGCTCCTGGCTACTCTATCAGTCTCCAACTCACATCGTCCTAGAGCCCTCCCACCACGGTCACTCACTGCTACCATCATACCAGCCAGCTTGGTGCTCCCTCTGTACAGGGTCTAGATCTGGGTTTAGACATGAGAGTCAGGTCCTTTCAGATTCCTCCCCTCCCCTCCCCTGCTACCCCTCTGTCAGCCCTAGCCCTGTTGTACCCTGCCTCACCTGCCCCGGATGTGGGCTCACACGGGCACTGATATTGCTACTGCTGCTGCAGACACTCATGGCAATACTGCTGCCAGTGACAGTGGGAATGGCCGTTGTGCTGGTACTCAGGTATGATGTGGAAGTCATGGTATAATCCCTGCTGTCTCTCGTTCCTGTGATGGGGCTTGGGGCTACAAAAAGTAATCAACATCTACATATTGACAAAGCACAAAGTCCTAGGGGTCATGACAAGAAGAGCCTTCTGAAGGAAAAGAGAGCTCCTGGCTAAGCCGGATGTTCCTGCCAGTTTGGAGCTGGGAAGAGACCAGAGGAGAGACAGGAGGGACATGAAAAAGAGAAGCCAATGGAGTAGACTCCCCATGGCCATCATTATCACGGAAGAGTGCCTGGTTCCCAGCTCTGGCAACAGATGTGAGCTGGCACCATGAGGAATGAGCATGAATGAGATCCAGGGCTTTGTCTGGGAACCTAAAGACTCAGCATTCAGCAAAGGCACCTGGAAGAGGAACCCTGCTCTCCATAGCCATACTTGGCATGTCCTAGAAAGCCCCCAGTGAGACTTACTGAAGCATATGCATTACCTTTGTCTGACTTTTACTCTCCGTATCTTTCCTCTGAATGTGTCTTGATCCTGTGAGGAGAAGAATAAGGAGCAAAGAGGCTAATGAGACTGGAGGGCTCTCAGTCTTCTGGGTTTTCTCTACCAGTATGCAACCTGTAGTCCAGGTTTAAAGTAAGCACTCACTGAAATGACTCCTTCCAAGGATAAATGAATCAACTTTTAAAGCAAAGGAATCTATGGGTGGACTAGAGCTATAAGTTATATGCAAATATATAGGCAAATTATATGCAAAATATCATGTGTATGGGAATGTGACCTTTTCCAGAGAGAGCGTCCACAGCTTTCACCAAATACTCAAAACGATGCTTGGCCCTCCTCTAGGGGAACAGACAAGGGTCCCAAACTGGCTGTGGCTCCATCTCCTCAAATACCCTCTTCCTTCAGCAGACTCCCTTCAGCACACACACCCATGTGTGGCTATCATATTGGACAGCATCAATCTAATTCCTTTTTTGAACATATGTATATTTTGCAGACAACTCAGTATCCTTCCCCACCTCTTTGAATAACAATAACAAAATTAATAAAACCTTCTACTGACATTTACTGAGAACTTGCCAGGCAGTGCTGTAAGGCCTCGCATGTACTTTAATTCTTAAAACAGTTTATGAGTAGATGTGGTTTGTCTTTTATTTGGCCTAAAATTATCTCTTTTTAGGCTTGGGGGTCAGCTCCTTATTATAACATATTATGCTTTAGTAGACAATGTTATGGTCACCCTTTAGAAATTTACATACTTCCATCAGACACTCTCCCATCCCCTACCCACCACCCACCCACAGCAAAAGATTCTGTTCATTCAGAATCTGTTCGTTTCCTAATTGGCAACATCTCCAAAACCTCTGATTAGATTCATCCCTTCATTCATTCCCTCACAAAGCATTTACTGGGTGCCTGTTAGGCGCTGGACAAGAAAGGTAAGCCCCTACCTTCAATTGCGAAGTGCACGTTCAAATGGAATCAAAGAAATGCAAGCTGAGGAAACAGAGAAGAGGGTCCCTTACTTTGCTGCTACTAGATGGCTTTGTAGTTCTACCCTGATTCATTAATGCCTGTGACTTCAGGGCTCTGAAAAAGTCTCCAGTCAGCACATGGAACATCCCAGTGAGTGTAGAGGAAATGAGAGAGGATGAGGTAGAAAGCTGGTCCAGGTCAGAGTTTAGGGCTTAGGAGAGTGAGCTGATCCTGGAAAAAAGAAAACTGGGTTCTGGTATCTGCTTAGATTCATTTGAGGTGGGAAAGTTTCTCCAAATCCCCGAGCCTCAGTCTCCCCACCTGTAAAGTGAGGGTTATGCTACCTATTTCACAAAGTTCATGCTAAGCTCAAAGGAAATAAAGGATTTGAAAAAGCCCTAGAGAAACTTATGTTACTATAATTAACAACCATAACCTCCACATTGGCCTGCACCGGTCTTCCAAAAGACACACATCTGCAATCATTATGCAAGGAGGTGGTGTTTTTCAATCAAATTTTCTAATTCTAAGAACTTTAAAAATATATTGTCAGTTTGCTTAATTTTCTAATTTCCAACCTGAAAATTCCTAAATGACCAGTGAGAAAAGTGGCAGGTCGTTGTGTAGAGTTGGGGGAGGAAGAAATAGGTAAAATGAAGGGACAAAATTTACTTATAGCTGTGCCTCTTTTCTCTTCAGGATCCCAGTCTGATTGATCTCGCCCAAGTCTCAGTTCCACGGGACTCTCTGAAGGGCAAGGAGGGGACCCCGGGCCACTTTCCGGAGGAGGCGACCTCTGGGGCAGATACCTTCCTGGCCACTCGCGCAGCTCCTGAGTCCCTGAGATCAACGCTCAAAACTCACACCGCCGCCTTGTTGTCGTCTCCATAGATACAGGAAGCGTCGATTCCTGGTATCCTAGGGCAACTACGGCAGCCCAAATGAGTCATGGCTCAGAGAAGGCGAAAGCGCTGCCCAACTTTTAAGTCCTACCCTGTTTGTTGATTTTACGACTTTCCTTGCAAATAGTAACTGGGCTTCTACCAGTTGCAACATGGTATGTATAGTCCCTTGTTTGTCGTGACCTCCCCGCAATCGTGATTTAATTGACGACCAAATTCGTAGGAAGCTATTCCGTGGACACATCACCTGAGTGGGAGTCGTTCCTGTTCTTTCCCAACGAGTTGGTGACACAGGGTCAGAATCTCAAGCGGAACTTCATTCTGTGATTGCAATTGTTAATTGAAAAGCAGCCCGTAGCATTTCTCATTTGCACATTGCTTTGCAAATGGCTTCCTTTTGCTGGTTGGAGAAGATGTGTCCTTATCTCCTGACCAGCACAAAGTTAACTCTCTGAAGGGATCTGAAGGTTGATGTATGAAGAAGGCATTGTTATATATACTATGGATTTCTGGACCCTTTGTTCATTCGTCTGGATGTATTGTGGGGAAGGGTCTCATTTGGTGAAGATGCCTTTGATGGGTGAAGCCAAAAGTCTCAAAGTTCATTCATGGACAATAAAGATGTTTCACTCCCCAGGACAGTGATGGGGATTGGTGTTAAGGGGAGAAACCTTAATGAGTCTCGGGGTGAATCCAGAAAAGAAATTCTCATTTTGGGACAGTTGGGGTTTACTCGTGAAAGGTTAAAGATAGATTTTGTTGACAAAGTGGACTGAGTTGGCCTGGGAGATCACATGGCCAGATGCTGGCTGGACTGGAGGGAAGGAACAGGCCAAGGGCCCATTTGGTTATGCAAGCACAGTGAGGTTAGGAGTTTACTTGGGATCAAGGAGTGCAGAACTCAGTGAGCTTTGAACTGGTTTTAATGTTATTCTCAAATCTGAGACCTGAAGTTTGGACATGATAACTTTTATGCTGTTTATAGTTTCTGTAATGATTTCATTTTTGTTTTCCCCTATGCTCTTTTGAAATGGTCAGCCTGACTCAGCTGGAATGATGAGACCTGTTTGTTCATTTTTAGGTCAAAAAGAAATAGGGAGAAGTGACTCTGGGGCAAGGCTTGGTGGTGGCCTCAGCAATCCCAGAGACAAAACCACAAGCAGAGCCCTGGCCAGTTTGGCTCAGTGGATAGAGCGTCAGCCTGCAGACTGAAAGATCCCCGGTTCGATTCCAGTCAAGGGCACATTCCCAGGGCTGTGGGCTGGGGTTGTGGGCTTGATCTCCAGTATGGGGCATGCAGGAGGCAGCCAATTGATGATTCTCTCTCATCATTGATGTTTCTGACTCTTTCTTACTCCCCTTCCTCTCTGAAGTCAAATTTCTTAAAAAGTAGGAGGAAAAGGTCATGCTAGGAGCCACACATCCTTGTGCCTCTTCCCTGGGGGACTGTCCCTCCAGAGACCTGCCCAAACCTTGGTGGATTCTGGACTTGGGAATTCTTAGTAGTGCTGACATAAGAAACGTCCAAATGTTTTTTATGAATTTATCTGAGCCAAACTGGCAGAAAGCAAACTCTCAACGGACTGAGAAAAAGCTCTGCAGAGTGGCAGCTTTGCAGCTTAGTTTATACATTAGAATAAAAGGAGGAGACATGAGGAGGGTTACATAAAATCCGTAGATGGTAAATTAAGGGAGCAGGAGAAAGCAAGGTAAGGAAATCTCTGGGACGGAATAAAAAGTAAAACAGAGAGATGCATACTTCTTTTACATTGGTGAGTGCATCATAGCTAGTAATTAACATGTACAGCACATAGAGATGGTATTGAGGGAACAAGATAACAATGAGGGGTTCTGTGGTCTCATGCTCTGGTGTGGGGATTGTGCCTTGAGGGGTCTGGGAAAGGAGATTACTCTGACATTTCTAAGGTATATCTTAGATGCAAAAAGAGACCCAATCTGGACTTTGCCCCAGGAGGTGAACAGCATAGAAAAGAGCGTGGCAAGGAGTTGAGCCTGAGGGTGGGAGAGGATGTCCCCACAGTCATGACTTTAATTGAGGTTTTCTTTAGAAGCCCCCCTTTTCAGAATTCCAGAATATATATATATAAAAGCCTAAGCAATTGTTCAACCATTCGACCATTTGGCCAGTAGCTATGACGTGCACTAACCACCAGGGGGCAGATGCTCAATGCACAGGCATGGAAACATGGAACAGACTGATGAATTGCAGAGAGAAGTGGGGAGTGGGGAAGAGATTAACCAAAGATCTTATATGCATACTAGAGGCACGGTGCATGGATTTGTGCACCGGCGGGGTCCCTCAGCCTGGCCTGCAGGGATCGGGCCAAAACCAGCAGTCCTACATCCCTCGAGGGGTCCCGAATTGTGAGAGGGTGCAGGCCAGGCTGAGGGACCTCACCAATGCACAAATCCATGCACCGGGCCTCTAGTAGGAGATAATGGGTGCTGGGTCCTAGTGACTATATCCTTCATGGATCTAAAAAAGACAATGGGGGTGGTGTTATTTGGTTCAAAGTTCCAAACAAAGGTGAGTGATAATTCAGGAAATTGACAAAGACCAGGATGTAGGAGAACAGGAGGAAGGAGGATGAGTAGGAGATGAACTCAAATCCTTCCAGTAAAAAGCTGGGTGTGGGGGTAATATAGATAAAGCACACTCAGTGATTTGGGCTCCAGTGCACACACACAAAAGTATTTTTCTAAGCATTTTTTCCACACACATCCACACCACCCATAACTCGCTACCTCCAACTCCCATGACTATGGAACAGAGAAGACTCTGGTCTGAGAAATCAGGCAGTTCTGATATTAATCCTGACTCTGCCTTTTACTGGCTGTGGCTTTAGACAAGTCACATGACCTCTCTGAGCCTCACTTTTCTCATCTGTTAATTATCAAAAGGCTGGTGATAATTATCAAAAGGCTGGTGTAAGGACTGAGTAATCATGAATGTGTAAAGTACTTGACACATGCTAGACAACAAAGTTAGACACACACACACACACACACACACACACACACACACACACACAGTCACTGATTGAATAGGAGGTCCCTATAAATAAACCACTTGGCCTGTGCACCCTCCTCTCTTACCACCTCCCAGCCTCTCTGCTGCACACTGGAGAGGTGAGAAGTTTCTCTCCTCTCCACATCCTCCTCTTGTTTCTCCAAGAAGGAGGCTGCCTTGCTGCTCCAGGGTGGAGAAAGACAAAAGGAGATGCCAGAGTAATCTGCAGTCCAGATGGCAAGGCAACCCAGCTCTAGCACTTGTAAAACTCTCTCCCTGTGACTGACTCCATTTGGAGTGTTAGTTTGGAAATCAGGTCTTCATCCAAGGCATATTTAATTTACGGGAATGAGATAAAGAGGTGAAATTAGTGGGATAAATCTTCTAAGCTCAGCCCAAGGGGTGGAGAGTGAGAGAAGACTGCAGCCAAAAGGGCCATGGGATTGGGTCAGGACTGATCAAGGAGCAGGCATGGAGCACTGTTTGCATTAGAGTGTCATGTTCCCCTAGAGCAGCAGGGGGTGGGGAGAGCATTAAGAGGCTGATGACACCTCCAGCCTGAAAAAGTTACCATGGCACAAAATTAGTAGGAGTTTGGGGTAGGCTGCCATATGGCAAGAGAATTCAAAGAAAAGAGTTTTATTCTGCCTGGGGCCCCCAAAGGGTGTTCTGAGTCTCCTGTGCCAACCTAAGCCCCCTAGATAACCTTCTCCTACTATTCTTTATCCCCACAAAAAGTAGATAGACATGCAGGCCAATGGTAGGGAGATGAAGGGAAAAGGACCTCAGGTTTGATCCAGAAGACTTGATTTCAAGTCCTGATTCTAGCATTTAGTAGCTGAGCAATTTCAAGCAAATTGTTCAACATTCTAGAACCTTACTTTTCACATCTGTAAAATGGGGATAAACAGGGGTAAAATATTTAACAATTGGTAAGGTGTGGGCATGACCTATGAGAAGGGGCCTTGGAACTGGAGCAGAGTTCTGGGAGCCCACATTGTGCCAGGCCTTAACCCTTCAGTTGCTGGGCCGTGGGGGAACCTGGGAGCACAGGGAGGGACTGAGAGAGTAGCCACCACAGCAGTGAAGGACTCAGTCAGTGACTATTTACCAAATAGCACCAAAGTATTTCCAGATTTCAATAATCAGTAGAGCTATACGGAATACTATTAGTTGCAATTTAGACCCAAAAACAAATCCTGCCTCACTGGCTTCTTCCCCCTCTAATTCCTCCGCATTGGTGAAGGACCCGTTACCACATCTAACCGCTCTTTCCTTCTACTCTGAGCAGTGCTCCTTCTCTGTGTGAGACCTCCCAGCTGTCTTCCCTACACCATCTCCTGCTGGCCCTCTAGCTCCAAGTCTCTCTGACCAGCACCATGGACAGCTCCTGATGACCAGCCCATCCACTTCCTCTGCCTTCTATCTCCTCTTTCCCCGCCCACAGTGCAGAAACCTTGGGGTAGGAACTAAATGAGGGACATCTCTGAGAAGACAGTACAGTGGAGTGACTGAGAACAAACTCTGGAGTAAAGCAGATTGGATTTGAATCCCAACTGCACCAGCTTTCAGCTATGATCTTGTTCTTTCCATAGCAGGGAAAACTTTAACAGCTAAAAGGTTGTGAAATTTAAGTGGAATAAAATATCCAAAGAACTTAGCACAGTGCCTGGCTCATGACAGGCTCTGAATGAATGAAGAACACCATTATTTTGTTACTTTCCATTCTATCTAATTCCTCAAACCCTTTTCTAATCCATTTCTGATCAGGGTCTTCTCTCAAGTAAAGGAGTCATGACCACTGGCTTCCTTTGAGTATGGAAGTTGGCTTGAACTTCCTGTATGCTAAAGGAGACCATCTTTGACTGGTCTATGAGATTCTATCTTTTAGATGCTTTAAAAATTGTGAGTTAATTTTAAATATACAGAAGGGTTACAAAAATAGTACAGGGAGTCTCATAAACCCTTCACCCAACTTTCCCTGAGGTTAACATCTTACATGATCATAGATTATTTCTCAAAACTAAGAAGTTAACCTTGATACAATAAATACTGTTAATGAAAGTATAGAATTTATTAGATTTCACAAGTTTGTCCACTAACGTTCTTTTCCTGTTTTGGTATCTAATCAGGGATTCCACCTGTGCATTTCCTGAGTTTTCCTAGTCTTTCATGACCTTGACTTTTTTGAAGAGTATTGTGCATTATTGGTAGAATTTTCCTCAATTTGGGTTTATCCTATATAATAAAAGACTAATATGCAAATTGACCAAACGGCAGAATGACGGGTTGCTATGATGCACACTGACCACCAGGGGGCAGATGTTCAATGCAGGAGCTGCCCCCAGCCCGCAGGCCCCAAGCCAGCCAAGGTGGGTGCCAGCACCCCCACCCCTTCACCCCACCCGGCAGAGGGAGGCAACCGGCAGCAGTGGGCAGCATGGCTGGTGAGTGGGCGGCACTAGGCCGGCCAAGGCAGGTGACAGCAGGGGGCTCCCCCCCCCCCCAATCTCCCTGCCGGTCACTCCACAGATTGGCCCTGATCACTGGCCAGGCCTAGGTACCCTACCCATGCACGAATTTCATGCACCGGGCCTCTAGTTTCTTATAATAGAGTGAGGTGTCCATTATTGAGAAGCATAACAGAGAGGTGATATGCCCTTCTCAGTACATTGTATTAGAGAGTACATGATGTCAATATGTTTTATTGGTGATGTTAACTTTGATCACTTGGCTAAAGTGGTGTCTGCCAGGATTCTCTACTGTAAATGTGCATTTCCCCCATCTTTATTAGATTTTGATCATTCCCATTTTGTGATTCTTTGGGATTATGGGTTCAAAACCAAGAAATCTTTCATTCCACCCTTACACTCCCCAATTACTCCCCAGAGCCACACCCATGTCCCATTATATGCCTGATCACTTTCCTCTGAATTTACTTAAGTTGGGCATTTGGAGGTGTGCACAGAAGCCAGATGCAGATACACCTGGAGTTTAATAGGGCAGCAGGGTGCTTCTAGTTTGTTTTCATGGACATTTTTGTCCAGGTCCTGCAAGTTTCTGTTGACAGGGGGTACTCTGGGAAAATGTGGCCAGCAACCGTCCACAGGAATATCCAGCTCTTTTCCATGTCCCTGATCTCTGAGCCCTTTCTTCAGCTTCTAACACTGGGTTTTAAAAAAAAAATCTCTAATAACATTTTCTCCTACTTGGCCATGTATAAGTTCTTGCTGGCCACTGGCCCAAATACATGAGCTTCCTTCCTTCCAGAAAGCTCTTCATTCCTTCAAGAGTTTGCTATCATGAAAGATCCTGCCACCAGAACAGATACATAAACAACATTTTTCAATAAGTTGAGTGTGAAGAGATGTGCTTATCAACTCTTCCCTTTGTCTCCATCTCTGTCTGCGCCAAGTTTAGTCAGTGTGCCTTCTCATGCTTCCCCTTTAGAAGATGAAGAGGCACTACACCTCCTCCACCCTCATGCAGGCTCCGTTTTAAAAAGCTTTTGTGTAAAAGTGTATTAAAGGCCCTGGAAAGCCTTAGAAGATGCCTTCATCAGTTCCTATTCCTTCTTTGCCCTTTGTTCTGTTTACTATTGCTGTATAAGAAATGATTCCAAACTTCAAGGTTCCAAACAATCATTATTTTGCTTATGCATTTGTGGGTCAGGAATTTAGGAAGGGTGTGGCCAGGCAGCTCTCACTTGGAGTCTCTCATACAGTTGCATTCAGATATTGGCAAGGCTGCAGCCATCCAAAAGCTCCATGGGGCTGGTCATCCAAGATGGTGCCCTCACATGGCTGAGAGTTTGTGCCGGCCATCAGCTGGGCACTCACTAGGCTGTGGATGGGAACGCCAATCTATAGTTGCTTCAGCTTGACAATCTCAGGGTAGAACCAGGAAGAAGCTACATGGCCTTTCCTAGCCTCAGCCCAGATTCAAGGGGAGAGGAGGCTCAAATAACTGAGGACTTATTTTAACCATTGCCACTCCCACCAAAATGAGATTTTCTCATGGTGTCTAGAACATTATTCTTCCAAGACCGCTTTCCCTCACAGGTTCTTGGCCACCCCCAGCTTCATCAGATCTTTTAGGCTAATGGTGGGAGTGACGTCCTCCCATCTTTGTGGGATGCTGACTCATCAGTTCCTACCTCCCTCCATTGCTGCTGCAGAGGACTTGGGTTCTGGTTTCCACTACTGTGCCGTCATGGGAACGTGACTTCACCACTCTGGGCTTCTGGACTTTACCTTTCTGCAAAGTAGGAATTAGGAACAATCTCACTTTGCAGGCAGTTAGGATTTTAAAAGATGCTGTAAATAGCAGACCTAGCACAATTGATGCTCCTGATTGTGGAATAAATAACAACGGGTGAGTCATTTTTCCTCTTGGAGACTTATGGGGGTAATCCCCTTAGCCTGCTTCCCCATCCAGATGAGAGGTCTTAAATGAACAAAGGGAGGGTCAGCACAGAGGTTAAGGCTTCCAGACCCAAACCTGGGCAGGAAGCATCCTGCATTTATGCCAATCTGAGGGGAGTTCCGTGTGTATACAAGGCAGCCTGGGTGTGGTTTGGGGATACTATCGGCCTGACTCAGCCTTATCAGGTCTGGGCTGGCCACAGCTTGTCCCAGTAGAACAAAGAGGCTTTGAGAACCAAGCTGGGGTATGGGATGTGGGGCCAAGCCCCGGGAGGTGCATCCCACCCAGAAGGCAGAGCAGGGTTGGGGGAGCTGCCACCAGGAAATCCAGACATGCTACATACCCTCGCATGCCCCATGTGCAAGGGTCTCCTGGTGCCAGGCCAGAAGAGTTGCCTTCTCTAGTTAGATCTCCTCAGGGGACGTTTTTAAATGGAGAGGTGCCTATTTCCAGTTCCCACACCTGAGCTGCTGTGTTAGCAGCAGGCCCGGTTGCCTAAAGGATTGGTGCATTGGGCTCAGCCTTTCCTGTCTGATGCCATCTTCGGGCAGGCAGCACCTTCAGGCTATGTTGGGGGAGAAAGGGGAGCGCAGGCCCACGTGGCTTCAGAGAGCCATGGCCAAGGTGATTGGGTCTTTCCAAACACAAGAGAGGAGCATGTAAAGACAACGTGGGGATGGGGATCTGAGGAGAGGCCTCTGCACAGACAAGTCAAAGAGCCAGGGTGCAGCGGCCTCTACGTGGAGGTAGTCTGCCCAGGCTGCTCCAGAGGCCTCATAGCCAAGGTGGGATCTCAGGCTTAAAAACCTGAAGTTGACTTGGGCCCTTTACTCACCCTTACTGCTCATCCAAATGGGTTTCAAGTCCTGGCCATTTTCCTGCCAAAATGTCTACAATCCATTGCCTTTTTCTGACCCCCACAGCCACCTCTTCAGTCCAGAAGTTAGTGAACTTCTTTACCAAATGTATAGACTCCTGCTTCCATAGCTGCCTTCTCTGGTCTGTCCTCCACACTGCAACCGGGTGAGCTTTCTGAAACCATCTAGTTGCAAGTTCTCCCAACTTCAACCCCTACAGGCGTTCACCAAGCCCTCAGGATGAAGTCCAAAGGCATGGAACACAAGGCTCGGTATACCCTAACAGTTGCCCACCTGTCTACCGCAGCTTTGCCAAATCCACTGGCACTGAACAGCTTTGCAATGCTGACCTGGTGGTGATTCCTTCAACCCCCCCCCAGCCTCACTCAAGCCTGAAAGCCTTTGCACTTACTGTGTCCTCAGCCTGGACCCCTTCCTTTACTCACCTGCCATGCAAACACCTTGCCCTTCCTGCATGGTCCTCATCTCCAGGACATTTTCCTAGTTCCAGCCTCTCTGTGGCACTCAGTGGCCCCTGTGAGGATGTCAGGCACAGCACTCAGCACGTGGCATGGGCATCCCTCTTCCTGTGCTGCTCCCTGCCATCCAGTTCACTGAGCGCAGGGACTGCCTCTTTCCCTCGCTCTGGCACAGTGCCTGACACATGGTGTCCAGTAAACAATGACCAAAGGCTACAACTCTGAATGAAGGTCACAACTGTGGATGCAGCAGCCTTGACCAAGGGCTGAGCATGAGCCACGTTTTGGATCAGAAGCTGCTTGGGCCTAGGTTCTATGGTTGACCTTCTGCTGGGCCTTGGCATCGTACAGCGGTTGGGGCAAGCTGGGTTCTGGAGGGAGGGATTAGGGGCCATCACACTGCAGAGGTGGAGGGTGACTTTTTAGGTTGTTTCTCCTGGTCTCCCTGCTCACGCAGTTTCCTCACACCTGAGTCCAGGATTCCCAGAAAAGCTGCAGGTCTCCACCTTCACCCCAAGTTGCATAGATTCAAATCCTGCTTATCACTTGTTGTAACATCTTGAGCAAGTTACTAACCTCCCTGTGCTTCTGTGTTCTCATTTGGAAAAATGGTAATATTATAGTATATACCACAGTAGGCTGTTATGAAAATTAAATGGGTGCTTCCTGTAAAGCACTTAAAACAAAGCCTGGCAATGGGGAATCTTCATTAAATGATAGCAGCTTTTATTCATTATAGCCTTGTGGGGGCCTATTCCCCCAGATGACACAGTTCCCCAGGGGAATGAAGTTTTCTCTGGAGTTTTCTTCCATGGAGATGGGGATTGGTAAGATAAAAATCTGAGCAGTCACCCCAGCACAGTAATCTCTGTAGGAGGTTAGAACCTTGGCAGTGGTTTGCTCTAACAACCAGCTCTCCACAGTGTGAGGAACCCAATTTGTAGCATACACAAATTTCCATGGTATAAATAGTCCTACCATGGTCTATATCAACTGGCTCATGAAGTTCCTGAAAATCTAATAATTGTACTATTGAGCCTGGGAATCAGCTAACCTGTAGTGAGCACAGGGCCCCACCTTCACCCCGAGATTGTTCTTTTGGGCGGGGCTGGCAAAAGTATCATTCTGTTTTGGCAATAAACGGGGCCTTCTCTAGACTAAGTAACGTCTCTCAAAGTGTGATCCATGGGCCATCTGCCGTGTTTGGAGTGCTTATAAAATTAAGTGTACCGGGGCCCTCACTCTGGATTTATTAAAGCAAAATCTTGGAAGTAGGGCCAAGAATAATTTTTAACAAGCTGCCTAGGTGATTCTGAGGTTTTAGAACTTGCAGGTTAGGGACCTCTGATTTATCCAAGAAGTCAGAAGGCAGACGTGATGTCTCCAGAATAATTTCATGCCATGGCCCATGATCACAATGAAGAATCAGAAACCCAGGCCCCAAGAAAGACTTGAGTCAGCAGGGAAAGCACCGTAACTAGAGGTGGTGGTCTAGATGAGTGAAGTGACCATGAACTAGTTACCTCCCCTCTCTCTCTCTGGTCCAACCTTGGGGTCAGCATGCTAAGGCCTGCCCTGGTATGAACACAGCTTTCTTTTGGGACTTTGCAGAGCTTTGATGAGAACAGGCCTGCAGAGGGGGTGGAGTACTGGAGGTTTTGTCCTCAGAGGAAAGTAGCACATCCCTGACTCCGGACTATCCAAGTATTGAATCCACTCAGCATTCTGGACTCTATGGCTCTAACAACTTAAATAATTTTTATTACAAAAGGAAGAAAACACCAAAACATCCCTCAAATCTCCCATGGGCTTCCCCCTTGGCGCCAATAAATAAGGTGGGGAAGACTGACCAGAGGAGGGGGCGGGGGTTCAGCAGAAGAGGGAACTTAGCCTGACAGGGATGGGAAGGACATCCAGCCCACTCCCCTGTCCCGGGCTCTACGGTCACATTGGCTGGAACACAGAACTCTGCCCACTGACAGCAACAGTCTCTGGATGTGTCCCAAGGAGTGTGGCCAGGGAGGAAGGACATGTCTCAGGATGGCCAGGATGGCTGCCCCACCCTGCAGCCTTCTCAGTTCCAGGCAGCATTGAGTCCAGCCAGCTCCCTGCTGGCTCCCAGGGAATCTAGCAGCATCAACTGAGGTGCAAGCCCACCAAAGGGGGGCCTAAGACAGATAGAATGGGCTCTCCCCATTGGGGGAGGCAGGTATGAAAAATCGTAGTGAGAGCTGGCTGGGTTGGGAGCCACTGTGCCAGTCTAGAGGTCTATAGTTAGAAGGACAGACCACCCTTTTGCCAGCTCAGCTTGCAGCTCTGTCACTACACCAAGATGGTGGTGGAGGACTTTGGCATTGCCCAGTCAAGTCTCAATGGTATATCTCTGTAGGGTGCGGCAATGGTGGGATCCATTACCCCCTGCTCGGGTCTCTTCCAGGGCCAATGCCCTCCAGGTAGGGAGGTCTTTGGATCCAGTTGGGCAGTTCCGGGAGGACAGTGGAGGAATCTTTTCAGCTCCCTGGCCCAGCCATGCCCAGTGAGTGAAAGCTGCTCTCTTCCAACAAGAGCTGTCCCAGGCGGTAGAGCAGCTGGGGGTACCAGTGCACACCCTCCCCCGGGGTCCAGCTGCCCCACGTCAAGCTGTGAAACAGTCGAAAGGGCCAGAAGGCCAAGTGAGCCAGGCGGTGGTCAGCCACGGCCGCGAAGCAGGAGGCCACCACATCCTCTACCACCAGCGTCCCGTGCCTCGTTAGTGGGGCATAGGCCCCAAGGGCAATATGTGTGGAGACAGCTGCCACTCGGGCAGGCTGCAGGCCTGGCACCCCAGCCACCAACACATACTGGCCAGGCTGCACTTGACTGGCAAATGTGGCCCGGAAGTGAGCCGCTGGTTCTGTGTGATTGTTGGCAGTGAAGAGCAGATGGGCAGGTGTGAGTGCCAGGCGTCTCGGGGGGTCCTGGGTCTCGATGACCTGGAAGGCCCTCAGCTTATCTGGCTCACGATCCAGGAAAATGAGCACATCACTGAAGGTGGGGTTCCCATCCTCCCCCATGGCCAGCACCCGGTCTCCTGGCCTCACGGCTGACAAAGCTACACGTGCCCCACTCTCCAGGCGCACCTGGGCTCCAGCAGGGAAGCAGCCACCTGTCTTGGCTGCAGCCGAGTGCTCTGTGGGAAGAAGGGACATGAAGGTGTTACTGCTGTGGAGCTCAATCCCCAGTCATAGCACCCGTCCCAAGCCCAGCCAGTGCTCCCTCTTGCTCCCAAAGAGCCCCCATCACCATATCTTGGTTCCTATCCCCACTTCTCATGCAGCCTTGAACCCACTCCAACCCACAATGTGATCTCTGCCCTTCTCCCCAGTCTGATCCTTTGCCAGTGAGAGGGGCATATTGTGGCTCCAGTGAGGGAGAAGGAAGAGGCCATCCTGACGCCCAGGCGAAGTCCCCATCTGTTTTCAATCCTGACAATGTTGTGCAGCAGTCAGAGAGGTCAGAGGTCAGCTGAGCCAGGCAGTGATCAGCTGTGATTGACACCCAGAAAGCTGCAGCCTCGTGGAGAAGGCGAGTCACTTAGCTCCTCTGGGGTCTAAATGTGCCATTATTTCTCACTCCCCCAATGGTGCCCTCTCAGACTGACATGCCAAGTCCTGTGCCAGAGCTGGCCCTTGGAGTCCAAATGGAAGTGAAAGGAAGGCCAGCCGTGGGGTGAATATAGACTCCAGGGAAGCCTGGCTCAGTGGCAATGGTAAAATCACTGTCTCAATTCATGTGCTGGGTCCTTGTGCAGGAACAGGACACAGTGGCATCAGTGCGTGGGATGGAGAACAGTGTTTGGGGGTCAGGAATAAGGAATGAAAGTGGCCTCTCTGGGAGCTGGCACCGGGCCAGTGTTTGCAGGTGAGAGTGGATGTGACTTGAAACAGATACCATTGGCAGGAAAGTGCTGAGGAGAAGGGCAGTGTGGGAGTGGGGGTGGGGTCACCCCTGTGGGCCCAGGTGGGATCAGGAATAGTAAAAAGGGGCCTGGTCTCCGTGTGCAGGGTCTGTGCATGTGACTATGCCTGGTACCAGCATGGCGGGCTGAGCCTGCAGCCCTGGGGCCAGGCTGGCAGTCCCACAGGAAACATTTGAAACATCCATGACTGGATTCAGTGTGGTGACAGGGATGCTGACAAGATTTGAGAGAGGGGCAAGGCCCCAGTGCCTGCCAATTCGGATCAACAAGGCGGCAAATTTGGGAAAATACACTTTATTGAGTCCATTCTGTTTATTCTGGCCCTCGTGGTTGGCTTTGCCCCCAAATGCCCAGTTTCAGGGCCTGAGGAAGAGGTGGGGATGCCTGCACCCCCTGGGAGGAGCACACCTAGTGCCCTAAAGGGTCTGGCCTGCAGCCCCGTTGTCGGTTCTGAACCTCTGGGCTCCTGGCTCCTGGTCAGACTTGCTGATGTCTGGGCAGCCCTGGCCCCTGCCCCCACCCCACCCGCCTCATTCTGCACCAGACTGGGTGGGGAGACTGTGTCTGTCACAGCCTGGCTTCCACATCCGCTCAGCTCGCTGTCTTGAACCTCCTGCAGCAGGCTTCCAGTGGTTCTCAACCTTCCTAGTGCCGCGACCCTTTAATACAGTTCCTCATGTTGTGGTGACCCCCAACCATAAAATTATTTTCGTTGCTACTTCATAACTGTAATTTTGCTACTGTTATGAATCGTACTGTAAATATCTGATATGCAGGATGTATTTTCATTGTTCGCGACCCACAGGTTGAGAACCGCTGACTGTGGACCTCAAGGTCAGCACCCAGCAGCACCGGGACGGGCCCTGTCTCACTAGGCTCCCAACATTGACGCTACCAGGCGCCGGAGGAGCAGGCGGTCACAAGAGGAAGCGGGGAGTGCCGCCGACGTCCTCTTTCCCGGGGTTCCCGCCTCCATCCCCGGGCGGGTCTTTTCTTCTCGGCCCCAGAGGGCCCTGCGCCGCCTGCCCACGCCCTGCGGCCCCGGCCCCGGGCCCAGTCCCCCGGCAGCGGCTCACCGGACTTGACGGAGCAATGCACGTGGGCCTTGGACTCATAATACACCCAGTCGAAGCCGGCCTCCACTGCCAACCGCGCCAGCAGTCCGTACTTATTGCGGTCGCGGTCCGACGTGGTGATGTCCACTGCGCGGCCTTCGTAGTGCAGCGACTCCTCCGAATGGTGCCCGTCTTCGTCCCAGCCCTCGGTCACCCGCAGCTTCACGCCGGGCCACTGGTTCATCACCGAGATGGCCAGGGAGTTCAGGCGGTCCTTGCAACGCTGCGAGAGGAAAGCGCCGAGTTAGGGGGAGGAGCTGGCCCGCGTGCAGGTGGAGTCCTAGCCTCGCTCTCCCAGCCCAACCGCTGGAGTTGGGAAACCGGGAAGGGGGCTCTTTTCCTCTCGCTTCGGAACACAGAGCCCTAACTTACTTCCGTTATAGCAGCGGCTGCCCCACGGACCTGGACCGCACAGTGACGCGGAAAATCTGAAGCGCATGGCAAGCCCTGTCTCGGTTAAGTGGCCCCTCCCTTCTCTGCCTCGCTCGGGTACCAATTCCTCCGCAGCCTACACCTTTCCAACGCCCAGTCCCTCTGTTTCACGGGACGCCTGCTACCTCGAGGGGCGGGAGCGGCCTGCGGCGGGCCTACTAGGCGTGCAAGGCCAGAGATGCCCAGTAGGTGTCACCGTAGCCTCAGGGCTGAGGCCCGGGGACACGAGCCCCGGAGGCACGGCAGGTGCGGAGACCCAGCAGCATGGGGGTGTACTGGAAGGGAATCCCTGGCCTACCTGGATCCCTCGGGCACCACAAAGCATTCCTGCTGGGACCCTCTTATGTCCAAAACTTGCCCGCACCCCTGCCGAGGCAGGGCAGCCCTGTCCCCAGAAGTTGGTGGAAGGACTAGTGCCCGGCCTGGCCCTATTAAGGGCGATTTGGAGAGTCTCCCGCTACAAGGGTCTCCGCAGGGTTGATCGTCTTAGGTAATGTCCCCCGAGCCCAGAGTCCTCCGCGCCTCTGCGCTGCTCCCATCTGGGAAGGGACTTCAGAAATCGAACTTCTAATCTCAGGGAGCCGCCTCCACGCTCCGCCTCACACGGGGTGGGAGTAGAGCCGCGCCCGCGGGAAGGACGGGAGAGATCACCTGTCTGTGCTGACTCCCCACGTGCCTGCAGCCCAAGGGACCCTGCAGTTGACTGGGGGGAGGGGCCGGCAAGAGAGGGGGCCCTTCCACAGTCCTTGACTCTGAAGTTCGAGGTGCCGCCAGGCGTGGGTAGCCCCTGTCTCAACCTACCCCCGCCCGGCAGAGCCCAGCCCCACAGACCCTTGGACTCTGTCTCCCAGGAGCCAACAACGTTTACAGCCCAAGGCCCGTAGTCCTCCCTGGCGGGCAAGCTAGCTGGGGCGCTCACTGCCCCAGGAGGGAGCTCCGTGTGCTCTTGCCTCCAGGCTTCTAGCCCCCCACCTATGTTCTCTGGGGGCCCCTGCTCCCCGCCTCTCTCCCCGCCCCCTCGGGTCCAGAGCCGGGGCGCGCGCTGTCAATGATTGCCCAGCCCGTGGCCCGGATTCTTATCTGCATTCCACTGCGCCCAGCCCGGCCCGGCCACCAGCCAACCTTCGCCCCGACACTGGCCGGCCAGCCCCGGCGCCAGGGCGCATGCCGAGGGCCCTGGTCTAGCTGCTTTTCCTAAAGAACTTAGAACGTGGGCTGCCTGCTTGGGGGGGTGGGGGGGGCGCATGGGTGGGCCGCTGAGGAAGGGGACGTAGGTCTCTTCCTCTGCGGACCTGGTTGCAGTGAAGAAAGCTTGTGTCTCCCCCCAATTCCCCCCCCATGCGCCCCCCACCCCCACCCCCACCCCCACCCCGCCCTCCACTCCTCAGCGCTTGTGCTGAGCGCTGGTCCCTGCATGCAAAGACTAACTTTAGCTCTGCTCTCTGCCTCGCCGGCACCCGAACCCCTCCCTTTCAACCCAACCCATCCCCGCCATCAAGCCCAGGGGTCCCCCAAGTTCGGCCCCAGCGCTCAAAGGCCCCCGTCCCCCACCCTTCTAAGCAGGGACGCCTCTCAGCTCTCTGCACAGACACGTGGTCTCTCACGCAAGTTCTCTTTCCCACCTTCCCCTTCCTCGCTGTTCCTTAACCCCAGACCCCACCGGGGGCAGCGCATCAAACCCGCCAGGCGCAAACCTCCCGGACAGGAGCTGCCACCCCCACAGCGACCGCGCGTGGAGCAAAGGCTGTGGGGCCCTCTGCACCTCGAGCTGCTTCGCCTCGGGGTGCCGAATGGCTTCTAAGTGAAAGAGGCGCAGCCGTGCGGAGGGTTAGGCCAGGAGGTACCGCGTGGATCCCGGTAGCGCAGGAGGCAGCCAGATCGAGGTGCCTCCGGGTGCCGGATGCCGCGAATGACCCGAGCTGCCAGCGCGCCGGGGCGGAGGGGCCGTGGCCAACCCGCTGGGTTGTGGCGCTCGGCGGCAGGGAGCTCTTCTCATAGCCATCGGCACGATCGATCGGGGATGCCGACACGCCTGCCGGGACCCCTGGCTGTCCCATCCTGGGCAAGAAGCAGCTGGGTTTGGCGAGAGGGGCAGGTGCCAGGGGGCGTGCCAACCAGTGGAGCAAAAGTGCCAGGGAGGGCGGATAGGGCCGGGCAGGTGGCGGTGCTTCGGCAGCGGCGCCCTGGAAGGGCGGGTCGCGCTCACCTGGGTCATGAGGCGGTCGGCGCCCGTGTTCTCCTCGTCCTTGAAGATGATGTCGGGATTGTAATTGGGGGTGAGCTCCTTGAAGCGCTCCGAGCTGCGCGCGATCTTGCCTTCATAGCGCCCGCTGGCGCCCAGGGTCTTCTCGGGCACGTTGGGGCTGAATTGCTTATAGGCGAGCGGCACCAGCTTGCGCGGCGGCCGCCTGCGGCTGCCCACCACCCGGCCCGGCCCGCAGCCCCGCGCCGCCGGCACCAGCAGCAGCAGCAGCAGCAGCAGCAGGCAGAACCGCAGTCGGGGCCGGAGCCGGGCGGGAGACATGGCCGGGAGCCCGGGAGAGCGGCGGGCGAGGGCGCTTGGTGGGCTGATGGGTGGGCTAGTGGACCCGGGCCCTGAGGGGGCTCAGGCGTCGGGGTGGCTTCGGGGGGCTCCAGGTGGGGGCGCCATGGGCTGCGCGGCGTGGCGCAGGGCCGGCGGGACTCAGGTGCGGGGCGGGGGCCCGGGGCCCTGGCTGGTGGCGGCGCGCTGTCCCCCTCGGCGCCTCGACTCTGAGCTGCCCGGCTCGCCCGCCGCCAATAAATAGGCCGGCCCGTTTGTTTTGGCAACGCGGCGGCGGCGGGGGGCGGCGGACGGCGGGGCTGCGGGCCGCCGGGCTGGGCTGGGCTGGCCGGGCCGGCGGGTTGGCGGGCCCCGCGGTTAGCACCCCGGCCCGGCGGTCAGGCGGCTCGGGCGGAGCGGGAGCTGCTGCTGTCTGCGGCGCAGCCCGGGGCCGAGTGAGAGGGGAAATGGAAGAGATCCGGGCGCGGGCCCCGCGCAGACCGCACCCTGCCCATGTCCCTGCCTCCTGTGTGCTCGACAGCGAACCTGCAACAAGGGCAGCGCAGCCTCCTCCCCCTCCGGCGGGCGGCCCCCGGCACCAGCCAGCCCTCGTCCCGCTCGCTCCGCCACCGCGAGTCCACCAGCCCGCCCGCTGCCCTCAGCGCCCCCTGCGCTGCCTGAGTTTGCCCTCCCCGCCCGGACGCGCCCCACCCCGCCTTGGCCTCGCCTCTGGGCTCCCCGCGGCTCCGGGGTGCCCCGCCAGGAGCAAACCTCCCGGACAGGAGCTGCCACCCCCACAGCGACCGCAACCCACGGCGCGGCCGGACGCGAGGGGCGGGGGGCAGTGGCCGGACCGCACAGCCGCCTACGGTGTCCCCTGCGGGGAAGTAAACCCAAAAGGCAGGAGGCCGCTGGTAACCTGGTGCCCCACCCTGGCGCAGGAGACGCGCCCTCTCAGCCGCCGTTTGTGAAGCTGGGAACGGAACGCTGTGAAAAGAAGCAAGATGAAATTGCAAGGGGATAGCCAAGGTGTAGAGAAGTGCAGCCAACATGGTGACATCAACAGAATACCAAAGAAACCCCGACTGGCCACCATAAAGAGGGGCAACGCAGGGGGCTTGCTAAGAATGCAAAAAAAAAAAAAAAAAAAAAAAAAAAAAAGCCAGTGGCATACAAATATGCCACTAAGTAATTACTGGAGCTGCTAAATAATTACTCTCTTCCTTCTACTTTACAAATTAACAAGGACAGAGAATATGTAGAGGCAGCTGGAGAAGTAAACATGGGTTGTGTGTTTATTTTAATATGCCATTCAGGAAAGCTGAATGAATTAGGTTTCATTCTGCTAAAACAAGAAAAGGCAAGTGTGTAAAACACACACACACCACACAACAAACTACATATATGATTTAGTTGTGTATATTCTACAAAGTCAATAGCAATAGAAATAAAAGGCTGAGCAATTAAAAGGTTTAAAAATTCTCATTCCAAGAATATTGATACAATAGGTGCTTATGTGCCCGATACATGGAAACTATTAGATATTATTACTTGCAATATTTAATTTAAACTCACCCCCCCCAAATGAGCTAATATCCCCACGTTACAAGTGACGATTTTGAATTTCAGAGGGGACAAGCAACCTGCCCCTGGGGATTCCAGTGACGGTGCGGTTTGGGGGACATCAGAGCACATATTTTGGCCCCCTCTCTGCAAAGCACCCACTCAGTACAGCTCAGGTTTGGGGCTAAGATGGCTTTTCGCAGATGGACTCACGTTTTCTCTAGATCAATTTTGTGAACACAAGTTCAGAATGGGGAGGGACTCACTCAAGATAAGGTTTAGCCCAAGCACCTCATCTTACAGAAAAGGACTGGGGCTCACAGCAGGGAATTCAGGGCAGCTCCACCAGGAGTGGGGTGGCATGTGTCACTGGGAAACAAAATGGATTGTTTCTTTTCCTTCCCCTTTGCCCATATTTCCTCCCACGCCTCATTCATCCTCACATTAGCATTCAGATTCTATGTCTCGGACGCACAGATCACGCTAATGTTGCTTCTTTTCCTTGAAAGCTTTCAGAGTGCTTTCACTTACGTTTTCCAGGGTTTAAGAATGATCCCTGCAATATCCCCCTCCCCTCAGATTTCTGGGACAGACCATGCAGCCAGCTCAGTACCTCGTCCAGTCCACACAGACAGGAGATCCCTGTTTTGATGGAGTTCCAAAAGAGAAAATCCTGTAGAGTTCAAAACCTGTATAGAAAATGGGTATAAAAGATACTCATTTTCTATACAAGTTTTGCCTCAAGTTCAATCTTTCCTTCTTCCTCCCTCTCTAATGCAAATTCATCTCCTTTCCTCTTTCTCTGGCCTTAGCAACTAGGGCTATTACCCTGTTTATTCTCTCCTACCCATGGTCTTGAAGGGTTGTTAGACTCACTTTCAATCTTCTTTTCTCCAAGTGAAAGACTATTTCTTTAAGATCCCCTCAGAAGTTCTCCTTTATAATGATTTCTTAATTTTGCCTTTCTTCCTCTTTATTTCTCCTCTTAAACTGTGGTCTTGTTCAATACAAATCTCTGGTAAAGATCGGATCAGTGTCAAATAAGAACTACTTATGCAGTGCTGGTGTCGTTTGGATGAGGGTGCTTCTGCAGCTGCACGACCTTGGTTTGGATTGTACTGCACTGAACCCAGACCCTCCTCGGTCTGACAGTCTTCAGAGCAGTGATAAGGGTGTGTACTGGGAGAAGCAAATGGGGCTAACAGGGACCAAATCTTTTCTATGAAAAAGCTTTTAAACACTTAGTAAATCTTCACAGTAGCACTCAGTACACAGTAGTTATTATTCTCACTTTACAGATCTACAACTCTAGAGCTTTAGTAGTAAAGTAGCTCACCTGTGATCACACAGTTAAGATTTGAACCTGGAGATTTTTTTACTCCAAAGCTATAGTCCCTTCTCAGGACACAATGGTGGTTCAAGAGCTGAAGCTCAAATTTAGATCAACATCAGTCCAATATCCTTCAGCAGAGGAAGGGGGAGAGGAAGGGAGAAATTAGAAGCATCATACCTTCTACAGCAGTGACCCTGCAGCACTGTTAAACCAAGTTGTGCCTAAGAACCCTGATCATTTCTTGGCTGCCTATGTTCTTAGCTGTTTAGTGGATGTGCGGTAGCTTTGGAATTAGGCCGATCCATTAGATCTATCAAATTAAGCCTGGCTCTCCTTTTGGCCACTTTCAGGCTCTTGCCAGCAGGGAACCTGGGGAACTGCGGTATCCACTCTGGAGGCACCAAAGGCCTGGGGTCGGAGCAGAGGTGGCAGGGCCTGATCAGGGCACCTGATCTGGGTCCTGGGCCAACTGGTAAAATCACTTTTCTACTCTCACCTTTAGAGCTCTGTACTCCTCAAACATCTCTATTTTGAAGAGAACAAAGTAAAATATATTTCTTTGGATAACATGATTCACTTTTTTTGTTCACAAAAGTGAAAGTTGGAAAATAGCTTGGAAGAAAAGGGAGGGAGGAAAATACACCACAGAACCTGATTATTTAACATCTGTTTAGTAGACTACCAAGTTAGCATTTTCAGTCAATCTTGAATGTAACACTCTCATACAAATATAGCGTACTTATAGTGATGTATTCATATATATGTAAATATATATGTTATGTATATATTCACATACACACTAAGTCCATACTTTTATATTCAACTAGTCTTTTTTCTCCTAATCCTGCCATTTGACCAAATCAATCCACTCTAAATATATTGGTGCTGAGCCACAGTCAAACAAGCTTCAGTAATGCTGTCAGAAAAATATACTCCCATGACCCAGTGCACAGCACCTCTGGCCAATAGAAAGAGCACTAGGCCTGGAGTTGGCAGATCTGTGCCTGAATACTTGTCTTTATAACCTTCAACCTGTGTGGCCTTGGGTAAGTCACACGACTTCTCTAAATTTTAGTTTTCTCATCTATAAAGTGAAAATTAAGATCACCTACCTCGTAAGGTTGTTAAGAGGATTAAAACACAAGCTGTAAAGTGCAAATCGAATGTATAATTCATTTTTATCCTCTGTTGGGTCCACTAGAGGCAGCCTATTACCCGTCTAGGATGCTCATGTATGTTCTCCCTAAAACGGTAGTGGGGATTAGGAGGCCCTACTTCTTTCTATTAGGGAACATCTACCGTGTACACACGAGTATAATGGATACATAAGGATAGAAAACACAAACAGAAAAGTAGAAGACACAGTTGTTGTCCTCAAGGAATTTACCATTTACGCCTAAGCATAAATCATGAAAATAAAAGGCAGTTACAAATCCATAAATGCCACTCATTAGTTAGTACAGAAAAATGTATTATAAATCAGGTAGGTTAATAGATAAGCTGAACTTGCTCTAGAAGAATATGGAATTAAGAAATGATGATGTAAGCCTGAAACTAATATAATATTGAATGTCAGCTGTAATTTTTAAGTTAAAAATTAAAAAAAAAAAAACAACGATGAGCCTGTTATGAGATCTCTTGTGGGAAAAGTCCATTTTGAAGGAGGAAAAGAAGTGACTGACAAGAATGAAGAAGATCCACAGAAAAGGGCAGTGGTCCAAGCAAAGATGATGGCACTAGTAATGAGGAAGAGCCACGCTGAATGATGTAGTAATGGAGGAAACCCTAATATCTCCTGATGTAACCTTCATGAAGACCGGATGCAGTTGACACCATTATCTTCATTTTATGAATGAGAAACTGAGGTTCAGAGCTTGTCAGTAAGGAAACTGAAGTTGGAATCCAGGCTTGTTTGACTCCATAATAATCAGTATCTTGGTGAGTGATTCCTAGGACAGGCATGCTGGGCTGTTGACCTTTGTTCAAGTCACTCATTTTCTCTCTATATCTAGGGGACTCTTCTGTTATCTTCATCTTGGGCTTTTAAGACTCCAAACTCTATTTGACTGACCACTTCCCCAGCTGGTTGGGTACACTCTGAACTTCTACTTTGGATTTTGTAAGAAGTTAGCAACTCCACCAAATGCAGAAATGGGAGCATGCCTGTCTTTCAAGCCTCAGATCAGTCCAGAATGCATTCAGAGATCCAATTAGAGCCACTCGAAACTAACAATGCTTTGAAAGCTAGCTATTGATTAGAAATGGGAATGTCAAGGTACCTTTGCCCAAACAATAAGCTCATTACAAGGCACTTCAGAGAGCTCCTTGCTTTGATGACTTTGAAAGGGGAGGAAAAGGCAGCAGAATTAGTTACAAAAAGAATGTGTTTTCCCCTCACATCAGAGACTAAAGATTGTGGGAAACTCTTATAGACAGGAAGACATACATATAAATATACTTCTGGTGTGGATAATAACATATTTACCAAATAATGAGCTTTATTTCCACCCCAGTGTCTCTATTTGGGAAGAAATAGTTGCCTAAAGAGAATCGTGGAAAATACTAGTCCATCGAATGTTCAGTAAAGTGGGCTAGGGGTACTACTCTTGATGCTCAAGTGATGCTCCTGACATCGGCGTTCTGTAACTGGGTTTATGCTGGCCACCGCTTCACCAGTCTCCCTTGGTAGAGATAGCACCCTAAGGATGCTGGGGCTCTGTAGCCAAAGAAGGAAGGTATACAGGCACTGGCTTTTTAATAAGCTGTATTCTTGCCCTAGCCAGTTTGGCTCAGTGGATAGAGCATCAGTCTGTGGACTGAAGGGTCCCAGGTTCCATTCTGGTTAAGGGCACATGCCTGGGTTGCAGGCTCGGTCCCCAGTGGGGGGCATGCAGGAGGCAGCCTATCAATGATTCTCTCTCAACATTGATGTTTATATCTCTCTCTCCCTCTCCCTTCCTCTCTGAAATCAATAAAAATATATTTTAAAAAATAAGCTGTATTCTTAGTTTCTGCAAAACGATAAATTTGTCCCCTTATGGCTATAACTAACAAAATGATATTTAAGCCCGACTCTCACTTTACAACTGGTTGCTGCAAACAACAAAGATTACATCCATTTATCTCCACAAATTTCTAAAACCACTTCAAGATGCTGCTGGTGTGAGCAGATGTGTGCATTGGTGTGCGTGTAAGAGAGACAATCTCTTCATTTATTCAGTCAACAACTATTTTTGAGCACCTACTACGTGCCAGACACTGCTCGCAGTGCTTGGGTGTGAGAGAACAATAAGAACAAAAGCCTAGATTTCTGCTCCTACGGGGCTTTATTCAAGTGGGAGGCCGTGGGGAGACCGGTAATCACACATAAATATAAAAATAAGTAAAATCTAGAATGGTTTAGAAGGGATTAAGGAAAGACTATGAACACAAAACACAAAGATGGTGTAAAAGGGTTGGAAGCACACCGCCAGCTTGTGGGAAGAGGGTGAAAGGTCAGGAAGCAGGTGTTCTGCCAGGCAGGGTGGTCAGTGGAGGCCTCAGTAAGAAGGTGGGACTTAAGCAAAGACCTGATAGAGGTGAGCCTTCAACTAAGAGGTTAACTGGGGGAAGAGCATTCTAGTAGAGAGAACTGCATAGAGCAAAGGCTTGAACATGCCTGCATATTATAGAAGTGGCAAGGAGACCAGCGTGGTGGAAGATGAAGCTACAGGGAGAATGGAGTGAGTAAGCTTGACTCTCCTTTATGATGAGGAGGGTGTTTTTCAAACTTTTTATAAAGCTCAGCATGAAGATAATGTACCCTTTAAAGAACTTTGTGTTACATGCAAATATAGACACAATATAGTTAAGCAAAAGTAAAAGCAGGTAACAAATAGCACTTATACATACAATTCTTTTAAACTTGTTAAAAAAGAGATACATAGTCATGACTCTCACTTCGTACTTCATATGCTTGAAAAATTTTTAGGAAAAAAAATCTAACCTTTTAAAATCATCTTTGAATTGTAGTTTCCTTGAAAGCAGGAGTATGTCTTTGTGGCCATATATATGTATGCATGTACATATATATGTAGCATAACGTCAATTGGTGAGATGCTAGTGAGTATATTTATGACTTGAGTAAATGCATTTTTAATTATTCCTGTTTCTTGTTGAATATGGATTTATTTTATGTTTTTTTAAATCTTCACCGAAGATATTTTTCCATTGATTTTTAGAGAGAGTGGAAGAGAGAGGGAAAGACAGAGAGAATATTGATATGAGAGAAACACATCAATTGGTTGCCTCCTGCACGCACCCTGACCAGGGCCCGGGCCAGGGAGGAGCCTGCAACTTAGGTACCTGCCTTTGACCGGAATCAAACCTGAGACCCCTCGGTCCACAGGATGATGCTCTATCCACTGAGCCAAACCAGCTAGGGCTTGAATATGGATTTTTCAATCTCATTCCCCACACATTTCCTACAAGCCTGTAGCACTCCTTTGAATTCCTTTGTAGTGACCCAGGATTTTCCTGTTGGACTTTCCCATCTGCAGTTCAAGTCTATGTGTAGCATAAGGTTAAACGAACTAGTTTGGCCTCTTCATTCCCCCTCTCAGTCAGGAACATGGCTCATTCTCTGAAGCTTCCATTGGGGATCATTCTTCTCATTGAATTATTCGCACTAGTTACTCAAGTTGCTCAGCTGTTGAAATGTTTTCCATCATCATTAGATGTTTGTTAAAAAATATATTTTTATTGATTTCAGACAGGAAGGGAGAGAGAGAGAAAGAAACATCAATGATGAGAGAGAATCATTGATCAGCTGCCTCCTGCATGCCCCCCACGTGGGACTGAGTCTGCAACCGGGAATGTGCCCTAACCAGGAATCGAACTGTGACCTCCTGGTTCATAGGTTGACTTTCAACCACTGAGCCACACCAGCCGGGCTCATTAGATCCTTTTGATGTCAGTTTCATATTTGCTACAGTGCCATTTGATGTCTGCCATTAAGTTAGTTTTGAGATTCCTGAACAAACATACCTCTTAGCGTCTCACTCCCAGGAACTATATTCCACATGCCTTTGTGGTACGAAGCACAGCCCCCACCAAGCAGTCCCTGCTTTAAAATGGCTTTGATGAATGATCCACAGGAACCATGTCAGTCCCTGAATTATCTCATAGCACCCTAGGTGAGAAACATCAAGTGCTCTTTGTTGTTCCTCCATCCCCATCTTGTATGAATAGATTAAGTAAATAAAGTTTCATTTGGCACAACTCTGCTATTTCATTCTTCAAATCTTAAAAACAGCCCAGTGGTGCAGTTCAGTGGTTGAGCGTCAACCTATGAACCAGGAGGACACGGTTTGATTGCAGTCAGGGCACATGCCCGGGTTGCAGGCTCAATCCCAGTGTGGGGCATGCAGAAGGCAGCCGATCTATGATTCTCTCTCATCAATGATGTTTCTATCTCTCTCTTCCTCTTCCTTCTTCTCTGAAATCAATAATAAAATACATATTTTTTTTAAATCCTAAAAATGCACATTCACTTTGACCATTCAGTTTTCCACAGTGCTGGAGCTGGGGCCTCACTGTGCTTTACCTCATTGACTGCTGACACTCCAACACAGTGTGGCTGCAACTTGTGCCCAGTGCATTCTGGGTGCATGACAGCCCGGTACAATCTAGAAGTCGACGACTTCACAAGTTAGGTATCTGCAAGAGGAATGTTCTCTGTCTCTTGGTGAACATATCGCCATGTTAATTCCCCCCCTTTTCATTCTTTATTTTTTAAATTAAATTGATTGGGGTGACAGTGGTCAACATGAATATATAGGTTTTAGGTGTGGGTTTCTATGTTACAAGATCTGTACATATTCCACCGTGTGCCCACCACCCAAAGTCAAATCTTTCCCTGTCACCATGTATTAGGACCTCCTTCCCCCCACCCATCCAGACATTGCATCCTTTTTTGATTCACAATGTCACTGTACAACTTATTTAGTCCCATTCTGCCACGTTTAATTTGTACTCAGTGTAAAGGACATAGTGGACATTAGCACTACCAGAAAACTCCACACATCATCAGAGTACTATCCTATATAATAAAAGCCTAATATGCAAATTGTCCCCTCAGCCGGGAATTCAACCAGGAGTTCGACCAGGGGGGCGGGGCCGGCAGCTGTGGCAGGCAGCCGGGTGAAGGGAGGCTAGGGACCCTACCCGTGCACGAATTTCTAGTTATTTATATTGTTACTTATATTGTTGTTATACCAGATTACTCATCAAATACAAGTCCTTTTTGCCAACTCCCCTTCCCCCAACAAGTGCCTTCCTATTTCTCCCATGTGACATGGGACAAACTGGCATTGCCTTGTGCCCTAGAAGTGCCAGGCAGCCATAATAAACTGAAGCAGCAGTCTCCTCCTGGTCCAGCAGCAGTCTTTTTCCATCTTGAATAAGGGAACTCTTTACCACCCAAGATTCCCAGAAGTACTGCTCCTGACCCCTGACCCCTGAACACAGATCCAGACCCCGCGGGGCTTCCCCACCAGCTCTAACTGCTTTCACCACTCCCTGCTCACCCTTCAAGGCCTAGGGTGGGAGGGGACAGGCAGGATAGAGAGCCAATCAAGAGGATTACCCTTCCCCTACTCCATTCTCCCTTCTCCTGTCACCGATTTCTGACCGCTGTCGATCCTATCAGGGGTCCATAAAGCCAGGAGGACTCTGGCCCGGGAGAGGGGAGTAGAGGTTAGGCAAACAGGCCAGGGAGGCAGTTGGTTGAAATTTAACCACAATATTCTTGGTCTCTATTGTTTTGAGGGAGGCCCAATATTTCCACAGCAGGATTATAGGATCTGATTAACCATGTTAGACAACAATGCCGAGCTGGGATGGGCTTCCCCTTCCAGCTGCCAATATGAAAAAGTAAATACAACACCCAGATTTCAAAAGGGACTCCAAGCTGCCCCGGAGTCTTAGTCCCCAATTCTAACCCTGCTACTGATTTTGGCCCGAGTGAGGGGAGGAAGAGTGTGGTACTGCATGCTCTTTTAACTCCTGGCCCTTGGCCCAGCAGGACAAGTAATCCGGGCACAATCTTCCCAGGTGAGTCAATGGCTGTGTGCTCCCCACACCCTGGAGTTCTTCCAATGCCTCTTCCGGGTTCCCCCAGGCTAGCCCAGAGCCTCCGGAACCCATGAGACTTAGGTGAGGAGAAGTGAGTATTCATTCAAAGGGAGTGTGGAGAGCATAGCAAAACCTGCTGTCCCCCCTCCCCCCCCAGATAGAGATACTGAGTGCAGATAGGATTTAACAGGTTGGAAAAGTAATCGAGCCTTTGCTAGAATGTTCTGGAAGTCATGCTATCTAATGACTTCCCATGTGCCGGAGTAGAGACATGAGACCCCAAAATTGAGGGGAAGCAGAAAGGACCGCCAAAGCAAAGTCTTAGGAGACGAGAAAGTAGTCCTTGAAGTTGTGGGGTGAAATATGGAGGCCAGATGGGCTTGTGGTTTCTCAAGTAGAGAGGGATTCCCTCGGGTCCCTAGCCCTCACACACAGGCACCTCACACCCTCCCACTTAGGGGTGGATCTGTGGAGGCCCTGTCCAAGAGAACATGAAAAATAGAGCAGTAGGAGCCTTCAACAGGCATACCCAGTAGCAGCTTCCAGGAGGTCTTAGAAAAAACCCTTCCTCCAAACCGTGGCTCCCTTCTCCTCTGGCATTTCTCTCTGTATCTAAGTGCCTGGCAGGATCCATTACAAGGTTGTGAGCCCAAAGGTTTACTGATGTCGGTACCAGGGACTAGGAACCAAGGGCCTTGAGCTCTGAGAATGGTGGCTTCCCTGCAGTGTGTCACTTACTCCTTTTGAACAGTTTCTTCTTCAGAAAAATTCAAAGGTTAGAGAAGCATCTCATGATTGTATCAAAACACTGTTAAAAAAAAACAAACAAAAAAAACTAGGAGAAAATGGGGGACATAATAATTGGAGAGAAGAAAATGCCCTGGTGACAATGTTAAGAACGAGATTGAATCAGGACCAGAAGGGGCACGGCCTTTTATTCCTGCTCCTTCCGCCATCTTCCTATGGAGAGTGACACATGGGGCTCCTGCTTATCTCCAGAGGACCAGGGAGGAGGAGGATATAAGGGCTTCGGAAAATGGGAGGTTTTAGTGAACAGAAAGGCAAGAAAAGGGGGTTCAGATGTACCACAGGATAAAGTGAAGAAGCAGGAGGGCCGCGTGTGCAGGAGACTTGAGTATCTCACTGTGGGGACCTGCATTAGAGGCGATGGTGGGAGGCCCTAGGTCTGACAGGGAGAGATTCCAAGTCCAGAGCCAAGGAGCACCGATTTCACTTTGCCACCTTACACCCTAAGAATTCCAGGGTGAGCCTCAGGATCCAGTGGGAAGACAGACTAGGAGCTCCTTCCTACCTTCTCAATAATGTCACTATCCTTTGGAAACACTCCTTGATCTGGGAGACTGGCTGCCTGTCACGGGAGGAAAGAGAATGACCCCAGTGGGATTTTCCAGGACCCAGCTTGGGCTCTGCCTTCAAGGACTGCTGGGAGAGCCCTCTGTGAGGCCTGAGTAAAGGAGATGCTGCCCAGCTGGAGTGCTAAGGAGTGAAGATTTCTTTTCCAGCAAAGAGCTGGCCAGTCCGAGCTGACTGTGGGGGAGGGGTGAGCCGGCCAGCCAGGCCAAGTAGGCCTTGCAGCCTAGGTGGCGCTATTTCTCTACTTTTTAGGTCAAGTTCCTGCAGGAACTTCCTCGAGGTCTCTAGTCCTGCTCCTGGTTTGCTGGCTGGCTCGTGTAAACCACCTTATATTATTTTTTTTTCTAAAAATACTCCAAAGCAATTGAAAGAGTCCCTTCTCCCACCAGCCAGCCCTGGCCCCAGCCCCGGCCCCGGGGAGCGGGCGGGTAGGCGGGGAGGTGGGCCACTGCTTTATTAAACACAGGGAAAACTAATATTTACGGAATAAAATTTATGGAGCAGCCACGAGAATTCGACCCTTTTATGTGCATGTGGAGTGGGGGTTGGGCCAGGCTGGGGGCCTTCGGGAGGGGCCCAAGCCAGGGGGCAGGGCTGGAATACAGCCTGGTTAGGCCAATTTGTCAAGGCAGGGATTTCCCTGGAGTTGCCCTGGACGAAAGATTCTCAACCACCACCCCTAGGTTTGGGGGTAAGAGGTTCAAGGCAAGAATGCCTGAGGCAGGACCTCTGGAAGCAATGTTTATAGAAGGTTGTATTTGGGCAATATTCCCATGGAGACAGCAGCCTTTTGGGGATACAGTGGGCAGTGGACAGAGAGGAAATTAGGCATATTCTTACTTAACCTTTTAAAAAAGTACACATTCTTTTGAGAACATGAAACAAAGTTATGCTTCTAGGGTTTTACTTATAATTTGGGGGGACTCACACACCCCAGAACCCCCTGTGATGAAAAAGGCCGACGCTGGAGACTATGCTCTTAAGGCAGAGGGATTATCCAGGTGAAGAACCCACATTTTCTCCCAGCTTGCTGGGGAAGTCTTTCCATTTTCCCATGTGGTCTCAGATCTTGTAGATCCTGAAACCTGGTTACCTAAATTATGCCAAAAAGAAACTAAAGAACAAAATGAGGCATCTATAGATTGATTTTACCTGGTTCCCAATGACTTCACTTCAATGACAGTCACGACTGGGTACACCCTAGGACACTGTGGTCTGGAGGTAAAGAAAGTTAACAGCAGCTACTGGGATGAGCCCTGGTGACTCTCTCCGACTCTACCAGCAGGTAAGGACAAGGAGGTAAGTCCCAGAGTCTTTAAAGTTTCCTGCCTTGAGGAGCAATGAGGACTAGAACATCCTATTGAAAGTAGGCAGGGTCATAGAAGGATGCCACAGTGGAAGACAGGAAAGAAGGATCTGACATCCTCCCTGGAAAATGGTTTCAGTAACGTATAGAATGAGGAACTCAGCTGTCTGGGTTCAAATTCTGGCTGTTACTTATTAGTTGTGTGACCTTTGATAAGCCTCTCTGAGGAGCACCTGGAATTGGCTAGGGAAAGACAGGCAAGGCTTCCTAAGCATGTTGTGCCTTTTTGCTGATTTGTTCTATACACCTAAAGTCCATGGTAGGGTCGTGGGTCTAGAGAGCCTCCACCAAAAGAGAGGAAGGTATGGGATTCCCAGAGACTGGCTTCCACTGGGACAGGCCAATGCCCAATGGGTGGAGCCAAGATTCTGTCAGTTAATAGCACTCATTCAGGTGGCCTGTGAATATGAACTTCAGTGATCCAGCCTCTGATGATGTAACCATGTCAGAGTTCCTGCTGCCCCAGGAGCTCCTTTCAAGGTTGCACCAGGAACTGTTCTCTGGGTCCATCCTCAGCAGTTGAGACAGTGGCTTAACTGAAGAGCCCCCTTAGCTTCTTCCGCTTGACCTTGGACAGCTGAGGTCTCTTCACAGGGCCTGAAGTACCCTAGAGAAAAAACCAACCCAAATTAATAGGGGTTTTGAACAGACCACTTCAGTTAGGAAAGGACCTTTCTTCCTCCTACGGCTCTGGTTAGGATGAGGCCTTCTTGAGGTGGTTGACACAGTGTTTTGGAGTCTATGTGATAAAAGACCCTAGACAGGACGCCCAGCCGGCAAGGCTCAGTTGATCTATGAACCAGGAGGTCACAGTTTGATTCCCAGTCAAGGCACACGCCTGGGTTGTGGGCTCAATCCCCAGTGTGAGGCGTGTAGGAGGCAGCCAATCAATGATTCTCTCTCATCATTGATGTTTATATCTCTCTCTCCCTCTCCCTTCCTCTCTAAAATCAATAAAAAAATACTTTTTTAAAAAAAAGACCCTATGCAGGAGGCGCATATATCCTCTCTCCAGGGAATAACCTCACAGACCATCACTGGAAGTGGCTAAGATAGTAAAGAAGTCAAGGTCCATCTAGAAAGCCACAGTTTGGAAGCCTGGTGACAAATATCCCCCAATATTATTAAAGCAGCATCAACTAGGTGGCAATTCCAGGGACCACAGACTTGGAGGCTATGGACTTCTCTAATACTTAGAACACCATCCAGGAAGCTGCTCGGGACTCACTGTGGGTTCTTTGTCAGGCACTGGGAGAGATGGTGCTGAGGAAACTGGCTCTTCTGGCTGGTTCAGAAGTTGGTTATCAGTTCCTTGTGCAGAAGCACTACTTGAGGTCTGAGGATCTCCTAAACTCAGAAAGATCAAGGAAGATATCAGAATTTACCAGACATTTTGACAAAGGCCAGGGCTGGTATCTATAATAATAAAAGCATGATATGCTAATTAGACCGGACAGCTGAACAACCTCCAAGACATCATTCTGGACATCCTGTCCTTCTGGATGAAGCCGCAGCAGTGGGAGCCATGGCAGAGGCAGTTAGGGGTGATCAGGCAGGCAGGCAAGTGGTTAGGGGTGATCAGGCAGGCAGGTGAGCAGTTAGGGGCAATGAGGCAGGCAAGCAAGTGGTTAGGGGTGATCAGGCAGAGGGATTAGGGGCAATCAGGCAGGTAGGCGAGTGGTTGGGGCGATGAGGCAGGCAGGGAGAGTGGTTAGGGGTGGTCAGGCAGGCAGGCGAGCAGTTAGGAGCCAGCGGTCCTGGATTGCAAGAGGGATGTCCGACTGCCGGTTTAGGCCCAATCCTGCAGGGATCCCTGTGGGACTGGGCCTAAACCGACAGTCAGGCATCCCCCAAGGTATTCTGAATTGTGAGAGGGTGCAGGCCAGGCTAAGGGATTCCCACCCCACCCTCACCCCCATGCACGAATTTTGTGCACTGGGCCTCTAGTTAATATATAAACAGACAGAAGTAGCCACACATGCAACTTCCAGCTGCCTTTCAAAAAGCCCTGTTTCTACTCTGAAGAGTCCCCAGGCCCACTTTTACCAGGTAGGAAAAGAGCTTCCTTGACTCAAAATAGCCAACTGTTCTACACATTTCCTGACATGTCTCAGGCACAGAGATTCCTCTTTCTCCTGGTTCTCTTACTAATTCTCCTAAGTGCCTAGATCAGTTTAATAGAACTTTCTGCAGTGATAGAAATGGTCTGTATCTCCGCTGTCCAACTTGTAGCCACTAGCGGCTGCTGAGCACTTGAAATGTGGTTAGAGCAAGTAAAAATAACATTTTCATTTTATTTAAGTTTTATTAATTTAAACTTAAATAGTCACAAGTAGCTAGAGCTACCACAGACCTAGACTGTACAAACCTAGACCCTAACTTTAACCCCGGCAGACCAAGTTCCTCTGGAGCTACTCACCAGCGTCCTGATGCTTCTGTCTCACTTGGACCTCTTGTCTGGTGACTGCCATATACAGATTTTGTAGATTCGTGACAAAGGGTCTCCCATCACCAACACTGCATGCCTCTGGTAGTTTCTATAGGGGAGAGGAGATGCGGTCATTGATTACATTGTTTCTAGAGAAAAGGGACTTGATATTCCACTGGCATAAACCCCGAAAGAATTCACATAAAGAAGTCAGATTCATATCTGAGGGCACCCATATCCAAGGCTGATGGGACCAATACATAGGACTCTTGGAGAATCTTCTCCTCTGAAAGGCAATTTCCAAATATGTATCTTTATTTCCCCCAATATTTAGATCTATTACGTTTTCCCATTAATACCCCATAGGTCTCTAGGCTCTTTCTTCTAAAGGGATGATCTTTAGAGGACTGTTTTAGGAAATCACTGTCCCTAAATTATCCCTGAGCTATACAGATTACTATTTTAATTAAATTCACTCCTAACCCTCCATACTAGAGAGAAAAATGACGAGAGATGGGATCCAGGATAGGGAAGTGACAGCAATAGGGGAATGACAGACTGCGGGACAAGAAAAAATTATGGAGTCGTGATGTTCCGTCAGAGCCGATGGGAGAAACAGTTTACAAAGCTTTGGAGGCTAAACTGACATTTTATATTCCCGACTGTAATCCCACTGTGCTTTGTCATAATCCATGAACTCGAATGACAGATATTGCCCCCAAGGGGGTGAAAATTGGTTCTTGAGGGGTGAAAACAATCTTACTCTTTAAAGTATAAAGCACAGATACATATAAACATAAACAGAATTTTGGTATCCTTTTAATATTAAGATTTCCTGAGGGGAGTGATTAGGAGAAAATGTCTTAAAAGGTTCCTTAGGGAGGTGATAATGAAAAAAAAGTTGAAAAACATTGTTAAAATCACATTATATTTATGTTTCCTTCAATAAAGAATGAACTATGTGGATTTATATTCATAGCAAAATGCTTTGCCTAGTTTGACTTTCATATATTGGCTGAACTGAAGTGAAATAATGCTGAAGACTGAAGAAAGAGCAATAAAAACGAGATGAAAGAGTATGGTATCCGGTGTTCCCAAACCTGGCTGCACTTAAGCAACTTGGAAATGGCCCAGAACTACTTCATCTATCCCTATGCATGCAAATTGTTATGGTTCCCAGCCAAGTTAGCAGGTCTCCAAGGAAGCCATGCCAGCAGCTCATATGGGAACCAACCCAAAAATCGTGGATTGGCCCATATCTCTTGTCAAGGGCATTTTCTCTGGGCTATAAGGACATTCATTTCTGAAAATGCACTGTGGGAGAAAGATGGAAGAGATCGCAGGAGAAGTAGTGAAGTAATTGTGAACCATAGTCAAGACTATATAGTTATCTTCTAGTGGCAGCTGGAAAACCTTCTTGGTGATCCCAGGAAATGTAACATACATTTCTACTCTAACCCGATTCCCACCAGAAAGATTATACCAGTCTTGGACTTTCACTGAAAGCCACAGACAATGAATCAGAAGCCGTGAGTGCAAACTTTACTCCAGTCAGTCATGACACTACGAGTAAAACAGCTGTCTTCTGCATCATTATCAGAGGAAAGAACTGAAACAAGGAAGGCCAACTATCAAGCCACACACCTCCACCTCACCTTCCTCTCCTTCCAGGTTCAGCTCTCCAATCCCCAAGCCACCTCCTCCCCCAGAAGGTCCTCTACTCCACAGCCAGAAAGCCCTCCCTTCTACCTCAGGTCTCTAGGATCTCCCTTCATTTTGCTCAAGATATGCGGCCTCTCTGCGTCATCCACACACAGCTTGGCTGGCACTGTACTGTTTGTACAAATGGGCTAGGTAGAATCCAGACAGCCACGGTCATCTCCTCCTGCCCTTTCTATGGAACTAAACAGACTCATCCATTTTCCTGGGTGATCTGTAGCCAGTTCATGTATTTAGTCTCAAAATGAAGTGTCAGAACTGAGAGGCCACTAATGCCAGCGCCGTCCTGCACCTGCATCTGAGTCCAAATCTAGAACCTATATGCTAGCCCTCCCTCTATCTTTCCCCTTCCCAGAGAGATCTGGTGCTACAGTTGCTGCCAAAGGTCTAGGAAATGAATACGGGTCCATTTGCTGATATTTAATATGTGCTAGACCATTTTGCCTTATTCACTGCTATTCCCTTGGCCCACAGTAGGGGAGCAATAACTATTTGTGCATAAATGAACATGGTCGGCAATAGTATGTCCCATTTCCCCGAGGAAGCCACAGCAATTAAGTGACGGGACAGGGTTAGAATCCAAACAGTCTGACTTCAGGGCCCATAAATATAATGACTACTCTACTTACTTCTCTGAATAGCATAATTTGCATTAAAATGGCATGGCTCAGTGGTTGAGTGTTGACCTGTGAACCAGGAGGTCATGGTTTGATTCCTGGTCAGGGCACATGCCCGGTTGTGGGCTAGATCCCCAGTAGGGGGCATGCAGGAGGCAGCTGATCAATGATTCTCTATCACTGATGTTTCTATCTCTCTTCCCCTCTTAAATCAATAATAAAATAAAATAAAACATTGTTTTAAAAAGGGAAATATAGCTTTTCCCAGGATCACAACCCTCAGTCCCTCACATCACAGATCATCCGCTTATATATTCCATCCAGCCCAGGAACAAGCTCCCTCCGGTGACGGTGACGGTGAAGGTGACAGTGATGGTGGAAAAAGTGAACACATAAAAAAAGATAGCTGGCCCTCCCTGGAAGCCTCAGGATCTGAAAAGTCATAACCTTAATCTTTCTCTAGCCATTCCCTGTCATCACTGATTCCTTGGGCAGCGTCTGCAGAATGTGCTAGGGGAGAGAGGTGCAGAGAGGCCTGAGTCTGGGAAAGAGAAACTTTAGCTCCTTGCCCAGGACAATGGCAGGGGCAAGCCGGGGCGGGTGGCGGAGATCAAAGGGAGAATGCTGGAGTCAGGACTAAGAAAAGCAAATAGCAGTGCCCCCTGCTCTAAGTATGACTGAGCCAGGAGCAAGGTGTACCAGCCACAAAGCGGGTCACTGCCCAGGATGGGGAGGGGAAGAATATTGTGTAACATGTTCTACTGTATAATGTGTTCATCTGATTAACCAGAATCAATGCTACTCAGCAAAGGTGAGACTCCACCATGTGCCAAGCTCTGCAGGACTGAGGGCGGGGAAATGGACGCATCAGTCCTTCCCTCCTCGGAACAGGAATGAGTCAGAGTCCCTGCCTCAAAGGGAGAGAGGGAGATATGTATGAAGATACATTTTTTTCAAGTGTTATGCTATAACAGAATTATAAACAATTGGTAATAGGAACCAGAGAAGAAGGAGACGAATCTTGACTGAGAGTCCTCAGAAAGGCTTTGGAGATGGGGACATCAAGGTCAGCCTTGCAAGGTTAGACTGTGAACGTGCTGGAAGTTTCTGAGGCACAGAGGCTATACACATGTATCTCAGGGGAAATGAGACCAGGAGGCTAATTCATATCCATCAGATTGCAAAGGACTTTGCATTCTGAAGTAAGGCTGTGCCTATGGGAATTTCCTTTTGTATCTCTACAATACAACTGCCTGCCAAGGCTTCCTGGGCTCCAAACTGATACAATGATGAGGACTCAGAAGCTTCTCTAGGTTTCCCTTTTTAGTCTTTCTGCTACATCCACGTGAGCTCTTTCTGGGAAAAACAGAGGCCTGAACTTAATCTTGTATTTTCGTACTTTATTCACCAAATATTTACTGACCACCTACAGTGTCCAGGATGATTTAGATGCTGGGGATATAGTATGTTGAACAACAGAGACTTAAAAAAAAAAAACTGCCCTCTTGAAGTGTACATTCTAGAGAGGGGAGATCAAGATGGTGATAGCACCATGGAGAAAAATAAATCCCGCACAAGCATAATGGTACAGGGGCAGGACTGTATTGCAACTTTAAATACAGGTCAAAGAAAGTGACATTTTTAAAAATTTTATTTAACTACAGTTTGCATTCAACCTTATTTTGTGCTAGTTTCAGGTGTACAGGTGACATTTTTAAAAGACCTAAATGGAAGTGAGAGTATGTTCCAAATATCTGGGTCCATTCCAGTTTATGTTTATTGTTTGTTAATAGAGCTCCCCTTTTCTCTTGTAAGTGTCCAATTTGGACAATAAATTATATGGTCACCCTATATCAGAGCATGGTAGGTAGCCACATGTAACTGTATTTATTTAAAATTGTGAGATAATGAAATCTATCAGCTTTTTTCCCCTGTAAGATGAGAAGCCATTAGAGTTCATAAACAGAGTGAAATGATCTGGTTTACGTTTTTGTTGTTGTTGTTAATCCTTACATGAGGATACTTTTCCATTGATCTTTAGAGAGAGTGGAAGGGAGGGAGGAGGGGGAGAGAGAGAGCGAAACATCGATGTGAGAGAGACACATTGACTGGTTGCCTCCCACACGTGCCCCGACCATAGCCTGGGCTGGGGATCTAACCTGCAACTGAGGTATGTGCCCTTGACCAGGAATCAAACCTGAGACCCTCTGGTCTGAGGGCAGACGCTCAAACCACTGAGCAAAATCAGCCAGGGCTGGCATTTCCATTTTAAAGTAACACAATAAAGACTATTTTGAAAGTAGAAAAACAGGACCTGCAGATATGTTATCCAAATAGTTAACAGCCAAATGTTGTTTTTTTTCTTTTTATTAATCCTCACTCGAGGATATGTTTTACTGATTTTAGAGAGAGAGAAAACATCAATCCGGGGATCGAACCCAAAACCTTTCAGTGCCACAGGACAATGCTCCAACCAGCTGAGCCACACCAGCCAGGGCACAGCCAAATGGTTTTTGATAGGATAAAAGAAAGAGAGATGGTGGTGATGTTCAGATTTTTATTTTTATTTTTTAAAATATATTTTATTTTTTTATTTTTAAATATATTTTATTGATTTTTTACAGGAAGGAAGGAGAGGGATAGAGAGTTAGAAACACCGATGAGAGAGAAACATCGATCAGCTGCCTCCTGCACACCTCCTACTGGGGATGTGCCCACAACCAAGGTGCATGCCCTTAACCAGGATCGAACCTGGGACCCTTCAGTCCGCAGGCCGACGCTCTAGCCACTGAGCCAAACCGGCTAGGGCGATGTTCAGATTTTTAAAAGAGAAACGTCTCCCTCTCCCTTCTTCTCACTTTAAATATTTGCACAGCATCTCACTTGGATGAGCTATTTCTGAGTTTCAGGCAAGATCCAACCCCGAGGGGTCCCTCTGTTTTATTCCTCACAGAATACCCCTCTGTTCTCTCAGTTCATTGAGCACAAACCTTGGTGATTTGGGAGAGAACACAGTACCCTAAGTATACAAGGCACGTTGCCCTTGAAGATCGTATGTGAAGTCGACGAGACAGCTGACACTGCTCCTGTGTTTGGTCTGGGTTAGCTTTGTTTGGGTCTGTGCCGCACAAGGCCTACCCTGACCATTCCGCCTGCCGCCACTGACCTCTGCATGCTCTCCCATCCGCCTCTGACTCCTGGGCACCACCCACTCAATGCTGGGCTCGGCTAAGGAAAAACAGAGGCCTGAACTTAATCTTGTATTTGAAACTTGCAAATTAATTATAGTCTATTCACCCCTCTACCCTTTTAAAACGAGGTGGGAGGATGGATGAAGGCATGTATACATACACTCAAGCATGCATGTATGCAATCTAGTCAAATCATTAGTTCACTTGCTTTGTGACTGCCTACCAAAATGGGTTACTTTTGCTGCTTCACTCTCTCTCATGGTGCTGGACATACAATGGAGATAAGATAGGTGCAGAGTTTAAAACAATTTGAGATAAAAGACCAGTCTTGCTTATATTATTTATGTGTTTGTAGTTCCATTTGAGACTTACCTAGCGCCCTGAACTACACAGTCAGAAGAGACAGAAGGTGGGAAGAAAAACAATATAAAGAGGTCCAAACGGAACACTTGGATGATATTGGTAAGACTGACATTTTGGAACGAAGTACTAGGCACTAGGCTAAGCACTTAATGCATTATCTCAATTGACCTCCACAGTAATCCTATCAGTTAGACACTAAAATCATTCTCATTTTGTATATGAGAAAACAAAGGCTCAGAGAGGTTAAGTAACTTGGCCAAGCCCACAGCTAAAAAGCGGCAGAATGGGGAGGGGAGAGACCCAGGAAGCTGAGCTCCAGCACATACACTGAACCATTCACTCTGATGCCTTTTAGAATCACCCAATGAAACCCCCATTTCTCCCTCCCACCCACCCCAGAAGAAGGCTGGTCCCTGTTCTGAGGTCGAGTTGAGTCGTACTAGATGCTAGCTCTCACCTTCTTCCTTAAATCTCCAAATAGCTCAAGAGGCTGAAGAAGGAAAAGACACAATGCCCTCCAGAGAAGGAAAGCTGACTTAACCCCTTGAATATCCTCCAATGGTACCAGAAAATCAGGAAAATGAATCTCTGGTATGGGGAGGCTCTAGATTCTAAATTGCTTTTAAAATAAGTACAGCCCCTCAAAGCCATAGCAGGAAGGCCCCTCAGCTCTGCCCCAAAAGAAAAATAATGGCAAAGGGAGTGGAAGTAAAGGTGGGGGCAGGGGCCGCTGCTCTCATAAGAGCCCTTTGTGGTGGCTGCCTCTGAAAGGAGGTTTTGCTAGACAAGGTGGAACTTCTCAAGGTGACAAGCAAATGGTACAGCCTAAGCTGTGACCCTTTGCTCACTCCTTAAGCACCCCCTCCCCTTCGGGGGCCAGAGCCCTAACTGTCCCGAAGCCCCACCCAGGCACACACAAACCAGGGCTTTCTAGTCTGGAGAGCGACTGACAGCAGCAAAGGGGCTGGGGGGACAAAAGTGGTTTCCTGGGGGGACGGATCCTCGGAGGCCCTCAGAAAGTGCAGTAGCAACTCTCATTCCTTCTTTTCTCCCCCCTCCTTCTCCGAGGAGAACAAGCAGTTCCTGTCGGCTCTGGTTCAGGGAGGGGGCTCCAACCAGCCTGGGGTGGGGGGGAGGGTATGATAGTTTTGCACCTCTCTCAAATCCATCCTTTTCCCAAATGGAAATGAAGCAATGTGGTCGAAAGCAGAAAGGAAAAAGCATCAGATTTAGTAACAAAAAGAAACACTCAGCTCCAAGGCAGGCATCTGGCTCTGAGCGCTCGGATCCCTGCCCTGTGCCACGAGCTCAGCGCGTAAGTGCCATTCCTTTTTTTTTCTTTTCTGTTTCAGTGGAGTACAGAGGACAGTCAGCTGGGTGTGTAGGGCACAGAGGTGATTTAGAGGACCCAGCAGTATTCTCTGTAGAACATCTACCACCAAAGGGATTCTCTTTCACGCCAGATTACACGCTTGACAGCTGGGAACACAGCCCACTAAGGCTGTGATCTCATGAGTTCCCTGACCCCACTCTGCCTGCTCCCTGTAGGGTGACACAGTGTCCTCTCCACCCAGCAACATCTTATTCTATAGGGTGATATACCACATCATGCACACACACACACACTCGTGATCAAGGCCTGACCTCCACGACCTGTAGGTAAAGATTTTTTAACAGGACACAGATCATAAAGAAAGAAAAAAAGATAAATTGGACTACATTAGAATTAGGAACCTCTATCTGAATAGGCATATCTCCAAAGAAGACATACAGATGGCCAATAGATATATGAAAAGATGCTCAACATCATAATCATCAGAGAAATGCAAATTAAAACCACAATGAGATACCATCTCACACATATCAGAATGGCTATCATCAATAAATCAAGTATGCTGGTGAGGATGTGGAAAAAAGGGAGCCCTCATGCACTGATGGTAGGAATGCAGATTGGTGTAGCTACTATTCACTATCGGTGCAGCTGCCTTCCGACCCAGTGATTTCACTTCTGGATATATATACAAAGAAACCCAAAACACTAATTCGAGAGACTATATGCACCCCTATGTTCACTGCAGCATTATTTACAATAGCCAAGATAAGGAAGCAACCCAAGTGCCCATAAATAGACAAGTGGATGAAAAGAGTTGTAGTACATATATACAATGGAATATTACTCTGTCATAAAAAATGAGATTTTACCATTTGTGACAGCTTGGATGGGACCTAGAGGGTATTATGCTAGGTAAAGTAAGTCAGTTAGAGAAAGACAAATACCATATGATTTCACTTATATGTAGAATCTAAAGAACAAAATAAATGAACAAACAAAATTAAAATAGACTCATAGATACAGAGAATAGACTGATGGTTGCCAGAGGGAAGGGGTGTTGGGAGACTCGGTGAAAAAAGTGAAAGGATTTTGGTAGTTACAAAATAGTCACAGGGATGTAAAGTATAGCATATAGTCAATATTATTATAATAACTATGTATGGTACCAAGTGAGTATTGAAAATATCAGGAGGGTCCAGCCAGTGTGGCTCAGTGGTTGAGCATCGACCCATGAACCAGGAGATCATAGTTCAATTCCTTGCCCAGTGGGGGTGTGTGCAGGAGGCAGCTGATCAATGATTCTCTCTCATCATTGATGTTTTTATTTCCCTCTCCCTCTCTGAAATCAATAAATTTTTTTAAAGAAAATATCAGGAGGAACACTTTGTAAAGTATATGATTTTCATTTTTGTTAATCCTCACCTGAGGATATTTTTCCCACTGACTTTTAGAGAGAGTGGAAGGGAAGGAGGGAGGGAAAGAGAGAGAGAGAGAGAGAGAGAGAGAGAGACCATGTGAGAGAGACACATTAATTGGTTACCTCCCTCATATGCCCCGATTCAGACTGGGGATTGAACCTGAAACCCAAGCATGTGCCCTTGACCAGGTATCGAACCCATGACACTTCAGTGCACAGGCCAACACTCTAACCACTGAGCACACTGGGCAGGGCGAGTATGTGATTTTCTAACCACTATGCTGTTCACCTGAAGTTAATACAAAATAATATTGAATGTAAACTATAATAGAAAAATAAGAAAAAGAAAAGTTCTGGTTTAAAAACAAAGGTGAAAAGAATAAAATTAGGAATCTCTTCGTCAAAAGACACAAAAGATCAAAAAAAGTAAGCTATAGAATGGGAAAAATATTTGCAATACATGTAATCAACAAAGACTTGTTTCCAAAATATATGAAGAATTATTAAAAATCAATAAGAAAAAGACAACACAACAGAGAATTAGCAAAAGGCTTGGTCATATCTAAATGACCAATATTTACATGCAAATGTACAGGACCTCATTAGTTATTAGGGAAATCAAAACCACAATAATGGCTAAATGGAAAAAGACAACACAAGTGTTGACAAGGATATGATACAACTAGGACTCTCATAATACTGCCTGTGTGAATATAAATTGATATAGTCACTTTGGAAGTAGCTACTAAATCTAAACATATGCATAACTATGAAACAACCATTTCACTTGTGCATACAGGGTGGGGCAAAAGTAGGTTTACAGTTGTCCATATGGAAAATGATATAAATAATAATACAAGAATAAACTGTGTTTTGCATACTCACAATTGTAAACTTACTTTTGCCCCATCCTGTATATCCAACATAAATGGACAAATTGTGGTACAGTCATACAATGAAATATTATACAGAAATGAAAATTAGCCTATGCTACACCCATGTGGCTCAGTGGTTGAGTGTCAACCCATGCATTGAGAGGTCACCGGTTTGATTCCTGGTGAGGGCACATGCCCAGGTTGCAGGCTTGATCCCCAGTACGGGGCGTACAGGAGGCAGCCCATAGATGTTGATTTTTCTTTCTCATCCATGTTCTATCTCTCTCTCTCCCTTTCCCTCTCTCTAAAATCAATAAAAACATATTTTTTAAAAAAAGAAAATTAACAAAGTACTGTTACACACTACATGGATGGATTTAATAAACATTTTGTTGAGTGAAAGAAATCAGACACAAAAGAGTATATACCATGATTCCATTTGTATGAAATTCAAAATAGGCATATTAATCTACTAGAGGCCCAGTGCACGAAATTCGTGCACTGGGGGGGGAGGGGAGGTGGTGGTGTCCCTCAGCCCAGTCTGCACCCTCTCCAATCTGGGACCCCTCGGGGGATGTCCGACTGCCGATTTAGGCCCAATCTAAACTGGCAGTCAGACATCCCTCTCACAATCTGGGACTGCTGGCTCCCAACCACTCACCTGCCTGCCAGCCTGATCACCCTCTAACCACTCCCCTGCCAGTCTGATTGACACCTAACTGCTCCCCTGCCAGCCCGATTGCCCCCAACTGCCCTCCCCTGCCAGCCTGGTCTCCCCTAACTGCCCTCCCCTGCAAGCCTGGTTCCCCCCAACTGCCCTCCCCTGCCAGCCATCTTGTGGCTGTGGGCACTGCCATCTTTGAGGGCATGGCAGTCAATTAGCATATTCCCTCCTTATTGGGCGCCGCCATCTTTGCGATGGTGCAAGGGTCAATTAGCATGTTCCCTCTTTATTAGGTAGGATCATGTTGGAAGTTAGAGGAGTGGTTACCCTTTAGAGATGGTAGATACTGAGTACTGGCAATTTTTTAGTTCTTAATTTGAGTGCTGATTACATGGCTATGCTCATTTTGAAATAAATCTTTAAGCTATATGCTTATTATATGGGCACTTTTCTGTATGTACCTTATATTTCAATTAATAAAAGACTATTAATAAAAGATAAACCATGATAAAAAAAAAAAAACATTTTGCAGGTCCTCAAAAAGTTATATGTAGAGTTACTGTGCTACCCAGCAATAGTACTTCTCAGCATATATACCCAAAATAATTGAAAGCATATGTTCATACAAACACTTGCACACATGTCCTAGCTAATTTGGCTCAGTGGTTAGAGTGTTGGCCTGCAAATTGAAGGGTCATGGTTTCAATTCCAGGCAAGGGGACGTATCTTGGTTGCAGGCTCAATCCCTGGCCCCAGTTGAGGCACATGCAGGAGGCAATCAGTCAATGTGTCTCTCTCACATCAATGTTTCTCTGTCTCTCTCCCTCCCTTTCATTCTCTCTAAAAAATCAGTGGGAAAAAATATCCTTGGGTAAGGATTAATAAATATTTGCACACAAATGTTCATAGCAGCATTATTCATAATAACCCAAAAGTGAAAACTACCCAACTGCCCATCACCTGACAAATGAATAAACAAAATATGAGATAGCCAAATAAAGGCATATTATTCTGTCATAAAAAAGAATGAAGCACTGCCCAGCGAGTGTTGCTCAATGGTTAAGCATCAACCAATGAACCAGAAGGTCACAGTTCAATTCTAGTCAGGGCACATGCCAAGGCTGCAGGCTCGGTCCCCAGTGTGGGACATGCAGGAGGCAGCCAATGAATGATTCTCTCTCATTGATGTTTCTATCTCTCTCTCCTTCTTCCTTCCTCTCTGAAATCAATAAAAATATATATATTTTTAAAAAGGAATGAAGTGCTGATACTTGCCTTGATGGATGAACCTTGAAAACATAATGCTAAGAGAAAGAATTCAGACACAAAAGGCCATATATTGTATGATTCCATTTGTATGAAATATTTCAAATAGGCAAATCCACACAGAGACAGAAAGTAGGTTAGTGTTTTCCAACAGCTAGGGGAGAAGGGGAATGGAGAATGACTGCATGTGGGTACAGGGTTTCTTTTGGGGGTGATGAAAAGGTTCTGAAAGTAGATAGTAGTTATGGTTGCACAACTTGTGAATATTGTAAAACCATTTATTATTGTAAAAACTATTGGACACTTTCGGTGTATACTTTTTGGTAAATGTTATGGTATGTGAATTATTTCTCAGTTTTGAAAAAGGATTTTAAAAAGATAAACTCTCCACTCTCCCCCTTTCCTCTGCCTGTTCTCCATTCTGTTCCCTTTTTTCAGAAATAGACTCTCTGGCTCCCAACAGGCCTGGACAACTTTTGAATGACTTAAACACAGTCAGTGGAGCAGATTACTGCCTAGCGACTCCGAGTGATGGTAGCTCGCATAGAATGGGGACAGAGCACAGGAGGTAGAGTCACATGGGACTAGTTTTGAAAAAAAGTCCACCACTTACGTATTTGTCTTTATGATCTTGGCTAAGTTAACTTAATCTCTTTGAGCCTCAATTTTCTCTCTGTAAATGAATAAAATAATTCTTTTCAATGAGGCTTGTTGTGAGGATTGTTAAAAGAGACCATGTATGTAACACATTAAGTCTTTTCCCTTGAAAGTTCCAATCAATCTCAGCTACTTGAAGGCAACCAGAAAACACACTTTATTTAAGCAAAACTGTGTAGGTTCTGGAATTGAACTGCTCAAATCCCAAGTCCATTACTGTACCTTTCTAAGCTTCAGTTTCTCCAACTGTATAATAGGAATAATAACCACCATGAGGAAAGTGACGAGGGAAACTGTTCTTTAGGATGAGGATTAAATGAGATAATGCATGTAAAGTGTCACTAGACTGCCTGGCACATAGAAAGCACTCAATAAATAGTAACTCTTATTATTAATTCAATCATTAAACAAAATTGTTGAGTGGGCCAGATAGCATGCTGTGTCCTAAGGAGAAGATGGAGTTCACTGCCTTCAAGGAGCTCATAGTCTGGCTAGGGAGTCAGACACATAAACAAATAATTGTTCTTCATGGCCAGGCACACACTAGAGCCTTTGATTCCCAGTCAATAACACTAGGTCTAAGGCATTATAAAACAAAGCTGGATATGTAAGGAACGGTGTGGGGTGGGGGCAGCGGTGAACAGACTAACCATGAATCAACAGTAGACCCTTCTTTTTTTCTATAAATAGCCTACAAAAATCTAGATAAATAGGCATGCAGACGGCCTCCTCAGCATTGCCATGAACTGGCCAGGGCTTAAGGGCATCTCCTATAATACTATCTTCCCCGCTCTTCAAGTGCTTGGTTCTTTCTCATCTTTCAGATCTCAGTTTAAATGTCACTTCAGGCCCCTAACCCTGTCATCTAAAGTGTTTGCTCTTTTATTGCACTCTATTATTTTCCCTCAGAATGACTGTCTTTTCAATTATTTATTTGTTTACGTGTTTCCACTAGGCTGTGAGCTCCTGGAGTTCAGGTTCATTTAGCAAATGTTTACCAAGTATCTACTATGTGCCAGGTTCTGAAGTAGGTGCTGGGAATTCCATTTGGGGGTGAAGACATGGCCACTGTCCTCATGGATGTTATGGCATATATACTTGCTGCAAAGCTTTGTGGTGGAAGATTATCTCAATTCTGGTGGAGGCCCCTCTTCTGACTAGGCCAGGTGGATATGAGCCCCTGGTTGGCAATCTCTCACTGAGTCCAAAAAGCAAAAGGCTGAAACTGGGGACTTCTTGGCTCTTCCTTTTGGACTCCTGGAACCCCATGCCCACAGCCCAATGAAGTTTAAGCTAGGGCCAGCAGCACAACCTCAGAGCCATTTCTGCAAGTTCTTTCCTTATAAAGTTCTTCATATAGGCATTCTAAGGGCAAGAGCAGCTGCTATCAAGCAAGGGATGTACTAGCTGGGGGAGGTGCGGGCAGCAGGTTAATGAGAGTCTCCCTAAGACCCACAGAGAAGGAATAACTAGACCTGGAAGTGCTGAGCCCACATCACCTTCCCACGTCAGTGCCCTGAGGTTCTCAGACCATTCAACCTGACTTCACCCCAAAGGGCACTTCCTGCTAAAGCCAGCCTGAGGTCTAGGAATGCTGAATTAGTCGCCAGTAAGTATATTCTACTGCGAACTCTTAGGATATATCAAAGGGACACTGTTTTTTTAGGACTGGGAGATAACAGAAGTCAAAGGATTATTGAAAAAGCTGCTTCAAATTCATTAAATGAACAAGGGTGTATCACACACACACACACACACACAAAGTCCTTGCTTAATAACAGGAGATAATGTCATGAAAACAGAATCAGAGGAAAAGTCTCAAGCTACAAAAACAAATACATTTATTCATTCAAGAATCACTTACTAGACATCTCTAAGCCAGATTGTTCTAGGTCCAAAGAAATAACTGAATGATTGTGCATTCGGCAAAATATGTTCAGTTCTATGATAGGGGTCTGTGCACAGTCTACTATGAGAGAACAGCAGAAAGCAGGCAGGATTTTTCATCCTTGTCAGGGATTTCCTGGCCCTACCCCCCAAACTCCCTGCTTTTAATCTGCACTGGCAGCAAACAGAAGCAAGACCATGGGGTAGATCTGGATGGTGGGAATGAGGTCAAGGTATGTCCATTAAATCAGAATAGCATGTTGGGTTGAAAACAGAAGGCAAATCCACAGGAACCAGCCAGCTAATAGCCTCAGCCCAAATCACTGCTGCCAGGTCTAGCAGAATTAGTGATGGGCCTGTAGGGGAGCTGGCAAGGAGAAACAGTGTTATGTGGGAAATGATGTTCTGCAACTAAATCTGTGTGAGAGTGTTATCGGAAAATGAGATTCTCTGGACATTCTGCTCAAATTCTGAACTCAACCCCAGCATTAATCTCGACATTACTCTCCCTCAACCCTCTCTGAGCAGGTAGGGTCATGTTGTCCTCCTGGTGTAAGGACTTGCAAATCTTAGATGAATACACTGAGCCCTTCCATAATCAACATGGAATATACTATAATTTGGAGAAAATGAGTGTGGAAGAGTGGCTCTCCCGGGATCCATGATCCTGAGTAAGGAGAGAGGAAAATATATTTTTTTCATTCAACATCGAAACTTTGCTATTATTCCAATCACTACTATGTTTTCTTACCAAACCAGTATAGTAATGCTACTTAGTGCCATCAGTATGGCTCCTTCTAAATTCATATTGATATATCTACACTCTACTTCCTGGTTCCTTTGATGATCAATAGCACATATTTTCTAGATGGATTACTATGAAAGAAAACTGTTCTCTTTATCAAATAAAAATGAATACAGATAAACTAAGGTGGCCAATTCAGGAAAACTCCCTTCTTTGGAAGTATGTCCTATTCCCCCATAGCCCTCCTTGAAAAGGCAAAATGAGGGAGAGGGAAGATCTGTGACCATAATCCCCCAGCCCCAGAAAATTACATGGCGGATGGACACCTGACCCAAGAAAACTCAATCCCTAGACCAGACTCTCTCCATCAGTCATGTGACCTGAAAGTCGTGAGCATGGATTCTTAGTTGTTGTTTTTATGCTATGAACTCCTCTGGCAAGCTAGTGAAGGCTCTGGGTCCTTTCTAAATGCATAAAATAAAACAGATAGCATTATCAAATAAACCAATTAATTAAAATGCCATTATCCAAGTATTTAAAAAACAAATTTATAATAACATGTGTTTTTTTATTGACACATTAAAAAAATGTGGCTCTAACATTTTAGTAGTGGCTCTAACAACTATCATATTTCAAGTAGTGATGAGCATAAACTACATTGCATGATATCCCCAGCAACAATAAAAATGTAGGAAAATATCTGTGATTTCTTTGGTGACAAAATTACAGATACTGCTAGTGCCACAGTAGTTTTGTCCAGTGCTCTTCCCACTGTTTGTAATCCCACTGAGGGCATACAGGAAAGTCAGGGTATAAGGGATTGAATATTACTATTAATTAAGTGTTTTAAAATGCATTGAGTAAAAAATAAAATGCATTGAGTGATGGGTACATAATGTGTTTTGTTATTCTATATACCTCATAGATTTTTATTTGTATTAAATATTTTATAATAAAAATATATTTTTTAAAATATATATATATTTTTAAAATAAATATATATCTTTTAACAGTGAAATCCAAATCAAACATCCAAAGGAAAAAGTGAAAATTACTTAACACAACATCCGCTTGACTGCTGAAGTTCAAGCACCACAAGTCCATTGAGGGACACACTCTCCAGACTATACCCATGCCTGCCCCGGGGACTCTGAGTTTAAAGAAGCGCAGGATTCCAAGGAGTTCGAAGTTCTAGGGGGAAAAAACACCATTCTGGATATCAAGTCATTTTCCAGAAAGTCTAGAAGACTGGCGTTTGTGGGGTTAGGAAGTTGAAATGCTAGAAGGTCAATTGCTAGTTATTAACTCAAAATACTCATTCACAACAGGGCACCTGCCTAATCCATGGCTGAGGTAGCAGTAGAAGGATGTAACCTAAAATTGTCCAAAGATGACTCTAAAATCTAGTGCCCAGGGAAAATTAAGCAGGTCCAACGAGACATTAAAGAGATACCAGAAAAAATGAAATATAGGGAGAAAAAAAACAAAAACCAGAGGTTAAAAGATAGACTTCAAGTCAGACCTCAACTCAGAGCAGGAGTGTGGTGGCACTGTAGGGGGTAGTGAGGGGGGTGGGTGGTGGGAGAAAAGGGCTGGAGAAGGAGAGAAGTGTGAATCTGCAGAGGAGTCAAGACAGGTCTGATTAGGAGGAAATTCTACATGAATGTGAACACGGCTTGAGGCTAAAAGCTGCTTCCTGAGACTTCTGGCTCCTCAGGCCAGGACTTATGCATTCCTTGTTCTCTCTCCTGTCTATGGTACTGAAACTCAAAACTCCAGCTCATTTATAGGTCCAGTACATGACACACTCTTTTGGATCTAGGTTGTACTGAAGAGAAGAGAGTTCCTGATTACCTAATTTAGAATATCCTAACTGATACAGGAAGCCATAATTTTGTGGGTTTAAGATTCCCACTGCCCTAGCTGGTTCGGCTCAGCAGATAGAGCGTCGCCAACCTGTGAACTAAAGGGTCCCAGGTTCGATTCCAGACAGGAGCACATGCCCAGGTTGCAGGCTCAATCCCCAGTAGGGGGCATGCAGGAAGCAGCCATCAATAATTCTCTCTCATCATTGATGTTTCTATCTCTCTTTCTCCCTCTCCCTTCCTCTCTGAAATCAATAAAATATATATATTTTAAAAAAAGATTCCCACAGACTTGCTAACCCCCTATCCTCAGGCTCACTTAGAAGGCGAGAACAGGCAGCCCTGACACCAGGCTGACCCTAGGGAACAGAGCAGCTACTCCAGGGTTCATCTCCAGGTGAGGGGATGAAGGAAGGACCAAATCTAGGCTCTGGTTACAGGGCATCTTGAACACCTGTTGATAATAAAACATTATCTGTCAAGGCTCCAGCCCTCCAGCCCACCAAAACAGAAGAGAGTGAGAGAGGAATTGTATTCCTTCTGATTCCCATACCAGGGAATAATACCATCCCGTCCCCCGCAGGCCACTAGATAGAGGAGAAGAGCACCTAAGGGAGGATCTAAAGAAAAGGCTGACCAGGGATGTGAAAGACTGTATCCATCCCTAGCTAGAAAGGGATAGGGGACAGTGGATACAAAGAAAGGCTAGCAGTAGGAAACACGTGGCCTAATCAGCTTTCTTCCTTTCTCACTTCCATTGAATCTAACTACCAAGGTGGCTTTTGTAAGAACTTTAAAGGATCACTCCAGCTTCCAAGTTAAGAAGAGACTTCAGGAGAGCAAAGGAGGAAGCACAAAGACAAGTTAGGAGGCTACTGCAGTCATCTAAGCAAGAAATGATAGTGGCTCAGATCAAGGTTGTAGAAGCAGTGGCAAAGCCTGTATTTATTTTTAAGGAAGAGCCAAAAGAATTTCCGGATGGACTGGATGTGGGATATGAGAGAAAGACGGAGTCAAACATGACTCCAAAATTTTTAACCCAAGCAAGTGGAAGGTTGGAGTTGCCATCAGTTGAGGAGGAGAAGGTTATAGGGGAAGTATGCTTGGAGTATGTGAGATAGGGAGAGGAGGAAAAATCAGGGTTCAGGTTGAATATGTCGAGTTTGAGATATTTCTTAGACTTTCAAGTGGAAATGTTGAAAAAGCATTGGAAACACAAGTTTGGGATTTGGGAGGGTCTGGGCTGGAGATATGGAGATATAGGTTTAAAGATGGTATTTAAAGCCATGAGATTGAATGTAATCACCAACAGAGTAAATGTTTGTAGACAATAGTAGAGGAACAAAGACTGAACCCTGAGGTTAGTGTAGAAAAGAAGGAATCAGCAAAGGGGATTGTGAAGAAGGAAGCAAGAAGTAGAAAATAAAGCCTGGAAGGTGCACAGCTCTGGCAGCCAAATGAAGAAAGTGTGTCATGAAGGACTGGGTGATTATTAACATGGAATGTGCACAACCCAAAATCAGTTAACATCATTACTGAGCTATTCTAAAATCCAGGAGTCCAAACAGAAGAAAGTTCTATCCTATGCAAAATCTCTACAGAAATTAAAGAAGCAGAGTTCTACATTTCAAAGGTTGGCTTGTTGAACAAAGACATTTGGCTATATGCTTCCATGATTGGAAACCTTCCTCTTTATTGTACTCTCAGTTGTGTTTTCTTTAATAAACCTCTCACAGAAGTCTCTACCTTAGGCACTGTTAGCTATGGTTAGTCTATTGATACTGACAAACTAAGCTAGGACTTTCAACTTTTTAAGGTAACTTAAATGTAAAATTCAACTGTTAACCAGCAATCTAATGTCATGTGGTGTGCTGTTTGGATATTGTATGAACAGCTAAGGAATTACCCACTCTAGTGCCAAAGATTACTTGTTGCTAATTTTGTTCTGTACAGTTGATGTAAAACTTTATGGTTGGGGACAGACTCTGTGCTTAGAACTTTATCTGTAGGATGATTTTTTTCAGTTCCAAATGTTTTGTCAATTCCAAATACAATATAGAAAAAGGAAAAGGAGGAGGAGGAAGTGGAGGAGGAGGAAGAAGAAGAAAAAGAAAGTAGGAGCATTGTATGACCACTATATAAAAGGCTGCTTATAGACTAGATAAGATGAGAACCAGAGAGAACTGGAAAAGAGGAACATAATAAAAATAAACAACTCTTGTAAGAAGTTTTGTAGTAAAGAGAGCAAAAAAGTAGGGTAGTCACTGGTGGGCAAATTGGGGTATCAAGAGGAGGATTTTTTAAATGGGAAACATAATAGCACATTTGTATATTAATAAGATAAGCCTACAGGAAGAAAAAAGTTTGCCGGGAGCTGGTACATGCTTGCTGTTTCAAGGGACCTGGCATATATGGCATACTGTTCTTAATATGTTTGCTCACCTTCTTGGCACTATGTGTTTTAACCAAGGTCTCTGAGAAAGGTTGTTTCCCCAGGTAGGGATTTTCCCCTGAAGTTAGGGAGGGAATAAAACCTCTTAACTAAGTGCCAGGCGGGTAATTAATCACTTTAACTACGAACAATCATGCTTAAGCTACATAATCTTTTACTCCCTGGAATGGAGATAAGAAACGCCCTAACCTTTGTAATAGAGATTGATAGGATTGAATCAACTGGTATAAATACAGATGTAATAAGACAGCAAGAGACAGAACTTAGAATACGGAACCAAGAGAGACAGAACCTAGGCACAGAACCTACACAGAACGTTCTCTAGAGACAGAAGAACTTCGCTGGAGAGAACATGGCAAAAGATCCTGGACAGAAACTGGCCTCAGAACCTAGAGACAGAACCTAGCGAGAGAACATGGCAAAAGATCCTGGACTGAACCTGACTACAGAAACTGGCAAGAGAACCTGACTAGAACCTAGTGACTGAACCTGGCTGGAGAACCTGGACAGAACCTGGCTGGAGAACCTAGCGAGGGAACTTGGCTACAGAACCTGGCTGGAGAACCTAGCAAGACAACATGGACACATAACCTGGCTGGAGATCCTAACCAGAACTTCGCTGGAGATCCAGACCAGAACTTGGCTGGAGATCCTAGCTAGAGATCCTGGCTAGGCTGCTGATCAACTGAACGCTGTCTCCGTGTCATTCCTTCTTCGCCGACTCCGTCCACACCTTTGGGGACCCCTGGACCTGCTGGGGTTGGACTCCGGCAAAAGTTAGAGAGAGGAGAATTACCAGACAGAATTCTTTGATAGGTGGCATGGAATCTAATGCGCAAATGGAGGGACTCACTTCAGACAGACAGACAGCTCATTCATCTATGTAACAAGTAGAAAAGCAGTATATGAGGGAATAGATGTTAGAGTAAATATAAGTGATGGTGTAAGTCTGTTAAAGTTCACTTCTGACTGACTTTTCTTTTTTCCCCCCTGCAAAATAGGATGTAAGGTTAAGGCATCAGGGACTTGAGGAAAGAGAAAAGGGTGTGAAAGTCATGTAGAATGATCAGAAAATTAATAGATTAGGGAAATATTATGATTGCCTGGCAGTATTAAGGGTACATTTGAGATTCACGTTCAAGAATTTAAATTGAAACTAGTCAGCCTGGTGGTTATGTGTTTGTTTTTTCTTGACTACGCTTGACTGTATATGCAGGTATGGAAGAGGTAGAAAATTTGGATTTAACTGTACACAACATAAGAGATGGTCAGTAGAATCAAGTGTCAGTGCAGGAAATAATTATAATGATTGACCATAGAAGCTGGGTAAGGAAGGAAAGCAGGACATCAAAGGAGTCAGGACAATAAAGGAGGGTAAGATCAATGAACTAACTGCAGGTCTCTGTGGGATTAAGGGAATGTTGAGTAGAGGTAGAGAGAGAGCAGGAACAATAGAGGAGGAAGTGGTTGGAAAGGAGGATGTGTAAAATTGAGCTTTCTGGGGGTTACAGTTTTGGAGATGACAAGGTCTAGAGTAGACTCTAGAGCAGAGTTTCTAAACAGCAGCACTGCTGACACTTGGGGCTGGACAAGCCTTTGTCATGGGGGGGCCATCCTGTGTACTATTGGATGCTGAGCAATGTCCCCGGATGCTATCTACTACACTAGATGCCAGTCTCTAGACATTGCCAAATTTTCCCTAAGGGCAAAATCTCCCCTCGATGAAAACCACTGTTCTAGAGCATGCCTACAGAAATCAGTGAATGAGATAGAGCAGAAGTCAAGACAACCAGAGAAAACTGGAGAAAGTGGCAGTGAGTCAGGAACTAAAGTCCTCAAGAAATGAGTGGGAATGACTCAGAGTCAGTGCATTACAACAATGAAGAGGACTGGGTGATAGATTCAAAACCGGGCTTTTTAAGGGAGGAAGGAAAATGGTGAGAAAGCAGCAATTAGAAGCAAGGAAGATACACCTCACCTCAATAGTCAGTGGTTACAGGACTAGGGGGGGAAATACAGCCACCCTGTGAGAAGGCTGCAGAGAAAGAAGTGTCTTCAGGGCAATGCCAGGTTTCTGGGCAAGAAGGAGAAAAGAATGCTCAGAGAAGAGGCTGGAGATAAGATTTTGCTCATGATGCACTACCAATTTCACAAGGCACAGGGGAAGGGTTCAGGAATTGGGGAAGGATAGGAAAAGAGGACAGGATGAAGAAGTGCAGAATAAAAGATGGAGTCCAGTAGGAGGTCCACTAAGGGGAATGGGGGTGTAGAGGACACAAATCTTCAAAACCAGAAAAGAAGGAAGCCTTCTGTTATTTTGGCAAGAAGGTAAACATAGGTAAGAATATGCCAGGAATGAGGCTATGTCACTAGAAGTCACATTATTATTACCAACCCTCGGCTAGAACGAGTCTAGAACAAAAGGATACTCTTCTAAGCTTCACCAAAGAACAGTGCCAGCTTTAATATCAGGAAGTCAACCAGACACACCTCTGTCAAGAGTTGAGAACAGGTTTTCAAGGGTTCAGGAATTAAGGAAATCTTCAAGAAAGGAGAAACTTGTGCAAGGTTAGTACAGATAGACTTAAAGCCCTAAGTAGAATTATTGGGACTAATTAGGAAAGTACATTCCTCATTAGTGAATTAGAAATTAGGGTGTTCTAAAAAGGGCAGAGTAGCAAAGAGACTATTAATATGGCCAAGAGGACCTCATCAGTGCTTACACTCCGGAAGAGAATTAGAATGTAAATTCCCAGAGGGACTGAGAACCCCGCCCCATCCCCACTCACACACACACACACACACACACACACACACAGACACACAGACACACACACGCACTCCCAGCCCAGAGAGAGTTGAGGAAAGGAACCTACACTAGTGAGCCCAGGAAGCTAAACCAGTGGAGCTAAGAAATGGCAAATAACTCTATCAGGATAAGGCATTGTGCTGCGTAAACTCATCCATTTAGTTTCCTCCCTTTAAAAAGTTACAAAACAAGCAAACAAACAAACAAAAAACAACCACACACACCACAAAACATACCGACTTAACACTTAAGTTTATGCTTAACATTAAGTTTAAACACTACAGAAGTATGTAAGTAACAGACCCCCTCTCTTCATCCAACCCACTCCTCAGGGGTAACCTGTACACAATTTGGTATGTATCCTCCCAGGTTTTTTTTCTATTCTTTTTTCTTATCCTCACCGAGGATATTTTTCCATTGATTTTTTTAGAGATTGTGGAGGGGAGGGAAGTGGGTGGGACAGAAAGAGAGAGAGAGAGAGAAACATTAATGTGAGAGAGAGACATCGATTGATTGCCTCCCATATGCGCCCCAATCAGGGCTGGGGATGGAGCCTGCAACTGAGGTATGTGCCCTTGACTGGGAATCGAACTCAAGACCCTTTGGACCTCCGACCAACACTCTAACCACTGAGAAAACCAGCCAGGGCCTTTTTTTTATTCTTATGCAAACATACACACATTGAGGTGTCCCCCCCACCCCCAAATGGGATCACATTACATATGTTCTTATGCATTTTCCTTTTTTCACTTAATAGTAAGTATATCACGGCCATCTTTTCAAGGTATATCCAGGTCTGTCTCATTCTTTTTAATGGGTTCACTGTACTACAGTGTATAGATGAACCATAATTTTTCAGACTTACATAACAATGGGCATTTTAAATGTTGTCAATGCTGCTTTGAAAATATTTGTGCATGTCTTCATATGTTAATAATTCTACAGATTACATTCCCATCTTCTGAAGGAAAGGATATATCTGATACTGCCCAAAAAATTGCTCTCCAAAAATCGTGTATCAATTTACCTTCCCATCAAAATCATATGTAGAATGCCCAATACGCCATCCTCTTGTCAAAGCTATAGTAATCAATCCTAATTTCTGCCGACTAATAGGAGGAGAGAACCTCATTCATCTTTTAATGTGAATGCCTTTTTGTTTTGTTTGTTTTGGTGGAGGAGGATATATCAGTTTAAGAACAATAAAAACTATTTTCAAATTTGTTTGTATATTTAAACATTGAACCAAGAGGATACCATCTTCATAAAATATACTGATTGCTAAAGGAAAAGAAACATGAGAATAATAACTACATACATTTAATTTTTTAATTTTTAATTTTTATTATGTACCAGACCCTATGAAAAGTACCTAACTATATTATCTTATTGAGCTCCCACAACTCCATATAGGGAATTATTATGCCCATGTTATACAAAAAGAAACTAAAGTTAGATAGGTTAAGTAACTTTCTCAAAATTACACAACTAATAACTGAGTAAAACCAGGTGTTGAACCCAGGCTATCTGACTCTGGATTCCCTACTTAGACAAGTAACTTGCTAAAAAAAAAAAAAAAAGCCACATAGCCAGTAAATACTACAGTCGGGATTCTAACCCAGGTCTAACTCCAGAGCACACATATGTAAAGTGTTTGCTTGCTTGTTGTGTGTTTAATAGAACTAGTATTATTTATATGAATAATGTAATGATAGTGTGGGGAAGAATGTTTTCCTATCTAACCTTTTTGCAGGGAGGGTTCTTGTGTGGGTATTTTTGGTTCTGTTTTGCCTACGGTTTGAAAAACAAAATACTGACATTGCCTTGGTTGAGCTAAAGTCAGGTTAAACCCAACTGCATGACTCCAGAGGCATCATACTTATGTGAATGGAATTCACTGGAGTTGTGCAGTACACAACCTACAGAGCTGAGTGTGGGCCCCAGGACCAGCTGCAGACTGACTAATGGAAAAGGGAGATTTCTCCCCATAATTAGGCCAACAGAGTGTCCCCTAGTGGTTGAGAATAGTGTTGACAACTGCAAATGTCTAGCTAGAGAGCTCCAGCATTGACAGAACTAGGGTAGTTGCTGATGTGAAATCAGGAGACATGAAAATGAATTGCTGCTTCCTCTAACTCAGTGGTTCTCAACCTTCCTAATGCCGAGACCCTTTAATACAGTTCCTCATGTTGTGCTGACCCCCAATTTCATTGTTACAAATTGAACATAATTAAAGCATAGTGATTAATCACAAAAACAATATGTAATTATATATGTGTTTTCCGATGGTCATAGGCAACCCCTGTGAAAAGGTTGTTCGACCCCCAAAGGGGTGGCGACCCACAGGTTGAGAACCGCTGCACTGGAGTGTTCTCACACACGAGAATGCAAGATAAATCAAGACTCCTCTTTGGGGAATCAATGGTTCCTTAGGATACAAAGGGGAACACAGGGTAAGTATCACCAATAACTCAGGTCATAAGAATAAGATGCCTACACAGTAAATGAAGAGAGAAAAGGAAATGATTTTACTATATGAGAGAAGGTGATAGAGAAGCAGGGAGATAGACATAAATAGACTCAAGACTAGATAATCAGCCCTGGAAATGTCTTAGTAATCTTCCAAAAGGCACCCCTCCACTGCCACCAAAAAATAAAATAAAAATAAAAAGCCACTAGAAAATTAGGAGAACCTTGAAAATATTCTCAAGGGGAAAAATGATGCTAAAAGAAACCCAGATGTGGTGAATATAAAATGAATGGAATTTTGGATTCAGTCCTACTGTCAGCCTCTCTTAGAATTGAGGCAAAGGCAATTGCAGACTTGGGAAGAAAGGCTTAACTTGACCAAATTAAAATGGCCTAAAGCCATAAAGAGACCATGGGTAAAACAGAAACACACATCAGCTAGGCAAAAGATGGGCCCTGAGGATCGGCACAGCAACTGGAAGAAATGGAGAAGAGTCAGCCAAGGTAAACATGGCAATAGTGAGTGCCAATCACTGGCTTGATTGAGTAGGGGAATTCTAGTTAATATTTACCATTTGCTACTCACACAGATGATCGATTTTCAAAGAATTTGAAAATATGTTGTAAAATAAAAATAACACTAAAATATAAGACACCACATAATCTTCCAATGACCTGGGTGTTTATCAAAACTATCAATTGTCACTACTGTCTAAGGAAGTGACAGTATCCGGTCTCAGTTACTGACCTGGCAAAAGCCTGGCTAGAAAGAAACAATCAAGAAAGATGTAGATGGCACCGAATAAGGAGATGACAATGCCAAAGGGTTATGAGACATTATTTCCTTTATAGTTCAAAGACCTCAGTAGAGTAAAAAGGGTAGTGAATAAGAGCAATGGGACAGGGAAACAAGTACCACATCTATTTTGACAACTCACTAGACTGTAAGTTCTAGGAGAGTAAAACTTGTTTTGGTCATTGCTCTGTCACTGCATCTAGAACAGTAACTGACACAGAGGAGGCACTCACAAATACTTAAAGAAGAAATAGTGCCATTCGTTGAATATTCCCTATTCCCATCCTCTCAAAAATTATACCCGGAAAGAAAGAATGAATGCTGCTCACTCTGATATCCTTTTTCACATTCTCTACTTAAAGAAATTCTTATCCTTCAAGCTCCAGCTAAAATTTCTTTTCTTTCTCAAAGTCTTCCCTGATCGTTTCCTGCTGCCCACAAATCTACCTCCTTCAAAAAGCCAAAGTTAAACCTTCTTTATTCTCTTTGACCAAAGCACCTTACTTGGACCTATTTTTGTACTCGTTTCATTCTGCACTGCATTGCAGTTTAATATTTACATGTCTGACCCTCCTCCTGGGTTATATGCTCCTTGAAGGTAAATTCTAGATTCAGTTTTCTTGAATCCCCATCTTCTAACATAATGCCTTGCAAACAGCAATTACTTAAGTGTCTGCTAAGTTTAATAAAACAGAATTATATTCTTGGTATCTAATAAGAAGCCAGCACATTACAGGTGCTCAATAAATGTTTATTACATGAATGAACTGAAAGAAAGATAATACAGCAAAATCAGGTTCTTTGCCTCAAAACCCAGGGCTGAAAGACATCACACCTTGAAGACAGAGAAATCATCTCTTTCCCTTGGTGTTAGGAGACCTTGCCTGGTTCATGTGCCAAGTATCCGGCACTCTGGCACCAAAATGTAGAGATAAGTTTGAGGGAGTTCCAGGAAGAGTAACATAACTGACCTGGGTGGGGGAGGGAAGAATGAAAAAGGAGCGATTAGGGGCTTAAGCCAGGCAGATGGCCTAAGTGACGTCTGAGACTAGACATGATAACCTTCTGCTAACATCGGGAGAGTGTAAACACCAAGTGGAGAGGAATTGTTTAGCCTGGCCCAAGGAGCTCAAAGCAGGAGAAAGGATGAAACAAGGATGGAAGATCAAAGTCCTGCGACAGAAAAGCCAACCAGGAGAGACACGGCTCTCCTTGGACTCAGAAAACAATGTCATATACATTTTTACAGATATCAACAAGTGTTATTATCCTTATCTTCAGGCATAAAGGAGACTACAAACAGATGGATTGTTGAAACTAGAACTGAAACCGAATACAAAGAGCCTATGCTTGGGACAGAAAATTCTTTTACCGTTACACACAAGATAGCCCCATACTCAGTGTCATTAAAGCAGTGTCCCCAGAACCCACCGATGCAGACTGCACCCATAAGTCAAAGCACCTGGGGATGAAAGAAGAAAAAGGAGCAAGAAAGAGAATCAGAAAAGCAGCAGGACTGGAAGGAATCCCATGGTCAGGTAAAATGCAGGAAATCTCCCATCTGTGTTCTCATTCGCTCTTTTCCATTTTACTCGAACAAAGCCAACTCTCAAAGTGGAGTTTGCTGAAAACATATTCATTTCTTCCTGTTTCCCATTCCACTCCAGCCCACCTGCCTGCCTGCTTCTCAGGAACTTTCAGTAGGCTTCGATTGTGCCTACAACATCAGCAGTAAGTGCTGTGAGTGGTAGAGCCGGAGAAGATACAGTTTCCTACTTCAAAGAACTTGTAATCTACTTGTAGAGACAAAATATAAATATGTGAAAAAAAGCAAGAAAATAATTGCAAAGAAAGAGATGATAAATACAGGAGAAAATAGGATAAACTATTGATATGTAACTGCTCATGGTCTGTGGAGTGAGAAGAAAATAAGATTCAGCTAATAATTCAGGGAAGGCTTCCTGGCAGAGGTGAATTTTCTTCTTGAAGAAGAAAAACAGAAATGGACTGACTGAATTCAATTTATGGGTTTATAAAAGTTACAAGGAACCTTAGGGTGTATTTTATGAAAACTGCTCATTGACAGATGAACTAAACAGAAGCCCAGGGAGCTTAAATAAAATATGTCCAAGTGACAAATAAGTAAGTGGAAGAGCTGGAATTCAAATCAAATTATTCTGACTTCAGATCGAGAGCAGGTGACAGGAACAAATGCAGAGGAGTGAAAATGAGCAATGCCTAAAAGGAAGGTGAGCAGACAGGCTTGGCTGCGACAGAGGGACCATGTACTGAGTACTGAGGTCCTGTGGTACTGAGTTCTGTAGGGTACTGAGAAATAAGAAGCCCCGATCTACTCCCAAATGATCTGAGTGGCTCCATCTGAGACTCCACTTCTCTCCCTTTTCAGGAACACCCACGACACCTTAGTGACAGGAGCCCTGCAGAACTTCTGCATTTCCCACACCACGTGTCCTGCTCTGAGACCTTAGCTTCTAGCAGCCGCCATCCCAGATGCCTGCCAAGGACCCTAGAAGCTCCAAGACACACATATAACAAAACTAATCAGGGAGCTACTCCACATACGCACTTCTGGTTCTGCTCACAACCCCACCCTCCTCCTTTGCCCCCACCAACACTGAGGAAACCAGATGTACAAATGGTTAACAGAGAAAAAAAATCCCACCCAGACCACTTGAAACGCGGCTAGTCTGGCTGGGCTTCGAGTCCGCTCAGCGACTGCTCCACGTCTTCTATTTATAGGCTCTGGGTGCCCAGCCCAGCTTCCAGGTCACTAATTGTGGCCCAGCCCTGAGCCAACCCCACACCTCCTCCCCCGCCCTGCAACGCAGGGAACAAGAAGCAAATCCAGCTTTGTCCAGCCCAGGGAGAGCAGCGAGGAATGAGATCTGAATCCAAGACCCTGTATTATATAGCCAGAAGGCCCTGCCCTCGTACTATGCATCTTGGAGATCTGAGCTATCCCTTCCTTCGATAGCAGATTCCTCTTGGCTAAAAGACTCGGCTTTCTCTGTTAGTTCGTATCCGTGCTACATTGGGCAATAACCAACGGGCCACATCCCTACTAGCAATTCTATATCTGAAGCCTTGTGTCCATCCCAATTAAACCTGGCCATTGTCAATGAGGTTCATATTCAGGGGAAAGGACTGGGACTCAGGTGAAGGAAGAGTTAAGAGGCTTAGAATAAGAAAGAGAAGTCTCCTTCCTTTCTCAGTGCCTCAATGTTATGGTTACCATTCTTCTCAAACAGCCCAACAAACTCCCAAACCTGTACAGCCTTGACCAATACTGTCCAAGACTATACATCCCAATGTCAATCTTCCCTTTCTCATTTGGGGGTTCATTTGGGCCATTGGCTAACATGCCAGGGATTCTGGTTATTGGAGCCAGAACCAGAATGCTGCTGTGCTATCTCATCATCACCCACAAATGCCAATTCCCAGCCCCAAATGGCCCCAAATCTTTCCTCCCAAGACCACAAGGGGAAAAAAGTTTCCAAATTAAAAAACTAAAACTGGCAACAAAGGTGCCCCATGGCAGTAACCTTTAAAACTGGCCATTAAAGTTTATAAGTCAGACGGCACCAACGTGAACGATCAAGAAGAGAAAAACAGCCCCCTCCCTTGGGGACCCAGAGCGACAGCCTTCCCCCTAAAGCCACAGAGCTGATGTCACAAGAAGCACTTGCTGCCATCAAGGGCTCTCTGTGTCCCAACTACAACCATTCACAATGTAGGCAGCCTCTGTGTGCTGAGGCGGGTGGGTGTCTGGCTGAGAATAAAGGAAAGGGGAGGGGTAAGGGGGCATGGGTTGGGGGTATATAGGAGGTAGGAGAAGATGGGGAGAGGAAGAAAACAACAAATCTCTTCCTAGCCATGATGGCTGCCTGCAATTCACAGGCCAGGAGGGGACAGGCCTGTCAGGCTGCCTAGGAGAGTGGTTCCCAACTTTTTTCCACCCAACACACATGAAGCATATCACCTATTTTCATCAGTAACTTTAAGTCATTATGTAATGATGCCTAACCATCCTGGGATAGAGGGGACATATATCAGAATTTTTTGGCAAGGGTATGAATTGTTTGAAAAGGCCTCCAAATTATTCTGACCACCTCCCCTATGGGTTATTAACCCCCCGGTGAAGAATCATCAGTTTAGGGAGCCTACTTCTCCTTCCCTCCCTTCCTTCCTTCCATGTATTCAACAAACACATTTTAAAAGCTTTGATATGCCAGGCATTGTTCTAAGGACACTGGGGTGACAGCAATGAGCACACAGACAAAAATCCCTGCCCTCATTGAGAATCCATGCCTTCCCAGGGGAGAAAAACAACATAATAAAAAAAGCAAAATCTGCGGTATGTTGGGTAATGATAAGTGCTAAGGAGAAAAACAGAGCAGGAAAGGGGAACGGAGAGTGCTGGAGGGGGTGGGGATGACATTTTCCAGAGGGTGGCCAGGAAGTCCTCAACTAGAAGGTAGCAAATGAAAAAAGAGCCAAACAAAGAGAAGGAATGGGCCACGCAGGTCTCTGAGGAAAGAGCATCCTCAGCAGAGGGACAGCAAGTGAGAAGGTGCTCAGGTGCAGCACATGTCTAGTGTGTTCAAGGAAGAGTCATAAGGAGGCCACTATGCCTGGAGCCATTCTTGGTGACAGTTCCTCCTCCATTGTACATCCTATGGCTCTGAGGAGCTGGGCTGATTGCCTGTTGGACTAAATTGTCTAAGCCAGGGACATGCTCACAAGCAAAAGGAACTTAAGTAGCTTGGTGAAAGGGGACACAGGTAGGTAAGATAGCTTAGTATTAAAGTATTTCTCCTTGTTTAAACAGATTAGAGTTCTTTTAAATAAAATCTCATCCATTCACACAAAATCCTTGTAAAGAACAAAAGTCATATCCCCCAAAAAATCCTTCTTTAAATGAGGTTAAAGCTAGGAATTGGAATAGAATTTACTCTTGATACCCAGTCCAATACCCTAATATTCATAAAATCATAGAATATTAAAAGCTGGAAGAGGCCTTAAGAGATGATCTTATGTATTCCCCTCATCTTACTCCAGAAGCAGCTGCTGAAATTAGAGCCCAGGGTTCTTGGATAAGGGGTGAACACTCCTTAGAAAGCAACATAGTGCCGGGCCGGTGTGGCTCGGTGGCTGAATGTTGACCTATGAACCAGGAGGTCATGGTTCAATTCCCGGTCAGGGCACATGCTGAGGTTGCAGGCTAGATCCCCAGTAGGGGGCATGCAGGAGGCAGCTGATTAATGATTCTCTCTCATCATTGATGCTTCTATCCCTCCCTCACTCTCCCTTCATCTCTCTGAAATCAATAAAAACACAACTCCTGCATTCAAGAATCTCTCCTGCAAAGGATGATATGGTGATGGCATTAGGATTACCGAACACTAAATAGTGTTCTCTGTCCCCTGATCTCTAGAAAAAAAAGGCTGTGTTGTTTCCAATTGCTAGGGCCACTGCTCTTCGTCTAGCTTCCTTCAGCCCAAATGTCCTTGGTGATACAGAGCCCAGCCAAGCCCGTGGCTGCAGGTTCTGAAGACCAGAACTGAGTCTACAGTGTGAACACAGATACACACACACAGACGCATACAGTCAGTGGGAAGGAGGGGAAAGGAAAGCACACACAACACAACACACTAGGGCAGCTGCAGAAAACAACTGCTTGTTAAGTTAAAATTAAACTCTGCACAAATATTGACCTTTGGAGGGGACAGAAACCGGTCCCATATTTACCAGTTTTATAAATGGGACTGACCACAGCTGCCCCACGCGCTTGGCCAGCGTGATGGCAGGATGGGGCGAGGCCATGCTTTGGGGGTGGGGGGTGAATGAGAGGGGCAGGAGAGATTTTAAACACTCTCTTAAACGTAGTTACTACTGGTAGGTCAAAGTTCCCGAAAGCCTTAAAAGAGAAATTTCTAGGAAAGCAAATAAGGCAGTCCCTGAAAGTGGGGGGTCAGAAAAGTAGGAATAGAGAGGAAAAAGAAAGTGTGAGAAAGAAAAAGGTTGCTACAGATAGTGAAAAATATAACAGAGATTGAAACTGAATGGAGAGAATGCTAGGAGCTTATCCTTTTGAACCCTGGCCCTTGGTCAAACCAAGAGTCATAAGGTAGGAGACCAGGTGATCAACTTAACCTAATGGAACGATCGAAACTAACCGGGTCTGAGTCTTGGCTCGGCTGCTTCATTGCTATGCAGCCTTGGGAAGCTGAAGGACCCCCGTTTCTCCATCTACACAATAGAAGTAATAATACAAAAACTTTGTCCTAATTCACAAAGGCAGAACCCAAAAAAGACAGTGCGAGTGAAAGCACTTTGCCAACCGTAAACACCGCACAGATATCAATCATTACTTTTATTAATTCTCCCAAACTAACTGTGCACCTTTATACTCCAAACTGGCCAATGAACTGCAGTCTCTCTAAGAGCAGAGCTAGGTCAGAAGGGAGAACTTGAGCTTCCCCTGAACTTGTCAAAAGCCTCCTAAAAGCATACACCTAAACCCTTCCCTTGCTGCAGGATAACGAGGAGGCCAACTTGCTGAACGATGCCCCAGGAGCCATACTCCCAGCTGCAAAAGGTCCCAATATGAAGGGGAAGAAAGGATTCATCAATACTATTTTCCTGACAGCTGATCTCTAGCAACCCACGGTTTTTCAGGAACAAACTTCACAGCTGCTGGGCTACTTAGTTCTGTTCTGAATCTCTGCTGCCTTCACCCTCTTTTATATTTTCCTTACACTCATGACTTCCACAATTAATAATAAGCATAAAAGTCTGATCCAATCACCACTGAGTAGAGCATGACAACACCCTCCCACCAACACTGTGCCACCAAGAATCACAATCTGAAAGTATTTCAAATAAATATACTTTGAAAAATACATGAAAAGATGTTGCTGAAATTAGTTGCCCAGTTTTACAGAAAGCCCCTGTGCCTTTATGTGGTACACTGTTTACACTCCACATCTTCAAAGCCTGGGGCAGACAAGCGTCTGTCACTTTATGGCACAGGGAAACTGCAGTGATGAAGTTAAAGTCCTTTGCTCCTCAGGCTGACCAAACACGTCACTAGTATCTCTTGACTCTGCTTTACTTGTTCAATGTTTGACCTTAATATATCACAGTTTATATTGTTAAACGTGTGTCATAAAACATAAACAATGTACAGCACCATGTCAGCAATTCAGGAAGAATTTCCAACGCTGCAGTCTCCCTGGTCACAGGACAGGGAGATGTTTTGCATTTTGTGCACCAAACATGTGCTGCACGGGACTCCAAACAAACTGGGGAGGGGGAGACAGACAGGAAAGAAAAGGGAAAGCCAATGGGGAAATCATACTCCATGTGGGGAACCAGCTTCCCTGAATTTGGGTCCAAGGACTTTTCACAAAATGTAATCCTTATGAATTTCCATCACCTTCTTCCTAGGGCTTCGTCCCTCTCCAGGGGCTCCAGAGGAGTGATATGCCTCCAGGTCCAGCCACTCAGGGCCTCTAAGGATTCTATTTTTCTAACCTAGAAAAGAGTTCTCTCCACACTCCATGCCCATCTTTTCCACGAGTAATGACCTCCACAGGTCTTAGTTCCATCTTCTTTCTATAAACAATGGAGAAGCTGAGCTAGCTGACCTTCCCTGTGTGACCTAAGACTTCCTGTCAAATCTCTTAAGCTATAGCCAGAACTGATGTTAATTTCAAGTACACCGTACTTCTAGGAAAAGGGAAGTGAGCATCAGCATGACTGTCACCCCCCATAATACTCCAAAAAAGTTCATCCTTCCTGCTCTAAGCGACAGAGCTCACAGGAGAAGCCCCGCACAGAACCCATCGGTCTATCACTCTTCAAGGTCCTCCTCCCACAATGTTCTCATCCAAATAAAATCAACGCCTCAGACAGGGAGGGTTCTAGGCTAGAAAAATGGTGCAGGTGCTAAAAACAAGCATCATCAAAAGCAAAATATTCTTAAGGGGAAATTCAGAGCTAAGTAAATCTCTGGGGGAAACACACACACACACACACACACACACACACACACACACAACAATAAAGCCCACAATGGGAGAAGCAATTACCATCCAGCACTTAGAAGTGTTGTGCCCATGACACCTTGCCTGTAAGGGGGTCCCTCAACCCTCTAACCACAGCTCCATCTGTGAGACCCTGCTGACCTCCTCCCAGACTAAATTCAGGCTGCCTACATCCAACAGAATCCAGCAAAATGCAGCCCCACGTAGGAGGTCCAGTCCCATGTTGTTTGTCTCCTTGGTCTTCTGCTCTCTCCTAGCCAAACCGGGGTAGACTGACCTCTCAGAGAAGTCCCTAAGCAGATCATGTGCCAGAGCTGATTCCTATTTAGAACGCCTTGACCTAAGCAAGCAAAATGTCATTCTTGGGGGCTTCAAGACAGAAGGGCACTTTAATATTAAAGATAATAGCAGGGAGATATGGCGGGGGGAGGGGGGGGGAGACCTGTAATACTCTCAACGATAAAAAAAAAAAAAAAAAAGATAATAGCAACGTAAGTTTTCCAAAGGCCTACAAGAGATAATGCTAATAAGGCCTAAGAAATAGAAAATGGCCCAGGCCGGTGTGGCTCAGTTGGTTGAGCGTGGTCCCAGGCACCAAAAGGTCACTGGTTCGAGTCCCTCTCAGGGCACATGCCTGGGTTGTGGGCTCAATTCCCAGTAGGGGGTGTGCAAGAGGCAGCCAATCAATGTTTCTCTTTCACATAGATGCTTCTCTCTCTCTCTCCATTCCTCTCTCTCTCTCTAAAATCAATAATAACATACTTTTTAAAAAGATAAATAGAAAATAGAAGCAAGGGTCCCCAGAAAGGCTCTGATGTAACCCGAAAACAAAAACAACAGGACTAGAAGGGGACTCTTACAGGGACTGGCTAAGACTGGGAGCAGATTGAAAGCACACAGAAGAGACCCAGAGACCTGGAAAACACCTCCACACACAAGGGCACGTCTATTTTATATCTGAGGCCCAGGCACTGCAGAAGCGTTTGCTTGTGTAAGCACTATGTTTGGAACCCAGAAACAACTAAATTTCAGGCCTAGTAGGAAGCATCCCTCCACTGTAATCTCTGAAGCCCCTAGAGAAGCAAATAAGGAAACATTGCTACCGGGTACCAGTGTGTGCTGCCGACTCACCAGCGCTAGGAAATGTCTGAACAGAGTCTTATTCAAGCCAAGGGAAAACGCTGTTAAAACACACAAAACTCCTTTGACTAATGTGAGAGGGGGAAAGAGCCTCTATAATTAACAGAAACTGTCACAGGCATTGGGGGCCTCCGACGTGTTCAACGCAAACCACTTGAAAAGACCCGGTCTTCTCGGAGAAGGCTGGGGTTTGTGAGCAGGGCTCCACCAGGCTGGGGACAGCTTTTCCAAAAGAATCCCACCATATTCAAAAGGAAGAAGATGCAGAGGGAGAAGAAAAAAAGGGGTGGGGAAAGAAAGGAAAAACCCAAACCTCAGCTGAATGTTTTTCCACCACTGGAACTAAAAAGCAGAGCAGAAGAAGAAAAGTCCAAATGCAACCAGTTTTCAATTAGGGCCTAATTAGAAAGAAAAGTGGCAGTGCTATTATTACAGATCTGGGGAGGAAGAAACTCAGTCAATGACTTGAGTTTGGGCTGAGCCATCCACTTGAAAGCTGTGATGATTAGAGGGACAATTTATGGTGAGAGATGCTGGAGGGAGAGGGAGGGATGGAAGAAGAGGACTTAGAGGCTGGCTGATTGAGTCAATCAAGAGCCAAAAAAAAGATAGCCCAAAACATTTATTGATCACCCACAATTTGCAAAGCATTACACAAAGGGCTGTGAGGAGAAATAAAGATCATAACAGCCATAACTCTGACCTGAAGATTGTCCCTGCAATGAGTACCCACTTCTCAACACTCAGCCACTGCGTACACATGCACAGTCCGCAGAGAATTTAACCTCGACTTCTTTTTATACTAAGTCCACTCTGACCACTCATGTGGACTCTCTCTGCATTTCTCCCAGCTCCCTCCTCATTTCCATATGTGACACACAGAGACACCCCCAACCCCCCCAAAAGATGCCATCATCAAATATAATTCCTGAATGAAGTTATCAGGATTCGCCTCAGCCTTCAAAAGAAGCCAAAGTCTGCACCTTGGCTCAGGCAAGCTGACACCCTATATCATGTGGGAGAGTCTCAGAAGAGCTGGAGGGCATCTTCTGCTTTTTGTATGATCCCGAATGATTCAGTTCCATTTTCTAGGTAAAAGGCATAATAGATGAGAACAAGCAGAAAGGAGCTTGGGATGAGCATCCTTGTCTGTGGCTGTAGGAAGGAAGTTCCATTCCCTATTTGCAATAAAACAAAGCAATCTGATTGGTAGAAGCATGAGTACTTTCTTCCCTTGCTCTGGGGTACCCTCTCCCTTGTTGATTTAGTTCAGGCAACTTGGAGGAGGGACAGGAAAGGCCAGGGCAAACATGTCACAGCCTGCAGTGAATAGGGCCAACAGAAAGGAGAGCAAGGAACAGAGCTGAGAGGAGAGGAAAAGAGGAGAGGCCTCTCTTCCCATTCCACAACCTGGGCTCCATCCAACACAAAGTTAATTTCTAACCTCGGCTCACCACCCTGCCCACTGCTTGCATGATTTATCTCCCTATCTGCCTGCATTGCCTTTACAAGCCTCCTAGCCTTGCACACCATTATAAAAGCTGTCTGTAATGCTGGCTCGACCTGGCCTGGCCCGGGCTTCTGCCACGGTAACCCTTCCCCACCCCTGAATTTTACAAGCCTTCCGCCATCATGGAAATCTGAAATCCCACGAAAGAACAGTAAACAAAGCAGGGAAAAGAAAATACCTAACTCGGCCACTCTGGACACAGCAAAGTCACAAATGGACTGATGTCTCTAAGCCAGGGATGAAGGCCTTTTAGGCAACAACAGTGAGCTGCCTTCTGGACTGAGCTCAGCCAGATAATAATAAAGAGATGCACACAAAGGGGCCTATCCTGAATGGGGTACAGCCAAGCATCCTGGTGCCCTGGGAATTCCCAGGCTCAAGGAATCAGCCAGAATATCAAGAAAACTCACAAGTATGCCCTAGTCGGTTTGGCTCAGTGGATAGAGCGTCGGCCTGTGAACTCGGGGGTCTCAGGTTGGATTCCGGTCAAGGGCATGTGCCTTGGTTACGGGCGCATCCCCACTGGGGGGTGTGCAGGAGGCGGCTGATCGATGTTTCTCTCTCATCGATGTTTCTGACTCTCTATCCCTCTCCCTTCCTCTCTGTAGGAAATCAATAAAATATATTTTAAAAAAAGAAAACTCACAAGTAAACACAGATGTCAGGTTCAGAGAACCATGTGGAAATGTGAAGTTTTAAATAACGGAAAGAGACTAAACATTATTCAGACCACAAACTAAGTCGGCATCAGTTCTGTCACCTTCTTATGGGCTCCTGAGGGAGGCAGCATGGTGTAGTGGAAAGAGCATGGGCTTTGAAAGCTGGCTTCATCACTTATTTATGAGCTATGTGACTCTGGTCAACTTATGCTCTCTGAATCTGTTTCACTTTCCGTACCATGGGAAAATACCAACTCATAAAAAGGTTGTGAAGAGTAACGAGATTTACAGCCAGAGGGCCTGGCACTCAACAGGTACAAAAATTGTACCTATTCTTTGGGATGTTAGACATCCTAAAATGTGTTTGTGAGGGGTGTTCTATTGCTTCCCCTGGCAAATCTTAGCCTGCTTAACAGGTTTCCCTTTACTCTATGCACACTTTCCCTTAATAAACCAGACTCCATCGGTCCATCTCCTGGCCAGAGAATGAGCCAAAAGGGGGTCTCTTGGGGAAGTATTCTTTCCTACCGACTGTCTTGAATCCCCTTGTCCTTTTATCCCTTTGAACTCCTATGACCCAGTTCTGGCCATGACCCTCCTCATTAAGCTCCCATTGGCTCCTCCAGCCTCCCTTCAGAAAGGCTCTTCTTTCTCTTCTGATGCCTCAAGAGAAACCTGCCAGCACCCACCGGGTTCCATTCTTTTCAAGAAAAGCCACACTGCCCTGTTACAGCATCTAAGCCAGAAGCCAGGGTTCATATCTTCCTGGCGAGCTTAGTAGAGAAAGGGACACTAAAGCATTCTCCATGAGTCTCTGGAGTTCCAAAGTGCCCTGCCAATGAGGCTGAGTGCTCCCCAGAGCTCTGTTATTCACTTGGGGGTAGGTAGTGAGGAGCCAGAGGGGAGGGCCGGGGGGAGGGCAGGAAGAGAAGAGAGCCTTGATTCAGGGGCCAGACTGAGTCCGCCACAGGCCAGGCTCCGCTGAGGTTTCTCGGGTGAAACACGTCTCTGTGATGGCTGTGCCTGTGAAGCGGATGGAAATGCCCATAAAGCCCTATCAAACCCTGTTCACAGAAGGACAGGGATATATATAGAACCAGGAACCAAAGGGGCCACAAGGGATTCAGGCGGACAGCTCCGCCCAGCCCTTAAACCCGCCCAGGGAAGGGGGGCGGCCCAAGGAACAAGCTCAAGGAATGAAGGTTGGAGACAGCCCGGCGGGTTTGCGAAGGGAGTGGGGAAACGAGGGGCGTCAGGGACAATGCTGGAAGCGAGCTCGCGCCCAGGCTGTGGGAATCAATCAGGCTGGGAGCTGTGCCTGCTCCAGCGCATGGCCGTGGCCGCTAAAGGCCTCGCTCTGAGTTTTGGCCAATTTGGAGGTGACTTTTAACTCTTTGCTTTGGCGTCCTACCATCTTGATGGTGCTCTGCTTCCTTCTCAGAACCAATGAACCAGCTTTCCCTGCCCTCCTCCGCTCTCCCCACCAGCACCCCCACTCCCACCCTTCTCCATTCCCACACCCTTAACCCCACTCCCAGCCTCCCAAAGAAACAGGGGTGGGAGGCAGGTGAAAAACAGAAATCTATCCATAAGGAACGTGTCCTGAAACAAGAAAAATATCCTAAGATGGACATCTATCAAAAGATAGAAACAAATTCACAGAAAGGAAAAAGAGGCTCACAGAACAAGGCAAGAACCTTATAAGAAACCGTGGCATCTTATAGCATCAGGCCCTAAAGGAGACACTGTCACGCAGGGGCAAAAAGTAAGCAGGTTCTTCTTCCACTCTGATTTGTGGACGTCCCTCTCTCCACCAATCCTCTCCCAAAGTAGGACATTGCAGGTACAGATACTGGCTGATTGAAGCTAGCAAACACTGAGCCACAAGGCTTTCCTACCTGAGCAACAGCCAGAGCACCCCCTGTCCCCAGTTCAAAAGAGAATCCTTCCCTCTCCACCTCCTTCCCCAAAGCCAGCATGAGATGTATGACAATGTTTTGGCGCCACCTGCCGTCCTTTCCTGACAGCTTAGTAGAATAGATCCTAAAATTGGACGGACCTCAAATTCACCTTCTTTAATTCATCATAAGCCCCAAAAGAATGGAATCCCAGAGAAAAGAAACCAAACTTCTACCAAAGGGAATACTCCCACAGCACACAGTGGCCAACCCCAGTGCCCATCCCCCTGTTTCCTGGACAGATGTTTTAGGAAAGCCAACTAGCCAGAGCCTACTCGGTGGGTTTTTAGCTCTAGTCTTAACAACCATTAGTCTATGAAGGTCCTTCTCCAAGAGTCTTTCTGATTTGAGAACTGTGAGTACTCAATAAGCCCTTTCTCTATTTCATAGAGTCCATATACATTAAAATTATTTCTATTTCAGTTTTGATTTTCTTGGTTTTAGGTAGAAATTCTAATTTTGCACCAAGATGACATGATCCTTTGTCATCAAACAGTAGAATGAAAGCAGTGTCACCCAAAGAGCAACAACTTAGATATTTTACACTGCTCTCCATTCCTGTGGTCCTCAGGATGGTCTGGGCAAACATTTAACAAGCAGTAAGCTCATCTCACAAATATAAACATTTGTTCATCCACTTAACAAATATTTCTGCAGCACCTAATATGAACTAGGCACAAGCTGAAGGTATGGGGAGAGTAAAACATATGAGGTTCCTACTCTCATAGAGCCTCCATGCTAACATCATTTACCTGGTGTATTAAGGAATTCTAGCAATTTCTCACTCATCTTAAAGAATACCTGTGTGAACAACAAAGAGCAAGACAAAGCCCTGACCAGTTTGGCTCGGTGGCTAGAGAGTCGGCCTATGGACTGAAGAATCCCAGGTTCGCCGAAACCGGTTTGGCTCGGTGGATAGAGTGTCAGCCTGCGGACTGAGAGGTCCCAGGTTCGATTCCGGTCGGGGGCATGTACCTGGGTTGCGGGCACATCCCCAGTGGGAGATGTGCAGGAGGCAGCTGATTGATGTTTCTCACTCATCGATGTTTCTAACTCTCTATCCCTCTCCCTTCCTCTCTGTAAAAAATCAATAAAATATATTTCTAAAAAAAAGAGCAAGACAGCCCTAACCGGTTTGGCTCAGTGGATAGAGCATCGGCCTGCGGACTGAAGGGTCCCAGGTTCGATTCCAGTCAAGGGCATGTACCTTGGTTGTGGGTACATTCCCAGTAGCGGGTGTGCAGGAGGCAGCTGATCGATGTTTCTCTCTCATTGATGTTTCTAACTCTCTATCCCTCTCCCTTGCTCTCTGTAAAAAATCAATAAAATATATTTTTTAAAAAAAGAGCAAGACAAAAATGTCAACAGACTTTGTAAAGACAGAATAAAAAATATAAAAGGCTACAGAAGGAAGGATATACAGAATGGGACAATTAATTATTGTTTCATCATATTCCTTATGGGTAAGTATTTTTTACCCCTAAAACCCACTCCTGGACCTAACTCTAGGAACTGCATGCAGCTTCCAAAGTCAGCTTCCTCAGACCTCAAGATTTACAAATCTTTAGTAGAAATTATGGAGAGATGCCTGGGATTGACAGTTTAAATTACATGCAAGTATTTTCCCAAACGTCACCACAGGAAATATGTGGGGCTCCATAAAAAGCATTGTCATCTGGTAAACGGAGACGCTTCTGATAGGCCCTAGCATGACCCAGTAAATCAGGGGAACAGAGCCAATCATTCCCCTGATTTACTGGGAATCTTGCAGGAATCTTAGGGCTAGACATGCCCTCTCCTACTCTTGCTCTCAAATTGTGTCCAAGCAGCTCTAGACTACACCTGTCAGTAGGAAAAGAATATTTTTCCCCCCGGTTTTCCCAAGGAGTTTATTTGGGCAAACCAGGGGATAGGGAGGCCCTGCATCTAAAATAAGGTGTTGGGGCCTCTTGGTGCTCGTGAAGCGTGGCTCATGCTGGCCACTAAAGACCTGGTGAGAAAACGGGAACTTGATCTTGAAGTTGTAGAGCTACTTGACTGCTGGCTGCAATCTCCTCCATCTTCATTATCTGGATTGAGTGGGCACAGGCACAGTGCCAGCCCCCATGTCTCAGTAGCACTGGGTGACGGTGCCTGCAGTGGTCAGGTCCTGGTACTCCTGGTACATGTTGAGGGTGCCACTGCGGGATTCGAGTCGTATCGCAGCCAGATGCCAAAGTTCTTCACCCGAAGGGTGATTTCCCTGAAGATTTTTTCATCATCTTTAGCTGAGACACAAAGTACCAGAAGCGGGACTTGGCAACGACATGGTTAAGTGCAAAAATGTGCGTGTGGTAGAGGGGTGGTGTGCGGCAGTTGGGGGTGGGCAGGCAGCACCGCACCACCTTGTACCCCACCACCTGGTACTCTTGCAGTGTGCCCGAGGCCTGCACAGCATTCTCTCTGCATTTACCACCACCCACAAAAGGAAGTCAGGAAAAGAATCTTAAAGAATTCTAGGAAGGGAGTTTCCAAAGCTTTCCTAGTAGCAATCTAGTCAGGTAGAAAAGTCGTCTCTCTACATCACCTTTAATCTTATTGCTACAATTCAAGTTCATCCTTTCTTGTATTATCTTGAATGAAATAAAAAAAAAAGCTATTTATTATCCTGCATGTGCTAAATCTTCATATTTAAAAGACCAAGCTACTACCCCTACTCAATCTACTCTACAAATTAAATAATCCCACTTTCCTTGGATACTATTTTTTTAAAATTCTGTTTCCATCACTTTTATTATTGTCCTAACTTTCCTATGGGCACTCGGGCCCTATGCATCTTTCAAGCGTGACCCTCAAATCCTAAGAGGCCCACTAGTGCTAAATCAATAGGAAAGTGGCCTCAGGATCTCATGCCCTTCTCTTATTGATACAATCTGGAATGATGTTCATCTTTTTATTCACCCAAACTATGCCAAAGACTATGTCACAGTTGGGAGCTCTTCCTAGTTAAATCTTTCAGGAAAAAGGGGGACATTTTCCCACCTAGGAAATAGAAGGTACTTTATAGGAAAGACATTCTATTACATAAGATACTGGAGTAGCTAAAGCATCTGATAAAAGGAGTAGCAGGCAAGGTCGGTGTGCAGGGAGCCCAGGAGGGCACTTAGAGGGGTGTGTGCCTGGTTGAGGGCTAGTAAAGGAATCAGAAGGTTCTGCTTTCCTTTACTTAGATCCACCCCCTTGTCAGGAGCTCCCTGGGAATCCTTCACTAATTTCCCCACAGAGAACGGCTTCCTCATTTGTCCCGCTCAGCACCTTGTCTATATCACCAGCACAGCACTCTAGCCTTGGGTTGCAGGTTTATAAATAAGCACACCTACCTGTTTCCCCTTCTCCTTCGGGGCAGGAGTCATGTTAGCCATTGCTGTATCCCTGACAGTCACAAGTACTTAACAATGCTAGTTCCCTAGCCCCGCAGCACCTCGTGCAAAAACCTAACCTCCGGGAAGAGTCCATAAACACTGGCTAAGGATGGTAATATCACCAGCAGCCATCCAGCACACCTCCACTATGCTGTCGGACCAGTTTAGGATATTGGCTTGGAAACTCCTTTTTTCTCTTGGCCCAGACATTTACTCTTAAGGTTTGCTTCTTCCTCCAGAGACTCCAGGAAATAAGGTTAGTTTTAAGTCCTAGAAACTCTAATCATTCCTGTTTTCTTCAAGCTAAGGGCCTAAAGGAAGACTGCAAATACCCATGAATATTGATGAACCTCTGCGGTCACATGAATATTAACAACACCCTGTGGTTTTCGGGAACAGCAGCCCAGCAAGAAGGTCTAATATTAACCTTGGCTAGGCCCAAAAGGTGGGAAGAGCATATGCCCATATGTCTCCATGGGGAGTAAAGGGTGCGTGGCAGAGTCTAGTTTGGGGGTTAGTCCCTATGCAAACACTGGACACAAGGGCAGTTAAGAAGGGACTCAATGTTGTACCCCATGTCCCTGGCACTGAGGGCTCTGTTAGCTGCTACCCAGGCAGAAGTCCCCAATCCTCACGCTTTGCAGCAGTTAGGATGCAGAAACAGGAAGACCTCGATTCAGAGGAGAACAGGTAGACACAGTGACCTAGTTCAATCACTATAGTAGAGAGAGAGGTAGGGAAGGTTCAAAGTCAGATCTCTTTGGGAAGAAACCTGAATCAAATAAAAAAGCTCAATTAGGCAACAAAATACACAGTTAGCAAGTTACACATTAACAGTAACAAAGGACCTAGAGACTGTGGAGTCTCTAGCTCCACACCTTTCATGAAACTAGTGGACACAGAGAACAATGGCTCAGGTTTAAGAAGAAACATGTTCCAGGGCTGAAGCTACAAGAGATGGGAGGCATTGGGTTCTTTCCGCTCTGATAGCTTCTGAACCAGGAGATACCAGAAAGAATGGTGCCTGTTATTAAAAACTAGAGGCCCGGTGCATGAAATTTGTGCATGGGGGTGGGGGTCCCTCAACCCAGCCTGCACCCTTTTGCAATCCGGGACCTCTTGGGGGATGTCTGACTGCCAGCAGTCAGACATCCCTCTCGAAATCCAGGACCACTGGCTCTTAATCTCTCACTTGCCTGCCTGCCTGATCACCCTAACTGCCTCTGCCTCGGCCCCTGGTTGTTTGGCTGTCTGGTCTAATTAGCATATTTGTTTTTATTATTATAGATAAAGAAATAAAGGAGAAGTGCTGTGAATCAGAGTCAACCAAAGAAACTCAGGCACCCCTGGACCTGGGTCTAAGTTCAACACCTATTCAATGGCATATGACAACACTAGTAAAGGAAAGGCAGGTTAAGTGGCCTTATGCAGTGATTAAAATTAATGCTAATAATAAGATTCCTTCTGTACTCACACACCAGGACAGATTGTGCTTAAAACTAGAGAAGTGCCTCTACTCCTCTGCCTAATCCTACTCAAAGGCCTTGACCCCTTAGCTCTGTCTGAAAAGCTGACCCAGCCCCCTTCACACACACTTAAGAGGAATGGAGAGGCCTGCCGGCCTAGCCCAAGCCGAGGTGGTGAGAGGCCACACCTAGGAAGAGGGTGGGGGCTGCTCACGGGAGCTGTGTTCTGTCACACAATTACCATATTATGTAGCTCTAATAAAAAAAAATACTTGAAGTTTTACTAGTGCCATATAATAAAGTATTTATAGAATCCGGGGGTTGGGGGTGGGCAAAGGTAAAGGGGGGAGAAGGGAAAGAAGGAATCAGAATTGTTAGCAAGAGCCCTGGCAACAACAACTCCCAGTATTCACCACAGAGGTAAACTTCAAAGCCATCAGCCTGGGACATCCGGCTCGCTCTCATTAACCTAGATCAAGGTGGCTTACTGTTCACCTCCTCTCCATAACAGTCTGTCTCTGACTTCTTCCTGGTTTACAAAGAAAAGAGATGAGAAACTGGAAGGAACCGGAAGGTAGAAGAAGGAATGTCAGCAGAACTGTGCGGAGCCTAGGCCTGGAAAGTCTGGGGACCAGAGGAAAGGGGTTGTCAGTTGAAAGAATGAATGGAATGTGAGTTTCTAAAGGTTCCATTCTGAGACTAAACTTCTAGGTCTCACCATCCAACAAACCTGACAGTTTTGAAATTTGCCAAAATAGGGTTTTCCATCATTGCACTTGCCCTTTTGCACACCTCTCACACTCCCCATTCCAACCACACTCTCCACTTGCTACCACCACGAGGGCAGTGTGCTCCACAACTACACAACCACACCGCATGCACCCACAGCTTCTCCCAGACCTCCCCTCCTCACCCATGGTCCTTATGCCGCAGTGTCACACACACAACAAGCTCACCACAACACACTCCTCCCCAAGAGCACTGGCTGCCTGGATTTCCTAGGCATCTTCCCAACTTAAGACACATCCTAGATAAAAACATTTTGAGCCTACAATCCTCTTTAACATTTCAAAATTTTCTATTACCCAGAAAATCTCCCCAAAGAGAGAGAACAGTGAGGGCTATGGCATTATTACAGAGGAGACTATAAACAGAACAAATATAGAGCTGCTTTATTACAAGGCAGTGTGGGGTTGGTGGCTAGCTGATTACAGGGACACTCCCCAGAGCTCTCTGCAATCCCAAACCTCAATAAAGGCCAGACTAGAGCTGCTTTCAACCAAAGGGCAGGCAATTGAATCCAGGGGGCCCCTAGAATCCCTTCAGATTCCAGTCCAGGATATGATACCTGCCTTGGTTGAAGATAAGAAGGAAAGCAAACACAATCTAAGAACAACCCGCTTAGCAAAGAGCCCCCAGGCCATCTTCTCAAAGGCAAACACAATTAGTATGGTTTGGGTCTCTTGCAATCAACAGATATCAACCTTCAGATTAAAAAAAAAAATTAAAAAACAACAACAATAGAAATCAAAAACAAATTGATAGACCGAAAACCCATACACATCAGGGACAGTACAGAGTGAGGAGCAAGAATAGACTGGAAGACAAAGAAGCAGCGCAGCTTGAGTGACTAAAGGAACCATATTACGCAAAACATCATAGAAGGAAAGAGTGGGAAATCCACAAGTCCTCTCTTCTGGGCTCTGGGCACACGGCGTCCCTTCCTGGGTGACTCACAGTGGGGTCACCTTCACCCCCTGCTTCATGTGGTAAGGGCCTCTTTATAAGGAGACACACCACGAGCCTTCTCCTCCTCCATCTCTGCGAGCCAGGAGAATTGCGTCACTGACCTCCGCACATACTCACTCCCTCCTCTTTCCAGCCGGCCACCACACAAGGGATCTTGTCTTGTGGTCCCTGCGATCCTTTCATCTGGGCTCCAAACCCACTGTCACCTTGGCCCTGAATCACTCCCCAGGAGACACTGGGAAAACATTGCTGGACAAAGAGCGTCTGGGTCCTGTATGGCTAGAATTTACTGATCCCTGCTGGTGAGAGAACCCGGCCACGCTCTCCCCTGCCCAAGGCCAAGGCCCAGGAATAATTTTGAACCTGGCCTTTGGCCAGCTCTGCTACAGACTAGGTTCCCGCTGATTTGGGCGATACCAATTCCCTCTAGCTCCCAAGAACCTAAGGACAAAAAGGGCTGAGAGGCAGCCTTAAAGGTTCTAGCTTATCTACCTTACTTGTTCAGTGGCCGAGAAATTGCTAGAGTTGGGAAGAGAGCCAGCAAACTCCCCTAACCCCCCGGCCTCCAGTTCTGTTCTCATCCCACTTGGCTATCCTGTTCTCAGGGCGGCCCCAAGGAAAACATTTTGGCAGTTGAAAATGTCAGTGTTTCTCAGATCCTTCTCCAAGATAGAGGATTCCCCTCCAACTGTGTCTCAGCTCATTCCATGTCTCATGGTCCTAACATTTTTTTCTTGACCTTCTATGTGATGATACTCCAGTTTGGTGCTTAGCCATTTTTCTATAATTTCAGGTCTATGTTTCAATGGGCAGATTTAAGAAGAGTTACAGGAACACTTTTTAGTCTCTGAGCATCCTCCCTTCTCAAATATAGTTCATTAGAACAGAGCCTTTGAGACAGTGTGAGATAGTGGAAAAAAGCTCTGTACTAGAAAGTCGAAGGATGAGGTTCTGGTTTCAACTGCAATTACTTGTGGGGTTCAGGATCACTTAATTTCTCTGAGCTAATCCATCAGAGCTCCTCACCCCGAAGTGGCCCGAAGAGGTAAAAAAAAAAAAAAAAAAGGGTATGGAAATTTGTTCTTTCTTTTTAGTCTTCTTTTTATCTGAATAGTTGATCAGTATATTTGTGTTGAATGTTACTGAATGAAGCCTGCTCATTTTATCAGGCTTAAATTAAATAATAAAGAAAAAAATTCTCTGCAGAATGCATAGCACCACAAAAGTTACTGAGTTCTTACAATGGAGCAAACAAGTTGAACAAAGATAGTTAATATCCCTGGCCATCTAGTGGAGGGAGCCAGGAAAACCAGTAATTATAACACAGTGTTGATAGGGCCTGTGATAGAACAAATAAAGTGGCACATAAGAAGGGCAACGAAACTAAACCGGAGAGCCAGGGAAAATTCCCTAGAGGAAGTAACATCTTCACTGAAATCTAAGCAACACACAGGAGCTATGCAGGTATGAAGGTTTGCTGTGGTGCCAGGGGGTTTCCAGAGGGAACAGCATGTGCCAAGGACCAGAGATAAGAGAGAGAATAATGGGCTCTAGGAACCTGACAGTAGTTCACTGTGACTAAAGCATAAATTTGGGACAGAAGGTAGGGAGTATGAATGGGGGCAGTGTAGCCTAGCAGAAGAGAAGATGAAGCCAGAGAAGCAAGTACATATCAGATCAAAAAGGGCCTTAATGGCCTCGCTGGCATGGCTCAGTGGTTGAGCGTCGACCTATGAACCAGGAGGTCATAGTTCGATTCCCCATCAGGGCACATGCCCGGGTTGCAGTCTCGATCCCCAGTGTGGGGAATGCAAGGAGCAACCAATAAATGATTCTCTCTCATCACTGATGTTTCTATCTCCCTCTCCCTCTCCCTTCCTCTCTGAAATATATATATATATATATATATATAATTTTTTTTTAAGGGCCTTAATGGTTTTATTAAGGAGTTTGGACTTCATCCTAAGGTCAATAGCAAGGCATTGATCAATTTTAAGAGGGACATGTGGCCAGAATTCTTTAATTGGGGGCTTCCATCTGATTTCTTTTCCTGATTGCAGATCCCTGAAGTTAGTGAGGGAAGCAGAAGTGAGACTGGGCCTACTTCTTTTCCTTCCATCCTCTGGCAACGGTGGAACCCAGAAGGTTCATGCTCCCTTCCTCATGGAAGTCTCTAGCCCTTTAAAATCATGTCTTGTTTTACAAACAGTCTTCCCTCTCAGTCCCCTTATTCCTCTCTCTCTCTTTCAAAGAATAACCTTTGACCGTGTGCCAAGTCCTTTCCAACCAGCTGTCCTATGGACCTGGGCTATTAGCCTCACCCCACCCCCAACTAAGGCTGTCAGGTAACCCTGCCAATAATCCACATTTCTAATCAAAGACCCATTTCTTATCTCTTACTTGAATTCCACCAACTCTGCCAATATTTACTTTTCCCTTCAATCCTAGATCTCTCAACTTTTAGAAACAATTTGGTGGCCTTCTAACAGAAGATTAAGATAATGCTGACCAAACACATGATCAATCTGTAGAAGAAAGACCTCATATCCAGGCAGTAATGACACACTAGTAAATAAACTCTATGAAAAACATAACTCCTTTTCTTTCATTACCTCATTACATCACCTAGAGCTGCAGTTTAAGGTTAGAAACAGTACCCAAAGGCAACAATTTTCAACCTTTTGGCACACCAAAAAAAATTTTCTGGGTCAATCTGACAAATAAATAGGTATAATTTTGATTCAGAAGGCTATTCTTGTGCTGGCTGTTGTCATTTTTTATTTGACAATCTAAGGGGAAGGCGGTCAGTGCCCCTGACTAAATAGTCAGATACTGCATGTTTTAAAAATTCTTTCAGCACACGGTTGAAAATTGCTGCCCTAAAGGAAAATCATCGTGGTTATTAACTTTATCTCTTGGCCTCACTGTTTAACCTTAGAATAACAGAACCTCGGCACTGGGAAAGAAAGCTTGAACCCTCTAGTCCAACATTCCACCTCAGTGTCAGAGTTCTTTGGCATGGCATGGCAACTGAGGTCAGATTATTTCTTATTGCCTAAAATGTCCTTAATAACTCCTTTTTCTATGCATCCCCTATTAAACAGGGTTAGGGTAGGAGCTCTATGTCTCACTGGGTCTATGTCTCACCTTAAGACTCACTGGGTCTTAAGGTTCTAGACTAAAACAATGCTATTCAGTGTGATCAGCAGCCAGCCTGGTGCTAATCCAGGAACTCTTTGTTACTAGCCCATAATGAGGTAAGCATAGAGACTGAATGTAAGTATTTCAAAACTTTTACAGCAATCTGATGTTACCATGACATCCAAACACAGGTTCGGAGGATGCATCTCAATGACCAGGGTATAAAATGGTTTGAGTATTATTCAACTTGTCACATGTGGCATGTGCTGCATATTAGCTATGCACAGTAAAACCATGTGTCAAATTATTTTGAAAAGCACTGTTCTAGAAGGTTCCATGAGAAGCGAAGAGGATAGGTATGGGGGTAGGAGGGCTAGCTCTCCTCTCTTTCCCCTCTGGATACAATAGAGAGTGAATCTGCTGCCGGGATGAGGAAGAGGAAGCTGCCCCCACTAGGGCCCTGGCTGCCGGGGTGAAGAGGAGGGCAGGAATTGGTGGCCAGGTTATCAGGCAATAACAAACTCAGCATCCAAGCACGCGACTTCCAGCAATGCAAGGAGCTTCCTTTGTTTTGGGAAAACAAGAGCTGCAAGAAGCCTCTCCTTGACACGATCCTGCCTTGCTTCGGAGAAGCCCAACCACCCCTGACATACAAACAGGACAGTCCTGGCCAATGATAGACAAGCCAGTACCCTGACCACAACCCCTGTTTGCTTTTCCTTTTCCACCACTTCCTCAGTTGGAGGGCCACTGTGGGGCCATCAGTAGCCACCAGCCTAGGTCACCATTCAAGAACTTCACCCCCAATGACCCAGCACCTATTCTATACAACCCTCCAATGCCCTTTATACAGCCTACTTTCTCTCCCCAATATAGTACTTTTTGCTGAGACCAGGGGCTTCTGGCCCCTTCCATAGAGTGGTAGGTAAAGCTAAGCCTCCAAGCACCACTCTGACAAACTCCATGGTATGCTCTACCAAACCATGTTGTTTTAACTCTAAAACCAAGAATATCTGCATCATCCCCCAAGAAGAACAAAATCTGAGGTCTCAAAAATATTTTGATCAAGTATTTTCATGCTACGTGAACAGTCACTTGATTATGTTAGACCCTCAGCTTCAAGAACCCAGTTATCACCAAGACTAACCTATATAAAACAATGTACCTCTTCGTGATGCAGGTTGACCAAACTAAACTTCCAAGTAGGTAGCCAGGAGTTTAGGACCAAAGACCAAAAAAACCCAACAAACCTGGGAGACTAGCTCTTGGGGTACAAACAGAATAAGAGCGTCAACCTCTATAGACTCACATGGAAGTGCCTTCTAAGACCAAAGATATCTGGGATTTTCTCCAAGAGTTCTGAGAGGTAGAGCTAGCAAGTCTCACTTCTGACTCTGCTATGAACAATCAAAAGCCTTAGGGACCAGCAAACCTTCCTCTCTTTCTGATTAATCAAGGAAGCTTACTCTTTACCCTCATGGCCCAAGAGCCCATGTTTCTATGAAGACTCATTTATCCAGTAAGGGAGGAGTGTGGGGGCGGGACTCCCCCCACTCCAGGCCTCCTTCATGCCAAAGAAGGAGGAAACAGAATAAGCAAAATAAAATTCATAAAGTGAAGCAGTAATTATGGCGTGGTCAACAAGAGGCTGTCCTCAGGCCCATCATTATGTGGCTAAATTTAACGCCCTGCGCGGCCAGGGGAGCCGTGCGCCCCGGGCACCGTGTGTCCACACAGACGCCAGCTCCGCCACCTTCACCCGCTCGACAGCCGCCGGGGCTGCCAGAAAGCAGGTCACAATTTTTTTTATAGTCTGTTTACCAAGATGCTGTTTTTACTGCCGAGGTTTCTCTCATTTTATCTCTTTTTCCCTTTTCCCCAAACAGACTGGCCTGTATTTTCTGCACTGTTTTTTTTTTTTTTTCTTTCTTTCTCCCTCTCTCAGTACTATTTTCAGAACTCTAATTTTATATGGTATGTCCCTTTTTTTTTTTTTTTTTTTTTTTTTTTTTTGGTAAATATTTGCCATGACTAAGCCAGGCACATCCAGTTTAAAAGGCTCCGTCCCACAAAACATCAGGTCTTTAATGATATGCATCTCATTAGCTTGTCCCATGAAAGGGGGTATAGAAAAAAAAAAAGAGCAACTTACAGACTCTTTCACTTTTTATATCTAGAGAGACCTATATTTATATATAAGGACAAGCTGAAAACTGACATTCTAAGCCCCAATACGAGTTAGTACAATGGCTATTTGATTCAGGCTTTAAGGCCTCAGAAGCAGTTTCAGGAGAGAAGGGCTATGGTCTATATAGCACTGCTAGTTGATCCAGGCGGTTCTGACCAGATCAGAAAAGCTAGAACCAATCTTCAAACTCTGGGTATTAGGGCTCTCTAGATTAGGGCTCTCTACACCAAAACTCTGGGATCTCCTCTGACACTAAATTTCATAAAATGAGAAAAGAAAAAGAGGTAAAGGAGCACTTTCTTCACTGGTGGATGAAGTCAAAGGGAACCTATGAGTTAAGAGAGTGCTGAGAGAGACCCCCTCCACGCCTCCCTCTCACCACCCAAAGGGCCTCTCCAGCTCGGCAAAGCCCCAACATTGATGGGAGGGTTTTTTACTGCACATGGCAGGTTCAGTGAAAGGAGTTGTATGGTCAAGTCCACATACGTATTGCACTGAACAAAAGGCACAGCGTCCAATGACTACTCTCTGCTACTTGCCTGCAATGCTTTTAAAGCCAGATTGATACTCTAAAATGGAGTTAGAGGAGCCCCAGCATTCAGTATTTTCAATAAGAAGTGTTGGGGAAGCACTAGCCAGTTTGGCTCAGTGGATAGAGCGTCAGCCTGTGGACTCAAGGGACCCAAGTTCAATTCTGGTCAAGGACACATGCCTGGGTTGCAAGCTCGATTCCCCAGTAGGGGGCGTGCAGGAGGCAGCCAATCAATGATTCTCTCATCTTTGATGTTTCTATCTCTCTCCCTCTCCCTTCCTCTCTGAAATCAACAAATATATACATATATATTTAAAAAAAGGAAGCGTTGGGGGAAGGGCAATGGATACATGGACTGAGAGACCCTGAGTGGCTGCTCAAGCAGCATCTCGTGGGGAGTCTACAGGGGTCTGCAGGGGTGACCAGAGGTCCAAGTCCCTAATTTGGTGTTCATTAGTTAATTTAGGATAATCAGACTCTAGAGGGTTGACTGATGCTAACTAAAATCATAAGAGAGTATTTTTGAAATTAAAATGTCAATTTTACAAGGTGGGGGCTATACCATTCCAGTGACTGATATATCTTTAGCCGACTTTTCCTGGGAAGCTGAATAAACAGTGAGAGTGCTACTTGTTGAACACAGAAAAAAGCAAAAAAAAAACAAACAAACCAGTAAATGACTGTATGGGATAGTTCATATACACTGTGTGGAAAGAGCTACACATTATTAATCCACATTCTACTATAGTATTGCTTTGGCACTGTGCTAGATAAATTTAAAAAGTGCAACTCATTGGTTTTTCTTTTTTAATTCTATGCCATTCTGCCCCTCTGTTAGTACATCTCCTCAGATGTCATGAATTAACTGTTTAACAGTTTTTCTCAAATTGCATATAAGAGCCTAGAGGTGTGCAAGACCAAAAGTTGGAAGAAAGAAGGCAGTGTAAGAAATGAGGCAGTACTTGGGGCAGAGTCCTCTAGCCATGCACCATTTTCCTATCTTGCAATTAAGTTAGGTCTCTATACTGCTCAGAAGTGGGAGCCAGTCTTGCCTACTGTCCACATAAAGTTCTATGTGTAGCCCTGGCTAGTTTGGCTCAGTGGATAGAGCACCGGCCTAAAGACCAAAGGGTCCCAGGTTCGATTCCGTTCAAGGGCACATGCCAATCAGTGATTCTCTCTCATCATTGATGTTTCTGTCTCTTTCTCCCTCTCCCTTCCTCTCTAAAATCAATAAAAATACATTTTTTTAAAAAAAAAGTTCCATGTGTAGCTGTGTAACAAGTGGCAAGGCGACGGGACATGATGGAAGAATACTGGACTGGAAGTTCAGAGCCTTGTGTTCTGGTGCTAAATTCGGAGTCCTGATGCCAAAATCTACTATCAGTTGTCTACACAAGAGTTCTTTTATCTTTGTGGGCCCTAATTTTCTCATAAGTAAAATGAAGAGGCTTGATATATTCTTAAATTGATAAACTCCCTTAAAGCTCATAAAATTCGATTGCTCTAATCTTCTGTACAAGGAGGTATCAGAGATGTCATGATTCCCTGCCTAGGCCCTTGATGAGATTTGCAACCTTGTCTCATAAGCAATAACATATTTACAAACAGTTGGGCGAGTTACTTCTATAGATGGCTAATCTCATCCATTTTATATTGATTCTTATTTATCTCATTATCAGAGGTTACCCCAAATTTAGAGGGATACTCTGCATGAGACTTGCATCTCCTTAGGGACCCATAAATTCAGCACTTTCCTCTGCTCACTCCCCAGCTGCTGGGGACTTCACAAAACGAAATACCAAGATGATCTTCAACTGTTCTTTCTTTAAGCCAAGATGTGCTGTCATCCTATTGTCTCAAAGCTCCTCCTCATTCCTAGCTTTACTCACATCAATTCAGAAGGGGTTCTTTGGAGTAAAAGACTCTAAGCGACCATGTACAACATCAGAACTGCTCCGGCTTCAAGCATAAGAGTAACAGATGCCAAAGAGCTTTTGAAGGATTCCCTCAAACCACCACACCTCAGGGGAGCCTCTCAGATTGTGTAACTGAATAAAACATCCAGTGTGTCTTCCCTTTGGCAGCCACTTATTATACAAAATCCCTCTGAACTCTTAGCTCAAGATTCATCTCTTCCATAAATACCTTACCCAAAGTAGCCTGGTATGAACCCTAGGTCCCATCAAATGAATCTATTTCTTCCTCCTCTCGGATAACATACATTCTATGTATTTAGAATATTCTTTGTATGTGTAAATTTCAGTGGTCTAATCTCTCTTAAAAGTCAATTTTTCAAGGGCAGATACCATGTTTTAATTTTTCAGTATCATAAAACATTAACTATCATGGTTTAATATTTTTGCTGGTGCTTAATAAGTACTATCCATATAGAACTGAGGCTTCCAAATAGACCAAAGATCTCCCACACAGAATGAAAAAAATGCTTCCTGAGACTTTGTAGTAATGTTTGCCTTGACAGTTCCCTATGGGAGATAACAAGGATGCCCACGAATCCTACATATTGTACAGCTAGCCCGGCCAGTGAAGCTCACTGGTTGATTTCAGAGAGGAAGGGAGAAGGAGAGAAAGATAGAAACATCAATGATGAGAGAGAATCATTCATCAGCTGGCTCCTGCACGCCCCCTACCGGAGATCAAACCCACAATCCCAGCACATGCCCTGGCCAAGAATCAAACCGTGACCTCCTGGCTGCTCAACACTAAGCAACACGATCCTATTTTTAAGCAAGGCAGACTGAATGCCATTGGAAAGGACTTTATAATTCTGGGATGAAAAACTACATCTCCTGGGGAAAGGGGATGGAAATAGGCAGAAATCAAGTCATCTTATCTTCAAATACATCCTGTGCCTCGGTGCTGTCCACAAACCCTAGAGGAAGTATTAATCCTTCCACTTGCTCAGCTCTGCAGGTCCCTGCTTTCACACTTTCCTTTTCCAATGGCTTCTCCTGTGCTTTTAAACATATGTGTCTTCCCATCTTAAGAAAGGGTTTTGCTTAAGCCGCTTCTAGCTCTCCAGCTAGCTCTCATTTCCTTTTTATTGTGAGACTTCTCTGATGAGGGTTCTACATTCGATGTCTCCATGCCTGTTCAACTGATCCTTCTTAAACTACCACAATCTGCTAATATTGCCCAGATTACAAATCGCCTAAAGCCGTGGTCGGCAAACCAGCTGGACCGGCTCGGGAAAGCCAATTGCGTCCATTCCTTGCCCATCCCATGTTCAGAGACATAGAGAATCACATTGGCAGCTGGACGGTAGTCACCGTGGGAGTATTTACACCACAGGAATCAGCACGTGCTCCTACCCCAGTGATGGCGAACCTATGTCACCTCTGACACGTGAACTCATTTTTTTGGTTGATTTTTCTTTGTTAAATGGCATTTAAATATATAAAATAAATATCAAAAATATAAGTCTTTGTTTTACTATGGTTGCAAATATCAAAAAATTTCTATATGTGACATGGCACCAGAGTTAAGTTAGGGTTTTTCAAAATGCTGACACGCCGGGCTCAAAAGGTTCGCCATCACTGTCCTACCCAGTGGGAAGCACTGAGGATGGGCATGGCATGTTAGGATAGGCCAGTGGTCGGCAAACTGCAGCTCACGAGCCACATGCGGCTCTTTGGCCCCTTGAGTGTGGCTCTTCCACAAAATACCAGGTGCGGGCGCGCACGTACAGTGCGATTGAAACTTCATGGCCCATGCGCAGAAGTCGGTATTTTGTGGAAGAGCCAGTATTTTGTGGAAGAGCCACACTCAAGGGGCCAAAGAGCCGCATGTGGCTCGCGAGCCACGGTTTGCCGAGCCACAGTTTGCCGAGCCACAGTTTGCCGACCACTGGCCTAAAGGATTTTTCCTCGGGCAGTCAGGCAGTCACCCTTTCTCTTTGGTCTCTCTCCCACATGTGACACTGTGAGTCACCCTACTTGGTTGGACAGGAAGAGCATGGATAAAGACAAATGTGAGTAAATCAGCTGAGTGACTTGAAACCAATTACGTAACCCCTGAGCCTCTGCTTCTTTATCTTTCAAGTGAGGATAATGTCACTAACCTCACAGGTTTGTTGTAAGGAATAAAAGTTATAATTTAGCCCTAGCTGGTTTGACTCAGTGGATAGAGCGTCTGCCTGTGGACTGAAGGGTCCCGGGTTCAATTCTGGTCAAGGGCACATGCCTGGGTTGCAGGCTGGATCCCCAGCAGGGGGCGTGCAGGAGGCAGCAAATCAATGATTCTCTCTCATCATTGATGTTTCCATCTCTCTCTCCCTCTCCCTTCTTCTCTGAAATCAAAATATATATATACATTTTTTTAGAAAGTTATAATTTAGATAAAGCACCTAACACTGTGTCTAGCACAAGCACAGTATGTACTTGATAATGGTTAGTTCCTCTTTCTTGGCTAACTTACTCCTCTACCTAGATCCTCATCCTATCTCACTCACATTTCCTTCACTGGCTCTTATGACTCCTTCCAATTATGACTGTTCCCAAAATCTCATCATTGGACTTTTGTTCTTTTCTCCTTGCTCTTCCCAGCAAAAGATGCATCCATTTTCCAATTCTGTTCCTTTGCAGATGACTCCCAAATCTATTTCTATAGGTCCTTTTTTTCAACCTAAGCTTCAACCTTATTTTTTAGACTTTCCTGAATTCCCACTTGTATGTCCTATAATCCATTTAAATTCAGTATGTATTGAAAAAGATCTTCATCTTGCCCAGCTGGTGTTGCTCAGTGGTTGAGCATCAACCCATGAACCAAGAGGTGACTAGTTCTATTTCCAGTCAGGGCACATGTCCAGGTTATGTGGGATGACCTCCAGTAGGGGGCATGCAGGAGGCAGCCAATCGATGTTTCTCTATTCCTCTCCCTCCTCTCTCTCTAAAAGAAAAAAAAAATCATTATTACAATAAAACTGCTGTGAATATTTTAAAAATAAATAAATAAAAAGAAAAAATCAATAAAAAACATTTTTAAAAGATCTTCATCTTATGTTTTCAAATTAACACTAATTATATATAAGCCATCGATTTTTTTTAATAAGCGAAGGCATTCTTAAATGGGCATACTGTAACCAATGGAGTTTTGTGAAACCCTTCCTCTACAAGAGAGGAAAAGAGGAAGATTCAACTATGAATCACAGCAAAATGCCCCAGAAGCATGTGAAGCTTATAGGTTGGGGCTAAAGGGGCTATATATTTCCCAGAAATAAGGCATCAATTCACACTGCCTCAAACTCGATTCTGAACTAAGTGCATTTCTCAGACTGGAGATTAAAACCACCTGAGAGACTAACAGTAGATTTGGTGAAGCTGAACAACAAAATAGTTTTTTTATTTTAGAAGAGTTGGTAACTTCCTTTGAATGAAGTGAGATACACAACTCCCTGGAGCAGTGTCTGTTAAGTAGTGCTAGCCTATCTAGGTCTAGGTACAGGGGATGTATGATTTAGTTTTCCACAGGCTCCCACAAATCTCTACTGTCTTTTGTCCAGCCAGATACACATATTTATGTTACATGCCTATCCTCTATAGGCATCTGGGTTTAAACATTTGGTTTTGAGGTTTTTTTTCAGGTAAGAGAATTTGGAACATGATAAAGTCCTTCACTATTGAGATTCCCAGAATCAGAAGCCTATCTTTTGGAAATGGGTCCTTTTACCCATTTGCATTTTCTGTATTGACTTTCTTTTAGTTTTCCCTCTGATTTTAAATAAATTTCTTTTGAAAGTATAAGCCCTTATAAAGCTTTATAAAAGGAAAATAAAGAAAGGGGCCTTTTCACATATTCTTGGGCCCAAAGAAAAGAAGTGGTGACCCCTGGCAGCAGGGCTCAGTGGTGACTACAGGAGTCACAGTGAGAAAAACCCCAAAGAGAAGGCAAAATTCAGAAGAAATATAGTTGAGAAACATGTGCAGCCATCCCTTCCTCCCTGGAGATTTTCATTCCAGAGCTCAAATACTGGTGGATTTGTGTTTTAAATAAGGAAAACCATTCCTTTATATGCCCAAGATTAGATTTAATTGAGCCACACCCATGATTTTTCCCAGCCTGTCAATGGTACCACTATTCTTCAGATCACACAGGCATACCACTGACAGCCTAATCTTCCTGAAAGATTACTTTCATATGTCAATTCTTCAGGCAAAACTTTCAATGGCTTCCCGCTATCTACAACAGTAATTAATAACTGTGAGAAGGAAGTGCCCCCATCTCCTTCCTAGGAGACGTGCCTCTGTTTGAGAATCACTGCATGTAATGATAGATGTTAACTAGACTGAAATGGGCAAATAAACAAATTCCAGGCAGAAAAATAGCTAAAAAACATTTCCCTTCAGAATAAAGCACCCATCTTCCAGACCAGCATCTAAGGCCCTCCACAACCTGGCCTCTAATTATTATCTTGCTAACCTCATTTCCTACTAATCCCCACCCACTCTTGTTTTTATCATATATCCTTTGCCTATGTACTTTCCACCTAAATTACCTTCCAAATATTTCTCTAGAAAACTGAAAACAAATCATTACAGTCCAGTTCAAGAGCTACCTTTTACAGGAAGCTTTTTTCAATCGCTCCACTAATGTGCCCCTACTATCACTCATTAAGCACAGTGAGCTCTCTGATGACAATATTATCAAACTTTATATGCTCACAGAAGCCGGCATAGTGCACATGCACTATACTGAATTCCAGAAGAATGAATTAACTGCAAGTGTCTCTGGATCAGAGAAGTGACACACACAATGGTAGGGAGGACATTCTGATGCCTCTAGGCTTATCCTTCTGTATGATGCCCATGAGTATACTGACAAACATGCTCTGAATCCTATGTCTTCCTCTACATATTGAACAACAGGTGCATAGCAGAGGAGCAGTGCTCCCAACTGTGGAAGTAGACCCCAGAGAGAGGAAAGACTGAGGAAAGAAGAAACTTAACTTGGCTCTATGACTAATGTTTTTTCCAGGATTTCGTTAAGTTCTTATTCTTTTGATTTTTGAGATATTTAATTTACCTGGATCTAGAAAAGAGGTTCTAGGGTCTTTCCATGATAAGAGATTCAAGGTTTATGTTTCATCTCAGTGTTGGGAACTATCTCTCAGTAAACTAAGTTTCAAAGAAACAAGGCAGGTAATAGAATGGCAATCTAACAGTGGTCCTCTCCTTAGGCTACCCATCTATTTACCATAGGACTGTCTGAGCCTCAGGCTACCAATAAGTGATAAGTTGATGGACTAGTCATAAGATAGGGACACTAAAAAGGAATGGGAAGATATGATTCCTTCATCCACTCAACAAATATTTCTTGAGTGCCCACTCTGCAGAGACACTGTTCTAGGGATTGGTGCACAAAACATACACCCTTCTCCTTGGTGAGCTTACACATTCTAGCAGGGAGGAGGAGACAGACCATACACAATAGGCAAGTAAGTGGATGTTATGGTAATATGTTGGAAAATAAGGGCTATGGAAAAAATAAAAAGTTGAGAATGGCCCTGGCTGGCTTGGCTCAGTGGATAGAGCGTTGGCCTGTGGACTGAAGAGTTCCAGGTTCGATTCCTGCCAAGGGCACATGCCTGGGTTGCGGGCTCGATCCCCGGTAGGGGGTGTGCAGAAGGCAGCCTATCGATGATTCTCTCTCATCATTGATGTTTCTATCTCTCTCTCTTTCTCCCTTCCTCTCTGAGGTTAATAAAGAAGTATTTTTTTTAAAAAAAAGTTGAGAATGGCAAAGTAAAATGGGAGTGCCAGTGCAGAGGGGCAGGCATGTGGCTCACAATTTTAAATAGGATAGTTAGTGTAAACTCCATTGAGAAGGTGATATTTGAACATAGACATTATTGTTGCCCATGTAGCTACGTCCACAGATTTTTTTTTAACACACCTCCCCTTAAGAATGGAACTTAATTACCCTCCCCTTGAATATGCCTGGATTTAGTAACTCATCCTATATAATAAAGAGCTAATATGCTAATTAGAACAGATGGCAGAACAACCTTCCTAAACAACCTTTCAGAACGACCAGTGGACGAGGGGCGGGACCTCGGGGCTGCGGGGCCACAGGCAGCCAGAGCTGCGAGGCTGAGCCCCTTGCACGAATTTCATGCATCAGGCCTCTAGTTTCTAATAAGAGAATACAGCAAGATAGTGATGGGATGTCACTTCTGAGATTGGGTTATAACATGACTACAGCTTCCAATGTGATCTTGATCTTGGTCTTAGTCTTGGTCTCTCAGGGATTGCTGGCTCTGGAGGAAGCCAGGGATGTTCATGTGAGTTGCCCTATGGAGAGGCCATGTGGCAAGGAAATGGCACCTCCTGCCAACAGCCACGTGTGAGAGCTTGGAATCGAATTCTCCAGCACATGACAAATGCCTGCATTCCCATCCAAAATCTTGAGTGTAACTTCATGAGAGACCAGGAACTGGAATTGCCCAGCTAAGCTGCTACCAGACTCCTGACCCTCACACACTGTATGAGATATTAAATGTTTGCTGTTTTAAGCCACTAGTTTTGGAACAATTTGTCATAGAACAATAGATAATTAATACAGACATAAAGGAGTTGGCCACACAAATATCTGAAGAAAGAGCATCCCAGGCAGAGGGAACAAGCAGCATAAAGGTCTAAAGGCAGGTGTTAGAAAAACATAACGAGGCCAGTGTGGCTGCAGTATGTTAGTGAGGGAGAAAGTAGTAGGGGATGAGGTCAGAAAGGTAATGAGATCCAGATCATGCAGGGTTTTGTAGGCCATCGTAAGCAGGAGAGGAGCATGATGTGATTTATGTTTTAATAAGATCATTTTGTTGGCCAGAAGCTGGGAAGGGGTAGCAGCAGGGATACCAGTAAGGAGGCTATTGCAAAAATGCAGGGAGAGGACGACAGTGGCTCAGACCAGAGTGGCAGAGGTAGGTACAGGTGGCTGTGAATAGCAGGATAGCATACCTATGCTTGGAAGAAGGAGAGCAGGCTAAGGAAAGGAAAAATTATCATGGAAAACCCACAAAAGACATGATGCCTGAGCAGAGTTGTGGAAGTTAAATAGGAGTTTGTCATGGGGACAAGAGCAAAGAGAATACAAAGCAAATGGGTCCAGAGATATATGGGCAGGAAGCTGTCAATACTTCAGAATAGTGAAATTGGGGATACTATGGGCAAGTGACTGAGGATCAGGCTGAAGAGGTCAGCAGGACCGAATCATGAATGAAGTTGTGTGACATGCAAGAAGTTTTGAACTTGATCCTATAGGCTATAGAGAACCACTACCGGACTTTCAGCAAGAGAGTGACATAATCAGGTTTTGTTTCAAGGTCACTCTGACACAACTGCAAGTTCAACTGGAGGGGAGCAGTACTGACCAGGAGAAAAGTTAGGAGATTGTTGTATGGTCAAACCAAAAACGGAGCAGGGTATGGTGAATCTAAGGTCATGGGAGCTGGAATATAGAAAAACAGCAGATTCAAAAGACAGCTGACAAGTTGGGCTTTGGAAGCAAGGACAAACAGAAAAGTACATAACTCCCACTTTTTCTAAGTTTCTAGCTAGACACCTGAGTGGATAATGGTACAATTCCCCAAGATAAGGTATATAGGAAGAGAAATAGGTTTGAGGAAGTCTAGTATTAATTTGGACATGTTGCATGTGGGACATCCCGGTGGAAATGTCAAGCATGCAGGAAGAAATATGGCCTGAAACACAATGGAGATAGAAACCTGGTGCTCAGTGGTGCACTATGAGAGTTAAAACTAGGATCTGGATGACGTAACTCAGGAAGAGAGTGAAGAGTGAGAGGATCAAGGACACAATTCCAGGCAATACTAACATTTAAGGGGCAGGCAAAGAATGGCAAGCCAGTCCCCCAAAACCAAGTAGAAGCTGCCTGTGAATGAACCTAACAGGATAACAATTTTCAAGTTAAAAAACTCCCCATCTTCAGTGATACACTCTTCCTAAGAGCAGCAATGAATAATTTCATTGCAATGAGTAACTTCATTGCTTGAAAGATCTACTCTAGAATCAGGCTGCAACCAGACAGTGGATGAAGATAGTAACTAAAACTAGACAGGACACAAAGGCCATGGCTACATTTAGGATGCTGAGTCAAATCAATGTTAACTGCAGTTATATAACTAAAACTATATAGAGTTGGTTAAAGTATTATACTGAACAGATTAAGTCTCACAGAATACAGCAACAGGAGTGATTGCTCTGCTGAATACTCTCCTCTGAAGAGAGAAAAGAGAATTGCAAAATGTCTATCTCTGTTAAGGCTCCCCTCCCTAAGAAAGCCGACTTCCTGCAACTGCCCAGGTTTTGGTGTCAAGGGCTGATTCCTAGCCAGGGGTTGCCAGCTGCAGAGGGCGGGGCTCTATTTTGGGCTGCCTGTCCCTGAGCCTGGCCAAGTCTGGTTTGAGCAGCATGCAGCCCCAGTGACTCACACACCCATGCAAACCGCCTGTGGCTCAGTGGCCTGGCCTCGGAATGCCAGCCTTAGGCCAGCTCCCTCCTCACCCCATTACACTGGAATAAATAAATAAAGAGCCCCGCCAGCAGCCGCACAGCCTGATGGCAACCAGATGGAAAGAGAAAGGCATGGACAGGGCCAGGGGAAGGAACTCCCTCCAGTGGACTAGACTGAGAGTGGGCTGTGCCAGCCCAATCATTCTAAAGTTCCCCTTTAACATAGTTCCTACTGCCATGCAATAATAGTCCCCAATTCCTTGATTCGTCTTCTATTGCTAACGGTGACTTTTTTAATTTATTTATTGATTGATTTCAGAGAGGAAGGGAGAAGGAGAGAAAGAAACATCAATGATAAGAGCGAATCATTGATAGGCTGCCTCCTGCAAGCCCCCTATTGGGGATCGAGCCCACAACCCAGGCATGTGCGCTAGGCCGGAATCGAACCTGGGACCCTTCAGTCCACAGGCTGACGCTCTATCCACTGAGCCATGCCAGCTAGGGCTAAAGGTGACTTTCAACCCCTAGTCCTAGGAAATGCTCTATAAAGGGCTCTTGCCCTCTCTAAGAATCAAGCCAACAGCCACTCCACCCAGGTGACTTGTATCAACATTGCCAGTATTTCCCCTCTAGTTAGGCCACCATCACCTGGCCCCCTTGGGCTCCCTGGAAATGAGAGATCAGAGGCTCTTGGGGGGAAGGGGGAAAAAAGGACTAAATATGGATAAATAACCCCTGTTCAATCCTTAAATATTTTTCCTGGTCTTAGTATCCTAGAAACCTCTGTCCTACTGCCCCTTGCCCTATCTCTATGGCCTCTTATCCAGCAATAGTCCCAACAAGAACTAGGGAAAACAGACCCCAGACACTGACCGCATGGCCCTCTGACATCAGTCCTGGCCCTCCTGCACCTTCATCCCGAGCTCTCTGTCCCTGGTTTGTTTATCTTCCTATGTTGCTTATTTTGATGGCACATCCTTTTAGCTCAGTCTTGAATGACCCCTTGACCCTTCTGTGTCCTGTTTGTAGGACCCCAGGCAAGCAGAGTAACTGAAAAGATGCAGCGACCATCAGAGATTCTGCAGTCCCATTAGGAATCCTTTCAGCTCTAGCAGTGATGCAGGACATTCAGTGATCCCAGAGGTCACAAGAATTCCACATTATCCTAGCCCTTAACTCTCCTCTAATTGGAATGTACAACCAAAGTAGCAAAACAAAATAGGGGTAATCCTAGACAATAAATGTAGGCAGTCCCAAACATACAGCTATAGTTTTATGTCCTTAGGCAAGGCACTTAACCTCTCAGAGGCTTGATTTCTTTTTCTTTTTTAAAAAATATATTTTTATTGATTTCAGAGAGGAAGAGAGAGGGGGAAAGATAGATAGAAACATCAGCGATGAGAGCGAATCATTGATCGGCTGCCCCCTGCACATCCCCTGCTGGGGATCGAGCCCTCAACCCGGGCATGTGCCCTTGACCGGAATCGAACGCAGGACCCTTCAGTCCGTAAGCTGATGCTCTATCCACTGTCAGAGGCTCAATTTCTTTATCTATGAAATGGAAAGCTACAGCTACCTGTCTCTCAGATCCTTTGCAGATATAATAAAATTCTACAAGTCTATGAGGTTTGGATGATATCCACCCAAAGCCTAAAGGACCAGTATTCTTGAAGTGGTTGGTTCAAAAACACTAAGATCCTTCCTGGACTAGCACCTGGATTCTATATGCTTTCTTTTGTGTTTTGTGTGCGTGTGTGTGTGTGTGTGTGTGTGTGTGTGTTATTCTCACTTGAGGATATGTGTGGGGGTTTTTATTTGTTTTGTTTTTTCAAATGATTTTGAGAGAGAGAGAGAGACAGAGAGAAAAACTTTAATCAGTTGCCTCCCGTATGTGCTCTAAACAACTGAGTCTCCCGGCCAGGGCTCTATATGCTTTCACATTCAGGTCTGTAGGTTTCTACCCACCCCAACAGCATGGAAGAGATGAGCCTCCAATTTTTCCAATGTACCTCAGTAGCAGGGATGAAGTATTATCTTTAAAAGGAGAGTCCTAACCCTAGCTGGTTTGGCTCAGTGGATACAGTGTTGGCCTGCGGACTGAAGGGTCCCAGGTTTAATTCGGGTCATGGGCACATGCCCAGGTTGCAGACTCGATCCCCAATAGGAGGCTGCAGGAGGCAGCCGATCAATGATTCTCTCTCATCATTGATGTTTCTATCTCTCTCTCCCTCTCTGAAATCAATAAAAATATATTTAAATAAATAAATAAAAGGAGAGTCCTGAAAGGTCTCCTAAAGAGGCTGAAGCTGACACTTAAAAAATTAATAGAAGTTTACAAGGTAGTTAAGTCCAGGGCATTGGGCATTCAGACAAAGGGAACAATGTGTTCAAGGATATAAAGTTAGAGAAAAAGCACCTTTGGTGATTGAAAGTTATTCTATATGGCTGAAGCGTAAAGTACATAAAGAAAAATGTCAAGAAACCAAGCTGGCCAGTGTTGTAGGCACTAGATCAAGAAGGGACCCCTCTGCTGAGCTAAGAGTAAGCTTTGCATTGTTTAACTAAGGGGCTGATGTACAAACCATGTCATCTCCAGCCTATGTTAACCTTATCCCCAAACTTATAGACAAGGGAAGCTAACTGGCAGAAAATGGGCCTAGGAAGTCTCTCTCTACTATAAGTCTAGGTTTAATGGTCTCTCTTTCCCCATAAAGACTTGAAACCTTTTCTGCTTCAGGACTTAACAATATATGCTTTCCTTCTCCAGAGTTACAATTGCTTCAATAGATGGACTTAGCATTCTACTCGCATTTTTTTTTGTCCTTAGTTTAAGACCCCAAGCATTATGGAGTCATTGCTCAGTCAATACACAGAGGCAGAACAGAAAGTCCCACCTTAAGAACACCTGCTTTATGCTTAGCTCTGTGAAAAGCACTAATTTGCAGTTCAAAAGACATTTGAGTGACAGCCCCTACCCACAAGGAGTTTACAAATTCACTTAGAAGACAAGATAGAAATATGAATAAATTACATATAACATAGTATTATAATAGCATTATTTACTTACATAAGAAAGTACCAACTTGAGTAACATATACAATTAGAAAACAAGGCAATAATACTAAGGTACTAACTGTACAACCAACAAGTCCCAAAAGAGTTAGAGAAAGAGAAGATCAATATTGACTGGGATTATCAAAGGTCACTATTAATAATACTCCCCCTGTTTGGCATTTAACAGATGTTTCTTTTGGCCAAGCTCAATCCTTAGAAGGGAAACCTAGGCAGGAGCTTCTGACAGGCCACAATTATCTACTCCCCATTCATTCCTTTGCCAGTCCCCTTGTATAAACACTGTGATTTTCCACAGCCTACTGTGCCCACAAGACAGTCCCCAAATGGTAGCCCTGTGCTTTCCACCTTCCTCTACTGCGAGATGTTAAAGGGGCCTCGACAAGTAATAATAATTACCCCTCCCCGCCTACCGATCCACAGTCCAGACTTGCGATCAGATCTCAACAAGCAAAGATTTAGCAACTGGGCAACCAAGCTTTCCAAGGTTAGAAAATTCCAAATGAAATACCTAGGTACTTTAACAGAGATGTTTTATGAATGTTAATCAGCCCACTTTGCCTTTTACATTCTTACCTCTTCTTTCCCCCATCTTCCCCATGTACATCTCAAGCTTTATCAGACTTTCTATAGGCAACTTTTTCAGAGAAAGGGCTTTCCAACCATGCAAGCACCTAACACCCAAATGCAAGTCACCACTCGGGCACCTGGAAAAAGGAAGTAAAGCCAAGTTGCACAGGACAAAGGAAATAAAAAATACTCTACCTCTACCATAAATTGTTCCAAGAAAGAATTTTCTTCAAATGGCTCTGTCTTCAACCGGTCTGTAATAAGAAAGGATACAGAAAAGAAATGTGAGTCTTAGGACAAGCTTCCTACCTATGAGATGGAAAGGAAACAGAGCCCAAAACTTCTTCTTGGGAAAGAGCACAAAGATGCAATACCCAGACTCACCTAGTCCAGTGGGAGAAGGGATGAGAGTGTGTGGGCAAACAGGAGGAGAGGGTGATTAGCAACAAACAACAGAATCGGTGGCAGCATGTGCTCCTGAAGTTTTTCGCAACATAAAGACAAAGGTCAAACTGAATTTTTACTCTGAAGTTGGAGCTATGCAACTTCCTAAAGTCCCAAGTTCATGTTGCCCTCGTACAATTTTGTATAGCTGCTGGCCCCTATCCAAAGTCTTTCCTTGCCACTGTCTAGGGCATGTCTGGACTCAGTCACAGCTTCTATTGGCCAGTTGGGTGCCAGCCAGGTGTTCCAGGCAGAGAGAGGTGTCACCAAGCATCAAGTCTCCAGTTTTGGTCAGAACCTAGCACCCACCCTTGGGGAAGCCCTCTCTAAAGCAAATAAAGTCTCCCCCTTTTCAGAGGCACCTTTGATTATCTGTACCATTTCCCACTCAGTATCTCAAAGAATGTCCTCTCACCTCGGCTCAATGTAGCCCCGCTCTCCTGGTAGTCCTGGATCTCTAGGTCTTTCATACAAAGCAATGTTGCCAGCTCCTTCACTTGGCACTGCAATGCCAGACTCATGCCCATCAGAGGACGAATCAAATGTTGGGAGACCTTTCATGGAAGAGATAGCAATTAACCAGCAGATACTTATAAAATACTCCCTAATACTGCATTAGGAATTAGAAAAAAATACTGAAGAATAAATGTTTTCGCAGGAACTTACAGGGTCATAGGCAAGCAATCCATTTACATGAATATAAACACAAATATAATAAGTAAGTATATTAAAGAAGTTCAAGGATTTTCTTTGAGTCACAGACAAAAAGATGGGAAGAATAAAGAATACTCATGGCCTGGCTGGTGTTGCTCAGTGGTTGAGCATCGACCCATGAACCAAGAGGTCCCTGGTTCGATTCCCCATCAGGGCACATGACTGGGTTGCGGGCTCAATCCCCAGCAGGGAGGCAGCTAATTGATATTTCTTTCTATATATCCCTCTCTCTACCTCTCTCTCTAAAAATCTACAAAAACATTTTTTCAAAAGAATACTCATGAATAGCTACCTAGAAAGTGTGATTTCAAGAGAAGGATGTGGTACAGCTGATAAGAGGAAAGTGCTAACTCAATTTTTAGCAGAGACTGAGGCACAAAAGCAGAAGAGCCAACTAAACCTTCAAGAAATTAATTGTGGCTACAACAGAGTATGCTAGCTGGAGTATAAAAGGAGACAAAAATCACAGAAAGTAGAGAGACTTCAAAGTCGAATTTGATCCATACACTAGTGAAGAGCCATTTCAGGGCTGATGATAGCCCAGAATGAGCCCAGAGTTTCAATCTGTTTCCACCAATGCCACAAAGTCTAAGGCCATTGTTGTAATAGAAGCAAGACAGTCACTAAGAGACCAGCCTCAGAGGAAATAAACCACCAACACACCTTGGTCTTAATAAGAGGTAAGAAGGTCACAAGCATAGCCATACTGCAGTGCAGCTAGGATGGTGTTCTCATGTGATAATGTACAGCAATACAAAATTATCATTTAATTCGCCTATGCAAAGTGTCCATTAGCCTTTGAAAGATAAAAGCCTTAGCCAAAGAAAATAACTAAAATCAATAATCTATTTGTGGCTTGAGGATGTTATCAGAGTTTCTTTCCCTTCCCCCAAGGAGATGAGCTGAAGGAGGCACTAAGAAATGCCCTAGACCAGAGGTCAGCAAACATTTTCTGTAAGGGCCAGAGAGTCAATATTTTCGGTTCTGCGGCCCATAAGTCCCTGTCGCAATATTCAACTCTGCTTTGGTAGCATGAAAGGAGCCACAGACAACATGTAATAAATGAGGGTGGCTGGGTTCCAACAAAATTTTACAAAAATAGGCAGCAAGCCAGAGTTGGCCTGCTGGCCATAGTGTACCAACCCCAGCCCTCAATCTAAAACAGAGAACTTTTAAGCAAGATACCCTACACAGGCTTGAAGTGAGGAGGCGGTCCGGGAGTGTCCTATAAGATGTGCAAGCCATGCCCTAGCTGGTTTGGCTCAGTGGATAGAGCGTCAGCCTGCAGACTGAAGGATCCCAGGTTCAATTCCGGTCAAGGGCACATGCCTGGGTTGTGGTCTCAATCCCTAGTAGAGGGTATACAGGAGGCAGCTGATCAATGATTCTCTCTCATCATTAATGTTTCTATCTCTCTCTCCTTCTCCTTTCCTCTCTGAAATCAATAAAAATATATTTAAAAAATTAAAGATGTGCAAGCCAGACTTATTCAGTCAGGATGAGAAGTCTGAACTCTGCAGATTTTTGTGTTTTTGTCTTCCATTAATTTTCTAGTAAAAATTCCTACTAAAAACTCCAATTGTATTGTGGCTCAACTGGAGAGAAAAGGACTTTTTCCACATTTCTCTCATTGGGGGCGGAGGGGAGGGGGGGAGTGTTAGGTGTTAGGGGTTAGTGCCAGCAGCTTTTGTACCAGCATCGTGACCCAAGAAATGCTGGGGCACTAGCACAAAGTGGAAGGCCAGAAATCGAGTCCAGTTATAGATACTAGTCACTTCTTTCCATCACTCAGTACATCCCAACTGGTGCTGTCTGCCAGCTCAGATCCTTGGTGTAAACTTAAGCTTCCAGGAAGTGCTGTTCAGAATGTGGCAGTTATGCTTTGGGAAAATTTATCTGCACTAGACCCAACCTTCTCTCCTAGGAATTGTTTTTGGTAACTTTGGTTCTGTTCAAGATAGATCAGGAAGAAAAACAGGTGAACAGTTGTATGAAAGCAAGTCAATATTTGGTGAGTTGAACTGACTGCACTTGCTACCCAGCCGGTGTGGCTCAGCAGTTGAGCGTCAATCCTTGAACCAAGAGGTCAGGGCACATGCCTGGTTGCTGGCTCAATCCCCAGTCAGGGGCGTGCAGGAGGCAGCAGATCAATGTTTCTCTCTCATCAATGTTTCCATCTCTCTAAAAATCAACAAAAATATATTTAATAGAAAGTAATTGCACAAGCAGCATCACCAGCCATTTGGTGACAGCCTTCAAATAACAGAAACTCCTAAAGTTAATTAACCAGCCTCCTTCCACCTTAATAGCCATTTCTTTAAGTATTAATAAGGATAACAACATGAAACATGATGAGAAACAGGTTTTAATAATTTCCATGTCTAATTAAACATGGTAATGCTGTACCAGGCAACTAAAATGATCTATTGGACCCCAGGGTCTATATAGCAAAGGGGGGAGGGGGGCAGCTTTTTATCAGTAAATATTTTAACTTCTAAAATATTTCATAGGCTTGAGTTACATCACTCTGAATCATTGGGGTATAACTCACTTCAAAGTTAGATGAACACTAACTTAGATCAGTTAATCAGAACAAGGCATTGCGGCTGAAGGAATGGATTTCAAAGCAAATCCACAGACACTACAAGGAAAAATCTTGAAATGCTTTTGGAGGGCAGGGGCACACCCACCCCACCCCCTTCATTTACAGACAGCAATACAGGAAGAGATGCAGTTCAACAAGTTAGTGCAACAAATACCTACTCTGTGCCTAGTATGTGCTCTGACCCCACAAGGCCTATGCCCTCAAAGAGCGCAAGAGTTAAGGAGGTCAGGAAGTGTGTGGATACAGAAGCAGGAGTTGGCAATCTTCTCCAGAGGGAAAGCTGCTTATAATTTCCCACAGTGTCTTCAGATTTCTCATAGAAATGTTCACAAGTCATAGGCAGGAGAGCAGAATGGCAGTTATCCATCTCAAGATGAATCGTATCAGGTTTGGATACAGTGAAAAGGGTTACAGACTTGGAATTAGGAGACCTCGGTTCTAGTTCTGGCTCTGGGATTACCTAGATGTAAAAATGGCTTAACCCCAAGTACTCTCATGGTCTCAATCCTTTCTAAAAGAGAAAAATTATGAAGTTGGAGTGTTTGCCCTCACGGGTCCACTATAATGCTAAGGATAAGTAATATTCCATATGTCCTCTCATTTAATCCTCATAACTCCATAGTAAGGTTGTAATTGGTATCTCCACTTTACAAATACAGAAACCGAGACTCATAAAAATTCAGTAACTTATCCTAGATCATGTAAGCAATGAAAGTGGCAGAGCTGAGTTACAAATTCAGGTCTGCTGGTTCCAAAGCCTGAGGTCTTTGCTCTTTCTAACACACACACACACACACACACACACACACACACACACACACAAAAAAAAAAAAAAAAAAAAAAAAAACAAACCTTTGCATGTGAGTCCTAGGAATTATAAAATGGCCAAAGAGGTGACAAATTTGAAAGTCAAAATATAGAATACCAAGAATTACATTAGAAAAATACCTATAAACAACAAAAAGAATTACATTAAATACTAGAAAGAATACAGAACGGAAAGGAGGAGAAGATAAGTTGGCCAGAAGTGGAAATGGGCTCAGAGTTGGAAAACAGAGACCTGAAGCTTTATATATTCCATAATATTCTGCAGAGACCTAAGAACTATTAAATTATTAATGTGAATACACTATGTTGTAGAGAGGAAACAGGTACTCTCCTACTTTCCTGCCCCCAGGCCTATAATACCCTGCCTGACTAAATGTATTGTGATGAGTAATTTCTAAGTTCTACACAATTAAGTGAAAAAAGCAAGGTACTGAACCATATAAATAGCATGCTGTCATTTGTGAAAACACATACATATACCCAGATAATATTTGATTATGTGTACATATACATACATACATGTACCTATACAGAGCTTTCTTTAAGAATTCACAAGAGCCCTAGCTGGTTTGGCTCAGTGGACAGAGCGTCGGCCTGCGGACTGAACGGTCCCAGGTTCGATTCCAGCCAGGGGCACATGCCCAGGTTGTGGGCTTGATCCCCAGTGGGGGGTGTGCACGAGGCAGCCAATCAATGATTCTCTCATCATGTTTCTATCTCTCTCTCTCTCCCTTCCTCTCTGAAATCAATAAAGATATATATATATATATATATATATATATATATATATTTTTTTTTTTTTTTTTAAAGAATTCACAAGCTGATATCAGTAGTTCCTTTAGAGAAGGAAAATGAGAGACTGGGAAAGGGCGTAGAAAGAAAACCTATTTTTTTTTCCACTGTATACCCTTAAATGTCTGAAATGTTTGTCTTTTCATGAATTACTCATTCAAAAAAATTTAAAAGCTATCACAAGGATGAGTAACAAACAAAAATTATGACTGTGTGACCTCACAGACACACACATGAACTTGAAATAGTATCCACCTACGTCCTTGCCAGTGTCCACTGGCTCTAACTTTTTCCCTATAAAGCTTCCTCAGGTCCTGGGATTTCCCTGGGATGGCATTCTTCTTCTTGCAAAAATAATTATTTTATTTTACATTAAAACATAATCACTAATCAATTGTTCAATACTCACGCCTCCCACAGCCAACCAAAACTCATCTCACTCTGAAAACTGTTGCCTCTTAATGAAGCTCCCCAATTAGAGGAGCTGGCCTAGAATAGTTTTTTCTTTACATATTTTCAACTGTAATATCAGTATTCTTTTGAAAGAAAAACTGTTAGAGTTCATCAGCCTCCAAGGAGAACTGCCTCCCCGATCTCACTATTCTGAGTTTCTAGGGCTGTGTAGTGCAAAATGAGATTAACCATCATTTGGGCTTCTCAAATGTTTTGGTCCCAGAACAAGCATTATTGAGGGAACAGTGCCCCCTGGTGTTACTTAGAAAAAGTTACAGGAGTTTTAAACAAAATAGGTAAATTCTGCATATAAAACAGGATGGAAAATGTCACAAGAAATTCAATTAAAATCATTCAAAAAGCAGCTAGAAGTCCCCTCCCCTACCCATATTTGAATTTCACTTACCAAGGAAGGGCTAGCCAGGATGCAGTGGAAAGTCCAACAGAAGGGGAGGCCAGAGAGCTCACTCCGCACCTGCAGTATCAGTGCCTCCGCCACACGTTCACAGGAGAAGGTAGCTTTCCCAGGGCAAACAATGTCCTTCAACAGTGGGCGAAGCAGCTCATCCAAATGACAGAGAAAAGCCTCAGGGGGGGCAGTCAGGCGCTTGTTCAGCTCCTAAAAAGGTAGCGGGAGTTGTACAGGGTGAGGGTGCTAAGAGGAAACTGACTTCTTCATAAGTAACTGCAAAGGAAAACTCTAGTTAACATGAAGACAGAGGCATGAGAAGAGAGACCAACTGGCCTACCTCACAATTCTGCCTTGACTGTATGCAGAACATAAACTAATACAGAGACCATGTGGGAAGATCCCAGGGCTACCGGTAGAAGTGCAGGATATTAATTGGAATTATCTCAACCTGACTCAACCTTCCTTGACAACTGAAAGGCTAGCAAGCTGGCTGATGTTAATGTCCCCTGGCCATCCGTAGGAAATAAATTATACCCATTACCACAGCAGTACTTCTCTTCACACTTACCTTGGCTCGCTGGCTGACCACACTGGCATCCACCTGTTCATGCCACACCTCTTGAAGATCTGAAACCAGCAAGGCATAGCCCTGCTTGGTGATATAAGCCTTAGCCAAGAGGGAGTTTTCGGCAAGCTGTAGCCAGGCCCATGGCTGCATCAATAGGCCTTGCTCCAGTTCTTCCATCTGCAGGAAAGTCTTAATTAGCAGTGTCCCAGGATATTACAGGCCTGGGGGCAGGGAAGACCAGCAGACAGTTCAATATCAAATAAGTCTCATGAAATTCCTCCCTAATAAAACAGAAAACATGGGTTTATATTCTACCCCACTCATCACCCCGTCTCCCCAACCTCAGTATATAACCAACTGAGCACCAATCTTACTAACTCTTTGCCACTAAAAATCTATTTAGAATTTTGAGGAATTTTTTTTCCATATTAAGTTCCTAGAGGGCATAAAATATCTCTTTCTACGATAGTGTTTAAGCCTCAGCATATTGGTATTAGTATTTTTGATTTCTAATAATATAACTTAATGTGGAAACCTAAACCATTCTTGTTGCATATTTATCACATTCCTAAGAAATATGTCAATGTTATCTTTTCCCAGAACTTCTAGGAGAAGGAATAGTTCTTGTCTCAGAAAACATCATAAATCATAAGTGTCATCAGAGAAAATTCAAATTATTTGATCATTATCTAAAAACAAAACTCTGGAAATTCTCAGAATATATATATATATATATATATATATATATATATATATATATATATATATATCTCCTATCTAATAAAAGAGAAACATGGTAATTAGCATACGACCGCTACCCTTCCCATTGGCTAATCAGGGCAATATGCAAATTAACTGCCAGCCAAGATGGCAGCCGGCAGCCAGGCAGCTTGAAACTAACATGAGGCTTGCTTGCTTCAGTGATGGAGGACTCCAACGTTCCCCACCTGCCGCTGCAGGCCTCTGGGCTGCAAATCTAAGCAACTATGTAACAAATATAGAAGCTAAACAAAACCCCAGAAACCTGCTTTAGTCCGCCGGGCTTCAGCCAGCAGGATCGCAACATTGTAAGCAAAGGCCAGAAACCTACTTTCAGCAGCGGAGGCCTAAGAGCTGGAGCCAAGCCTCAAAGCTAAAGCTGGCCCAGAAAAAAAAAAAAAAAAAAAGGAGCGATTGGGAGCTTCAGTCACCCCCAGCCTGAAAACAGCCCTCAGCCCCTCACCCAGGCTGGCCAGGCACCCCAGTGGGGACCCCCACCCTGATCCAGGACACCCTTCAGGGCAAACCAGCCGGCACCCACCCATGCACCAGGCCTCTACCCTATATAGTAAAAGTGTAATATGCCTCCCAGCACCGGGATCAGCAGAGCCGCGAGGCCTCCTGGCACCAGGATCAGCGTGACGGGGGCAGCGCCCAAACCCCCTGATCGCCCTGCGGCTCTGTGTTTGATGGGGGCGGGGCCACAACCTCCCTATCCACCCTGCTCTGTTCATGACAGGGGAAGGCGCCCGAACCCCCGATCAGCCCTGCTCTGTGCCTGATAGGGGGGAGCTCCCCAACCCCCTGATCGCCCTGCGGCTCTGTGTGTGACAGGGTGCGGCGCCCCAACCCCCCCCCCCCCCGCACGGGCCCTGCTCTGTGACGGGGTAGAGCCATAACCTCCCCATCAGCCCTGCCCTGAGTGTGAGAGTGGCGGCGCCCCAACCCCCTGATCAACCCTGCTCTGTGGGTGATAGAGGGCGGCGCCCCAACCCCCTGATCCGCCCTGCTCTGTGTGTGACAGGGTACAGAGCCCCAACCCCCCTGATGGGCCCTGCTCTGTGACAGGGGGCAGCGCCCCAACCACGATTGGCCCTGGTCTGTGCGTGACGGGGGTGGCACCGCAACCTCCCCATCGACCCTGCCTTGAGTATGACAGGGGGCGGTGCCCCAACCCCCCAATCAGCCCTACCCTGAGCGTGACTGAGGGTGGCATCGCAACCTCCCGATCCACCCTGCTCTGTGCATGACAGGGGCAGCGCCCCAACTCCCCAATCGGCCCTGCTCTGAGTCTGACCAGGGGCTGCACCTAGGGATTGGGCCTGCCCTCTGCCACCCGGGAGCAGGCCTAAGCCAGCAGGTCATTATCTCCCGAGGGGTCCCAGACTGCAAGAGGGCACAGGCCGGGCAGAGGGAACCCCCTTCCCCCCGAGTGCACAAATTTTTGTGCACCAGGCCTCTAGTATATATATAACACTTTTATTTTCACTGAACAAAATACATATACTAAAAATATATATAATATAATGACAAATATAATAAATGATTACATATATAATATAAATATATATTTCCTAAGACAGATTCTTAATCTAGAATCTATGTATATGAGTCCTCTGGAATTGCATGCAAAATTTGTGCATGCATGCATACATTCATTTGGGGAGAAGAAGTCCACGGCTATGGACAAATTCTCAAAGGGATCAATGACACACAAATAAGAAGCTAATAAACACTGGGTCCAGAGCAAACAGGAAAGCCCAAATCCCAATTCAAGAAGAACCTGAAAGACTAAGAAGTCATGAATACAAGGCAGAGTACATCACCGAGGTAGAGATGATGAACGCCCACTTCACTCAGCCCCCACATCCCCACCCTAGGGCACTGCCATCGATGATGCCCTGCCCTACTGCACATCCTGGAACTACTAGAAAGCAACTTTTCTACTTCAACAACTCAATCTGTAGCCTTAACCTAGTAGATAGTCAGCAACTGTGGCTACTTGACAAGAAGTTTTCTTTTTCTTGTGGGTTAAAAAAGGGGGGGAGTGTTATAATGTCCTTTATTATTTCAGTATATAAATACAAAGTGAAGTGGGGGGGGGGGGCATCTCAGAATATAAAGAAAATTCCTTGGGTTTCATTAACAAAGTTAACATGGTTTGTTCCAGGCATTTCCATCTCAGTCTAAGCCAGGGGTGGGCAAACTTTTTGACTCGAGGGCCACAATGGGTTCTTAAACTGGACCAGAGGGCTGGAACAAAAGCATGGATGGAGTGTTTGTGTGAACTAATATAAATTCAAAGTAAACATCATTACATAAAAGGGTACGGTCTTTTATTTCAATAGTTTTATTCATTTCAACCGGGGGCGGGCCGTAGTTTGCCCACAGCTGGTCTAAGCCATTATTCTTCCAACCATAACCTAGTTTTTTAAACACAGCTTTGTAACATAATTTAATCTGTACAGTGGGTAGACAAGTGAAATATTGTGACTTTCATTTGCAGCAGCCTCAAAATGTTTTTGTTGAATGGTACATCAGTCACATTTCCTACCGTGATTAAGTAATCCTCACTGCACCAGAACTCACTGACAAGGTCGCAGACACAGTGAAGTCGCCAAACCCTACTCTCCCTTAGTGGCACTACCTCGAGTGTACTGTCTGATTCACCAAAATTGGGTTATCCTGGCCGGTCACTTCAGAAAGCCTGGAAGCTCAGGAACATCAAACTGTAGGGATGTGGTGGTGGTTTTTTGTCGGTTTTTTTTTGTTTTCGAGGTAGGGGAGGAGTTTAAAGTGTGGCCAGGGTCAACAGGCCACATAAAAAGGTCAGATATTTAGCGCCACCCACGTCCTATTGAGTCTAAGGCTCTCTATCCCCTTTTTCTTTTATTCTTCAAGATCCCCTTTCACCCTCACGTTAACCATATTTTCCCGTTTATTATTTTTTAATATATTTTTATTGATTTCAAAGAGGAAGGGAGAGGGAGAGATAAACATCAATGATAAAGAATCATTAATCAGCTGTCTCCTGCACGCCCCCCAACTGGAGATCCAGTAGCAACCCGGGCATGTGCCCTGATCAGAATCCAACGTGACCTCCTGGTTCATAGGTCCAAGCTCAACCACTGAGCCACCGGCAAACCCGTTTATTATTCTTGAAGGAAGTGGGGGTGCGCCCAGGGCCAACAGCAAGGTGAAGTCACCGGGGAACGCGGGTCTGCGCCAACCCCCGCCCCTCGGCCTGCAGTTCGGCGCAGTTCCCCCGCCAACCAGCAGATGGCAGCAAGGCCCCGGCGACCCTTGGGCTGGGCCACGCCCCGCCCCCGTGGGAGGGACGAACCCTCGCTCCCGCGACTCCAGCCCCAGCCCAGGAGCCGCGCCCGGCGCCCTCGCCCGACGGGCCTTCGCCGTCCGCCTCAGCATTTCTACAGCTTCGGCTGCACTGGGGCGCGGCTCGGGACCCCTCAGGGGTAACAAAGCCAACCACCCGCTGCTTTTTTCGCACAAAGTAGCCCGCCGAGGAGTAGCCTCACCGACCCCGCCTCGCGGCCGGGAGGCTGGCTGTGCTGCGCGCGGCCCCCGAGGCCCCGCCCACCCCGGGAGGTCGGCCCAGGAACGCGGGCCGAGCGCGGGTCCCTCCTGGGACAAAGCGCCCGTGGGCGCGGCACCACGCAGGGTCGGAGCAGCCCCGCGCCTCTCGGCCCGGCTCTGGTCCCCATTCGAGCCCGACCCCACCTACCGTGAGCGGCTGCAACAGCTCCCACCCTCCCCGCGGCAGGCCTGCCGCCCACGCAAACCGAAAGGCCTAGACTAGAGCCATTCCCCACCCCCCACGGGAGGCGGGGCCTTAGGGACACAGGGCGGAGCCTGGGCCGACATGGGCGGGGCATCTGGACCCACGGAGCTGATTGGAGGAGCGCTCAGACCTGGAGGTCCACCTTGGCCAGGGGGAGAGGCAGGGCGGCCCGCTGGTGGAGAGGGGGAGGGGGAGCGGGGCTGGCCCCGTGGAAAGAAAGAATGTCGGGCGGGCCGCTCGGGGGTTGAGCATCCACCCATGAGCCAAGAGGTCACCGTTGGATTCTGGTCAGGGCACATGCCCACAGGCCGGGGTTGCAGACTCAATCCCCATTAAGGGGTGTGCAGGTGGCAGCCGATCAATGAGTCTCATTGTTTTTTTGTTTGTTTGTTTTGTTTTTTTTATGCCCAGTGAGGTGCAGGAGAGGAGTCCTGTATTTGGACTTGTCAATAAATGTCACTTCCCCTGCCTCCCCTACATTGCCATAATTAGGCTTCATCACCACTGAGAAGCTTGAAATCCCTCAAATCATCTTGTACTTCGGACAACTTACGGTTTTTCTTGAGCTGGATACCTGAGCTGGAAAATTGTTCTGGTGCATTTTCCACAACCCCAAATCTTCCTCTTGCTAAGGCCAGCCTCAGAGCTGCTGCTTTCAATAAAGCCTTTCCCACTACCCAAGTCAGAATTAATTGCTTTTTCCTCTTTGCTCCCATAGCATTGTTTTAATCTTCGATACAGACTGCCTTCTGCTTTGGATTTTAGTTAGTAATTACATAAGTCTTTTAAAACCATAAGTGGTTTTTTAAAATATATTTGTATTGATTTCAGAGAGGAAGGGAGAGGGAGAAAGAAACATCAATGATGGGAAAGAATCACCAATTGGCTGCCTCCTACAAGCCTGCAACCCAAGCATGTGCCCTTGACCAGTATCAAACCTGGGACCCTTCAGTCCGCAGGCCAACGCTCTATCCACTGAGCCAAACCAGCTAGGGCAGGAACCCTGTCCTATCCATACCTGTAGTTCCAGGGCCTTGCACATGGGAAGCGCTCAGTAAATATTTAAGTGAATGCCAGAGTTCAAGTATAGATAGTTTACAGGCAAAATCTCGTTTATTCATTCATGGCCTCTGCTCTGAAACAGTTGGACTTAATTAAGAGAAGGAAAGGCAACATATCTATTGGGAAACAAGACCCGTGAGTAGACCTATTTTACACACACACAGACACACACACACTCCCTAAGAGAAAATAGAACCTGGGAGCTGACTCTCCAGCAAGCTGGGAGACAGAGCAATCTAACCAGAGCGGAAGTATGAATCCTGGAATTAATGGGGCCTAAGTTCTTCTCTGCTAGACCGGGGGTACTGCTCCCCAAAACCAGGCAGCAAGTCGGCTGTCTCTCCTGGCTCAGCGGGCCCTCCTTCCTCATTCCCAGGGTCTTCAGGCAATGGGCAGAGGCAACAGGCCTGCTGAGGGATGCAGGGACACAAGTTTTGGAGGGGAAGAGGAAGCTCATACTCTTGAGCAGCCTTCTCCCTGGAGTTCTGAGGCATCCAAGCCTCTTGGGCAGTGAAAGGGGACGGTAGCCCTTGACCTAGGCCTCGTTCAAGCCGTGTGCCTGCAAAACAGAAGTCGGTCAGGCCATTGCCCAATCCAGGGAGTGTTGGCTTCCTGGCCATTCCCAGTCTAGGGCCTGACCTCAACTTACCAGGAATGGTGTTCTCTAGGAGGAAACCCAAAAGGCCCGCCAGGAAGATGTGCTCTGCGAGCAGCGAGTGAAGTAACACATCCAAGGGACTCCAGCCTATAGGATTGGGACCAGGCAGGTGGGGAACCCTGATACTATGCAAGGCCAATGAGTCTCATACTTCCAGACTTAAATATAAGTCTTGGACTAAGGACAGATCTTTCTGAATCGTAGTTCCACCCCCTTCATCCTTTGTTCTTCTCCACCCTGGCCCTTCTCACAGGATCCCTGCTCAACACCCTATCTCCTGAGCATCCACATGCCCTCCAGATATGCTTTGATTGTTCCAGGCTCTGGAAAGTTTTGTATTAAAACCCCCAACCTTATTTCCCACTTACCTTCTATGCTCTAGCCTGGGTTTTTCAACCTCGGTACTACTAATCATTTAGACCAGCTAATTCTTTGAGGAGGGGTGTCTTGTGCACTGTAGGATACTAAGCAGCATCCCTCTACCCACTACATGCCTGTAACAATTCCCCATCCCCTTTTTGTAAGAGCCAAAAATGTCTTCAGACATTGTCAAAATCATTCTCAGTTGAGAACCATTGCTGCTTGCTAAGCTGAACTAACACACTAAGCTATTTGCTGCTCTCAGGGCATCCCCTATGACTTCCTCATTCTATGTCTTTATGATGGTTCCTCCACCAGGAATGACCTTCTCACCAAATGTGCTTAAATCTTAGCATCCTTCAAGACCAGCTCAACATATTTTCTCCATAAAACTTACCTGGACCATCTCAATCCATAAGTCATCCATCTCTTCACCACTGAGCAGCACAGCTCTTTATCTGAACCTTTCCTGTTATGTGCCTACACATCTAATTTCTCTTACTAGACTGTAACATCTGGAGGCACCTTTGTATCCCAAGGAACTTGCATGGTGCTCAATAAATATTTGCTAAACAAATGGATGAACTATTTATACGAAAGACCAGAAAAGGGTGTAGGGCCTGCAATTCAGAGAGCCTCAAGCCTCAAGCCCTGGCTTCCCGATACTGAGCAACTCTTCCCCTCTCCCTCCCACCTGTGCTTAGCAGGACCGGAGCTTCCCGAAGCCATCTCGGCAGCAGCAGGGCCATGAAGATGGAGAAGCCAACAATGAAAACATTCCGCCCAGAGTCAATGTCAGCCAGGTGGAAGTTGGAGAATCCAGTAGACACAACCACAGCCTGGGTCACGCCCAGCACTCCACCTGTCTCATAGGAAAGTCATCAAAGGAGCTGAGTGAGGGCTGGCATAGCAGGGGGTATTGCAGGGTGGGGCAGATTGTGACGGAGAGAGATGACCAAAAGGCAGTTTCTGATTCTGCCAGAAGCCAAATCAAGCGCTTCTGTTGGGCTGAGAAAAGGAAGGCAGCTGACATACATATCCATGTATCAGGGAGACTATTCAGAAAAAAAGGGTGCCAGCGACAGCAACCAGTTGGGCCACTAGGTCAATACTAGGGGGATACTAGGTCAATACCAGTTCTGCTGATACATTCACTCACCAAGAACAGGCAGCGGGATGGTGGTGAGGAGGTGGGCCAGCCTCGGGGAGAGCCCAAGCGCCACACAGAGCAGCCCCACCAAGTGGGCCACTCGCTGAGATCCAGCCTACATGAAGAAGAGACGTTAGAAAACACAGCCACCTCTTTGACTATTCAAGGTGTTGGCCTGGTGGCCTCTTCTCACCATTTGGATCCCAACTCAAATGTTACCCTTCCATGGAGCATCCCCAAGCACTCTACCTAAAGGGGCCTCCCTTACTCAACCACTACCCCACTACCTGCTTTGTTTTCGGGAAATTATGTTATTTATGTTCTGGGGGATGTGTGTGTGTGTGTGTGTGTGTGTGTGTGTGTGTGTGTGTGTGTTTCTCAAATTGTCCACCACTCCCTCTCTGAAGTCCCGAAGAGAGCAGGGACTTTGACTCATTCTTCACTGGAACCCCAGCCCTAATACAGTGCCCGAGGCATAGAAGAAGTTCAATGTTGATTTGGTGTCTTCCTTACACTCCTAGCCCCTTACCACTTCTAGGCACCTCCCTAAATGAGAACACTGATGTGAAGTGCCTAACAGAGTATAGCACACAGCTGTCAGTCATGTGAGTTCCCTTCCCTCTCCTGCACCTCCAGCACAGCCCCCACCCCATCCCATCCACATACCTGGATAAGACTCACTGTGCCCACATTGGGGAAACTGGATGCAGTGCCTAACGGGCTCCCTAGCATCCCAGCCAGCACACTTCCCAGGCCCTCCAGGCTCAGCCCTCGACTGCAGGCATGTGGAGGTGGGCAAGGCAAATGCAGCAGCCAGCCACACAACGCGTAGCAGCCCAGGGAGCTGATGGAGGTTGCCAAGGCCATGGAGATGCCTGCAGCCAGAGCCCGGGGTGTCAGCAAGGGCCAGACCCACTCAGCTGAAGAGAGAGAAAGAGTGACTTTGGGGCCAGACTCAAGTCTGGAGCATCCCCCCACCTCCAAAGAACTGTGCTACAAGAATCCTAGAGGCCCCATTGCCTGTGAAGATGTTTTAGGAGAAAACCATCAAACTCTTAGAATAAAAACCATCCTTTTACCAGGGTCTACCGGTCTTCTTGGGTCTGACCTTACCACTGTCCCTTTAGCCTCATCTCCCTCCACACTCTGCCTGACTTCCCTCACTCCAGATACACTGTCCTTGTTTAAGATCCTTATATTTGCTGTGCTTCTGGCTACCACAGGGCTTTTGCATATGCTGTTCTCTCCACCTAGAATGCTCTTCTGTCTTCCTTCACCCAGTTAGCTCCTACTCATATCTCACCTCAATGACCACTTCCTCAAGAATACCTTTCCTGACTCTCTGATAAAGTCAGACTCCCCATTATAAGTTTTCATCATACAATGTACTCCCCATTGTTACACTTGCCACATGCAATTTTGCATTACTTGGATGCCTACTTAATTAGGATCTGTACTGCCCAATAGATTATACGTTTCATGAGAACAGGTACTATGCATGTCATGTTTATCACTATGTTCCCTATCAAGTACCTCGCACTTAATCGACACTCAACAGGCCTTTATTAAATGGATGAATGAGCAGATTTCAGATGCAAAGACTCAAAAGCAATCTTTATACACAGGTAACTAACTCAAATGCCTGTGGGGTAGGTAACATAAATGTGTAAATTGGGTAAGGAGGATCAGTAGAGAGTGCTGGGGTTTGCAGACATCTGTGGTGAGGGGCTGGCATTGCCCCTGAGAATGGCAATTTCTCTCTCCTGTGTGTTTTGAGAAAACACAGGATTTAACTCAGAAATTAAGTTCATTAAATCTTGAGTTGAAAGAAAGAGACACCTTCATTTCAGCAAGAGGATGGAGGACTAGGAGAAAACATACTTGGGTGAGGCAGCCAAAACCACGGTGCCTCAGTGGGGGCAGACAGCTCCAGGGGGATGACGCTGAGACCCAGAAGGGCAGAGATGATCCACACACAGGCCACTGGGACCAGCACCTGAGGGGCAAAACTGAGATGGAAAAGAACCTCCTTCTACCTCCCCCCCCCCCCCCCCCCCCCCGATCCTTCCAGGCCAGCCTTAGAGGAGTAACAGAGGCCAGAGAGTAGGGGGTGGGTTGAGCAAGTGTACTATGCTGGCCCTTCTAATCTTGATTGCCCCTGCCCAGACCCCCACATACCGAGAGGAGCCGGAAGGCAGGGATTCGAGTGCAAGTTGAAGAGGTTGAAGCTGGCCTCCAGGGGCATGGAGGTAACTGGCAGGAGCCCAGGTGCTGAGAACAGACCACCATGAGCAGGATAAGCCTAGGAGAGAGAAGGAACTTGAGGAGCAGGAGGAAGCAGGCATCCTGAGGCAGGCAATGGAGGCAGGAGTGGCAGAATTCCACCAAAAGGGGTCCCAGAGAAGAAAGCCCCCATGGACGGGGAGGGACGGCACTTTGGGGGTCAGCGGAAGACTGTGCGCAAGTTAGGGAAAACAAATGAATCCACAAAGTTGTCCCTGCTCAGATAGCTGCTCAATCTGGTAGGGCCAGCAACTCTGCCCTCCCCCTGTCCTGTCCTGCACACCCCGCTGGTCACCACCCCACGCCTCTTAGGACTTACGTACAGCAAGGCCAGCCCCCAATGACCGGAGCAGAACAGGGCCACCTCCCTGTGGGCAGAGAGCCCTGCCACAACCAGGCTGGGGGCCAGTACCAGGGGTCCGCAGTGAAGGAACAAGTGGCCAGGAGCCCCCAATAGTCCCAGCATGCCCTGTAGCAGCCCAGACACCACCACTGCCCCAGACACCTAGTGGAGTGGAAGAGAGGACAGAGAAAACATTCTGCTTGACCGATTTGACGTTGGCTTGACCTCCTAATTCCAGGGTGGGTCCCTTCCGCAGAGCACCCCCACCGGCTCCTCTCAGAGCAGCTCACTCCCTGCATAATGGAAACCAGAGCCTCCCTAGCCCCAGGCACTACCTCTTGGAGAGAAGTGTTCCGGAGCTCCAGGCTATGGCAGCCAGGTCCCTCACACGGGTGCAGCAAGTGGGAGGCTGTAAAGTTGGGGGCATGGAGAGGAGGTAAATGGGATGGAGACCCACAGCAGTGCAGTCCTAGCTGATGCCTGCACAGCTCCAAGACCCCCAAGGTGCCTTTTCTCAATTCTGTACCTACCTACACCTGTACACTCAGATTAGCACCCAACCCCACCCTCAGCCTTGCTCGGTGCTCACAGTTTCCAGGTTGCTGGATGGCCAGAGGCAGCTTCTGGTTGGTCAACACCAGAGCAGGGACAAGGAACTCAAAAGACGGAGCCTGGACAAGAGGCAGCCTGTAGGAACAGCAGCCCCAGCAGGTCTGGAAACAGGTTGCAGCCAAAAGGACTTCCCAAGGTTCTCCTAGCCCCCCCCCCGGAACCTGCCCTCTCCCTCTAGGGAGCCCCCACTTACCTGCTGCCCATCCAAGTTTGCAGGGTGGTAGACACACCACATGCAAAGAGGCTGGAGGCCAGGAGGTGGGCAGGGGAGTAAGAGAGTCCTCCTGCGGGGAGACTTCGAAGCAGAAGCAGGTGCGAGGCACAGAGGAGAGAAGCCAGGACCAAAATATGCTGCAGGTGGAGGTACAGGAAGGGGTGGTCTTCAGAACTAGGCAGAAATACATTTCCAGAGAATTTCTTTTTTTTTTTTTTAATATATTTTATTGATTTTTTACAGAGAGGAAGGGAGAGGGACAGAGAGCTAGAAACATCAATGAGAGAGAAACATCGATCAGCTGCCTCCTGCACACCTCCTACTGGGGACGTACCAAGGCACATGCCCCTGACCGGAATCGAACCCAGGACTCTTCCGTCCGCAGGCTGACACTCTATCCACTGAGCCAAACCAGTCAGGGCTCCAGAGAATTTCTAATGCCACATCTACTCCCCAAACACCCCCTTCAGCCAGCACCAACTCCTGCACATCTGCCTCCTACCTGCAAAGCCAGAAGACAGCCGAGGGCCCAGGGAGGAGGCCCACTTAGAGACGCCCAAGAGTGGGAGGAGGGATTCTGGACAGCAAGCTGTGGAGACAGGGGAGCCCGGGTTTGTTGGGAGCCCACAGATCTGAGTTGGATGGTTTGGGGGTGTGATCGGCTCATGCTGTCCTGCCTTTCTTCTTGTGTTGACTGCCCTGAGCCAGAATTAAGTAGAGTAAGAGGTCAGAGTTTGGCTAAAGTCAGAGTTTGGCTGCCTGGAGTGGTTGGAGTGCCAATGAAGCAGAGCGAAGGAATGAGAGATTTGGGAGAGGACACAGCCCTTTCACCTTTGCCCAGTTCTTGTGCAAATTCCATCATCCATTAACTGGGAGCCATGTTCTGGACTCCTCCCCCAAGAATCTCCATCTCTGTAAAGCAGGATAAGAGGGGTGAGGAGATCTAGAAAATAACCTGGGAAGATTTTAGACTCTATTCCCTCCTCTCCACCGCAATTTAGAACCATCATTACACTACAGTCCTCTACCCTTTCAGGGTCAAAGCCCTTGGACTACCTTAAAAGGTAATGGATGGGTAATGAATGACATACATGACAACCTATATACCGTCCTCATGGTAACATAAAGGAGAAATAAAAATAATTTATGATAAAAGGTATTTCATTATGTGAAAGTTTGGGCCCAACTGAAAGAGAAGGCAGTGAAGTGATCCAGTCCCCATCCCCATATGAATCCCTGTGGATGCAGTAGCCACAATGCCGACACTGGTCCTTTCCCGTGGACTCATGGACCAGACCACAGGTAGTGCTGTCCTTGGTGACCTGATGCTCCGAAGTAGTACAAAGTTCATGGTAAAGTGCTAAAGCAAAGTAATGTTTAATTTGCAAGGAGGTGCATTTCTAGAAAACGGAGTCTTTTTTAAAATGTGCCAAAAGGGCTTTGTGTTTACATGTGAAGTTAGATAGTTCTAGGGTCCAATATGAACAGGGTTTTCCTATGCAGGATGTGCAGCCGGTCACTCCAAAGTCATCTTGGGAATTCTTCCTAATAAGTGGTGTCCTGAGCATCTCAGGATATCTAGCATTCTGCCCAGGCCAATGAAATGCCAGTAGCATACCTTCAAATTTTTGCAGCAAAAAGTGCCTCATACATTTCCAAAATGCCCGCCAGAAGGCAGGCAGTAGGCTCCTGCTATGAGTCATCATAAGCAGTCTCAAATACCCTCAGTCCAGCTGCCCAGAAAGGTTTTCCTTCTTCCAATGATAACCCAGCTTGGGACTGCTCTTAACACCAACTACCACCACGTGACAGACTGGATTGGAAGCCAGGATTCATAGGTGTCCTTGGGGCTTGCCCTCAAGAAGCTGATGGGGCTTTGCTGGATACGTGGCTTGGCCTCTCTAAGATGTGATTCAGAAACTACAAGGGTGGTGCTCACCCAGAACTTTCAACAGTCACGGCCAACCCCAAACATGGCACAGTCACCATCCGTGCCCCATGCACCCAAGTTGGGCAGCGTTAGTGACCCCAGGGTGCTGGGAGCAGGGATGAAGGGAAGTTTGGAATGGAAACCTATGACTATCAAACAGGAAGTTCTGAAATGGGGCTCAGAGAGAATGAGTCGTAGGTAATGGGATTGGGAAGCAGGGAGGCTTCCAAGGGCTGCCAGAGAAGGAAGAGTCCAGGCCATGCAACTGAAACTGTTTATTGAAACCTCAGTTCTACAAAAGCGTGAAAAACCCAGATACAAAGCGGCGGCCAGAGAGGCCTGTGAAGAGAACACCCAGGAGAGGAACCAGAAGAGCGGAAGCCCAGGAGTAGGGTACTGAATGATAAGGCTGGAAGACAAAAGGGCAAGGTCGAAGGTCCCAGCAGTCCAGGCTCCTTTAGACTACATTCCAGGGGCAGGTGCGGACTGGGCTCCCCACCTCCCCTGCCTTCCCTCCGAGCTCCCACCTTGGCCCTATCAATCCCTGGTTCTCTTGCCTCAGAGACGTCACACAGACCTGGTCAACATTTCCTCCCTCCCTCGCCCACATTTCCCATCTCCCACCTTTTCCCTTCCATCCCAGAGAACTAAACAGCTAAAGTCTAACAGAGCCTAGAGGAGATGAAGAGACAAGGGCTTCTCCTCTATCCACCTGTGGCTTGCCCCTGGTTGAAGCTTTCCCTGGCGCCATCACTGCCCTGGCCAAGCAGCCAGCTACTGAGGTCCAGGAGAACAAGAGACCTGTAGTCCTTTAGCCCCATAACCCCTTAAGCTCCCTCACCCAGAATAACAAGGGACCAGCCAAGGACCCAGAGAGGTAGAGAGGATCTAAATCAAGCATTACTCCTCAGGTTCTCAGGGACTCCCAAGTCCTCTTCATGCATTCCTCAGAACCCTACCTAGCCTGGGAAAATGAAAGACTTGAGGCGGGCCAGCTCCATGATGCTGAAAATGGAACACTGCTGGGGCTGTGGGAGCAGAGAAGGCATTGGGCTCCAGGGCCAGGGTGGAGCCAGGCCATGGGAGTGGTACCAGGGGCTTGGGGGCCCCGTATGGTTGGGATGGTGGCAGGCATGACAGGTTGGTGAGTCTTTCTGGAGCTTCTGGCAAAAGGGACAGTTATGGAGAAGAGTAGGAGGGGCAGGAGGGTCTGGGGGAGGCAATGGTGGGGGGGTCAGTGAGGCCAGAAGACTGCCCCAGAGTGAACGCAGCCCTACGTCGCCTTCCAGGAAGCTGGAGACATTAGCAGGAGATGGCAGGCACTGTGGCACAGGAGAAGGTATGCAGGGTTCCAAGAGGCACCTGGAAGCCAGTCCAAGGTCTGGGGGGCCCGGTGACAGGCTGCAGGACAGCCCCAAAGACTGGTGTATTACAGCCACCGATGCCACAGCCAGGGCCACACCGCTCACGTATGCCACAGCTAACAGGCAGGACAGCTGCAGGAGAGAAGATAAGAAAGGTCAGTGTCAATTACCCTCCCCCTAAAATCTGCTTCTGATAGTCGTAACACACCCACCCCGTCTCTAGAAGTTCAAGTTAGAGCTCTCTGTCACCATCTTCTCCTAAACCCTTTTAGCATTTGCTTTACATCATCCCAACCACACATCAACCTGCTCAAGCCTCCTATCCTTCCTAACTCCTTCTCACCTTTGCCAGCCGATGGCAGAGAGAGCCCAGGGCCAGCTGCCAGGCTGGCTGCTCCAGCAGCACACACAGGTCTGTGTAGGTGTACCAGCCCCGTCGCCGTCCCTGATGCTCAGCCACACTGTTGGGAGGGGAGAAAAGACAGAGCATCTGCAGCTGGCCCAATGGTACCTACATTCTCCCAGGGACCCACCAGGGAACACTGGGGAACTTGTTAAAAGTATAGATTCCTAGGTTGTCTGTTGATCCCAGAAACTGAGGGTGAGATCTTGATCTGTATTTTTTTATAATCTTCTCCCACTCTCCCAAAGGTGACTGACTGATTACAAAAAGGGCAGGCAGGTTTGGGAGCCACTGTCTTGGACAATTCTCTTCCCTGTCTCCTCCCTTCGCCCCCCTTACCTCCCCCCCCCCCACCCCCCGGTAACACAGACCCTTATCTCTGTCTAGCTCCTATGGCTTAGGCCTCAGCCCTTAAGCCCCTCAACTCCTAGAACTTACCAGCTCTCTAACCAGCTCAGCACTTCAAATATCTCCCGAGGTTCAGTGTAGAGACGCCAATCCTGTGGGTACGAAGAGAAGGGCACCAAACCAGGCTCAGACATGAGCCACAATCATTTAATAACCAGAGCGGCAACAGTACTACAACTGCCACTATGCATAATACTTACTTGACACTTACTATGTGCCAAATACTATTCCAAGAGCTTTTATATATTAACTAATTTAATCATCACATATCTGCATTCACATTACACCCTCCATTAATGGCACAGGGAGAAAATAATCCTGCTAATGACCCATGAGGCTAGGAGTAGAGAAAGTCTGGAAGCAAATAATCAGCACCCAGTAGGATAAACTCTTGTCTCAAAGTGTACCCAGGTGGGCCTGGAGGAATGGGGGAGCAGAGATGCTCCATTTCTGGCCTCACTACACCAGGCACCTTCAAAGACTATAGTTAGTCCGGAGGGCTAAAAGGGGAAGATACTAACAAGGAGGACAGACAGAAAGAGAAATTAAGAAACAGAAGGCTGAGAGAGAAAAGACAAAGGGTGAAAGGAACATAAAGATGGGCTAGGGAAACAGAGAGAGAGAGAGAGAGAGAGAGAGAGAGAGAGAGAGAGAGAGAGAGAGAGAGAGAGAAGCTACTCACCATGGCACTCAGGAAGCCTCTCTCCAGGGCATTGAGAGTGGGCACAGCCACACCCCCTGCAGCTCCCCATTCATCATTGAAGACCTCCTCCTCCTCCCCTTCATCATAGAGGTACTTACTGGCCACCATCTGCAGAGGCACCAGAGGTGGTGTCAACAGAGCTCACATTGGGCTCCTGGCTCACCAGGGAAATGAGGGGAGGGGCTGTCCTACCATGGAGATCAGGAACAAGTCAGAGGAGGACACATGCTGTAGGTAGTCCGGGTTTCGGTGCCGGAGCCGTTCAATGTACACCAGAGCCAGCATCATAGCACACGGGGAGATGCATGCCTCCCTGGGTGGTGGAAAGGATCAGTAATTAAACCCAAGGGCTTTTCAGCTCTTGTAACTCCTGAGGCCCATCCCTGTGTTTTTACAGCTTCTCTTTAGAGATAATCATTCCCTTCTTTCTAGGTTCCAAACACTTTCATCCTGTCCCCCTCAATTCCAGGCTCACCGGGACACATGGGCTACATATTTCTTCTGGAGTCGGCGAATAGGGCTGGGGGCTGCCTTCTGGAGCAATTCCACAGCAATGTCTTCAGGGGCAGAAGGAAAACAGAGTAAGCAAACAACTCCATCCACCCCCCTCAACCCCCCCCCCCCCCACACACACACACTAGTCCCCACTTCTTTCAGCAGAAGACCCAGAGAGCTCTCTATTATCTGAGGTCTTGGAGACAGGACCATAGTAACAGAGATCAATTCTCCCACACTGAGACAAAAAGTCCATCCCAAGTTTGAACTGCAGCTCCTTCCAGTAGGAAGGCTTATTTACCAGCCACCTGAAGTTACTTAAATTTGTCTCCCACTCTTGTTCATTTGAGAAATAAACATGTTCTTGGAAAATCCTGTTATACAAAACAAGAGTGATAAAGATTTGTAAGATAGCAATGTTTTTTACTCATTTGGGCTAAAAAAGAAAAAAAAAAGTGAAATATAAACCCAGTCCTGGTCATGGCCAGTGTGACTCAGTTGGTTGAGCACTGTCCCATGCACCGAGGGGTCCATAGTTCAATTCCTGGTCAAGGTACATGCTGGGGGCTGCAGGCCTAATCCCCAGTAGGGGGAGTGCAGGAGGCAGCCAATCAATGTTTCTCTCTCTCCCTCTCCCTTCCTCTCTAAAATCAATAGAAAACATATTTTTTAAAATAAAAGTAAGTGGCCCAGCTGGCGATAAGTAAACAAATAAATAAACAAATACAAATAAATAAACCCAGCGCTTATACCAACTACTAGTAAACTAGCTATGAAGTGTCTGCACCTAGCCATTTTGGTGCCCACTGACAACCCCATTTTCTTGCTTCCCATTTGCCGGGTCACACAACACTGTCTCACCTGCCATGGGGCTGGAGAGCTCCTCCAAGCTACAGTCCGCTTCCCAGCCCCAGCCATAGTAGAGTCTTCTCCGGATCCTGGCACTCAGCTTCTGGTGTCCTGGAAGGAACTGAAACAGGGCAGGAGGGTGGTGGAGGGTAACGGCGAGGAAGGGTATGACTGAGAGGATATCCTGGCCTCGGGCTACAAGGGGGTGCGGGGCCGCAGGCCTGTCTCGCTGCTCGTACCAGCAGGTCGGGTGCCCCCCCATCCCCCACCCCGCCCCGCGTTCTCCGGCTGGATGGCCAATAGCAGCCTACCCACAGGGGGAAGGTCCTCCTCCACTGAGGGCTCCCCAAGTGAGGCTCTCCGGGGAAAAGCCCTCGCTGGCCACCTCTATCCCCAAGCCTGTACCCCGCGGCTCTGCCCAGGGCCCAACCGGCCGGGGCAAGTAAGCACAGCTCGACTCCCGGGCAGACGGTCAGGCGAACTCGCAACCCCGCTCAGACCGGGCTCCAAGCGCGGGGAGGCCGGGGAGGAGGCGGGCAGCGCGCTCACCGAGAAGTCCTGGAAGCCGGTGAGGGAGAAGGCGCCTTCTTCGTCCAGCAGGAGCCCGGCGAGGTCCATCGCGCCGCCAGTCGCCGCCCTGCGAAGGTGGACGGGAAGGGGACGAGCTGAAAGAGGGCTGCCGAACTGTCTCCGCCCGCCCGCCCGTCCACCTGCCCTCGGCTTCCTCCGCGCGGGCCGCCGCCCTCGCCAGGGCCGCCCCTCCCCTCGCGCCCGCAGCCGCAGGCGGGGCCGGGCAGGAGGGCGCCTCTTCCTGTTCCGCCCCGGGCGGGGCTCCCGACGCCGGGCTCGGGGCTCGGGGCTCGGGGCCCCGGGCTCGCAGGCCGGATCGCTCACCTCGAACAGCAGAGAGGAGACCTGGCCGCGAGGCTGTGCGTGCGGAGCCGAGGTCGCGCCGCGCCGCGCGTCCGTCCGGCGTTACCAGCCGCGGGGGTATCGCGGAGTCAGCCGTCGGCACTTCCTGCCGCCCGCGGGGCGGGGCGCTGCCTCCGGAGGCCGGGAAGCCGCCGGGCTCCGAAGCCCGCTCGCCCCGCGTGGGGCAGGTCACGGAGCCGAGCCCAGCGTGCCCTCCCCCCATTTGAGAAGTGGGGACATTTCCTAGGGAACCGTGCCGCATTGGAGATGAAGGAGCCGCGCTGACTTCGTACTGATGTAGATTTTAATGGGAATAAAACGAAGATGCAGGACCGCGAGTTGCTCCCCAATTGTTTTCTAAAAGGGGAGATACACACACACACACACACACACACAGCAATGTACCTAAAAAGAGCTGGCAAGAACACACAAGCTACTTGACAGTGGGTGCGTTGTATAATAGTAAGAAGCTAGGAAAATTCCAGGACAGCCACCCAGTAAATCCTGTCTTCCCTAAACCAAGGATACGTAAGAGCAAACAGTTTGCACTTCTCCCCAACCAGAGGGTAGTTTAAACCACCCTACTCCGGGAGACAGATAACAGAAATCCACTTAGTGCCATTTGCCAGCCACACCCAAGGACAAATCAAGAAAATAAATCTCGTTTTGGTACATCAGCAAAAAGTTGATGAATATTCTATTGATCCAGCTGTAAGACCTCCCCTAAATGCCCAAACTTTTAAACTGAAAATGAAGGTCCCCACCTGCTTTCCCTCCAGGGAACACAGCTTCCGTCCTCTCCCCTCCCCACCACCACATGCCCCCAGAGCCCCCTAAGGGACCCCAGGAGACTCGTAACCAGGGGAGCCATGGGCAGCGGCGGCCCAGCCAGGGCCGAGCCTGTCTCCAAGGCCCCCTGTTCTCTGACTTCCCAGGGAGCTGGGGCAGCCCAGCCCGGCTCTCCTGTGGCTTCGTTTATGCCCTTCCTTGTTTCACTCCCTTAAGTATATTTTTGCTGCGGCCAATAAGTTCTTGCTTTTCTACACTTTGTCTCTTGATTGATCTCTTTCCCTCAACAAGACAAGAACCGAGGTCTCGCGGGTAACAGAGGAACTGTGGACAAGCAAGCAGGGAAGCTTATTTTTTGCTGTATACCTTTTGGTATAGTTCCGCATTTTAAACATAATGAAACATGTCTTTTGTAGGGTTATTGCAGGCATTAAGTGGTTCAAGGGACTATAAACTGCCTGGTACCTGGAAGCCTCAATAAAGGGTGTTAACATGCTCCCAAAGAGTTAAACAGCATTTAAACGGGGTTTTATTTTTAAATTCATCCCCTGACCACAATCTCCTGCTTTGAGCAAGGGGACTGGAAGGAGCTCGGATACACGGGGGCGGGGAAGTTTACAGAAAGACACGGGAAGGAAACAACTTCTCTGAGTGGGTGACGCTGCTGTTGGGTCGGCCCTGTCACACGCTGGGGTTTGTTTACCCTTCGAGGAGGGACGTGGGTGGACCAGTCCGTCGAGGGCCGCCCAGCCAGAGCGGCAGCAGCAGCGCCTACCGGGGGTGGGGGGCCCTGGGAGCCCCTTCCCTGCCCCTTCGGGCTGCATCACACCGGAGTCCCGGGCCACCCAGGGGGAAGGAACGGGGCTGGGGTGGGAAACACTCAGACACAGTCCTTCTGTCGAGAGGAGGCGGACACCACCTGGCGCCGGCCCGGAGTCCCGACTCCAGCAGGGAGCGCACACCTGCGTAGGAGCCGGTCACCGGCAGCCCCTGCGCGCAGGCGCGGGCCGCCCCATCCGGGCGGTTAGGGCGCGTCACGTGACCGGCCCGCCGCTCCGCCATCACGTGCTGCCCGGCGGCTGCCTCCGCGGCGCTCTCCGCGGCGTGCGCCCCCTTCCGCCTGACGCGCCCCCGGCGGCGGCGGCGGCCGCGCAGCCCTGGCTCCTCGCGGGCTCGGGCGGCGGCTGCGGCGGGGCGATGGCGAGCGGCGGTGGCGGGGGTAACGCGGGCGGGGGCCTGGGCCTAGGCCCGGGCCCGGTTCTGAGCCTCGGCATGGGTGAGGCCACCAGCGAGGCGGACGAGGAGGCGGCCGCGGCCGAGGCGGTGGGACGCCTGGCCACGACGCTGTGGCTGCGGCTCCGCGGCTGGGAGCCGGTGCTGGCGGCGGCGCAGCGGCTGCTGGTCTGGGAGAAGCCGCTGCACAGCCTGGTCACGGCGGCCGCGCTCAACGGCCTCTTCTGGTAACGGCCGCGGAGGAAGGGGGCGGGGCCGGGCGCGCGGGGGCGGACACTGGCTCTGGGGCGCGACCCGACCCCGGGTTTGTGAGGACCGTCCTGCGCCCGGTGGCCCGGTGGCCCGGTGACTCCGGCTTCGGGTCCCGAGTCAGGCCCGGAGGCTCCCGTGCCCGCCCTTGGCGATGGCTGCGGGGGCCGCGCTCGCCCCTCCACCAATGAGGCGCCTGTCTCTCCCGAAGGTTGCTGTCATCGTCGTCCCTCCGGCCCATCTTCCTCCTCAGCGTCTCGCTCTTGGCCTACTTTTTGCTGGATCTCTGGCAGCCTCGCTTCCTCCCTGACATGGCAGGTGAGTGTCACTTCCTGCAGTTAGCTTTGCGGGGTGGGGTGCGTGGGGAGGGGGGTGGGCAGCAGGCCCTCCCGTTAGGAACGGCCCCTGTCTCGGAATGGGTGTTCCTGTGACTGTGGCCCCGATTGTGGTCTCTGCGGCCCGATTGCCTGGGTTCCATGGTCTGCGCCGCCCCTTACCGTGTGTGCGGCCTCGTCAAAGCCACCCTGTCTCTGTTTGCCTCCGTTTCCTCACTTGTCAAGCAGGGATGATCGAACTGACTTCATCGGGAGGTCTCCTGTGTGATGGGAGTTACATGCGTGCTGGCCCTCACCGTTCTGTGTGTGTGGTGCGTGCGTGCGTAACTCACGCATTTACTTCATAGGCTTTTTGGAGTAACTAGGTGCCAGGCTGTGTGCCAGTTGCTCGGGATGTGGGCATGAATAAGATGTAGTTCCTGTGTTTGAAAAGGGCCAGGTCTAAAACAGGAGACGCATACAAACGGTACCCCATCATGCTCCCTGCAGTTGGCATCTGGCGGCAGGCCTCTGGGACCGGCCGCCTGGGGGAGCGCCTCCCAGAGCCCCTTCCCCTCAGTAACTTGTCCCCTCCTCTCTCTATAGCATCATCCCCAGAGGAGCCACACTCTGACAGGTGAGTGCAGGCCGCCTCTTGAAGACAGATGCCCACATGTTGTCTTGCTTTGCAAAGTGCCAGTGTCACCGTGGTGCCGGGCAGCACTGCAGCTTCTGTAGGCACAGACCCCAGCAGAGTGCGTAGCGAATGGACTGATAATTAGCTTGTTTCTAGGTTCCTGTGCAGGTGTCTGTGTGCCTTCTCCTTTGGGGGCACAGGGTTGGGAGCTCTGGGCTTTGCTTCCCTGGACCAGGACAGCCTCCCTTTGGGAGGTAGGGTTATCCATTTCCTTAGACTGACGATCTCGTTGACATTCTCAGAGGGATATAAGTGCTTAGGAAACTGGTGTCTGAGGCCTCCAGGGGTCATGTCATGTCTCCCCAGTGAGGGTGCGGGGTCAGGCGCCCGGCCGCACCTGCTGAGTGTGCCCGAGTTGTGCAGATACCTGGCTGAGAGCTGGCTCACCTTCCAGATTCACCTGCAGGAGCTGCTGCAGTACAAGAGGCAGAATCCAGCTCAGGTAACCTCCCCCATGTCACAGAACAGTTCCCTGCAGGTGGGGAAGAAGAGGTTGGGGTGGGGGTGGGGAGGAGTGCTTGGACACTTTAGGAAGAGACCTAGTGTCTACTTGAGGAACATTCACAGCTGGTAGCCTAGTACAGGAGGCAGTCTTGTCTCGAGGAATAAGCTGATGTTCTGACACTTTCCTGCAAGGCAGACCAGTTTGAATTACAGGTGTTTGGTGGCAGCTAATGCAGACTTCCTGACCAGGTGGTGGTCTTGGGCATCCTCTTGACTAGACTGAATCACCATATTCCTAGAGGACATACCACCATATTCCTAGAGGACATACCCCTCCTCTCACCAGCTGAGCAGTGATTTCTTGCCCAAATGAGTGGGGCACATACCTCAGCCCAAGTCCTTTGACCCTGTGCTCTTCTCCACAGTTCTGTGCTCGAGTCTGCTCTGGCTGTGCTGTGTTGGCTGTGCTGGGACACTATGTTCCAGGGATTATGATTTCCTACATTGTCTGTGAGTAGAGTCTAACCATGCCCTTCCCAAAGCCCTCTCATCATCTTTCCCTGGACCGACATACAGGGAGGACTGTGCTCTCTCTCTGCTCAGTTGCCCATTTATAGAGATTCCCAAGGGCTGCTATAGTATTAGTAACAGTGGAGGAGTCATCGGGGAGGAGGGCAGGGGATACAGCCTCAGGAAAGGACCTTGTCTTCCTTCAGCCCTTTCTGTTCATGGACCAGTTGAATAAGGGCCCTTAGGAAATAAGCATAGGGAGCTCTGAGTGGGTGCTCTATCCTCTAGTGCTGAGTATCCTGCTGTGGCCCCTGGTGGTTTATCATGAGCTGATCCAGAGGATGTACACTCGCCTCGAGCCCCTGCTCATGCAGCTGGACTATAGCATGAAGGCAGAAGCTGACACCCTGCATCACAAACACGACAAGAGGAGTAAGGGGCTCCTGTAACCCGGTGGGGGGCGGGGGGCGCAGGGAGGGCCTTGGCTTATGGCTCATAAAACACCGTAGAATTTAGATATTCTCCAGTCCCTTGGCCAGGTTTGCCCCCCACTACTGTCCCTGCTTGGTGAGTATCGTGGTGCTCTTGCTTCTCTAGAGCGGCAAGGGAAGAACGCACTCCCCGGAAGTGATGAGCCACTGGCAGACACAGAGAGTGAAAGCGAGGCAGAACTGGCTGGCTTCTCCCCGGTGGTGAGATCCAAAGGAGATGGGTTATCAAGTAGAAGGTTGAGGGGAATCTCTGGTCTAGAGCAGATACCTCTCAAGGGGTGGGAGTTGGTGAGGGGGTGCTCCTAGAAAACTGGTTCTCTTATCCCCTTGTCTGTTGTGTTCATCCTGGTTCTCCTGCAGGTGGATGTGAAGAAAACAGCACTGGCTTTGGCCATTACAGACTCAGAGCTGTCAGATGAGGAGGCATCTATCTTGGAGAGTGGCGGCTTCTCAGTATCCCGGGCCACAACTCCACAACTAACTGATGTCTCTGAAGGTATGGGCAATCCTTTGCCCTTCCCGATCTTCCTGTTCCCTTTTGTGAGATACTGATCGTGCTCTCTAATTGTTGCCCCATAACTGTTTTCTTTGGAAATTTGACCCTCTAATTCTACCTCAAGATCCTGCTTAACACCTTAGGCCTAGCTCAGCATTGCATGTCCCGAGCTCTCATTCTTTTTTTGTTTTGTTTTTAAATATTTTTTTAATTGATTTCAGAGAGGAAGGGAGAGGGAGAGAGAGGTAGAAACCTCAATGATGAGAGAATCATTGATCGGGTGCCTCCTGCACACCCCCTACTGGGGATTGAGCCTGCAACTGGGCATATGCCCTTGGCTGGAATCAAACCCCGGACCCCTTTAGTCCGCAAGTGGACGCTCTATCCACTGAGCCAAACTGGCTGGGGCCCAAGTTCTCAGTCTTGAACATATTGGCCTGTTATGGTCATTCAGAATAGCAGGCCCATTCCTAACCCTTTATTTTCTGCACAGATTTGGACCAGCAGAGCCTGCCAAGTGAGCCAGAGGAAGCCCTGAGCCGGGAGCTGGGCGAGGGAGAGGAGACAGAGATGGCCCCTCCCGAAAACCTGCTGGGCCCCCCTGAGGTCCTCTCAAGGCAAGACCTGGACTCGGAGGAGGAGGAGGAGGAGCAGGAGGAGGAAGAGGAGGAGGAGGAGGAAGTTGTGGCAGCCAAGGAAACCTTGCTTCGGCTCTCATCCCCCCTTCACTTTGTGAACACGCACTTCAATGGGGCAGGCTCTCCCACGGATGAAGTAAAGCTCTCCCCTGGAGGACCAGTAGAGACACTGATCCCAGAGGCAGTGAGTGGTGACCCTGCCACGCCCTCGAGCACCCTGTCACCTCTACTTTGCCTTGCTGAAAGTGACCCAGTCCCTTCCCTCCCAGTGCTCCCACCTCTTCCCCAGGACTCTCCCCAGCCCCTGCCTGCCCCTGAGGAAGAAGAGGCACTTGCCTCTGAGGACTTCGAGTTGCTGGATCAGGGGGAGCTGGAGCAGCTGAATGCAGAGCTGGGGTTGGGGCCAGAGACATCCCCAGAGCCCCATGATGCTCCACCCCTAGGGCCCAACACCCTTTCTCTGCTACAGTCAGACCAAGAAGCTGAGACCATGGCAGAGCCATGAGCCATGGAAGAAATTGCAGGCACAGTAATAAGGCTTTCTGGCTGGGGCTGTCACTGTTTTCTCCTTTCTCTACTATTAGGAGTGACAGTACGTGGGGAAGCTGGCTGTCAGGTGATAGTTCACTTTCTGCCTACCTGCCTGCCTGTTGTCCCAGGCCTGCTTACAGTGCCTGGGATTGGTTTTTAGTTTGTAAATAATTTTACATTTGGGTTAGTGGATGTGAACAGGGCTAGGGAAGTTCTTCCCACAGCCTGCACTTGCCTCCCTGCCTCATCTCTATTCTCATTCCACTCTGCCCTAAACCCTAGTGGTCTCTCTCTTTATTTTTCCTCCTATCCTCAGGGACCTGTGCCGGTCTGTCCTCGTGTCCCGCTCGTTTAGACACTTTATCATTTTTCTTTCCTGTCCTGTGCTCTTCTCTGCTTTATTTCCCTGCTGTGTCTTGTCTTTAGCAGCTGAATCCCCACTCTGCCAGCTCCACCTCCCTGGCTAAACTTTAAGGAGGCTCCTGTTTGGGAGGTACAGACTAAACCTGGGGTGGTGGGTCAGGCCAGTAGTTGAGCACTTAGGTTACTGTAGCCTGTGGAACCTCCACTGCACCCTTGGCCTAGTTCGTCCCAGCCTTTTAAGATACAGGAGCAGAGCAGGGATCCCACAGCACGTGTACAGCACTGTGTTAGTGAGCAGGAGCTCTGTCTTGTTGCGAAGAGGGGCTTCTTACTGTCCCAGGGAAGAAAAGGAGACCTGCTCCGCTGGGCCAAGAGTAGTTCAAGTGTGGTAGGACCCCCTACTAGAGTGAGGAAGTGGACAGTAACATCTGTGCAGGTGTTGATTGGAAAAATAAAATGTTGATTGGCAAGAAATGCTGTTGCCTACCTGCTTGCCTCACTGTGAACTGCTTGCTACACTCTGCTCTGTGCCATCCTCACCCCTTACCTCCTTGTCCCCAATCTTATTCCTGGATGTTTATTTACCTGGTGCAAAACAAGGCAAGAAACAGGGATTACCCTAACAGCCCTAGCAATTTTCCCTGATGGGGTTACGTGTTTAGAGAGATTTAGCATATATGAATAAAGTATGCAGGAAGAAATTGCCTCGTCTTCCCAATCAGTACAAATTTGGTTCCATAACAGTAGTTTTCTACTATGTTTCCTACAACCTTAACACTCTTACCCATCTACATGCAATAACTCAGCTCTGGTTTATATATACAGGGGAGACCAAACAAGCAGGACCTATACCTGTATCAAAACTGATTTCAGACCAAGGAATACTAAAGAAATAGTATCTATTGCCTGGCTTGTGTGGCCCAGTTGGTTGAGTGGCGCATTATCCCATGCACCAGGAGGTTGCCAGTTCGATTCCAGGTCAGGATACCTGGTTGTGGTCTCAATTCCCAGTAGGCAGCCAATTGATGTTTCTATCTCTCCCTCTCTAAATTAATAAAAACGTTTTTTTTTTTTTTTTATATAAAAACGTTTTTTAAAGAGTAGTAACTACCACTAATTGAATACATAAAATATGCTTAGCACTTTTCTAAAACGAGTTGATACTTATTTTTTCCCCTCACAATCCTGAGATACACTGTTATTCACTGCATTTTATAGACAGTCTAACGTTCCAGGAGGCCACAGTCCTACTAAAGGGTGGAGCCAGGATCCACATCCAAGCAGTGGCTCCAGCAATCACAGTGGAACAGGAAGCCCCTGTCCATTAATAGTGCACAAGTGGAGAGACACTCAAGGACATGGACACTCGAGAACCAATCTAATATCTTGACTTCACAAAGAATGGACACGGAACCTTTGCTCTTTAGGGAAGAACAATGTTGGAGAAAGCCCAGAACTAAGCAGATGGCCTTTATGAGTTCACCTCCTCAGCCTCCAGCTGGAGGATCCATGTGGCAATGCTACCTGACTTTTTGAGGTTGGCTTCTATGCCACATCTCCTGTAAGCTTTGAGAAATTTTTTCTTTCCATTTGTTTCACATTTGCCTGAGAAAATCCTCAGGGATAACTGAGTCTCTGTCCACTTCCACTGAAGGAACAGAAACTTTTCATCATCTAGAGATCTCAGAAGAAAATGGAAAAACAGTTCTAATCATAAATAGGCAATTAAAAATGAGAATTAACCAATCAGAAAGATACCCACCTTTAATCGATTTTCTTGTTAAACTTGAAATTTGAAGACAGAAGCCTGTAGTTGGATCAAAACATTGACCATAGGTTTGGAATTCCATGAGGGTCCTTTTTTTTTTTTTTTTTTTCTTTTAATCCTCACCTGAGAATATATTTCCAATGATCTTTAAGAGAGTGGAAGGGATGGGGAGAGACAGAGAAACACATCCTTTGGTTGCCTCTCGCACACGCCCTAGCTGAGACCGAGGATCGAGCCTGCAACGGAGGAACCAGGTACGTGCCCTTGACCAGAATCGAACCTGAGGAAAGAAAAGGAAAAAAACAGAACCTGAGACCCGTCAGTCTGCAGGCCGATGCTTTATCCACTGAGCAAACCAGCTAGGGCATGAGGAATCATTCTTGACATTCACCCTCATCTGATGGTTGCTATGTCAATTTTGTATCAGGTGTCCAGGCCATTTCCTGCCCCAAGATGAAAGGAACAAGAAGAAAGCTTTCATATGAGTGAAAGAAAAATGAGCAAAAATGTGAAACCTACAATTAGGCTAAATAAAAACCAGTTGTAGAAGTACAGACTGGAGGAAGGAGAATTGGTTATATGTTTATATTGTGACCAGGGCAGTGCACTTAACTATACATTCCAATAGCCAACAATGTAATATGGCTGCTCATAAACAATTTAATTTTAGGCTACGTTACTGGAAATAATAGTCTCCAAAGCGAGGAAGATACCTATGGTTTACTGTGCACAGGTTAGAATACTGCCAGAGGAGTCTTGCTACATTTGTGGACAAGTTGACAAATTGCAGTGTTCCCAAGAGAGGAGATTCCAGAGGTAAAGGCTGAAAATCGTCATATGGGAACTACGTTGAAGGAATTGAGAATGTTTAAGCCAGGAGAGAGACCTGAGTTGAGTCACATTAGCTGCCTTCAGACTTTGAAGGGTTATCTGTAGGACTTCAGAGGGCAGAAATTAAATCTTTCAGACGAGATTAATAATAGTGCTAGGCAGAATTGTTTTTCTGGTCAAGAGATATTGCAAAACAGTAGATTTCAATGATCCTTAAAAGTACAAAAGATCAAGAACAGAGATTCTAAGAACTGTTCATCCCATTATGGAAGGACAATATATCACCATGTTTTGCTTTTAGTGTCCAACTAAAGCATCGGTCGCCCCCCGGTGGTCTGCCGACCACTGGTGATCTGTGAGGTCAGAAAGGTTGGCGACCACTGAATTAAAGTCTCCTTGGACTTGCTCCACCTGCTCCCTTAAATGCTTTTTTTTTTTTTTAATTGGTTCTGTCACTGGCTCACTTTTCTTTGTATTCTGCCTGGGCACTTTCAGTGTTCACCCACTTAGCTTCTACTCATATGTTAATGACTTGTAAATCTTAGCTCCTTTCCCAGAACTTCCAATGAGATATCTCCATTTGAATGTTCCATGGGTACCTTCTCCTCAACATTCCAAAACGATACATCCTTTTTCCACTGTGCACTTCACCACCGGAACCTGGATGGGAGAAAAACTTACTATGAAGGGCACTATTAGGACAACTGGTAAAACTTGAATATCAATTGTATATTAGAAAAAAGATTGTCTCAAGATCAAATTTTGTGATTTTTATCATTTCACTTTGATTATATATGAGGATATCCTTATTTGTAGGATACACATTCTGAATATTTTAGAGGTAAAGGGATTTGTTCTCTGTAAATTGTACCAAACTGTTTGGAAATAAAATAAACAAGTAAGAATTAGTATATTAATATATGATGTATGTGGAGAGAGAGAGAAAATAATATAGCAAATGTGGCAAAATGTTGTGGAGAAATACATATGGTAAATATAACAGAAGTTTTCTGTGCAATGGATAAATACATTGTAGTATATTCAGATAACTAAACAGAATGAATAAACTATAAGTACAAAAATATGGGTGAATCTCATACATAAAATGAGTAAAAGAAAATAGATACAAAGAATATATATGATTACATTTATATAAAGTACATTAATATTGTTAGAAGTCAAGATAGTAGCTACTCTTGGGGGAAGGGAAGCCGTGAATGGAGGGGGTCTTCTGGGGATTGGTAGTATTTTATTTCTTTTTAAAAATATTTTTATTGACTTTTTTAGAGAAGGAGGAAGGGAGAGGGAGAGAAAGAGAAAAGTATGAATGTGAGAGTGAAACATGGATCAGCTGCCTCTTGTACACCCCCTATGGGGGATCGAGCCCACAACCTGAGCATGTGCCCTGAACAGAAATCAGACTGGCCTTTTGGTGCTTGGACGGTGCCCAACCAACTGAGCCACATCGGCCAGTGTAGTAATGTTCTATTTCTTTTATTTTTTTTAATATGTTTTATTGATTTTTTACAGAGAGGAAGGGAGAGAGATAGTTAGAAACATCGATGAGAGAGAAACATCGACCAGCTGCCTCCTGCACACCTCCCACTGGGGATGTGCCCGCAACCTAGGTACATGCCCTTGACCGGAATCGAACCTGGGACCCTTCAGTCCGCAGGCCGACGCTCTATCCACTGAGCCAAACCGGTTTCGGCTATTTCTTGATCTGAGTGCTGGTTATGTGGGAGTGTTCAATTCATGAAAATTCATTGACCTGTACACATTTCTGAATGTGTCATACAACTTGGAAAAAAGTGCAGTACCAAAGTGTATTGATTACCTATTTCTGCATAACAAATTACTCCAAAACTTAGCATCCTAAAACAACAGACATGTTCTCACACTATTTCTAAGGCTCAGGAACCTGAGGGCAGCTTAGCTAGGTGGTTCTTGTTCAAGGTCTCCCACAAGGCTGCAATAAAGATGTTAGCCAGGGCTGGCTTCAGTCATCTGAAGGCTTGACTAGGGCTGGAGGATCTGCTTCCAAAATGGCACACTCAGTTCCTCACCACACTAACTTTTATGGCTGCTTGACTAAAATCAGGACATGACAGCTACCCTAATTGTTCTTCACAGACATGATTAGCAGGAAATGGTGGAAGTTTGAAGGACTAAGGTTCATAGAAATTTGGCACACCTGATTTTAAGGTGTATGGACTTTAAACCACACTCTCAGACAGTGACTGTTTGCTGACATGTCTGGGTTCCAAAACCCAGCAGACTGAGGATTAGACGGTCAGAAAAATAATTCTTGGCTGTGACATGTGCTGCTTAGGTTAGATTAAACCATACAAAATTATTGTGTGTGTTTTTTAGTTAAAAAAGGCACACATTAGCAATTTCATAATTTTAAATCTAACAGGATTAATGCTGGATCTAACAGATACGGAGTCTTGGGTGCGGTTCCATAGTGTAGCGGTTAGCACAGATACGGAGTCTTGGAATTCACAAATGACTAGATCTTTGACAATTGTCTTTCAAAAGCTGAATCCTCACAGCAGATGGCCTTTAGGTGCACACCTGGATCAAGAATTTCCTACATGTCATAAGCCTGACTTCAGGTTGTGACCAGAGATTCTGACAAACTTTGAGAAATACAGTGTCCTGAATCTAATGGTATAACTTATAACTATCTTAAGAGACAAAGTGAAACCAATGAAGTAATGGCAGTTAGCCACAGTTTTGTTGGGGATTGCGGACTTTGGGAGGATGCAAAAGAGTCAGGTAATGATGTAACTTAAATCCATGTGTATGAACTACAAGATCAATCTATTTTTATGGAGCTCACTGTGGCCCATCAGTCAAAGTATTGCACATAATAATCTCTTCCTGTCCTTCTGTCAGTGTGACAGTATGGCAGATGGACATCCCATCACTTATATGTTACAGGCCCAATGGTATTATGAACATTGATCTCTTGGCCTTGATTTCAAACTGAATCCGATTGGCTAAATGTAGCAGGTGTTCTTGGTGCTCTGTTCTACCTCTACTTGGCCTATTTCTGACTTCAGCTGCTGCTGTGGACAGTTCCTTTGAGCTCTGATGGCTTCCCACCTCAAAGCACAGCCTCAGCACTTCTGTCCTGGGCTTTCCTCAAAGTCTCTGCAGCTTAGTCAGGTGTAGAATGGCTGAGCGAGGTGGGCCGGGGGAGTTATCACCCCCAGCAGTAACTCCCAATTTTTATAGAAGACAGAAGTCAGCCCAGCCTCCTGACCTTTAGAGGGACAATTTTGAGGTACATCATTCCATATGTAGACACATGGCCACTCACAGCCTACCTCAGGGCATAAGGACAGATTAAGGGAAGCAGCTGCCAGAATTTCCCTGAAGGATTGGTCAAAGATGTCCCATATATTAATTGGTTGAAATTTTTGCATAGAAGTAGGTCAAAGTATTTCTTGCAGATAAAGTTGGAATTTTTCTTTTAAAAACATTGTTCTGAATATAGACGTTCCTTAATTTTTGATGGGGTTATAAAGCCACCGTAAATTGAAAATACCATTAAGTCAAAAATGCCTTTTAAGCCCGGCTGGTGTGGCTCAGTGGTTGAGTATCGATCCATGAACCAGGAGGTCACAGTTTGATTCCTGGTTGGGACACATGGCCAGGTTGCAGACTTGATCCCCAGTGGAGGGGCATGCAGGAGGTAGCCAATTGATGATTCTCTCATCATTGATGCTTCTTTCTCTCTGTCTCCCTGAAATCAATAAAGACATACAAAAAATGCCTTTAACCTACCGATCATCATAGCTTAGTCTAACCAGTTTTTGTTGATCATCTATGGCTTTTGCATTACTGTAAAGTTGAAAAATCATAAATTCATCATAAATCAGGGACTATGTTGTACTTTGTGATTACTGTGGAAATAGAATTTATTTTTTCCATTTATTCTTACAGTGACACACTTGAAAGCTACTTATTTTTAAAAATCTATCTTATATCTAACCTCTCTACTGAGTTTTCATTATACCTAAGTATTGTCCCCATTCTGGTCCAGACCATCATAATGTCTTGCCTGGGTTACAGCAACAGCTTCCTACCTGGTCTCCTTTCTTCCAATCTCATATTTCCTCCAATCTCTTCTCTACTCTGAAGCCAAAGTGACTTTTCCAAAATTCAAGTCTGATCATGTCGCTACCTGCTTAAAACTATTTATAGTTTCTCATTGTATTTTTGTTAAAATTCTCAATACTAACTGGCCTCCAATACCTGAGGTGATTTGGCCTCTGCTAGCTCTCCAGTTTCATTTCCCTTCTAGCCTGCCTCATATACCATAAGATTCAGATACCCCAAGCTTTTTTTAAAGCTCATTTAAAGGACCTGGTTCTCTCTTATCTTCATTTGTCCCTGCTGTTGCCTCCGCCTGGAATGCCATCTCCTTCTACCACATTCCTTGGATTCACCTAGCCAAAATCTACTCACCCCTTAGGTTTTGGCTTGAATAACACTTGTCAGACCCTGGAAAGTACTGACATATTACCCTGTATGTCTTTTTCTTTGAATGTATCATCCAGTGACAGGAACGTGGAAGGATTCGGAAGAAGCAAACACATCGTGAAATAGAGCCAAAAGTTAGAGGGGGGAGAGAGGGGAAGAATAAGAAGGGAGTGTCTTCTCATTTCCAGTTGTGGCCTGGGTTAACCCTCCATTTTGGAGTACATTGCTCAACTCTAAACTTATGTGCTCTCATGGTCAAATTTATGGGAAGATAAATTTAAGGGTGCGACCATTCCCAGTCATGAGGGGCCAGAGAGGCACGTGAGAAGCAAAATGTGCTGAAGCTGGAAGCTGCCGGAGGAAAAGCAGAACACCAGTCCGGTGACTCTCATGCCTCATTCCAGAAATATTTAATATGCACTCGGAATATTCAAGTCTCACGTTTTTCAAAGTGTGTTGTACATGGATCATCTGTGTGCTTGGGTGCTTCCTCCCGAATCAGAAGCTCCGGGACACAGGAATCTACATTTAAAACCAGCTCTGTGGGTAATTCGCATTCACACAGAAGTCACACAGCTCAAGGCACCGCGCTGGGTGCCAGGAACCTAACAGAACCAGGGAGGCGTGGTTCCTGACTTCCCAGTATATTTGTGTGTGTAAACAGCCGATTACAATAAGATGACACGGATGCTGGAACAGACCCGGGGAGGTCACATAGCCGGTGTGCTTAGCTCAGACTGGGGATGGTTCGGGGAGCCTTACAGAAAGGGCGTCAGAGCAAAGCCTGAAGGAAGGATCTGCAGCTCTGGAGAGAAATCCGTACTTTGGGGAAGTATGGGAGTCAGCTGGGGGAGAGTAAGTGCAGCCGTGGCCGTGAATGAAATGGCCAGGTGTAGAGTGAGAAGTGGGCGAAGGACCGTCTTGTGAAAGATCCCAATCCACCCCAATCCTCCTTCCCCAACAAATCACCTGTGCTCGGCTTCGCGGGTCCTTTCGCCCTACGCGGAGCTGAGTCCCGGCGCAGGACCAACCCAGTCCCTAGCCCGGCACCGGCACATTACAGGGTGGGCGACAGGTGCGTGGATATCCTACAGCCGAGGAACAGAGCTCAGTCTGCGACCCCCTCCCACTCACGGGCGGGGCTCGGCCCGCTCGGCCGCCCTGCGACTGCGCGAGATGTGCCGCTCTGCGCGATGACGTCAGTGCGCCCGTGCGCGCTGGGGGAGGAGTGGGACCTTTGGACCGGGAGGCGCAGAGGCTCCGGTAACACGGCTGGGCGGGGGAGAGGATGGGGAGGGGCAGGGAGCCCCCCCAGAGTCCGGACCCGGAGCGGGAGCCCTAGAAATGCTCAGCATCGCTTCTTCTTCTCCCAGCAGGCCTCGCCCGGCCCAGCGATGGAGTTTCCGGATCTCGGGGCGCACTGTTCCGAGCCGAGCTGTCAGCGCTTGGGTGAGGGCGGAGCGCGAGGGGGTGGGACCGGGTGGAGAGGGGCTTGGAGGTGCAGACGAGACGAAGGGTGGGCTCCCGGGGCTGGGAATGCCGGGAGGGGCGGGCTCGAAGTTGGGACGGTGTCAAAGGGGGCGTGGCTAAGGAGCGTGGACTAGAGCCGGGTGGTTTGTTGCAAACAAGGTGGTGTTTTCCTTCCTCGGAGTGGAAGGCTTGAGCGACCCGGAACGATGTCAGGGTCCCGCTGGACCTGCAGTCTGACATATTCCCTGCAGATTTTCTGCCGCTCAAGTGCGACGCCTGCTCGGGCATCTTCTGTGCAGACCATGTGGCCTATGCTCAGCATCACTGTGGATCTGCTTACCAAAAGGTGAGGGTGATGGAGGATGCATGCAGTCTGAGGGTGATGGAGGATGCATGCGGAATCCCTCCAATTCCTCTGCCTCCTGCTTCCTCTCCTTTATTGTCTGAGTTTCTTTCAGGACCAGAGATTTGGTTGAAGCGGGAGTGGGTCACAGACTGAGCTCTGTTCCTTAACTATAGGATATCCAAGTACCTGTCTGCCCACTCTGTAATGTGCCTGTGCCTGTGGCCAGAGGGGAGCCGCCTGACCGCGCTGTTGGGGAGCACATTGACCGAGACTGTCGCTCGGATCCAGCACAGCAGAAACGTAAGGTAAGCACTGGAGGGGTTGGCCATGACCCAGCCGGGCTATGGATGCCTGGACACCTGAACAACTATTCTTACTGGGTTGGAAAAGGGGGTCAGTTTCAGCAGAGACAAACCTTCCCAACTCCACCTCAGATCTTCACCAATAAGTGTGAACGCTCTGGCTGCCGGCAGCGGGAAATGATGAAACTGACCTGTGAACGCTGTGGCCGAAACTTCTGCATCAAGCATCGTCACCCACTGGACCATGATTGCTCTGGGAAGGGGCACCCAACCAGCCTGGCAGGGTAATTGCAGCCAAGTCTTCTACTTAACCTATGGGACCGTTCCATCCTTCTGAACTGACTTAGTCTTTATAACTACAAGCTGGGAAGTTTGAACCCTGTCCTCTTTGACTAGGGAGTCTTAACTTTCTTTTCTTTTTTTTAAAATATATTTTATTGAATTTTTACAGAGAGGAAAGGAGAGAGATAGAGAGTCAGAAACATCGATGAGAGAGAAACATCGATCAGCCGCCTCCTGCACATCCCCCACTGGGGATGTGCCCGCAACCCAGGTACATGCCCTTGACCGGAATCGAACCTGGGACCCTTCAGTCCGCAGGCCGACGCTCTATCCACTGAGCCAAACCGGTTTCGGCTCTTAACTTTCAAGTGCATATTTTTCCAGACTGTTTGGAGGAACTCCCTCCTGAGTTCCCTGGTAAGGCCTGGGAGGAGCATGCGAGCTGACTACCCTAGGACACATGCCAAGAATGTCTCTTCCCTACAGACTTGCTGCCATCTCCAGAACACAAGGTCTGGCTTCTTCTACAAGCACCGTCCCCAGCCCAAGTCAGACCTTGCCTTCATCTACCTCTCCCAGCAGGTAGGCCTCCCCATTTCTTCTCTCCCTTTTCCTCCTTTATCTCTGACCTCTACCTCTTTTATTTTTCTTTCTTTCTTTTTTTGACCTCTGCCTCCTGAATGTCTGCCTTAGAGCCACAGCCCAGTCTCCATCATGGACTGCCCCTCCAGTGATTGCTTTGCAGAATGGCTTGGTGAGTTGAGCAGAGGTTGAACGGACAGAAGCAAACCCACACAGAGTAAAGTCCAAGGCAACTGGTCCTGTTTCTCTTTTTTTGCAGAGTGAGGATGAGGCTCTGCAGCGAGCCCTGGAATTGTCCCTGGCAGAGACCAAACCCCAGGTCCCAAGGTACCTACTCTCTGGTGAAAGAGGATGGGATGTGGGAAAGAGATAGGTGGGAACACTCTGATCTGTTGCAAGATAATAGTTAGGCCTGGCCAGCATGGCTTAGTGGTTGAGCATCGACCTATGAACCAGGAGGTCACTGTGTGATTCCCAGTCAGGGACCATGTCCAGGTTCTGGGCTTGATCCCCAGTTGGGGAGTGTGCAGGAGGCAACTAATCAATGATTCTCTCTCATAATTGATTTTTCTATCTCTTTCTCCCTCTCTGAAAGCAATAAAAATATATTAAAAGAATAAAAAGGTAATAGTTAGGTACTTGAGCCCAAAATTAAGCTTACTAACTATATTACGTTTGACAAGTTTTTTTAACCCATTAGGGTCTTAATTTCCTCTATAAAATGGGATCATACTAATACCTACATTGTAGGGTTGTATAGAAATTGAGATAATACTCAAAAGTGTTCAACATAATGGTGCCTAACAGATCAGATGCTTATATTTTAGATATTATTGTCATCCAACTTAAGCTGCTCCTCTCTCCCAGTTCTCAGGAGGAAGAAGACTTAGCTTTAGCACAAGCACTGTCAGCCAGTGAGGCAGAGTACCAGCGGCAGCAGGTATGAGGATGGGGTAGAGATGGGTCCTGCACTGGGAATAGGAGTTTTGGGGGTTCTTCCAAGTGGTTGAAAGTTTTGGAATGGTGGTTATCTTTTTGTTTTCAGTATGACTCCGGCCCATGCTGAGCTTGGAAGTGAGGACTGCCCCCTCATTTCCATGACATCACACCCTGTCTTCCCCTCCCCCTCTCCTTGCTCCAGGCCCAAAGCCGCAGCCTGAAGCCGTCCAACTGCAGCCTGTGCTAGGGCCTTGGGCTTGGGGAGGGAGGCTTAGCTGAGGAGGACTGTGGCCCTCACATCTCTAAGGTCCACAGGGAGAGGAGGCCAAGAGCAGCCTGGAGTGAAGACGAGGAATGACGCAAAGGCTGTTTCCAGGGAGTATCAAGAGAAACAACTGTGGAACTCAGTCTATAGAAGGCCCTGCTGGCCCTCCAGCTACGTGGGAGATAGCAGCTGTGAACTGTTCCCTGGTTGGGCCCTCGGGGATGCTGGCCAGGCCCCACTCAACTCCCTGCATCATGTCATCCCCCTTACACTGGGGCTGCCTGCACGTGTGGGGACAGGGAGGGTCCTGGGAGGAATAAAGGATATTGGTAGTTAATAGCACATCCAAGTGGTGTGTTTCTTTCTCTTTTCCAACCAAAACAAGTAGAGTCCTGTCAAGAATGCTCACCCAATCTAAGAGTAGAGGCCTACTGCAATGTGCTACAACATGAAGTCACAGTGGTCCTAGCACAGTCCACACTTTTATTTCCCCAAAAATTGCTTTACTGAAAGGTCCCTTTCCCCCACTTTGGCTAGCACAGCACCCCAAGACCAGGATAAAATATGCCATGGAAGAAGGGTACATCTTATTCCCTTTCAGTGACCCTTTGGGAAGGAAGTAGCCACAACTTTGGTCACCATGCCTTAGGCTGGGGTTTGGTATCTTCAGCGATTTCATCCTGTCCCTGCTGCTGTAACCGCCACATGTCCGCATACATCCCGCCTCGGGACAACAGGGCCTCGTGCCTGGAGCAAGGAGGAAAGTGTAAGTCCCAGCTATCAGTTTCACCACAAGAGTCCTCGCCACCAGCCCGCAGAGATAACGGATTTGGAGCGCGAGAGCTCCTCTCTGAGGCCCAGCCTGTTCATCCTGCCGTGCCCCTTACCGTCCTCTCTCCACAATGCAGCCATCCTTGATGACGAGGATCTGGTCAGCATTGACCACAGTTGAGAGCCTGAGGAGTCAAGAGACCAGTTACCCACCGCACCCCCAAAAGTGGCCCCGCTGCCTGCTGCCCCGGTCCTGTACCTGTGTGCCACTACAATGGTGGTGCGGTTGGCGCAGACTTTGGCCAGAGAAGACTGGATGGCCCTTTCATTAGATGTATCCAACGCTGATGTTGCCTACAGAGAGGGTCTGGGTAAAACTGCCCTTGCCACCCAAATTCCCAGCAAGCTGCTGGCCAAGGTCTCAGGTATCAAAAAGTATCTTGTTTGCACTTGAGAACTGTAAGGTGTTTTGTGAAGCATGAATTCCTGGAAAACAGTGCCCCGCAGGAATGGCATGGGCACAGGCAGGGCGGGGGGGGGGGGGGGGGTGGTGGTGAAGGCTGCCCAGGGCCCTCACCTCATCCAGCAGAATGATGTTGGGGGCCTTGAGAATGGTGCGGGCGATGGCGACACGCTGCTTCTCCCCACCGCTGAGCTTCAGTCCCCGCTCGCCCACCTGCGTCTCATACCCTGTGGATATTGCCCACCTCCCTCAGGTCACACATGATAAACTTGGTTTCTGTGTTTAGATGAGGCAAGGAAGGGATGGAACAGAGGACAGAGGGAGTAACAGCCCAGGGCAACACAGGGCCAGGGAAGCTCACCCTCGGGGAAAGCCACAATGGCATCATGGATGCCTGCAGCCTTGGCAGCAGCCTGCACCTCATCATTCCCAGCTGTGATGCGGCCATAGCGAATATTGTTGGCAATGGTGTCATTGAAGAGGACGGTGTCCTGGGGCACAACTCCAATGTGAGACCGGAGGGAGATCTGGGTCACCTGGGGCCAAGAGATCATATTCCTGGCCTGTGAGATCCCCCCAGGCCTAGGAAGAAGGATGGGCTGGCAGAAAGCACATGGGATGAGAGGCCCTGGGTAAAATTCCTGCTACCACCACCCCAAGCCCTAGCTGTGTGGACGAGTCACTCAACCTCTCTGAGTCTGTTTCCCCATCGCTAAAGAGAAAAGTCCCATTCTCTCCCTGCTTCCCTAGACTGCTGCTGATCTTTGTACCGTGTACAGCACCATACATGACTCTAGTGTAAGTAAGATGGTGCTAGAAAGGCTAAGGTCTCCTGCCCCAGCTTTTTGAAGAGGTGAGGTCTCCTCTCGCTGGATGCTCAGCAGTTACCATTCTTTTACACACAATGACAGTTTCCTCCCAAACAACCTCACCTGGGAAATGTCCTGACCATCTATTCGGATGCAGCCAGAGCTGATGTCATAGAAGCGAAAGAGCAGACGCAAAATTGTGCTCTTCCCTGCTCCAGATGGGCCCACCTGTTGTAAGGGAAACTCCTTCTTAGGCCTGTTGGCTTTTAAGGCTTTTTCTCCAAGAGGGTACCAATGTCCATGGAGGCTGCTAAATTCACATGTGACCACACATGACAGGGCTCTCTAACTCCCAGCCTGGGTGACAAGCTACCATGGGCACTGGAATAAGGGAAGATGGAGAAGGCTGGGCCAAGTGGCTGGGTTTCCTCTTACCAGGGCCAGGGTCTGCCCAGGCATCACAGTGAAGGACACATCCTGCAGGGTCTCCCGCCTGCAAGAAGAGCGGGTATGGTCAGCAGGCCTGCTGCACTCCCAGTGCCCCCTTCCATCACCAGAGCTACTACTCGGCCCTGACCCTCCCCTGTGTGGGCTCTCTTCCCAAGAAGCAGGGATGGCTAAGAAGCAGGGATGAGGGACAGGAAGGCAGTAAGTAGACAGTGGGAAAGGGTCCAGGGACGGCAAAAGGGGAGGGGCTCACCCATCAGCGTAGCTGAAGTGCACATTCTCAAACTCAATCTGGCCCCTCTGGAAGCGAAGGGGCCCTGCTCCAGCAAGGTCCTTCACCTGGGAGAGTGTCACCAAGGCGTGGCGCTGTTACAGGTCTGGTATTCTCCAGACACCAGAAATACCACGCGGCTCTCACTCCCCCAAGCCCCACTCCTCTCTCTTCACTCACTTCTGTCTCCTCCTTCAGCAGGTCAAACATGTTCTCCATGTCAATGAAGTTGGTCTGGATCATCCTGCAAGCAGGTAATGGTTGGAGCTCCTCTGAGGAGCTGGGGAAACAATGCACTGCCCAGGTGAGGGCCAGGGATCAGGTTACCTGTAGTAGGTGCCAAACCAGTTGAGGGGCATGTACAGCTGGATGATGTAGGTGCCAAAAAGCACAAAGTCCCCGACCTGTGGAGATCCAGGGAAGAGGATCATCCACCAGAGGCCTTCAGGTTATCACCCTGCCCACTTCCTGTCATCTCTCTGCTTCCCACCCAGGAGCCTGGTGGCCAGACATAGACCCCAGGCCCCCTCTTTCCTGTCCCTAGCACAATTCCCTCACCTGTAGCTTCTGCTCACTGACAAAGTACGCGCAAAGCAGCGAGCCAGCAAGCAGCCCAAGTCCAATCACCAGGTTCTGAGTCTGATTTAGTAAAACCAGTGACGCGCTTGACTTCCACTCCAAACCCTGTGGAAATAACATGGGAGAGAGGAATGTCACATATGTGCTGACCATCACCAAATCCAAACCTGGGCCCAGGCACCTTCAACCTCACAGCCCAAATTTTATTCTTTTTGGCTCTGGTAATGCCACAAGGCCAGGCCATTGCTGTCAGTAGGCCTCAAACTAGCGTGCTCACCTGATATTTAATGATGGCTTCTCGATAACGTTCCACTTCATAACCTTCTGCATTGTAATACTTCACCTGATGAATTCAAAGCACCATTTGACATGGCTGCAGCATTCAGCACCTGGATCACTGCTTCCAGATCCCCAATCCCTCCTTCCTAATTTTAAATAGCACATCTTGCACCCCCCAGCTCCTCAGCAGCCTCGGTGGTCCCAGGCACAAACCTCCATATTTCCATGCTTCACACCACTGCCACCAAGGCCTCTGTTACCGTTTCAAAGTTTAGCAAAGAGTCCACGGCTCGTGCCCGGGTAGCATTTTCCTGTGTGTTCATATCACGTCGAAACTTTGTTCTCCACTCAGTGACCACAATGGTTAGGGCTATAGCATGAAAGGAGGAGGGAAAAGGAGAAGAGATCAAGACAACATTTTCAACAGCAGAAACCACATGTGTATGTCTGATGCCTACTACACACTAACCCTATGTCACAGCCCAGGGACCCAGGTTCTGAAGAGAGAACATCCTAAGCTCCCTGAGGGAAGAGGCTGTGTCCAAGATATCTTTGCAGCCTGTACAAAGCCTCATCTGTGAAGATGCTTTTGATGAGCAAATCAAGGCAAGCTGCATCTGTGACATAGTGAGCTTTCTCCTTGACTCGTATCCACACGGGACCTAATGTGACCACGATGCCCTGGCCCTCCACACAGGTTAAGCTAACATTTCCATGGCAGAGGAGTATGCCCATCCACCATTATTGGGGAGCTGAGGAGACTATTCAAGTCCACTAATCTATAGTCTTCCAAACTGGGTCACCCAAGTGGGGTCAGAGCTCATGCTCAAGGGAGTCCTTGGAGAGTTCAGGGAGCTGGTTTCACCAAGCAGCACGCACTGAGGTAAAGACTCATGCACAGGAACACGATGAGGCCAAACCAGGCGTTGAAGAACATGCTGAAGTAGATGATGCCAATGATGATGTCAGCCAGTGTGGGGAGAACGTTGAATATCAGGTAGCTGGGAGGGGAAGTCAAGTGACAAAGAAAAGTATATGGGCTCAGAGCCAGCAACTCTACCTCTAGCAGTTTCAGTGTGGTTTTCTGTTTTCAACAGCAACAGACTGCAATCAAGCTAAATGCCCCTCAGGAGGTGGATGGCTAAAGTAAACACAGCATGCCCAAACTACAGAATGCTCTGGGTCTATCATAATGAAAGAGGGAGATCTTCATGCTCCAATGAGAATACATCTCCGAAACATTTTGTTAATCAAATGTGAGGCCCTAGTGGTCTGGCTCAGTGGATAGAGTGTCACCTGAGGACTGAAGGGTCCTGGGTTCGATTCCAGTCAAGGACACATGCCCAAGTTGTGGGCTTAATCCCAAGTAGGGGGCGTGCAGGAGGCAGCCAATCAATGATTCTCTCTCATTGATGTTTCCATCTCTCTCTCCCTCTCCCTTCCTCTCTGAAGTCAATAAAAAATACATTTAAAAAGTAAAAAAAAAAATGCAACTCTGAGGATGACCCCTATATTGTGCCTGTTTTAGGAAAAACCTTCACAATACCACTTTAGTTCTGGGAGTCTGCACATATACATGTAAAAATGCCAAGAAGCAGAACTCAGCATACTAAATGCAGTGGAAACCTCTGAAGAAGTGAGTAGAATTCAAAAGAGATATGCTCACAATCTACTTTAAGTTATTACAGAGCATATGTACATTAACCTTATTAGAAAAAGGAAGAGGGCGAAGGGGCAGCTCCCCAAGCTGGGTCAGTTCTCAGGCCCCCCTGCTTTTCCTGTCCCACCCCCTCACACTCCTTTCCATGGGCTTGGTACCTGAGCAGCCCAGTGACACTGGCTGTGCCCCGGTCAACGACTCGCAGCACCTCCCCTGTTCGGCGCCCCAGGTGCCAGCGCAGTGAGAGCTCATGCAGGTGGGAGAAGAGGCGCAGCTCCATCCCCCGAGATGTGAACTGCTGCACCCTGATCCACAGGAATGTGCGAAGGTTGCTCACAAAGCCTGAGGAGGATTCAGTAGGGCTAAGGGGACAATTGACATCAGCCCAGCACCCAGATGTGAAAGGTCAGAAAGCACCAAAGAGTCCAGGGGAGGAATGCCTGTGGGAGGGAACTATGGGGAGGAGAGGGAGGGGCCAGTACCAACCAGGGTGATAGTCCCCCATACCTGTACTGCCAGTGCCACCGCCCTGGAGGAACTTGAGGAAGACATAGGTGGTAACAGTCCAGGCCAGGGAGTGCCAAGGTGCCTTCTCAGTCAGTAAGTTTACTATGGAGAACATGAGTCTGAGCCCACTTATGGCCCCCTAGTCCCCTCTTCAGAAGAGACTGCCCCAGGCACCAGCCATAGCTTTTTTCTGACCACCCAGCTCTCAACTCTGTCGCAGTGCCCTGGGTTGACCGCCCCCCACCCCTAACCAGTCCAATGAAGGACCAGAGTGCTAAGCTGGCACCCCTCTCCCTCACCTATATCCCTATAGAAGATGGGCACCAACACATTCAGTCCCCGGTCCAACCCCATGAGCCCCAGGCAGATGACCACAACAAGTTGCAGAGCTGGATTTCCCCGAGGCCACAGGTAGCCACTCAGTAGCCGGAGCTTCCTGCCAAAGTCTCGCCAGGTAGATGCTGGTGGCCCCTCTGTTGACTGAACCTAGGACGGTGAAACACATAGAGGGAAGCTTAGAAATCATAAAGAAGTGCACTAGCCAGAAACCTTCTAGGAAAAATGTAAGGGAGTGCAGACCCCAGGCATTTTAGACCCACAAGTAAGCCCTGATGGGATCAGAAAGGCTAACAGGGCACAATATGAGGTTTGGGTAAGAAACAGTTTATTATGGTAGGAAAAAATGATGCCAGGAAATGAAGTTAAGACAGACCCTAAGGTTCAGAAGTTGAGGTGTACCTGGCTCCTTTCAACATCCTGATCGTCTTCATTGACCCGAAATGCGTAGGACTGGGGACGAAGTCCGGGAGCCCAGAGCCCCAGGACAAAAAGCCCTCCAGAGACCACATAGCGCAGCACCCACAGGCTAAACTGTACCTAGAATGAAACATGTGAGGAGAGTATCAAACAGGGCCAAATCCCACTGTTACTACTAATAACAGGGTTGGGGATTGAACCATGGGCACGCACCCCGATTCCTCCTCGGGGCCCAGCATCTAATGGGCTGGGAAGAAAAATCCACAATGACTCAGCACGGACACGCCCTACCAGCTGGCTATCAGCTCCCAGCCAGCGTCAGCCCCTCCCTCTTCCCTTAAGAGTCACCCCAAAGCGTGGAGCCAGTATGACCAGACTTGACATCCTTCTTCCCAACCCCTGCCACCCATGCTTCCACTCTCCCATGAGGCCCCTCACCTGCTGGCCCAAGTCCGCCCTTGCCCACCACCACTGTGGGCTGTTCCAAGACACCAGAGCCAAGTTCTCGGCTGCAAAAGCCACAGTCCAGAGGAGCAGGAGACCGGGGCTGTGGCTGAATTTGATCCAGGCGCCCATTGCTAGCTTCTGCCGCGCCTGGCTCCGTTCCAAAACGAGCAGTCCCAAGCCACAGGCGCCGGCCAGGGTGCCCAGTATGGAAGCCAGCAGCAGGTAACCTGGCAGTGGGGCCCCCCGCGCAGTGCCCACTCGACCAACCAGGCTGGCCAGGGGCAAGGCCACCTGAAGTGTGGCCAGAAGCAGCTGCAGCACGTAGGGAGCGACACGAGGACCGGCCCCCCAAGACAGCGCGTCGGCGACTGCTGGCCGCTCCCGCCGCTTGCAGGGAAGGGCCAGCACCAAGGCCAGAGTCCCCAGGGCCGTCAGCACCGAGGGCGTGAGGGTGAAGAAGAAGCAGGGGCTCAGGCCACCCTGCGCCCAGGCCGGACCCGCGGGCCCTTCGGCCTCACAGTAGTTGCCCACAGTCACCATGGCAATGCGGGGCCGCAGGCCGAGGCTGCGGGGGCTGCGGGACAGGCGAACGGGGCCAGCCGCTTGGGGAGGGGCACGGATGCCGGGCGACCTCGGGTCATGGAGCCGCGGGGGTCGCTGTCAGGGATGCACGTGGACCCAGTCCCAGCCACACCGCCCACTCGCTCCGCGCTTGCGCCGCCGCCACGCACTCGGCGCACTCACGCAGGGCACGTCCGCCGCCTCTGCCGGCCGCCCCTCGCTCGCTGGGACGCCGGGCTGAGTCCGCTCCACACGGATGTGGGGCCGGACTCGAGCCGCATTCTTCCGCAGCAGCTCCGCCCACCGTAACCGCCCAGTCCCTTCCCAGCCATTGGCGATGTGTCACCGAAGGGGCGGGGGAAGGGGCGCTGGGGAAGGCGAAACAAACCAGCGGAGTCAGCTCGGTCACGTGCTCAGAGCGGGAAATCTGACCGCCCATCCGGCTGGAGACCTTGACCTCCAAGGAGCCTTGGCTCGGAAACGGCCCTTTTGCTAAGCCAGCTGGCTCGGTATGTCCTTGACACCGCACAGGCCCACTTTCCTACGGGGCCTGTCCCGGTCCCCAGCCACCTGTAGGGACCCCATGTACCCCACTCCGCGTGTTCCCCGAACCCTAGCGGTGGAGACAACATGGCCGCGACCTGGTCAAAGTCCCTTCTTTATTAAGGGTAATCAAGCTGTACACAGTCACCACCGCGTCCCGCGGCGAGTTCAGGCAGCGCAACTCACCACTCCCCGCAGCGGACCAGAGCCGAGGGTGGGGCTGAGGGTAAGAGCTGGGTCCCAGCATGCAATGCGGCAGCCCAAAGCCGAGGGCGAAGCCATCCTGCCGCCCCTCTGTCCCCCTCTAGGGGACAACAGGAGGCAGGTCAGAGCTCTCTTGCTGGGAGGTAGACGGACCAGAGCATACTCCAACCCCGTCCCTTGTGCAGGAGGTGGGAGGGATGGGGGTACAATAAGCAGTAATGGGGGCCAGGAAGGCCTCAGTCTCCCAGGAGCCATCTGAAAAATTGGACAGGGCAGCAAAAAATTTCCATCCTGCTCCTGTAATTTAGAAACCATCCTTAGTGTCAAAAGATAGCGTGAGAGGAGCTGGGAGCTAGGGCCTCTATGCCAATGCAAATCAAAAGTTGAACAGAAGGGCAACAAGCGAACAGAACCAGAGCAAGCAGCTCACATGCCAGTGATGTGCAGGAAGGGAGAGGTGAGCAGGCTGTAGCACTGGGAGAACTGGGGGTGAGGTAAGGGCCACAGCCTGAGCTGCTCATCTATTCAGGGTGAGGAGAGGGAGGCCACAGAGGTTGAGGGTCCAGGCCCAACCTCCCCACTCCACAGTTGGCACAGGTTCTCCCTGGTTGGCAGCTTCTGTGGTGGGCAGTCCTCTGGAAACTCGTAGGGGTAGGTGCAAAGGTGGCAGTATTGGGGCTGGGCTGGGGACCAGTTGCTAGCACCACACTCCGAGCCAAGTGGGTTCCTGGGGATGAGGCTAGAGTCCTGTGTGCCCTGGTCCTAGGCCCCCAATTTCTCTCGTGGGGCTGTGGTGAGCCTAGTATTGGCACCTCTCTTGGCCAGGCACGGACACACAAACACCATACGCGTGGAGCCAGGCAACACTCAGAGAAGCCCTCCATGGCAGGTGGATGGGATGGCAGGGCAACAGATGCCTGCATCCTGGGGCATAGGGACCCTCCTCAGCCTTGTCTAGACCTGTGGAGAGAAGAGGGTTGGTAGTAGAGATAGTCTTCAGCTATCTGCTGCTTACCTAAAAGAAGCCTGGAGATAAAAGAAAAGGAAAGCTTGATTCTTGGGGAGGTAAGCAAAGGAAAAATCAAGGCCTGTATTTCAGAGCAGGCGAGGAAAGAAAGGGGAGTGTATTTTGGGTGAAAGGGTGCAGAATCTCTGCTTGAGAGGCCCAACTTCCTTCACGTGAGCTTTGACCTCAGCCTGGAAGTTGCTATTTCTGGCGGTTAACAGGTCCTGGAGCCCTTACCTTGTGCACCTGAGGGGGGAGCTCATCCTCAGAGCCCTCCTCGGGCACGGGCTCTGGGTGCCTTGATGCTGACTGTCCATCTTCAGCCCACCCGCCAAGGGGCAGCCGAGAGAAGTGAGAGGGAGCCCGGGGCACTGTGCCAGGATCTAGAGACACAAGTAAACATACTCTTAGAACGAATACAAACAGGAATGAGGGGAAGGGTTGCCCTGTGTGGGGACAGAGAGGGGTTATTCTCCTTGGCCTGGTCCCTCTCACTTCTTTCTTCACCAAGAGGGATGCGAAGAAAGGCTGTGTCCTCCTGAACGCCCACTGGATACCTGTGATGCCACCGTAGCGCCTCTGGAAGCCCCCTTGCAGGGCAGTGGTCTCCGGTGCTCCAGGCCGGGGTACAGCTGCACAGGGATAGCTGGCAGAGCGGGGGATAGATTGGAGGTGCCGGGCACCTTCTCCCCCCTCTTCAGGAGCACTCTCCCCACTGTCATCACTCTCCCGGCGGTGCCACACATGCCTCTCAGGTTCAGCCTGGGCTTGCTGCTTGTGGAGCTGAGAAGTGGGAGGCTCATTAGTTGGGAACAGAAGGGTATCTGTCTGAAACAGCTGCTCCCCACCATGGTATCAGCCAGTTCCCATTTATACCATCTCACCTAGAATCACTGACCAGAGTATCTATTGTGTTAATAGTGTGTAACATACATACAATATTTTACAGGTTAAATTCTTAGCAGACCCCTGGAATGAGCCTGTGCAAAGGTTATAATAGCACCCATTGTATCTAGTCACTTGATTTAAGAACAAACTATGGATCTAAGTGCCACGCACTCTTTTAGGTGCTGGGGATATAGCAGTGAAAAACAGATCAAAATCCAAGCCCTTTTCGGGCTTATATACTTAGGAGGGAGGAAGGGGGGAGAATAGACAATAAATAAATAAATAAATAAATAAATAAATAAGGAAATAATACAATATGTCAGATGGTGCTAAATGCTATGGAGAAAAATGGAGTGGGAAGATTCAGAAGGGCGGGCAAGGGAAGTTTTTACTCAGTGTGGCCAGAGACTGTCACATGGAAAAGCTAAGAGCAGAGATCTGATAAGGAGGAGGGAGCCATATCAATATCTCAGGGAAGGGGGTTCTTGGCAGGGGAAACCACAGTGGGTAAAGGCCCTGGATGAGAATAAGCTTGGCTAAATGGATAGTAAGAGGGTATATGTTGGAATGGAAATTGCAGAGCAGGTAAATGGCAGAGTAGAGATTTGAACCTACGTCTTGCTTCTCCACCTCTAAAACCCTCTATTCTGTTTTTCAACTGCTACCTTGGGTCCATGGCCTTGCTCCTTGCGGCCCACTCACCTGGTGCATATAGAGGGCGTGCAGGCTCATCTCAGTGGATGCATATTCTGACAGCACCAGGCTCTGCAGCTGTCCTTCCCACACACTGCTCCCAGAGCTGGCTGTCCTGGCATCCATCCTGTCCCGCCCAGCACAGAGACAGCAATTATTAACATTTCTGAGACCAATATAAAATGCTAGGTGCTACTGCCATGCCCTCCCATCTTGGCCCACCTCTACTCACCCAGAGCCTGTCATGGTACTGGGAGCCCGGCCCGTGGAAACCTGACCAGGTTGCAGAGGGGAGAAGGAGCACAGGGCAGAGGCGACTTCAGTCCTATGCCTGGAACCCTGCAGGTCTCTGGGCAGTGAAGGACCACGGCAAGATGAGCCGGCCACTACATTTGCAATAAGACTCAGTGGCTATGAAAGAAAGGGGTGAGAATTCTCAGGGCAGGAGGGAAGCCTCTGGGGCCCCCAATATTTTTTATATCAGGAACCAATGACACAGACTAAACAGAGAGAAGGAAAACTATAGGGTAGGCCAGTGGTCGGCAAACCGTGGCTCGTGAGCCACATGCAGCTCTTTGGCCCCGTGGCATGGGCCATGAAGTTTCAATCGCACTATACGTGCGCGCCCACACGCGGTATTTTGTGGAAGAGCCACACTCAAGGGGCCAGTTTGCCAACCACTGGGGTAGGCCCTTCCACCCCATGCCCAGTTCTCAACTCCAGCTCCTGGAGTCCACTCTGCCCATCATCTCCCAGCCCCCAGGAACACACCTCAGACTCAGATTGTAAGGACTGGATGGACGTAAAGAGGGCATTTTCAGGGAGTAGACCCCCTTGGGCAAGGCCAGCAGCTGCTCCATCCCGCTGAACCTGTTCCTTGAGGAAACCCAGGAAGGCCGTGCTCTCACGTGGTGGCTGCCAGCCAGGGTTGGTGATGGCAAAGTGCATAAGTGACAACTCTGTTTTCCCGTCCTCGGCTTGCTGGTACACTGAGGCCTCGGTCTGGCCAGCAGATAGCCACTGCACAAGAAAGGCCACAGTGAGAGGAGAGTTCTCTTACAGGAACCCTTTTTGTACCTTTCCTGCTAGGGAGAGGTTTACCCCTGGAGGACAGAGACCGCAATACACTGCTGTATCTTGTCCAGGGCCCTGGTGCCCACCCCAGGAGTGGCCACACACTGAGCTAATTGCTTGGTTTGTGCCTTTCTCAGGGAGCTTCTTGGCCAAGGGTGCCAGTTTAGGGCTAAAATCTAGCCCAGGCTCCTGTTTATCAAGCAGTGTGTGCCTGGAGACAGGGCTGCTGTTTTGTGAGGTGTTGGCTCAGGAGAGATACCTTTTTGGAGTTTGCCAGCACTGTCTCTAGCCACCTGCCCCCTCCTCTCCGAGTACCTGGGGATGCCCATGCTGGCGAACATCCATCTGGGCAAAGGAGCAGGTATCTCCAACACCAACGACCTCCACAGTGAAATTGCGGAAGAAGTCTATAATTTCCAGGGCCCGTGGACGCAGGCAGAAGATGAGGATGAGGGGTGTGACAATGGGGCTCAGTAACTCCTCCAAGATGAATACCTACAAGGGAAGGGACCAAGGCCATGAGAGCAGGAGAGATCCCAGGCCTCACCACCAAGCTATCGGCCAGTTTCTAGCAGGCCCTAACTCCAACTCCACTCACTGCCTTGTACTGGAAGAGCTGGGCAAACTCGTCCCGGGTCTGCGAGCGGTGGGCATTACCCTGCCAGTGGTCGGGCATGTAGTGGATGTGAGCGAGGATCACGCGGAGCAGCTGCTCAGGGCAGAACACCAGGTGCTGGTCTGGGATAAAGGACCTGCAGGACCAGGGTCACAGTGAGACATCAGCCTTGCCAGGGAATGCTAGTCAGCTCGCTCCCACCTGCTACCCGACCCACCTGCACACGGTCACAGTGACCCCCAGGAGTGTGACGGTGGTGAGAACGTGTTCCACAGCTAACACATCTTCGTCGTAGATGGTGAGGGCAATAAGCACGGCCAGAATGGAGCCAGCAAAGAAGGCGCAATTCTTGGCCAGCAGTGTCAGCAGAGGTGACAAGAAGCAATTCATGTACTTGGAGGCTGGCTTGTAGCCACGGTTCAGACGGGACTGCAACTCATGCTCCAGCTCGTTGAAGTGGCGGAGGTAGCAGCGGCCATAGAGTGACCAGCAACGTGCTCCCAGGGCCCCAGGCTCCCGCTTCAGCACCTCAGCATAGCTGAAGAAGGCATAGAGGATCTGCCAGATGAGGATGAGGGGGCACAGCAGGAAGTTGGCGATGCCAATCCACAGGATGCGGTTGCTGAGGCGCTGGGCCAACTCTAGCCGTTGCCCCCCACGTTTGTACTCAGCCTTGAGGCTCCACTCATTGAGAAACAGAGAGCCAGGTCCCCAGAAGAGGATCAGCTCGAAGTTGTACTTGAGGCCACGGGTGAAGAAGACAACCTCCCCAAGGCCAGGCAGGCGGAAACGCAGGGGCAGGAGGGATTTGTTAACCAGTGCCACCATGTAGTTCTGGAAACGGAGGATGCGGTGGTATATGTCCAGCTCTGTCAGCTCACGCTTGTGGATACAGATCTGGTGCTCTTTCTGGGTCTGCACAATCCGAGCCTGCACTTCCTGCCACGTGCAGTATGGAAGGGCAGACTGTGGGGTGGGGAAGAGACAAGGTGTGGAAGGTGGGATGGTTGCCTTGACCCATTGCCCTGCATTACCTGAGAGGCCCAGGGTCCTGTGCTTAGTTGAGTGGAGCTCTTAAGCAGATGCTCCCTCACCTGCCAATGACAGCCAAGGAGGCCTGATGCCCAGGAATACACCCCACCCTTACCAAGGTGAAGAAGGCATCTTGGGCTGTGGCGCTAACTGCCCAACTTCCCAGTCTCACCATGGGGATGCGCAGAGCATGCAGGTAGAAGGAGTGGATCTCCCAGTAGCAGCAAATGTTATAGATGAACTTGATAAGCCGGTGGACCCAGAAGACACCAGCGATGACCAGAATGGTGATGAGAGAGCCATTTTCCTGAATCCTGGTGGGGTAAAAAATGGCGAGAAGGGGTGCCTTTAAGGAGTCTTGGCAGATAAGCTGCTCTCCTGGAGGATTTGGCAAGGCTGGGCCTGAGTCTCTGTTCTAGGGAATGTGTTATTGCCTCACATTCCATTCCATTCCCCACCTTCGATCACAACTACAGGCTCTGATGCCCTCTGACCTGCAGCCCTTACCTGGCACTACAGACTTGGGCAGGCAAAAAGGCATCTGGCAGAGTGACCTTGACGGGCTCGGTGGGGTGAAGACTGTGGTTCACCATCTTGTTGGCAAATAAGATGTCATAGTCCACACAGCTGACCAGAAAAGTGGTGAAGGCAACCACAAAGAGGAACTGCCTGGAGAGTTGGGAAGAGGGGGCGCAGCCCAAGGGTCAGAGAGGCACCAGTGAAATAGTGTGGAAAAGAGAGGAGTCTGGAAGCAGCGGGACAAGATTAGGGAGCAGCCTCTGGGAAATGGAGGGGCTGGGGAGCTCCTCGTGGGCTCTCTCTACTGCTCAGCCCTACAAACAAGCTCCTATTTTTTGCATTTAGCTTCAGGCCCTACAGAATCAGTGTGCTTCTGTCTTTCGCCTCACAGTAATCTCTGCCACTGCTTACTGGACTCTTTCAAAAGTCTTGATTGTTGTCACTGGTTCCTGGTCCCTGACTTCCTTTTGATATAGTCGTTAGAAGCCCTTTGGGGATTTGAACTCTTTTCTTACTGAGGGACGGTTTCCCAACCCCTTCCTCTTTGGCAAGGTCATATGGCTCCTTCCTCTTAGAAGGCTCTCTGCCCAGCAGCAGGTCTAAGGCGCAACCACGGCAGAACAGAGACACTTTTCTCAAGTGGCTGGCATCTCTGACTGAAGCATGCCCATTCCACTGGAGCTCTGATGAAATGATCAAGTCTGAATTCTCTTCATGGGAGAGACAGAACTTGGAAAGCTTATATGGGAGATAAAAATGGTGAAGGCTGTAAATTTTGGTGCCATATCCAGTCCCTGAAATACAAAGGTTTGCAGAATTTTGAGCCTGGGACTGAGATGCATTGGCAGGTAGGGCCAGGGGTGAGCTCAAGAAGAGTAAAGACTGCGATGTATTCCTTTACCAAATGATCCATCCCTTTTTATACTTACATAAGCTCAAAGATCTCCCCGATGAGCATACAAGTGAAGCCATTCTTCTGGTGTAGATTATAAACGTGTAATTCTTAAGAAAAAGTGGTTTGTAGAGACAGCAATTAAGAGCACAGACTTTGGTGTCACATAACTGAGCTTAAGTCCTGGCTCAATGACTTTCTAGCCGTGTAATTTTGGCCAAGTACTTAACCTCTTTAAGCTTTTGTCTGCAGTGATATATTTGGAATAACAGCACCTATCTTAAAGGATTATTGGGTCTAAGACAATGCATGTAAAGTATTTAACACAGAGCTGACACAGAATGAGTCAAAAGACATTAATTATTATGGTTATTAGCATCCCATCAAAAAGGAGGAGCACTCTTAGAGAGGTCCCTTATAAATAAACACCACAAGTGAAAGGCACCGCCTGGCCAGTGTGGTTGAGGGTCTACCTAGGAACCAGCAGGTCACGGTTCGATTCCTGATCAGGGCACATGCCCGGGTTGTGGGCTTGATCCCCAGTGTGGGGCGTGCAGGAGGCAGTGATTCTCGCTTATCCTTGATCTTTCTGTCTCTCTCTCCTTCCACATTCCTCTCTGAAATCAATACAAATACTTAAAAAAACAACCCAACATATAAAAAAAGAAGTGAAAGGTACATAGCTCTTGGTAAATGTGGGATATCATTACTTAGAACAATCATTATTTCCCCCATCCTCTTTTAACCTCAATAGTTCCATCCCCCTTACAGGGATTATAGTCAAACCCAACCCAACTTCCCACCAGAGGCCTGGCTTAGAGAGGGGCTAAAGGTCCCACAGCTCCAACACAGAGACACAAAGGATATTCGAGAGAAAAAGAGGTCGAGGTTTTCGATGTGGTGCCAAGGTGCTGTGGGCACAGGAGTAGAGATGTCAGAGCCCCTTGCTCCCCACTCCACCAACTCTCCCCCATGCCCCAGCTCTGGCTGTCATGGCCAAGAACTTACACTTGCTCCCCTCAGGGACGTGCACCAACAGGTCCTCCTCTCCTGGGGGTGAATCGCTGTAGGAGGCCTCTAGGCGCTGGTATTCAGTGTCAAACTGCGCCATCACCACCGCCCCCTGTCCACCTTATCCACCTGCCAGAAATGAGGAAAAAGAGACCGAGGGTCAGCCCCCCCATACTGCTGGTCTGCTGTCCTGCCTACTAGACCAAGAGTGAGAAAGAATTCTTGGTTTCCACTACCGTCTTCTTGACTCAAAGACAGAGGAGGAGTAAGTTCAGGGCTTGGGAGACCTTAACTGGCCAATGAGGTCAGTCATTCCCAGAGCCTTTACTGAATATATGCTGAGGCTTGCTGGCCTGAAGCCAGACTCCGCCCCTTTGGGGGATCTGTTTCATTTTCTATTAGTAGAGAGAAGGGGCCCTTTCCCTGCCCTTCTGGAGCAGCCTGGTCTCCTAAGAGACTAGCAGTTTGGAAGCATTTTGTAAACAAAGGTCTGAAATAAGCACATGGCCTTACCTGCTCCATGGACAGTGTCTGCTTCACTCCAGCTCTGATGTCCTGGCTCTGCAGCTGCTGGAGGAGAAGATGTCAGGCCCCAGAGAGTAGAGTGGGGACAGGAAAAAAAAACAACCTTTGCAGGCATGCCCCCCACCCCACCAAGAGGGGCCAAGCCTGGGACAGCCTAGGGTCATGCGCTTTCCGCTGGCAGCACTATAAAGGACCACTCATTCAGCTCAAGCAGTGGCTTATTGAAGCTGTGGAGACCCAGTCAGTGCAGGCCTGAGATCTCTCCATTGCTCCACCTCAGCCTCAGAAATTAGGCCAACAGGGTCCACAAAGCCGCAAACCCAAGGAGACCTTTCTGGCCAGCCTCTTCTCCTGCTCCCCTAGCACTGAAGGGCCAGCGGGCAAGCATAACTCCTGGATGGGAAGTCCTGACCGGGTCGGGGTAGATCCAGATCCTGGACCAACTGTGTGTTCTGGAGGTCCACGGAGCCAGGCATGGTCTAGGTGGCACTCACCCGGTCCTGGGGCCCTGGAGCACGGCCCGGCCGACCCCGGTGGGATTCCCTGGGTTAGTGAGAGCCCTGGGTCCAAAGGAGCTGGTCAAACCCTCGGGGAACTCGCCAGTCACCGGGCAATGTGGACCCAGGGCCCATGGAACCCCAGCCGGCCGGGCCTGGGCTCAGGGGTTCCTGCGGATGTTGGAGGTGAGAGCCCGTCCGACAGCGGATACCCCAGGTGGGCTGGGTGGCCTCCCCACACCCAGCTGCCACGACTGGAGCCCAGCGCGCCCCAGGGTCACGCCCGGGGCTCGGCTCCCTACAGCGGACAACCTTGCGCGCGGCCCCGCCGCTGGCGCGCGCCCGCCCGCATGCCCTGCTATCAAAACATTCCGGCCGCGCGCCTCCGCCCCGCCCGCGGCGCCCCTTCCCCCGTTACCCGCCGCGAGCTCACTCAGGTCTCCGCGGGCGCCCCCGGCCAGGTCCGGCCCGGGCCCTGACATACCAGTAACCGGTCTCGCGCTTCACCTCAGGAACCGTGACCCCGGTGATTCTGGGGATCCGACAGCTTCGTAGGACTCGACCCGACCCAGAGCGCTAGGCCCGGCGCCTGCCACTTACTGTCACCAGCAGCCAGCCTGGCCAATGAGCATGATGGGGCGGGGACACGACGGCCCATTTTTTTCCCCCCGCTTCGGGGGCGGGACTAAAGGCGGGTCTTGAGCGGCAGAAGACCAATGGGGCTTTGCGTGGGGCGGGGCTCAGGTGAGGGCGCTGCTGATTGTCCCGTTCGCGGCCCCGTAGTGACGAGATTGCTGTGGAGCTGCCGACATCCGGATTTGGAACTGCGGACATGCGTAACTCGCAGCAGTTTGGGATTTGCGGTGCAGCCTCGGAGGGCCGGGAGGAGTCCTCGCGGCTTAGTCACTGATGGAGCTCATCGCACGAGAAGCGAAGAGCGGTCGCTTTGGGAACCTCAGTGATTTTAACTCTGTTGGATTCGATTTTAAAGCCGGATGCTCTCCCATTTCACTCCTGTGTGGCCGGAGACTGGAGGTATGAGAAAGCGGGCTGGGGTCACGTATCAGCCCCAAAGCTGACTCCTGGAGCCTGCTTGCAGCGCGGTGGAGACCGAGTCTGGCAGGCAGGAGACACGGCGGTCGGATCTCGCTTGGGGAGGGCTCTGCTTTTCTCCCCTCTTTTCTGCGCAGCCATGTCGCCGGCTCCAGCAGCAGCCCAGGCTCCCACGCCGGTCTCCCTGTTTGATCTCAGCGTGGATGCTCCGGTCCTTCGGGGCCTGAGCCTAGTGAGACACCGTCCCGGGGAGACTCTGGCCCAGGCACTGCGGACTTCCTCTCCAGGTATCCGGGAAGATTTGGGGTGAACCCATGAGAAACATGACAGGGCGCTTTGCAGCTTATTGCTCCTCCAGAGAACACATTCCTATTGGCATTTCCCAGTTTAGGAGCCCTTGTTGACACCTGTTTCCACGGGATAAAATGTATCTTAAATTCACTAACCCAGACCCCTGAATTATCTCCAAATAAGTCTCTTGCCATTGCTTATGTTCTTGTCTCAGTAATGCCACTACCTACAAAAACACTTCAAAAACTCCTAGATCTTTTTTAAAATTCCTATAGTACAAATTTAACTGGATTCCAATCAATCATTCATTCATGCTGAATGTAAAACAATGTCATATTTGGTTATGTACAACTTTAGTTTGTCTCTGGCTATGTTTTTCTTGAACCTTTTTTAAACAAACTGCACACTGTAATTGGAAACGTAAACTAAAAAATTGGCATTCAGGAAGTGGTTTTTGAACAGTTAAAAATAATTTTAACCGTACCAATATATATTTTCTGCAAGATTCCTCTAAATCCCTTTGGTTAATTTAAATACAATGTTTGACTTATAATCATTTTACACGTATCTTTTCAGAAGCATCTTTATTGTATAAAGTGATTACTGTGCTATTTATTTCTTTTAATATATTTTTATTTATTTCAGAGAGGAAGGGAGAGAGAGAGAGAGAGAGAAACATCAATGATGAGAGAAAATCACTGATCGGCTGCCTCCTGCACACCCCACACTGGGGATTGAGTCCACAACCCAGGCATGTGCTCTGAAGGGGAATTGAACCGTGACCTCCTGGTTCATAGGTTGATGCTCAACCACTGAGCCACACCAGCTGGGCATGTGCTATTTATTTATTGATTACTAGACTATAAATTCCTTAAATGCCATCTCTTTCTTTTGTATCTTCCTCTGCTATATATATCAAACCCTGAATAAAATTCCAGGTACTATCCATTTGGACTCCCTTTCCACCTCTAATTACTCTCCCTTATTTAGGCTCAGGGGTGAGAACAAGCCCAGAAAGAAAACCATTCCAGGGTCCTCTGGATATTTCAGGGAAGTTATTTTGTTCAACCTGTGACCAGACCTTCCAGAACCATCAGGAACAGGTAAAACACCAGGTGCAAAACTAAATGGTGGAGGCAAAAGTAGAACAGTGGGTGAGGAGAGATAGACATTTGTGTTTAATGAATAAAGGTTCACATTTTGAATAAGGCAGTTGGTGTTACCCAGTCATACTGCTGGTCTTGGGTACCATAAAAGGCCAGGCTGGGGCATATTTCCACATTCTGCTTCCCTCATTGACTCCTACCAGAGGGAACATTATAAGCTTGACTGGCATCGGTTTAACCTAAAGCAGCGTCTCAAGGACAAGCCTCTCCTGTCTGCCCTGGACTTTGAAAAGCAGAGCTCCACAGGTGATGTCTGTTGGGAGACCTTAGTGGGGGCAGGACATGGGGGTGGAAGAGGGCCCTCATTTAGGAGCTTGAGTGAAGTTCAAAGATGAGGCATCAAACTTATATATCTCATGTTTCAGGAGATCTTTCCAGCATCTCAGGATCAGAAGACTCAGACTCAGCCCCTGAGGAGGACTTACAGATACTGGATGAAGAGAGGGTTGAGTTTGAGAAGTCTAACAGATCCCAAGGCTTCTGCTCCCATCGGGTTCTTTTCCAAAATGCCCATGGCCAATTTCTTTATGCCTATCGCTGTGTCCTAGGCCCTCACCAGGCAAGTGACAGCACAGGTTGTGTGGTTAACCCCAACCTTTTGTACATTCAGCATAGATTTCCACTTCGCTCAGTCCATTTCTCACTTCTCCCCTTCCTTCCTATTGCGTGTGGGTGTCAGGCTTGACAGCACAGTCTTGTTTTGAACTGGCCTGAATCTTGGGTCAAGTGTGATGGAATTAAGTTTAGAAACAGACCAATCTAGGTTTGGATTATAGTTCTACCACTTGATCTTGACTAACTCTACAAGCCTCACATTTCCTTGTCTATATAAAGTGGAGACATGCCTCAAGTGGTTGTATTAAATGATAATGCATGTGAAGCAGTTAGCACTGGCACTTGGTTCCTTACTCTCGATGAATGTAACCAGATATGTTTGTGCTGCTCCTGTCATCTAGGTGCTCCCAGAGGAGTCAGAACTGCTGCTACGAAACCTGCAGAGTGGAGGTCCTAGACACTGCGTGGTACTCATGGCTGCAGCTGGGCACTTTGCTGGTGCCATTTTCCAAGGGTGAGAGGGTGCTGTGAGGGGTTAAGGATGGAATGGATCCTTCCCAACTGGGAGTACCAGGTTTCCAGTACTGAGTCTGTATTGTCTACAGAAGAGAAGTGGTGACACACAAAACCTTTCACCGCTACACAGTACGGGCCAAGCGTGGTACGGCCCAGGGACTTCATGATGCCCGGGGTGGGGCTTCTCGCTCTGCTGGAGCCAACCTGAGGCGCTACAATGAAGCTGCACTATACAAGGTAAGTTAGGCATCTCAGATCTTGTGGTCCACTAATATACCTTTTCCCCTCAACTTATTAAATGTTACAGTAAAGAGGTTGACTCCTTTATCTTCCAGTCTTCATTATTTTTGGTTAAGGTAGAATAGGATGGATCCTCAGTAATCTTAGTCTTGTCCTTCCTCCCTCTGTTAATTTCTACCTCTCACTCCTACACATGGGGTCATTTTTTGGTTGGAGATTTAAACAAGTGAAGATATACAGGGCTGTGACTTTCTTCTCTAGGACGTTCGTGACCTGCTGGCAGAGCCAGGCTGGGCTAAGGCGTTGGGGGAGGCTGGGACAATACTGCTGCGTGCCCCCCGCTCTGGCCGCTCCTTGTTCTTCGGAGGCCAAGGGGCACCCCTGCAACGGGGGGATCCCCGACTTTGGGATATCCCCCTCGCTACCCGCAGACCCACCTTCAAAGAACTACAGCGTGTGCTCCATAAGCTGACCACTTTGCATATCCATGGTGAGCCTTTGACCCCAATTCCAACTCCATAGACCTGGTACCTTCTAAACCAAATCTCAGGTTCTCATTTGTTCATCCAGATGATTTTCTAGTCCTTGGACTGCAGCCCAATCCCATCTTCATTGAGAAAACCTGGCTGGGTTCTCCTCAGCTAAACTTGAGCAACATCTTTTGTTTTATGGCAGGAGAAGACCCCCGGGAGACAGTCAGGTTGGACTCACCTCACTCATACTGGAAGACAATGCGAGAGAAGAAGGCTATTGAGGAAGAAAGAAAGGTCCCCAGTGATGAAAATGGGGCAGTAAGGCAGAATGAGGACTCTCCCAAACAAGGTTTGAGTACCACCTGTCAACTGTCAAATCTCTATCTGGGTGTCTGTCCTGGTAATGCAGTAGCAAATCCCCTACTCTCGCTTTCCTATTTATAGATGAGCCTCATGCAACACACACAGGTCTTTTAATAATGAGATATGTGATAGCAATTACTGAGACATGTTTAGTGACCTTTCCAGATCTCCTATTACTGCTTCTGTTCATTAATATAGCCCCAGTACTCAGAAAAGTCTTAGCATGAAGTAGATGTTTAAATGTGTTGCATGAATCTCAGAATTTACCTGTCTTATTGGATGCTTCCTGGGCTGCAGACTCTTGGAAGACCGTACCCTTTTATGTAATGATGTTAACTTTGAATTTATATTAATTTATATTAGGTCACACAAACACTCCGTCCATGCTTTTGTTCCGGCCCTCTGGTCCAGTTTAAGAACCCATTGTGGCCCTCGAGTCAAAAAGTTTGCCCACCCCTGATCTAGGGACTGTACGTGTCTGGCCTGAGAGCCTCATTTCTGCATATCGTACTAATGGATTCAGCTCTCAATGTGTTACTTTATCTTGGATGACAATACAGATAATTTTATTTTAAGATAATCTGGATTATCTCTATATGTACATTCTTATGCATCTGGGGTAGCCCACATCTGTCCACCCTCCCTTTATTCTTTAGAGGGATCTAATATGTCGTGTTTTTCCCTAGCTTCAGAGTCAGAGGGAGAGGATGGCTTCCAGGTAGAGTTGGATCTAGTAGAGTCGACAATAGGGACCCTGGATCTTCGTGAATTTGAGGTATTGCCCAAGCGGAGGAGGAGAAAAAGGAATAAGAGGGAGAAAAGCCAAGACCTGGAGGCTGGGGCACATGTGACTCTTCCCCAGCAACCTCAAGAAGACAAGGCCTTCTCACATGCAGTCCCTTTGGAGCCTTTCATGGATGAGGCCAAGGTCCCTGGTCAGCCAGAGCTCTGGGACAAGCTTCTCGCTGCTTGCAAAGCTGGGGATACTGGAATGCTGAAAATCCAGCTAGCTGCCAGCCCCGTAGACCCTGAAGTTCTGTCTCTGCTCAATGCCCCCTTGGGCTCCAGTGGCTTCACCCTCCTGCATGCAGCAGCTGCAGCTGGGAGAGGCTCAGTGGTTCAGTTGCTGCTAGAGGCAGGTGCTGACCCCACCATCCGGTAAGTAAGGGTCCCCATAGCGAGCCCTTTAGGGTATAGAGAGGATGATCTGAAGACTAACATTGGCATTAGCTACTTGACAGTATTCCCCTTGGTCTGGTTAACCAGTGGTTCTCAACCTGTGGGTCGTGAACAATGAAAATACATCCTGCATATCAGATATTTATATTAGGATTCATAACAGTAGCAAAATTACAGTAGCAACGAAAATAATTTTATGGTTGGGGGTCACCACAGCATGAGGAACTGTATTAAAGGGTCGCAGCATTAGGAAGGTTGAGAACCACTGGAGGTGGTGTTAGGAGATGCCATAGGCAAATTGAACCCATTTTGGGGGTTTCCACACCTAGGGACTTCCGGACTCGGCCACCATATATGGTTGCAGCTGACAAAGCAACACGTAATGAGTTCCGAAGGTTCATGGAGAAGAATCCAGATGCTTATGATTACAGCAAGGCTCAGGTCAGCTGGGAAAGGAAGCAGCAGCAGAGTGGGATTGCATCATATATCCTGGCTAGATCTCTTCTACTGTTTAGATTTACCAAGGATAGTTTGTATAGGTCTTACCTCATACCTTCCCCGAAATCCTCCAGGTGCCAGGGCCACTGACATCAGAAATGGAAGCACGGAAGGCTATGCGGAAAAGGGAGCAGAAGGCAGCCCGGAGGCAACGGGAGGAACAGCAGCGGAAACAGTGGGAGCAGGAAAAGCAGGAGCAAGAAGAGCAGCAGCGATTTGCTGCTCTCAGTGACAGAGAGAAGGTGAGGCTGGAGGTTTTCTCTTCCACCCTAAGACTTCCTTAGAGGTCTAGTCCCTTCCCAATGTTCAACTGTCACTTCTTGGGTACCCCATCCACCTTTGGGGCCTTGTCCTTGACACAATTTCTCTTCCCCTCAGAGAGCTGTGGCTGCAGAGCGCCGACTAGCTGCTCAGTTGGGAGCCCCTACCCCTCAGATTCCTGACTCTGTAATCGCCAATGCTGGGTATGTGGCGGGGGGCAGGAGTGATGATGGGTGGACCACGTTTGGGCAAGCAGAATGAGTGCCTACAGACAAAGGCTGTTGAAGGGGTGTGAGAAGTTCTTTGAACCTATGGAGTGGAAACAAAAATGGCAGGAAGAGGGGCAGGGGTACTTGGATCGAGAAGTTTTTGGGTACCTGTACATCCATTTTTCTTCCTCTGTTCAGACGCTGCTTGAGCTGTGGGACGTCCCTCCAAGGCCTCATTCCCTTTCACTACCTTGACTTCTCTTTCTGCTCCACACGCTGCCTCCAGATTCATCGCTGTCAGGCCAGGAAGCCCTCTTCCTGATCTCACAGCTCCACCCAGGGCCAACTCAGACCCTGAGAGGGCACATTTACACTGGTCCTAGGCTGCTTCTTCCCGAGAAACCGGAGTATTGGAAACTTGGGATGAGAGACTCGGGAGCCCAGACAAAGACAGTGCCATAGAGATGTGTGGAGCTGGTACTGTCTCTGGAATTTTAATCTCAATAAAGTTTGGCAAGGAAACTACACTTGTACAGTTGTTTTGGCCTTTGATTCTTTGTGGTCACCTTGGCCAGTACCAAGGGATTCTGCCCACTCCATGTCCCAGGTCCAAGGGTTACCTTTCTTTCAGTGCCCACTCAACTCCATTGGTTCAGAATCACTTCGTGTATCAGCTGAGAGGGAGTAGATGTATGTCCTATGCAAGGTGCTATTGAGGATAGGACTATCCAGAAATTGGATTTGGGGTTGGGGAGGCACATTTTCTAGCTCAAGCAATGTGATTTTGTTGAGAACTCCCCTAGGAAACAGCAAAGGTTTTGGCACGTAGAGGGTCTGTTGTGGCCCTCTCTTTGTCCAGTACCGGCCCAAGTTAAACCCATTGATCCAGACTTGACCCTGTCATGGTGGGAGGAGAGGAAAATAAATGGTCAGTTCTCAGGGGGGTAGAATTATCCTCTTTTGGGTTTCTATTCAGAGGAATAATTTCTGTTCCCCCTTCCATGATTTTTCTGTCTTACCACCTCCCACCCTCATCCCGACGACTACTATCAGCAATACCTTGGTCCATCCAGGTAGAAAGAGAAACGTGTCTCTGACGGAGTCTAAAATTGGAAACGTTGTGGAGTAGAAGATGGGGCCAGAGGGAGTTTGAGGATGTGAGTTTTTCAGCAATTGGAGGGGAAACGACCACTTTACAAGTTTATCAACTTTCAGAGGGAACATCAGCCATTGGGTAAGGATTGTTTGCCCCAGAATTGGTGCCTGTAAAAGGCCCTGTGAAGAAGGCAAATGAAAAGTCATCACATTCAATAACCTCTAAGGTGAAATTGTCCCTAATCAAACCCCGAGATGCAACTAGTAGCCAAGTCCAGATTCCTAAAAGCCACTACTTTGCTAAGGACATGGCTCTTGCTTATCTTCCATTAGGCCCCTATCTTTCCATTTTTCTTCCTCTGCTCAGATGCTGCTGGAGCTGTGGGACGTCCCTCTAAGGGAGTTTGGTCAATAAAGTTGTGGGGTGAGAGGAGGGGCAAAGCTAGCTCACCTTGAAGTCACTGTAGTTAGACCCGAAACTGAGCCTCCCCATGTTCTCCAGCAAGATATCCAGTTTGGCCCCCATTTTCCCCGTCAAAAATAGTCTGTGTTTCGTGTTTCGTTCCAAAACACCCTGAAACACCTGTGGATAAGAAGATCTGTGATGGGAAGGGCTCAGCATCTAGCTCCTGGCCACCAAACAGGAAGCCACATTAGGGTACTTATTTGGAGGGCAAAGAGCATGTAGCTCATCTGTCAATTACTCTCCATTCTGGACCTTACCCTTCGTCAAACGCTTTCTCATCCCACCTTATCCCTGGACCCCTGCAAATGTGGGCAGGCAGTGGGAAAAGGTAGGTAGGGGAACTTAAGGCCAAAGGGTGCTTGAGAGGAGAGGAAAGTGGGGCTCACAAGGTAGCCTGGAATTAGGTTCATACCCCATCCACCATCACGTAGGCACGGTCATGTATTCCGTTGTTTGGCACCCAGAATTGTGTTGGCTCAAAAACAGTATGCGTTAGATAGGTCCGGTACAACATAAAACCACGGTCCTAAGTGTGGAAGAATGAGTACTTATGATAAATTGATATAAAAAATGGGGAAGATGTGGAACTTAGGGAACCTTTGGCTATAGCTGGTGAGGAAAGTTGCCTTACCTACTGGCTGTAGGATTATGCCTTACCTGCTTGACAGCTTCAAAGGTCATTGGCAAGATTGAATGGATGGGCCCTTGGGGGCACAGTAAGTGTAGGAAATCCAGCAAATATCCATCCTATTAGAATAAGGAAGCAGTATCAGAATAAAAGGGAAGTTTCAGAATAGAGGGCTATTTAGAAGATAATATGGTAGAATCATGAGAGAGGGAAGAGCTTACCAGGTGTAGGGTCAAAGGTCCGAGCATCATCTTGGGGCTGGGGGGAGGTAAAGGTCCCAAGGGAATTTCCTGGAACTGAGCCCAAATTCTCTCAGGAGCCATAGAAAAACCACACAACCCCTATTCCAAGACCCTAGCACAGGGTTCTTAACCTGGCATCCAGGGAATGGCTTCAGGGTCATGAAGATCCTGTAATTTTACACATACTTGTGTGTATCTCCCCAGGTAGTCCCATTTGGGCAAGTAGAAAATGTTTTTATAGGATGCTCACAGGGCTTAGTGGCCTAGACAACCACCAGTGATTTCTGGGAACTCTTTATAAACAATTTAGGCACTCCCTTTCCCCAATTAATAAAAGCCTTTGGTACTTAATGAAGTGGTAGGGCACCTGGCTGATGACATTTCGAAGAGCAAAAAGCTTGAATGTAACATCCCCTGCTTCAGATATTGGTGCATCGTAGTCATAGCTGGTAGTAATTGGAAGGAAGTGTCCCTTCTCATCAGCACCTGGTGTTGAACCAATTTATTTATTTATTTTTTTTTATTTATTTATTTATTTTTTTATTGCTTAAAGTATTACAAAGGGTATTACATATGTGTCCATTTTATCCCCCCGCCCTAGACAGTCCCCTAGCCTCCCCTATCCCCCAATGTCTTATGTCCACTGGTTATGCTTCTATGCATGCATACAAGTCCTTTAGTTGATCTCTTACCCCCCTACCTCCTGCCCCGCAACCCTCCCCGGCCTTCCTGCTGCAGTTTGACAATCTGTTTGAGGCAGCTCTGCCTCTGTATCTATTATTGTTCAAAAGTTTATAATGGTCTCTATTATCCATGAATGAGTGAGATCATGTGGTATTTTCCAATTTAATTAATTCAATACATCTATGCACATGCAGAGAATTTTGCCATCAGATGGGGGCAGTGATGGCCATTACGATTATAGATATCCTAATCCACCCAGCCCTCAAATTCTAATTCCTTGCTACCTTCCTGCTTCCACCCCAGGGACAATCTGGACTCACCATTCCAGTATCCAAAGTTGGTACCTCCATGAAACATGTACCTGAAATGAAGGAAGGTGGGGGGGAAAGCATGTGCTGACCCATGGAATCTTAACTTTCATCCCCCACACCCAGTTACATTCATGTTGGCCCCAGTGTCCAGTTACATGTTCACACTGGCTCCCAACTTCAGCATTTTCTCTAGTCCTTTGGTTACAGCTATAATGGACCGTGTGGAGTGATTCTGGCCCCAGTAATCCAGCCAGCCTGTGTAGTACTCAGAGTTCACCTAGTGTGAAGTGAAAGGAGCCACCATGAGCAAGATGGGGAACCGAGCTCAACCCATTCCCACCTGTGATTCTTGCCTTGATTGCCCTCCCCTCTGGCCTCTCACCAGTGGCCCGTGAGGTTCATACTCCCTTTGCAGGGCAAAGATTTTGGTCATGTTGTCAGCTGCAGAAAGGAACGGGTGAAAGATAAACATCACAGAAGAGGTGACCCTTCCCCAGACTCCACCCTAACCCTTGCTCAGGAGACCTGGGCCAAAATCTACAGTGGTGTAAAGTCCCTTGAGGGAGCCACATCTGAGTCCCTGTGGCCCATCTGTGGTGAAGAGCAAAATCTCATCTCCTAGTAGTGCACGGAAGAGCCCAGCCAGGTGCTTCATGTAGGCAAAATCGCAGGACCTATAGCTACCATATTCATTCTCCACCTGCCAGGAGAAAGGAAAAGTAGAGCTCAGCCATGAGGTGGAGAAGGTTAAGAACCCCTGGAACCTCCTTCCCCCTGCCCATTCAACTTTCCACTTGTACCTGAATGCTAATGATGTTGCCCCCATTGTGGTAGAGCCATGGATATATCTTGGGCAGCAAGACCTTGAACCAGGAATCCACTGCGGCAAGGAAGTCTAAAGGAAGGAGCAGTGCTCTGCTCATTAGGGCACCACCACCTCCACAATCCCCACTCCTAGCATCAATGCTAGTAACTTCAGTGCTGCCTGAACTGTAGGAGAGATTGTAGGAATAGCAGTTTGCATCCCACTTGTCCATAACTAAATGTGGAAAGCAGTAACTTGTGAAAAGCTCTCAACCCTATTTGCATGGCAAGAAATTTGAGCACATGAAACCTTAAAGCAACGTTTCTTGTAAATTTATTTTTTGAATGTAAGAAAAATGTTAAACACATCTAATGGAGCTATAGTGTGTATTCTAACATGGGAATTCACAGAACTGTAGAATGCCTGACCTACACCTTGATGTGAACGACAGTCCAGGTGATTTCAGTCATCAGCTGAAAGAGCATTATATTAGGTTTCATGGCTTAAAATTCTCAACTCCTATTTGTGATTGTTGTTGATTCATACTCATGGTCTTCATGTATGTTATTACCTTTGCCTGACACTCTCTCCCCACTGCCTTTACCTAGCCAACTCCAACTCAGTCTTCAGGTCTTAACTTATATTTCACTTCCTTAAGAAAGCCTTTGATAATCCCAGATTAGGGTAGATCCCCCTGTTACACACTCTCATATCACCTGATACTTCTCTTTCAAACACATACCCAATTATAATTAAGCATTTATTTTTGTAATTGTTTCCTGTTGGTCTTCCCCACTAGTGAGCGGGAATTTTGTCAGGTTCATTTGTTTGGTCCCTATCATTGAGGACAATGCCTAGCAGATAGCAGACTCCTGAAGGTGGATTTGATGAAAGTTATTTTGGAGAATATTTTTGTGTCCTTAAAAGACTTAATTCTAAGAAAGACTAAAATAAAATATTTAATTCCTTTATATTTGTGTTCTACATAAAGGAGGCCCAGGTTTTATTGCCTTCTTTAATCCAAGCATACATTAAATCTCACTCAACAAAAAATTATGGGTAGTGACTAGCACCAAGCACTATTGTAAGTGTTAAGGATATAGAATAGAAAGAAATAGACAAAAATCCCTGGAAATTTCCTTTCCAGTGAGGGAAGCAGTTGGTAAATAGGTAAAAAACACAGTGGTTTAATGCCAAGGAGAGAAAAATAAAGCAGAAAAGGAAGATATAAAATAGTGAGGTGGGGGAGCTTAAATTTTAAAGGCTGGCCCAGAGAAGACCTTACTGTGAAGGGGATTCTGCAAGAAGGGCTGGAGGGTTTAAAGAACAGCAATGAGGCTAGCATGAACAGTGAGAAGAGTAGAGGTCAGGAAGGTGACCGAGACAATGAGGTAGGAACTAGTAGGCCGTTTTAAGGAACCTGTGGTTCATATTCTGAGTGAGATGAGAACCTGTTGGAGAGGTTTAAGCAAAGAAATGACATGATCTGATATGATAAACATATTTTAACAGGATCACACTGGCTATTGTATTGAGAATAAGACTACATGGGAGAAGGGCAAAGACGGGAAACCAGTTAGGAAGCTTAAAATAATCCAGCGGAGAGAGGTGGTTTGGACCAGAGTGGTGGCAGTGGAGGTGATGAGAAGTAGTTGAATTCAATATATTTTGAGAGTAAAGCTGACAGAATTCTATGACGTGGGGTGCAAGAGAAAGATATACATGAATAATTACACCATAGTGTTTAGTTTGGTCAGTTGGGAAATAGAGTTACCACTAACTGACAGGGGGAGATTGTTGAAATAGCTAGTTTGGGAGGCAATATCAAGTGCTTAGTTGTATCATTATGACTGTTGGATCTCCAAATGCAGAAGTCAAGAAGGCAGTTGGGTAATGTGTTTGGAGGCCAAAGGAAGGTCTTGGAGAGAACATATTTCAGTCATTAGCTAATAAATGGAGTTCAATGCTATGCAAATAGATGAGATTGTCTAGGGCAGTGGTCGGCAAACTCCATTAGTCAACAGAGCCAAATATCAACAGTACTTCTTCAAAATAGACTTGCCCAGGCCGAAAACCGATTTCTGCGCATGGGCCATGAAGTTTCAATCGCACTGTACGCGCGCCCGCACGTGGTATTTTGTGGAAGAGCCACACTCAAGGGGACAAAGAGCCTCCTGTGGCTCGCGAGTCGCAGTTTGCCGACCACGGGTCTAGGGCAAGCATGTCAAATTCGCAGCCTGAGGACCCAACAAATATTTTTTCAGCCCAGCCAATATAATAGTATGTAAGAAACGTTTTAATTAAAATTTTGTAACTTAATCTTTACAATATCCTGTTATACATGATTATTAATAACGAACTACAGCATTTGCTAATGACTGATTACTATAATCGTGTTGCATTCATTTCCCTTACATGCCTTATGTGCAGGCGCACCATTTCTCTCCACTAATACTAGCAGCAAATATTTTAGCAGCTGATTGCCACGTCATTAGTCTTGTACTGACTTGTTTGCTGTGTGCAACAGGAAGTATTTTGCTTTCGGAGAACAAGAAAAATAGGTTTATTTGCGTTACGCTGATTAATTTGTGCAGTTATTCAGTGTCTGGTAAGTTAATATTCAAGAAAAAAATATTAATTTTTATTAAAATGCTCTATTATTTTATATTAACAATTACTCATTTATTTCAGCCTTTTTTTTTTTATTTTATTGATTTTTTACAGAGAGGAAGGGAGAGAGATAGAGAGTTAGAAACATCGATGAGAGAGAAACATCGATCAGCTGCCTCCTGCACACCTCCCACTGGAGATGTGCCCGCAACCCAGGTACATGCCCTTGACCGGAATCGAACCTGGGACCTTTCAGTCCGCAGGCCGACGCTCTATCCACTGAGCCAAACCGGTTCCGGCTATTTCAGCCTTTTGTATTCAGCATGTCTCTATCAAAATAAACCTATGTTTCTATAAAAATTGAAGCTTTTGTTTTTTTTGCAGCCCACATAAACTTAAACTTTGTTTATTTGGCCTGTGTTAGCCTTTGAGTTTGACATGCTTGGTCTAGGGCAGTGGTCAGCAAACTGCAGCTCTTTGGCCCCTTGAGTGTGGCTCTTCCACAAAATACCACGTACTGTGCGATTGAAACTTCGTGGCCCATGCGCAGAAGTCGGTATTTTGTGGAAGAGCCACACTCAAGAGGCCAAAGAGCCGCATTTGGCTCGCGAGCCGCAGTTTGCCAACCATGGGTATAGGGCATGAACATAGAAAAGAGAAACGCCTAAGGACTGAGATCTGAAACACTCAAGCACTTAGCAGAAAAGGAAATGGAGAAGAACCAGTAAGAGATTGAGGAGTGGTCAGAAAGATCGTGGGGAGAGGGGCAAAGACCAGATAAGTGTAGTATCATGGAAGCTACGAAAAAAATGTATTTCAAAGGAGAGTGACCAACTGTGCTAAATGCTGCTGGTTGGTCAAGGAGGATGAGGTCTGAGAAATCGCCATGGAGTTATTAAAGAGGTTACTGGTATTCTTGAGAAAAAAGGAGATTGCAGCCCTGGTCAGCGTGGCTCAGCTGGTTGAGTGTCATCCCATGCACCGAAAGGTTGCTGTTTGGATTTCCAGTCAAGGGCATATGCCCGGGTTGCAGGCCTGATCCCTGGTAGATGCAGGAGGCAGCTGATCGATGTTTTGTTCTCACATTGATGTTTCTCTCTCTCCTTTTCCTTTCTTCTCTCAAAATCAATTTTAAAATCTTTATATAAAAAAAGGAAGTGAGACTACACATAAGCTTCATCATCATAACCATTTAAAAAAAATTACACTGCATATTGGTGTTCCATCAAGACTTTATCATTTTTTAAAAATTTTTTTTTATTGATTTCAGAGAGGAAGAGAGAGGGAGAAAGAGATAGAAACATCAATGAGAATCATTGATTGGCTGCCTCATGCACACTCCAACTGAAGATAGAGCCAGCAACCTGGGCATGTGCTCTGACCAGGAATCGAACCATGACCTGCTGGTTCCTAGATCGACACTCAACACTGAGCCACATCTGTGGGGCTGGCACCACCATCTTCACTAGGTACTCACACTGCCGCCACCCCTACCCTTTCAATCAAATCTGTCAACAAGTCCTGGTGATTTTATCTCCAACCTATATCTCAATTCTGCTCTTTTCTTTCCATTTCCAACACCATCACCATAGTCCAGGAGCCATCATCTCCTCAACTACAGGCTTAATCTCCCAATTGGTTTCTCTACCATGATCCTTACTCCCCTCAACCCATTCTCTACATCCAGGCTAAAGTAGTCGAAAACAAACCTGATCATGTCACATCTCTGATTAAACTCAATGACTTTCCACTATGCTAGAATAAAATGCAAACCCCTTAGAATAGCCCACAAAGTCCTGCATTGGCAGTTCCTATCTCCAATTTCACGTCATACCACTCTCTCCCTTACCCACTATGCTCCAGCCATGCTGGTCTCAATCATGCCATGTTCTTTCCCATCTCTGGGCCTTATAATACACTGTCCCCTCTACCTGGTCATTCTCACTTCACTCTTCAGATGACCAGAACGCTTCCTTCCCTAGTCAAGTGAATGTCATCTCAGAAAAGCATTTCCTGACCTCCCTACCTAAAAGAGGTCTTTTCTGTTATTCACTATCTCAACTTGTCTATTCCTTGTGTGGTATTTTTACAACTTGCAATAATATTACAGATTTTTGGTTTCTTTCTTTTTTTTTTTTTTTTAAATATGTTTTATTGATTTTCTACAGAGAGAAAGGGAGAGAGATAGAGAGTTAGAAACATCGATCAGCTGCCTCCTGCACACCTCCCACTGGGGACGTGCCCGCAACCCAGGCACATGCCCCTGACCGGAATCGAACCTGGGACCTCTCAGTCCGCAGGCCGACGCTCCATCCACTGAGCCAAACCGGTTTCGGCCAGATTTTTGGTTTCTTAAAAAATCTGTTTCATCCACTACATAGTAAGCTCCATTGCACAGGAACTGAGTCTGTCTAGTTCCCCAGTTCCTAGCATCCTGCTGGGCACAAAGGAAACACTCAATATATATTTGAATGTATGATCTCCAATTTGGGGATGGTCTCTTCTGTTTTAGGCACCCAAATGACCCATTTTGTCATTGTTTGCTTTTTTTCCTTGTTAAATTTTTTTTCTTTCAACTCACCTGGATCTGAAGTTCTCAGATGAATATTAGGTTTACGAAGCAACCAGGCTGGGAGACCCCCCTGAGACAAACATAAAGACAACAAAGGCAGCATATGGGTTTTGTTGTCTGAGAAGAAATTAAGTATAGTGCTGGAAGTGGCCCTAGAGTATGGGCAGAAGGGAATAGCCTAGGAACCCCACGGGGGTGGCTTTGGTTCTATCCCTTCAACTAACTCACCATCTCCCACTCTGCACAGATGTAAGGTCCTGGTCTCAGTATGACCAACAGGTTCGCTATAGATGCCTCTTTCAGAAATGCAATGAGATCCCGGCTGCCATTAAAGTTATAGACCCCAGGCTCTGGCTCATGGTAGTTCCAGGGTACATAACTGAGAAAGGAAGAGGTTAACAGGGCCCAAGGCTTGCATGGGAAATGCCTGGGAGGCAGGCATAAGGGCTCCTGGCCTTGCAAGGAATCTCCAGGAAGCTGTTGGAAGGAGGTCCTGGCCCACCCTTTCCCACCCTTGGCCTGGAAGCCCTGGAGCTCTAACTCCTCATCATACCCAAGCAGTCTTCCTGTCCCGACCCCCTTCATAAGGGGGTGGTAGGAAAAGTAAATCCCACCCCTCCGTGGCTCTCCTGAGCCCTTCTTACAGCTGTACTGCGTTGAGGCCACTCATTTGCATCTTGAAAAGCCGGTCAGCCCAAAGCACGCGAGGTACCCGAAAGTAGTGCAGGCTGCCAGACACATAGCGGAACGGAGCCCCGTCCAGAAGAAATCTATCGTGTTCCCGATCTACGACGAACGACCGAGAGTCTGCCTGCAAAGGGAGAGGCGGTGCTCAGCAGGGGTCTGGAGGAAGGGCTGGGAGGAGGGGTCATGGGCGTCTGCCAAGGGCAGAAGAGATGGAACTAGCTCGGCCGAGAGTTTTGTTATTTTCACTTTGTCACCTACGCCAGATCTAATCCGGTCTCACCGCAGGCTAGTTCAATCCTCTTGTCTCACCTGGGGTAGCAGCAGCGTCAGGAGGAGCAGCAGCAAGGAGGGAAAGCAGAGAGGCTTCTTGGGAGCCATGGCGCTTAGCCTGCGGTCCAACTGTCACGTGGCGGATTCCTGGGCGGGAACTTCAGTGAGCAAGGAGGGGCGGAGACCACCTCAAGTTGCCAGGCAATTAGCCTGGACTTTCGTCTCCGGCTCCTCTACTAGTTTGTAAAGTCCTCTACATTCCCCCCCCCCCCCCCCATAAAAGGTGGTTTACGTTATTTAGACCAAAAAAAAATAATCATTAACCTTATCCCATCCTTCATTTATTGATTTACTGTGCCATAGAAATGCATAGCGCAAGTTAGTTTTAGGAAGCGATAAAGTCCTTTGCATTGTGAACCAGCTTTATGAGTCACCTGGGAGCTTGTTAGGAATGCAGAGTCCCAGGTCCTGCCTCAGGCCTCAGAATCGGCATTTGTATTTTAACAAGATTCCCAGGCGATCGTAAGCACATTCAAGACTGAGAACCCCTGCTCTACTAGACCTAGGCGAGCTCCTCAAGGGTTGGGACCTTGTTCATCTTAAATCCTCAGTTTCAGGCACAGGGCCCACATGTAGCAGGTTAAATCTAGATAAATGTCAGAACCCCGAGGGGATGAGTAAAACAGGTTTAGAAACAAGGGAAACTGTAGAGAGATCTTTCCAGTGATGTGTAAGGGGGAGGGCAAGGTTGGGGAGGTAGGTTACAAAACAGATATTTTTCCTGGAGAGCCCGATTTCAGCAAAAGGCACCATCAAGGTCTATTCCATCTTCCTTGGGTGTGCGCCCCTTTCTAAGTTACCTCTGCCTGCCTGTGCGAGAAATGTCAAGGACAGCTGCTTGGTGCCAAGGCTTGGGAATTTGGGAATTTCCATTACTCCTGCCTTCACAGTCCCAAGCTTGAGATGTGAGAATCAGGATAATAATAATAATAAGAAGAAGAATACTTCTGTTTAACACTTACTGAGGGCTATGCAACAGATATCGTGCTAGGCACTTCACATATCATTTAATCTTCAAACAACTCCATGAGGTAGATAAGTATCATTTGCATTTTACAGATGAGGAAATTGAGGAACAGAAATATTCAGTAGCTTGTTCAAGGTCTCACAACTAGTTTAGTAGAGCTGGGATTTGAAGTAGGCAATCTGGCCTCACGGTTCATGCACTTAACCTTAGGCAGTGAGTAGCTATTTTATAGATAGGGAGAGTGATGTGAAATAACTTGTCCGAGGGCCCACAGCTGGTAGGCTAGTATTAGGACCATATTTAGACCCTAGTCTGGTTCAAGAGCCTGAGCTCTTAACCAGTGAGACTAGGGTAGTGCGATATAGGCAGAGCCCCCAGGGTTGTACCGATTAGAGTTCCAGAAGTCCAGATCGCCAGCACCCACCCCCACACACACACACACACCCCTCCCCGCCCCCCGCGTACCCCCCACCCCCTGGCCTGCGCTGTACTCGGCCACCCAGCGCGCCGTGGGTATGAGGCCTCCTACCTCCAGCATTGGGAAGTGGAGGTCCTGGGGGCCTCGGGCCGAGCCCGGCTTTGCTCCCCGCTGTCGTAGGTGCTTGCGTCCTGACCCCTACAGAAGGCCAGGTGTGGAACCCTCCCTGGGGCCCAGGTACCCGTCCTCCCGCAGGCCTAGCCGCCCCCGGCTTGTCCACTCCACGCCCCTACATCCTCCGGATGCCCGGCGGTTGCTAGGACACCGCGGGCCGTTAGCCGGCGCTGAATGATGACGCACCCACTGCTTCCGGTTCTTGGCGCTTCCTTGCTGCCCAAGCCAGGTCAGTGGGGGAGCTCGGCTGGCCTACCCGGGTCTGCACGCCGAGGCCGGGGGTGGACTCTGCAAGGGATGGGCCCGAGCCTCGCACTCCCGGGCCCTGCCTTGGCGGCGAGCGGGCGTGGGAGCCGGGGCCGCCCACAGGCGGGCGGGTGGTGGAGGAAGCGGGCTGGTAGTCGCTGCGTGGCCTCGGCCTTGAGACACCCGATCCCAGCTTTCTTGGAGATGGTATCGCCAGGACCTGTTTTCTCTCGATTCCGAGACTTGGGCCTGAGCTCTCCACACCAGTACTTCAGGGTCGTCTGGACGGTGTCCGACCCGCGACCCTGCCGTTCTTTTCCTTCCAGCATGACCCGCTGGGCCCCCAGCGTGTCGCCGGGAAGAGCCCACTCAACCTGGACGAGCCCTTTGGCACCTCAGGCCGCCCCGGAGGAGGATGACTGAGACACTATGGGCCACGCGCTGTGTATCTGCTCTCCGGGAACTGTCATCATTGACAATAAGCGCTACCTCTTCATCCAGAAACTGGGGGAGGGGTGAGTGCTTGGAAATGACTAGTCCCCAGGGTTATGATGATTGAAAGACAGCAGTCTGCACATGATTAGGGGCACCAAGGTTTTATTCTGTAGCCTATCCTTTAACTCACCCGACAGAGCCTAGTAACAGGCTAGTCAAGACAGTGGACTCTGGAGCCAGGCCTCCTGATCGACCTGTGTGACCTTGATAAGCCATGGTTTCTTCATCTGCTCAATGGAGATAATTACTGTCTTGTGCCACTGATGGAGCTGTGAGGATTAAATACGATAGTGCATATGAAATGTCTTGCCAGTGCCAGGTTCGCAGCACCTAAATGTAGACTATTCATTTAATGTTCATTGAGCATCTGTCCTGTGCAGAACACTGGGTTAAGACCACAGGACCTCAAAGATCACTGTGTCCTAGCTCTTGAGCTCAAAGTGTAATAATCTTCAAACTCCTCTTAGAGTCACATCTTGGGAGGGTTCCTACTAACTGGGAAAGACATCCCCATTCTCCCCAAGGGAGTTCCTCTGGGTCCAAGCAGTGTGGGAGATGACCGTGGTCCTTCACTGACCCTTTTGGCCCACAGTGGGTTCAGCTATGTGGACCTAGTGGAGGGGTTACATGATGGACACTTCTACGCACTGAAGCGAATCCTGTGTCACGAGCAGCAGGATGTGGAGGAGGCCCAGCGAGAAGCAGATATGCATCACCTCTTCAATCACCCCAACATTCTTCACCTCGTGGCTTATTGTCTGAAGGAGCGGGGCACAAAACATGAGGCCTGGCTGCTACTACCTTACTTGAAGGTCAGAAAGTCTCCTGGCTATGGAGGGGTTGCAACAGGGCCACCAACCAAGAGCTGTGTGAGCAGTCAAATATATTAGGAATCAGAGGCTATGTCTTGGGTTTGATCACTTCAAATTTGGAGTTTAGAGGAATCCAAATGGGACTGTAGGGTGTGGTTGTGTGGTGAAAAGGTTGGTAACTTTTAACCTAGGGAAGGGATCAGACTCAGGGAACAGAAGCTGAAAAACCAACTGTGGGGATATTTGTGTTGCAGAGAGGTACGCTGTGGAATGAGATAGAAAGGCTGAAAGACAAAGGCAACTTCTTGACTGAAGATGAAATCCTTCAGCTGTTGCTGGGCATCTGCAGAGGACTTGAAGCCATTCATGCCCAGGGTTATGCCCACAGGTCAGTAGGAGCACCCTGTGTACTTTCTGGGACAGAAAGAGCCCCACTAAGAGAAATGAGAGGTTTGAGCTCTCCCCCTAAGGAACACCCCATGATTCTTATGCCTCCCTGGGATTCTAGCCTTCCTGACCAGAGATGCTCATGGGTCATTTCCACTTCCCGACAGGGATCTGAAGCCCACCAATATCTTGCTTGGAGATGAGGGGCAGCCGGTTTTAATGGACTTGGGTTCCATGAAGCAAGCACGTATCCATGTGGAGAGCTCCCGCCAAGCTCTGGCCCTGCAGGTAAGAGTCTGCAGGTTCTTTTTCCCACCTGTTCCCAATCCCTTACCGCTTCTGGTGTATTCCCCAATTTGGTCACATGACCATGCCCTGTGCCCTACTTTTGAGCTCTGGGGCCACTGTTCCAGGACTGGGCAGCCCAGCGGTGCACCATTTCCTACCGGGCCCCGGAGCTTTTCTCTGTGCAGAGCCACTGTGTCATCGATGAGCGGACTGATGTTTGGGTGAGGAGCATGCGGGTGGGAATCTGGGGGGAGAGCTGCTCTGTACCTCCTGTGGAGGAGCAGGTGTTTGGTTTCCAGTGCATGGGGCCCCAAGAACCATGTATGTCCCCATCCCCCTCAACTTCCTTCCTGAGAACTGTTACCAACACTGTACTCAATTGCTCAGGAAGTGGTAAAACCCTGCCCTTTGAACAGGGTTGGTACAGCTAAGAGTCACAGCTGAAGGCAGTAGCTAAGCAAGGGTTGCAGAGGCCTCCAGCTAACTGGCAGTTTCTCTGTCATGTGGCTGACATTAGCGTAGTCCTTTTAGTTTATGTAGTCTCCTCTCACTACAGAATTAACAGAATTAACAGGAGAGTTACCATCTCCATTGGCCCCCTTTATGGAATAACCCAGTTATGCTCAGTCCCTAGGCTGTGTGCTATATGCTATGATGTTTGGGGAAGGCCCTTATGACATGGTGTTCCAGAAGGGGGACAGTGTGGCCCTGGCTGTACAGAACCAACTCAGCATCCCACAAAGCCCCAGGTGAGTGATGAAGGGGCACCAAGCACGTTAGACTCTCCTTGACATTGGAGCCTCGGCACGGCGGATGGGTGCCCCTCAGTCACCCTGCCTCCCTCCCTCCACAGGCATTCTTCAGCATTGCGGCAGCTGCTGGCCTCGATGATGACTGTGGACCCCCTGCAGCGCCCTTATATTCCATTCCTCCTCAGTCAGTTGGAAGCACTGCAACCCCCAACTCCAGGCCAGCACACTACCCAAATCTGAACCAACCAGTGGCCACGCTGAGGTGGCCCCTGTGCCTTGTCCTTCACTGGAATCTCCGTCCTTTCTCTCTAGGCCTGCTCTCTCATAGCTGGGGCAGGGGGCTGGGGAGAGCCAGCTCCGTCTTCTATCTCTGTTCTTTTTTCCTCAGGACAACTGGACAGGGAGCCTGAGTTGGGGTGGGTGGGGGATGGAGAAAGGCAAACTGATAGATTCTGGTAAAGGATCTGAGCAGGACTGCCAAGCTTACATCATGGTCTGCTTCCAAATCGGGGAGCAGGAGAGTGTATAAATAGAAGAATAAAGTGAAAGCAGCTTGGTGTGGATCTTAGTCTCATTGTTCCTGGAGAGGAGATATAAGGGGCCCAAAGTCTGGTCATTTCCAAGGAACAGCCTGGGAAAAAGCGGGACTGGTGTTGTGTCAGGAGGCATGATTGGCATTGGCTTCTAGCTTGACTTAGTTAAAAACTTAAAGTTGCTCTGGTTTGAGCAGGCTTCTATGCCAAGAACTGGAACCAGGGTCCCTTAAAAAACACATTCAACTCATTCTTTCCTTCCTTCCTTCCCAGGGGTGGATCGCTTAGAGCAGCCCAGCTGGTTTGCCAGGCAAGGGCTTCTGGGTGGAGACATCCCAGGAAGCTTGACAGCTAGATAACAGGTCTCAGCCTCAGCCTGGGGGCAAAGGGAGTGGAGGAGGCAGCCATGTTGGCCCACAGTCTCTCCCAGATGGTTTTAGCTCACACACGGTTAATGATTAATGAGGCCAGTGTGGCGTGGCAGCATCCAACTGCCACTTCCTGCCCACTCTGCTGAGTAAACAGGGGCCCTGCCTTGCTGGGCTGGAAACCTGTTCCCCAGGGAAGGGCACTGCGTCCCTGAATCACAGGGAGGGGAGGCAAGGGCAGGGTTGGCATCGCTTGCTGCTGAGATTGAAGCTTCTTTCCCCCAACCCTGCCCACCCCCACATGCTGACGTCAGTGTGGGTCCTGGGGTGCCTATTAGCAAAGCTGAAATTTCCCCAGGGCCCTGGCAAGAGGCTCCCACCAGCTAGCAGAGGAACCGAGGCCAGAAAGAAAGCACAAACAGGGGAGACGACCTGACTTTTAATGGCACAGCCCTAGCCCCCAGCAAAGCAGCAAGACAGTAAGCTATGCAAAGCTGTTTATGCAGTGACATAAACAACTCGAGGAGACGGCCCTGTTCCCTCCCATCCCCCACGCTTATGACTGGGCTCCATGCCAAGGAACTTTGGGCCAGCTCAGCCCCACTCCCAAGCCCTCGTAACACAGAGGTGCCTGGGCCAAGCCTTGCTTCCAGAGTCGGTGAATGCAGAAGCAGCAGGAAGAACAGGTCTAGTCCAACTCAAATACAGAAACTTTTCGACTTAAAACTCCTACTTGGAAAAGAAGTGAAGACTCATATCCTTCAATAGGCTGTGGCTGGACAGACTGGTCCAGGATTCAGTCCTCATTTCCTCCCTATCCTGGGTACCCCTTAGGATCCTACATCAAGGTCCCTGGGGTCATGTTTCCTGAGTCTGGCAAGGGATCCTTGGCAAGTCTCACCTTCAGCCATGGAAGGGAAAAGGGTCATGAGCAGCAAATAGGGCAGAAGCAGCAGCAGCACAAAGGAAGGCAGCAGAAGCTCAAGTACTCACATCACAGAGGGAACAAGAAATCGTGCAAGGAGACTGTTTATTTCGAAAGGATTTTGCAATGAACATAGTGAGTGGGCTCCAGGCAGCTGGTCTATTCTTCTCCCTCATCCTCGTCCTCATAGGAGTCGATGCCAACTTCCTCATAATCCTTCTCCAGGGCAGCCATATCCTCCCGGGCCTCAGAGAACTCACCCTCCTCCATGCCCTCGCCCACATACCAGTGCACAAATGCCCTCTTGGCATACATCAGGTCGAACTTGTGGTCCAGACGGGCCCAGGCCTCGGCGATGGCGGTCGTGTTACTCAGCATGCACACGGCACGCTGCACCTTGGCCAGGTCACCGCCGGGCACCACAGTGGGTGGCTGGTAGTTGATGCCAACCTTGAAGCCTGTGGGGCACCAGTCCACGAACTGAATACTGCGCTTGGTCTTGATGGCAGCGATGGCAGCGTTGACATCCTTGGGCACCACGTCTCCACGGTACAGCAGGCAGCAGGCCATGTACTTGCCATGACGGGGATCACACTTCACCATCTGGTTGGCAGGCTCAAAGCAGGAATTGGTGATCTCCGCCACCGACAGCTGCTCGTGGTATGCCTTCTCTGCGGAGATGACTGGCGCATAGGTGGCCAGGGGGAAGTGGATGCGTGGGTAGGGCACCAGGTTGGTCTGGAACTCTGTCAGGTCCACGTTGAGGGCCCCGTCAAAGCGCAGGGAAGCTGTGATGGAGGAGACGATCTGGCTGATGAGGCGGTTGAGGTTGGTGTAGGTGGGGCGTTCGATGTCCAGGTTGCGGCGGCAGATGTCATAGATGGCTTCGTTGTCCACCATGAAGGCGCAGTCTGAGTGCTCCAGGGTGGTGTGGGTGGTCAGGATGGAGTTGTAGGGCTCGACCACAGCTGTGGACACCTGGGGGGCTGGGTAGATGGAGAACTCCAGCTTGGATTTCTTGCCATAATCAACAGAGAGCCTCTCCATCAAGAGTGAGGTGAAGCCGGAGCCGGTGCCCCCGCCAAAGCTGTGGAAGACCAGGAAGCCCTGAAGTCCTGTGCACTGGTCAGACTGAAAGACAAGAAAGAGAAAGAGCAATGTAGGTGGGAGAGGGTCCTGAGGAACTCTATCTTCTCGCTCCACAAAAGACTAAATATCTTAGGAGTCAGGGCACAGACTAATGAGTGTTCTGTAGCAGCAACATGCTCTGGAACATGTACAATTAGAGTGACTCCCTCAAAAAGGCCTGGAAAAAATGTTCCTGACCCTTAGCATCATCAAAAGCTACCTCCCGTCCATGCCAGACTCTCACCAGCTTGCGGATCCGGTCCAGTACTGGGTCAATGATCTCCTTGCCAATGGTGTAGTGGCCCCGGGCGTAGTTGTTCGCAGCATCCTCTTTCCCGGTGATGAGCTGCTCTGGATGGAAGAGCTGCCGGTATGGGCCATTTCGGATCTCATCTGCAAGGGCACAAACCACACTGTCAGGGCCCAAACCACAGGCTGTGCTCAGCCGGGGCCTCCCTCCCTCAGTGCGGTAGCTGCAGTGAGATATGTGGAATAGCTCATCCTTCTGCCAGGCCAAGATACCAGTGTGAGAGAAACCCAGACCTGCTGTGCAAGGCCAGCATTCGATTAGATTCAAACTGAGTGAGAAGTTTTCAGGGTGAGGAAAGCCAGGTCTAGGTACTCTCACCAGAAAGAAGCGTTAGAGTCACTCTCCACTCCCTTCAATTCCACCCCCTTCTTTCTCTCACCTATTACAGTGGGCTCCAAATCCACAAAAACTGCCCGGGGCACGTGCTTTCCAGCTCCGGTTTCACAGAAGAAGGTGGTGAAGGAGTCGTCTCCTCCACCAATGGTCTTGTCACTGGGCATCTGCCCATCAGGCTGAATCCCATGTTCCAGACAGTAGAGTTCCCAGCAGGCATTGCCCATCTGGACACCTGCTTGCCCCACATGGACTGAGATACATTCACGCTGAGGAATAAAAAGAGGGGACAGAGAATAAGTCCTACATCCATAAGTCCTCATTTATAAACCTCTCTCCCATCCTATCACCTTTTAGCTAGGATGACTCAGTTGGCAAAAGTAGAAATTTGGGGCTGGACAGAGGTCAGAAAAGGCTGGCAGCCTGCCCAGGCTCCAACTGGAGGCACCCAGTAGGGCAGGCCAGCCCCTTAGCCTACTACTCCATGGGGTCCTTGTTAACTAAGAGCTGAGGTTCACCCAGCCGGTGTGGCTCAGTGGTTGAGCATGGAACCAGGAGGTCACCAATTTGATTCCTAGTCAGGGCACATGACCAGGTTGGGGGCTTGTGCAGGAGGCAGCCAATTGATGATGTTTCTATTTCCGTATCCTTCTCCCTTCCCCCCTCTCTAAAAATCAATAAAAACATATTTTTTAAAAAAGCAAGAGCTGTGGCTCCACATGACCCCACACTCACAGAATACTCAGGGAGGGTGGAGAGGGCAAGTGCAGTAACTGAGACAAGGACAAGCAACTTTCTAGCTGTTCCTGATTCCTACCCTCACAACAACAGCTTCTGAAGAGCCTGAGAAAAGACAGGTTTTCCAGACCTGTCAGTTTATAGCTAGAGGCCCCCACTCGCTTAATCTTTGCTTGGAGGATAAACAACTGAAATTTCATATAACCTTCTCCCCCTTTCTTTTCTGTGGGCTGCAGAGGTATCTCAGCCTTCCAGTCTGGCATCAACTGACCACACTGGCATCAGGATGCCCTCTCCCCCACCTTTAAATCCCATCTGGCTCTGGGGATCAATTCCATCTGGCTCCTTCTCCTGCTCCCTTCTCTCCCTCCCCGCCCCAACACACACACACACACACACACACACACTGCACTCTGGGAGTCTTTACCACCTTCATCCGAGGCGACAGGCCTCAGGAAAATAGCAGCGATAATGCTGGTGCGTGCAGAGGGCAGGTGAGGGCAATAAGGTTGTGAGCACTGGGACAGTCGCAGCCCTAAGCTGGCCCCTGCCTGTCTGAAAGTAACCCCTGACGCGCCAAAGTGGTGCGGCGCCAGGCCGCGCGGCCGCCCTGTCCCACACGGAAATGGCAGGGTGAAGATTTCCAAATACTCAGAAAAGGAAGCGGAACCCGCGGTGAGGCACAGAGGTAACCCGCCTTGCCCCAGGCAGCATGAACGCCATCCTGCACCCCGCCCTGTATTCGCCCCCCCTCTTTCCAATTACATCCCAGCGGAAAGCGAGGATTGGATTTCGGCCCCCGTTCCTGGGCTATAAATACCACCCCCTACACACACCTCTTCCCCTCCCCCCAACCTGGCCTGGGCCCGGGCTCCCGCTCGGCTACAGCTGTCTCTGCCCGTCCGCGCCCCCGGGCTCCCGCTGGAGAGGGGCCGGCCTGACTCACGAGACCGAACCCCATTCCTGGCTCAGAAGCGGGGTGCTGAGTCACGGCGGGGGGAGGCTGTGGGCAGGAGGGATGCACACGCAGCCGAAGGCAAAGGGGATGCTGGATCCAGTCACCCGATCCCCTTCCACCTTCTGGCGCCAAGCACGTGTTCGGTCCGTGCCAGGGACTGGGTGGGGTGAGGCTGGCGGCGGAGGGCAGCCAAGCGGGTCTCCCTCGCCCGCGGAAACTGGGCGCCGCACCGCGTGACTCCCCGCAGGAGGATTAGGGCGCGAACGCTTGGTGGGGCAGGAAGGGATCTCCAGGGCCGCTCCTCTCTCCTGGAGAAGAGTCCACTCCACCCTCCCCCTTCCCCAGCCTTTGAAAGTGGACCACACGGCCCGGCCAAAGTCAGTAGCCGGACGGGGTGGGGGCGGGGGCGAGGCAAACACCCTTGCGCCTCCTTGAGACGCGGAACGCCAGATGGAGGGCTCCGCGCATCCCCAGAGCGAGCGCCCCCGAGGGAGAGGGACAGTTAGGGGGCGGGCAGGATCCTGGCGGGCCGCACTCACCATGTTGAGTCCGGGCGGTGGGTCTCACGTAGAGTCCGGGCGACGGGTCTCAGTGAGAAGTGCGCTAGCTGCAGTGCGGCACCCGCCTTATATAGGGAGGCGGGCCCGCGCTCCTCGCCCACTAGGCGCCGAGGCCCAGAGGCCACGCCCCGCGAGGGCCCGGCGGCTCCGGGGGTGGGGCCAGCGCGGGGGCCTCCCGCCAGTCGCGCCCTGGTCCCTCACCTGGCGAACGTGAAGCAATCGGGACTTGAACTCCCCGCTCAGGGTTTGGGGCCCCCATGCCGGGCTCTCGAGCTCCGCTGCCGGCACGGGGGGCGCGGAGCCGGAGCGCGTCCCGCCTGCACCTGCGTCATGGGGGCCGGGGCGCGCAGGTGTTCTGGCTGAGGCCGCCGCCGTCGGGGCTGTGCGCCCCAGGTGGCTGCCGCAGGCCTGCGCAGGTGCCCTCCCGCCCTGCCTCTCCCGCGGCTCCCACAGGCCGCCTGGCTCCGGCCGGTCCTCGAGGAACCCCTTGCGGCTGCATGCCCGGGACAGCTGGCCTTGGCCAACGCCTGTGGGCGGCCGAGGACCGCGAGCTGCACCGCCTGAGCCCCAGGGTGCCGATCCCGGGGGCCGCGGGAGCTCTGGCCTGAAGTCCTTAGCACTGGACTCGCATCCCGACTGCCCTATGTGACCTTGGGCAGGTGACTTAATGCCACTGAACCCTTGGCTTCTTCATCGGAGAATAGGAGACGACTCCACCCTGAAAGCATTGCTGTGAGGTATCAGAACGCTTGTTGACGCGGAAGAGGAAAAAAGGAAGCGAAGACTGATATCGAGGCGGATTTTGGCTTTCATGTCCTCTTCTGACCCTCAGCTGAGGGCAGGAGCTACAACCTGCATCTTTAGAGCATCAGCACTCAGGTGGAGGCCTCAGCAGAAGCCATTCCCTCTTTCTATGTTTCATTTCCACTGCTTGCAAGAATGAACGCCTCAATCCACCTCTGCTTTCCTTGACGTGCCTTACATTTCCTAGCCGTCTCCTTTCACCGGGGAAATTCACCAGGAAGTGCCCCATGTGCCCACCGGCACAGACTTAAACCTGTCCCACCTGCTAGTCACTTAGAAAGGATTCACCTGCCGCTCCTACCATAGTGTTTCCTAGGGCCAGGGCTCTCTGACAACACAACACAGTAGGACAAAATACCTAGCATGCAACCTTCTCTCAACAAAAGAGCTGAACGAGATCTTACTTAGGCAAGGCAGGGAAAGGAATATGGTGAAACATGGCAAGGTCTCTCTTCCCAGTGGACTTACCTTCTGGTTGGAAGAACAAGACTCATTCATAAAAAAAAACACACAAAAAACTGACAAGGGCAAGAGAGAGGCTGCTTTGGGAAATGGGGTCATGGTCTCTACAGAGCAAGGACCTTGGTGATAACAGAACACCTGGCCTCTGCAGACCTCCCCTGGCTCTTTTCCACTTGTGCAACCCCAGCCCCGAACAACGAAGACCAAAAGAGATTTTAGCTTCGGCAAAACCCTAAACGTCTTTGACTTTCAGGTTCAGATGCTTCATTTGTAAAAGTGGGATAACTTCAGATTGTGAGGACCAGATGAATTTAGGAATGTGTATAGACATGGCAAAGCACTGTAAGCAGCTATCTGGATTCTTATTTTATTCGTTTGTAGTAGTGTGTGTAGTGCATCATGCTGCATTTATTTGTGCACATTTCCATCTTACTACATAGCAAACTTGAAGGTAAGGACTGTATCTTATTCATCTTTGTATCCCTAGTTCCAATGAAGGTGCTTAGCACATGGTAGGCATGTGCTAGTGTGTGGGATGAATTTTTCACTTCAGAGATGGGACTAAAATTAGGGTAGACATCTCAGAAGCCAGAATTTACAAATTGGCAGCCTGGAGGCCAAATTTGCTTTCAGAAATGTTTTGTTTGGCTCTCACAGTGTTAACCCCTGTAACATTTAGAATATGACAAATTCAGGAATTGTCTTTGTTTTGGGGCATTTCCAAGACCACCCCATATGTTAGGAGATTAGCTAGAACAGCGGTTCTCAACCTGTGGTTCGCCAACCTGTGGGTCGCGACCCCTTTGGGGGTTGAACGACCCTTTCACAGGGGTCGCCTAAGACCATCAGAAAACACATATATAATTACATATTGTTTTTGTGATTAATCACTATGCTTTAATTATGTTCAATTTGTAACAATGAAAATACATCCTGCATATCAGATATTTACATTACAGTTCATAACAGTAGCAAAATTACAGTTATGAAGTAGCAACAAAAATAATTTTATGGTTGGGGGTCACCTCAACATGAGGAACTGTATTAAAGGGTCGCGGCATTAGGAAGGTTGAGAACCACTGAGCTAGAAGAACTTGAAGGACTCAGCATAAAATTGTACTCACAACTAAGGTTTATTACAGGGACATAGGACAATACACAGGCAGATTGTAAGGGGAAAAAACAGAAGGGGTGTGTGGAGTGATCTATACCCTCTCCCTCCCATAAGGGCTCACAAAGTGTGTTCTTCCTCCAGAATAAAAGTGGAGCAATATTTCTCTGCAGTGTTTCTGCCCAAAGAAGCCCATTAGAGACTCAACACCCAAGGTTTTTCTTGGGTGTCAGTCACATAGGCACCTTTGCCTAGCACATACAACAATTCCAGACTCCTGGAATAAAAGCAGCTGTTCAGCATAAATTATATTATTTAGATTAAGAGTCTAGGCACAACAAACCATCATTGTCAGTTAACTGCTGATTTGGAACACTGCAAACGCCAAGTTCCCCGATGCCAGCCAAGGGCCAGTCTTGTAAGCAGGCCTTTCTAAGGATAGCAATCTCAGGCCTTTTATGTTAACTTTTTTATACACAGTCATGTAAAAACGCAGATTTCTGGTTGAGCCAGTGTGGCTCAGTTGGTTGAGTGTCATCCCATGCACCAGGAAGTTGCCGGGTTTGATTCCCAGTCAGGGCACATGCCCAGGTTGCAGGCTTGACCCCCAGAAGGGGGCGTGCAGGAGGCAGCCCAATGATGTTTCTCTTTCTCCCTCTCCCTTCCTCTCTCTGAAATCAATTGGGGGGGAAAAAGTCAATAACATAAAAATAAAAATGCAGGTTTCTAGGTTTAATTGAAAAGAACTGGTAGGTCTGGCCGTACTAGGCCTGCATTCCCATTTAGCAACAGTGGTAGGCAGAATAACAGTCCTGCAAAAAGACCCACATCCTAATCCCCAAACCTGTGCCTACATTAAATTACATGGCAAAGGCTTGGCAGACGTGATTAAGGTAAACATCTTGAGATGTGGAGATAATTCTGAACTTTCTGGGTGGGATCAGCCCTTACAAGGGTTCTTACAAGTGGAAGAGGGGGGCAGGAGAGTCAGAGTCAGGGAAGGAGAGGTCAGAAGCAAAGGTCAGGCGTGACTGTTAGCTTTCAAGATGAAAGGGGGCCGCGAGTAAAGGAATGTGGGCAGCTTCTAGAAGACGGAAAAAGCAAGGAACAGATTCTCCTCTAGAGTCTTTTGAAGGAGGCAACACTTGCAACACCTTGATTTTGGCCACATAAGACCAACTGTGGATAGCTGGTCTTCAGAACTGTAACATAGTAACTTTGTGTTGTTTCAAGCTACTAAGTTTGTAGCTATTTGTTACAGCAGCAACAGGAAACCAATACGGCAACAAATGGAGCTTTATGAGAGGCAACAAGCTGCTCCAATTCACTCAGTACATGCCATTCTGTGTTCCTGACACAGAAGACAAGTATCTGTTGCCATTTAACATCATATGCTCAGCCTACCTTACAGTTTTATGTTACCCTGACCCCTGTGGCAAGAAGTTTAAAACCCCTGAGCAGGCCTTCTGGCAGGGAAAATGGAGAAGGTGCAGGGAGAATTATCCAAGGCATGTTAGTGGAATGAAGAGTCTACTTCTGATTGTGTGCATGCACACATTTTGTGCATGACTGTGTGTATATCCTCAGGATATATACAGATGCTTCTGAATTAGGGCCGTAGCTCTGCATGGATATGCAGGTAATGGTCCATATTACCAAACTGAAAACATTTAGACAGTCACATACATGGACAGAATCTAGAAGACGATTCCAGGCACTTCACTCTTCCCATTGAATCATTGCTTAGTTCATCTACCATACATGGGTGTCCAGCAAAACACACTCTCTTTGGATTTCTAAACTTTCCCCCTTGGCCATTGTTATCTCTGTCTTTTCTAACCTTTTCCCAGAATCTTACACCTCCATCTTGGAGCAGAGCAACAAGGTCCTCAAAGTTTCAAATGACTCCACTGACGCCCTCTGGGAGAGGAGGAGTGGAGCCTTAGTGCACACCCTTCTGTTCCTTTCAGACTGGAGCACCTACCAGCTGCCTTCCTTCGCACAGCCAACCTTCCTAAAGGGATATCTCCATATCTGCTCTCCTCCCCACTCTCTATGCAGGCTTGGTTCTCATGCTCCACTGAGATGATCTGCCAAGTTCTCCAGTGACTTCCATCTTGCCAATGTTTACATCTCTATCTTCATCTTTCTCAGCCTCTCAGCTGTGTTTGACATAGTTGGTCCTTCCTCCCTCCTTGAAACACTTCTTTCTTGGCTTTAATGACACCTCCTCTCCTGGTTTTTGTCCTGGCCACTTCTTCTTGGTAGTTTTTCATGGTTTATTTCTAAAGGGAGTTCCCATAGCTCAGTCCTGGGCTCTCTCTTTTCTTTGTTTTTGTTCCTGAAAAAGCAACTGTTGAAGGGGGGTGATGAGTGTATGGGGTTTTATTATATTATCTCTACTGTAAGTGTATTTTTAAATGTCCTTAATAAAAAGTTACAACATTTGTAGGGTTATCCAGAAGGAACAGAACTAGAGTCTACACATTCCCCAACCATAGTGAAAGAATGGAATAAAAAGAAATAGCATCTATATGCTGATGACTCTCACATTTGCATCTCCATTTTGGACTTCTCTGAACTCCAGACTCATGTGACTTTTTGCATTGTTGACATCACCACTTGAAAGCCCATGAGACATCTCAAACATAGCACATTCAAAGCAGAACTCTCAATACCCTCACCCCCCTCCCTGCCAAACCTGCTCTGTCCTAGGCTTCTGAGTCTGAGTGAACAGTATCACCTTCCACCCACATGCTTAAGCTAAAAGCCTAGGGTCACCCTGCATTCCTCTTTCCCTCTCTCCTTCTCCTCTTTTATTAGTTAGATTTTTTTTTTTGGCTGCAAATAATGAAAAGCCTAAGTAACAACAGCTTAAACAATGAGGGTATTTATTATCCCACAAGAATTCTGAGTGTAGGGCGGTTCCAGGGTTGCTTCAGTGATGTCACCAATAACCCAGTATTTCCAGCTTTCTGCTCTGGCATCCTCAGTGAGCTGGTGGCAGCTTCGCTCATGATCACAAGATGCCTGCAGCAGCTACAAGTATCATGTCTCCAATGGACACAGGAAAAGGGGGTTTTCCTCCCACATCTCTTTTTATCAGGGAGAAAAACCTTTCCTTAAAGCATCCTTGCAGACTTCCCCTTTTAGCTCACTGGCCCCATTCCTAAACCGATCTCCGGAAGGAGGGACTAGAATTACCATGAATGGTTTAAACTGCTCTCTACTCACTCCTAGGTCTGGGGAAAAGCCATCTTCCCTGAGCAAGTGGAAGGGGAGTAATTAAACAAATCAGGACCCTGCGAGCAAAGAAGAAGTGGAGGCAAGGGGCAGGTAAGGCTGTTGGGTAGGTCTGCTGCACACATTAGCACGTCCCACTACTTTGAACCCAGCCACCTCCCACCGTCCCCACTCTAGTCCAAGCCCCACCCCCCATTTCTGGATGCCTACAGTAGCCTCCTAACCAGTTTTCTGCTTCTGCTCTTGAACCCCTATAATGCAGTCTCCACACAGCAGCTGTAATAATCTCTCTAAAACACAACGTAGGCAATGATGCTTGCTTAACCCTGCTATTGCACCTGTAATAAAAGCTGTTCTCCTTCCAAGTCCCTTTAGCTCTGTGATCTCATCTTGTATAGCTCTCCCCTTCTCTCACTCTGTTTCCTTGAACACATGGGGCTCACTCCTACCTATGGACCTTTGCACTCACTATTTTCTCTGCCTGGAGCGCTCTATCCAGATCCCGCATGGCTAACACCCTGTCATGCCCTCTCAGCTCCAGTGTCACCTTCTTAGAGAGCCGCTCCTTCTCAGCAGCAGCCCCCACCTCCCATCTCTTTTGGGGCCATTGTCCGGTTTTGTTTTCTCACGTGCAATGGCTCTCTGAGATCGTCTTCTTAATTTGTTATGTGTTTGCCCATGAAAATGTCAGCTCCTTAAGAGCACAGACTCTTTTTGTCCACCACTGTAACCCTGGCATCCGCTACAGTGCTTGGCACATAGTGGACACTCAATAAATATTTGTTGAAGGAATTAGAGTATTGACTGCCTCTTATTTTATAACTTAGGTACATTAATGTGCTTTAAAAATCTGTCTCGTTATTCCGTTTTACATAAGGCTTCTTCCCCCAGCTGCCTCTCTCTAGAGCTGGTGAAATCTTGGTTGACCCTGAGCCCAACTGGGAGTCCAGTTGGGAGAAGTTAAAGTGCTAGACAAGAACCCGACTGGTGTGGCTCAGTGGTTGAGCATCAACCCATGAACCAGGAGGTCAGAGTTCAATTCCCAGTCAGGGCACATGCCTGAGTTGGGGGCTCGATTGCCAGTAGGGGCTGTGCAGGAGGCAGTGCATTGATGTTTCTCTCTCTCCTCCTCCCACTCTCTGAAATCAATAAAAACATATTTTTAAAAAGTTTAACGAAGTGCTAGATAACAGAGTTTGGGGCCCAGTGGGTAGGCCCTGAATTCCTCCATCTGAATAATAATTCCCAGGATGACAATTCCTGAGGTCCGTGGCTTCATGAATCAGCCCTGTAGGAGGCGGGGCTTCCTTACCTTTGAAGTGCTGGTTGACTGTGTCTTCTCTCTGGGGGTCTTGGCCTCGTAGGTCCAGGTGGAAGAGTGGAGACTTCAGTCTACAACCCAAGTCAGAGGTAGCCATGTTGATATTCAGGGTCACTCCCTAGTAAACTGTGATGAGAAGGACTCTGGAAAAGCCCCTCCCTCAAAATAACCCCCACTAATTGCCACAGTGACTGAAATTTCACAGTAGCAACTACTTCCTGGATAGGATTGCTAGATAAAATTCTCTTATTTGCTAAATATGGCATTCCTATTCCAGGTCATGGTTGCTATTTGGAAAAATGACAGACGAGATGTTGTGTGGTTTCCAGGCAGCATTAGGGTCCATTTGAGGTCATGAATTCAAAGTCAGATTCATCAGCTTGGTTCTGGGGTTTTTCCACTATTTCGCTGGGTCAGTGCAGGCACAGACTTGGTGAAGAAATGAATTATGTAGGGTTGTGGTTTAGTCAAATGAAGCTGCTGAAGCTAGAGGGAGGCCAGGGAGTTGCGGGGTATGCAAGAGAATGACCACCACTGCAACTGAGAAAGGGAAGGAAGAAAATAGAGACCCAGGACGGGGAAGAGGGACAGAGACAACTCTGCCACGTGGAAAGCGGAGAAGCGCCGAGCTTGAGTCCCAGATTCTTAATTCTACCACTAACTAACCCCCATGTGACCTCGGGCAAGACATCGTGGGAATGGAGGCCCCACCTTGGCTACCTCACAAAGTTGAGGGTCTCAAAGGAGATAAGGGGTGAAGCAACCTTAAGAACTACAACACAGAATGTGAGAGATTAACATTTTTATTTCATAACTTTGCCTAAGGCCATAGGGCGAGTCCTTCGGTGGAGAAATCAGGGCAGGCGAGACCAGCAACAACTTGCACTGAAATAGGGAGAGACTCCGACAAATAGCCCCGAGCCCTGCTCATCAGCGTGTTTTCCCCATGGAGAACAGCAGCAATTCTGGACAGAGCACTTAGAAAGTTTGTTGTTTAACCCTCACAATTTCCCCTCTTCCCATTCTACAGATGAGAAAATGGAGGCAAAAAAGTTAAATGCTAGAGCTGAGGCTAAAACCAAGCTCTTATTCCCTATGTTCTATGACAGAGTTCCCACCCAAAGGCCCAGAGCTGAGGCTAAAACCAAGCTCTTATTCCCTATGTTCTATGACAGAGTTCCCACCCAAAGGCCCTGAGGTTGATCTCTTGTCCGAGGACTCCTTGTTCTAGTTCACCACAGACTCGTCATAGCCCCACCTACACGCCACCTCCCTCCCCTATTTGGGCCCAGGACCAGGACTTGCCTGCTGCCTGGTAACCAAGTCAACAGGCCTGCCCTCCCGGGGATGTTTCTAACAACATTTCCACCCTGAGAGCAGACCAGAGCGTATAGGAGGCCAGAGGCTGTGGGTCTCTCACGCACCCATCCCTGTTTTCCATCTAGCAGCAGACAGACCCCAGTCAGCACTCAGCCAAACAGCATGGTGAGCAGAGGTGGGGTGCTAAGCATGCAAGTGAGGGTCCCAGTGGGCCCAGGTGGGTGGTGTGAGGAATCTCTGGGAGTCAGGTACTACAGTGTGTGGGCAGGTGGGGATGGGGGAAAGAGACTTCCAGATGTGTGTGCTCCTTCCCAAATGTGCTGATATGTGGGGGTATGTGCAGGGGTGAAGAAGAACAGGGTGATGGTAACCAGGATGTGTGTGTGTGTGTGTGTGTGTGTGTGTGTGTGTGTGTGTGTTTCCTGAGCCTGGACTCAGGAACAGGGCTGCTAAAGGGCTCTGAATTTCAGGGTAGGGAGTGTGGGGTAAGCAGGACTGGAACACAAAATGTAGGCACTGCCCTACACACCCTGGGCCCCATGGCAGATTCACTGTGGTCCCATCTCCCAGCTGTGGGGATACACCCTCATAGCCCTGCCCAACTGCAGTTACATATTAGGGGGGGAGGAAGTAAAGGGGGGTACGGAGAAGGAGGGTGCGGAGAGGGAGGGTGCTTCCAGTTACCCAGAGTTGTCTGGGTGTGGGATCATTTGCTATCTTTAACCTGTCTCCCACATAGGCAGGATAGAAGAGCAGTTAAGAACATAGTTGGGGCCAAAACTGGTTTGGCTCAGTGGATAGAGCGTCGGCTTGCGGACTGAAGGGTCCCGGGTTCGATTCCGGTCAAGGGCATGTACCTGGGTTGCGGGCACATCCGCAGTGGGAAGTGTGCAGGAGGCAGCTGATCAATGTTTCTCTCTCATCGATGTTTCTAACTCTCTATCTCTCTCCCTTCCTCTCTGTAAAAAATCAATAAAATATATTTAAAAAAAAAAAAAAGAACATAGTTGGAGCCAGGCTGTCCCTGCTTTGAATATTCCTCATTTTGCTCATGACCTTGAACTAGTTGCTTAACCTCTTTGAGAGTCACTGTCCTCATCTGTAAAATGGGTTAATAAAAATACCTACTCAAGGGGGCTGTTGTGAAGATCAAATGAGAAAATGTATGTGAAGCACTTAGCATAGTTTCTGGAACTAATTAATGCTTAATATATGGGACTAATCAACATAATGACAAAGCCTGCTGGATACAGGTACGAGACTGTGCTATTTTTACAGTCAAGAAAAAGGAGCAAGGGCAGCAGGACAGGGTCTGACTTGGTAGACAGAGCTCGGCCAGGCTCGGAGGTGCAGCAGTTGTCCCTGGCCTGGCCAGGTGGTTGGTGAGCTGAGAAGCTGAGTCAGCTCTCTCTTCTGGACCTGCGGATTTCTGAACTCCTGTGTCCTTAAATCCCTCCCAGATTAACTCATTAACTTTTCTTTCTATGACTCAGTGATTAGGGGCTGAGGGGTTTAGTAGGGGGACCCAGCATATGGTGCACCCTAGAAAGTGTCATGAAATGAGGCAGGCAACATGCATGCATTCCTTCACTTAATCCTCAAAAAAAATTCTAGGAGGGGGCTCTTATTATTGCCCCCTGTCATAATGGAGGACATCAACAGAGAGGCTAAGACTTGCTCGAGGCAAGTACACAAGTAATGGGGCTGGGATACAAATGATTTATGGATTAATCCTAGTCATCTAAAAATCATAAGTCAAGGCCCTTATATCATACTAGAGGCCTGGTGCATGAAATTTGTGCACTGCGGGGAAAGGGGTTGTCCCTCAACCCAGCCTGCACCCTCTCGCAGTCTGGGACCCCTCAGGGGATGTCTGCCTGCCTTCTTAGGCCCGATCCCCCTCCGCGCCCTGCAGTCCAGGGCTCTCGCAGTCTGGGACCCCTCACTCCTTACTGCCCACCTGCAGCGGAGGCTGGAGAAACTCCCACCACTGCTGCTGTGCTAGCCAGCCGTGAACCTGGCTTCTGGCTGAGCAGCCCTCCCCCTGTGGTAGCGCACTGATCACCAGGGGGGCAGCTCCTGTGTTGAGTGTCTGCCCCCTGGTGGTCAGTGCACGTCATAGCCACCAGTCATTCCACCGGTCCACCAGTTGGTCAATTTGCATATTAGGGTTTTATTATATAGGATAAAAATGTCAGTGACATGTTAAATTTATGGAGAAAGTGTCCTCGTTAAAATATGTACAAACTATTTTAGATATGTAAAAAGGTATAAAGAATAATCTAATGAACACCTGTTACCCACTTTAAGAAATAGGATCTTGCCGAAACCGGTTTGGCTCAGTGGATAGAGGGTCGGCCTGCGGACTGAAGGGTCCCAGGTTCGATTCCGGTCGAGGGCATGTACCTGGGTTGCGGGCACATCCCCAGTAGGAGATGTGCAGGAGGCAGCTGATCGATGTTTCTTTCTCATCGATGTTACTAACTCTCTATCTCTCTCCCTTCCTCTCTGTAAAAAATCAATAAAATATATTTAAAAAAAAAAAAAGAAATAGGATCTCAAAAAAAGAAAGAAAAAGGATCTCTTCCCAATTACATTCATCTCTACCAGAGAGAACCATTATTCCAAGTTCGGTTAATATTTTCCTTTGCTTTCTTTATTTTTGCAATATATACATTTTACAAGACTATATAGTAAATATATAAATTTATCTGTCAATGATGCATAGTATTGGTTATATAAATGGTATCATATTATATGATTCTTCTTAATTTGAGATACATCACTTTAGGCTTCTACTAGCAGTGTAAGAGTTCCCATTTCTTCGCATCCTCTGTATTGTTAAGCCTTAATTTGGGGAAATTTGATGAATGTGCTCATTTTATTTGTAAGGTCTGTGGAAATTACTTCTCAAGCAGAGAAGTACTCTGGTAGTACCCAGGGAAGTGGTCTGGGAGACGTCTCTGGTACCCCACCGACTACACTGCCACACATCTGTTAACTTATGAAGCTCTCCCTTCCTTAGACAGTGAGCTTCTTGAGGGCAGGGACTGAGTGATAGGTGTTATGTGTCCCCAGTGTCAGCACAGTGTGCAGTACATAGTAGAGGCTCAATAAATCTTTGCTGAAGCAAGACAGTCAAGCCTTCTTGATTCTCATGGGACTCCCCAGGAAGGACACTGACCTTTCTCTTTTCTTAGACCAACAGTCTTGTTTCAGGGGCCAAGGGTTCTTTGACCACCAGCCTTGAATCATGTAGGAAGACCTTTCTTTCCAGCCCCACCCCACTCCAGGGCCATGCGCACCCAAGGGGAAAGATAGCACATGCATGTCGATTCCAGGCCCTCTTTTTCCTTTCTCACTGGCATTTCTGGCTGTCACATGAATCCAGAGTTCTTTCTGCTTCTATAAACCTCTTCCTTATCCTTGACTCCTGAAACTTCACTTGGATCTTGCTTCCCTCACCAGTGGCCCCTAATTTCTTTCTGAACATGAGTGGGTTGACTTTGGTTCTCTGCCAGACTCATTTGATCCCCTCAACATTCCTCAAGATGCTTAGTCCCTGAGCAAGACTCCATAAGCTGAGAACTGCCCACATCTTCTGCTTCCCCTGAGGGGTTTGGCCCAGCCCCCAGAACCAATGCCTGTTGGTCCTCAATGCCACCTGTAAATGCTTAGCCACAGGGGGTGGGGCAAGGAGAGCAGAGTCCAAGAAACTTTGCCCTCAGCCAGAGAACCACTCAAGGAAGGCAAGAAGGCAGGAATTGTGTCCAGGCATGATACGTTTCTCTCTGCTAAGGGTGTTTTCTGCTATTTGTCTGCTCAGCGTGAGTGTATCTCAGTCCATGTGGGCCAGGCCGGCGTGCAGATTGGCAATGCCTGCTGGGAGCTCTACTGCTTGGAACATGGAATCCAACCAGATGGGCAGATGCCCAGTGACAAGACCATCGGAGGAGGGGATGACTCCTTCAACACCTTCTTTAGTGAAACTGGGGCTGGAAAACATGTGCCCCGGGCTGTGTTTGTGGATCTGGAGCCCACTGTGATTGGTGAGTGATGATCCATCTCTTCCATGGCCTTGTCCCAGGTACCACAGCAAGTCCTTCTCTACAACTGGATAGCACTGGAGTGTGTGGTTCCCAGTTACTGCAGCCAATTAGAACTCCAGATCTGCAGAGCCACTGTCACTCAGCTCTAGGGTTTCAACGTCACCCCACATCCCTTTCCTTTTCTTGATGAACACGTAAAGTCAAGGGCAATAGCAGCAACGTGAATGGGGCTCCTCCAGGGTAGGACTTGGAGCCTAGAGATCCCACTTCTCCTGGGTATCCTGGGGCTCTGGGAGCCAGGCTACAAGAGGAGTGGGGCCTAAAACTCTGTTCATTGCAGATGAAGTTCGGACGGGCACCTACCGCCAACTTTTCCATCCAGAGCAGCTCATCACAGGCAAGGAAGATGCTGCCAATAACTATGCCCGAGGCCACTACACCATTGGAAAGGAGCTCATTGACCTGGTGCTGGACCGGATTCGGAAGCTGGTGAGAGAATGGCTAAAGGCTGGGGATTCTTGTTGTGGTTTGGAGGCCAGATAGGAGAAGGACAGCGCCAGCCCTTGGGAGAGCCTCCTGGAAAAGTCTTAAACACACAGGATCAGGGCCCTGCATCCTGGTCAGGGGAGGCAGTGTATAGCTGCAGCCAGGAGCTGGACGTCTTCTTTATCTTCTACAGCAACAGGCCCAATCCTGGGCAGCATGGCCACCAGGGCAAACCTGTCCATGGGCTGCCTGGCCAAGTGATGGAGGCCCATAAGCATCCCTAGAATATCACCTTGTGTGGTAGGGGTGAGGGCAGAAGGCCTTATGAAAAGCAGGGATCCAAATCATGCTGGCCCAGGGCTCTATGACTGACTTTGGGGATAAGTTCCTGGATTGTTGGAGAAACCCTCCAGAAATATCTGGAGTTAAATCAGGGAAACACGGGTATGGGTAGAGCTGGCAAACGGTGATGACAAACATGATTATGTTACAAGATTCAAGAGAGCTGTTGGTTAGAGACCTCAGGAGGCTTTAGAGAGGGAGAGGGATGAGGAGGAGAGAGTGGGCCGACCTTATCAGGCCCTGTTTTGCTCCATCCAGAGCAGCTCATCACAGGCAAGGAAGATGCTGCCAATTAGAAGGGATACCTCACAATCTTGGAAAAAGTCTTCCAAGGATTTTATGACACATGGAGGGAATGTGAGACAGCACAAGCGGGTTCTTTCCCATTTGTCAGGGGTGCTTCACACCCACATTTCTCTTCGCCTTCACTTTCTAGGCTGACCAGTGCACAGGACTACAGGGCTTCCTCATCTTCCACAGCTTTGGCGGGGGCACCGGCTCCGGCTTCACCTCACTCTTGATGGAGAGGCTCTCTGTTGATTATGGCAAGAAATCCAAGCTGGAGTTCTCCATCTACCCAGCCCCCCAGGTGTCCACAGCTGTGGTCGAGCCCTACAACTCCATCCTGACCACCCACACCACCCTGGAGCACTCAGACTGCGCCTTCATGGTGGACAACGAAGCCATCTATGACATCTGCCGCCGCAACCTGGACATCGAACGCCCCACCTACACCAACCTCAACCGCCTCATCAGCCAGATCGTCTCCTCCATCACAGCTTCCCTGCGCTTTGACGGGGCCCTCAACGTGGACCTGACAGAGTTCCAGACCAACCTGGTGCCCTACCCACGCATCCACTTCCCCCTGGCCACCTATGCGCCAGTCATCTCCGCAGAGAAGGCATACCACGAGCAGCTGTCGGTGGCGGAGATCACCAATTCCTGCTTTGAGCCTGCCAACCAGATGGTGAAGTGTGATCCCCGTCATGGCAAGTACATGGCCTGCTGCCTGCTGTACCGTGGAGACGTGGTGCCCAAGGATGTCAACTCCGCCATCGCCGCCATCAAGACCAAGCGCAGTATTCAGTTCGTGGACTGGTGCCCCACAGGCTTCAAGGTTGGCATCAACTACCAGCCACCCACTGTGGTGCCCGGCGGTGACCTGGCCAAGGTGCAGCGTGCCGTGTGCATGCTGAGTAACACGACCGCCATCGCCGAGGCCTGGGCCCGTCTGGACCACAAGTTCGACCTGATGTATGCCAAGAGGGCGTTTGTGCACTGGTATGTGGGCGAGGGCATGGAGGAGGGTGAGTTCTCTGAGGCCCGGGAGGATATGGCTGCCCTGGAGAAGGATTACGAGGAGGTAGGCATGGATAGTGTGGAGGGGGAGGGAGAAGAGGAGGAGGGGGATGAATACTAGGGGAATCCTTTGTATCTATTCTAAATAAAGTGCTGTGGCATTATTGTCTCACAAATGTCTTTTTCTCTTGGGGAAAACCATGTGGGGAGGGCTTCAGTGAGAGACAGGAAAGCTGGTATCTTAGCCTGGGCTCCCCAGAAAGCAGACCTGATTTCAGATTTCATTAATGGGTGTGATCCTAGGAAGAGGGTGTAAGGCAGGAAAGGAGGGAGAATTTAGAGCAGATGCAGCTGAATAAATGGCATCTCAGAAGCATTCCTTGGGTAGGAGTGGTGGTGAGGATGGGGGAATTGATGCACCGATTCCACTCTGCCATTGGTTAAACCTCTAGTCCATTAAGCACGAGCCCCCCTGAACTTCTGGGTGGCACACCCTTGGGCTGCAGCGTCAACAAAGAACCCCTGGGACAGGAGGTAAGGTGCTTCTAAACAGCATGTATGTAAAGCTGGTCGGAGCCTCACAAGACTGCAGCTGGCGCTGGTGAGGCCAGGCGGGTCTGAAGCGGTGCCTTAGAGGAGTCTGTGATGTAGCTGACACAGTCTGACATAGCTGGTGTTCACTCTATAGAGGGAGTTATCTTCTTCAGGCAGGCAGTTGGGTTTAGAGAGACCAGAAGCTGGCATTAAGGCAGAACAGTGGCACTGTGGCCGTAACCATGGAAGAATGGCTGGGGAGGGGCTGGGCTTGCCCTCCTGCGAGCTCCATCAACACTCGCCATTTTTTGATGAAGACAATTGACCCTTTTTTCAAATGCCATGTGTTATACCAGCACAGCTTCTAGCCCTCACTTTCAACCAGATGGCTGCCCCTAAAATCTTTGTATATGGACTTTCTGTAGCTCCCGCTGGGCGGGAGGATTGGTTCAGCCATCGGAGCTGTAGAAACTTGAGCAACCCCACCCTACCCCCAACCCTCCAGCGAGATTCGGTGCCCAGCGTTGCCCTCTGCAGTCCTTCCTGCAGCCTCCTGCTCTCAGGAGTGGATGCTGGGAAGCCAACCCTAAAGTGAGTAACATCAGGAAGCTGCTATCACCCCTAGGGCTGGAGGCCAAGGGATGAGATGATAATGCCAGAGGCTTGGAACTGGGACACCAGGCGGGAGCTGAAGCCACAGCAGAGCTACCCAGAATGACCAGGAGGGACTAAGGAGGGAGGTAAATTTGGCAAGAGTCAGAGCCATGGAGGAGACACAACCACTGTCAGAGGTGCCCCTTGATTTGAAAGAGGGAGAGAAATACCCTGGCTTCTCCCTTCTTCCCACCCTCAATCTTCGATCAGTGTCTCCCATTGGCTGAACCTAAGCAGAAGCTAGTTGGCAAAAAGGCCAAGGAAAAAGAGGGCGCAGCCTTTGAGACACAGCAGGGCAGGAAGATGGAGGAATGGATCTCAGAGAAAACAGGCTAATAAAACACATACCTGCACCTTGGGCGACACCGGAAATGGAGTGACTCCTGCCTTCCCAGAGACCCATTACCTGTCCCCGTCACTTTTGTTTCAATAATTACTTTGTAGTAAGTAGAGGATGGAGTGGAAGCAACAGAGTGGTGGGGGATTTAGAGAAGAAAATGGGCATGCCCGGCATAGCAATTTCCTCCTTCTAGCTTGGAGTAATTTGTCCAGAGAAAGCAAGCCTTCTCAATGTGAGGATTTAAGCTCACACGGGAAGCTCTGTCCTGGAGGGAGAGGCCTGAAGTGGTGTGTATATGTGTGTAGTACTGGGGGGGGGGGGGGGATTTAATTCAAAGGGAGTATTTGGAAGCCTATTTTGGCTCAATAGCTCAGCTATATCCTCAAAGCTGTTTATTTTTTCACTAAGAGAACGGATTTTCAAATCTTTATTTGACTCATGTCTTTCTCTTTCTCGATTGGTTTCAAACTTGGGGAGGGAAGAGGTTTTGGGCAGAGAGTCCTTCAAATTCCAAGCAATCATGTCATTTATTGAGCATCTACTAGGCCCTATGTCCACATTACCTGGTTTAATCCTGAGGTCAATACAGTTATACCTACTGGGCTGGAAGCTTCATGGGAACAGAGTCTATTTTACTCTCAGGATCAGAATGCTGCCCAACCTCTATTAGATACTCAGTATTTGTTGAATAGTATGTGTTACATGTATGCCTATTTTATAGATGTGGAGACTGAGGTTTGCCCAAGGTTACTCATCCAGTAAAGGAGGGTGTAAGGATTCAAACCCCAGGCCAACCTGGGCCAAAGCTTATGCTGCTGCCCTCCCCTCCTTCAAGTGCCCTCCCCTCCTGCCTATAGGAGTTACAGGCCCCCCTCCAGACACCACCTTTTCTGGGCCTGCCAAGGCCCAATTCCCAGACAGTGACTCAGGTGCCTCAAAGGCAGGGAGGGGGTGACACTCCCCTTTACTCTGCCCTGCCCAGGCATGTGTTGGGGGTGGGCAATGGTAACAAGGGTCCAGTTTCTGGGCTGAACAAGAGCAGAGGTGTTTTTGGGCCTATGTTTTGGGGCTGTCAGTGCCTTCTGAAAAGTCCTCTCCCTACCCCCCAACATCTCATAAGAGGTGAGGTGAAGGCTTGGGAGGCCAGTAGGGAGGGCCTCGCCTGCCAAGATGCTGGGCATCCAGAGAGGCAGTCAGGTTCCCTTCCTGTCCACGGTACCAGCCAGCCCACCCCGGGCAGCTGTAAGGCCACCTCCTCTCAGACCCGAAAGGCCTCCCAGCTAGAAACCCTGCTGGCAGGTGCTGGCAGGCCTAGGTTGGGCTGGGTGTGCGTGTGTGGAGGTGGCAACTCTGACCTCCATGGGGCAGCTGGGAGTGACCCAGCCGAGCTCCTGAGGACTCCCTCAGTGAAGGGGAATGCTTTCATCCGTGATGCCTCTAAAGCTGGACTACAATTATCTCCTGCGGGCAGACACAAGAGACAGGCTCCCAGCCTTGGATCCCACCCAACACCTTTATTTTCTCGCCTCTGATGTGTCCGGAACATGCCTGCCCCCAAAGCGGCATTCCCACCATTCCCTCCTCCTGGAATGCCACTCCCCCTGCTTGTCTCAATGTTGTCATTCCTTCCAGCTGAGGTCACGGTCACCCGGAACCCATCCAACCCTGGGAGCTCTGCCTCCTCTAGATCCTCCCGGCCCCTACTGCGTGTGTCTCTATCACTCATTTTGTGCTTGGCATAGGCTGCTTAGCTTCTTGCCAATAACCTATTTTCCCAATTTTTAAAAAATTCTGTATGTATCTGTACAGTTATGTACACGTGCTTCAGAATTCAAAAGTACCAACGAGATGAACAAAAATAAACTTATACCATGAAAATGTTTCCTTCATTGGTTCCCCTCTTGGCAGCCACCACTGTTGACTTTTTATTAGTGTTTCCTTCCAGAGACATCTATACATACTGTGTGTATACAAAACTACATACACTTTGTTCTATACCTGTTCCCCCCCCCCCCCCACACACACACACTTATCAATAAATCTAGAAGATAGTCTGTGTTAGAACATACCTCATTCTTTCTGGTGGCAATTTAGTATTCCATTCCATTCCATCACTTATTTAGCCAGTGTACTGGTTAAATGGGTATTTAGGTTGTTTCCTTTTTTTTTTTTTTGCTATTGAAAAAAATGCTGCAACCCTTGTGTATATGTCTTTGCACATATATTCAACCATAAGTTATTAGATTTGCAATCGTGGTCAAAGGCTATGCACCTTTAATTTTAACATACCCCATATTGCTCTGTTTAGAAGTTATACCAAATTACTCTCCCTTTACCAGTGTATGAGAATGCCTGTGCCCACAGCCTTGCCCATACGATGTACTGAACTTTTTAATCTTGGTCAATCATCTGATAAGTGAAAGTATTTTGTCACAGATTTCCTTCATAATTCTCTTATTATGAATGAAGTTGAGCATCTTTTCAATTGTTTAAAAGTCGGTACTTTCTCTTCTACGAACTGTCTTGTCTGTGCTCTTTGCCCATTTTTTAAAAAAATGGCATTGTTTGTCTTTTCTTATTGATTTGTTGGAATTCTTTGTGAACAAAGGAGATGAATCCTGCTTGCTAGATGTGTTTTATATAATTTCTCCCAGCTGTCATTTGTCTATGTCCCAGCTATATTTTCATCTTGTTGAGAATAGGGACTGGAACTTAAGCCACTTTGTATTCCTATTCTTAATACAACCACTTACATGGTAGGTGCTAGAAAAATGTCTGTGGAGATAAGAGAAGTAAGAAGAAAGAGATTTGGAAGATTTTAGAGTGACCTAACCTATTCCTTCCTCTTATACCAAGATCAGTCAGACTTTTGTTGTAAAAAGCAGAAACTAACTCTGGCAAATTAAAAAAGCACGCACACACACACACACACACACACACACACAGACTTGGAGAGGTGTCAGGTAGCACACAGAATCAGTATTTAGGGCCACCAAACAAGCCTCCGCAAACAGGTAAGCTCCAAGGGAACGTGGGCAGCCGGCACCACCGTCAAGGTCAGGGCACAGGACAGCTTGCCAGTCCCTCTGCCCACTGCAGTGAGGCCCCCTCCCACCCAGGCACCGAGGCTGACATTTTCTCCTCCGGACACTAGAGGCCACTGCTGGCTCCACTGCCATCACAATGCAGAAATGAATTCTCAACTGTCCCAGCTTTTCTGTGACTTGATCCAGATTCAGAGTCCCAGTGGGAGCTTGCCACTGGCAGAGCTGTGTCTTTTGCCTGCACCCTTGGAGCCGAGAAGTCTAGGAGAGCAAGTGTCCGGGCTTTCTGGCAGGCGGTGGCTGGCCTGGCTGCCTTCAAGACCTACGCAATGGGAATTCCCCAAATGTAGGCAGGAGGCTCAGACTGTGGGCAGCCAGGACAACTGGACAAAGTTCTCTTATTCGAGGATGTAGCTGAGCTACTCAGCCAAAATGAGCTTCTAAATACTCCCTCTGAATACCACTTCTAAATACCACTCTCTTTGCCCATGTCTGGCTCAAGCCCTTCTCTTCAGAGAAGCATTTCTGGGTCATAAAGCCTGAACACCCTTCTGGCTTCATAGCCATTGCTGCTTGGGCCAATAATGATGCCAGGGAAGACTGTACTACGACTGACTACATACCCCACCTCATCTGACTTTCAAACAGCCCTAGACTTTCCCTGTATTTAGGGAGGGAAAATGGCGTCCTTAGAGTTTTCCCCAAATCACATAGTACTGTCAGGCTGCAAATCCAGATCTATTTCCAAACCTTAGGGGTTTCCCAGTGGGCTGTATTAACGGGCTGGTATCTTACCGAGTTGAGCCTGAGGAGGCAGGGATTGGGCCACAGTCTCCTTTTTATATCCTGGCCACATCTACTATGGAGAAGATGTGCAATTAATGCTTGGTGGATATCAAGCAGGAGCCAGTTCTGGAAAGTTCTCTAAATCTCCCATGAAGCTTGAACCCAGGAGTCATTTTGAGGCAGAAGTCTACTTAATAGGATCACGTTGGGAAGGAAAATCTTAAAACCAGGAAATTTCTTTTCCTTTTTTTTTTTTTTTTGGTTTTCCTCTTCCCCTTTAACCCTACTTCCCCAAATGTGTCAAAACTGCCAGTAAGAGGCTGGCAACCGTGCATTATTTAATCATCCAATGGCTGTTTCTGAACCCCACCACTGTACCTGAGCCCTAATACTCTAGTACAAACAAGACACAAGCTCTGCCCTGTGGAATTTACATTTTAGTGGGCGAAGTACATGTCAATCAAATAAACAAATAAATGCTCATTTGTCACTCTGACAAGTGTGATTAAGGATGCCACAAGACGCTATGAGAGAGAGGCAGGTCTGTCCTCTTTTGAGGACCTGGGACTAGAGGTGGAATCTGAAAAAGGGGGAGGATTTAGGTCCAAAGGGGAAATCTGTGAGTCCTTGAGGTGGCGATTTCCTCCGGGGTGAGTTAACTATCGATCATTGAGCCTGTTTAGAGAAAAGCGACAGCGGGACCAGGGGCCAGGTGGCTTGTTGGTTGGCAAGTGTGTCAGCCTGGATGGAGCTCGCCGCGGTCTCCCAGGTCCCAGCTGGGGATGACGTCTTCCCGGTGCAAGCCCAAAATAGCCGGCTCCGCCCCCATCTCCCGGCAGCCCGTGCAGCAGCACCCCCACCCCACCCCCACCCCTCCCCACACCCCAGGTGACCGGCCGGGCCGGCCTCCTCTGACTCTAGTAGTTTCCGTGCAGCTGACGCATGCCTGCGCGCACAGCTGGGCCGGGAGCGTCCTACGCAGCAGCCGCGAGCCCGGCAGCGGGTGCCAGACGGTTCCCTGCGGGGTGCAGGGGCGGGGCGCCGCAGGGGCCCCAGGACTCCGGGCGGAGGAGGTGCGGGCAGGGTGCCTGTTCAGACTGGGGGCTCTGGGCCCTGCTGCGGAGTTAGGGGGCTGCTGCGATAGGGCTCCCTGGGCCTGGGCACCGAGATAGCCGGTGGCACCGGCCTGCGGGGGCCGATAAGGCTGCTCGAGCGAGCCTAGTCACCGCCGCGAGCAGAGCCCGGTGGGCTCCGCTTCCCCTGGAAACGCCGCCCGCCACCTGGGGGGGCTCCGGCCCCAGGGAGGCGCCCTTGGGTCTTTCTTCCTGACTCGTCCTTCTCTCCTGCAGCCCGCGGAGGCCCGCCTGACTGCTGACAAGTTGCCATGGCATCCTACTATGAGATCCTAGACGTGCCGCCCAGTGCCTCCGCAGATGACATCAAGAAGGCGTAAGTGCCTCCCCTGCGCACCGCAAAGCCTCTCCCACCGCCACCTCCCACCACCAGCACCTTGGGGCCCTTCAGACGCAGAACCAGGCCCTTGACATCTGTAGGGAGGAGGGAGACCCCCGATGAGTAGGAGGACGTCCATAGCTGTGAAGTTCTGCTGGGAGCTGGGTCCTTCTTTAGCAAACTTTCCCTTCCCCTCCCTTGCAGTCCCCCCCCCCCCCCCAGCCCCTAGATGGGGGCTTTCTCGGGATGCTGGGTAAAGATGCCCAGGCACTGACCAGGAGGGACCACTGCCCCTCTACCCTCCATGGCCACCTGTACCCCCCCCCCACCTTTGCAACCCCAGCCCCATGGAGCCCCAGGGAGAGTGAGGGCTGGGCCTTCTCACCCCCACATTATCACCTGTTACTACAAGCAGTCCTAGCGATAGGCCTCCGCTAAAGCACCGCAGCGGAGGCTGCCCAGCAGCTGGGGTGGAACAGGCTCACGGATGAAAGGACATGGGCTGGCTAATGGGAAAGTGGGTCATTCTCTTCTGTGAGGGGAAGTGCCTGCATTTGTCCCTCGGCCCTTCCCTCTGAACCCACTTCCTGCAGGTACCGGCGGAAGGCTCTTCAGTGGCACCCAGACAAGAACCCGGATAATAAAGAGTTTGCTGAGAAGAAGTTCAAGGAAGTGGCGGAGGCATATGAAGTGCTGTCAGACCGTAAGGCCAGGGACAGAGCAGGGCAGCACCCATCACCCCCACTTCCTGCCCCCCCCCCCCACACACACACATTTCCCACAGGGACTCTGGGACCTTGTTCCTTCAAATGAGCACCTACTCTGTGCAAACTACCTTTTTGTTCTTCCCCTAATCCTCTGAGCTCAGTGTCTGCTCCCCAATGTCTGGTAGTTGCAACATGGGTCCTGACAAAGGAGAGGATGCCCGACGTGTATGCCCAGCCGCCTCTGTGCCAGGCATGGGTGGGTGTAATCTCCAGGAGTGTTCGCAGCCATCCTGCAAGGCAGAATTTATCACCCCCATTTTACTGGCAAGGGGACTGAGGCTGGGAGAGGTGAAGTAACGTGCTCAAGATCACACAGCTGGAATATGAGTCCAAGTCCTTTTCTCATTCATTCAAAAAATATTCATTGAATGTTTATGGTGCTGGGCCCTTGCTGGGTACTGGGGAACAATGGAGGACAAGAAGGCACTGTCCTCACCCTGATGGGTTTATCACATTCTGGTCAGGGAAGATTGACATTACCCAAATAAATAGATAGACAAGAGTTTTCCTAAGGAAAGTAGCAGGGGGACGTGAGAGGGATGTTGCGATGGCCCCAGAGGCCTCTCTGAGAAAGTGACACGTAGGCTAAGCCCTGACCAGGAATAACACAGTCATAATGAGCTAACATTTACAGAACACTTACTATGTATCAGGCACTGTGTTAAGCCGTTTCCATGAATTGTCTCATTTAATCCTGCAACAACCCTCAGAGGTAGGTGCTGTTATGTCCATTTTACAGATGAGCTGCAGCTAAAACCTATAACCCCTGTCCCCTTTGCACCTTGCTGCCCCCAAGTGTCAGTCTCTGGGCAGTCTTCTGAGGGACTTAGGCCAAAAGGGGAGGCCGTTATCCCAGAGGCAGAGAGAAATGACCTGGTCTCTTCTTCCAGAGCATAAGCGAGAGATCTATGACCGCTATGGCCGGGAAGGGCTGACTGGAGCAGGTAGGTGGAGTGGTGGGGCCCAGAAATGGAAGTGGGTCAGGGAGGAGAGGGGGAGGGCAGCTGCTCACAATGGATGCTCTCTCGGGGCTCCTGGCCATGCCTGAGGTGGGGTCCCCTGGCTCGGCCAGGATGTACACTCTAAGCCCCCTCCTCAATCTGCCTCTCCTCCAGGAACTGGCCCATCTCGGGCGGAAGCTGGCAGTAGTGGGCCTGGCTTCACCTTCACCTTCCGCAGCCCCGAGGAGGTCTTCCGGGAGTTCTTCGGGACTGGGGACCCTTTTGCGGAGCTCTTTGGTGAGTGGACTCCAGAGGCCCCTGACTAGCTTGACTTCCCCCTGCAGGCCCACTCTCCGTCAGCTGGGAAGTCCTGATGGGGAAGGCTGAGAGGGAAGCAGAATTCCACAGACGGAAGATGTGGGGGTGGATCCAGTGAGAGCGGGGACAGAACCTTACACAGGCCTCAACTCACGTGACCCAGGAGTGGCACTTCAGAGACTTGTCTTATGAAACGATAACAATGATACATTGTTAGGCCTCCACAATGACAGCCATGAAGCAAGGCTCCAAGCCTCATGTGACAGTGATAATGCCATCACAAACAAAAACAGTTACCATTATTTGAAATGATTAATATGAACTCTGTGAGGCAGATAATTTTATCCCCATTTGCAGATGACAAAACTGAGGCACATTCAGATCACTTGCTTAGAGATACAGCAGATGGCAGAGCGGGACTCGTCACTGTGTTGGCCTGGCATCACACCGTCCTGCTCTTCTTATATGGAAGGAACTCTCTGTCCTCCCTCACTCCTTCCCTCCCACCTCCTTCCTTTATTCTTTATTGTGGACAGAATGTACTACTGAACCTTTTCATCTATAATATTATAAAGGAATTTATTTATAAATAAGTTCAAGCAGACGAGAAAAAAATCAGACTTAGGATTTATGATTAGCAGCTTATGTTTCTAGACTTTAAAGCAGGATTCACATATTTATTTATTTTTTTGAAGAAATCTCTTCACCAGATGATTGTTAATCTGCTTACTGTTGCAGAAGAACTGGGCCCCTTCTCAGACCTTCAGAACCGGGGTTCCCGGCCCGCAGGCCCCTTCTTTGCCTTCTCTACCTCCTTCCCTGGACACACTGGTAAGTGCTGTCCCTTCCCATTTTCACCATCTCTGCATCCTGGAACCCCTCGCCTCAGCTCCTGGCTTTTCCAAGGCTCTCTGGTGCATCCGGAGCCCTGCCTGTGGAGAGAGCACACAGGTTCCTGGCCCATTGTGACTGCAGCCTGCTGCATACAACCCCGGTCTAACAACCTCTCCTCCTCCTCCTCTGTCCCAATGCCAGAAATCTCCTCCTCGTCTTTCTCCTTCAGTCCTGGGGCTGGTGCTTTTCGCTCTGTCTCTACATCCACCGCCTTTGTCCAGGGACACCGCATCACGACACGCAGGTGAGGGCTCCTCCTGGGACCATATTGGGTGGAGGGGGAGCTGCATACAACTAGAAAGTCGGCCCCTTGAGGGCAGAGCCCAGTCTGTCCTGTTCACTGCAGCATCCCAGAGCCTGGACGAGCGCCTGTGGGACTCAGGCATGCCCGCTGAATGACCTGTGCTGTCTCCCACAGAATCATGGAGAACGGGCAGGAGCGGGTGGAAGTGGAGGAGGACGGGCAGCTGAAGTCAGTCTCGATCAATGGTGAGGAGCAGCCCTGTCACTCAGTCCCTGGCAGGAAGCCCCAGCCCCATGCCCCAAAGCTACCTCCTCAAACTGCTGCAGTCTCAACTCCCTCAGAGCAGGGAGGGAATGGCAACCACAGGCCAGACTTGCAGGATCTCTGGATGGTGATCATGGGGATGGGGACCAGGACAGGGAATTGAGGAGCCTCCCAGGGCACAGCTAATGACTGTCATCATTAGTGGGGTGCATTTGCAGAACTCTACTATTTTTAAAGCACTTGCATGCATACCATGTCCTCTATAGTCTTCAAACAGCCGGGGAAAGCAGGGCAGTTGGTGTTTGCCCTAGTTTTCACTTGAGGAAGCTGTGCCTCAGCACAGTTAAATGGCTATAAACCCAAGTACCCTCAGGTCCAAGGCTCTGTCCTACTTAGTGAGGAGGAAATCCAGGAATGAAACTCAGGACACAGGATTCCTGGAGCTGAACTCTTACCACAACTCCTTGCTGTACAGGGTGGTCGCCATGGCTACCCTTTCATGCCTGCCGACCTGCTGACCCTGGGAACACTGTGCTGTCTGGCTTAACCATCGGGACAATTTGGCAGTGCAGGATTTCTCATCATTCCCATTTTATAGATGAGGGAAGGCGGCTCAGGGAGGTAGAATGACTTGCCCAAGGCGGGAGCTCATGCTGGAACTGAATCCCTGCCCATGTTCATAACCACTATGCTAGGTGTTCACATGCATGGATGCCATTTCCAAAAGAGGAGCTGGAAGTGGTCAGAGTGCTGCATGGGGCCAGCCTGGCAGGATTCCCCTGGCCTGGGCCAGGGGGCCTCATGGTGCCTGTGACTCCTGTAGGTATCCCAGACGACCTGGCACTGGGTTTGGAGCTGAGCCGTCGGGAACAGCAATCGGCTGTTACTTCCAGATCTGGGGGCGCTCAGGTGCAGCGGTCCCCTGCCTCACGCCCTTTTGGCAGCAGCTTCTTGGAGGAGGATGAGGACATGCAGCTTGCCATGGCCTACAGCCTGTCAGAGATGGAGGCAGCTGGGAAGAAACCGGCAGGTGGGCGGGACGCACAGCGAAGACGGCAGGGGCAGCCCAAGGCCCAGTACCAAGATCCGGGCATGGGGGGGACTCAGGAGAGTGCAAGGAGTGACACAGCCAAACCTGGCTCACCCGTGGAGGTTAAGGCCGCTCAGTGCCTCATCCTCTGATCGCCAAGCTCAACCCACCCCAATTCTGGGTGACCTGGGTCCTGCTCACTGTCAGAACAGAGGGGGATGTGGCCCCTCCAACCCCATGCTCCCCCTACAGTTTCCCTCCAGGTCCCCTGCCCTCTGGTGTGGACTCAGGCTTTGCTCTGCTGAGCTGATAGGTCCCTGGTGAAGCCCAGCGGTGGGAGGACCTGAGGAGCCAGGATGCACTTCTTATGTGATGGGGGCTTTCTAAGGGGCATTAGTGGTTTGGGGCAGGCCTTCTGTGCCCAGCAACCTGTGTTGCTGATGATGTCAAGGAAGGAGGACTTGGCCTGGGGTTCTCTGAGCCCGAGTCGGCAGCTCCACTGGGGAGTCTCGGCTCCCCCTGTCCAGCTGCGGGCACCCTGCCCTGGTTTCTGTGCTGTGCTGAGCTCTGACTGTCTCTGTTGCTTCCCTTCTGGTGCTGCTGCTCTTCCTTACTCTGCAATTCCCCGTGGGCCGCATCGCTTGCTTTCACTGCTGTCTGGCTAGGACTCCCTTCTTCCTTCCCCAAGAAGGCCTCTGTGTGTCGAGGAAGATGCTGTGGCCGGTAGGGCCATAAGGTCTTCCGGGGAGGCTGGCTGGGTGGGGTGGGAGCCTCTGGGCCATCCAGATTCGGAACCGGAGCCCGCTCCTCCTCCCTTCTTCTTGCTGCCTCAGCCTGCCCTAGGCCTTGGGACTAGGCAGAGGTGAGGCTGGCTAACCCGGGAGCAGTGGGATAAAGCCAGGGTGCCCAGGAGGGAGGCCTACAAGGGGACCGTGCCCCATCCCACTTCACCATGCGTCAGGGCTCAGGGAGAGGCCACAGGGCCAGTCCAGGTCTGCATGCTCTGTGGCACCACCCTCCACGGCTTGCTGCTGACCCTCTCTCCTGTCACCCACCCCCACTCTCTTCCCAGATGTGTTCTGAGCTGGATGTCCGGGATCCAGAGTCGATGCACAGTTCCTACAGGACAGCGCCCTCCTCTGTGGGCTGGGAGGGGACTCTCCATTCCTCTCCCTCACCTGTGCTGAGCATAGAGCTGGGCCTGGGTGGTGGGTGGGGTCTGGGTGGGAGACGTCAGTAGTCTTAGCCTGTAAACTCTTCACTGGGTGGTTGGTGCTGTCTCTTGGAGACTACTAGTCCCAGAATGCAACACACCCTGCCTCATTTCTGATAGATTGTGCTTGGGGGAAGTGGTGTGTGGTTATGGAGCTGTGCATCTTGGGACATGTAGTTCCACTCCAGGTCGGCCTGTCACTGGCTGTGAGATGGGGAGAACTTATCATTTGATATGCCCCTAGCAGGGATGGTGAAAATGTGGATGAAGGGGTAATGGTCTGAGCTTCCATTCCCCTGACACCTCTTGCTAGCAGCAGGGTTAGCGTGTAGAAATGTGTAGAAATCAAAGCCCTGTGGCATCTGGGAGAGGCTCTTTTCTTGTGGACAGTACAGGGGTCTGAGGAACAGCTGGGACGGGATCACTAAAAGCTGATGGGTGTGGACTGGCAGAGAGCTTGAAGGGAAGGGCCCTCTGGGGTGTGTGTGTGTGTGTGTGTGTGCGCGCGTGTGGATCTGGGATTGGCATGCGATGGGAACTCCAGGCATGTTGCTGCTTGTATGGCTTCTATGGCCTCTGACCCTGCTGACCATTCTTTCCAACACCACAGCTGAGCTGCCTCTCCTCCTCCCTGCCTGGGGAGCCCCATGGCCAGGGAGGGGAGTGGTGGAGCTGGGGTATGCCAGACCCTGTGACATTGTGTCTCAGAGACCTATCAAAGCCAGCTGGGCTGAGCTCAGGCCAGAGGGAAACACTGGAAGTTGGTCAATAAAGCTGAGTTTGGAGAGCTCGGTGGTGCTCTGCTCCTGTGTCCTTCCTTCCCAGGGAGGCCCGGGGATCTATGGGACCAGTGGGTGACACACCTTCCTTTATTACCCAAACACCTAGAGGTTGCAAGCCTTCCCAGCTGACAGCAGACATCCCCTCTTTGGCTGGTCTGCTACCCCCCCCCCCCCCAAAACAGCACGTGTGGAATCCTGAGAAGTGCTCCCATTCTTCTGCCCTCACCTCCTGGGGCCCCACAGATGGCTTTCCCAGGCAGCTGTGTTTCCCCTTATGCAGGGTCCCAACACACTGCAGCACAGCTAGGACCAGACTAAGGTATGACTTGACTGAAAGCCTAAGGACAACAAAAAGCAGGGAACATGTGGTGAGAGCCTGTAAAAATGTACATAGACTGAGCCCTTTCACAGATTTCCTTAGCCCAAAGCCAGTGGCGGGTCTCAGGGGCCCGCCTCCCCCACGTGGAGTGGCACAGGTCTGCCCCACTCAAGATCCAGGCCCCCAGCTCATCAGGACCCAGGGAGGAGAAAGCCAGGTACCTCTCCTGTTCTACAGATACGTGTAGAGCTGCCCCTCCAGCCATGGGGCAAGCACCTTCCCATCGGCACGCAGGGCGGTGTGGCTCACCACGCACTCTCTCTCCCATTCCAGGATAAACGCTTGGCCTCATCGTCCATAGCCAAAGGGTCCATAGTGTATTTTTCTGAAAGCAAGGAAGCAGCCTAACCTGAAAGAAGAATTTCAAGCTTCTGTCTTGAGGGAGAGAGATCTTCTGGAATTTTGCCAAGTGGTGGTTTTGCCCACTCCTAGCCTTTGAGAGGTCAAACATACTGGAATGTATGAAGATTAAACAAGTAAATGCATGCGCCTCAGTCGAGCCCAGGTGAGGCATAGGAGGACCAGCGGTCTCATCGCTGGTCCCTTCGCTCCCTGCAAGTGGCAGATGGTACTTGCCCTGTTTGCCAGGTGAGGGGGACTGAGCCTTGGCAAGGTGAAGTGGCCGTAACTCCCAAGGAGCTCAGGCCCAAGGTTCATGTCGTCTCATTTCTGTGTCCACCACCTTTGTCCAAAGATGCTCAGGATACACAGGGAGGGCGCGTCTGGGACCATACAGGAAGGGCAGTTCTGGGAGTAAAGGGATCGGGAAGAGGTGCCCCTTGCCACCAGGTGACTGACTGTTGTGACATCTCTCAGCCTTGGTCTACCTGAGTTTAGCTAATTTTGCCTGAGGCGTGGCAGGCAGTTTGTTTAATCTTAATCTCAATCCTGCACAACGTACATCATTCCTGAGGCCCAAGGGCACAGAGCAGCTGCCTGGGATCTAAGAGGAGAGGCATGAAAGAGGGTTGGCATGCCTGGTTCGAATCCTAGCTCCACCTCTTCTAAGTATGTAGGCACCTAGGACACTGCCCGACACCCAGGAGGCCTGGTTATTCGTTTCCATTCGGACCCTGGAGAGCCTGCGCCCCGCCCGAGGACCGCAGGCTGGCAGGCTGGCTCCAGACAGGCTGCGGCCCGAGGCTGGAAGCAGAGCAGACAGGAGTACGTGGGAGTCCAGGTTGCAGCTGCACACACAACACACTAACTTTATTCACAATGATACAAAAGTAGATTTTTCTAGAAATGTTCTGTGCCAGAGGGAGAGAGTTGAGCAGCACGTGACAAAAGGCAGGGTGTTGGGAGAGGAGCTCTGAGGGGGAGGGCAGGAGAGGGAGGGGCCAGAATGTGGGTCAGGGCGCCAGGACAGCAGGCAGCAGGGGCTGGGGAAGCAGGGGAAGCTGGGTGTGGTGCCCTTCCACCCTGTTCTGTCCACACTGGAGGGTGGGAGGAGGGGGTGTCCCTACAGACATGTTAGGAGCATCCAGGAGAGTGAGAGGTGGGTCAGGGAAGTCAGGCAGGAGGCGGCGTTGGGTGCAGTGACTGCCCACAACTCTCCTCCTGGCTGGCTGCCAGCTCCCCCATGGGACGCCTGGGGCTCCACGTGTGTGAGGCTGAGCAGGCCTGCCCGTCCCCACTTCCCCTACCTTCCTAACACTCCTCTTGGAAGGGCTTTTGCCCAGGAGGGGCCAAAGTGCGGGTGCGGAATGAGGAATGAGTACACAGATAGATGCTCACACAGGCATAGAAGGGACGGAGCCTGGCTGCCCACTGGGGGCCCCGCGGGCTCACTGGGGCAGGGCCTTGAGAATGGCATTCACCTCTTCCGCCACAGCTGTCAGGGCAAATTCAAACTGGTCCTGGGAAGGGCAGTGGGAGGAGGGTCATGGGAAGGCCTGGTCTCTGCTCAGGCCTCCAGGGGCCTTTAGGAAGGGGAGCAGGGAGGTCACTTGGGGGGGGGGGCAGTCTTCCTGGGGGAGGTACACAGCAGGCGGGGAGGCAGGCGGGAGAGGCAGCTGCTGCTGGTTTTCCTGGGGGAAAGGTGGCAGTGAGGGTTGGGGCAGGGAAGAACAGTCACCTTAGAGCGGACCAGGCCAGGTCGCTGGTCACGGACATGCTCCAGGGTGGCGGCGATGTCGATCTCCTTCACTCCTGGGGGCAGGGGGCACAGGGCTGCTCAGGGGGTGTCCAGAGGAGGACAGGACCCAGAAAGTTGGGCCATCCTGGGATGGGAGGCTTGGACAAAGCCTGGGGCTGGGCTGCAGGCACCGTGGGGAAGGTCCTCACCTTTTGCCATGCGGTTCAGTACCATGTCGATGAGGACGTAGGTGCCAGTCCGCCCTGCACCATCACTGAAACAGGAGAGGGCCACAGCCTCGGCTCAGCTCAGGATCCAGCAGATAGGGGGAGGCGGGGAGGAGATATGAAGGCTTGGGGTGGGAGGACACTGGTGGAGCCATTAGAATTGGCTCGGAGAGGGTGTCAGTGAGCCAAGATTGAGGGAACGGTTACAGCACCTGGGCCCGGGGAACTGAGCCCTGAGTTGGAAGCCTGTGGCCTCTGGGGTGTCACTTGGGCAGTGGGCCAATAAGAAAGAAGAGCCTGGGCTCAACCCTAGGGTGGAGGAGGCAGGAGGAAATGGGGTGGGTTTCCAGCTGGTTTTTGTGTAAATGGCCAGATGGTATATATTTCTACCTTTGTGGGTCACGTATAGTCTCTGTTGCTCCTTTTTCTTTTTTCCTCTTTAACCATTAAAAAATGTGAACACCATTCTTAGCTCATGGGCCATTAGAAAACAAGGTAAGCTGAAGATAGCCCCAGGCTGTAGACTGCCGGCAGGCACCCGGGGGACAGGCAGGTGGTGTGCATGGAGATGTGCACAGGGCAGGGCGGAGGGCCAGAGGAGCGAGTTTTAGGAATGCCCCACCTCAGGGCCCTCTGGGCTAGGTCGATCGTCTTGTCCCCTGCCATCCCCATCCCACAGCCCGTCTCCACGCACCTGCAGTGCACAATGATGGGGCAGGAGCGTCCCCGGTAACACTTGTTCACCTTCCTGCAACAAGAAATGGGTGTGAGGGCCAGTGAGCATCAGCAGAGGGAAAGGAAAAGCGAAACACACATCTGTGGACCTCTCTTTCTTTTCTCCCCACAAGCCCAGAACAGAGGAGGGAAGAGGGCTGGAGAGAGGAGTCAGGGCCGAAGGCAAAGAATGAGATGGTGTAGTAGGTAGCACTGGGCTTGCCTTGTCACTTAAAAGCTCTGTGCCCAAACTACACACCTAGAACAACTGATTTTACCTCTTTGAGCCTCAGTGTTCTAACCTGTAAAATGGGGTGATAATAGTAAACTTTTCCTTAGGGTTCTTATGTCTACATGAGATAATCCATGTAAATAACTAAGTGCAAGGTCTAGCACACAGTAGATGCTCAATAAATGTAGTTACTATTAATGATAATACATAATATTAACAGCCACAGCTCCCAGAAGTACAGGGAGGATGGGCTTTTTGATGAGTTCAAAGATGTCTATCTTGCTACATCACTACTCCACCCCTCTGTCCTCCTCAACTGCCCAGACTGACCCCTTCACCACCAGGTTCCCTTCAGTGCTCATCAGCTGTGAGGTCCTATAGCTCTAGGCACAAAGCTCCTTTGACCAGGGCAGGACAGTCCCTCAACCCGAAGCATTATGCTGCTTGCTGCCTATCCCCCTGGATCAGCCTCACCTCAGCACAGGCACTCCATGGTTGGGTCACATTCAGACTTGCGGTCCACTTGGACCTCAGACTCTTCTCTGCTGCCCTCACCACAGCTCACCAAGGAGCAGAGGATTTCTTCTTCCTTTAGTGACCCAGTCTGACTTGCCCTTGCCCATTATAACCTTCTTGCTTTGAGAGTAACCTACAGAATCCTGATACCCGCAATGGGCCAGGAATAGGGAGGACTGTCTTAGGGGTTAACAAATTGTTTCAGGGGAAGATTCCCCCAGACTTGTAGGGGCAAGGTGACTTTGAGTGGCTTTAAAGGAGTCCACATGGTTTTCTAGCACATTGATTCACATGTCAGAGGGCTGGGGCTGAACAGAAGTTGCAGTAGTGGTTCCCAACCATCTAATAATAATGATAATAAAGAGTATTGAGAATTGAGCCTTGCTCTGTGCCAGGCACTTAAACTAGATTTTGCAGACTTTATCCTATTGATTCTTGCCACAACCCACTACAGTACGGCTGGGTCATCACCTCATCTCACAGGTAAGGAAACAGAGGGAGGTCAGTGAACTTGCTCGGGGTCACTTTCTGAGACTTCCCTCTGGCGGACCTTCAGTAAATACAATATTAAATAGCATTTGATTTGTTCTGGGTGCCTAATGCAAACTGAGTTTACATAATTCAGCCTAAAGCAAAGGAACATAACCTTTTAGCTTACCTGGGCAGCCTTAAAATGGGTCCATGTTCTAGAAAGATTTTTAAAATGTGGAAAACAGGAAATAGCTCTGATGCCCCCGCCTTGGTTTTGAGAAGCCAGTGCCTCAGGCCCAATGGGCCCCAGTTAGAAACCATTGTTCTGAGGCTCAGAAACTCTCCCCAGGTCTTCACCCAACTCTGCTCCCCTGCTCTCTGCCCAGCACCTAGAAGCCTCAGGCTAGCCTGGCCAGGGGCGCAGAAGCAGGAGGAGGCCTCGTGCGGGGCAGGCCCTGCCAGTGTGGCAGGCTTCAGCCACCTGTCTGGGGAGAGGAAAGCACAGGAAGCTGAAGCCTGCCTGGTTGTGGTTTAGGTGTCAGGACAGGGTGAGTCCCTCAGCTTCCTGTCCCAGCCCCCACCCCTTTCCACTGAGCCCCCGAGAATCCAGAGATCCTCGGGCACTCCCTTTGATTTGTCCCTTCTCTGTGTCTCCCTAACCCCAGCTCTCCCAGCAGCCTTTGGGGTGGTCCCTGGCCCTGTGTTCTGTCTGTTTGTCCATGCAGCGGCCACACCTGCCAATGATCACTTTTGTGACTATGCAACTGGAGTGAGAATACTAGCTGCAGATCACAAAAATGACACTGGCAGCTGTGTGTGTGTGTGTGTGTGTGTGTGTGTGTGTGTGTGTGTATGTGTGGGGGGGGGGAAGAGAGGGGGACATGGAGACATATAGAGACAAGGGGAAGGGAGGACAGACAAAAGAGGCAGAAATAAATAGAGATGGGAGGGAGGTGAAGAAACAGATGGTTGGGAACAAGAAAGGGTACAGATAGAGAGAAATGGGCTAGAGGGTAAGAGTGAGACAGTGATACAGAGAGATTTAAAAAATAAAGAGGGGGGGGGTGGAGAGGAAAGGGAAGGGAGGGAAAGAGAAGGAAAGTCAGAGGGAACGAGAAATAAAAAATAGAGGCAAAGAGGCAGAGAGGGATAAAGAGGGGAGATGGGCAGGAGGGAGTAAGAGAGAGAGAGGGGACAGCAGACACAGACGTAGTGCCAGAGGCCAGGAAGTGCAGGACAGGAGGAAACCGGAGAGTCAGGAGGCAGGGGCCAAGTAGAGAGAGAGAAGGAGAGGGGAGGAGCCAGAAATAAAGTGAGCCTCTCTTGGGAGAAGTAGGTAAATGAGAAGGAGCTAGACAGAGAGGCAGGGGAGAAAAAGGGCCTGATAGAGAAGAAATGGAGCTGGACCACAGAGGTGGAGGGATGGGCACGGAAAGAGAGCATCAGTCCTGGTTTGGGGCCGTTTGGAAGGGGGAGCTGGAGATGAGGCCAGGCTCTGAGTCAGGGAGGGTCTGTCTCCCAAGGCCAGGAGGATCTGGTGGGCTAGGGGAACGTGGGGAACCCAGCTCCCAGCCCCCTGATCCCCGACTCTTGGGAGCCTCCCTCAGGACGCCCCATTGATCGCCCGGGCCAGCAACATCCAGTGAGCTCACCTGCGGAAGTCCAGCAGGGGCCGAGTGGAGGCCGGAGTGCCCTCTGCCGGCCAGCTGAGGAAGTGGAACTGCGTGAGGGTGCGCGTCTCTTGGGTCTGCACGTTCTTCAGATAGAAGCTCCGCACCAGGAAGTCCTCGCACCAGATGTGCTCAGACACCAGGTTCACCTGCCCAGGAATGGGGTCCGGGTCTGAGCACCTCGGGCCCTTTCCATGTCTGCGTGCTCGCTCCTTGGCTTCTCCAAATCCTCCCAGCCTCATAGGCCCCTTCAAATTCTAAATCCTCAAGACGCTTACCCAACCAGCGGTGCCCGAGAATCCTAGCTGCCTGCGGCACTTACCTACTGCTTAGGACAAACGGTGGCTTTTCCACCCAGACATAACTAGTATGAGCTTCTTGAGGCCAGTTTCTCCCTCCTCTTCCTCACACAGTGTAGGAAAGTGTCTGTGCTACACACAAACTGACATTCTGCAATATTTTCATTTGATTTTTTTTCTTTATGAGCAAGACCAATACAAAAACTTTTTTTAAAAAAGCTATTGAGTGTTCCTCTGGTGATGAAAAGCTACCATCCAGTGCTCATCTGGCGACGAGGAGCTTCTGTGGTGCTCTTGGTGTCTCCTGTCATACAGGGGACCCTCCCATTGGTTGGGAATTGGTTCTTCCTTCCCCTGCTTTGCCTCAGTTCCCTACCGGTCCTCTCTCCTAAAGGAAAAGTTCGTTCCTATTTTTCATAAGCCACATGTGACTAATGGTATTTATTTCTTCACTTTGGCTTCCAGGGAGCTCAGAGCTAAGTTGGGCTTAACTGAAGTAGGTCTTAATCATGGTCTTTGGGCATACTTCTCTGTCTTTTGGCTCTTAACTTCTTGCCTCAGTTTCAGCAGTTTTATAGTTTTACTAGAGACCTGGTGCACGAATTTGTGCATGGGTGGGGTCCTTCCACCTAGCCAGCAATTGAGCTCATCAAGGACGGCTGGCCAGGGGGAGGGACCATGGGAGGTTGGCTGGCCGTGGGAGGTTGGCTGCATTGAGTGTCTGCCCCCTGGTGGTCAGTGCATGTCACAGCAACTGGTTGAAATGGTTGCTTAGGCTTTTATATATATAGATTTCTGTAACTGTTATGATAAGTCCTTAACAATGCTTCTGGGCCCTGAACTGTATGTGAATATATGTGTGTATGCATATGTATGTGTATATACCTCTAATATTCATACATGTATGAATGCTTATCATCCACGTTCCCCACTCCCATTGTCCCCTATCCGTGGGGTCCTGCTGACCTCATATATGTGGTAGAGGGAGGAGCCCTCGTCTGGCCAGTAGCGATCACACTGCTTGACACCGTCCTCTACCAGTGGGGTCAGCATGACGATGACAGTGCAGCCACTCTCCCACACCATCTAGGGACAGAGACTCAGTAAGCTCCATTCTAAACTCACTGGGACCTGGAGAAGCCCTCCCTCCAAGAACCCACCTGCCAGAAGTCTGCAATTGTATGGGACAGCGGGCCCTGTGTGGCTATGTAGGCTGGCATCCGAGGGTCGTGCTCAATCTGGGGGCCGGGAAGATACACCATGAGCCAGAATGGGACATGCCTCTGTGGAAAGGGTTGGCCAAAGGGAGCAGGCCAGGGTCTGGGAAAGCCTGAGAACCCCCCATTTCCATGTTAGGATATCAGGCCCCACAATTCCAGGGCCTCAGGTGGGGTGGGTGGTGATCATACCGGAATGGAGCTTATGGGAAAAGAATTAAAATGGGGTAGAGGTGGGGGCAGGAGCCAGGACCACTTACAATGGGGCTGGCGTTGATGTAATCACTCCGAGAAGGGCTGCTCTCCACCTTCAGCTTGATGCGGGCGTGATCATCTGCACAGACCCCGCATCCCACCCCAGGTGCCCCTCCAGTTATTGGGGTCCTGGCATCTCTGCCTCTCAGCTTGAACCAGGAGCCCAGCCTCTTCCCCCAAGCCCTCCAGAACGCCCAGCAGAGAGAGGTCAGCCAGCAGGGCTCACTCACAGGGCAGGAAGTCTGGGTGACGATTCTTTTTGATGTTGCCCTCCCCCTGGGCAGTGGCACAGGTGTTGGGCTCTGCCTGGTAGGCACACAGAGCCTGCCACTCCTGGGCCAAGCGATCCCGGTTCCGAAGGTGGTCCTCCATGTATGCCTGCGGGGACACCACAGCCTGGCTCTGGGCCACTCTGTCAGCCCTGCTTCTCCCACCATCCTGCCCCTCACCCTTCTGGGCCCAGGCTGGTCCTGACCAGAATCATGTGTCCCGTGGAGATGTCCATGTTGGCCTGGGCGGGCTCCTCGCACCAGGACGGGGTGCTGCTGTGGGAGCTGGGGCTGGCCTGGGCCGCATCACTGAACTGGGAGGACACGCTGCTCACCCGCGAAGGCTCTGGTGGACCCTCTGCCCGGCTGAACAGGGACTTTGTGGCCATGTGCTGGCGGCACAGGTCCTGCAGAGGAAGGATCCAGAGGGATGCAAGGGTTGCCTGAAGCTTTTCAACAGGGTCCTGCATTCAATTCTGGGTCCCTAGGCTCATCCTTGATTGATTTTGAATGACACCATCTCCTTTGGGGTGGAGCTCCCTGCCCTGGCCCTTGTCCTTTTGGGGGCTGTTCTGCATGGTGGTGCCTATGACTACCTCAGATATTACAGAGTGGGATCCCAGAACCCCAGAACTGTAGAACTGGGAAGAACTTAGGGACCACCTGCTTCCTAGTCCAACCCATTCAAAACACTCCCCCTGGGGCTCCTCCAGCACCTCCCAAACATTCCGAGGGATGGGCACTCACTCCCCACCCAACTCCCCACCCTCATCCCAGGTGAGACCCAGGCTCCCAGGCCCCTTCCATTCCCTCTCCTCTACAAGCTTCTGGGGCTACGCACCTGGTACTCAAATGTGGTGTCGCCATGGGCCCCCTCAGGTCCCAGGGCTGCCAGGCGCTCCTTGTCCCGCTTCCGAGCATGCTGCCGCACACACAGAGCCACGGCCAGCGCCACCAGCAGCCCGGCCACACCCACCAGGGCCACCAGAGTCAGCAGCACTGAGCGCATGGGAGAGGTGCTGCGGGCCTGTCGGGGAAGGACTGCAGCTGCCTCCTCTCTCTGTGGGAACAAGGTAGAATCGAGGGGGGCAATGCTGGGGAGAGATTTAGGAGCTGCTTCTCACCCCTGTCCCGTGCCACACTCCTGCTAAGATAACTCCTGAGGCAAAGCTGGGCACAGAGGCATGGTGGCACAGGCAGAAGGGCTCAGATGGACCCCAAATCCTCCTTCTCAGTCCCCGTGAGACCAACTCAGCCACACTACCCTACTCGAGGCTTAGTGGGTGACCCCACCAGGAGTCCTTGCAGTTAAAAATGGAACCAGAGAGGTGGAGAGACAACCCAAGGAATCGAATGGACTGTGAGGCATCAGTGCTGGATGAAGAATCGAAATGTAGTTTGAGTTTAATGTTTTTCTGTGCAAGGTTGTCCCTTGGAATTTAGAGATTGCTCCGAAGGCTATGTGCTTTCCACTAGTTCTTGCCAAGCATGCTGCCTTCCTATGTATGGAAGGCTGGTCCTACAGGGAGGAGCCACTGGGGCCATCTGCTGGCCAGAAAAAAAAACTGCATGGGGAAGGGCTGCTTTGGAGAAGTCGGTGAGCCAGCCAAGTTTATTCAAGGGTTCAGCTTCCCGTTCTCCTGTCAAGTTTGCCTCCATCTCTTGTGGGAAACGTGAGCCCTCTGGGGCTTTGACTGATTGTGCAGTTAGCTCGTACCTGTCCCACTCCTGTCTGCAAGATCTGCAGCCCTGTCTGTGCTTCCAGTTCAGACTTCACCAGCCCTACAGGGAGGACATAGGTCAGGCTCTCTCCAGCCCCATGTGGTCCCCACCTCATGTCATGCTATGCCAGTTGGCAGGTGGAGCTCATGTGGACTTGGACTATTTCAAAGGGAGCATCCATCATGCGCCTGGGTATATCCTACTAGGGCTGGGGCTGGGGCCAGGCAGGATTTACCAGCTTGCTGGGTCACATCAGCCAGAGACAGGTTCTGTTCATTGTGCCGGATGCGGAAGGTGAGAGCTGGTCCCACCACACTGCCGAATAGGAGCTAAGTTACTGCCTCACCCACCATAGACTCAAGACTCTGAAAGAGAGGCCAGCTCTGACCCTCTTCCAATTAGAAAATGGGGTTGGAGCCAATCAGAGATGCCCTACAAGGGTATCTGAAGCCAGGGAGACACTGGATGAGGCCCGCAGCAGGGCTAGTTGTGGCTGTACCTTCAATGTATCTGGGAGCATCTCTTACCCTACCTTGGACTCTTCCCCTCCTCCCTTGAGCTCCTCCAGCCACCTCCCCACTCAAGCCACCTGCCTCCCCAGCCTGATACCAGCCCCACCTGATGTTGATGAAGCTGCCCGAGGACATGTGCACATGCTCAGCCAGGATCTCCAGCAGCTTCACTCCTACAGCCAGACTCAGGGGCCTGGAGGTGGGCAGCAGGCAGAGGAAGAGGTGGAAACTCCCTTGGCCACTTTGCTGAAAAAGGCTACCTCCAAGGGTGCAGAGCAGCCCACCCCCCTGTCTGCTTCCCATGTGGATTTCTACTCTCTGCTTCCTGCCAGGCAAGCCAGCCCAACCCCCAGGGGACTGGAAGGCTTCCCCAGGCTGCAGCCCTTACTTCTGGTCAGTGACAATGTAACCATACTCCTCTGCTGATGGCCGAGCTGAAGGCTGCCCCGCCACCGTGGGCTGGCTCGGGCCCAGTGGACTTTTCTTCTCCATCAGGACAGGCATGGCAGGGGGGCCAGCAGCTTTGGGGGGCTCAGAGCTCAGCACCTGCTGGGCTTTAGCGGAGGTGGGGTGGGCAGTGGGGTATCCAGGCAGGGAGGGTGTAGGCAGGGAGGGTGCAGGCTCTGCTGCATCTCCCTGCACCTGCTCCTCCATTGTCTGTTTAGAAGAGATGATAAAAGTATGGTCTCTGTATAGTGGAAGGACTGGGGGTGGGTTTGGGCTGGGGGTCTATACCCTGGACCTTGAGCTTCCTGCAGTGGTGCTTAGGACTTGTTTCTTTCTGTATCCCCAGGGCTCAGTGCAGGTTTAGGCACAGAGAGGGCACCCAAAAAAGTAAGCCAAGTAGATGAATAAATGAAGGATTGAATGAGTGGAACCTGATCTGTGATAATCCACAGGATGGGGCTGGAGTGGGGGGGATCTGGGGAGCGTGGTTAGGGTAGGTAGACGGTGAATAGGCAGGCAATAGTTTTTAGACTCTGATTTAGCCACAGAATCTTAGACATGAAACAGATAGAGCTCCTCAAGTTCCAAGAGCACTAGGAACCTGCCCGCTCACAGCGCCCCTCTTCCCCTAGGGCTCCTCAGAGCATGGTCTCAAATGATTGTATTGAAAAAAGCAGTGAATCAAGAAATGCTAGCTTCTAGTCTGAGCTCTGCCATCAACTTGAGGTGAAACTTAGGCAATGACTATGGGCCTCAGTTTCCCCAAAATGAGGGGTTGGAGAATACAGATTCTGGGTCCTGATCCTGAGGTTTGGATTTCAGCAAGAGGGTTTGCTGCCGTGGGGCACTTATGAATCAGAGAGGTAATGGGAACTCACTTTCTTGATGTCAGCTCCAATGTTTACAATCCCTCCTGTGGAGACAGGGAAAACAAGACTCTGGGCAAAGGGCCAGGGCCAAGGCCAAGGTCCACACAACACAGATGGGAGGAAGGGCCAGAGGCCTGAGCCTGTTACACCTGCAGTGGCCTCTTTCCTCTCAGTCAGTGACCAAGACTCTATCATTGGTCTCATCTTTAGCCTGGCCTCATGTCTCTGTGCTTCTTTTTTTTAATTGATGTCATAGAGGAAGGGAGAGGGAGAGACAGAAACATCAATGATGAGAGAGAATCATTGATCAGCTGCCTCCTGCTCAACCCCTACTGGGGATCAAGCCCACAACCTGGGCATGTGCCCTTAGTCGGAATCGAACCTGGAACCCTTCAGTCCGCAAGCCGATGCTCTATCCACTGAGCCAAACTGGCTAGGGCTCTGTGCTTCTTTCTTAATTGTTTTATTAACTTTTCCCTCTGTCATTGGCCACACCGCTCAAAACTATTTGTGCAGTCCACCCTCTACGCATACATATTGCCTTCTTTGAATTGGCCATGACCCTCTTTAGGTCTTCATTATCATCCACCTACCTTTCCCAGTGTCTCCTGATTCCTGCTCACACCTCCTATTGACTTCTTTTTCCATTACTTCCACCCGCTAGTCCTTTTCTGGTCTAACCCCTCAGCTCATCACTGCACCCCCTTGCTCCCTGCCCTTTGCTGGCAATGACTCCATGTCTCAAAAGAACTCTGACCCTGACCCTGACCCTTCCCCTCTAGGCTGCTACATTTGGTCTTGAGAGGTGGGGCACGAGACCATTGCTAGTCTCTCTGCCTGAACACTCACCCGGATTTCGTCCTGCACCCTTGGGCAGCAGCTGCAGCAGGGTCGAGAGAGTGGAGAGCTGCTCAGGGGTCAGCTGACGCAGCTCCACTTTGTAGCCCGCCAGCACAGCTGCCAGTCTCTGCAGAGTCACATCTGCTGGGAGCCAAACACAGAGCTAAAGGCTGGTGGCAATATGGACTTGTAGGACTCAGATGTGTGAGTTGGGGGTAGGAGGGGACTAGCATATTTAAGAGGTTTTTCTCAAACACCAAGGCACTAATGTCCTCCCCTTCCAGCCCTTGTCCACACTTTGGGGGAAAGACCTTCCTGGGGCCAAGACCAAACTTAGGCCCACCATGGACACCTAGACTCTCCATCTGAAAGTCATGTCAGCTCCCCCCCACACTGTATCCACACTGTCTACCTAGTGCCTGGCATAGATCGGGTTATCAGTAAACATTAGTTCAATGTATGAATGGCTTTAAAGACAAATTAACAAGTACAGGGAGAGTCAGGATAGACCCCCCCCCCCTGCCCCGCCCCCAAGCAGCTCTATAGGCAGATGCTGAGGACTCTGTTACCTGGCTGCTCTGCTGGGGAAGGAGGCTTCTCCCTGAGACCCTCCAGTCCTTCCTCCTCATAGCCTTCTGAGGAGTCCTCTGCCTGGCTGCTGTCCCCTTGTGCTGGCAAGTTTGGTGCCCGGGCCCTGCTGGGCACTGGCAGCTCCTGGGCCAGGTAGAGCAGACCTGATTCCTGGAAAAGCTGAGCAGGTGA